>NC_051085.1:9240312-10440312 GCF_004664715.2 Peromyscus leucopus
GTCTTTCAATTTTATACACTTTACATCTCTTAGTGAGTTTCTTTTCTGAAATTTCTTAACAAGGAAAACTACAACTATCTAATCTTCAACTCCCTCAGAGACCCAAGAAGGAAATAATATTACCTAGTAAAACAGGAAATGCAAACAAGCAACTTCCAAAAAATGTGAGTTATGACAGAAACACCAGCCTCCTGGACAGTCACCTGAGGTTTTTCTGCAACATTGGGGCATCATCTTCAGGCTACAGGCTTAGCATATCTGACAGACTCATTTGTGAAGCAGAAGGTGTGCAAGGTCTACTGCTTGACCCCACATTAGGTGCAAGTATTCCTTGTACCAAATAAACTTGAATTCCATCAGTGTCGTGTCATGATTCAGGATTTTAAATTCTAGAAATTGCTGGTATTTTTTAAATTAGGCTTCCCAGTCTTCTCAGCTTGTGGGTGCCTTCATCTCCTTTTTTCAATGCCAGTCTACCATTGAGAGGCCAGACTGTCAGCCTAGTTACTTCTCCAAGTACAACCACTCCAGCTACTGTTCCACTGTACACCAGGAGCAAATCGGTCCACTGCCTGTTCAGCTGCCTTCAAAGGAAGGGGCACTGTACCTTTTCCAGATTGCAGAGCCACTTCAGTGATGGTGCCATATTGCCTGGCCTCAGAGGACGCCTGTTGCCAAAGCTGTAACCACACTTGTCAAGGATCTGCATTCCGTGTGTGTGTGTGTGTGTGTGTGTGTGTGTGTGTGTGTGTGTGTGTCCTGCTTGTCCATTTTGGACAGCATACTGTCAGCAGTCAGTGTGGGGGAACTTTCTTGCTCAGTGGCTAACTTTTGCCACAGTGAAAGTTAACTCCATGTGGAGGCGCTTCAATGCCCATATCTTTTCTGAAGTAGGTTGGTGCTGCCAGGAGCAGACATGTCTCATAGTCATAAAAAAAAAGAAAGAAAGAACAAAAGGGGGATGGAGTGATAGCTCAGAGGTTAAGAGCTCTAGCTGCTCTTCCAGAGGTCCTAAGTTCAAATCCCAGCACCCACATGGTGGCTCACAGCCATCTGTAGTGAGATCTGGTGCCCTTTTCTGGCCTGCAGGCAAACATGCAGACAGAGCACTGTATTATGATAAATAAATAAATAAATAAATAAGTAAATAAATAAATAAATCTTTTTAAAAAGAAAAGAAAAAAATCTATGTTATTAAAACATCTTAAATGCCATATTCTATAGATCTCTGAAGGGTTTGAAGATGACCTGTCTATCTAAAATATATTTCTGCTTGAAATTAGTCAAGAATATCTTCATGATTTTGAGTGTTGCACACTTACATGAGGTTCCTACAATGTGAGTAGCGTTTCATTTCACACTGTTGCTATAAAAATGACATGCACAATCCTTGTTTTTTTCAGCCTCAGGAACTTTCTGACAATTTCTAAACTTACCAGTTCACCAATGAAACTGTTACTTGCTACATGACTTACTGTGTCTATTGTTGATACTTTTCCTAATGGAGATTATTATAGCTACTCCTCTGCCTCAGAGGAGAAAGGAGATTTTCTGAATGGTATGTCTAGCAGGAACTGGGTACCTGGAAGCCTGATGTTGGGATCCATGGCCCTGTTCTGCACTTAGACAAGAGCAGTGAAACAGCTGAGTGTTTCCAACTCAGCATGGTTGACATGTATGCTTATCTCCTCACTCCACATTTATGACTCCTTGGAAAAGATATTTTTAAAGTGGGGAAGTTGAAGTTGAAAGAGATTACATGTCTTATCTAAACAATTGCCATCCCTGCTTTGAGTGACTCGGATTTACAACTGTGTGTTCTGCTCACGACAGAACTTTCTTTACCTTTGTTTCGTATTACGGACACTGGGCAAGCTTTGACCTTTGTGTCTCCTCTTAGGCAATCCTGCCACTAAGGAGCAGAAGCAGCATTCAATGTCCTAAGTGCATGAGTGATGAATAAATGTCCCCGATACCCCATACTTTCTACAAGGAAGAGTTTGGTTATTTCTGTATTCCTATTTTATCTTCATAGATTGGGTTGGGTGTGAGCATAAGTTCTGACACCTTTTCTCTGAGATGCACTGTGCACCAGAAAGATGAGACATTATACGGTTCACAGGACACACTTGAGGCCTCACTGGTGCTTTATGACGGTTCCCCCTGGAAAGGTTTATGGTGTAGGGATGGTGTTTTCTAACTCTTTACTAAAACAGCCATTCTCTGAGAAACTCATTCAGCTTGAATTCAGATGTAGTTCCTAAGCTACCACCCAAGATTTCCTTTAACCTCTTGTGTGTCTGGGCCAACAGGCTGATATATCATACTGAACATACCAAGTTACAGTTACCATGGCGTGATCAGGAACTGTGTAATTTTGAATATGAGGGGGGACCATGAAAACACAGATGAGGGGAACCAGCTTCGTTACAATGGTAACTTTTTACACACATTAACAACACTGTTTTTGATCCTCTCCCTGAACCCCGAAGCCTTGTAAGGTGGATGCTAGGTGCTGTTTTCACGGAGGAAGATACATCTAGGGGCTGTTTTCTCCTGAGTGGTGAAGTGGGGGTGGTGAAGAAGCCAGAATTCAGTCTGAGATTTGCATGCCTCCAAAACCTGTGCTTGCTTCACTAAGCGGCACTATGGTTTTATTATTATTATTATTATTATTATTATTATTATTATTATTATTATGTCTTTCACATCTTGTATCTTGATCCCATTCATTCCTCATCCCTTCACATCCGTTCCTGCAAACACCCACCACCACCAATAAAACAAAATTAAAAAGAAAGGACAAAAATCAAATGAAAAAAACTAAAAGAGAAAAAATTAGAAATCTCTTCATGGAGCCCAGGGTGGGCAGCCCCAGGCCTGCCTGTGGGTCTCCCTGTCTCACTCAGGTCGCCGTGATGCTGTGCTGAGCCATGCTACCTCATTACAAGGAGATCATCATAGTGCCCAACTGCTGGGCATCATGGGCCGACTCCTGGTTGGTGCGTTTAGCTGTGTTCCATCCACCTCAGCAGCAAGGCACAGGGTGGGCACGTGGTTGGAGTTCCACTGAGTGCCAGGGTTAGAATCCCCTGCTCCTGTTCAGCTGCATTCTGCCCACATCGGCCAAATGGGGAGGATGGGCCTACACTAAGATTTATTCACACTTGCCCTTTATAAGCTGCCCTTTGACTTACCTGTTTAATTCATGTATTATTCACCTATGAAATCTGGCTTCAGCTCATACCGACTGCACACTGCTCTACTCCAAGGACAACTCTGGTTTCCTGGCTGTGTTTAATCCTTTAATTAATGTAATAATTTATCTATCAAAACTTTGAGTGACTTTTTTTTTTTTTTTTTTTTGAGACATGGTTCCTCTATGTAGCTCTGGCTGTCCTGGAACTCGTTCTGTAGACCAGGTTGGCCTCGAGCTCACAGAAGATCTACCTGCCTCTGTCTCCTAAGTGCTGAAATGAAAAGTGTGCACTACCACATCCAGCTTTTGAGTGACTTTCTTATGCTAGGAATTGCAGATGGACTTTGTTTTCTCTGCAGGGGGCAGGGCTCTGGCAAGTTTCTGAGAGCCAAGCTTTCCCCTTCTTCCCTCCTCTGGTGACCCTGGGGGCTGGCCTCACCTTGTGGGTCTGGCAGTGATTTTCCTTGGCCACAGGGATGTCTTCTGTCCTGAGGCTGCATTTGAGACCCTGCCCCAGGAGCCCAGCAGAGGCGCAGGCTGCAGCATGGACACCTCATGGAAGGGTAGCCTGGGAAGTGGCATGGGGAGAGGCCGCGGGCTGCAGGGGCGGGGCGGGCTGCGCCCACATCTTACTAGCCAGGAGGATGTGAGGGCGTCCAGGACCTTTGGAAACCGCCAAGCTGGAGCTGGAGACAGAGCTGGAGTTCCGCGGGGCCCCTGCCCCGGTTACTGGGCTCCTGCAGGAATATCGGGACCCGGTGACACGCAAGGAGCGCAAGGCACCAGCAGCTGAATGCAACAATGGGCTGACCTGGTTCATCACGCTGGTCCTGTATGCTGCCTTCATAGGGCTGGTGAGAGCCTAGGCTGCCCCTTCCCTGGCTGGGGCAGGAGACTTCCGCAGGGGAGAAGCACTCCCCAGCTGCAGACCAGTTTCCCTAACCTGCACTGGAGGAGTTTGGGTGCATTCATCTTCCCGGGTCTCTGTTTCCCCATCTAGAAAATGGGCACAGTTCTAATCTTCGAGGGTTTTTGTCAACCCAGACGGATTGCCTGGGTTGCCTTAATGTGTTTTCCAACATCTATAAACTGTCAAGGTCACCTGGGTGTGATAGCAGGAGATACAGCAAAGGGGACCAGGGGCTCCACCTGCTCTCCTCTGCAATCACCCACGCAAAGTCCAAGTTACTTAGGTGTTCGGTGCGTGTGTGTGCGCGTGCGTGCGTGTGTGTGTGTGTGTGTGTGTGTGTGTGTGTGTGTGTGTAAGGAACGGCCCATATTACAGTAGAATAATCATGAAGTCTGTGGGATAGTGTGCTGGCTTTAGCTTTGGGAGAATATATAGTAATTATTACCTCTTCCTGGTGGCCTGAGCATGTTCAACCAACTGGCAAGTTTGCAGAAGCAAAGTGACTTCCTTCATCATCCGGTGGTCAGGTCTTTAAGATTTTAGAATTTTTAGGCGCTGTGTCACTAAGCAGCCCCAGACGGAGGCTGAACTGTGCTACTTCTGCCTCAGTCTCCCCAGATCACCAACACCTGCCTTGCTTCTTGGGCTGCTCTGATGTGGGAGGGACTTCGAAGGAAAACACCACAGGTGCCCTGGGAGCCTTCACTGTGTGCCGAAGTCTCACGAGTCCTTTGAAGGGATTGATAAAAACCTGGACTCAGCCCTCTTTTATTGAACTTGGTGCTTGCTGCTGCCCTGTCCACACTCTCGTCCTTAGTCCCCGGTTCCCGCTGCTAAGACAGGGGACACGTAGGTTTGCCGCAGAGCAGTGCAGTTACCATCAATTACTCTGGAAATGTTGATAGATGTCTTAGAAACGTTTCCCCGAAAGCACCAATGATTCCTCTTCAACCCTTGGCTCTTGCTAACACAGTGTAAGGCAACATTTTATTGATAAAACCGTTTTGCTTATGTGATGTAATATTTCCTTAAAAGCCTTAGAGTCTATATTCCTTCCTGGTGGCTTTGGGATTTTCCTTAGAGAAGATTATAGATTTAGCAACATTCAGATAGTTGATTTCCAGCATATTGTATTTATGTTGTTCAGAGAGACCTCTGCCAGAAGTATTGTGTTTTTTACATAACCAACACCAGCAATAAGTTGATGTTTGAGAATTTTAATTTTGATATCTAAATTCCTATATCAGTTGTAAATGGAGTATATCTAAAACAAAATATTTTGAGAATAAATTATATATCTTATTAACTATAAATGCAGAAAAATCTTGTAAGATGTTCTTCAAAATCTAAAAATTGCAACCAAAGCCAGACAATATTTAAAAATAGAGTAGAAAAAAACTCACAGGAGTGTATTCCTCTAATAGGAAAGGGTTGCACATTTTGTCTTGTTTGAATAAAGGGAACCTCTACATTACATTGCAATCCCCCCTCCCATTGTTTATCATGGAAAATGCTACCATTTGAATAAACATCAATTTAATGGTTGTGAGTTTAAAGCTCTTCTCGGTTTAAATTTTAGGGAATAAGCATTGCCATCCTTGGGCCTACATTTCAAGATCTGGCAAAAAATGTGAACCAAAACATCAGCAGCCTCTCTCTCATTTTTGTGGGCCGTGCTTCTGGATTCATATGTGGTACCGTGATTGGTGGCGTTCTTCTTGACTACATGAATCATTTTTTACTTTTGGGTAAGTAAACACTGCTTTTTGCTTTTTTTTTTAAACAAATTTTTAACTTGAATCTAAACATTAAAAGCATAGACTTCGCCGGGCGATTGTGGCGCAGGCCTTTAATCCCAGCACTCGGGATGCAGAGGCAGGTGGATCTTTGTGAGTTCAAGGCCAGCCTGCTCTACAGAGCGAGTTCCAGGAAAGGTGCAAAGCTACACAGAGAAACCCTGTCTCAAAAAACAAAAAACAAAAAACAAAACAAAACAAAACAAACAAAAAAAAAACCCAAACCAAAACAAAAAACAAACAAACAAAAAGCATAGACTTCAGAATGGCTGACAGTGGAAATGGGTGTGGACGTCCTCCCTGACAACTGGGCTTCCATAGGATGGAACCTATACCAAACCTTCTAGAAACTTGAATAGCTCTCTCTAGGGAGTGAATGTTGCCAACTCTGACCAGTGCTGCCCTTTCCTGTAATGGAGGCTCTGCTCCAGCCCACACTCTGACCAGTGCTGCCCTTTCCTGTAATGGAGGCTCTGCTCCAGACCCACACGCTGGTTGACCATGAAGCTCTGCTAATCTGGGTGTAGGGCAGGGCTTCCGGGACCATGGGGGTCAGAATGACTCCTGGAACGTGGCCAGGCTCTGTGGACTTGGGGTTGAAGATGAAGGGACCCAGGACAGTAGTGAACTGACGTAGGCTGTACTTGAGTCCTGCTGCCCATGTCAGATTGAGCACAGGCTGATCCTCTTGGATCCTGACCCTGGAAAAGAGGGCAGAGCTGTTAGCATGCCTTTTTCAATAAACTGGCATGATTAGAAATATTTTAGATTACTATGATAAAACTCCTTTGGAGGCAAAGTGAATTTTTTTTTGCTGACAAATATATTACTTCCAAAGTGGGTTAGAAGACTATTTTTTCTGTACTTCCCTTTGTCCCCCAAATGAACTGATTTGGTAAAGTTTTCCTAAATTCTATTATAATGGTTGAGCTTTATTTTTACATTGTCACCTCATAAAAAAATTCTCTTTGAAGTAATACTTCTGGGATTAACTCATACACTATAAAATTTATCTTTGTTATAATCTCTAATATGATCATTAGCAATGATCAAATTGTATTCAAGTCATGGTATTTTACATTTTTATAGTCTGCAAATACTATAAAAGATTTAGATAAAACCACCATATACGTCAACTGTATCTCTCATCTACTCATGATCAAACATTTTGTTGTTGTTGTGGTGGTGGTATTTTGCCTTTTTGGTTTGTTTGTCTTTGAGACAAGATCTTAACTCTGTAGACTTGGCTGGCCTGAAACTATCTCTGCAGATCATGCTGGCCTCAAACTCATATAGAGATCTGCCTGCCTCAGCCTCCCAGGTGTTGTGATTAAAGTTAGTGTATACCACCATGCATAGCCCAAGACCAACCAGTTAATTCAGTGTTATGTTGCATTTTTACAATTGTTTATGATGTTCCTATGACCTCGGACCCTGATGAATACTTTTTTTTTTACAGCTGTCTTTATTGTCTTTTTTCCTCAGGTGTGTCAATGTTGGCTACCACAGCTGGGTTTTATCTCATTCCTTTCTGCAAGAAGGCAGTCTTTCTGATAGTCATGATGTCTGTCTTTGGTGCTTCAGTTAGTGTTGTGGATACAGGTCAGTGAACCCTTCAGTGTCATCTCCAGAATCTGGGATTGTACCATGAGGAAAAGTAGACTATATGAAACTGTAGTGTCATTAGTCTTGCTATTAGAATGGCACGGACTCACACATCAGCATTACAGTTCCAGTGCCACGTCTTGCCACTCAGGGCTGGGCATGGTGGTGCACACTAACTTTAATCACAACCAACTAATTATTATACATCTAACTATGAAGTGAACTTTGAGGATTTTGCTTTATGAGAGATTGTTAGATTATCCAAACACGGAAAGACTCCCTGTCTGTGGGAAAGTACAATGCAAATGGACAGGCTTTCATGGTCAGATAGAGTTTCACCACTTTAGTGTAAGAGAAAATGATGACCTGATAGACAAAGTTTATTAATTACTTTGTAATTGCTCTGATAAAAACACTATGATGAAAGCAACTTATAGGAGACAGAGTTTATTTGGGCTTAGGGTTCCAGAGGGTTGGAGTCCATGCTGGGGGAGCCAAGGCACAGTGGCAGGAGCAGGAAGCTGGGCTCTCATCTTGAACCCCAAGCACAGAGCAGAGAGAGCAATTAGAAATGGCAGGGATCTTCTAGATTCTCAAAGCCTGCCCCAGTGGCAGACTTTCTCCAGAAAGGCCACCTCCTAACCCTACCTAGAAGATGCTACCAACTGGGACTAGTACTCAAATGCCGGTGTTGCTAGAGTTTTCCTGCCTTGCCCACAGTCAGGACAAATCTCTGTCACCCACCAGTCCCACAGCCGCTCAGACCCAACCAAGTAAACACAGAGACTTATATTGCTTACAAACTGTATGGCCGTGGCAGGCTTCTTGCTAACTGTCCTTATAGCTTAAATTAATCCATTTCCATAAATCTATACCTTGCCACGTGGCTGGTGGCTTACCGGCATCTTCACATGCTGCTGGTCATGGCGGCAGCTGGCAGTGTCTCTCTGCCTCATCCTTCCGCTTCCCAGATTTCTCCTCTCTCCTTGTCCCACCTACTTCCTGCCTGGCCACTGGCCAATCAGTGTTTTATTTATTGACCAATTAGAGCAATTTGACATACAGACCATCCCACAGCATGCCAGAGACTATGGAGGACATTCTGAGGTAAACCCCCATACAGGGTGGAATTATATGTGGCTGCAGAAGCACAGATGGAGCCCTTCAACTTCAAATGCACTCCAGATTCTGCACTTAGAGAAATCAGTGCGGGTACCATAATCTTGCCTTTCTTTTTTGGTTGTCTTAGTTAAGGTTTCTATAGCTTCAATGAAACATCATGATCATAGAGCAAGTTGGGGAGGAAAGGATTTATTAGGCCTACACTTCAGCATTGCTGTTCATCACTGAAGGAAGTCAGAACAGGAACTCAAACAGGGCAGGATCCCGGAGGCGGGAGCTGATGCAGAGACCACAGAGGAGTGCTGCTTACTGGCTTGCTTCCCCTGGCTTGCTCAGCCCACCTTCTTATAGAACCCAGGACCAGCAGCCCAAGGATGATACCACCCACCATGGGCTGTGCCCTCCCCCATTGATCACTAATTGAGAAAATGCCTTACAGCTGGATCGCAAGGAGACGTTTCCTCAGCTGAGGCTCCTTCCTCTCTGATGATTCTATTTTGCGTTGAGTTGACACACAGAACCACCCCGAACAGGTGTTTTCTTTCCCCACTGCAGAAAATCTCCAGTTTCACTCTGGCATCGAAGACGTACTAAATTACATGTGGATCTTTGTTTATCCCTAATCCTAGCTTTCCACCCTCACCTTTCTTGCTCTTAGGGAAGAAAAGATATTTGACAGATCATGGAAATATTTTACACTTCAAGCTTCATTTGAATGTAAACTTAACAGTGTGGAACTCTATGATTGTCTCAAAATACCAGATTTTTAAATGACAGCCAAATACTAGATGCTTCTGGATTTTTACCTTGTGGGTGTTGAAACTATGTAGTGCACAATTCTGAAAATTGTTTTTGTTTCCTAAAACAAGCATGCCAGAATTCTGGAGAAGTCTGGCTCCCAGCTGGGTGTTTAGCATCTGGTTTAGACCTAAGCAAACAATATTCTTCAATTGGAATTGAAACCTAATTGGAAGTACTGAAGCTTTGGTAGTTTTCCCACCATTAGATAAAATTGTGCCTAGCATATATCTACATATGGACCTGGGGATATAGTTCAGCTGGGCAGAGTATTTGCCTAGTATGCATGAAATACTGGGTTCAATCCCCAGCACTGCATAAACGGACGGGCACATGCTTGTAATCCTAGTACTTAAGTGGTACAGGTGGAGTATCAAAAATTCAAAATCATCTTTAGCTACATAGCAAGTTCAAGGCCAGTATGGCATATATGAGAACTGTCTCAGAAATACGAATAAATTTATCAGTGTCTTTGCTGTTCTATTGCTGTAAAGAGACTCCATGACCAAGGCAGATTATAAAAGAAAGCATTTAACTGGGGGCTGCCTTACAGTTTCTGAGGGTGAGTCCATGACCACCATGGCAGGGAGCATGGCAGCATGGCACTGGAGCAGTAGCTGAGAGCTTTACATCCTCGTTCTGAAAGGGAGAGAGAGAGAGATTGACTGTGCCTGGGGTTTTGAAAGCTCAAAGCCCACCCCCAGAGACTCTTCAACAAGGCCACACCTGCTAATCCTTCCTAAACAGTTCACCAGCTGGGGACTGAGCATGCAGACATGTGAGCCTATGGGAGCCGTTCTCATTCAAACCACCATTAGTATTAAGCCCCAGTGAGATTACCACTGGTTTATAATACATTGTTTTGAATAGACCTAGCTCCAGTGATAGTTTAGTGATTTGTAAACTCCATGGATGAAGATGAGACTTACCACAGTCCTCCGGTGATAGTGGGTAGGAGCACCTTAATTACAGAGTGGCTTTGGTTATAAACTCAGAACATCCCAAACTCCTACCACCTAATAGAGACAACTCTGTAGCAAGAATCTTAAAAGTTCTTATTAATAAAATCAAACCCGAGGCCAGTTATTGGGGTGAATACTGGAAGGTCAGAGAGACAGAACAAGCCACAGCTATCTCACCTCACCAGTTCCTCAGCTGGTCCTGTTTCCTCAGACTGGAAGCTTCTGTGTCCTCATCCAGAATGAATCTCAGCTGAACTGTGCTGCTCCAAAGCCTGAAAGCTTAACCAGCCAAATGCTTCTAGTTTCTGGTCCTCACGCCTTATATACCTTTCTGCTTTCTACCACCACTCCCTGAGATTAAAGGCTCACTTTCTGGGAGTCACCATGCCTGTCTGTATCCTTGAACACATGGATTTCTACCTCTGGAATGCTAGGATTAAAGGCGTGTGCTATCACTGCCTATCCTTTATGTTTAATATTGTGGCTGCTCTGTCTCTGACCCCAGATAAGTTTATTAGCATGCACAATATTTGAGGGAACACAATACCACACAACTCTTCTTCTACGAAGTGCCTGTCACATTATTTCTTTACTTGCAGGTGGGAACGTCCTCATCTTGGATCTGTGGGGAGACAAAGGAGCTCCCCACATGCAGGCCTTGCACTTCAGTTTCGCCTTGGGTGCCTCCCTGGCTCCCCTGCTGGCTAAACTGGCCTGGGGTACGACAGCATCCACCCAGAACCACACAGAGACAGACTCTGTCCCTCTAGTGCTGAACCGATCCTCTGGAGCCACCTCAGACTCTCTGTTTGCGGTGCCTGAGGACAGGAACCTGCTGTGGGCCTACGCTTCCGTCGGCACCTATGTCTTAGTAGTCTCTGTCTTCCTGTTTGGTCTGTTCTGTAAGAAAAGCTCAAGGCGGAAAAAATCCACAGCATCCGCTGAGGGAGCTCGAAGAGCTAAATATCACTGGGCCCTGCTCTGTCTCCTCTTCCTCTTCTTCTTCTTCTACGTTGGAGCCGAGGTGACCTACGGCTCTTATATTTTCTCCTTCGCCACCACTCATATTGGCATGGAAGAAAGTGAAGCAGCCGGCTTGAACTCCATCTTCTGGGGAACCTTTGCAGCCTGCAGGGGCCTGGCCATCTTCTTTGCGACACTCTTACAGCCTGGAACCATGATCGTGTTGAGCAACATTGGCAGTCTTGCCTCGTCTTTCTTTCTGGTGCTTTTTCACAAGACCCCTCTTTGTCTCTGGATCGCAACGTCTGTGTACGGAGCCTCCATGGCAACCACGTTTCCCAGTGGCATTTCCTGGATTGAGCAGTATACCACCTTAACTGGGAAGTCCACGGCATTCTTTGTATTTGGTGCTGCTCTGGGAGAAATGGCTATTCCTGCAGTAATTGGAATTCTTGAGGGACACTACCCAGATCTGCCAATAGTTCTGTACATCTGCTTTGCATCAGCCATATTCACTGCTGTCTTATTTCCTGTGATGTACAAATTAGCCACCTTACCCCTGGATCACCACCTCAAAGGAAGAAGAAAGGTGAGGACCAGAGAGCTTTGCTTTCCAAACTGAGCTGAATGACCGTGAGAAAGAAAAGAAATGGAAAGATGCAGGAAAATGAAATGGGACGATTTTGAAGTAGTTGAAATGAAGCATTTGAGGCATTCTGTAATAGAGGATTCTAGAAATATTTTGATTTGACAGAGTCCACAGCTAACTCTTCTAGGCAATTCCCAAATACCTCCATGTTTGAGTCCTCTCAGTTAATGGTCACAACTCACCTGTGATACACCAGGAGAAAATGGACAAACATTTGGAAACGATGAATTGTTTTATAACTTTATACTTGCTTCACTTATGACCAGGTAGAGCCATAAGCAGATTGTCAGCATTTTCCAGGGATCAAAGTTTCTAAAGTCACTGTATGAAGATAAGGTAACTGCTAAAATGTTTTTGAAAGTCTTGTAATGAGACTCCTGTTTGGGAAACTCATTAGGAAATATGTTTTTTGTGGTGTGTGCAAAAAGGCATTTGTGTTTAAGAAACTGGGTAGTGCTCCAGTAGGCAGACACCATAGGATGTAGAATGGATTGGCCTTTGCTGAGCAAATGACCAAGCATCCATTTTCTCTTACAAGAGTTGGAGAGAGTAGTTTTGATGGACGAGAAACTAGAAGTAGCAAAATTGAAGCTATAAAGGATTTCCTAATAACTTGCTCAGGAAATATTAAGTTACATGAAGTAGTATTTAATCAAAGGTGTTACCTCCAAGCTGACTGAAGAGAAGTAGTGTACTAACCAGGCTCTTAGAAACCAAGAGAGAAAATTGTGTGCCATAATTGAAGTTAGGGTTGCTGAGAAAGTTTCTGCTAAATGTTGATTCACAAGACTGACCTCAGTTAGGCTCATCCCATAACAAAGAATGCTCAAGGGGGCAGAGCAGGAGACAACAATCATTATGCTTTGGCAAGATGAACTGGTAGGAACTATGCGAAAAGAACAACACGGTGTATTGTATAATACTTTGTATGTAAATCTGCATCTGCCAAGTGTCCAGACTGGCAGTCTCTATGTCAGCTTAAATTGTTTGAAGTGTAAGCTGGCAGAACCTGGATATTTAAGGATGAAGACAACATTTGTGGAAAGAATAAGCTAAGTGTGTATACAAGCTAGGACATCCTCAACTAGAGGCCAGCTCTTCTTTGGGTATTAGCCACAGTTAGCCTCATGGTTTTTGGTTTTTTGTACAGAGCTTTTCCTTTGTTAATTTCTGAGAGTGATTTCTTACTGTGTAGGCATATTGTTTGTATAACAGTTTCATGGAAGAGTATTTGGGAATGAGGACGCACTATTGAATTCTTTACCTTATTCCTAGTGTTGGGTTAAAGAATGCTAAGGACTTGTTTTGTCCTTTTATGAGAACACACAGGGAATACGTTTTTTTTTTTTTTCAAGATGTGACTCTGCATTCTAGATTCACAATGAGCACTAACCATGGCTTCTTTCATATTATCTGCTCGTCCTACATCCTAGAAATGAAAGTGAGATTATTTCCAAATTGAGAAACTTCATAGGGTTTGGAGTTTGTCAAGATTTCTGCTGAACAGCCCTCCTTCACTTAAGATCAGAATTAAAAAAGAATATGCTTATATGGATATATGCTAACACTTTAATAGTTCATTTGAATAATATATGGAAAAGCACTTTCATTGCTGAATTGTTTTTGTTACTCTTATTGTCCTGTTTTGTTTTGTCTGGTTCTGAAGCAATGTTTTGCTATGTATCATAGACTGGCCTGGAACTGGTGAACCTCCAACTCAACCTTCTGAATTAAACCTGGCAACTCCAGGTCACAATAGTGCTGTATTTGATCCATTCTAAAATAAATCTTTTCCTTATACTTTATCATCTCTGAAACAGATCTTATATGAAATAATCATTTAACTATTTAAACCAGTAATATATTTTCCATATAAATATAGAAATACTATACTTAATAATCAGTATCTTAGTATATTAATTATTGAACTATGATTCTTCTGATTATGGCAATCGTACTATTTTGCAGATATTTTATAGGTGATGGGTGGTCTCACTGTGATGTCCAGGCTGGTTCCAAATATCTGAGCTCAAAGTGACTCTTCTTCCTCAGTATCCTGAGTAGGAAGACAGACAGGTGCCTCCACACCAGACAGAATGTTCTACCTGCATATGCTAACTGTTTCTAATGATAATCACTTGGTACTCAGAGAAAGCATGGCCCAATACTAGAAGCTGTTAAAGAGGCACTACTCCAGTGCACAGCTGTAGGCTGGGTCTGCTCCATGCTCATGGGCTTGGGCATTAGTCACATTATAAACACTATTAAAAATAGGCTAATTTTTTTTTCAACAAGGCAGTCTTTCCTGGGGTTGGACTACTTGTGCAGCCTCCTGGGCTTCTCCTTGAATGTGAAATCCATGTGACTCCAGGGTACTGATAGGAGGGTGCTTTGTAACCAAGAATGGGGATAAGGAAGGCTATTTCCTGAGCATGGCAAAGCTGGCCTGTGCTGTCCTCAAAGACTGAAACTGATGTGAGTCTGTCTTTCTTTCTACATTTTAGCTGAAGGATTTGAATTTCTACCATATTACAGTATGCTTTCTCTTACTAATTTCTATACTTGTGCTTTTGATAAAAGTGCTTTGGTTTGTTGTAAGTGAAACAACACTGTCCACACACTCCTTATGTCAGCTATGAGTTCTCTTAGTGACTTAACAACTTTGCCCTGGCCCGGTGGATAAACACATATTGATTGCTGTTATTTATTTATGCTGTGCGTTTTCCTTAGGCAGAGTTTACAAATGACCTTTGCCCCATTTTACTGCATTTCTGAAGCTCTTCAGCCTTGGGCAGCTGCTGTGACGCTTGTTAAACAGGGGGTCTACCTTTAGCCTTTACTTTTGGAGGCCAGCAGATGGAAGACAAGCAAGGGATAAGAATGGGGCATACATTTCAAAATCCACAATACCTTCCAAAAACCACAATGAAAATGGCTGTTGTGTAGAGTTACAACAAACCTCAGCACAGAGCCCACTTTGGGTAAAGATGGTCCACCTTGTGGAGTCCCTGAATACCTTTGCACAGCACACACCATGTACAAAACGCCCTGTGTAGACACCTATGGCCATAGACCAGTTATGTCCAGGCTTCTCTGGTACTTCGTTGACTGTTGGTCACATCTGTGAAGCACTAACCTTTGTCTTCCCAGTCCTGGAGGTCAAGCCCAGGGTGCCGTGCATACCATACAAGTGCCCTGCCATGAAGCTATAGCTTTAGCCCGAGTACCACTGATTCTGCATTTTCTGTTGGTGTGCATCTGGGGCCGTGCTGTGCAGACACACACAGAGTCCCTATTCTTATGGAACTTCATTCTCAATGCAGTCTTGTCGATGACAGTTTCTGATATAATGGACACTTGCCTTATCTGTGCTGGCCTGTAATACTACAGGCCACTTTTGGTGTGAGTTTAGCTCTCAAGATATGACTCATATTTATCTATCTCACAGGAAAGTTTGGGAGTTGTATCAATGGAAGGATGTATTTACCATGGTCCCCAATTCATACTAATGATTCAATGTTTTCTTATTTTAATTTTCAAAAATGTTTTATTTATTTATTATGGCTTGTATGATGGCAAATACATTTATAATTTAAACAGCTTCACTGACTACTGGCTGCTGTATTGAAGGGCTAATGAGTCATGACATTAACTTATTATTCACAGAAGGTGTTGCCAGGATGCATTTATTTCTTGTTCCTCTGGAAATTAACAGTAACTAGAGGCAGGAATATTACATAAATACCTTATTAAATTGCATAATTTAAATTGTCATCACCTTTGAAAAGGCCTAGATTTAAGAGGTCATGATACAGACATTGGAGCTAAGTGGTATCAAGGATATGAAGGCATAAAGTCACACTTGGCTACAAAGAGGCTTTAAACCCCTTTTCCTATACGTACTTTGGTCAGTCAGCATTTGAGCTAGGCTGACCTGGAATCAAATGTTTTATTTCTCTTTCATGACAACTTCATCCATGTATAAAGGGCATTCTGATCCCTCTTCCCCCACCTCCCATTTCTATCACCCTCACCCATTGGTCCAATTCCCAGACTCATCACTCTTTGTCACCAGAAGACTGGCTTCTTCAATTACCATCAATTCTTTTATTATGTGTTCTAATTTTTTATGTTGGTTTACTTTTAATCTCAGAATTCATTTAGTATCTGGTCTCTTCAGTTTGTCATGGGATGTTTCTGGCATGTTTGGTTGTTAGTTAATCCACAGTCTGAAGGGAGATTCTGGAGCTGTCACGTGAGACAAGGGGCTTGAATGAATGATCAGCCTTTCAGCTTCTCAACAGATATAAGGTTACTAAATCACTCTCTTTTCTAGTTTTAACTGTCATGGGTTTTTCTCTCTTTTGTGGTGGACAAGTATATAAAAATGTGATTGATAGTGAAAGTGTAGAACCCTAAGTAAAGCTCCATGGCTTCAGAATGGCCTTTCCAGCTGTGCGCTGAAATGTATAGTTTGGGACTGGGCAAGCTTTGACTGGCTTCCTTAATCTAGCCTTGCGATGTTTTTATTTGTGAGTTCATTGCTATAAAGTGGTTTTACTTAATAAAAAATTAAATGATCTAAGGTGCTTTATTTTTAATGATGCTAAAACACTTACATAACATAAATAAATTTACCTATCTTCACAGTTGCAAACAAACATTCACGTTGCTGTAGAACCAACCACTACTGCTATGCACCAAAGAACTCTCTTGATCTTGCAAAACTAAAACTCTCTTTTGTATACTAACAGCCTGTTCCACCTACCTGTGCTGCCACTGATCGCCACCATTCTAAGTTCTTTGCCTGTGATTTGAGTCAGTACCTTATATGAGTGGAACGATATCACATTTCTCTTTTTTACTAGCTTCTTGCCCTTATCATGTCTTCATGCTCTCCCATGTTGTAACATGTGTCAGCACTGCTTTCCATGTTTAGGCCAGGTGCATCTGTAGGTAGACAGTTGAATTGTTTCCACTTTTTTGGTTACTGTGAATATAATGCTGGGATCACTTCAAATACCGTTTTCAAATCTTTGAGAAATAACCAAAGATTTATCAGAAGTGGATATGACAATTCTGTTTTTCATATTTTGACGCTCTTTTAGCTTTACTATTTGGGCTTAGCCCTAATCTTATTAATCCAGAAGAGACTAGCCATAGGAAGAGAATACAGAAACACACTTTCACAAGGATTGTTTCCAGCCTGTATGGTGTGCTAGTGCAAAAGTGGTACAGAGCTTGTGGGAGTGAGTAACCAACCACTGTCTGATCGGACTTAAGGCCCACTCCATGAGATGAAACCCATGCCTGACACTGCTTGGGCCAAGAACCCGAGACTCGATAGGCCATGGACCTAGGGGAAACCCAAATACTATTGTTCTGCTAAAGGGATGTAGCAGAAATGACTCCTAGTGACATTCTGCCGTACCGATAGACCAGGGTCTCACTCAACTATCACCAGACAAGCTTTCTCTTGCAGTAGATGGGACTAATACAGAGAGACCCACAACTGGACAATGTGCTGAGAGTGAGAGACCCTGGAACACTCAGTCCTAAATAAAATGTCTTCATCAAACCTCTCCCAGAACTCAGCTATGTGGAAGAGGAAGCAGAAAGATTGTAGGAGCTGTGTTGGATGGCTATTCTTGGTTGTCAGCTTAACTATATCTGGAATGAACTACAATCCAGAAATGGAGGGCACACTTGTGATCCAGATCTTGAGGCTGGAAGACACAGGGTTTTGATCTGGATGTTGAGGCTGGATGACACACCTTTAATCTGGGCCACACCTTCTGCTGGGAGCCCATATAAGGACAATGGAAGAGGGAAGGGATTGTGTTCATTCTTCTGCTTGCCCTCACCTTGTCAGAAAATCCATTCCTCAAGGGGGGGGGGCGCGATGGGGGGAAGAAAGGAGAGAGAGATTCATTCTATAAGTTCTGTGACTCTAGAGAACTCTGACTAATACACCATGGGATGGAAGATACCAAGGAAATCCTTTCTTCTAGACACAACCAGACTGTGTCTATGTACATATGAACTCACAGAGACCATGGCAGCATGCACAGGGTCTGCACAGGCCCAAGACAGATGGGGTCCAGCTGAGAGAAGTGGACACATGCCCCCACCCCTAACCCAAAAGCCGTCTACAAGTGTCAACCACTCACAAAGGAAAAATTGCTTTTCCCAGTTGCGTCTCACTTACCACCCCATGCCCAGCAAAGATGGCCAACACAAAACTAATGCAATGATCTTTTTGGAGATTTTATTTTTTGTCTCCCAAGGCTTGGGGAATTTTTTTTTTAACCTTACTGGTATTTTGCTTATATATTATGGTTTCAGGTTTTGTGTTTTTAAGGGTTTTGTGTATGTGTGTGTTTCTACATGTATATGTGTTTCCTGTATTTTTTGGTTTGTTTTATTCTTTTTTGCCTGTTTTTCTAAAGAGAGAGACAGAAAGAAGGTATGGAGTTGGATGGGGTAGGGAGGAACTGGGAGATGAGGAAGGAGAACCCATGATCAGAATATACTGTATAAAAATTTATTTTCAGTTAAAAAGTATTGTTTCAAATTCTAGATAGGTATTTGACCTGTAATGATGGATATCATCCATGCAGTGAAAAAAATGAACTCAGAAAATGTGCTCAAAGCTTTGTTTCTAGTTTGTGTTGTGTATTTTAAGCAATTGTTTTGAGATCTTTCTGTGTGCTAGGCCCTGCAGACCCAAGGATCTTCCACTCATCCTTGGAGTACTTTTTGTCATGGTGTGTGTTAGGATTTGAGACGTGATGGAGATGATAGGAGGTGTGGTTTACTTGTGTAAGTAGGACAATGGAGGTGAGCCTTTGAAGGATGTTTCTTATACCTGTCTATCCCTGTGTCTGTTTCTTGGCTTCCATGAGGCAAGTGGCTCTGCCTCATCATGTCCTTTTCCACGATGATTCTTCTTACCACAGGCCCCAAAACAACAGAGATAGTTGAGCACCAAATGAAACCTCTGCAACTGTGAGGTTTCATTTGGTGCTCCAATCAATCCTTTCCATGTCAAGCAATTTCTCATGTATTTATCAAGTATTGATTACTGCAGGGTTGGATCTCAATCTTCTGCTAAGTGAACAGTGCTACATCATATGCACTGTTCTCTAGTTGGGATGCCTTGGATGGAGAGTTGTGTGCTAGAGAACCAAGGACTGGGCTGGTCTCTGCCTCTCACAGCATCTCTGCCCTTCTTTAGAATTGTTCCCTCCTCCTCTCCCTAGGCTCCCATCTCTGTGTACTTCTGTCCAGATGTTGAAAGGAGATTGTGTAACCTGGCACACAAGGAGTAAATGCCATTGGTCTATTCATTTTGGTCTTTTAAGACAAAGTTTCTCTGTGTAGCCTTGGCTGTCCTGGAACTAGCTCTGTAGATCAGGCTGGCCTTGAACTCACAGAGCTCTGCCTGGTGTGCCCCACCACTGCCATCTTCACACCATTGTTCTATTGAGACCACCCGCTGGAGTTTCTGGTCAGTCTGTGAATGGAGTGAATGGGTTGGCTTGAGGTCTGATCCACTGCTCCCTCCTAGAGCACTGGCTCTCTCACACTCCTACACATACTACTCTGAGAGCAGGAGCACTTACCACTCAGTGGGAAATTTCACTTTTAGTCTATTCCAGGGTAGACAGGGCTCAGTGACTACTGTCAATGGGTACCTGAAGGACACCAGCAGGCCCTGGGAACAAGGTCCTTCTTTTCAAATGGAATTTAAACAAACATCTAATTGCAAATTTCTTTTTGAAAAGTCTATTAGTCCAAGTTAGTAGGTTAGACTTTTTAAATTTCTTTACTAAGTGTGTGTGTAGTCCATGTGTATGCAGGTACCCTTGGAGGCCAGAAGGGGCACTGGATTCCCTTAAGCTGGAGTTATGGGCAGTTGTAGCCATTCTACATGGATGCTGGGAACTAAATTCTGGTCCTCTGGGAGAGCAGTAAGCACTTCTAACTGCTGAGCGATATCTCCTGTCCTTGGACTGTTCTTTTTATCCAGAATGATATGAGCTAACACAACAGGGTAGCAT
This sequence comes from Peromyscus leucopus, assembly GCF_004664715.2. NCBI lineage: Eukaryota > Metazoa > Chordata > Mammalia > Rodentia > Cricetidae > Peromyscus > Peromyscus leucopus. Next base: position 9,260,380 of record NC_051085.1, read on the forward strand.
TTACACTTGAAAGAGTTATGAATGGATCCCCATTTTGTAATAGATACAATTAAACCCCTCACCTGTGGACCAAAAAGTTTCCAAGTTCACGTAGTTCGGTCATTTAACAGCCCCAGCCCCAGCGTTTGCTGTGCTCAGGGGCACTGCTCGGGGTCAGGCAGGCAATCCCAGCCGGGCAGAGCCAGTCTCACTGTGGAAAGCGATGGTTACGAGACTGGGCAGCTAGCACAGCCTGAAGGAGTTCCGGAAAAACAAGGCAGCTGCACTCCTTACCGTTTGCTGTTCGGCTGGAGAATTCCCAGCCTTTTCATGTCTCTGGGGTCACATGTCATGTGCAGTTTTTCTTTTTATATTAGCACAATGCATGTGGATTAATGTACCCAAACCCAACAAAGAAAGCTCTAGAAAGGGATCGTGACACCAGCATCCAAGTTTGTCCGGTAGAGCTGAGAGAACACCGTGATGGTTGAGTTGGATCTTAGATTACAGCCTCTAACACCCAAGGGTAACCAAGGGGTTCTGTTTTCAGCCCTGTCCCTTATCACTTACAGGAAATGCGACTTCTGGGAGGAGCATGTCCTCTTCTGAGTCCAGACAACATTTGGGCCTTTTGACCTTGCTTTATTTTTAAATTATTTGTGTGTGTGTGTGTGTGTGTTTGTGTGTGTATGTGTGTGTATGTGTGTTTGTGTGTGTATACACATGACATTACATGCATATGGAAGCCAAAGGTCAACTCTGTACAGTCAGTTCTTTCCATCCACTTTTACAAGATTGAACTTAGGTAGCCAGGCTTGCCTAAAAAACACACTACACACTGAGCCACCTCTTCAGTCAAGACACTTACTTTGTTGAAGTGACTCAGGGGCAGAGGCATTCCAGAAAGGACAGTTTACCTGCTATGGGAGCTTGAGAAGGCTTAACTGAAAAATAAAAGTACTTGATAAAAAAACAAAACAAAACTGAAACTTCCTAATGTGCAGTACTGTATCTGAAGAGAAATGACAGTAACACCCATGGCCGTCATGTTCCTGAAGATCACAGGTCCTCGTAAGAGCAAATGCAGCTACAGAAACCCCACAGAACTGCCCTTGTAAGGTCCAGGTTTATGAGAAAGGATCAAGGTTTTATTGTATTAAACACACAAGCAATAGATTGACACTGCCATTCTTATCATGGAGTGCAAAGTGCTTTTCTCTGGACTGTGATATGAGAAGTGCTTAGTGATACTCTAGGGGGCAAAGGACCATCTGTTCCTGCCCCTCTAGAACAGAACGGCTATTGCCATATCTTGCCAGCCCTGACATTTCAATTTATGTGACTCCAAATTCCATGTTCTTTCATTAAGCTATTTTTCATGTCTTCTCACAGTTGCCATACATAATTTAATGTATTTAACTCCCTCCTTGCTAGTTCATCCCCTGTAATGTGGCCTCAGTTCTCCACACAGCTACAGATCTGCTCTAGTTCCAATGACGGTTCTGGTTCTAGTCCTTGGCAACACCTTTAACCCTTCATCTGGTCACCTGACTATCAATAGTCCTTGGCAACACCTTTAACCCTTTATCTGGTCACCTGACTATCACTAGTCCTTGGCAACACCTTTAACCCTTTATCTGGTCACCTGAGTATCAATAGTCCTTGGCAACACCTTTAACCCTTTATCTGGTCACCTGACTATCAGTAGTTGGTATGATAAGCATCTGCCAGTCATTGTATGCATGCTGGAATATGCTGGGAAGCAAATCAAGACAGTTTCTGTCATCCAGAGTTTAGAGCAGTGGTCCTCAATTTGTGGGTCATGACCCCTTTGGAGGTCGAATGACCCTTTCACAGAGATCGCTTAAGACCACTAGAAATACCAGATATTTATATTATGATTCATAACAGAAGCAAAATTACAGTTATGAAGTAGCACTGAAAATAATTTTACGGTTGGGGGTCACCACCACATGAGGAACTGTGTTAAAGGGTCGCAGCATTGGGAAGGGTGAGAACCACTGGTTGAGAGTCAGATGTCAGCAACCAATAGAACATAGGAGCTAATCAGAAGGAGGGCAGCTTACCCAAATAGGCATGATAAATGGGTTTCCCTCCCCTTCTCTGCCTTGGAGCTAGAACCCAGGTACTTATACATACCAGAGACACTCTTCCAGTGAACTAACTCTAGACAAAGAAGTCTCTTTTAGCCCTCTAAGAAGAGTAGCTTTGGGGCTGGAGAGATGGCTCAGAGGTTAAGAGCATTGACTGCTCTTCCAGAGGTCCTGAGTTCAATTCCCAGCAACCACATGGTGGCTCACAACCATCTGTAATGAGATCTGGTGCTCTCTTCTGGACTGCAAACATACATGCAGGCAGAACATTGTATACATAATAAATAAATCTTTAAAAAAAGAAAAGAAAAGAAAACATTTTCTATTTTGTTAATCTTGTTTTACTAGTAGATGTGCACTGGCCAAATCCAAACGTTTTGGTATGACACACAAAGCTCTCTACAGTGTAGACCTGGCTTATTTTTTCCACATCATTTTCCATTCTCTTTCATGCCCTTTACTTCACCACATCAAACTTCCATCAAACGTTCCAATATTGGCCAAATATCCGAGGTAACAGATTTATAGGAAGAAAGGTTTATTTTGGTCATGAGCTCAGAAGTTTCTATCTAAGCTGCTTGGCTTGGCTGCTCTGGGCCTGTGGCAAGCAGAACTGCATGGCAGGGTGCTCCAGGGGAAGACAGTTCCTCACCAGGAAGCCGAGGGGTTGGTCCTTGATTGTCAGGAAAGATAGGGAGGGAGGGAGGAGGGTAGGGAGAGGAGGGGTGTGGAGGGAGGAGAAGGAAGGAGGGGAAGAAGAGAGGAGGAGAAGGAGTGTGGAGGGAGGATGGAGGGAGGGAGGAGGGAAGGTGAAGGGAGGGAGGAGGGAAGGTGAAGGGAGGGAGGAGGGAAGGTGAAGGGAGGGAGGAGGGTGGAGGGAGGAGGAGGATGGAGGGAGAGAGAAGGAGGGAAAGAGGGCAAGCTTGGGCAGTCCTACCTGCTTTCTGTAGTCCAAGGGCCCCTCCCTCTCTTGGTTTTGCTTGGGGAATGGAGAAATCTCCTTGAAGACTTAGATAAAATAAAATTAACGATGTTAAAATGGCCTGTCATGAATTAGGAAACTGCCTCTGGTGTGGTACCAAAACTATTCCCACAAATTCCTTACAAGAACAGGTAAGCTAACAGGGAAAGAAACCTTCTAATTCATTCCATCTTGAAAAAAGACAAAAGAAACTGCAGCTGAAGAGGTGTTCTCTCACAGGGGCCACAGCCCCTGAAAGAAACCGTGAAGGAAAAGGCAGACAATAACAGGACTGCTCTGGGAAATAAGGGGGTTTTCACTACTAATATGGTAAGAAAAATAGAGAATTATTAGCCAAAAGGAAACAAAGGCCCTGGCAGATACTTGGGCTACCCTATTTTACATCCCACCATGTTTAAAATCTCCCTCAGAATAAAAATAAAATTCAAATGGTGGGAGATTCTAATTTACCCATACTGCCTTTAAAGCAAACCCTATTGTCCTAGTGTTTTATTGCTGTGAAGAGACGCCATGGCCATTGCAACTCTTATAAAAAGAAAGCATTTAATTGGGGCTGGCTTACAGTTTCAGAGGTTCAGTCCAGGTTCCTCAGGACGGGGAGCATGGGGCACACATGGTGCAGGAGGAGCTGAGAGTTCTACATCCAGATCCATCCACAGGCAGCAGGAAGAGACAGAGACACTGGCCTGGCTGGAGCAACTGAACCCTCCTAGCCCTCCCCCACCCCCCACCCCCAGTGACGCACTTCCTCCAACAAGGCCACCCAGATCCTAATCTTTTCCAATAGTGCCACTCCCTATGAGCCTGTGGGGGCCATTTTCATCCAAACCACCACATGTGTAAAATTTACACTGGGAGAAACTTGGGCCGTCACCTCTTTCTCCAGGTAAATTGTGTCCCTGTCCATTTGTTAGGATGTGACTCTTTGGAAACAAAATGCTCACATATCTATCTCCCAAAAGGGGATAGTATCTTTAACTTAGAGACACTGAGAAGTCCCAGTCCCCAAATTTTTTCCATTCCACTTGTGAAGGGGTCAAACAAGATACCACAGGAGAAAACTGACAGCCTCCTTTCACAATTCCAGGAGAATTTGTGAAAAAAAAAAAAACAACAAAAAAAAACCAAAAGCAAACAAACAGGTATAGTATGAATAAGATCAGCATAAAAGCAAACCCTTGCCGAATATAAAAACATAAAAACCCTTTGAGGCAAGAAGCCCTAACGGTAACCGAACTATCATTAGAAGATTATGAAGAAAATGGGTTTCTAATCCTCTGTACCAGCCCTCTCAGCACCCCAATATTACCATAAAGAAGCAAGATGGAAGAGGATAGATATTTGTGCAAAATCTCTAGGCCATAAATAGGATAGTCACCCTTGTAATCCAGTGGTACCTAATCCCCACGCTTTGTTACCCTGAGCTCCTCTATCTAGAGCCTTTTCAGTGGTAGGTTTTAAGTACCTTTTCTTTAGTATCCTTCTGCACCCAACAGCTATTTCTGTTTCCTCCGCATAGGAGAAACGGCAGTCTACTTGGTTTTACTTACTGATAGTTTTTATTTATGAGATGAACAGGGGGGCATTTCCAGACAGGATATGCAGTTAAACTACCCACTCTTGTCATAATTGACAGTGCTCACTTGCCTGACATTCCGTCTGCTCAGAGGGTTGAACCAGAGATTCTACCGGAGCGTGCCATTTGGTGGAAAACAAAACAGTTAACATTCCTACAGATAGGTGCCATACATTTGGAGTGGTGCAGCATTGTGGCATGCTGTGGAGGCAAAGAGGATTTATGACTTCCGCTGGCCAGCCTGTGTGCAATAGTTAACAGATCACAGAATCACTGGATGTTATCCACTTGCCCAGACAGTTGGCCACCATCAGAATCCCAGGACATTCTAAAACAAACACTAAAGAAGCGAAGAGTCACAATACCACTGACAAAGCATCACCAAGAACGGCACTGCCTGGAACTGCAGGTGCTGAGACAGGCTGTCTCGTTCATGATGCCCACACTATCTCTGACCTCCTCTTCAAAGGGACACCTGGCAACAGAAGTGGGCGATCTCAGACCCCAGTAAATTCTGGGTGGGTCCACACAGGGAGCCTATAACACCCCTAAGTGCCCAGTTGCCTCTTCTGGAAGACATACACCATTTAAGTCACTGGAGATCAGAAAAACACGATCTCTTGGGGTAAACACTATTTTTGGAAGCCCGCTGATGTTTTTCTGTTGGCTTAGCGGCTGCACATGAATCTACTGAAATTTTAATTATCGTCTGCCACCCCACGGCCCTACATCAGCACCTCACTGGCCATTCAGGCTGTGGCCTGGGGGCTTCCCGTCCCTCGGACCCTGGCCACGATGTGTAGGTTTAAATTAAGTCTCTATCATTCTATTTGTCAGTAAGACTCAGAAGTCAAAGGCTGGCGTGAAAACCTGCTGGCTCAGAGAGGCTGAGTAGCAGCAACTAGGTGACCTTGCGTTTTGGCCAGAGACACTGCAAGAGATAAGTCTCTTCCCTCCTCCCAGAACCAAGAGGATACCCAAACCCAGTCCCTGCCCTTTCCTTCCTGTGTCTTTATCCAAATTGCTGGCTTCTCTATGGCCAATTCTGTCAGCCAGTCACTGGCCCCGCCCCCTGATTCAAGGTATAACTTCATTGGACAGTCTCGGGAGTGTCAGAGTGTGATCAAAACATCCCACAACAGCCCTCCCCAACAACAGCTCACAAGGTGTACTCAAGATGTCCTGTTTGCCCCAAACACACACAAGTAATCCACTTCATGGGGCACAGAGGCATTTATTTTCCTTTACTGAAGGGGCCTTTTGAACCCTCACTTTCTCGGTGTTCCCTGAGCCTTGGAGGGAGGGTGTAGCCATGTCCCATCTAGGACCGAGGACTCAACAGCCTCATTCTCAGCACTCTGACCAGTTACCAGTCTTTGTACCAACTGCCTCCTACTGCCAAACCCAAAGTCTCTGACCAAGGCCAAGAGTAACACTATATGTATGAGTATACATGTAAGTCTTTAGAAAGAGGTCTGAAAACACATCTATTTAGCAAAATAGAAGTTTTCCCAGCCATGAGCTTTGAACAGATTTACAGTACCAGGTAAAAATCCCCTCTTGTGGAAGTGGGCCTCAAAACCAGAAAGTGGTAGTTACCTCCGTAATAGTTACACCACTATCGTGCCTGAGGGCACGCCTTGCCTAGTAGGTTGGTACTGCCAGTGTGCAGAATAATTCTCATTTAAAAATGTCCTTAGCTAATCATTTTTGTGTTCTAAAGGTCCCACTGAAAATTTCAGGACACACACTTTTGGAGAGCAACAGAAAACTTTTGAAATAGTCTAAGAAATGAAGACACGCACTAAGACAGCAGGAACCAGTTTAAGAGATATTTCTGAAACAAACGGGGAAGACGTTAACGATCATATAAATGAAGCTGGAAAGTTGGTTTACAGGTTGGTTACAGACAACCAAGTTTTGTGGTACCTTGAGAGCCTAAGTGGGAGGGGGTATCGGAGACAGAAATACAAGTGGAAAAGGGTTTCGGATGCTGAATAGTATCTGGTAACATTCTGAGGCCATGGTCCCTATGGTTAAACAAGAACCAAATCTGTAATCACATAAGGACATGGTCTTTCTTTTTCAGCTGGCACAGCCCCTTGGCAAACACAAACTGAAACCCAGCTCCACTCATAACAATGGAATTGTCTGCAGGAACAAGGGTGGGCAAGTGCTTGCAACTTGTTTGGACCCAGATTTCTGTCTTGAGCTACTGCTTCACTCTTCAGGAAAGGCCGGTGGTTTGTTGTCTGGCCTTTGGAAAGTTGTTACTCTAACTTAATATTCATATTCCTAGATGGGATCACGTGGTATTGTGAAGGGGCCCCAAAACAGCTTGACCACACAGCTTCTGTGACAGGCTTACTGGGAGGCAACACCCAGATCCAGGAAAAGCTTTAAGCTGATACCACCCAGAGATCTACCCAGGGGTGAGAAAGTACCTGACATCCCAACCATTCCAACCATTAGATAAGGTGGCCAGATGTCCCCCGAGTCTAGCACACACCTATTTTTTGTTTTACAGATACCCCTAGACAATTGTCAGCCAATCAGGGTCCTGGACCCTGGAAATCCCCTCACCCCAACCTCTGCTATAATAAAAACTCTGCCCCACCTGAGCTCAGGGCTCTCTGCCCTCACCGCTGTGTGGGACAGGGGGACCAAGCTCTGGAGTTTGAAATAAAGGCTCTTTGCTTTTGCATGTGGGATTCGGTCCTCGTGGTGGTTTTTTGGGGGTCCCTGCGATCTGGGCATAACGGGATACTGAGTATTCTGTAAATTAACTGAGATACTTCATGCGTGAGTTTACACGTGAAGGTCAATAACTATTGAAGTAAGAAGCTGACTTTGAACACTCTCGTACATTCAAAGAGTAAGCGGAAAGGATTTGGAAAGCATGTAAAGACCAGCATGCAATAAACCCTGCGGGGTTTCTAGGTGACCCTGGAGCCTGAGGAAGTTACCATCTTGCAGTTCTAGGCCGGTTTTCTTCCTAAGTTTTGTGACTTCTTACCCTCTGGTTCGTCTTGTGCCAGGATGCAACTCCTACTCTTACTGCCTAGCGTCTCCCAGCCGCAAAAACTCCCCGGCTCAGTTTATCACGACTCCTCACCTGGACCAGGAAGTCCGATCGCCAAGGCAACCAGATCAACTTCCGGCCCGAAGACCGCTCCTGGTTGACGAGAGGCCTCATTTCCGGAACGTGATCCGCGCAGGCGCCCTGCCACCCGGAGGGCGGTGCCCCGGCGCCGCACCTGCATGGTGGGAAGGCTTGCTCCCGAGTCCCGCTTGCTCCGGCTGGTTCCGGCTGGCTCGTCTGCTCTGGGGACTCTGGGACTCGAGGGCGGGGCCGGACACCACCCTGCACGCCTGAGGCTCGGGTGCACGGAGCGCGGCAGGTAGAGAGCATCGTGGATCCGCCACGCTGGAGTTGGAGCTGGAGTTCCGTGCGGCCGGAGGGCAGCGGCTCCTCCCGGCCGGCCCGGGGGCAGAGAATGAGTCCGAAGCTGTGGCGTCCGGGCGGAAAGGCCGTGCCCAGAACGTGCTGCGCTGGTTCACCACCGTGGTGCTGTGTGCCGCCTTCCTGGGGCTGGTGAGAGCTGAGGCTTGAAACCCTCTCTGGCCAAGGCTGGTGCAGGCATCCTGCAGGGGACGTGGTCTCCCCGGTGCTCTGCGCTGTGTGTGACCCTTGGTGCATTGGTTAATTCCTTGGGTCTCAGTTTTGTCATCTGGAAAAAGTGGGCGTAACTAACCCTTGAGAGTCACTGTCAGACTGATTTAAATACGTTTTCCAACATGAGCAAACCAAGTTTCCTGGGGCAACGGGGAGATGTAGGAGGGGGGAGTCCGGGCCTTTACCTGCCCCCTTTTGCATCCACCCACTGAAGCGCCAAACTGATCACAGAAAATCTTTGAGAGATTGCCTCTTCCTGGAGGCCTGACCAAATCCTGCCAACCGCTTTATTTTGCAGATGGGAAAATGGGTCCTGAGAAGAGAGTGGCTTTTCTGGTTAAATGACAACATCAAGGACATTTTTCTTACCCTGTTCACAGCCCTGTTTAAACCAAGCCCTCAGATCCTTAAATGATTTTCTTCACTCAAGTGCAAGGACAGAAACACCTTTTAAAGACAGCGTCTCACTCTGTAGCTCCGGCTGCCTGGCCTGGAACTCGTCCACCCACCTCTGCCTCCTGAGTGCTGGACTTGGAGCTCTGGACCACTGGCCTAGACTTGATAATTTTTGACTTGAGTGCTATCAGGGCTTAAACCTTTGAAGAGAGGCACTTGGCATCTTAAAGTCTAAGTCTCAGTTGTTTCTTAAGACTATTTTAATGGGAAAGTAGGGAAGGAAAAAAGCACTGCAGATAATAGAGACCCTCCGTGTGTGCCAGGTCTTCCCGATGCTTTGAAGACATTTGATGAGAGCCTGCACATGCTGCGGGCCAGTGTGTACATGGTCTTTAGTCCTTGGTTGCTGCTGCTTGGGCAGGGAATCCCCTCTGTATAGCAAAATAGTGCAAAACAACCATTTATTTATTTACATACTGCATATTTACATATTTGCTGCATACTTACATACTTTTTATTTACAACTTGCTTTTGGGTCATGATACTTCATTGTAGCAATGGAAACCCTAACTAAGACACTGCCCCTTTTATGTGAATGATGGAGATCCAAACTTGGCCTGACGCGTGTGTGTGTGTGTGTGTGTGTGTGTGTGTGTGTGTGTGTGTGTGTGTGTGTGTACAGCAGGCCCTTCAGTGACTGAGCCGCCTCCTTAGCCTCTAGTTTGTTACATAGTAACTGTTAATACATGGCGGTCTTTAAGGGTATTGTTCAATACTAAACAGTTGAAACAGAAGAAAAAAAATCAAATAGTTTTGTAAGTTATGTGTGTTATAATACACTGGCCGTACCTACGTTTGGGAAACCGAGACAGGAAGATTATGAATTAGGGCCTCTAAAACAAAGCAGAAACTTTAAAAATATCAAGGGTTGTGAATGAAAACCCATTGGGGAGTGTGTAGATTCTGCTGCTGGTAATGTATGTGTTTCCTTAGGTTTGACTTGATGTGGTCCGAAGTCCCTTATGGTGGGTTGTAATCTCCCACCTGTGCTCTTGTTACCATGGAAACGCTACTTCTTGGGCAGTGTTCCGTGGTGAGTAAAGCTCTCTTCTTTTTCAACCGTAGGGACTGAGTGTTGCTATCCTGGGACCCACCTTTCCAGATTTGGCAAGGAATGTGAACCGAAACATCAGCAGTCTGTCTTTCATTTTCGTGGGCCGTGCCTCGGGATATTTGTGTGGCTCTATGATCGGAGGAGTTCTTTTTGGGTGTATAAATCATTTTTTACTTTTGGGTAAGTAAACACTACTTTTTGTTTTCTGTCAACAAATTTGCAACTCAGCTTTGAACATGGAAAATTGACGATACCTGAGATGGGCAGTGTGCTGGCATCCACCCTGGCAGCTGACTCTGTGTTCCTCTTCCTGCTTTGGCAGCTGGAGAGAGTCTGTATTGATCCTCCCTGGAAACTTGATTGGCCCTTGGGAGTGAATGTTGGCAACTCTGAGCAATGCTGACCTTTCCTGTAATTTAGGCTCCACTCCAGGCTCATACATTGGTGGAGTGTGGTGATATTTTGTTTGTACTCTAGCAAATAAAATTGCCTGAAGATCAGAGGACAGAGCCAGCCACTAGATTAAATATAGAGGCCAGGCAGTGGTGGCACACACCTTTAATCCTAGCACTTGGGAGGCAGAGATTCTTCTGGGTCTCTGTGAGTTCAAAGCCACCCTGGACTACATGAGATTGATTCAGTTTAAAAGAGAAACAGAACCAGGCAGTGGTGGCACACACTTTTAATCCCAGTACTTGGGAGTCACATGCCTTTAATCCCAACACTAGAAAGGCTGAGACAGGAAGTGATATGGCTGGGCAGAGAAAGGAATATAAGGCAGGAGGAGACAGGAGTTTGGGACACTTTCAGCTGAGAACTCAGAGGCATTCAGTCTGAGGATTCATGGAGACAGGATCTCGCTCCCTTTCAGCCTGAGGATTCGGCAGTGGTGAGAGGTTTCTCTAGTGGCTTGTTCCTTTGTCTCTCTGATCTTTCAGCATTTACCCCAATATCTGGTTCTGTTTTTTATTATAAGATCAATTAGGATTCGTGCAACAGTTGACCATGAAGCTCTGCTTATCTGGGGGTAGAGCAGGGCTTCCGGGACCATGGAGGTCAGAATGAATCCTGGAACCTGGCCAGGCTCTGTGGACTTGGGGTTGAAGATGAAGGGACCCAGGACAGTAGTGAACTGACGTAGGCTGTACTTCAATCCTGCTGTCCATGTCAGAGTTGAGCACAGGCTGATCCTCTCAGATCCTGACCCTGGAAAAGAGGGCAGAGCTGATAGCATGCCTTTTTCAATACATTGGCATGATTAAAGACAATTCGATTGATGCATTAAAACTCCTATGGAAGCAAGAATACTTTATTGCTGATGAGTGAATAAGTCTTTTTTTTCTTTTCTTTCTTTCTTTCTTTTTCTTTCTTTTTTTTTTTTTTTACTAAAGTAGAGCTGTTTTAGCTGACTTTTTAATGTTTCATTTTCAGGGGTGTCGCTTTCTGCTACCACCGTTGGTCTTTATCTTACTCCATTCTGCAGGACAGCAGTCTTACTGGTTGTCATGATGTCTGTCTTTGGTATTTCAATGGGCATTCTGGATACAGGTTAGTGGATCCTGTATTGTCGTCGGCACTATTGGGGACACTGCTGCTAGGAAAGGGAAAGCAGATGAGATTATACGATCATTTGGAAGTCAGATGGGGCCACAGCACCTAGTCAGAGTCACTCTCCTAGCAGCTACATCAGAACATCCACTTTTGAGCATGTGCCTATGAAATAAAGTATGTTTCTCTGTGAGCAAGAGGTGATTTAGAATATCCTAACATGGAACAACGAATGCCCTTCCCATGGGTAGGTGTGGTACAGATGAGCAGGCTTTCCTTTTAGGATAGCATCTGGTCATTTTACTCTAAGAAGCCATGGGAGAGGAGAGAGATGGCTCAGTGGTTAAGAGTACTGACTGATGTTCCAGAGAACCTGGGTTCAATTCCCAGGCTGTCCAGTGTCTGATCACGCCAGGGTTAAAAAAAAAAAAAAAGAAGAAGCCATGATGATTTGGGAGGTCAAAACAAGTACAGAGCTGCTGTATGGCTTCAGAGGAACAGATGAAGCTGAGTTCTGAGCTCAGCAAAGCCTGTGCTTCTTGTTTCCTATTTTTCTTTTCTGTCCTTTTCTGGAAAGTAACTGTTCGCCACCAGCAGACCCTTTTTGTAGAGTAAGGTGACATTTGCTTACCTCCAACTCCAGTACTCCATCTCTTTCTTTCTTGCTCTCGTGTTGTTGGATAAATTGTGGAAATACTTTATACATTAGGCTCTGTGTGGTTGTAAAACTACAGAGTGATGTTGTTGGTTGTTTTTTCTCTTTGCAGGGGGACCCACCATCCAGCTCCCAAATAAAACACATGGAGGCTTATTCTTTTTTTTTTTTTCTTTCTTTCTTTCTTTTTTTTTTTTTTTTTTGGAGCTGAGGATCGAACCCAGGGCCTTGCGCTTGCTAGGCAAGTGCTCTACCACTGAGCTAAATCCCCAACCCTTGGAGGCTTATTCTTAAGTATCAGTGTCCAGCCTTAGCTTGGCTTGTTTCTTGCCAGCTTTTCTTAACTTATATTATCCCATCTACCTTTTGCCTCTGGGCTTCTACCTTTCTCTTACTTCTGTAAATCTTTCACTCTTACTTCATGGCTGACTGTGTGGCTGTGTGGCTGTGTGGTTGGGTGGCCCCTAGCATCCTCCTCTCCTTGTTCTCTTGCTCTTTTTTCCTTACCTCCCAGATTTCTTCTTCTATTTATTCTCTCTGCCTGCCAGCCCCGCCTGTCCTTTCTCCTGCCTTGCTATTGGCAATTCAGCTCTTTATTAGACATATCAGGTGTTTTAGACAGGCAAAGTAACACAGCTTCACAGAGTTAAACAAATGTAACATAAAAGAATGCAACACATCTTTGCATCATTGAACAAATGTTCTGGAGCATAAACAAAACACACCTTAAAATAATATTCCATAACATTTCCCCCTTTTTGTCTAAATAAGAAAAGTTTTAACTGTTTTTTTTTTTTTTTTTTTTTTTTGCTTTTTCAAGACAGGGTTTCTCTGTGTAGCCCAGGCTGTCCTGGAACTCACTTTGGAGACCAGGCTGGCCTCGAACTCACAGAGATCCGCTTGGCTCTGCCTCCCGAGTGCTGGGACTAAAGGTGTGCGCCACCACTGCCCGGTGAAAAGTTTTAACTTTAACATAATAAAACTATACACAACAAAAACAATTATCAAGTAAGGATTACATTTAAAATATTCAGTCCATTTGTAGTTAGCATATTCAGAGAAAATAATGCATTATCTGTCCTATCTTAGTGAATCTAAAGTTTTACATCTAACTCACTATATATCATAACTAAGAAAAACTGCACTTATAACTATCTAGTCTTCAACTCCATCAAAGATCCAGAAGGATGTAACATTATCTAACGACAGAGACATTTATCTGCCCGGACAGTCACCCAAAGCTCCTCTGCAATGTTGGACATCCATCTTCAGCCTACAGGCCCAGAATGTCTAGCAAACTTTTCAATGAAGCTGGAAATTTGAAGGACTGTCCTGCCTTGTATTGGCAAGGTTTGTAGTCACTTTCCTCTGTGTCCTGCAGAATATCTGGCAGACTCTTCTGTGATGCAGAATTTTGAAGGACTGTCTTGCCTTGTTTTGGCAAAGTTCAAGCAGTTTTTTTCCTGTGTGTCATGAATGTCCAGTCTGTACAGCACATTGTCAGCAGTCAAAGGCAAGAGCAGTTTCTTTGCCCAGTGGTTAACCTTACCACAATGAAAGCAAACTCCATAAGGAGATTCTTCAATGTCCGTCATCTCTGAAGTAAATTGGTGCTGCCAGGAACAAATCTGTCTAATTGTCATGAAAAACTTATGTTAACAAAACATTTTTTTTTTTTGTCCGAGACAGGGTTTCTCTGTGTAGCTTTGCGCCTTTTCCTGGAACTCACTTGGTAGTCCAGGCTGGCCTCGAACTCACAGAGATCCGCCTGGCTCTGCCTCCCGAGTGCTGGGATTAAAGGCGTGCGCAACCACCGCCTGGCAACAAAACATTTTAAATGCCATATTCTGTAGATCTTTGAAGTGTTTGAAGACCATTTATCCATCTAAAATATGTCTCTATATGATCTGGGAATCATACCTAACATATCTACAAATTTGATTGTTATAAATGACTAACCACTAACCTATGTTATAATATCTTTAAATTTGTATCAATAGGCTATATTCTCCTAAATAACCAACATCCATAACTCACCAAATAACCAAAGACCACCCGCTCCATCTCTTGGAGTGTGGGTGTAGTATTCTCCAAACTACTTCCTATTGTCTGTGGATGAAGTATCTTTAGGGTCCCTGAGAAAATGTTGAGATAGTGACCAAGTGTTGGGAAAACCAGCAGTAACCTTTGCTGATAGAGATCACTTGTCAAGTTTCAGGAGGTCTCATCTGATCAAATCTGATCCATATTAACCTGGAATGAATCCACAGCTTCTTGTTTCCTATGGAAAGAAAAGCAAAACCTCTTTTCCAAAGCACTTTTTACTTCCATTTGAAAAATACATTTTTTTGACTTTTTTTTTTAAAGGTAATTCATTCCTGAAGAATCTAGATTGGTTCAGTTCAGCAGTTCAGTTCATAATCCCATGTCTCTCAGCAGCTATTGTGTGCTTATTAACAGTCAAAAAATTCAAAATCAAGTCAATAACATACAGGATCCAGACTCCCTGTGAGCCCATCTTATGTGGCTTTTTTCTTTCATATTTTATTGTCTTTAAAGACTTTATTTTTTTAAAACTATTTCTTCCTTTCTGTGACTGTCTATACCCATTTTCTTTTCTTTCTTAAGCCTACGTACATTGTAAAGCACAGTGGGACCTGTTTAGAGACTTTTTTCCACCTTGAACTCTTTTGCTGCGTATCTTTTAGCTGTGTTTGACCACACAAGCAAACTTTGGACTGCTGTGCTACACCCTGGATCTTGTGCATGGCTCTCTTGGTGGGCTCCGCCCACTTCTCAGGTTGTGAAATCCAAATCTAAAGTTGGCAGCCCAGTTGGAGGTTGGTTTGACCTGGAACCACATTCACCACCCCCTCCCCCCCCCCCCAACTATGGAATTCTGGTGCCCTGCACTGTGGCAGGCATTTTTTACTTAGGTTTTGTTGTTGTTGTTTTGTTGTTTTTTTCTATTTAGTGGGGAAAAAGCTGTTTAAGTGCTCTGCTTTATAACAGAGTTTCTTAAAGGTACCGTATTTTTTTTTTTTTTAGCAGCTTTCTCAGGCCCTAGGGATTTTGAGCCTCACATTGGTACACCAAATTGTTGTTGTTGGTTGTTTTTTCTCTTTTGGGGGGCCCACTACCCAGCTCCCAAATAAACACACATGGAGGCGTATTCTTAAGTATCAATGTCCAGCCTTAGCTTGGCTTGTTTCTTGCCAGCTTTTCTTAAATTATCCCATCTACCTTTTGCCTCTAGGCTTTTACCTTTCTCTTCTGTAAATCTTTCACTCTTCATGGCTGGCTGTGTGGTTGGGTGGCCCCTAGCACCCTCCTCTCCTTGTTCTCTTGCTCTTTCTTCCTCTTCTCCCAGATTTCTCCTTCTATTTATTCTCTGCCTGCCAGCCTTCTCCTTCTATTCCTTCTCCTGCCTTGCTATTGGCCAGTTCTTTATTAGACCATCAGGTGTTTTAGACAGGCACAGTAACACAGCTTCACAGAGTTAAACACATGCAACATAAAAGAATGCAACACATCTTTCCATCATTAAACAAATGTAGCACATCTTAAAATAATATTCCACAACAGAGTGAAAATGTATGCTTATCTGAAAGTTAAACAGAGAGCCCAAGACTTGATGCTTCTGCCCATCACCTCGTAGGCTCTCCGGCACAACAGAGCAGAGTCTGACATCTGTGCTCAGCGCTGGGATGTACATCAGGGCCCTGGGTGCAGACTTCGAAGACAGTGGCTGCTAGGTACAAGAATAGACAGCTTTGGTGGTTTGGCTACTATCTGATGCTAAAATCATCCTCTCTCTAGTAGACAGGTGTGTTATATCGGTGTACCCCTGGTGTGGTGCTAGCACATTTCATGGAGAGCCTTTGCTAATGTGCCTGGCCCTAGTGGGTAGCGGTTTACCAGCTCGTAGATTCTGCGTGTTAAGAAGAGATGCTATGATGCAATCTACTGGTGTTAGGGGTCAGAGCGCCTCAGACATAGCGTTGCCCTACCTCAGTCTTTGCATCACCACACTGGTTCCGGGTCGTCCCAGTGTGCCCCCCCCCACACACACACCTTTTTTAATAGTGATGTATGTAGTGTTCTTACTGAATGATCATTAATGATCATTAAATCATTTCTTTCCTTGGCAGGTGGGAACGTCCTCATCTTGAATCTTTGGGGAGACAAAGGAGCCCCACACATGCAGGCCTTGCACTTCAGTTTCGCCTTGGGTGCCTTCCTGGCTCCCCTGCTGGCTAAACTGGCCTGGGGTACGACAGCATCCGCTCAGAACCACACAGAGCCTGGCTTTGACCCGCTAATGCTGAACCGATCCTCTGGAGCCACCTCAGACTCTCTGTTTGCGGCGCCTGAGGACATGACCCTGCTGTGGACCTACGCTTCCGTGGGCACCTATGTCTTAGTAGTCTCTGTCTTCCTGTTTGGTCTGTTTTGTAAGAAAAGCTCAAAGCAGGAAAAAGCCACAGCATCTGCTCAGGAAGCTCGAAGAGCTAAATATCACAGGGCCCTGCTCTGTCTCCTCTTCCTCTTCTTCTTCTTCTACGTTGGAGCCGAGGTGACCTACGGCTCTTATGTTTTCTCCTTCGCCACCACCCATGTTGGCATGGAAGAAAGTGAAGCAGCCGGCTTGAACTCCGTCTTCTGGGGAACCTTTGCAGCCTGCAGGGGCCTGTCCATCTTCTTTGCGACATTCTTGCAGCCTGGGACCATGATTGTGTTGTGCAACATTGGCAGCCTGACCTCATCTCTGTTTCTGGTCCTTTTTGACAAGAGCCCTCTTTGTCTCTGGATCGCAACGTCTGTGTACGGAGCCTCGATGGCAGCCACATTTCCCAGTGGCATTTCCTGGATCGAGCAGTACACCACCTTAACTGGGAAATCCGCAGCATTCTTTGTCATTGGTGCCGCCCTGGGAGAAATGGCGATTCCTGCAGTAATCGGAATTCTTCAGGGACACTACCCCGATCTGCCTGTTGTTCTGTACACGGGGCTGGGGTCAGCCATCTTCACTGCGGTTTTGTTTCCTGTGATGTATAAATTAGCCACCTTACCCCTGGGTCACCAGCCAAGAGGAAGAAAGAGTGAGGACCAAAGAGCTTTGCTTTCCAGCTCCGAGCTCAATGACTGTGAAGAAGAGAATGAGGAGGAAGATGCAGAGAAATGGAACGAAATGGATTTTGAAGTGGTTGAAATGAGTGACCCAGTGCAGGGGTCTGGAAGGGACACATCTAGAGAAGCCCCGACGGAGCCCACCCCTGAGGTCTCCGATCAGTTCCTCTCAAATGCATACTTTTCAGTCAATAGTAGCAACTCTCTCAGGAATCACCAGGACAAAAGGGACTGACCGTCAGGAGATGAATTACTGAATGACTTCATTGAGTCATCAGCCACTCCTGAAGGCACCACTCAGAGCAGAGCTCTGGCAGACTTTCAGCACGCTTTGGCAATTGGAATTTGTGGGTGTCTACAGCAAGCGTTGAAACTGAAGTGTTCTAGAATTCTCAGAGTCTTCTGTAAACTGCCGATTGTTCTTGTGCCGTGAGTTCTTGTTCTGAGACAGTTTTATGGTCTCCACCTTTCGGAAGGCATCTTCGTGTAAAGAGCTGGGTAGTGTGCTGGACGTCCACACTGCCGACCAGTGGAGCTGCTTGGCTGAGCAAATGATCGTATGTCCGTCTTCGGCCGGGGGCTTGTGGAGAGGAGCCACGTGAAAGAGCCAGCGTTGGAAATGGAAAGATGTTTTTCTTAGTTTTCCCCTCTGTGTAGGGTCGTGCTGAAAAATACTGCCGACTGTTTTCTTCCTTTTGTGAGAACACAGGAGGCCATCATTTCTAGATCAATTTCTAGCTTCCTCCCTGACTTCATTTGGTCTCCCGGGATTCTAGAAATGCAAATGAGATTATTTCCAAATTGTAGGGTTTGGGTTTGTTTTGTTTCTTGAGTCTTACTTCATAGTCCAGGCTGGCCTGGAATTTATTAAGTAGCCCAGGTTGGCCTCTTGACTCAACATCGTGTGTCTGTCTCCTAAATTTTATGCTAGAGGTGTGTGCCACCATACATGGTGGAACGTGTACGTTTTAAAGCTGTATAATCTTTTTGCCAAAACAGCCCGTGAACTTCCAATGTAAGGTAAAGCAGAAGTGATGGGTAGCCCCCCGAATGGGCTACAGCTCGTGGAGTCCTGCAGTTTATCGAGCAGCTGAGCAGTGCCACTGCATTCATTCATCATCTACAACACACCGCCACTGCATTCATTCATCTACAACACGCCGCCACTGCATTCATTCATATCTACAACACGCCGCCACTGCATTCGTTCATCATCTACAACACGCCGCCACTGCATTCATTCATATCTACAACACGCCGCCACTGCATTCATTCATATCTACAACACGCCACCACTGCATTTGTTCATCTACAACACGCCACCACTGCATTTGTTCATCTACAACACGCCGCCACTGCATTCATTCATCTACAGCACGCCGCCACTGCATTCGTTCATCTACAGCACGCCGCCACTGCATTCGTTCATCTACAACACGCCCCTTTCCCTCCTTACACTCAAGGGGCGTCCTTCAGGTATTCTAGAAAATTCTAGTCTTGTTTCCACGCTGTATCCCAGTCACTGTATCATGTTTGTGTGGTACAGCAGCTCACTGCATCTCAGAGATGATGGTATATTTTTGTGGACACTTTAAAAGAGATTGGTTATTTTTGTATACGAGTCTGTATCCTGTTCAGAGAGGATCTAGAGACATTCTGTTGATTGTATGTAATGGGTGTTGTTTGCTCTTACTTTTTTTCTAGTGCTTGTGACTGAGCACAGGGCCTTGCACTTGCTGAGCAAGTACTCGGCTACTGAACTAAGTTCCCAGTGTCTTATGTTTCAATTACAGAAGCTGCTTTAGAGTTACTCCGTCAGCAGTAACAGTGTGGCCGGGTCCTTTGCTGCCCGTAGTCTGCCTCAGAGACAAGCTGGGTCTGGGCCTTGATGTTTTAGGACATGACTCTCACTGCGTTGGGGTATTAACCACATATGGACGGTAAGCCAGGCCAAAAGTGTAGTTTACAAACGAGGCACCATCATTTTGGTGATGGAGAACCCCCCTCCAGGACTACTCCTTGAGTTTGAAGTACTTGGAAACCAAAATAAGGAGGAGGAGATAGTGTGATGGCCTAGGAAGTCAGGGATGAGGGATGCTACTTCACAGATGTGACAGAACCAGCCTGGGCCATCCTTTGCTAAATGACTTAGAACTCTTCTCAAGTTTTATGCTGAGTGACAATGACTGGCTACCGGGCTGCGATGCATTTGCTGTCTCTTGCCAGATTTTAAGAATTTGCTTTTTGTAAAAGAAAAAAAAAAAGTGCTTTGTTTTTTTCTTAAGTGAAATGTAACACTTTAAAAAAAGATTACATTTTTTTTTTTTTTTATTCTGTGTGTGATTTTATGACATCTTGTAAGTGTAACAACATGGGTGCCTGGTGCTGGGAGAGTCCAGAAGAGGAGGGTGTCCGAGTCCTGGAACTAAAGTCACAGATATTGTCAGCTACCACGTGGTTGCTGGGAATTGAACCCGGGTCCTCTGCAAGAGCAGCCCGTGCTCTCAACTGCTGAGCCATCTTTCAGCCCCATGACACCTTTCTTGGCCACTGCTCACTGACCTCCCATATGCACACAACCACGCTGGTTCAGGTTACTTAACACAGCTTTGGGGGTGGGCGAGCAAGTGGCCGTAGACATCGTGGCTCCTTCTGTACTGTGCTGTTCTCCCTAGAGATCGGGAATGAGCTCTGCCCCTCCTTCACAGCATTGCCTTAAGTTAGGCATGAGTGGCAGCAGTTGGCACTGCAGGTCTTGTTAAACACATTCTGTCTTCAACATCTACTTTGGAGGGCAGAAGATGGCATCAGGAGAAGAGGCACGGTGGTAAGAACTTGACATACGACTTGAACATCCACATTGGAAAATTCCCCAAACCGAAGTATAAATGGCCGCGTGAGAACATCGGCGTTGTCATAGTGTGGAATGTATTTTTGGAACGGAAGGAAACAACTGAGCTTAGGTAGAAAAACTATTCGTAGGGAAGTATCTTCTGGAACACCGTAGCCGATGGTCAAGTGTCCTCTTGCTGACAAATCAAGATCTAGCTGTTTGCAGCGTAGACGCTGCGGCATGCCTTGACTGTCGCATACTGAGGGTCTCTATCAGGGAGGACTGTGCTCTTCACTGGAGCTTGGGCATATCTTCAGGGGCACCTGCTTGCTGGCAGTCTAGCTGCTAATAGGCTCCTGTTTTCTGCCAGCTGTCCGCCTGTCATTTCTGTGGGTTTGCTGAAGTCTCCCGCAGTTCCCTTCCAGGCAATACTCTTTTAAGTTCCCCTTAAAACACGGCAGCCTGTTCAAAACGAGCAGGAGAACCCCTTCCCAAGGCAGTGCATCTCTGCCAACCTGGGGTTGTGTGGCAAGATGTACTTATGGGAGCTGCATCCTACCAGGCTGGCCCTCTTGGGCTAGCTCGAAGTAAATCACAGGTTCTGCCGAAAGCCAGGCAGGAGGCTAGAACGGGCATGTGAACCCGGGGTCATTGTCGGGAGTGTCTGCCATATCCATGCTCCTGCAAGTCAAGCTTTTAAAAGGATTAAAACAGCTGAGGAAGAAGTCTCAGAGTAGAGGTGCAGCTTTGTATTAGGGTTCTCTAGAGGAACAGACCTTAAAGAACGAATTATATATATATCATGAGTATATATGTAGATATATGTGATATATAAATAAATATGTCATATATGGATGATTTATTAGAATGGCTTACAGGCTATGGTCCAGCTAGTCCAAGAATCCAGCAGCTGTCAGTCCTTGAGGTTGGAAGTCTCAGCTGGTCTTAGGAAATCCCAAAGAAGTAGCCTCTATTGCCAGTGAAGGAGTGGACTTGTTGGAGAGAGTAAGAGCTAGCAGGCAGAGAGCCAGCTCCCTTCTTCCATGTCCTTTCTTTAGGCTGCTATCAGAAGGTGTGGTCTCGATTAAAGGTGGGTCTTCCCACCTGAAAAGATGTGGATTAAAGTTGTATCTTTCTACCTCCAAGGTCTCATCTAACTTCAAATTTTTTTAATTAAAAAATCCCTCAAGGGTGTGTCTAGTCCTTTGGGTTTTAATTCCAGGTATAGTCAGGTTGACAACCAAGAACAGCTATCACAAGCCCACCCCTTGTCAACTTGACACAATCATATCTCCTTAGGTCATGCTTGCCAAATGAAAACAATAACCATGTCGTAATTACAGCTAACTGGATGTAACAGTTATCCCACATACAGTTGCAAACATGTATTTAACCAGGTCATAATTATGCCTAACACGATATAACTATTCGTTGCATAACTGCAGAATTTAGAATAAGTGGCACTGTTCCTTGAGGGACATTCTTTTATTATCTCAAACTTAAGTATGATAATCACTGATATCCTCTTAATTGATGTTATATTACATAATAGATCAAGGAAAAAACAATCTGTATAAACACATTCTTAACAAAAGTATGACAGAAACAGGTCAATAATAATCTTTATTTCTACACCTGGTCACATGGGCTTGGCAGGTATATAGAACTATCTTCCTCTGCTACCCATTCTCTATTTCCTCCATCCTCTGCAAACACCTCAGCAGGTCTTGGCTCTTTCCTGGAGTGACCCATACCTTCATTCCTGATGGGTCTGTGCCCTTGGTCATCCTGCCTGGATTTGGCTGTTGTAGCTTCCCATTTTGACTTTAATCACACAGCGTGGTAGCACCAAGAGACTCCCATCGGATCTCCTGCACTCCAGACATAATCCTCCTTACATCCATTGTGGAGAGGCAATCCAATATCCCCATGGTAATCTGGATCCATCACCCCTCCTAACACTGTTACTCCTTTCTTAGCCTGTTGGCTTAACAGCATCAGAAGTCCACAGTGCCCAGGGGGGAAGTCTGAGCTTCCAGTTCAATGGAATGTTTGCCGTGGCTCCTGGTGGGAGGGCACCACACTCGGGAAACAAAGCTTCTAGGTCAGAACTTAAGGTTGTGGGAATAGGAAGCCAAAATTTTGCTAGTGGGTTACTAGGGGTGATAGTGAGTGCAACTATTCTCCTTCTTGTCTCTTGATTCCTGGACCCATGGGTCCTGGCTATGGGAGAAACCTTATAAACTGGATGCTGATTCAAAGTATATACCACCCACAGGAAACCCCCAGCCAGCCCCCCAGGCTGCTTCAACCTCATTGGTGCTGTAACTGTGTCTTCAAAAGGCCATTCCATCTTTCGGGCCAGCTGCTTCAGGATGGTGGAGAACACGGTAAGACACGTGGATTCCATGATTGTGGGCCCACTGTCACACTTCTCTGTGAAGTGAGTTCCTTGGTCGGAAGCAATACTGTGTGGAATACTGTGACAGTGGATAAGGCATTCTGTAAGTCCACGGATGGTGGTTTGGGCAGAAGCATTATATGCATTAAAAGTGTCTTAGTTAGGGATTCTATTGCTGTGAAGAGACACCATGACCAAGGCAACTCTTATAAAGGAAAACATTTAATTGGCTTACAGTTTCAGAGGTTTAGTCCATTATCATCTGTTGATGTTTTCCTGTCCTCCAGTTGCTCTCAAACACAATGAGGCTTATATTAATTGTAAATGATTGGCCAATAGCTCAGGCTTATTACTAACTAGCTCTTACAACTTAAATTAATCCATTTCTATTAATCTATGTATTGTCACATGGCTCATGACTTTACCTGTCCTCCAGCATGTCTTGCTCCCTCTGTCTTTCCTGGTGACTCCTCTGACTCCACCCTTCTTCCTTCCAACATTCTGTTTGACTGTCCCACCTATACTTCCTGCCTGGCTACAGCTCTTTATTAACCAATGAGAATAATACATATTCACAGTGTACATAAGGATTATTCTACAGCAATCATCGTGGTGGGACACATGGTGGTGTGCAGGCAGATAGGATGCCAGAGAAGGAACTGCAAGTTCTACATCTTGATCTGAAGGCAACAGGAAGTGAACTGTGTCCCATACTGGGTGTAGCTTCAGACCTCAAAGTCTACTCCCACAGTGACACACCTCCTCCAACAAGGCCAAACCTCCTCCAATAAGTCACAACTCCTACTCCAAGGTCACATTTCCTAATAGTGCCACTATCTATAGGCCAAGCATTCGAACACACAAGTCTACAGGGGCCATACCTATTCAAACCACCACAAAAGGCAAGTCCATAACCAGAATGAGTATCTACTCCAGTAAGGGCAAAGCATTGTCCTTTCTATGGGGGAAATGGTCCAATATAAGGAAGCTGCCACCAGGTCACTGGTTGGTCACCTTAGAGAATGGTGCCATATCTAGAGCTCAGTGTTGGTCTCTGCTGTGGGCAGATCTGGTACTCAGCAGCAGCTATAGCCAGGTCAGCCTTGGTGAGTGGAAGTCTATGTTGTTGAGCCTGTGCAGAACCCTCATCTCTGCCACCAAGGCCACTTTGATCATGGGCCCATTGGGCAATGACAGGGATGGCTGGGGAAAGAGGCTGACTGTCCACAGAATGAGTTATCCTATCTACTTGATTGCTGAACTCCTTTTTAGCTGAAGTCATCTTTTGTTGAGTATTTACATGGGACACAAGTACCTTCACATCCTTCATCCATTTGGAGATATCTATACATGTCTTCCCCAGATGCCTTCTTAACCAATTTTTCCAGTCTTGGAAGTCCCTGGCCATTCAGCCAATCTATTGGCTACAGACCATGAATCATACATGAGCCATCACACATCTGGCCATTTCTCCTTCCAAACAAAATGTATGACCATATGTAATGCCTTAAGTTCTGCCACTGTGAAGATTTCCCTTGGCCAGTGTCTTTCAAGGTTGTTCCAGAAAGGGGCTGCAATGCTGCAGCTGTCCACTTCTGGGTGATTCCTATATGATGTGTGGAACCATCAGTAAACCAGGCCCTACTCTTCTCTTTCTCAGCCAGCCAATCAGAGGGCACACCCCCATGAGGCTATAGGTGCATGCTTAGCAACAAACAGCACTGTGACAGGAATAGAAACCATAGGCATTTGGGCAACTCCTTCATGTAATTTGCTTGTGCCCTCAGAACCTGCTCTGGCCCAATCATGTGTATACCTTTTCCATTTGATAATGGATTGCTGCTGTGCATATACTACTTATGACTTGGTGGTTTAGATAACACCCGGCTCATGATGGACCATGGCAGGTCCCATGGCAACTTGGTGGCCCATTGTCAAACTTTCAGTTTTCACTAAGGCCTGATGGCAGGTGAGCTGTCTTTCAAAGGGAGAATAGATATCTGCAGGTGATGGTAGGGTCTTGCTCCAAAATCCCTAAGGTCTCTTCTTTGATTCACCAATAGGGCCTGCCAAAGGCTCTAGACAGCACCCCTCTCTGCCACTGACACATTTTTTCCATCTCACTTAGAAAAATAGATTTGCTACAGTATATCGTATATGTAACTCAGATTCAACTCTTGTTTAGGAAAATAGTGGCTTTTTTGTTTTGTTTTAAGAAAAATAAAGTGGGGGTTGTGAGTCTGATGGGCTCACCTGGGAACAAATAGCAACCATGTGGTTGGCAGCCATCTTTACTAAGGCTAAAGAGAGTAAATGTTATATAACTTCACCACCATCTTAAGATGACCACATGGTGTAAACCAACTAAGCACTCACAGAACTTCTCAGTCTTCTGAGCCTTCCGCTTATCATTGTATCTCCTTTCAGAAAGAGAAGGCAACAGCAGGTCTCCAGGATATTCAGGATAGATTTTTGCATGACTTGTCTTGAGAGTAAAAATTTTAGAAAAGAAATAGCATGTTTGGCAAATAAGGTATGTTTAATGAAGGTTTATAAATCCCTAAGGATATAAATGTCCATGCACATGAACAGAAACCTAGAGATGTATATTTAACCGTTTACATCTGCTGTGTTCAACACCAGTCTTCAAGAACCTTTTAGATAAGAAACAACATATTAGCCTCTGTCTTTACTAATTTTGTTAAGCTTTAGCTATTTGAATAAATTGAGTTATACAAGAAATTGTGATATTCTAGAAAGGCACACAATAAAAGGGTCAGGAAAGTAAGATTCCCCGTCTCTCTGTGGACTGTATTTATGGTTCTGTAAGTTCTCAATCTACGTACTGTATTTAGTGTTTAAAGCTTCATTTTGATGCTAAAGGACCGTCAATTAAATCTCAAACTCAAATTTTTAAGGTTCAAACTTAAGAGAGATAAAACTTTAAAATCAATCTTACAAAAGCTACTAACTTGTTGTAAACTGTTAAAGATAATTAAGATATGCAAGTTAATGGTCAGTCACCTTATAAATGATCAAATTCTTTCATGTGCTCAAAACTATCCTTGTAGTCATGCTATATACAAATGGAATTCATTTACAAGGACAACCTCCTTCTATAGATTAGCCAGTGGCTCTCAACCTTCCTAATGTAGTGACCCTTTATTACAGTTCATGTTGTGATGAATCCCAACCATAGTTATTTCATTACTACTTCATAACTGTAATTTTGCTACTGTTATAAATCGTAAATATCTGATATGCAGAATTTCTGACATGTGATCCCAATGTGGTCATGACCCACATGTTGAGAACCACTGGTATAAGCTATGAAGGTTAAGCCTAAAACAAATAACTAAAAACAAACTTTCCTTTAAAATCAGGTATATTTAATATATTAGATGATATATTAAACTCCTCAGAGATTTGCTGAATAAAGCATTTAAAGTGTTTAATTTTAAAAAAGCTTCTTTTGAGAGACAGAAATGCCAGCTCCTAAGGTCACCTCCAAAGAAGATGATGGGGTCACAAATGAACTCCACTGGGAGCTTGCTCTAAATGTGGCAAAGCTGGCCACCCCATGCCTTGCCTGCTGCCGGGGGTCCTGTGCAAACTGGAACACTTTAGTCAGGACTGACTGCCCTACTCTTCCTCATCAAGGTAGATTAGTCTTCCCACATTCCTCGTCTACAGGAAAACCTCTCAGACCTTGTGGGTCTGGAAGCTGAAGACCGGCAACCTCTGCCCCCAACAAAACCATCAAGATTACCACAGAGGAGCATATAGTAACCATCCAGGTAGAAGCTAAGTCTCTGTCACTTTAACTGGCACAGAGGCCATTTGGATTATATTTCCTGCTCAAATTTATCCTTCTCAGGGTGCTGATGGCTAGCCCTCACTTTATCAGTTTAGCAACAGCAGGCAACAAGTTCCTCTCAAGGCTACAGGTGCCTGGTTGGTCCGTTTCACATGTAAAAACAGTCCCTGCTTTTCTAGAGCTACTAGGTCTCCCTCTGAGAGGGGCATACTCACAGGCTCCACACTAAGAGATAAACTCACAAAATGGGTTTGAATGTAAATACTTAAGCTACCACGCTACTATTACTCATTACAAATTTACCATTTACTAAAAACTTTACCTTTATTTAAAAGATCTTGCTTTCAATGACTGCTCTCAGTAATCAATCATCTGTGTCTAATGGTAAATGCTTGGATGGAAAAAGGAAAAATTTAAAGTCTATGTAAATTCTGAGGATCTAAAAGTAATTTAAGGTATGTGAATGTGAGTTGCAGAGGTCTGAGGAAGTGATTTAAAGACGTGAGAACTGAGAAATGTTTCAGATTTCTTCCCCTCTCACTATGCTACTGTCATATTAAACTTGACTTCAAAAGTTCAGAGTTTCAACATATTAATCAATGTAGTTCTGATAAGCTATTAATCTAACCTTGGTAAAGCACTGGCTACTATTATGGTACAGGCCCCCAAATTTAAATTTCCTTTGGTTGTTTTCTAAATACAGACTTAAAAATGCTTCTTATTGTGCTGAAAACATCTCTGTCCAATCCAGCCCTCTGGGCAGAGGAAAGAATGTGCATCCTTTTGTGTCTCAGAGCTTTTGCTATGGCTCGAAGGCACGAGTCTACTAAGTTTACCTCATTAATGTTCAGGAAAGTCTAGGCTTAGATGGAACCCATGCTGCTTGTAGAATGGACGAAGAGACTTCTACTATGGCAAGATAAAAGTCACAGCATTATATTTCATATTTTATTCAATTTTTAATTTGGTTTCCATTATTAACTCTTAAAACAAAATGATTTCCAGTTTAAAAAACAATGCACTGACCACATAATTCCTTTTTCATTTTATACAGTTATACAAATATTCTAAATACACATTTGTGTTCAAGGGATGGCAAATAAGATTAACTGTACAGTACATAAGGAAAGAAAATATTTTAAGCATATTTAGAAGCAATAGAAATGTCTATACAAAACAAGCAAAATGGAATAAATTTTTTAAATTTTATTTTTAAAGTATTGCAACAGGCCCACAGGTTTGTAACAAAAATGTCTTTGCACAGTTCCTCACAATGCCCCGTTAGTAGCTAAAGCAAGACAGCGGTCTTTAGAAAAGAATGTTTCAAAAAATGCTACACATGGTACTATTTGCACAGTTTGATCAAAGTAACAAATCTACCTTTGAGTCAAGCAAAACCTAGAGGAGATATACCAACAACATGAAAATCATTGTATAAAATTCATTGCACATTATTTTACTCAGTTGTTTGAAAAGTAAAAAAGTGTATTTACAAAATATTTTGCAGTCAAAATTATAAAGTGAGTGGATATCTCTAAGCAACACGTCTTGATACAGACAGTTTAAGGAATACACACGAATGACTTTCTTTAAGAGGTTTTCAGTGTTCCTTCCACAGGGAAGTCAACATGATCTGTTCCAATGGATTTACAAGATGGTACATAAACTGGAGCAAACCCAACACCTGCATTATTATAAAACAAGGTTAAAAGGTCAAAGAATGAGGAATTTGTACATTGTAAGAAGGGAGCTATTCAGAGATCAACATGTATACTTTTTAATTCAGTTAGCAGAAGTCTTCATAGTCTTCGATGACAGACAGACAAAGGACATTTTTGACTTGATGGAAGTTGAAAAAGCACCATGCAGAGGAGTTGGGTGGTAAACACTGAACAAATAGCACCTGGAGTTCTGTGATACTGATAACTTAAAACTGGTCCAGTAACTGCCGCAGATACGGTGCCTTGGATAATTCTCTGTTTACTCGTGAGAGTTTGAAAAGTACTGGGCAGTTGAGAGAAACACATGGGATATGTCGATCAAAGGAACCTGAACAGCTCCTGCATATCTGAAAGTGTAAGAAAAACAGAAAAAACAGTAGCAACACTTCTGTGTATATGTGTAAATAACAGTTTTTAGATCCCTTCTGCTCACCTCAGATAACCGGCAACCTTAATTCAGTATAGAAAATTCCATCTGCTTAATCTCCCAGAACCCTCACCTACTGTTTATGAGCAAGGTACTTACTGCTAAAGGACAGTTCACAAAAAGGACAAAATGACCTCAGGATTCATTTCATTTTTTTGGCCCAACTTTCATTTATAATACAATCCTGCTATACTGAAAGGCACAAGGCAGGCTACTGTGCTTGCCCAGGCTACTGACCCAGAACCTACCACCTGGAAGAACCCTGCCACAGAGGATGAGCTAATCCTACAAGACTGACCAAGCCACTGAAACCTGCACACACTGCTGACAAAGGTCACACCCGAGGACTATGCTTTGTAAACATGGGCAACAAAAGCAGTAACTGACAAATGTGATTATATAGAACTAAGATTCTCTGTACAGCCAAGGAAACAGTCAACAGTGGATAGGAGAAAACATCAGGAGACCATTCATGCAATAAGAAATACCAGATTATACAAGGACCACAACTCAATGGCAAACCCATAAATGCAGTTAACATCACTAACAAGCAGGCAATAACAATCACCACCACAGTGGAGATCTGCTGTGTGTGGCAGCATGTTCTTGTAATCCTTCACTCTGGAGAATCCTGAGTTTTAGGCTAATCTGGGCTATAATATTCTCTCTCAAAAAACTAAAGCCAACACACAAATTTACAATGAGATACAATTTAATCTCAATTAAAATAGTTATTTAAAAATGATAAAGAATCAGAAAAACAGTATGGGGACTCCTTAAAATTCAGAACTAAAACTATCACGATGCAATTATTTTACGTACTTACTTACTTATTTTTTTATTTAGAGATAGGGTTTCTCTGTGTAACAGTTCTGGCTGACTTGGAATTTACTTTGTAGACCAGGTTGGCCTCGAACACACAGAGATCTGCCTGTCTCTGCCTCCCGAGTGCTGGGATTAAATGTATATGCCACTATGCCTGGTGATGCAATTATTTCTACTACAGAGTATATATCCAAAGGAATGAAATAACTGTATGAAAGAAACACTCAACTTCAATGTTTATTATAGCATCTATTTTCAACAATCAAGCTATGGAATCATCGGAAGTATGTACCAACAGATGAACTGGAAACATAGGGCATACTTATAAAATGAAGTATTATTCAGTCATAAAGGAAAGCCTGTTATTTGTAGCAACAAGGATGCAACTAAGTGAAATAAACCAGATACAGAAGACAAAAACATCAGTTTCATGGATGGAAATTAAAATTGGTCACATCTCCCAGAAATAATGGGCGTAATAATAATCACCCATTTTTAAGAGCTGCCTTGGTCATTGTGGTGGTTTGAAAAAAAATGGCCTAGTCTCAAATTTAAAGTGACCAAATCTCAAAACAGTCTAGTAGAGACACTGTCATGTGGTTATTAGTGTTAACTCGGATGAAGATGTATAAGGAAAAGGAGCAAGCTGAGCAAATAAAAATACCAGATGTACAGATTGAGAAAAGAGGCACCAGGAAGCGGAATAGAGCTAAATGCTGTGCTGAAGGAAATAATAGAGAAATTGAATAAAGGGAGTGGTGATCTCAGGGAAAGAGCCCAGCCAGCTAAGTTTCCATCTTGTAAAAAGGAATTCAAGAAAAGCTTAGTCAGGTGTGGTGGCGCATGCCTTTAATCCCAGCACTTTGGAAGGCAGAGAGAGACTGGTGCATCTCTAAGTTTGACGCCAGTCTGGTCAAAAAAGCAAGTTCCAGAACAGCCAAGCTTAGGCAGTGAAGGAAACTATCAAAAACAGAAAGCTGAGCGGGCGGTGGTGGAACACGCCTTTAATCCTAGCAATTGGGAGGCAGAGCCAGGCAGATGTCTGTGAGTTTGAGACCAGCCTAGTCTACAGAGTGAGATCCAGGTCAGCCAAGGCTACACAGAGAAACCCTGTCTCAAAAAACAAACAAAACAAAAAACAACCACCCCCAAACCAGAAAGCTGGTAAAGTTGTAATTTAACAAAGGGGATATGTTCCAGCCCCAGCAAGCAGGAGAACTTGTCAGCTTCAGGCACCTGGTTCTGGCTTTAGAGTTAAGGATAGAAGAAAGGGGTTATTGTTGTAGAATATTATTTTAAGGTATATTACTTCTGTTTATGTTGCATTTGTTTAACTCTGTGAAGCTGTGTTACTGTGCCTGTCTAAAACACCCAATGGTCTAATGAAGAAATGAATGGTCAACAGCAAGGCAGGAGAAAGGATAGGCAGGGCTGGCAGGCAGAGAATAAATAGAAGGGGAAAATTGGGAGGAGAGATCTAGGAGCCAGAGACGGAGGAGGACTCCAGGGGCCAGCCACCCAAGCCGCAAGCCATGGAATAAACGTAAGATTTACAGAAGTAAGAGAAGGGGAAAAGCACAGGGGCAAAACGTAGACGGGATAATTTAAGTTAAGGAAAGCTGGCAAGAAACAAGCCAAGCTAAGGCCAGCTATTCATAATTAAGAATAAGCTTTTGTGTGTGATTCATGAGGGAGCTGGATGGAGGGCCTTCAACAGGTTATGAGATTTGCCTTACAACTAAGGAAAGCCTCCAAGACCAGTCATGTGTCAGGGTTGTCCCTGAATGAAGGCCTAGAGAGGTCATTTCGTGAAGCTGTAAAGGTGAAGCCTGGATTGCTTTGGAGACTCCAAGATGCTGGAGATGTCAGAGTCGTGGGATACCTGTCAAGGAAAGCTGCTAACTGGGAGTGGAACCAGCCCAAAAGAAAGAAGTGTGTTGCATTCAACACAGCTGAAAGGAGTTAGAGATCTGAAGAGCATTTTGACATAAGACATGGAGAGGCAGAGTTTGGAGTTTGCCCAGCTGGTTTTCGGTTTGCTTTGGTCCAGTATTTCTTCGATATGCTCCCTTCCCTATGTTTTGGAATGGCGATGTAGATCCTGTGTCATTACATGTAG
The DNA here is from genome assembly GCF_004664715.2 of Peromyscus leucopus. NCBI lineage: Eukaryota > Metazoa > Chordata > Mammalia > Rodentia > Cricetidae > Peromyscus > Peromyscus leucopus. The sequence continues at coordinate 9,291,693 of NC_051085.1, forward strand.
GAAATAGGTGATCATTTTTTAAAAAATTTTGATTTTATAGGTGATTACAGTTAAGAGAATGCATGAAAGGGACTTTGAACTTTTAAACATTGTTGAGACTGTGATAGACTATGAAGGGACTTTTGAAGTGGGACTGGGTGAATTTTTGCATTATGATATGGCTACAAGTCTTTGCGGGCCAGAGAGTGGAATGTGGTGGTGTGAACGAAAATGGCCCTCAAAGGGAGTGGCACTATTAGGAAGTGTGGCTTTGTTGGAGTTATTAGGTATGGCCTTGTTGGAGGAAGTGTGTCACTGGTGGAGGTGGGCTTTAAGGACTCATATATGCAGTGAGACAATTTACTTGTTACCTTTGGATCAAGATGAAGAATTCTTCAGTACCATGTCTGCCTGCCTCCATATTCCCATTCCCATGCTCCCGGCCATGATGGTAATGGACTAAATCTCTTGAAACTATAAACTGCCACCTCAATTAAATGCTTTCCTTTATAAGAGTTGCAGCAGTCATGGTGTCTTTTCATAGCAATAGATCCCTAACTAAGAGAGTGCTTAAGAATAATCAATCACAGGACATTTCTAGCAAAGGAGAAGCATTATGGTACCTTACACAATCATCAGAGTGTAATGATAGTCATTACTAAACATGAAAAACTAGTTTAAACCAATACTAGTGAGAACTCCTCAGAGTTGAGGAAATAGAGAACAACTATGTAGTTAGAAAGGTAGTCTAAGTTGCAAGCACGCAGTCCTAGCTACTCTGGAGCTCAGGCAGGAAGATGAGCTGAGTCAAGGATTCTTGGGCCAGCCTCAGCCCACATTTCAGAAGTGAGCGAGCAAGGAGACGGACGGCAAGCAGCAACAGCAGCACTAGACTGTGTTTCAAGAGATGAAGGAGCCAACTGTAATTACAGCTCTGGTTGATTTGTGGAAGGGGCTCAGGTTTAAAGATGGCTCACAAGGCACGGAAATTGTGATCTCTAAAACACCTCATGTCAACCGAAGGGCACATTTTCCAAAGCACACCAGTCACTGTATCCACTGTTAGTTACTGCCTCAAGCAAGCTGCTTAGAAGCACATCCTCGGCAAAGATGGAGCACACTGTTCTCGGGAGCCTTTTGCTAATTCGATCTCTGCCAAGAGACTCAACTCTACCCCCAGTACAGCATTTCTGTATAGCAGTTGTATGTGCTACAGCAACACTCAGGTGCCAGGACAAACTGATGAATATTTAAGAACTCTCTGTGCCTGTCTGGTAAATAATCTAGGCTGGGATACAACTTGCTAAATTTAGCTGAAATGTTTACTTTCAAGGCTTTTACTGGCGATTTAAACCCTGGTTTTATAGCTAGATTCACACTTAAATTTAAAAATTCAAACAACACAAGCAGGATACCTACATTTTAGCTTAAGAAGCAGACATTTAAAAAATATCACTGTGAGACTGTGGACCCTGGAGGCGAATCTCTATCCACCACTTTACTAAACTAGTATAATCTCTAACTACATTTTAAGTATCTATCCTTTAGGAAAGTGCAGTCTTCACCACTCATTATGGAAACTTCTCTTTGCATGAGACTGAGACCATTACAGAAAACCACATCTAATCAGAACGCAGAGTTGTGGAGCCCAGAGAATGCTGGGAGAGAGGGCAGGAAGACTGTAGGAGCTGGAGGGTCAGGGGGTCTGCTGTGAGCCTGCCTCTCCTAGTGATGTCAGACGCCACACCTGTCAAGTCTAAGCAACATGACTGCCCAGCCAGGACCCGAACAAAGAGATGTATTCAGGTGCACAGGGGAAAGTTCAGGAAGCCTCAACCCCACACAAAGGAACTGTTGGTCACTACAGGAATGCTGAGAGGTGGGGAGATAGTCTTTCCCCTGGGAAGATTCCACCAATTGGTTCTCCAATACTGACAGCCCCAAGATACATAGAAGTAACATTCTATAGACTGAGCAGGTTGTGTTTAAGAGTGTGTGTGTGTGTGTGTGTGTGTGTGTGTGTGTGTGTGTGTGTAAGCATGTAGCAACAATTAATGAAAAAAGAGGCCATGAACTGGAAATAGAGCAAGAAGAGGTGTATGGAAGGGTTGGGAGGAGAAAAGGGAAGGGAAAATAGCTTAAGTTATAATCTGAAAAATAAAAGGAAGCAAAGTTTCAAGTGTTTACCACAGATGACGAAGACTACCATGTTGTAAGGATGGGACAATGAACATCATGCTTTGATCAAGGTCAGTACTGGCAACACAGAGCTTCAGTTGCCGTGAGTAAACTGAAGCTTTCCTCCCCAATTTTCCTCTTCTTGGACACTGGTGTGAATGACTGCATCCTCCAGTGTTTCTCTTTCCCTACTTAGAGCATGTAACTTCTGCAACTCCATCTGAGCAACTGGTTTACAGACATTTGTAAATAGATTTATTACTTTTCATTTGTGTGTGTGTGTGTGTGTGTGTGTGTGTGTGTGCACGTGTGTGCCATGTGCAGGTGCTTACAGACACACTGAGAGAGCAGAAGGGATGAGCCATCTCTCCAGCCCCAACATGGTCAAATTTTATTAAACACCTATGATGTGTACTGTCTAATTTTGTGTTTCAGAGTTTGATATACAACCATAAAAAATAGTTTATGATGTTTTAATCTTCCACAACTGTATTTTTTTTTTTCTGTGACATACAGGTTTTCTCTGTGTAGCCCTGGATGTCCTGGAACTAGCTCTGTAGATCAGACTGGCCTCAAACTCAGAGATCTGTCTGTCTCTACTTCCTAAGTGCCCAGACACAACTGTATTTCTAATTCCTTGACTGGTCTTAGGCTGGGAGATCTATCAAAAAGCTATTAATATTTTCCCATTTCTCACTGCATGTCTTATAATTATGATTTATGAAAATTTCCACACACTTTACCTGTCTTGATTGTAGTCATATCCACCATGCTTGGCTTAGTGTCTTTTGAAAGATGACAAATCATCTTCTATCTTTATTTATAAATGCTATCATCTCTTTTAAGCTGTATCTTTGTAAGAAGTAAGACCTCCTCAACAGGCGATGGTCTCACACACCTTTAATCCCAGCACTCAGGAGGCAGAGTTAGTGGATCTCTGTGAGTTCGAGGCCAGCCTGGTCTACAGAGCGAGATCCAGGACAGGTACCAAAACTACACTACACAGAGAAACCCTGTCTTAAAAAACCAAAAAAACAAAAAAAAAAAAAAAAAAGAAGAAGAAGAAGAAGTTTCTGAACTGACGGCATCATCTAGAGTGGTATTTGTCACTGGCAGCAGAAGACAAAAAGATCCTAGGAGAGACTAATTCACAGCGTGACCACAGCAGGTCTGAAGTTCTGTTCTTGCCAACGTATGATACCAGAATCCAGTGAGGATATTCTGAGATTTAGCTGTTGCTGCCACATGATAAAGCTGGTAAAATAATAAAAGCTATGAGTACCCGGGGACTGCAGTAGCTGTACTGACGAGGACTACTCAACTGGTGCCACTGCATGTCAAGAACTCCAGGAATAAATACATTGCTCCTCTAACCGTGGATTAAGCAGGAGGTTGTTCATTTATTCAGTAAATACTTGTAGCGCACTACCACCAGTGTGGGCTAGAATGAGGCAGAGCCTCCATCCTTACAGTTATAGGAAGAAGAGAGAAGGGCAGAAGTCTATTACAGGTAAGGCTTCACCTGGATGGCTGGTCACACTTGATTCCTCTCAGATGACTGGAGGGGAAGGAAAACATTCTTGGCAAGACCAGAACATAGGTAAGAGAAGGTACACTCATATGACCTGAAGGTATGGGAGATGTGGAGGGCACAGTGTGACAAGTAAAAGGACAAGAAACGGGTACAGAGGCACACTTTTGTTTAGATTTCATTTTTCAACTTCTATCAAGAAAGGTTTGCTCAATTATTTTTACTAGAATTATCACATGTGAGAAACTGTCTTTATATTTCATGTTAATAATAATAATCCAGCTTAGCCACTTACTTTTTAGAAGTATAATATGCAAATTACTGAACCTATCAGCAACAGTGACTGGAGTGTCTACCAGGAAGACTCGATTCATTATCTGGAAGACTCGATTCATTACCTATCTCTTTTCTATTTGGATTCTCAGAACTGCAGACGTCACAAGTCTACTCATCCATCTCTAAGATGACTAGTTTGATGAAAATGGCAAGTGATGGATCAACTAGAACTTTTATTATTTTTAAATAAAAGAAATTATATAGATGCCCATTGTAATCTAGGTTTCAATAAACAATACACTATCCTATATAATCAAAAACTAAATTAAAATAACAAGCCATTTTTACTATTTAGTTAAATTGCAGTGTTAATTAAAAATTGTTTATTTATTTGTGTGTGTGTGTGTGCATGCACATGTGCCTGAGTAAGCTTATGTGCACAACACTCATACATGTCGCCATGAAGGCCAGTGGGCATTGGATACCCTGGAGCGGGACTTGTAGCCTGTTGTTAGCTATCACATGGGTGATAAGAACTGAACTCCGGTTCACTGCAAGAGCAATAGGCACTTTTAATCACAGAGCCATCTCTCCAGCCTCAACTGTAGTATTTCTTAAACTTTTAGAAGTTTATCTGTTTAGAATACTTACTTCATTTTTCATTTTGGTTTCATATCTCATTCTATACTAAAGAGTTGATGCTATCTCCCTGAAAAATCAGAGTGTTTGGGAGTTCAGATCTACTGAGCAAGGCCGTACCTTTACAAGTTGCTCCTGTTTCCGCTCCAATTCTCGAATTTCTTGGTTTAGGATGACTGCTACATGCTGGGGCTGGCTTCGACATTTGCTACAGATACCATGCTGAGTCAGGTCATCGCACACAGGACAGTGTAAAGTAGTGAAATACTGTGAGATAGTGCCTTTCCGCCCTTCAAGTTCACTTCTGGAGGAGCTGGTAGCTTTCTGGATCTATAACAACATTAATTCAGAAGTCAGAGGGATCTTCATAGCAAAGCAGCTAATCCCCTAATTACAGTTTTTCTTTCTTTCATTCAACAAATGCTGAATAACTACTGCTTTAGATATTGGGGTACAGAAGTAACCACAGTCTTTACTTACCTGGACCTTACATTTTAAAAAGATTTTTATCTATTTTACTTTACGTGTATGAATGTTCTGTCTGCCTGCATGTATGTGCAACACATACATGCCTGTTGGATCTCCGGTAACTGTGCCTAGAGATGGTTGTGAGCCACCATGTGAGCGCTGAGAATTGAGTGTGTGTCCTCTATAAGAGAACAAGTGCTCTTAGCCACTTAACGATCTGTCCAGCCCTGGAGCTTAAACTATCATCAGATATCTTGTTTTGTTAGTCAGAAGAATGTAAAGTTCTAATGAAAGTAAAGCCAGAGCATTTCAAATTTAATTGGATACATGTTGCCCAGGAATTCTTCAGTTGACATTAATACTTGTTTCAGAGATCTGGTACTCTTTTTACATTGAAATAATATATTCTGTTCTTGGAGTCTTATGGTGTCATCTAAAATCACTTTGCATAAATATTAAGGAGTAAAGTATCTTAGAAATGTCACTGACTTAGAATTCTTGTAGACCTTGCAATTAAAAAAATCTGAGTTTCCTGGCTTACAGCCAGGATATAGCATTTTATGTGCCAGTCTGCACAAATTCTCTGAAGTATAGTCTTAACCTTACTTTCCTAGCTTATACTTTTCCTTCCTTTTATGTATTTCTAAAATTGATTTATTTTACATCCTGGCAGCAGTTTCCCCTCCCTCCTCTTCTCCCAGCCCCTGCCCCACCCCGCTCTGTTTCTACCCCCCAACCTACTCCTCCTCCATTTCAGGTCTCCCATGAGTATCAACAAAACACGGCATATCAAGTTGCGGTAAGACTAAGCACCTCCCCATGTATTAAGGCTGGGCAAGGCGACCCAGTATGAGGAACAGGTTCCCAAAGGTCACAGTCAGAGACAGCCTGTTCCCTCTGTTAGGAGTCCCACAAGAAGACCAAACTACACAACTGTCACATATGCAGAGGGCCTAGGTCCATCCCATGCAGGCTCCCTGATTGTTGGTTCAGTCTCTGTGAGCCCTATGAGCCCAGGTTAGTTGATTCTGTTGGTTTTCTTGCGGTGTCCTTGACCCCCTGGCTCCTACAATTCTTTCTCCACCTCTTCTGCAGGATTCCCTGAGCTCCACCTAATGTTTGGCTGTGGGCCTCTGCATCTGTTTCCATCAGTTGCTTTTTCCTTCCTTTTAAAAATGTAGTTTAAGTAACATGTTTCTTTATCACTTTGGCTGAATACCATGGGTAACGGCACATGATTGAGCACATTTGAAGAACATTCTCACAAACAGAGAACTGTGCCTCAGATGCTTAGACTCACACATTTCCCTCTAGGTACCTAGTGAGTAAAGCAAACTAAGAAGAGTTCAGGCAAAGCTCTGTGCTAAGCTTCACACTGGGCATCTCACTCGAGTGAGACGGTACTCTTCTGTTAGTTTGTTTTCAAGACAGGGTGTCTCTGTGTAGCCCTGGCTGTCCTCAAACTCACTCTGTAGACCAGGCTATACTCTATACTCCAACTCAGAAATCCGCCTGCTTCTGCCTTCTGAGTGCTGGAATTAAAGGTCAGCTGTGAAATGGTATTCTAACATCAGTTCTTTCATCTGGTCTCTCCAGGACTTTATTTAGATACTATATCCCATATATTCTTTTCCTTTGAGACAGGATCTTGCTATGTAGCCGAGACTGACCCCAAGGTCACCATTTTCCTGCTCCAGCTTCCAGAGTTCTGGAATTACAGGTGTGTGCCAGCCTCAGCTTATATCTCACACATTTTATGTGTGTGTATGTATCTGTGTATAGCATGTGGAGCTCACAGGTCGAGTTCAGGTGTTTACTGCTACTGCTTTCCACTTTCTTTTTCTTTTTAAGACAGAGTCTCTTTCTAAACCTGGAGAATTTATGACTGGCCAGCCACTGGGACTCTCTTGTCTCTGCCTCCTAGTGCAGGGGTTATAGCATTGTGTGGTCATGTCTACCTTTGACACGGGTGCTAGGGATCTGAACTCAGGTCGTCATGCTAGGGGCAGCAAGCACTTAATCACTAAAACATATCCTCAGCCCCTTCTATGCATATCTTAAACATCCACTGTGAAGGGATTGGAGAGATATCTTGGTGGTTAAAAGAACTTGCTGCTCTTTCAGAGGACCCAGATTCAGTTCCAGCACAAACATCTGTAACTCCAGTTCCAGGCTATCTGATAATCCTCTCTGGCCTCCACTAGTACCAAGCACATTCATGGAGCATACATCTACCACATTATCAAAAATACTCATAAAAGTCAATTAATCTAGGCACGCCTTTAATCCCAGCACTTGGGAGGAAGAGCTAGGCGGATCTCTGGGAGTTCAAGGCCAGCCTGGTCTACAGAGCAATAATCAAGACAGGCACCAAAACTACACAGAGAAACCCTGTCTTGAAAAAACCAAAAACAAACAAACAAATCAATAAATACTGAAAAACAAACAAACAAACAAAAAAACAAAAAAAAAACCTACCCATTTTGTAATTCATTTATTTTCCACTAGCTGATTTACTCAGTTATTTTGTGGCCATTTACCACTGAAACTCTTGAGGATTCACTTTAATGTTTATAAAGTTTGGGAAACTTGATAGATGCTAAGAAGGTCTTTATAGATAATCAGTTTCTCTTTGGAGAGCATGGCATCTTTGTAAGTTTCAATAATGGAGGACAACTTCTCATAACACATAAATAAAATACTGAACTTTGAAATATTTATAGGACACGTATTATTTAGTAAATTTACCCTTGGTAGTTCATGGTACCAGCTGAAGACATCAATCCCAATAAGAGAGAAGATCCTTGCCAGGGGTGGGAGAATTTGCTTGGTGATATAGTAGGTGGCATTCAGTCTCAGAGTCGGATCCTGTAGGACTTCTGCAGGGCGCCTTATCAGCTGGATAAGGGGCAGTCCAGGCGTCCCATAAATAATGACGTATGGCACTCGTTCTCCAACTCGAGGCTCAGAGCGTCGGTCATAAGTAAGCATTTTCCTAGTCAAATCCAAATGAAGCACACAGTGAGAATGTCATAGAAGGTACCTTCCCAGCAAAATAATTCAGAATGAAGCCTGAAACCACGAGCAATCTACAGGGCCACCTTCAAAACAGACTGTTGCTTCTTTGAGAATTATATACACTTCTCTCAGCTGATATCAAGTGGACAGTGCTCTAGCAGTTTGAAACTTACTCTTTATAGCACCATTACCTGGATGGTACCAGTCCCTAGAAAGTGTTGTTATCTCAGTGAGAGAAGAGAGAGATTTGACTAAACAATCTGGCTGCAGAATGAAATCTAAATGCTTGCTCAGGCAGTTCAAACTTAAGGACTGCCTAGTGATTCTATGGAAGAAACAAACGTAATGAGAAACGTCACAGTTGTACTGCACTTGGTTTCCTAAGAACAGCCCAGAAGAGGAGCTCTCGGAAAGCACAGGGAAGCTCCGTGTGGGGAAGGGAAGAGAACGCTGCACGGTGGCTGCAATCATCTTTTCTCTGCTGCAGCCGGTCTCTGGAATGTCCCGGCTGTGCCCCGAGGACTGGGCTGTGGCATGCGTCATTACCGTGTAAGCTCGAGAGCCGGCACACAAGCTCCAGGTCTGTAGGAAAAACTTCCTCTGTACTCCTTGGCAAAGATGAAGTCTTGTATGCTGGCCTTTCCTTCCACGAGTTTCACACATTGTCGCTGTACATACTGTTTAATTAGACTTATATCTCTCGTTTCAAACAGCAGCTTTAGAGAACGCTCAAGTATCTTAAAATGAAAAGATGTAGAAAAGATAAAATAGCTTCCAGTATGTCTCAGCATTATCATTATGCTTTCATTAAAAAGCTATAGGTGCTAGAGTCACACACAGACACACACACACACAGACACAAGACACACACAGACACACCCAAAGACACACAGACACAGACACACACACCCCCACACTCCCCCCACAGACACAGACACACACCCTTGATCTTGTGATTAGATAATAAAAATGATTAGGAAACTGAAGTATATGAGATGTTATAATTTATATAGCTTGCTTCTTCTAAGAATCTCACAGTTTGAGAAAAATCACATTGGAATGATATTTTGATGAAACATTTGCTATTTGATGAAAAACATAAAACTTGGTTTTTCTTAAGTCAAACCACTTGGAGCCTGAGAAACAGGATCAACTCTTACATACTGAAATAAAGAGAAATTTAATATCACCAATGAGTCAAATAAAATAACAACTCAGCCTTCTGCCTTTCTTCGAGTGCTGTGAGTGAGAGTTTTCTGTGCTGTCAGTATCTCTGACTGACAGACATGACCCGACTCGCAGTGGGATGGCAGGGGAAGTCCCAGTCACCTGGAATGAACTCAGTGACTCGGAGTGTCTGACAGTTTCTCATCCTCACCCTGCTCCATCCATTTTAGGAGCTGTTATATGAGAAGCTAGCCTACCATCAGAGGCGACAGGCAAGCAACTCTTCACTCTGACGGAACAGAGGTGTGGGAAGAAGTCTGCAACTAAGCACTTGAGACCAGTTTCCAATAAAAATAAATTCTCAGAATTCACATCCTTTTCCGCCAGCTGTGTGGTTAAGGAGAGTTAGATCTGCACCAGAGTCTTTACTCCTTATTTCTTACTGCTGGAAACAACAAATATAGAACCTACCTTAGAAACAGCAGGGCAAGAATCTCTTCTGACTGTTTCTATTCCTTTCGCATCAAATACCGGGTCCTTCTGATCCAGTGTTTCATACATGTAACCCACATACCTCTTTTTTGTTTGTAATACACAGGGCAAATACACCTGCAGTAAAATCGACAAGATGACTCAGTAACCACTTCCCCAAACTCTAAGTTTCTGTTATTGTTCTCTGTATGAAGTATTTAAATGTTCTGGAGGATGCAATGAATTCCTATCTAAAGCCTGGAATGGGAAGGCATCCAGAAGGAATCACTATTACTTACTGACCACTCATTCCTTTTTCTGCACTAACTTGCTTCTACTCCAAGTGACACTGTTGTTTCAAAAGCTATCAACTATATATTAATTTTAAATTACTTTATATCCATATACAGCACACAATTAAAGTTATGAGAATGAACAGTAAGGACTTCCTAAAGATTTCCTGTTACTGGCTTCCCCCGTGTCCTTCCCGAGATAGCCTGTGCAAACACATCTACGCCCTCACCATCAGCTTACCACACACTGCTGTGCGCTTGTATTATAAGTCAATAGCTCTCTTGGGAGAGTGCGGAAGGCTCGTCTGCCTTACAGTTACAGAGCAGTCCGTGGTCTGGGGGTGCTGTGACTGAGGGGCACTGAGGATGCCTTCAGTTTTTAGGCACTGAAAATAATGCTGCAGTAAACAACCTTACGTACATGATTTAATGTCTAGGATAGATCCCTGGTTCAATGGGACATTCCTTTTATTTTCAATTATATTGTGACTTTTGTCCTGTTTCCTGCTCCTAAGCTCCCCTCCCCCAACCTCTCATTTAATATTTTTTACTATTTTTTTAAAACAGTCTCACAATTGTTCTCACGACAGGCACATGCCATGTGCCAATATCTGGCATATTTATTTTTTCTTAAATCTAAAAATAAAAATTTTATGTTTGTCATGGTTAACATGGTAATTTGAAATATATGTTAATGTGGAATGCCCAAGCTTTATCAATAAGCACATTAAATGTACATGGCCTTAATATCCCAATTAAAAGGCAGAAATGATCAGAAAATGGCACAGTAGAGTCCAAAAAAATTAGAAAGTCACTCATGCTAATATTAACAAAAAGAAAGGTGGAAAAAGTTGTCTTTGTTCAATACTAGGAACACTGTAAAAAAATAACTTTCAGAAAATAAAACCTGACAGTACTACAGTGAACTAAGAGGCAAACCCATGATTACAGTGGAGACTTTAGCATCTCTATCTTGTGAGTGACAGAATCAGTGAGAAGAAATGACTTCCACAGAACAATCAACGAAAAAAACGGAGCAACATTTCCTACAGCATTCTAGCCGTTAGCCAGAATACACAGTTTTCTAAGGTCATGCAGCCATGGGAGTCGGAAGGCATCAGGTGACTTTGGCCCTGAGTTGTCCAGTGCTGAGGTTACAATCAGCCTTTGTAACTCCCCAGCTGAGGGCCTAGAAACTGAAGCAGAGATAAATACTCTGGTGTAGCTTTTTGAAATTCCGGAACCATAAAATCTATCGATATGTTGGCTGTCTTATACCATTAAGTTTGGAGTGGCCTGTTTTATAGCAAAAGTAAATGAAATCATCTTTTCACATCTTAAGACATTACTGAAAAAAAAAAAAAAATTCAGAGGCCTGGCAGATACAGCTCAGTGGTAGAGTGTTAGTACAAGCTAGGCCCTAACATCATACCCGAACACCAAACACAATCCCCAAACCAAACCAAATGACCCAAAAAACACAGCTATACACACACACAACGCTCCCAAACTGAGAGATTACATAAAACTAAAAACCATAACAGTCAACGTATTTACAGAGCTACAGACTGATGAGTAAGTCAGAAATTTCTAAGAGGTATGTAATCTGCATGTGATTAGTAACACTCTATTCCCCTTACCTTTTCAAACTTCAATTTCACCGGCTTAGGATTAGTAGCAGTAACAGCTTCAGCAATTTCTTGCCCAATCTTAAAAGACTGCTCCTTAGTGGCTCCTTTCAGTAGCACAAACATACTAAGAGATTAAAAATACAGCAGGGTAACGCGGAAGTCATCATAAGAACAATGTCATCAAGAGTTACTTCCTGGCTAACAAACAGTCTAAACCAAGATGACCTACTTCGTTCGCCCTGACTGTTCCTTCTTAAGTTGCTTCCTATCACAGATTTTCTCTTTAATTGTCCCTTTCCCCTTAGATCCTTACAGGAGACCTTGTTACAGCTCTTAAAGGCTCAGCTACAACTAAAACTCAGACACTGAAGTGTCAAGAAGGTCCTAGATCACCCAACATTCAAGGCTGTGTATGGCGCACAGTTGAGTTTATCAAAAAATACAGTCTTTTAAAACTGTACTCCTGCCCCAGGATTAACATACGATTGGCTTTCTGTTACTACAGATTAGTTTTGTTTTTTCAAGAATTTTGTATAAATGGAACTATACCATACATACTCTATTGTGTCTGGTTCTTTCACTCAGCCTACCTTAGAGTCATCTATGATGTTGGAACAGCCGGTTTCTTTTTACAACTGGGTATTTCACTGTATGAATATACCATAAAATTTTTATCTATTCATTTGGCTATAAGGAATACAATTCCAAAAAAGATTTATATACATCTTTTTGCACGGACATCCTTTTTCCTTTAAATTGTACTTAAACATACAGAAGTGGGATGCTGATTTTTACGCTATTATGTTTAATAAGTGACTGTCAAACTGTTTTTATTTTAAAAAGTTATTTTCAGATGCAATGATGAAGGAAGCACTTGAAAACTAAGAAGCACATATACATATATTTAAGAACAAGTAGAATTAAGCTATGGTGACAGAAGTCAGAGATGTGGAGCATGGGGTGCTGGCAGGGGAAATGAGACATTGACTGTAGAGGGGAGACATGAAAGAACTTTTTATGGCAATAGAAATGTTCTGTAACTTGTAGAGTGGCTGGTTACTCAGGCCCATATATTTTATGTAAACTATACGCTGTGCACTTTTGTTAAGACTATATTTCAATAAAAGTGCTAAAACCAAGTGTGCGTGTGAGATACCCAAACATGTCATATTCGTTCCTTTACCAGATGGGCCAAGTGATCATAGCATAATCCATAGACTTCTAGAATAGCACTCACCTCTATGTTCTCTAGCTTTCTCCCCCATCTGTCTCCTAGAGTGCTCACTCTTCAGGACCAGACATAAGAAAGCACATACTGTATAATTCCGTTTATATAAAATACTTGAAAAAATAAAACTAATCTACAGTAATAGAAAGTGACTCATGTTAACCCTTGGGTCAGGGGCACAAAAGCCTACAGATATGTGTAGTTTATATATATATACATATACAGGCACACTCACTATACTTTAAAAGTTATTATATGAGATTTTACTTAATAGCATTAGTGGGCTTAATAGTGGATACTCTGCTGTGGCTAACTTGATTTGGACCTATGTTTCATGGGAATTAGCCTGAATTAATGTGAAATTTCGGTCACAGAATATAGATGACTAGTCTAAAAAGGAAAAGATGCCTTCGTTGTCACAATTGTTTTTGAGATGGCCTTGTTAAGTAGTCATGCCTGGCCTGGAGCTCACCATGTAACCCACTTGAGTCCAGAACTTGGGATAATCCTTATGCCTCTTGACTGTCAAGTCTTAGGATTACAGGCATTAGCCACACCTGGTGAAAGGAGTGACTTACATCCAATTTGCATCATCACTGAACTTTTAACACATTTAAATAACATTCATCTTGAATAATGTTCAAGTATATATTTAGAATTAATGATTAGCATACACTGTAGGGACTAAATAGAGATATGAGTGTTGTCTAGGAGGCTTTTCTTAATTATGATCTGATTTATTTCCCAAGAGATTCTGATTTTACTTCCCTATCCTAGAAGTATATATATTCTTACTGGAAATTCTTCCCCTACACTGCCTAAGAATTACTATTATAAATAGCTTTAGTCATTGACTGAAGCAGTTATGTCCCATTGGATGGAATAAATATGAATGAGACCCATTACCATATGAAGTAACTGTTTGAACCACTATAGTATACAGTGTGCTCATTTATTACACTTAATTGGGGGCAATAAAAAAACCTGCTCTAGTGGTAAAACAGCCTCCTGTATCCTTTTGATATTCTGGTAACTGACCCTCCTTAGATAGGACCCGAGATTCTTTATGAATCAAGAGCCTTGAAACTGAGGGAGGCAATAGTGACTCATCATCATTTACAAAATTCCTTCATTCAGTTGATGAAGTAGTTGAGTCAGAGAAGCTAAGTGAATTATGATTGGCTATGTGGATATACTTAGACTATAGCTAGACTGATTTCAGATCCTTCCTTTTAGTTGAGATATCTTTTCCACTCTGCCAAGCGTTAAATTTATTATTTCTAAGTCATTTTCTACCTTTTTTCTTAATTATCCTCCCAATAAAAAAATTAGACTTAATTTGAATAAAATTAATTATTAAGACATATTCTGGTAAGCCTGTATTTAAGACCTCTTCCCTCCTTCAATAAACAGCATTCGGCATTAAAAAAAAAAAAAAAAGACATATTCTGGGAATTGTTTGTACTTCTAATAACTGATTTGTAGTCTGCTGTTAGAATGCACATCCTAAACAAATTGTCCTTACACAGATGAAATAATGAAGGGTGATCAAAGTGATACTGTCCATAAATTTAACTGATTGGAATCTCAATATTCTTGTGAAATCTGATATACAAAGAAAGTACTTGCTAGCAATCAAAACATAAATTTATATTTATGTCTCAATTACTGACTAGTAGGTGACAATTTCTCACCTAAGGGCATGAACTTCCAATAACATATAAACTGCTAACCTAAGTAATACCCCTCACCCCCAGTTGGTTCTGAGAGCCTGTGAGTACTGAATTTTGTTTGAAATTATTTTTAATTAAAAAATTTTAATATATTTGTTTTAAAGGGTGGGTCTCACTGTGTAGTCCTGGGTGGTCTAGAACTCTCTATGTAGATCAGGCTGGATTTGAACTCACAGAGATTTATCTGCCTCTGTTTTCCCACTGCTAGGAATCAAGGGCATGCACCACTACCCCTGGCTGGTTTCAATTCTTAAAGATTTTAAATGGTATATAATACTCAATAAAAATCATGCTAACTTATGATTCTATGTATCACCAACTAACACATACAGACTCTGAGTTAAAAGCAACAATTTACTTATTTAACTTTTTTCTCTATTCTACAAATTTCACAAAGAAATCTAACATAATGAATGAAGTTTGTTTTCGTACTATTTTGATAGACTAGCAAGCAGAAGTTTAACTGAGCAGCAAAATGCCCAAAGATAAAACTAAAATATTGCTTTTGATGAGCAACATTAGATAATACTGACAGAGCTCGGAAAATATCAAACTATCCCTGTGAACTGGTAATGAAAAGGTTGCCGCATGCAACAAGGTCTCACTAAGCACTAATATAATGCTGATTGTATATACATTTTAAAGGACTGAAAAGATTAAATACTGTTTAACGATCACTTACAAGTTATTTTTATTGATTACAAATATTCTCTCCTATTGCTCTGTTGCTTAATGATCTGAGGGGCTGAGGCGAGTGCTTTTAGCTTGATCACAATGGGGCTCTAAACTTACTATGAAAACCACTTCAGACAACAACAAATTAGAATATCTACATTCTAGAAGGATTTCAAGGAGCCAAACAAGTAAGATGTTACATAAATAACTGGGCCTTGAAAAATATTAAACTAAGTAACAAAACAAGCAGGCTGATAGTAGTAATCCAGGATTCAAAAGCTGTCCCATTCTTCACCAGGATGTGAATGGGGTTATAGAAGTCTGCATATTCTTTGGGATCAAATGAGTAACTGTTTGTTTGCTTCTCTTAGAAGGTCAATAGATTTAATAAAAAGTTAACAGCATAAGGCTCTGACAACTGCCTTTTAAAAAGATTTTTAAAAAAAAAAAAGATTTATTTACTATGTATACAGTGTTCTGTCAGCATGTATGTTTGCACACCAGAAGGGGGCACCAGATCTCATTACAGATGGTTGTGAGCCACCATGTGGGTGCTGGGAATTGAACTCAAGACTTCTGGAAGAACAGCCAGTGCTCTTAACCGCTGAGCCATCTCTTCAGCCCTAAAAAGCTTATTTTTTGTTTTGATTATGTGGTGTGTGTGTGTGTGTGTGTGTGTGTGCACGTGTGCACATGTGTATGCAGGTGTTTACTAAGGACAGAGTATGACAATGAGTATTCCTTTCTATCATTGTTCTGCTATGGTGGTAGCCAGCAAACCAGAGATATTCCTGCCCTTGCCCTCCCTAGTGCTGGAGTTACTCACGTGGCCATATCTAGCTTTTAATGTAGGTACTGTGAATCCAAAATCAGGCCTTCCTGGTAGCATAGCAAATGTTCTTACCAACTCTGAGCCATCTTCCTAGCCTGAAGTTGTTTATTATTATTATATTGTTATTGTTATTACTACTACCACTATTATTCTAAGGGACTTAAATACAGTGACTCAGATGAATTATCCAACCAAAAGATCATAAGGACAAAAAGACTGATATAGGAGTAAGTACTTAAAAGGATTTCCCCTAAGCTATTTCAAATACAAAAATAAAGTATCAATAAATGTAAACAAAACAAAAAAGAAAATAAGGAAAAAAAAAAAAACCCAAACCAAACCAAAAACCCAAGTATAAACCCCTAAATCCATTCATTACCTGTCAGTATCACCATAAACAACCCTAGCACCCCATTTCTTGGTATCATTCACTAGTTTAATTGCTCGTTCCAAGGTCTCTCTGGCTTTGTGAACAATACTATCACCAACCTGTTGATATAAACACATTGGAAATGATTTCTTAACAAAGCTCAGTAAAAGTCAACAGATTTTAATGATACTAAAATTTTAATTATTGAGTATTTCTAGAAATGAAATAATGTAAAACCAAAATAGCTCCCACTGTTATCACAAAGTTTAAAAAGTGAATTTAAAAGAATCAATGACTATGGACTTGCCTATGAATGTATCAGGAAGTACAATGGATTGCATACTTTTCCAGGCTACACATGTACAGTTGATTCTTGGAACAATAAGCCTTGTTTATTCAAAGTCTTTCCTTTATACCCATATGACCATCCAGGGCATGAATTACATTGTGTTGGGTCCAAGTATAAGAAATATATGTGTACACCCTTCAAAAATTTTGTCAGTGTTTATAATTTAAATGCTGAAATTAAATCTTTGTGATTGTTTATACTTTTTTTAGTAAAACTAAGTAAAATTAAAAAATGTACACAACTGTATGGCAGAAAATAAATTAACAGTGCTCAATTTAAAACAAGTAGGTAAATAAGTATGACCCCAGGGTTCTTTCACTGTGACCAGTAAGTTTTAGCAAGGATTATGGCACAAGCTGATAAAAGATACTAGGCCTTAAGTACCATGAGACACATCTTCATTAGATTATAGAGCTGGTAAATTGAGGAGATTATATACCATTAGTGTTATATTTACTAAGCTCATTGATATTAAAAGATAGAGAAGAATGTCATCCAAAATAAATGGAGCATTCCCTTTGCAACTGTAAAATAAAACTATGCATTTTTGTCTTTTTGCTAATAACAATAGTAATAATGATGCTTCCCTTTTTGCGACAAAAGTTGAAATTTCCAAACTAAACATAGGATTGAATAGTATTTAGAAAACTGTCTAAAGCTGTACTGCAAAGTAAACACTAGCATATGAACAAAGGAATAAATAATAAAACTGGGAGCAAAAATTTAATTTGCATTTTAAATTAAGATAATATATTTTGAGACTTTGAGTATATTAGAAAACCTTGAAAATGTGAACCATAACTTAATACACTAAAATATACTATGAATTACCATCCATGGCAGTATGGATCTTTAATCCCAGTACTTAGGAGGTAGAGGTAGGCAGATCTCTATGTGTTCCAGGCCAGCTAGGATTACCTAGTGAGATCTGTCTCAATACAAAACAGAATAATAGTAATAAAACACCCACGTTATCTACCTGAAACTAATTAAGTTTTAACAAAACGTTGAATCTCTGCCCAACAGCCATCTTCTCCCAGGCCCCATCTTCCTCTAGCACTGGGGTTACAGGCATGGCAGTGCACACCATTTACGTGGGTACTGAGGCTCTCAAGTCTTTAAGCATGCAGAGCAAGAACCTTACTGACTGAGCCCCCTCTCCAGCCTTACATCAGCACCTTAAAAAAAAGCATGTATGCTGCGTGACCAGCATATATATATGGAAGCCAGAAGATTACTCTGTGGAACCCAATTTCTCCTTCTACTTTTTTGTGGGTTCCAGGGAATTAAGTCAAGTTATCTATCAGGCTTCTTTGGTGAGCGCTTGACCTGCTGAGTTCTACTGTCAGCCCCTGAGCAGGTGTGAGGCTCACTATGCCTACTGGGAGCTGTGAGAAGACTCTCTTCCTCCTCTAGTTTTCTCTTTGCAAAGTACGTAAATTGGGCACATCACAGCCCTCATATGACATTAAAGACCATTAGGTAAAACAAATCTCCTATCTTTTCTCTGCCACTAGTACGTTTACTATTCTGTTGCACTGTATTGTATTCATTTCTACTAAACATCTTAAGAAATTAGTCTTGTTCTATGAAAAGTGCTTTTCAACTGATCAATCCAAATGAAGGTTTTAGCTTCTTTAATAGGTACACTAACAAATATAAAAGATTTTACTTTTTCTGTATGGTGCATGTACATTTAACGTGAGTGTGTGTGTGTGTGTGTGTGTGTGTGTGTGTGTGTGTGTGTGTGTGTGTGTGTGTAGAGGCCAGAGGTTGTCTTATTCAATTGTTTTCCACTTTTTTTGAGACAGGTTTCTCCATAGAACCTAGAGCTCACTTATTCAGTTAGACTAACTAGTCAGTAAGTCAGCAAGCTCCAGGGATTCCCTGTTGCCACCTCATCAGCTCAGAGACCACAGGCAACAAGCTGCTGCTCTGACATTGTATGTGGGTCCTGGAGATTAGAACCTGGGCCCCTCAGTTTTACACAGTAGGCACTTTACTCACTGAACTATTCCCCAGTCTGTGGAATGATTTCTCTTTATTGCAACATTTGGACAAGTCAACCTCACTATAACTTGGTTTCTATTAAAATATTAAAAGGAATAATTTTGTATCAAAGTTACTACTGTAAAAACTACTTTAAACTGGCACTGAAATCTCATGTTAATAAATGTAAAAATATGTATATAATTTAAAAATTATTATTAAAATAAGGGGATGGAACTTTCAGAAAAAATTCACAAATACTCAGGAAGATGCATGTTTACAGACCCAGTTTAAGAAAAACTAATATATCATATCATGGAAATGACACTTAAGTTTATAAACATAACAAAATACTTTAACAGTCTATCCTGAAAAAAAAGGAGTATTGAATGTGTTACCTCAATGCACGGCATTCTTCCAGAGAAATTGGCAGCTGTATAGCCAAATGTGACATTTGCTATCAGCTTCAGTCCTAGCTGACGTGCATTGAGCATCCGTGACAGGGCTCTGTCTTGCTTGTAAGCTTTCATGGACTGCTTCACCATGAATCTCGTCTTCAATATCTCTTCAAGCATTCTTGGAAGAACACCCTTTCGTACTGAAGGCTATCGTAAAGGGAAAAAAAGACTGTATAAAATTCCTCAGTCATATATACATGCATATAGGTTTCGGTAACTAAGAAAGAAACAAGTATAATAATGGCCAACTCATAAACTGAAACATGCTACTAACAAATAGCCACAGGACTAGTAGCTGTCATACAAAATGACCAATTTTATTTCTTTTGAAGAGGTTTTTCTTCTCAAACATTCCTGTACTGTTTAGAATTTGAATGCAGCACTTCTTTGTGAGCTCTGAGAACTCCAGGAAGCAGGATGTCAACTAGTACATAAACAACCATACAACAAATTCAGAGGGAAATGCTGTTCAAACTTTGATCGAGACCCCCATCCTTCTAGAAAGACATATGGGCCTGTATCACTCATAACCAACCTCAGTTTTTAAAGATCTCACCCTAATGACCCCACACAGTGCTCTGCATGGAACTCCATTTATCTACCTTGGAAGAATGATGAGCTGGGTTGACTCTGCTGACATTCAAACCTGCAGTTCCAGGGACTCTAGGTATTTCAAATCTGATGCTTAGACCACTAAGCCATCCCCTCCGGCCTATATTTATTAGCAATCTGGAAGAGGGGATGAATAATGAGGTGATAAAATTTGTTGTTGCCAAAAAAAAAAAAAAAATCATTTGTATTAATCAAGACTAGGGAGGATTTATGCGAACTCCGGTAGGAATGAAAACCACAAAACAGTTATTAACTGATGATTCACAGTCACGTGCAAAATAACGCATGTCAAGCTGAACAATTAAAACCCCAGTTATAGGATAATCACACTTTCAAATATTAAAAAAAAAAATCTTACTTTTATTTTTACATACTAGGTCAAAATGTAAGTTAAGTTTTAAAAATCCTATTAAAGGGAGCTTAAAATAACTCATACATGTGACAAGGAAAATGTAGTCTAGCCTCTAATTCATTTGGTGTACCTTTTGAAGCAGATTTAACTTTCCCTCTGTTCTATCCTTTAGCAAACCGTAATTAGTAGTGCACGCTGTGAAGTTTCATCCTCACATACTATGTCTTCATTATTAAGACCCTCCCTATTGTCCTCTCTAACACTCCCCTCTCTCCCCGTCCGCTTCCTTTTGCCTTCCCTAGTAGACCCTGTAGCTTTCAGGTCCTCTCCTCCAAGCCTCTATTTTCAACATATGAGAGAAAAAGTAGTATTTGTCTTTCTGTGTTTAGGTAATTTTACTTAATATGTTGACTTTGTTTCCATCCATTTCCCTGAAAATGTCACAGTTTTATTATTCATTATGGTCAAACACTACTCCATTGCATGTACATGGCACATTTTTTATTTATTTATTTTTTTCGAGACAGGGTTTCTCTGTGTAGCTTTGATACCTTTCCTAGAACTCACTCTGTAGCCCAGGCTGGCCTTGAACTCAGAGATCTGCCTGCCTCTGCCTCCCCCAGTGCTGGGATTAAAGGTGTGTGCCATCCCCACCTGGCTCATGGCACATTTTTTTATCCATTCATCTGGTGATACACAGGATGGGCACCCAGGCTGATTCTATGACTTAGTTGTTGTGAGCAGTGCAGCAATAAACAGGAGGCACACAGGCATCTCTTCAGTGTGCTTTCTTTCTGGTTTATTCACAGAAGTGATGCTGGATACCCTGGAGTGTAGTTTTAGTTTTTAAAGGGGCCTTCATACCATTTTTCACAGGGCTATAATAATTTATTGTCCTACCAGCTGGGTAAGGGTTCCTGACTCCTCTCACATTTGCTGGCATCTGTTTTTTTTCCTTGATGACAGCCTCCTAGATTGCAGTGAGGTGGAATCTTAGTGCAGTTTGGTTTACATTTTCCTGGTGGCCAAAGACACTCAGCACCTTTCACATGGTCATCAGCCACTGGGATTTCTTTGAGATCACAGGCTTATTTACTAACTGGATTATGTGCTTATCTGGTATTAGATTTCTTGAGTCTTTTATATATTTTGGATATTAATCCTGTTGGAGGTGTGATTACTCTTGACTGTTTAACTTGCTGACAGAAGATTTTAAATTTTATGTAATCCCACTTGTTAATTCAAGTTTTCAGTCCCACTCAGGAAACTGTTACCAGTACCAATTTCCAGAAGTGTTTATCTGATGTTTTTCTGTATCACTGTTAAAAGTTTTAGGCCTTCAATTGATTTTCAGGTGATTTTAATTTTAAATTCACGCGTATTATTTGTTTTATGTGAATGAGTGTTTTGCCTGCATGTCTGAGCATAATGCATGTGGCCGGTGCCCACAGAATCCAGAAAAGGGCATCAGATCCCCTGGAACTGAAGTTAATTTTTTCACTGTCTATTTTTAGCATTTTTGTCAAGAATCAGATGGCTGATACACAGGTTTATTTCTAGGTTCCCTATTCTATTCCATTGGTCTAAGTGTTGTTTATGTTATGTTTATACTATGACGATTTTGTTTCTTTGGCTTTATAGTGTATTTTGAAATCAGATATTATGATGTCTCCCCTCCATCATTATTACTCTTTTTGCTTAGAACTGGCTTTTGCTATTTGATATCATTTGTGTCTCCATATGAGTGTTAGGGTTTTTTTGTTTGTTTGTTTGTTTTCTGTTTTGTTAAGGTCACAGGTATTTTCTTAGGGACTGCATCAAATATGTAGTTCAATTTTGATATTATGTTATTTTAAAGATATTTAAAATATTAAAGATATTTAAAGATATTAATTACCACACAGTGAAGTTTTCCCATCTTCTCATTTCTCCTACTTTTTTTTTTTTTCCCCAGTGTTTTATAACATATCTTTTTTAGACAAGGTCTCAACAGTGTAGCCCTGGCTGGCCTGGAACTTGCTATGTAGACCAGGCTAGTTGAAACTCACAGAGATCCTCCTGCCTCTGCTTCCTTTGTGCTAGGATTAAAGGTGTGTGCCACCATGTTCCTCTCAGTGTATTGTAATTTTTATTGCCAAGGCCAAAGACGTGAAGTCTTTGATTAGATTTATTCCCATGGTTCCACTGCCTCCCCCCCCCCCCGCCCCACTGTGAATATGATTTTTTGATTTTTTCCTTTCTCAGTGAGGCATAATGCCTTAAAATGTAATATAAAAAGAACCACGATCAAATATGCAAAAATGTTATTTGAAAATGGATTATTTTAGACACGGGGAAACAAAAAAAAAATTCTACTCCAAAGATTTCTAAGAAGGAAATATACCATGAACTTACTGGTAAAAAATTTTACATCTAAATTGCTAATTAAAGTTTGGTATTATCTCTTAAGTGGTAATAAGTACACCAGAATGAATTGGAGGGTTGGTAGGATCTGCATCTACCATCAAACATCGTTTCATAAGTGTAGTATACATTAACTTACTGCTAAGGAACAAGAAAAGAAATGAAGTTGGCATATGAGAGGTAATATAACCTCTGAAATCTCCTATTTTCTTTATTCAATTAGGAAGCTTTCTTTAGTCTTTCTTGAGGAGAAAACATACAGAGTATAAAGGGACCTTATTGCTAATTTGGATGCCTTCTTTAAAAATGTAATCATTAACTATATTAGAGTATCATCATGTCTAAGATGGTAATTATTAAATTTCAGATAATGTAGGACATTTGTAGGATGTATACATTAAAGCAATTAAAATTTTTGCAGGTAACATCTTTTAACCATTAAATTGCTAGGTATGTCTGCCAAATTAAAGGAGAAGGAAGATACTATAGGTGTATATTTATTTCCTTCAATATTTCATTAATTAAAATGTAGCAATTAAAATATTTTAAATCAAAGCTCAACCAAAGTAAGATGATTTTTTTCAAGATGATTTCTTAGAAGATTTGTTTTTGATCTTATGAGATAAATGTCTTCAAGTCGTGTAACCTCATGTATCAACAATACCTAAACACTACTTGTTCTCTCAACGTAAGCCACAGTTAATTCCTTTCATTTACAAGAGAGTATTACCTTGACAAAAGCTACTCCATTGGGGGACACTGTGATGTCATGCCTAATTTGGTAAAGTAAATCTGGAGGTACTCTGAGAGAGGTACAGCCAAATTTGAACTCCTCATACCTGTTTAGAAAGAAAGTATGAAGCAGAGACTTTCTCAGATGATACAACACAGCTTTTAGACATCTTTCTAATTTTACCACAACTCCATTTTTCAAACATGTAAACATGAATTCATGTAACTAGTAATATGCTTACTTGATTCAATAACAAAAATTCTTCGTATATCACAATTTATAGAAAGAAGCATTTCTTAAATGGTAGTACTTTACAACTTAAGGGCTGAATATACACTAAAATACATAATTTCACTCAAAATATAATCATGTTATATTAAGCTCCCTAAAGAAAATTTCAAGTATAAAGATAAGTAATTACAAATTTCCTGCTTAATAAAAGATAGTTTCTACAAATATTCCCTATGACAGACAGTACCAGACTAGCTCATAATACCTTGTCTCAAGTACACAAAATGCAGTAAGAAGATTCTGTATTTCTTATAGTCCAATAAATATATCCACCCCTTTGACAATTTAAAGTGTTATTCTCATTGAACTTACATGAACTAACCAACTATAAGAGTTAACTCATCTTTTGAAAAATCACAGCCTCTTTCAAGTCAAGAGGAAGTGACAACTGGATTACATCATTATTTTCAAAGCATTGCACCGAAAGCTGAAGTAATAAAAATAATTCTCATTCTAAAGGAGACCACTGTTATGTACGAAGAATCAAACAGCAAGATGAAGGCTGATCTGTCTCTACTCAGGATCCTCTTCACATGAGCCATCCAGCTACAAAACTGAATCAGTCATATGATTCATGTCAATTAGTAAGACTGTGCTGTACCCCAATTCCTCCTACTCTTTTTTTTTTTTTAAAGATTTATTTATTTATTATGTGTATAGTGTTCTGTCTGCATGTATGCCTGCAGCCAGAAGGCACCAGATCTCATTACGATGTTGTGAGCCACATGTGTGCTGGAATTGAACTCAGACTTTGGAAGAGCAAGCAGTGCTCTTAACCTCTGAGCCATCTGTCACCCCAATTCCTCCTACTCTTAAGGACAGCTGTAACAATGGGCCAGCTGTGCTGTACCCCAATTCCTGCTACTCTTAAGGACAGCTGTAACAATGGGTCAGCTGAGTTATACCCCATTCCTCTTATTCTTAATAAGGACTCTGTGAAGTAAAGATCCATGAAGACAGTCTATAATCCTAACACATATAAAGCACAATAACATGTCTGGAAATATAAAAAAGAAATCTTACTTTCCCAAATTCTCTACATGGCCCAGGCAGGTGGAAAAACAGTAGTTATATGCAATCACAATGGAAGGATATAGTGACTGGAAATCCAGAACAAGGACCGAGTTGCTATAGAAGCGAGACTCGGGCTCCATGATGAGGGGAACACACTGTGGAGCTCTCATCTGGGACCTCTGCTGAACACTGGGTGTCACAGGAATGTAGTTCATGGGTTTAGCAAACCGCAACATCATCGACTCCACACGGTACTGCAAAGAGAAAAGAATGTCCCTTGAATATATGGTAATATTTTGGGGGTGCTTTCCCCCTGCAGATTGATCGTATGGTTTTCTACATTATTTTAAGTATTATTTAGTCAAATTTCAAGGTGTCACTAAAACTGATTTTCAGATTCTTAATTTTTAATGTTAAAATGATCTATTAGGACTTGAAAGATGGTATACTTAGAAATGTAAATCATGAGGTAGATGTTCTTTCCTGGTTTCCTCACTGCTAAGGGGTAATTCTAATGATACTATAAGATTCAATTACTCAGGTACTGATAACAGATACAAAGTTTTAAAAATCTATCATGTCAAACAGGTCAAGAATAAGTATCTCATTTATATAGTACTTTAAAGTGTACAAGAAAAATGTCTACCTGTGAACCTCTTGTTAATACGTGTAAAAACTGAATGCCAAAAAGTCTGGCCATTTCACTGGTTTTTCCAATAAGGTCCAGCTGTTCTAACATTTGGAGATTTCCACGGACACGGCTAACATAATGATCAACCATTTTCCATCTGTCAAAAGAGAATCCATGCATGAATACAGGTAAAGTGAGGTTATTTAAGGGGAGAGTCCCAATATGTTAAGGAGTTAAATGTCA
Organism: Peromyscus leucopus; assembly: GCF_004664715.2. Lineage (NCBI taxonomy): Eukaryota > Metazoa > Chordata > Mammalia > Rodentia > Cricetidae > Peromyscus > Peromyscus leucopus. Next base: position 9,317,257 of record NC_051085.1, read on the forward strand.
GAAAATTTCAAGGAATAAAACTCAGTAATCATACCTACTATTTAAAATAGTACTTATGATAAGGTATCATAAGGATAATTAGTTTCAAATTTCACCTTGACTTTGCTAACCCAGGCCCAGTTCTCTATTTCACTTGGCAAAAGGTATTTATTCAGAATAACACCTAATTAGAGGTGGCATGACATGCATCTAGAGCACTACACCATCTCTAAACAAATCAGATATAGTTTTTAATGTTAAGTTGAATATAAATTATTGAGAGCTGCTGGTAGCAAAAGACCATGGGAGTCTACAGCAGGTGACAACTAGTGCTCAGGTCAACCTATCAGAACCAAGGGTTCTGTTAGAGGAAATCATCATGCAAGGAGTTATGGAATTACTGCCTTTTGAATGAATTGGCTGTTTCTTGGTATAAACTTCTTGTGCAATTACAGCTGTGATATCTCTCCATTTACCATGCATTTCCATGTAATATGTACATGTAGTCTCATGATTATATCTCAATCTTATGGGCACACATGATTGTGGATAGTCAAGAAGATGGTTTCTTATTTGGCTATACAATTTTTAGGAATAGAAACATACTAAAATATGCTTCATACTAGATCTATGTTCCATGTGGACTGTAGATGCTTAAGAGGTCTTGTTCTCCATCCTTAGCCACTGACAAGGCAAAACTGGCCAAAGTGTCCTTGAAAAACTTTCACAGAGAGGAATTGCAGGTGCCTGGCCTTGTTGAGTCAAAACTCTTCAGAAGAATTATAGTGAACCAGAAGTGACAGTGCAGGTGTCTGGCCTTGGTATAGCTTGGTCCTTCAAGGGATCAATAGCAACTATGTTGCCCTAAGCTTCCTCCACTAGCACCTCCCCATTCTCAAAAAACAATTAACACTTGGTATTTATTTCTACACCAGTTTTTAATGCAAGATTTTAAGCTAGGTAGACTAATTATGTAAAGGTTCTGAGATTCAGGTAACTAAGAGAAAAAAGCTGTTAACTGACTAACCATATCTGGATATTATTAATCACATAAAATGTTACATGTATTCTTTTCCTTTTCCTTAAATCTCTCATTGGTTTCGTTTCTTCCCTTGTACCCTTGTGGCTATCCCTTTAAGAGACAGCCAGAACTTTTTACAACCTACAGCTGTTGTCAGTCACCAATTGAGCTGACCAAGTCTTTGCCAAGTGTGACTCATATCAGAATTTCTGTCCCTGAGAGTTTGCTTTGTAGTTTTTACTAACAAGTTGTTAATGAATGGATATATATATATATATATATATATATATATATATATATATATATGCGCTTGGGGAAACAAAGAGGAGAAGGAAGATGGAAAGAACTAGGTAGAATAATGAGAAAACGGGGACAGAGAGGAGCTAAGTATGAGCACAGAAAAGAAGCTGTGTAGATAGAATTGATTTAGAAGGATAAAATGAATGGACTAAAGTACTCAGTGTGTTCAGAATCATTCGATATCCCTAGGTTTAGATCCTCAGCTGGTTGATAGATTCCTCTATGGCCCCTGGGAGAAAACAAGGAGGGGCTGGACCGCTATTGTTTTCGATAATAAGTATTATTTATTGGTTGGCACATGGTTTTCCCCTTGAGCTGGCACTCTATCACTGAACTACAACCTAACATCTCTGTAAAGTTTTGACAGCAACCTAGTCCTTACTGCAGTCTACTTCACTTCCCTGAGTTCCTCAAAATGGAATGGAAGATGAGTAGATACAGAGAGAGAGAGAGAGAGAGAGAGAGAGAGAGAGAGAGAGAGAGAGAGAGAGAGAGAGAGAAAGGGGTGGGAGCTGGGTGGGTGGGGAGGAGCTGGAAGGAGCTGGTGGAGGGGAAAACCACACAGAATATATTGTATTAAAAAGTCAATTGTTCTCTCACATTCATGAAAGTTGTTTTTTTAAAGCTGCACCTTCCCATCTTCCCACCATTTCACCTTCTATTTGATAAGCCCAAGCACACCCATCTTTAAAGACTGGACACCCGCCCTTCTCCTTTTGGAGTAGAAATCCTGTCAAATTAGAGGTGCTCAGCAAAGACCTGGAGTCTGGTATATGGCATTCCCAATCACAGACCTCACAGTACACAGAGGAACACCAACCACTGGGAAAGGGGTTCCCGCTCACAGAACCTAAGCAGCGGAGCTCCAGAGCTGAGGAAGCGGCAGGAGAATCACCACCTGCCTCAAAGACAGGCAGAACACCTGTCTAGACTCAGAAACTGCTAGTTATACAAAACCGAGGTTTTTCTCCAGTGGCAAGAATAGGAATGCTGAGGAAGCCCATCCTTATGCCCCAGAAAAGAACTTCCAAAGACTAAGGCTGGACCAGGAGAAATGAGTAATTCCCTCGAATCCGCTCTATGTCTCATAGAGTAACAATGGCAGGAGTGTCACTTTGTACAACTGTAGTCCTAGCATTTGGGAGACTGAGGAAGGGGGATTCCAAGTCTGAGGCCATCCTGGGCTACATTAGAGTCCAAGGCGACCCTAGGCTATGTACAGAGATCATGTCTTTAAAAAGAAGAAAGAAAATCAAATCAATCGGACAAACTAGGAATATGTGAATGACTGTTTCCTTATCAGAAACAGTGAAAGTCACAAGGAAAAGCAATCAAAATCTTTATAACACTTAAGAAATAGGAAAAAACAAAACAAAACAAAACTCAACCCTAGAATGAGACAGTAAAGTATCAGTCAAAAATATTTTCTTTCTTCTGCTAAGTAAGGGCTGGGACAATTTATTTCCAGCAGACTTTCAGTAGATGAACTACCAAAGAAAACAGATATTGTTAGCAGAAACTAACCAACCATATGGCCCAGAAATCTGTCAACTATAGAATATGAAAATATATGCTCGCACAGACTTGCGTACACACTTATTATATTTACTCATAGTGGCTACAACCCACAATTGGTGTCTATTAAGAGTTGAATGAATAAACTGCTATGCAATCCATATAATTGACTATTAATGAATAATAAAGAATGAAAAACATGCAATATATTGAATCTCATAACAGTTACAAGTTAGAAAAATTATAGTGGAGTTTCGTCAAAGAAGTCTGACAAGAAGCAATAGATTACTAATATTTCCATTTCTATGAAGGTCTACATGTGGCAGAAGCAATCAGCTAATAGAAATCTACTTAGTAATTACATGGGCAGTTAGGTTTTGGGTAGACTGATTGTAAATTTGTTTAGAGTAGTCTTCCGTAGTTAGGTACTTTCCTTATCATGATTGGGTATCACAGAGTGAGTACCTAATTCCTCAAAGTCAGATATTAAAAGTGTAAAGCTCAATAATACTGATTTAATTTTACTTTTTAAATTAATTAATTTATTATTTTATGTAGACGAGTGCTTTGCTGGCATGTGTGACTGTGTACCATGTGTGTGCCTGGTGCCTGCAGATGCCAGGAGGCACTGCACGCCCTGAAACTGGAGTTATAGACAGTTGTGAGATGCCACGTGGCTGCTGAGAATCAAACCTGGCTCCATTGGAATACAGCCAGTGCTTAAGTCTGCAGAGCTGACTCCAGCCTATAATGCTGATTTGAAATAAATAATAAAAAGATACATCTCCTCTTGAGCAGTAAACATTACCTGTAGAGGTCTGTCTTGTTGTCAAACCAGTCTGACAGGACGCGGAAGGTGAAGAGGGGAAAACGCTGATGGAGAACGTGAAAGCTCACATTTTCAAAAGTGTAGTTGGTCAGAGCAACCTACGAAGAGTGTACGGCATAATTACATTCATGTACATCTTTGTTGCTGTCTTTTAGTCAACTCCATCTCATCTGGTTTTAAAAAGTCCTAATACCACTTAGTACTTCTCATAGAAACCAAGAAAGCTAATTTTAAAGATTGTTTGTTACAAGTAAGCTATACATAATTAATTCAAAGTTTGTATAGCTTACTGGACATAAAATTTTCTACATTTACAACCCAGGAAGCATAAAATAGGCATTTAATATTAATCTCATCTCAGGAGAGTACTCCAAACTGGTCTACTTTACTTAAAATTTGTCAGTATTGATACTTTCTCTCCCTGTCTCTCTCGCTGGTGGACAAAAGTAGAAACGGCAATGGGATGATGTGAAAACCCAACCTGTTTAAATGAGGAAGGACTGCAAAGACACTGATAACAGTGGAATAAAGCTCACCCTCAAAGTGGTAGGTAAAACACATGCATTACAGATCAAGTCAGTGCTGTGGAGAATAAATCTATATGGCTTTCTCTGAATGCAGACAGTGAGGGAAGAGATTGGAGGAACAGGAGGGACTATATGGGAAGATATGACTGGAAATTAGGAGTGTTGCCATATAGGCAAATCAGGTTCTCAGATTGAACAATCTAGGGCTGGGCGGCGATGGCACACGTCTTTAATCCCAGCACTCAGGAGGCAGAGCCAGGTGGATCTCTGTGAGTTTGAGGCCAGCCTGGTCTACAGAGCAAGATCTGGGCCAGGCACCAAAACTACACAGAGAAACCCTATTTCGCAAAACCAAAAACCAAAACCAAAAACCAAAAACCAAACCAAACCAAAACAAAAAAAAAAAAAAAAAAAAAAAAAAAAAAAAAAAGAAGAACATAAAAAGAAAAGAAAAATCTAAACAGTCAAATCTAACACTCTGTTCTCTGTACTGTGAAACTACTTGACAAAATCTGAGAGCCTAGACGGAGTTGATAATTTACAAGGTCTGTAAATATATTCAGTTTTCAGGGAAAGAGTCATATATTCCTTTAAGTAGCTAACATATATCTAATAAAAATTATTATTTAAGAGGCAGTGGGTTTATCACCAAGGACTCAAAGTTCCAGTGGGAACAGCAGAAATTTTATGTTTGAAAGAATCACACAAGTTACAAATTGCCAAGCATCATGAGAGAAACAGATAAAAGACACAAAGATTAAAAAGCATCCAGAAAACATAATCTGAGTGTCTCTAATATAAAGTAAATACTCAAGGCCAGCTCTGTTCCAAAGTCTTGAGAGATGTATTCCTATTATCACTCAGGATTTCATGGAAAGTGTCCAATTGCCAGGAATAATTCAATTTTTAAAAAGCAGTGGGCTGGGGAGAGGGTGCAGTTGGTCAAGTACTTCATGAGGACTGAGTTCAATCCCCCGAACCCGTGTGAAAAGGTCACACTGTGTGTTAGCACTGTTTGTAATATGAGTGCTAGGGAGGGGGTAAGCTCCAGGCCAACGAGAGGCCCTGTTTCAAAATACAAGGTGGATGGCTCCTGAGAAATGATACCCAATCTGACCTCTAGCTTCCACAGACATAAGCATACACAAATCCTCACACACCACCTAAGTGTACACAAAATAAAATTATCCTCAAGCAGAGTCATATAATGCACAGTTTCAAGTTAGAAGTTAGATTAAATGTGAGCCCATCTTCAGACTCAGGGCACAAAGAAGAAAATTGAGGCGACATAATTTTTTATAAAGAACCCACTGCTTTATCGGGTATGAGTTGCATATGACAGGGCTCCAGCATACTTGGTAAGTCAGGGTTTAATAAAAATCCAGGACAGCTACACGATCACTGAATACAAAGGGAAAATAGAAAGTATATAATAAAAAAGTAGCTTCACACAGAGATGCCATTGGAGAATGAATTTTCATCTAATTGTTTTAGCTCTTATTACTCCAAGTCCAAAATCTAAAACAACCAACTTATAGTAGAAATCTTTATATTTTACATAGAAAAAACAACTTCCAAGACGTAAATATCTAGTAAACTCTACAAGCTTACTTTTATTGTGTGTGAAATAACTATTTCTATAAAGCAGTGTAAATTAATGGGAGAGTTTGCTGAAATTATTTAACCCAAAAGCCTATCCAATGGGATGCTACTATTAACTACTGCCAAACAGTTTCTCTCCAGTTTGGCTCAGTACTTAAATGTATTTATTATGAGAGTTTCCTTCCTAAGTCTTCCTAAGAAAATCTAAGACTAGATTTTCTTAAAATGATATTAAACAATATTAAACACAAATGCCATGATATTTTATTACAATTATAGACTATTATTTTTAAGGGTCTCATTCTACAGCCCAGGCTAGCTATGGATTCATGACAGGTGTGTATGATGATACTGATTTTTCTAGTTGTTAAGTTAGACATAAATAGAAAAACAATGAAGGAATAATTTTTTTTATTTTGTCATTTTATATTTTGCAACTTTACTTACATACAACAATTATAAATCACAAAACATAGAGAATTTATACTAATACTCCATGAATAAACTGTTATATTGGTCTACCTTTATTTTCAAACCTTTTAGATTAAATACTTTACCTCATTTCTCATGATTCTCCAAAGGTTTAGTGTAATTCTGCCAACAATGTTTATCTCACTCATAGTATCTGATCCATAGTCATCTCTTTCCGCTGCAAATCGGTTTTCAGTTTTGTCGTCTATAAAAAAGAATGCAAACTGTGTCAAGACTCGCAGAAAACAAGCTTTTAGGGAAATTATGCCAAAAAGTAAAAACAACAAAAATAAGAAGACTAAAGGTAAAATTTGATTCAGTCTATTATTGAAGATACGTGCATTCCCTTCTTCTTTCTATATAGTATATACACTTATCCCTTGGTGTCCACAGAGGATGGTTCCCGGATATCCTGTAGGTAGCAAAATATGTGAAACACTCCCTAAATAAAATGGCTTAGTATTTGTATAAGACCTATGCATAGCTATATTCATGAACATCACCATATTGTTTACAATACTGAGTACAATGTAGGTACAAATACTGAGTACAAAGCTTAGTGCACATGCATTTTTGATCCATAGTTAGCTGACTCCAAAGATGTGGAATCCCATGATATTAAGAGACAACTATGCATATTTATATTTATTTTTTGTCTATACAAAATCCAAAAAGGTTTGAATCTGAATATTTCTCAATGAAAAGTACTTTGAATGTAATTCCTACTAATAAAAAAGTAAAGTTCCTTCAATATTTTATTCTTACTTTTTAAGTACATTATTTTGCATATAAAATAGTTTCATCAATAGTAATTAAAATTTTGTTTAGCAAATGTTATTTCCTTATTTTACCATGTGTCAATTTTAACAACATACTGATAGGAGTTTTTTGGTTTTTTTCCCGTGCACCCTCAAGTATTTCATAGTTGAAAATATTCTATTATTTTTAACTAAAAAATAGGTACTGTTAAAAATTCCAATGGTATAAACCTTGTTTTTAATTAACACTGATGAAGCTGTAATTTTTGAATTTTAAATGCTTCATTAAGTCAAATGGACTGGTCATTTGTTTTTTATCCTCTTACTGACAAGCATACTTTCCTTCCTTACCAAGCCGTAAACTTCACAAGCACGAATACTACACCAAGCACGAAGGTTTAGCATTTTGAAACTTTACTAATACAACCTTTGTGCACCGTTCACATTGACAAGGGGACACTGGCAATAATAAGGCAGTCACTTTTTTCCAGAAATGATAAGGCTGCTTTCTACTCCATTAATACAAACTATGTGCTTGTTTTTCATGTGCATCGTTGCACAGTACCAGACATTCCGAGCTGCACTTCATTATTAATTTCTTCTTTGTTCTTCTGGCAAATCTGATGCCACTGGCCTGTGGTAGGATGGACTAAGTAGCCTGTTAATGAAGGCGGAATGGCAGCAGTATCAAGCACTGGGCACCTTACAGGCAATGGCTAACACAGGAGAACCCCTCTTGTGGAATGACTTTGTGTCTCTGACAGAGAGATGCACTTCCCTCTGGCAAGAGGATCTTCCTTTTCATCATGACCCTCCACTCTGAGCTGAATAACATCTACGTTCTTCCTGTTCTTCACTGGTACACTCCCAGCATGCCTACCAAAGACACTTGAACTTTCTGCCTTTGTAGAGGGCTGGGTTTCACAGCGTCTTTCTTTAGTTTCATGGGACACCAAGAACTGTTTTCTTGGAATGTGGTCTCCTCTTCATCAGAACACTCACTGAGAATTTCTGTGAAAAGGCCATAATATCACTTCCACAGGCAGCCGATTTGTCACAAAGAGGACAACTCCAAGTGGCTTCTTTCCGTTCACTTGAAGATAAAGGGCAATACCAAATCATTACAGACGTGTATGAGTCACTGTAGGTAGTGTGTCAGCCTCAGTTTTTCTAAAGGGAACATTTGAGAATACTTGAAAAGTAGTGTTATCAATTTCGCTATGTGCAGCAAGTAATTCTTTAGTTCTAGAATGATCAGAGTTTCTATTACCTTTCATTTTTAATCTCTATAATAACATGGCTGATGTGAGCTGTCAAACAAGATACAAAGACACGAAGTAATTCTTTCCAACTTCTGATGTCTAAGAAGTAGAAATCTGATTTGGGATCCTGGAAGACAACCTAAGTAAAGATGTAATGTCAAGAGCACCCGGGGAGCGTCTGTCAAACCCATTTCTAGGTGGTGGCACAGAGCCAGTCAAAGGAGCTTCCCATTTACTTTTATAAGTAGACGCTAAGGATAGTTATCTTCATGAGGACAGCTTGTGTCATAGCCAGACTTGGACTTTATGATTTCTCCAGCCAGCTGACCAAAAAAAAAAAAAAAATCCCTTGATAGGCATCTCTCTAACTAGCTAAGGTGTCAAAGCAAAATAAAAACAACAACAACAACAACAAAACTTCTCTTGAAACTGGTGAATACTGCTTTGAACTAAGCTCATGGGCTTGATGAGAAATTCAAGGACATCATGGAAGGGTAGGGTTTTAGCTGCACTTTAGGATGGCCAGAAGGAACGAGAGGACATGGCTGCTGCATCTCAGTGTGGGGTAGTATCCTGAAGCAGCACAAGAAGCACAGAACCTACAGGAAATGAGGGTGAATCAGGCGTGATTGAAGTAGAGGACAATGGGTGGATTCCAGCCATAGCCAAGTCAGATTTTGTATAAATCATAAAGACTTTCAAGTGTCCATGGGTATTGGTGTCTATATAATTCTCGAATTTTAATCTGAACTGAAAGGCTGCAGCCACTATTCAATAAATGGAGCACCTTTATTCCATTTGTTTACAACAACTTTTCTTTCATCTAGCAAAGCCAAACAACACTGGTAATTCAGAAAACCTAAACTAGAAACCATACTCCTTGAAATTTGCCATTTTATGCCCTCCTCCCCCAGAGGTTCCTCAGCCACCATGACCTCCAGCTCCTGTAACATCCTCTACTAAGTGCCAATCAAGATGGCCAGGGCTGTGTATATTTAAACAACAGCCTTCTTTTAATTTAGCAATTTCTGCTGCTACTTTTTACTAACACATAATGCTACAGCATTTTTGTTTCTTTCTGTTTTTTTCCTTTAGCATGAAAAATGTCCATTGCTGCTAGGTGTGTGATCTCTGTACACAGAAGATTAGGTCAACCTAAGTTATTGTAAGACCTTATCTTAAACAAAAAACAAAACAAAACAAAAAGTTCATTAGTGAACTAGCTAATTTTTGGAGAGAAATAAGATAGCTTGTATAGGGGTGTGTGTGTCTGCACATGTGCACAGGGACCAGAAGTTGACAAGTGGGTGTCTTCCTCAATTGCTCTCCACCTTATTTATTGAGACATTCCCACCACTGAACCCAGTACTGATCCGCTTATGGAGAGGCTAGCTTGTCGGTAAATCCTGTGATCCTCACCTCCCAGGGCAGGGATAACAGGTACCCACAACCACAGCAAGCTTTTATTACTGGATGCTGGGGATGCAGCCAGGGTCCTCATGCTGGTGCAGAACACACCGACTGAGCCATCTTCCCAGCCCCAAGGGACTGTTTTTAATATTCCTAATTCTCTCAAGGTTGGAGAAACTCAGGACAAATCTCCTGAACTATGAGAGTTCCTTAGAGCAAAGAGAACTGAGTCCAGTTTCATGGGTGATGATTTTACTGAGAATAAAAATAACCATTTTAGTGAATGTTGTTGAGCAGAGGTTCTAGAGTATTTAAACCATGTATTGTATCTTACACATCTATCACGCTCTAGGAACTTCACCAACATCGCTCCCATCACTTCAGCGCACCCACTCTAAGCTCACTCGTACTATAAAAATTCTACCTAGAAGCATCACATCTTGTCCCAGGTCACATGGTAAAGAACAAGCAGTATTCTAAGCAATAGTCACTCCACCCTGAAGGCCATGTACACTTACCCACACAACTCTCACTTCCTTCTTTATGCTAAAAAGATAATGTTGAAAAATTCCCGTTCACTACGATAGCAACAACACTTTCACGGTGTTCACTCTGTTTTCAGGCACTCACCATTACAATCTCACCCTGAAAGTCCTATTAGAGCCTCCACTTTACAGAGGCGTCAACTGAGGCATGGGACTATTAAGTAATTCACTTGACATTATATAGGTTGATAGGCACCTAGCCAGAATGTGAACTCGGGGAGTCTTCTCTCCAGAATCTGTGCATTACACACCACGACTATGTTACCTCATGAACCACATACCCTTTCTGCTGTACTCTGTTGCTTAATAAAAAGCTTTAGTGGTGATTCTGAAAGGATGTGAGCTTTCCATTCCTTTCCTCCCTCCTCTCCTGGGGTGCTGGGGTCAAACTCAAAACTCTCAGCAGACACTCTACTGCTGAGCTACACCCCAATGCGGACACTAACTTCATCATTCTTTGGGTTCTTACCTCTCACAACCAATTAAATGTAATTAACAAATGTACCTGAGGCCTGCCTTTCCTGAACACTCAGAAAACTGTCCCATAAGCTGTGGGAGCCAAAACAAACAAACAAACAAATGTAGTTATACAGGCAACTAATGACTGCTGGGAGAGAGAATTAATCTCTCCCAGGGATGAGCACCCTAATTAGTTATCCAACACCAAGGGGTCAGCCTTGAAACATACATACAAAGTAACACCAATTAACGCAGCAGGTTGTATTTAAGTATTGATGTGTTATATATGTATTATAAATATAAAATAATAATCAAAGAGAAAGAGGCCACCGGTCTGAGAGGGAGGGGGGTGTGGAGGTGTTGGAGAGAGGGGACGAAGGAGGGATTAGAGTGAGGAAAGGGAAGAGGGGAATGATGTGATTAGATTTTAATTGAAATTAAAAAAAAAGAATATTAAAAAGAAAAACTAAAAAAAAATGAAACATGAAATAAAAAAATCTATAGTTGTAGAATAAACAAAGAAATGATTTACAGCTGGGCGTGGCAATCTGGAGAAAAAGGCAGGCGGATCTCTGTGAGTTCAAGGCCAGCCTGGGCTTTTTAGATCAAGTTCCAGGACAACCAAGGCTACACAGAGAAACCCTGCTTCCAAAAAACAAAAACAAAAATAAATAACAACAAAAGATTTGCAAATTGCAATTAATTTTGATATAAAAAATCATTATTGCCTCTCTCTAAACTCAGCACCAAAACCTTTGGGAATTGTCCTCAAAATTCATACTATTTTTTAGACACACTCAAATAAAAATCAAAAGCCAATTACTTAACTATTAATCTTTAACTGTTACTGCTCTTTTGGTCCTTCCTCTCCTTTTCTACCAATTTAGTGAGCAAAAAAGTAAAACCAGAAAAAAACAATAAAATTATGGTTCCTGAAGTCAAGGAAATATTAAGTCGCTTCACAACAAGAATGAAGACTATCTCCTACCATGGGAAAACAATTCTAGGATACTGAGTGGAGGAAGTATAATAAAGATGGAATAGACAGTATAATTTGTTGTAAAGATTACACGGGAACACATGACTGAAAGTGGGGAATCCCCAGCATATCCAGCAGCATATGTAACAGTGGGGATCTGGCAGGTGTTCTTCGGTCCGCTTTAGCCCTTCTGTATGGAGTTATAGCTAGAAGTTACCACACTTTGGTATAAGAATGGAGCGGGAATAACAGTATTTCCTTTAACATTTTCTCATTATTTACTTTATAATTTCTCTGTAGTTGTAACAAAACATTTGCAGCTCTACATACCTGGCACTCGAGAGATCATCTGACATAAGTCGACACTCAGGGCAGCAGCCCTCTGTAAGAGGTAGCCCCAGGAATGCATCTGAATCTCATATCCTAGCAGAATATCAGGGTCGTACCTAAAAAACGGGGGAAAGATCAAAGAGCATACATGACAACATCTGGACCTCTGCCTAGAAGTATTTTTTCATGGTGTAGGGGACAAAAATCTAAATCTACAGTCCTTAACAGCCATTCTATAATGGGAAGGGATGTCAGTGGTCTCTGTAGAAAGATTCTGATGGAATGACTTAGAATAGGTGACTACAGAGCTAATTTATTTTCTAAAATGAGCTTAATTTGACTAAGGTGTATTTGTCCCCCATTTCTTGGGAAAGAAGCGGATGAAATTTGGGGTGGGAGACAAGCAATTACTGCTGGAATAGAGGAGAGAGGGCATGAGCGGCTTCAGTGTGGGTAGGGTAGGGGGAAGTGTGAGACGTGTGTGGGTATGGTATTAGGAAACAGATCTTCCAGCTCACCGACTTGTCATTTTTATGCTTCCTAAGCTATCCAGCTTTTAAACAGTGTTACGACTGAGAAAGAAAACAATTAAAATGCTTCCCTTGTGATTGTAGTGTTGCTTGGTTCTCACACAAAGTAACGCCTAAGGACGACAGATCTGTCTTCTGAAAGGAGGGCAATTCCGTTCAGTAGGAGGTTAAATACCCAGTGAAGTTCATGCAGGGAAAGTGAGCTCGAGGAGCTAAGAGAAGGGCACTCCTGTCGTTACAGAACTGTTCTAGTAGAGCTCAACTGACAACCTGCATTAAATTCAGGAGTTACTCCATGTGGTGAGTATCATGAAAATATTTCTGGTTACAGTACAAGAGAAAATAAACTTATTTAATGTCAAAGGAAAAACTGTAGGGAAGAGAGGAATTGATTATAGTTTTGAGAGTAAAACCTACAGTGGCTCCATAAAAAAACCTCAAAACCACTCTGGTAAGCTTATTTTTTATATTTATGTGTTTCATTTGTATTATTTACTTGTATATGTAACTTACTACTATCATTACTTGCTGAATACATTCTAGGCAAGTACTCAACCACTGATATGTATTTTCAGCCCCCTCTTTTTTGGGGAGGGGGGTTTCGAGACAGGGTTTCTCTGTGTAGCTTTTGGAGCCTATCCTGGAACCCGCTCTGTAGACAAGGCTGGCCTTGAACTCACCTGGAGATCTCCCTGCCTCTGTCTCCTGAGTGCTGGGATTAAAGGCGTGTGCCACCACCTCCCAGCTCCCTTACTATTTTTGAGACAAGTGTAGCCCAGGCTAGCTACAAACTTCCAATCTTCCTGCTTCAGCCTCCTGAATGCCGAGATTATAAAGTAAGCCAACATGTCTGGTTTGTTTTCATTGATTTTTTTTTTATATTTAGCATATAGAATTCCTTCTCACACAGCAGAGAAGTACTGACTGTGTGCCAGATACTAAGCTGTTAGTTTTATATACATTAGCAAATTTCTTATATATGTTAGTAACTTTTCAGATGTAGAAAATTAAGATTGTGGAAATAAGTTAAGTGCATGAGACAATAACACAGTATTAGATGACACCAAAGTCTGTTGAGCAATTACTTACAAATGGGATGAAAGAATGAAATAATCTTTTTATTGTATTTTTTAATTAAAATGATTTTAAGATAACTTTATAAACTCTCACAAAGTTTCACTTTTAACAAAGATCAATTATTAAAATAAAAAAGAATAAAACAAACCAATTCAAAATACTATTGAAATGGTGGCTAGTTCCCAAAGTGGAAACTTACTTATGTGAATAACACAACTGAACTTTTGTCCGAATCCCCATTACTTCAGAACCACAGCAAAATCATTTTAAAAAACCCAACTGAGAAGCTAGAAGCAAATATATTTCTCTATTCCCTTAACTGTAAAAACAGAACATTTCTTCTCCTATCCTTATTTGATGGGCACAGGACTGGTGACAGGAAGCTGAATGCAAAAATCTCTCTAAGGATAATTATATACTTCCAGGGGTCCTGGAAATGATTCTCCTCCTCTTTTATATCTTATGTAATCTACATCTGCAGGAAATGACTCAACAAGAAAGACCAGAAAAAAAATGAGAAAATTCAAGATAATACCTCTTTATTATATCTGTAATTTCTTGGAAGAGTGCCTTCTCATCAGCAGCATAGGTAACTTCTAATCCTGTAATTCCAGATCTGATGAGTAATGGGGTCTGATATCTGATATCTAAGGAATAAAATGTTATAGACAATATTATATCATGTACTATTAAATAGAAGTAATAGTAGTCTTCAGTTTTAAGTAAAAGAATATGAAAACTTAACCCTGCGAGTAATAGTCCAACTACTTGAAGATTTTCTTAAATGGTTTTTCTAATGTAACATATAACTTAAATTCAAGTTCCACATTTTCAGTTATTCTCCTAAACTCTTCACTTATAAAATTCCCACCAGGCACATATTAACTTGCAAAGAAAATTACTTTGTCTCTATGCTTATTTTTCATAATGGTAAAAGCTTTGCTTAGCAGAGAATATTTTAATCACTAGTATGCTAAAAAATGGGTAACATCTCTTCAAGAAAAAAACAAAAACAAACCATCTTGAACGCGTCTTTGCCTGCATATTTCCACTATGTAAGGTCATCCCACCATGGTTAATTTCAAACTACCAACACTGGCTATCATGAAAATTCAATGATTGTCTTGTTAGCTGGTGTTAGCCACAATTAAACATCAGATTCTTTTTTTTTTTTTTCCGTTTTTCGAGACAGGGTTTCTCTGTGTAGCTTTGCGCCTTTTCTGGAACTCACAAAGATCCACTTGGCTCTGTCTCCTGAGTGCTGGGATTAAAGGCGTGCGCCACCACCGCCCAGCATCAGATTCTTAAAGGCTTTCTTCTATACTAAATCTTCCTCAGTGAACTTAAATCATTTGTAAGGGTTACCTTTAAAACTTCAGAGAAATACTTGTATTTCCTAAAATGCTTATGTGGTATAGTGGGTATATGAAGAACCTCTGAACCAAACATACATTTATTTAGGATGATACATGAACAGTTAGAAAATATATCTTACAAACTATTAACTTAAAATAGTTAACAATGTCTAAACATTGTCTGTTTAGACAGAGTCTGTATCAGCAGCAAAATATCTGAAGATAATGAAGATTATCTACCCAAGCTAACGATACATGATTATTTGGATTTGTTGTAAATTTTTCTTAAGATTTTTGTTACTTCTGATTTTCCCCCTGTGGTGCTGAGGGCAGAAGCTGGAGGCCTCACACACAGATCAGTGCTCTCTCTAGTCCACCTCCACTCTACTTGTGGCTGTCATGATCAAAGCGAGAACCATGACTCTAGGAAAAAGTTATGTAAAGCTTCGTACCCCAACCTCAGCCAACATTAGAGAGGAGTCTTCCTGCCTGCAGTGGCTCTTCAAGAAGAAAGTTTATAAAGAGTCATTCTAAGCCATGCATAATGGCTGGCACATGCCTGTGAACCTAGCACCGAGGAAGCAGAGGCCGGAGGATCAAAGCTCAAAGCCAGCCTCAGCCACACAGTCAGTACAAGGTCAACCTGGACTATGTGAGACCTGTCAACCCCATGCCCCAACACACACACACAAATTCCCTGGGCAAGCACATCATTACTAAAAATGAACAATACCTTGATGGGTGACTGTCTTGTCTTTATCAATTACTATCACACCTGTGAGTTCTGTTTTTTCTGTGTCTGGGAGTGGAGTGTCAGAAGAAATGCAGTAGAACAGAGCACAGATTGGGTCAAACTCAGGATCTGGTTGTAAGTCCCTTCTAGTTCGAGCATGTAACTCCACACTGATTAAGGTAAGATTTTGTATCTACAAAAGGAAATTAAAAATTGTTTAAAGTGTTCTTGGTATGCATGTTCAAAGAAGTCCTTTTCACTAAGATTTTGAGGAGACAAGTAAGTAAAAATATAAATATAGACATAAAAGGCAAAGTCACAGCTAGGCAGTGGTGGCACATATCTTTAATCCCAGCACTCAGAGGGCAGAGGCAGATGTATCTCTGAGTTCGAGGTCAGCCTGGTTTACAGAGTGAGTTCTGGGATGGCCAAGGCTACACAAAGAGATCCTGTCTTCAAAAAACCAAAACATAAACAAACAAACAAAAGACAAAGTCGCAATTTAATAGTTCATAAATTCATGAAAACTCAAGACTTTTCCTTCCAAAATTAGATTAACTCATGTTCTTATATCAGAAAATGCTTGGACTGTTACTTCTCAATGGTAATACATAAAAAGTATTTGTTTAAAATACATGCAATGCTTCTTAATTTCTATTTGAGAAAAAAATGATTAGTTCAGCTGCTTATTCACCTCTGCTTATTCACATTCAAACCAGTCTGTTACTTTTCATGGTCAACTGTTTTACCTCTAGTTTAAACTGAAAGCAGGAATTGTCTTTTAGTTTAAAGTTCATATTTACTAACCTGCTACTCTCTAAGGTTTATTTAAATTTAGACATTTTTGTACATGAGCCAATTTAAGTTTTAATTTTACCTTAAGAAAAAAAATTAAAAGAGCTGTTATGGAAACAATCACATAATAGGCTTTTTCATTTGACCAATGTCCATACTCTCACGGACATGTAACACACAATAAATTGTTTTCACACTTACTATATTCTGTTAATAAAAATCTCTCAATTGTAATTCTTAGTTTCTTTTTAAAATCAAACCAGGGATAGGTCCAGTAGAGCGCATCTGTAATCCTAACTACTCAAGAGGCTGTAATAGGAAGATGGCTTCAGCTTACAAGTTCAAATGTAGCCTGGGAAACAGCAATATTTTGCCTCAAAAAAATAAGTAAAAGTAAAAATAAATTAAAATAAATCAACATAGTATAGGAAACAAAATTCGGCCTGGATTCATGAATTACATGCTATATGCTACCATATACATACAGCTGGCATTGGAAAATAAGACTATTCATAGTTTCCTCATAATTATTCAGATCACATAAATTAGCAATGGCTTCATAGATATAATCCATGTGAGCCAATGAAGATGACTTCCATTAGTCACAGGAATAGAATCTAGCAAATTCTATTTTTGGCAATAACAACAACAACAAAACAAAACAAAACTAAAACAAAAAAAAAAAAAAAAACAACCTTTTTGGAGGGCAATTCAGGAATATCTATCAAAATTTCAAATTTCAAAATTTCAACTCCACTCCTGAGAAATTATGCTATAAACTCGTTTATTTAATCAAAATATAAGTAGAAGGAAGTTCACTTGAGATGGTAAAAGTAAAAGACTAGGAAAGAATTTCAATGTTTAGATGGGAGATTAGTAACTCAGTGCCATAAAGGTCATGTAATGAGAGAACAGTCAGTAACTTTTAATATTTTTCAAAACAAAGAGCCAGATCTATATGTCTAAACATGGAAACATCAGTATATTGATAAATGGAACCACTGAATGTAATATGCCTCTATATATGTAAAAATGCAAGCATGTGCACAGAAAATTTCTACAGAGGCATGAAAACGTATAAATACATAGGGCTTTTGTAGAGGAAAACTGCTAGCCTGGTGTAGGAAGGAGGTGTATTTTACCTTGTCTTTTTGTCCTGATTAAAATTAAACATATACATGTAATATATGTGTTTGTTAATATATTTACTATTACATTCTTTTAAAATACACAAAGTATTAATTATGTATGTATGAGAAAGGCACAAAAAATAACAAAGTAGCCCAAAGTCTACTACATTCATCAGAACTACAAACTGAAGATTTGTAGGAAAAAACCCCACAAACAGTAAAGTTGTGAACTACAGGAAAGACTTTACTTAAATAAATAAATAATTTTACTGGGCTCAGACCCAGGGTCTCATACACGGTAGGCAAGAACCCTCCTACTGAACTCTACACTTACACTCTAGGAACCTTGTTTGTGTGTGTCTGTGTGGTAACTGGGCCTGTGCACATGCGCACATGCTGGAAGTAGATGATGGGTGTCTTTCTCTGTTGCATTCCATCTTCTTTTTTGAGACAGCCTTTCCTGCTAACTTCGAGCTCACTCATTTACTAGACTGGCTGGCCACAGAGCCCCAGGGATTCTCCTTCCCTTACTCCCCAGTCTGGGGACAATATACCACACATACTGCCATACCTAGCTTTATACGTGGGTTCTGGGGATCTGAACCAGCAAGCATTTAGTGACTGAGCCATCTTCCAAGCATCCCCACGCCCCAGGAATTTCAACTGGGAATGTGTTCCCTTCAGGATTTTATTGTTAATAGTCAGCACACAATAACTTAGTAAGCACAGAAATTTTACGTGGAAAACTTCTCTCCTAAAGCCAAGGAGACAAAACAACTAATTTAATTAGGAAGGATGGACATGTATAACGGGTACAGAGAAGACTTGTGGGGACAATTTTAGGTCAAAAAACCCCTGAAGACTAACTTCGTTTCTGAAAATTTCACACTTATATTTTGTCTTTCTGTCTTTTTTTTTTTTTTTTTTTTTTTTTTTTGGTTTTTCGAGACAGGGTTTCTCTGTGTAGCTTTGCGCCTTTCCTGGAACTCACTTTGGAGACCCGGCTGGCCTTGAACTCACAGAGATCCGCCTGCCTCTGCCTCCCGAGTGCTGGGATTAAAGGCGTGCGCCGCCACCGCCCGGCGTCTTTCTGTCTTGAGATTTAAAAAGCACTGCTGCTCTTAAGGGTTCCCGAGGGTGTAGTTTAAAGCAAACAGAGTAAAGAGTGAGCTGGATGGGTGACGGGGAGGGAGGTGAGGAAGTGGAACAGGAGTCCTTGTACTCTGTCTTGAGTACTGACAGCAGAAGGAAGATGACGGCAATGCAATGGACAAAGTCCCTAGAGCAAGCATTCTGGAGAGTTCATTTCCTGTTCGGACCACTGCTCAGGCACTGAAAATCTGATCTGAGAGGAGAAAGGCCTGTCAACAATCAGCTCGACATCATGGACTGATTTTAACTTCAAGATGTCATACTCATATAATTATGTTTTTCAAACGAAAAGAGAATAACCAAAGGTAACCAGTTTTTCTGGGGGCTAGAAAGATGGCTCAGTGGTTAAGAGAGCTTGCTGCACAGTGATGAGGACCAGAGTTCAGATCCCAGTATCCACATAACATCTCAATCATCCTGCAAACACCAGTAACTTAAGCTTAATGGTGTTTATGATATTCTTTTCTGGCCTCTGTGAGCATCTGCACACACTAACACACAGACAGAGACAGACAGTCACACACACACACACACACACACACACACACACACACACACACACACACCAGCATACATATGTAAAAGTACACAAATTTTTTAAAAGTCATTTTGCTAAGTCCTATCGATTTTGCTTTAATATTTTTCTTATTTTTTATTTACTAAATGAAAAATACTTATTTCTGTATGTGTGCACACATATGCCCTAGTGTGTGTGTGGAGATCAGAGAACAACTTATGGGAGCTGGTTCTCTCCTCCCACCATGTGAGTTCCAGGGATTGAACTCAGGTTGTCAGGTTTAGTGGCAAGTGCTTTTACTAGGTAAACTATCTTGCCAACCCAATAATTACAGCTTTAAAAAACATTTCAATTAATTTTTAATTGTGGGCACGCATTTGTATGTATTAATAAATTTATCTCTTAGTTTGGGATTTGGGCTTTTGCTGCATAGCACAGAGGGATCTTGCTCGGTCTACTGGCCTCCTTGGGCACCAGACATACACACAGTACACTGAGATAACATGTTGTAGGACAATCACTCATAAAATAAAAATATATAAACACACACACACACACACACACACACACACACACACACACACACACTGATTTCACTCTTACTACCAGTTAAACGTGTGCTTTGAGTTTCCAGTCCATACTGTGACAAATTTACATTATTTTTGTTATTTTTGAGACAGGATTTCTCTATGGTGTACCCCTGGCTGTTCTGGAACTTGCTCTGTAGACCAGGCTGGCCTTGAACTCACAGAAAACTGGCTGGCTCTGCCTCGCAAGTGCCAGGATTTAAAGGTGTGCGCCACCACCACCTGGCTTTTCTAATTTAACTTCCATAAACTAAATTTTAGTTACTAATTTTGCGAAGGTTGTGAAACAGTAAATCAGTCTCAGCGACTGGTAAATATTTAAACTTTTTTTCTATTTTACACAAATACAATAGAATAACAAAATGAAGATTAATGAAGAAAACTGGACATATCCCTTTCAAGTTAAAGAAAATTCCCATGATCATTCTATGGACAAATCCTGAACGTTAAGCACAGTGCACACAACTAAAGTTGCAGTTTTACCTCGTGTAAAGCTTTTGCCTCTTGTAAGTTTTGTATGCTGACTTTGAAACCGTAGGTATTGTTTAAAGATGGTCCGTCAATCTGAGAAGTTTCTTTCTTTGGAGTATTTACTGCAAACTGATTCTATTAAGAAAAGACACAGCCAGAAAAAAACATGAACAGCCATTTCTTTAAGAAAAAAGTTTTGTTAACATTCATTTTACTTTAGCAACTGTAAAAATATGATACAATCTATAAACAAACCACGTGTTGGTATTTGATTTTTTACAAGCCCCAAATGCTGAAAGCAGTAGTTGGGTAGAACTGACACTTAATAATCCATGGAAATTTATCTTGACTTTTCTTGAAAGAAAGATTAAGCAATTAACATACTTTGCAAGTACATGGCTAAAGTTTGTAAATAGTGTGAAAGTCTGCACGTGTACCTTACCTCATTGCTACATGTATTGGAAAAAGTTTTCAAGCATTTAGAATACATACTTCCTTTGTCTCGGTCTCTAGAGAGCCCAGATCAGCCTAGTACAGTGATCTCTCTGTCTCAGACTCCCCAGTGCTGGGATTGTATATGTAAGCCACTATATCCAGCTCTATCTTTTTTAAAGTACCTTTTCTGTTATTTAAATTCATTAACCATTTTCCCTAATATGTTTACAATTCAGTTACTTGTTTTTAATATCAATAGCTTATAATTCAAAAGCTTTATACATTAAAGTTTGTAGTATAGCCTCAACACATAAATAATAAAATACATCTTATATGTAATGATGTTCATGAGAAGTAGCTAATATGGAAGTGTTTTTTATCATTTATTTCCATTAATGTCTAATGCATTTCTTTCCCATAACTTTATACTTCTCAATTAAGTACTATCGTATCTCTAGGATTTGAATAAGGACATTTATAATTTCTCAACTTCAATAGTAGATAAGTTGCTTCCTTTGTAATGTAGTTAAAGAAATTAAAAAATTAAGTCATATTTGAAAAAAAACAAACCAATGAAAAGGATATTTTTTCTGGCGGGATCAAAAATCACTTACTTGAGTTCTGCTGTGATTGGACTGTTCTGATACTGCCAGTTATCAGTTAATGTATGTGTATCCTCATAATCCACATTTTGGCTATCATAGTCACTTTCTCTGTAATATTTGTATTTACACATAAGAATCTTGTAGATCCCAACAATTAAAAAACACAAAGAAAAAAATGTAATTTCTTGTTGTCTCAAAGCTATATAAATAATGATGTAAAAATAACGGAAACTTGAGTTGCGCCAGGGCCCTGCGTCATCTAGACTCGGCCTCGCACTGACCTCCACATGTTTAGCACAGTTACCTTCATTTGTGTTGTAAGCAGGACTCTCCGCAGACTTTCAGCTTCACCTCCCTTCTTATTACACAACTTCTGCGTCTTTGCTTCTGTAGAAGAAATTTCATTTCAAACACTTAAATATCACTTGTGAAAATCGTTCTATACTCCAGACTTCAAAATTTAAAAATAAAAATCATAATCTTCACTCTCCATAAAATACTTCAAAATTTTGCATTTTTAAATAAGCACACTTGTGTTTTATATCTTAGTCATTACCCTTGGGGATAATTCACTCATCAAATATGTATGATGAGGAAGCAGAGACATCAAGTTTCTTCTGTGTTCTAGAAAGAGTCATAAATTTACTAGACACAGATGAAGGTGAAATTACAATAGTGTCCCTTATCTGTATAGACTATATTCTAAGACCTTTTAGTGGATATCTGTGGATAGTACTGAATCCAATTTACATTATAGTTTTTGCTATACCTATCTATCCATCCCCTGTACTAATAGCATTTAATTTATAAACTAAGTACATATTTAAATACAAATATAAACTAAGCACAGTAAGATTAACGATACCCAGTAATAAAATAGAATTACAATAATATACTCCAATAATTTATGTGAATGTCATCTCTTTCTCAAACATTCTTATTTTTTTTACCCTTTAATAAAGAAAGCATTTTCCTGTTTCTCTTGGGCATCTATAAATCATCAACATCATTACTTCTGTGCTTTGGGGTCATGAAATAAAGACTATTTGAACATAAGCATTCTAATTCCGTAATAGTTGACTGGATTACTAAGGCATCTACTAAATCATTAATAAGAGATTAACATGTATAAAATGATACATTGGACAAAGAGATTGTTCATATCCCAGGAGGGAAAAGTGTAAAATTTCAAAAAAAAAAAAATCAGCACATAATTTAAAACTTATGAATCATTTATTTACAGAGTTTTCTAATTAGTATGTTTTTGTTTTTGTTTTTTGTTTTTTGTGATAGGGTTTCTCTGTGTAGCTTTGCGCCTTTCCTGGAGCTTACTTGGTAGTCCAGGCTTTTCTTGAACTCACAGAGATCTGCCTGTCTCTGCCTCCCAAGTGCTGGGATTAAGGCGTGCGCCACCTTGTATTACAGTTAGTCTGTGTGTAACTGAAACTGCTAAAAGCCAAATTCTGAATGAGGGAGGAACTAATTGGGAATTTATAGTTAGTTAAGACTTGGTGTTTTTAAACTGAAATATGTATAGTAGGAATACATAAATGATTTCTCCTGATTGCTATGCAGTAAGAATGTACGAAGGCCAGTACAGGCTCAGGCAACAGAAGACAATGAGCCAGCATAAGGCTGTGGCGGCAGAGATAAAATGAAATAGAAAAATTTGGGTTATTTAGGAGGTAAAAGTAAAGAAACATGGTGACATGACACTTCGGTGACTGATGAGACAATGGCACTATTCACAGAGGAGGGGGAGAGGGAGGAGGGGGAGGGAGGAGGGAGAGAGAGAGAGGGAATGGAAAGATTAGATGGGTCTGTAAATGACTCATGGGGCACATGAATTTGAGTGTGTTGGTAAGGTTGTAGTGAATGCAGGCATTGAGATCATGATTTAAAGGTTAAAAGGTATCAATCTTGTGGTCCTTTGAACATTGAATCAGAATGCCATATAGTCAGTAGGATAGTGTTCTACAGCCTAAAATAGAATTCCCAACTGGAAATACAAATTTGTGAATTACCAGCATTAACCCTGTGGACAAGAATTTGATCATTTAGAAGAAAATCCAAGGAAAGCTTAAGATTTAATAGACTGCAACATTTATACGACAACTAAGAATAGTAAGATATATTCAAAAGAAAATCAAGTAGAAAGAAATAAAAATAAAGACAAGAGAAACTACAGAAATTAAGTTGTGGTCAACAGGCCAATGACTGCTTAGAAGGCACTATTAGAAAACTAAAATGTTGGTTTTAGTTATAAGAAAGTTATCAAGAAACTTTTTTTAAAAAACAGTGGAATGACAGAATTCAGATTAGAGTTGGCTGAGAAATGAATACAAAGTAAATAAGCAGAGCTGTTAAGAGAAATATTTTAAAAGAAAGCTGACTTTGAAAGAGGAAGAGAAATTTGACCTGAGATATAAGGTCAAGGCGAAGCTGTGGTTGTTTCTATATTAAAGGGGGAAAGAGGCCAGGGACATACCTCTGCAGTGGAGTGTATGTACAGGCCCTGGGTTTGAGACCTAGAACTGGGAAAATCAAAAAACAAAAAGGTGGTGATTTGGGCAGGTATAAAAAAGCGAATGGGAAAAATCCAGTTCAGAAGCAGGTAAGGCTTCTCAGAGGTTCCTTTTTCACCCAGAAGGTTGATAGATACAATGGAAGCAGAGTTTACAGTGGAAAGATGAAAACATTTCCAAATGACGCATGATGAGTCAAAAATAATCTTCCATTTCCTGAGCTACAAGTTCATTTACAAGAGTGTGATTCTTACTGTATAGTCTAATGTTTCACATCTACCTTTGAAGAAGCATATGTAGTCTTTCCACTATTTCCACACTTACCTACTGATAAAGGGCTAAGCCCAGTTACTTCAGGAAGCTTTTCCAGGAATTTTCTCTGCATAACTGGTGTACTATGAAGGCAAAGTGGATCACATTTCCCAGTTCTTGCTCTAGCATGAATTGGAGAGATCACTTGAGGCTCCCGAAGCTCGCTACAGGGGCTTTTTTGGACACTATCTTTTATTGGCTTTAAGAAGTTCTCAACAGCTAGGGAACAGAGCTCTTCCACAGGTGATGAGTGTCTATCATCTCCATTTAATGCTTTGAAATCTGGAGATGCTGCCTGTTGCCAAGGTGGAATACCTGGAGACTCAGGGGAGTTGTAACCAACATAACAATTATCATCATCACCTTCATCTTCCTCAGGAACAGCTGCAGAGGCAACTGGTCGAAGTGTCTGACTGGCACTTACAATCTGACTACATCCTGTAGCTGGTGCTTGCAAGGCAACATGAGCCTTAGTAACTTCTTCCTTGCTAGGTGCTGTAGTGGAAAGTGTATGTGGGCATGCATCCATCTGTGGAGACATTGCAGCTGCGTCACCTGGATTGACTAAAGGACGGACGTTTTCAGCAGATTTGATCCCTCCAGTTAACTCAGACTTAGGGAGTTTCTTTGAACGTTCATACTCTTCTTTGGCTTGAAGCCATGCTTGAACCAGCTGTCGGCTTGGGGCATATTTGCAAGGCATAATTACAATTTTTTTATCTTCTACCACCTTATGGCTATTACTTGACCCTTTATTGACAACTGCTTGGCCATTACGAAGCGGAGATCCTGGTCTGGGACTCTGAGTCATTGCTGAGAATGCTGTTTTCCACAGGCGAAGTCCTTCCAAGGAAAAGTCTCCTTCAAATTCAACCAGGTCATTGGGAAGTCGAGTTTCCACCATGAGGAGCCGTCCGCCAATCTCCCTATGAATGCAAATGTTTTTGACTCAATTACCCAATGAGTTCCAATTACCCAAATGAGTTCCTACCTAACAGACTTAGATCCCTTTTGGTGTCTCAAATATGATTTTTTCCACTCATCCCAATTGCAGACAAAATACTCTTCAGCTTCAATATGCCAGTATATAATAACACCAGTATATAATTACACAATCACTACTATATAATTACAAAATTAATTTCTTTGACAGGTGTCACCAATATAAAAGAAAGAAGGTATTTTTGATTTTAGTGTCCCATGAAACTTTCAATGGAGGTAACACAAACTCATCAATCCCTTACCACTACTGATCTCTATGTTTTATAGGGGTGAGCTAACACGTGTGGTGGCCAGAGGGTGCCTTCCTAAGTTGCTCTCAGCCTTAGTTTCTGAGACAGCAACTCAAACTAAACTTTAAGCTCACCACTTTGATTGGCTGGATGGTCCATGAGCTAGCTCCAGGGCTCTGCGTGTCTGTACCTCCCCAGTGCTGGGGTTATGGACAAGTCCCATCATGTCCAGATTTCATGGGAGTACTAGGAATGCAAACTCAGGTCTTCGGGCTTATGCAGCAGGCACTTTATCAACTGGTCCCCGCCCCTCGCCAGCCACTCAGGGTTAATTTGAAGTAATGGTCCACTGTCACCAGACAGAGATAAAAAACAATGGAGTAGGGCCGGGTAGTTGGTGGCAACACCATTGATCCCAGCACTCAGGAGGCAGATGCAGGCAGATCTCTGTGAGTTTGAGGCCAGCCTGGGTCTACAGAGCGAGTTCCAGGACAGGCACCAAAGCTACACTGACAAACCCTATATCAGAAAAAAACAAAAACAAAAAAACAAACAACAACCAAAAAAAGGAGTAATTTATCATTTATTTCTCTATAGTCTCTTTCTATATGTTCTTGTACCTATAGAAGTTTAGCAAAGCCAGTCATTTCGGACAAGTCTTTGTATTTTTAAAATTCTCTCAATATTAAAAAAACAAACCATACACTTGGTGGTGTATACCACAAGGCCTTAGGTTCAATGTTCAGTATCAAACAAAAGCCCCATCTACACAGCTGAGGGAAATAGCCATCATTCTGTTCTCTCATGTTCTTGAGTTCAACATAAACATAACTTTGGAATTGGCAGAACACAAAATGAATGGCCTACATTTCACTAATGTTTGAGCTCATATGTATGCATGGAGAATCAGTAATTCAAAGATAGACTGGCCTAGTTTGTGTGGTTGGGTGGACCTGTGAACATGGTTGTCAGAGGACAAACTTTTGGATGTTGTTTGTTGCTCAGGTGCTAGCCTCTCTTTCACTGACCTGAAATTCACTATGAAGGATAGGCTGGCTGGTCAGCAAGCCCTAGGCTCTACCTGGACCACCTCTATAGAGATTAGGGATTACAAGTACATGCCACCAGTCCTGTTTTGTTTTCGTTTTTTTAAACAAACCAACCACCATGAGTCTGGGTTACTGGACTTAAGCCCTCAAGCACCTTACCAACTGATTTATCTCCACAGCCCCAAACTCTTGGATTAGGTCGTGTGCTCTGTTAGCTATCATCAGTTATGTGCTACCTTGGTGGTGGAGGTAGTACAGAACTATTCAATCACTGCTAAATGAAACAGTACAATGATTCCCACTTGACTCTTTAGTGCATGTATCCTACTTCCCTGAAAATCGTAAATGAAAGAAATGATAAGGAGAAATTACACCTTAATCACACCTTAGTAACTATAAAAAACCAATGGCACTATCAACAAGACTACAGATGTTGAAATCAACTGAAAACTGGTTTAAAACAGAAACACCCAAAAACTAATGTTCATTTACTATCATAAAAAAATTTAAGTGTACTCAATGCTATCTTTTGGGTCTTTAGTGGTCCCCAAAGGTCCATGCATTAGAGGCTTGGTCCCTAGCTTGGGGGACTTACTGCGAGGTCTTTAGATCATGGGTACTGGTCTTTCTTTTTGTCCTAACCATTAAGTGAGAAGTTTTGCTCTGCCAAACATGCCACCTTGTCATAGACCCAGTCATAAGCTGAACATGAATTGGAACCTCGGAGATTGTGAGTCCAAGTGAATCTCTTCTCCCTATAAACTCAGTTGTATCCAATATTTCCCACAGAGACAGAAAGCAGATGAACACATTTATTAAAACAAAACAAAACTTTAAACAAACGAATTTTTTTTAAAAGTCCAAAAGCTTAACGTTGGTCTGGTGAGATGGCTCTCCAGGTAAAGGCACCTGCCACCAAGTCTGATGCCCCAAGTTGATCCCTGGGACCCATATGGGGAAAGGCAGGAATTGAGTCCCACAAGACCTCCAGTACTTGTGATATGCACACATCGACATACACACACACACACACACACACACACACACACACACACACACACCAAAAAAAGGTATATAAAAAAAGCTTAATAATTAAAACTTCCATTTATAGGGCAAACCCTAGTGGTAGAGTGCGTGCCTATGATGTGAGATCCTAGGTTCAGTTCCAAGCATGAACTTCACTCTCTCTTACTCTCTCTCTCTCTCTCTCTCTCTCTCTCTCTCTCTCTCTCTCTCTCTCTCACACACACACACACACACACACACACACAAACTCTCTTATCCTGTCCCTCCCTTCTGCCTCCCTCCTTCTTTGAATACCCTACTTTGAGGTATTTTGACATTCTCTTAAATTTTGCATCATGTCAAAGTGAGCCTTAATGGTGACACAGAGTTAAGAACTAGTAAATTAAAGCCTACGAATCAACTGAATTTCTCTAGGTGTAGTTTTCTAGTTAGTTTGTGAATGTTCTCAATCAGTCTGTAATTACAAATAATTTTCTTCATTGTTCTTAAAAATGCAGTATCACAGATAGAAAACTAGCAATCAGTTATGAAATGTTATATAAATAAAAATCATTCAAAGTGACCCAAGAGAAAACAAATGAATTCTGGTTACCTGGGCTTTTCTGGCACATCAGAAGGATTACTGCAAAATGGTTCCTGATAAATAGTTTCTGAAAGATCATGATCCAACAAAGTTGCCACAATTTCCTCCCTACTTGGTGGGGACATAAGTGGTTTCAGAATGTGAGCAGTTCGAGGAGTAAAACTGCCATTTTTAGATTGTAAGGGAGAACTGGTAGACCGTGGTGAACTATCAGGAGTTGGTGTCAATACCTCATTGTTTCTTGAAACATACAATTCTAAATCTTCAGAAGCTGCATCCACAAGTTCCCCATCAGGGGAGGAAAGTATGGTAGTAAAAGAGGTATTAACTGATTCAAGAGACTGTTCCATTTCTTTTCTGTTATGACCTTGAATCCAGTCTGAACTGCTTGCCTGCGGGAGACTGAGAAATACTTCTTTGCTCACTGAACTCCTATTCAGTCTGGATTTTTCATTTAGACAGCTCTCTGCTTGCTGGACACAGAAAGACTCCATTATTGAATTAGAACGAGATGTCAGAGGATGAAAGCTATTTTTCCACTGGCTGTGCCGATGATTTTCATTGTTATCTATAGATGATTTCTCAAAAAGTTCAGGGTTTAAAGTACTGGATCTAATCCACGGGTTTGAATCAGAGACATGATGCTTCTCCTCACTACAACTCTGTTTGTCATGACTTAAAAGCTCATTCTTTTCTATAGCTTGTCCTGGGAAAAGATCCTGAACAGCGTCGCTTAGAAACTTCTGAGGCAAATTCTGATCAGCTGGAATGAACTGACTACCAGAGTAAAAGCTACAAAATCCAGTCTGACCAATTGTGTTAATATCAAAATTATAATTATGTTCAGGAGACAAGCTATCTTCAAGTGAATAACAACTTTCAAAGCCTGGATCTGAAAAAAGGATGGGACTATCATCTGATAGGGAATTATCCAGCTGGCCGGAGGTCTGTAGATTTAGACCCCTGGGGGTTTGCTCCTTAAGTTTTGTTCTTCTGGGAGTCCGGGGTTTTCTTGGAGATGTCACCGGTCGTGTCCGTTTATTTGCTTTCTTAGGCTCAACAGAAACAGAAATGTTCTTCTCTGGCTGATTACCAGATGGTGAGTCTTGTGGGACATTTGCACTTTGTGCTTTCTGTTGTCGTTTTTGTAACAATTCCTTTAGAACAGCTAGCCCAGACTGTCCCTCACCAAACGCTGAAGGTGAAGGTGACGCATTTTGAGTTTTACACGGAGGCGGTGCTTTGGTTTGTGAAACTGCTTCTGACAGTGACCTTTGTTTTACCTTTTCAGGCTTAAAATTAGACATATCTAAAATAAAGCCCCTCTGTTTCTGCTCCCACGCTATTTGTTTGATGGGACTTCTCAAAGAAGTTACAAAACAATTAGGTGTCTGGCTTTCCTCAGAAGCTGCATTGCCAGGAGAACAAGTGTCACTGTGTTTTGACTGTTCTGACATGCACACAGTCTGCTGCTGACTGTCTTTGCAGTACAAAAAATTAGGGGCACAGACCTGTCCTGGCTTTGATTCCAGGGGACTGTGGTACTCATTTAACTTTCCAACAGATGACACACAGTCTTTTTGTACATTTGCACTCTCCTCGGTCTTTGGAGACACTACACCTGAAGATATCTGTGTACTTTGTGCTACCTGAGACAAATGGTTGGAAAGGTCAAATATGCTTTTCTGAATCAAGGTTGATTCCTTTCGAGTAAACATAGCACTTTGATTAAGAGACCTCTGAATATTCATTTTTGAGATTCCAGGTCCTATAGAACTATAAACAACTGATGAGCTGGGGAATGTTTGCAAATCCACAGACTTCTTGCTTTCTAAGAAAGAGGAAAAGCAGTTAGACAGTTTCTGCTGTGTATTAAGTCCAGTGGGTTGGCAAGTAGACAGTGGATGATCCATAGCAGGGCCTGTTTGCAGCATCTCTTTCTGCTTAAAAAGTGCTTGAGCGCCGCCAGAGCTACTCGAGAGCTCAGACCCGCTCTGGGGGCTGAGTGCCAGCTTGGCTTCAGCCTCAGGCTGTGGTTTTCCCTTCTCCTCTGGAGGTGCCGTGTGCTTTCCCGATGTACCTTTCTCATTTGCTCGTTTCTGCTTTGCTCTTGGTTTCTTTTTCCCATCATCTACTAGTTTATTTGTCTGGTTTCGTTTGTTTCTTTTTTTAGTAACTACAGAGGGATTAGCAAGTCTTGCTTTTGACTTCTTAACCTGTGCTCTTGCTCGACTAGTTTTTCCTATACGAGGATTAACAGTCTTAGTGTTAAATGCATTAGGACCCTTAAAAAGCATAGACTCTTTTTCTGCAGCAGCCATAATTTCTTCAGCTCTAGGGTCTGTGGGAGACCAGCAGCGAGGGGGAGAAGAATTGATAGGACTTGTGCTTCTCTCAGAAAGAAAACCTAGCTTCGACATTACATCACTATAATTCAAGTCACAGTCTTCGGTTTCAGCAATGTAAGATGGTGAGGGAGGAGAAAGAATAGCATGTGTCCGTTTTTTTCTGAAAGACAAAGTTCTTTTAATGTTTTCACTGTTTGTTCTTTGTTGCTTACCAGTTTTTTTCTTAGCAGACTTATGTTTTGATTTCCTTCTGTGACTTTTCTTTGGTGTTAGTGGGTAAATGGGATATTTGGTTGCAGGGGAGTCAGGAACTTTTGGCCAAAAATCCTTCAAAGGTGCAAGCTTCCTATATAGTTCCATTTTTTCCTCAGTTAATATGACTTGTTTTTCTTTAGAGTCTATTTTACCCAGCTTCACAAGCATATTTTTTCTCCCTCTAAATCTATTAATAATAATATACTTTATAATGACAGGGGGCAGCTTTTTAGACATTTTTCTTCGTTTTCGGGATTTTAGAGTTCCATTTAAATTTTCACCAATTTCCATGGGATGAGGTAGGCTCACTTTTGGGTTGTGTGTTACAAAACTTGACTCGCTATCTTCAGTTTCATAATTCACCTTGCGTTTGGCTCTAAGTGTGTATTTATTTCCGTATAGTCCAAAAGATTGTTCAGTTTCTAAAGAGCCATCTCCAAAATGACAGTCTATAAAATTTTCTGTAGGTGTTTTATTTTCCAATGTCCCATGAGTAGCTTTAACTAAATCATTACTCAATACATTATCCTTCTCAGAAGTACTGCTGTAAGGATTACTATGTGCACAACTGTCTTTGTGGTTCCAGTATCACTACTTTTGGTAGACGGTTCCTGATGACCTATTAATTTCTTTCTATTTAATTTTAACCGGGAAGGTTTATTGCCAGGTTGTAGTTTGTACGTGACAGGAGATAGTTTCTGTGGTCTACTGAGGCAATTAGAAAGAACAACACTGGGAAAAAACATATAATGTGCTGCCTGCTGGCTGAGACTAGGCTTTTCCATTTTATGCTCTTGGAATTCTTCATATCTGATTTTAAGTTTATTCAGTCCACTCTCATCAGTGATACTATCAAGAGGATGCACCACAGTTCTATTGTCCCCTGAGCACGGCAGCATGTCACAACTGTCAGTTAATGAAGAGGGGAAGATACTATTAAAAGATGTGCTGTTTCCCTTTTCATTTCCTTCAGAGGACAATTTATTTTTTGAATGACTTAAGTCAGCAAAGTTGAAAGAGTTTTTCCCCAATGTATTCTCACTAGTGTGACGGTTCACATGTATGAAAGGGGCATCCTTTTCAATTTTTCTCATGTTCGTATACTTTCTACTTGGTATTTGTCTTGTAACAGATGGAATATCTTCTTCATAATCAAAAACACTACTTTCACAGGAAGATACCGGCAAAGATTTGTCTTTCTTACACATCTCTTTATGAGAATTATCCGAATGAACAGTACTGCTTAAAGATCCAGAGTATTTCATGGAGTAAGTACTTTCATTTGTAAAAGTGACTGAATTATCTCGACCTTTTTCTGTATTGTTTGGTTGTGACAGGTCTTCAATCAAATCTTCTTTGTTTAAAATATGGGAAGAAAGGGCACTTGTGTGTTTACACGGAAAGGTAATCTTAGCAGAAGATGGGGGTTCTAAGGTAGCAGCATCCTTGTGAAAGATGGAGGGTCTCACTGATAGCTTGCCTGTTGCAATCACTGAAGAGTGGGTTCTAGAATTTTCATTGTTTAATGGATTGTCTAGAATCAGAGAAAGAAAAGAATTTACTCATTCACAGTGCTAATCCCTTAAGGAAGATTTTATACTGTTTGTATGTCTGAAACAGCGACCTGAACAAAAAGTTTAGCTCTATCATCAAGATTATACAACCTAAACAATCAAGAGACAACATGAGTCATTATTTTAAACATACAGTCTTTTGATCAGAAAAATGTTTAAGGGATATGGGAAAATACTTCCATATTTAAGTTGTTTCATAAAATAATATGGTCTTCTTCATTTATTTGAAATATGGTTAGCATATTTCTTAGTTTCTTGTTCTGTAGGAATGATACTGATTAAGGTTTACAGAGCTTCAACCAAGCAACTCACAAATGTCCTACCATCCTGAAACACAGAATAAGGAATCACATATCTACATTTTTTAAAAAGAAAACTCCCACAGAAAGACAAAACACAACTGTGTCGCTGATAGTCTCACGTACTTATACAGGAGCTGTAATTACAGTCTCAGCTGGAGTACACGTCAGTCACTGAACAGCAAACGCCCACAGCAGACTTGGGTTCTTACCACTATTTTCATCTGCAGCCCCATCTAGCTGAGGTATAGAAAGATTGGCAAAAAGCAAACTAGTATCACTCCACTCCATTTCCTCTTCTGAAGACGAGTCGTCATCTTCAGTTGAACTTCTGTGGGTATTTCTGCACAGTGACCTAGAGAATATTGAAATTCACGCTGAGGTTGATAGTTAGAAAGAGACACATCTGGGGCTGGAAAGACAGCTCAGCAGTTAAAAACACCCGCTCTTCTTGCAGAAGACTCTAGTTTCAGTCCCAGAACCCACAGGGTGGCTCACAACTGTCAGTAAGTCAGTTCAGGGGAGCTGACACTCTCTTCTGGTTCTTGTGGACAATGCACACATGTGGCGCAGACACACATGCACGCAAACACTCACACACATAAACCAAAAGTAAAAAAAATCTTAAAAGAAAAAGATGCATCTTAGATGTAATTTTCTGATTATGATAGTAAAACAATACAAAGATATAAAAATAACATTTTAAAAAGGAAAACAGATTTATTTTGCTTTATTAACACGCACTGCTATGGGACCTGCAAAAGTTATTATAAATAATATTTATAATCTCATTCATGTGAAGTAGAAAGCATTATAATTCTTACTTAAAGCCATAACATCTTAGATTACCCTACCTAGTCATGTCCTTCCTCAGTCTCCCCTTTATCCTATCTGTGGATATGATGTACACACATATGACAAATGAGAATCAAGTGACTCCTAAAGCTATTTTAAGGTATTCTTAATGAATCACTAAATTCTGAAATGAAAAATAAGAAAGATGAGATGGGGCATTCAAATCGGCCAGAGAGAAAGAAGCAGTGACCAAGAAGAGGTGGAAAACAATGTGGTGCCTGAGTTGATCTTGCAATAGCTACAAAGCAAGGTTACTGAAAATTTTAGGAAAATTTGAGGTTCAGCTAGTCTAAGTTCAGCCCCATATTTATACTTGCCTGGAACTTTCACTCCCACCTAGATGCTCAAAATATTCCTTTCCATAACTAATATTTCCCTTTGGCCTCAACTGCTTAAAAATAGTTTACCCTTTCAGTCTTTTTTACAAATACAATTTGTCATAAAATCACTTTTAAGTGCTCAAAGAAATCTTACATCAGACATCATCTAATTGTTAGTTGTTATTATTATTATTTAGGTTTTCTAAGATAGGTTTTGCTTTTGTGCAGCCTTGGCTGTCCTGGAACTCACTCTGTAGACCTGGCTGGCCTCAAATTCAGAGATCCACCTGCCTCTGCCTCCTGAGTACTCAGATTAAAGGCATGCGCCAGCACGCTGGCTAGTTATTATTAGATGCTAATAATTCTAGTCTAACTTTCTATCTGATATAAAAATCTTATTTTTAATCATGGTCTCAACATCTCTCGCTCATACATCCCTCCTCTTTCTCAATGATTGGACTCCCAGAGCT
This sequence comes from Peromyscus leucopus, assembly GCF_004664715.2. NCBI lineage: Eukaryota > Metazoa > Chordata > Mammalia > Rodentia > Cricetidae > Peromyscus > Peromyscus leucopus. Next base: position 9,351,479 of record NC_051085.1, read on the forward strand.
CCACCTGGGGCCTGGCCGCGGATCTCTGCATCCGCTTCCATCAGTCACTGGATAAGAGTTCTACCATGACAGTTAGGGTGTTTGGCCATCAGATCACCAGAGTAGGTCAGCTCAGGCACTCTCTTGACCATTGCCAGCAGTCTATTGTGGGGGTATCTTTGTGGATTTCTGGGGACCTCTCTAGCACTTGCTTCTTCCTATTCTCATGTGGTCTTCATTTATCATGGTCTCTTATCCTTGTTCTCCCTCTCTGTTCTTGATCCAGCTGGGATTTCCCACTCTCCTAAGCTCTTTTTCCCCAACCCTTGTCCTTCATTACCCACTCTCACACGTCCAGTTTGCTCATGTAGATCTCATCCATTTCTCTGTCGTTGGACAGGGACAAATAGCCAAACTAGTGGAAACACATGAACTATGAACCAATAGCTGAGGAGCCCCCAACTGGATCAGGCCCTCTGGATAAGTGAGACAGTTGATTAGCTTGAACTGTTTGGGAGGCCCCCAGGCAGTGGGACTGGGACCTGTCTTTAGTGCATGAGATGGTTTTTTGGAAGCTGGGGCCTATGCTCGGACACTTTGCTCAGCCTGAGTGAAGGGAGGAGGAGACTGGACCTGCCTCGACTGAATCTACCAGGCTGAGCTGAATCCCCAGGGGAGTCCTTGCCCTGGAGGAGATAGGAATGGGGGGTGGATTGGGAAGAGGGCAGGGGGAGGGAGAACAGGAAGACGGAGGACAGGGGAAATCCGTGGCTGATATGTAAAATTAAATTAAATTATAAAATTTAAAAAAAATAATAAAAATAAATAAAATAAAAATCTTATTTTTAATAGCTCTGATATATCTCTGCTTTCATGTTCTCTGTATCAAGGGCTTGCTGTCTCATAGAATAACCCTTCAATCATTACTGGCTCTGTTTGTAGCTAACTGCCTTTTTGATATCACATGCAATAAATATTTTCAACTTCCATGCTATATTCATGCTTTATCCTCCATCATAAGAACAGATATGTCATTTTCTACATGTTAATCTTCAATATATAAATGTCTATCATTTCTCCCTGGATTATCTAATCAGACCAAATATCCTCTACTCTAAGATCTTTAAAATGGCAGTGTTCACAGCTGGCTCTGGTCGTCGTCTTCCCTTTACGTTCTCAGTCTTCTTGAACGTGGTATATGTGGCCAAGCATAACATCTACTATATAGAATACAATTAACAAACTCCTTTCTCTGTTTCTACTATTCAGTTTCTCTCTAATATGGTTATGAAATGTTGAGTCTCAGGGGCAGATTCAAACTAATCAAGCTTAGAGACTGATTATAAAACCACAATACCATCTGTGATGGCTACTCTTGGATGCCAACCTGACTGAATATGGCATCAATTGAAATGTGTACCTCTGGGTACTCCTGTGAAGGACTTTCCTGACCAGATTATCCGAAGCAGGCAGGCCTACCCTAAATGTGGGCAGCATGTTCTGGTGGCAGCCTAGATAAAAAGACACAGAAACTGGCTTTCCGTCTGCTTGCCCTCACTCTTGCTGGCATGTCCATCAATCCTGTTGCTGTGGCTTTCCTTCACCAATATCAGAAAAAAAAACTTTGGAATTCCAATGTAGACTGAAGAACAGCTGCTCTCCAGGGATCCTCCTGGCCCTTCAACAACAGACTGGGCCTGCTGAGACATCAGCCTTGTAGACTAAGCAACTACCAGATTCGTGGCTTTTCCACTGTGAAACAGTCATTGTTGGGATGATCTAGACTGTATCTAGTAAGAAAATCTCACAGATCCCCCTTTTATATTACACATTATATATAGTCATTATAAATACATTTCTTCTATCAGTTGTGTTTGTTTAGAGAACCCTGGCTAATACATTAGCTTTTTTTTTTCTTTTTTTTAAATTCTGAGGTAAGGTCTTACTATGCAGCCTTGGCTGGTACTAAAGGCACATGCCACTAGCCCAGCTATTTCCTTATGCTTGGTATTTAATTCACTCAGTCCAATCAGACCTGAAAGTCACTTCTTATTTTTAAGCTGACACTGCACACTGCTACTTAGACCCATTCACAGTTATTCTCAAAAGGAATTACTCTTTTCAATTTCTGTGGTAACGGGAAGCTTCAATTTTAACCATTGGCTCCTCAGATGTGTCAATACTGTATATAAAACAGATGTTTTCTAGGCTTGATCTTTTAAAATGTAGCAAATTATTTTGCTTGGAATATTAAATATATGCTACATGAAACAGTCATTTTTAAAAGGGATTTTAAAAGTCAATTTAGTTCATAAGGCATTTTACAGTATGAATAATAACAAATAATTTTCTACCAAAGTACAGGAATGACAAAAAGTATTTACTAGAGTAACTGATCTAACTAAAAAAAAAAAAAAAATCACCTCTTTTTGGCACAATGTTCTTCAATATCACTGTCCCATCTCTGGGACATCACCAAACTCAGCTCCATCTCCTCTTTTTCAATCTGTGGTGCATTTTCTTCGTCATCACTGTTTTGGGGATTCTGAGAGTCTCCAGAGGAGTGACATGGTAATGGTCTCCTGCTCTTTTCTCCGTGATAGCCGTCACTTTCCAAACCAGCGAGAAGACGGACCAGCGCTTCATCGGGACTACTGTCCACTAGAAAACAAGGAAATCAGTCACCAACAAACAGCTTACCATTACTAGAGATCAACTAACAGACAACGCAGCAGATGCTGGCGCACGCTAACAAGAATACAGCTGGTGCAAAGGCTCAAGTTTCGACGACGCAACCCTCTCATCAAAACGATCGCCTTAGGCCATCCGAACGAGGAGAACGCGGTGACCTTATTAAAAAGAAGATTCTCAGATTCCATCTCACATCCACTAAATGAGAATTTCTGAGGTAGGACCCAGGGACTGGTGTTTTTGAAGAGTTGTCCAAGCTTACTTAGGTATGAAGAGCACTAAAGAAAATTTGGCCATAAGGGTTCAAAATAAAACTTATTCAAATCAATGATAGCTAGTTAAGTATAATAAGTATACATGTAAACATCTTATCCTACGCTTAAACTTTATTCACAGGACAGTCAAATAAAATCTAGTTGATATACATAAAAAAGTTTTGGAAAGTAGTTTATAGTTTGATTTTTATGAAACCATACCATATATACTAAGATTCCTAAGTTAAAAGTCACAGTATCAAGTGTTAACAAGGCTGTGATGAAACTGGAATTTTCATCTACTGCTGCACAAGTTATAAAATGTCCTTAATTTCTGGCATACATCTAAAATCCTTACACTCTTGAAAGTGTGTCTTTTAATATGCTAAAGATATCAGGATGGGTATTGGTAACCAGAAAGAGAAAAGCAGATTAGACTCAGTTAACCCTCAGTCTCACCCTCCGGCCTTCAGGTTGTACAGAGTAGCTGATGGATGAGTTGATCACTATTGGTCAATTAGTCATGTCAACATAATGAAACATCCACAAAGCCCAAATACTGAACATTTCCTTTCATTTGTGGTTCCCAGATTATATACAGATACATAGAATCACACACATATATAAATATATAAATATGATTTCAAAGTAGAAGAAGTAAAACTGTCTAAATGAACTAAGAGGACTTATGGGAGGGAGAGTGAGATGAGGAAAAAAAGTTAGCAGCTATGAGGGGAAATATTCTCAATGTACAATATATACATTTCAGAAAGTTTAAATGAATAAATAACAAACAAAAAAGGGTGGGGTGTGCAAAACCTCGAATGCTAAAGTACTGAATTTTGAGAGCTTCTGATAGACAGTACATGAGCGTTCCTGGAGCCCGGCGCGGAGAACAAGACATGGGTATCTTGTGCCTCTTTGCTCATCCTCAATATATACACTGGTTCTGGCTGTTATTGGTAACCTTTGTAACAGCCTTTATAATTCAGCAATAAATCTGCTTGCCCTATTTGGTGATCTGCTCAATAAAATTAATTGAACCTGGGGAAGGGGTATGGCAGCCCTTACCCATGGAATCAGATATAGTCCAAGTAGATAAGGGTTAGAACCGAATTGAATTAGAGAATATCCAAGTGTTATCCATTCCAGAACTGACTGCTTGCTAGGTATGTGTGAAAAAATGCCTAGATATCCAGTGACAAACATGTTCTGTCTTGATTGTTATGGTTAGGAATCTAAGAGAAAATGAGTTTGTTTCTTCCCTATATCTACATTACATAACCCATTAATTCCACTACCACATGTATAAGGAAGAAAAGAGAAACTATTTTGATGGTTTTATACTTTTTACATCTAATGACTAAGTCAGCTTATAAAAGAATGGGTTTCACTCTACTTCAGTTCACCTTGGCCTTCTCTTTTCCCTACGCTCAGTCATCCCCCACCCCCAACTGGCTCACTTTCCACTTTCAGGATCTACATATCTATTCACTTTTCTCCTTCATGTGTTTGTGTGTGTGTGTGTGTGTGTGTGTGTGTGTGTGTGTGTGTGTGTGTGTGTGTACAGGTGTCTATACATGTGCAAGTAGAGGCCTAAGGTTGGTGTTGGGGAATCTTTCTTAATTTCTTTTCAACATTCGCTTTTGTGGAAATATTTTTCCATTACAGCTATTTATAAAATGGAATTGATACCAGGAATATATAAATAATTAAAATAAATGCAAAAAAGAGAAATTAGTCAATGACTAGGTAAATGAATTAGTTCACAAAAGGAGAAATGCAAATGGCCACTAAATACATAAAAATATATTGAAGCAGGACTTTTTTTTTTTTTTTTTTTTTTTTAAGATAGGGTCTCTCTATGTAATCCTGGAATTCACTATGTACATCAAGTTGGCCTTGAACGCAGAGATCTGCCTGCCTCTACTTCACAAGTGCTGGGATTAAGGGCATGGGCCACCAGGCCAGGCTGAGGCAGTACTCTTAATCAAACCCAGAGCTCACTGATAAAGCTAGTCTCATTAGTCAGTTTACTCCTGGGATCCATCCTCTTTGCCTGCTCAGGACAGACTTACAAGTGGAGTGCCACGATCACCCAGCGGTGATGGGAGTTCCGGGGTTTGAATGCAACTCCTCTTGCTTGCATGGCAAGAACTTTAATTCTATATTCATTTAAAAATATGTGTTTGTCTGATTTTATGTGCATCGGTATTTTGCCTGCATGTATGTCAGCACCCAAAGAGGAGGGCAGGAGTGGGGGTTGGGTCCTCTGGGACAGGAATTAAAGACAAGTTACCATATGGGAGCTAGAAATCAAATCTGGGTCCTCTGGAAGAGCAGCCAATGCTCTTAACTGCAGTCATCTCTCATTCTCATAACTTAGTTCTTTATGGCAAAAACAAACCAAAACAACAACAACAACAAAAACCCCAAACCACTCTATGTATCTAAAGCACATTCTCTTTCTCTATTTGATCATCTGTTGGTGGACATTTAGACTGGTTTGATACCTTGGTTACTGTGACTCAATAATCAGAGACACAGCCGGGCGATGGTGGTGCACGCCTTTAATCCCAGCACTCGGGAGGCAGAGCCAGGCGGATCTCTGTGAGTTCGAGGCCAGCCTGGGCTACCAAGTGAGTTCCAGTAAAGGCGCAAAGCTACACAGAGAAACCCTGTCTCGAAAAACCAAAAAAAAAAAAAAAAAAAAAAAAAAAAAAAAAAATCAGAGACACACTGGCAGCAGTTATCCAAGGGAGCTCTGGTTGAATTACTGTAAGTGTTATTGCTTTAAGAAACCTCTGTACTATTTTCTATGGTGGCTGCACTACCTTGTACTCCTACTTAACCGTGTGTAATACTGTCTTTACCTCTGCATCCACAGCAGTGTGTCTGCTCTCCTCTTTAGTTCAGTGCTATGTGAGCGCTGGGGCCTCCCAAATGCCAGGTGGAACTTTCTACTCTTAAGCTACACCCCCTTCTCTTTTATTTTTCTCTTCTTCCCCTTCTCAGAGCCTGGGTCACCTTGGCAGGCCTTGAACTTGCTCTCCTCCTGCCTCAGGTTCCTTAGTGGGTGGGATAACTGGCCCAAAAAATTGTTTATTTACTTGATGACAGAGGTTCTGCCTGAGATGAGATGGAATCTCAATGTAATTTTAATTTGTATTTGCTGATGGCTAAGAATGTTGAACTTTTTCCCCATATACTTCTTGGCCACTTACATTTCTTCTTTTGAGAACTGACTCATTTGCTTAGTTATTGACTTCTTTAAGATTTATTTTTATTTTATGTGTATGAGTGTTAGCATGCATGCATGTATGTATGTGTACCACAAGCATGCTCAGTACTCATGAAGGTCAGGAGAGAGTGCCACATGCTTTGTTGGGAACTGCCATGTGAGTACCGGAAACTGAACCTGGGAGGTGTAAGTAGTAGCAAGCACTCTTGACTGCGGAGTCATCTCTCTAGCGGCCCTCCCCTTAGAATTTAATTATCTGTGTTCTTTATATACTCTAGCTTATCAATGTTCTGTTAGATAGATGGCTAGCAATGAAGCTATTTCCACAAAAGCTTATTATTCCATGAATAAACATATTTATACTACCCTCAAATTAGAAACAACCCAAATATACATCAACTGACAAAATGTATTATGATGTAAATGACAGAATATTACTGATCAAGAAAAAGAGAATAAAAGTTATAGCACAGATGAACTTTGAAAACGTTACACTAATTGAAAGCAGCCAGATACAGGTAACTGTTTGAATGATTCCATTTATATGAAATGTTCTAGTTAGGTAAACCTAGTAAAAGAGTTTTTGCACAAGGGCTCAAAAGAAGTAATTGTTGCTAATGAGTACATGGATTTTCTCGGGTTGATAAAAATGTTCCAAAATTGGATAATAGTACAGGTTGCACAATTACAACAATGTACTTCAATAAATTTTTTAAAAGAACATTAAAATAGCTCTGCCCTCAATCTACTACACAACCCTTTCCTCTGTACAATGAGGCAACAAGGTAACATACTCTCCATTCACTAAAACAGCAAGTTTTATGTTTTCCTTGCTGATGTTTTAAGAATTTGGTCTAGGGGCTGGAGAGGCAGCTCAGTGGTTAAAAGCACATAATTCTCTTGCAGAGGGCCTGAGTTTGGTTCCCAGAACCTACTTTAGGCAGTTTACAACTGCCTGTAAGTATCAGAGGACCTGATGCCCTCTTCTGGCCTCCATGGACACCTGCATATACCACCATCCTCCAACAGACACATTTCAGTCATGCTAACAAATGGAATACAAGATGAAAATATTTGCTTAGAGGTTTTGATAATCATCTACTTCTTAAACCTAAAATTACAATTAGTTTCATTTTTTTCTGCCTTATTCTTTTAGAGCTTTGATAACACTTAAATTGTTGGAATCGTAAGGCAAGGTTGAGTCCTGTCTGCTACTGGCACAACGTATTTGGCTAAGGAACTGAATTAGGGATCTGCCACTCACACTCCTTCAATTTCTTAAGTTATTCTATGTCCCCACTTAACTTCTGTTTAGCTACATTTGATATATATATTAATTTATTCAAAGAGAGAAATATATTTGAGATTACAACCTCAAATTAAAACAGTAATGTGTTCACAAAACAATTTCATTTTAAAATTTGATTATTCATTTAAAAGTTAAAAAGTTCCTTATCTGAAATATTTTTAAAATGAGCACATACAATAATTTTTGGACTGCCCACAAGTAAGTTTATGTTCCACCTAGATGAAAATGTAGAGAGGGCATTAGATGGAGCTGGGATCATATCTGGTACTATAAAAATTTAAAAAGGGAAGCAAAGAAGCAACATTGATGATACCAAGCAAAATAAGAAGCATAATGTACAAATGGTTTATGATGACTAAAAGGCAATTAAGATGACACAACACTCAGAAATCATGGTCATGTGCTACACTACCCCAAATTTAGTGGATAGAATGCACATTTCCTCATAGTCCAGCAAACCATCCATGGTTTTATTAAATGCTTCCTTCATTTGGAGTATTCCTCTCAGATAAGTGTAACTGGGAGCTGGGGAGATGCTGAGTAGTTAATGTGCCCCCTCTGCAAGTGGAAGGTTCAGAGTTCCCATTCCCAGAAACCCACACACAAACTGGTGGGTAGAACCGCCCACTTGTAATTCTCTCCCCGGAAGGTGAAGATGGGGGTTCTCCACTGGAGGTTCTGCCTCAGTGAGTAAGGCTGAAGAACAGTAACGGATGGTTTCTGACACTGTCATGGGGCCTCCAGATGCATGTACACACACATGCCTGCTTATCCCTACACATGTGAAAATATATACATATGTATGCATACTACACAGAAAATCAAAAATAAAATTGGTTTTATTCCTAAGGCAACATATTTTCACCCAAGGTAGTTACAAGAAAAGGTTTTCTTTCATAGCTGTTTTTAAGGAAAAACTATGCAGAAAACACAAAATTACTTGGTTGAAAATGATGCTTAATTTTTATACTCAGTCCTTACTAAATGTGTACTGTTTACTTCTTTGAATCAAATGAAAAATAAAAACAGAAACTCATTTTGATTAAAACATGACACTTTTACTTACTGAAAGCTGGTGTCTCACTCAGTCTTTGAGTCAAAGGCTGAAAAGTCTGACTGTTTTCCATGAGGTTCAAAATTGCTTCTTCATTAATAAGTGCCTCTTCCACTTTATGTCTCGTGTTACCTTTAGATGACAAAGAATACAAACTGCATTAAGGCAATGGCTGAGGTTCTAATAGTTATCCGCTTACACAATATAGAATTTAAGTTTTAAAATTGTGAAATGTTAGTGAAATATAGAAAATAAAAATGCAATAAAAGCTTAATAGGAAGGCCACAAGAACATCTTCATCAATCACATATGTTAAAGAAAAAAAAAAAAAGGAAACTAGACATGGAGACCCCCATCTTTAATCCCAGCAGCAGAGAAGCACAGGCAGGCAGCTATCCCTGAGTTCAGGACTAGTCTGGTCTACTCAGTGAGTTCCAATCTAGCTAGAGCTACACAGTGAGACCTTCTCAACAGAAACAAAAAGGCAAAACAACATGAATTTATATATCATCAAATACTTTTAAAAAATTATACCCATATAGTTATAATACTTGGATAAAAATCAGTATTGAGACAAACAATGTGGGTGTATGCTACTATTTTTGGTTTTTCAAAACAGGGTTTCTCTGTATAGCCTGCCTGGCTGTTCCAGAACTCACTCTGTAGGCCAGGCTATTCTTGAACTCAGAGATATGCCTGTCTCTGCCTCCTGAGTGTTGCTGGGGTTAAAGGTGTGCACCACCACCGCTGGACTGTTATTGTTTTTGTTGTCTATGTTTTTGGAGTAAGATCCCCCGTAGCCTGTCTGCCTTCTAACTTGTTATGACCTTAACTTTTGATATTTCTGTCTCCATTCCTAAGTGCTGGGAATACAGGCACCTACAACCTCCCTCAGCTCTTGAACAATGAAGTATTTTATTCTCTGTGGTTCAAAAACAAGTAAATTCATTTTACATTCATTGTATGTTTTTCAAAAGCTTCTCATTTAATAGCTAAAAATAGTTTCTTTCACATTTAACAGAGGGTCTAACGCCCAGAAGGAATCAATAATTTTAAGAACACGGACAAAATGAACCCCATATTGTAATCTAGTGTGGCTCACAATCATTTATAATGGGATCTGATGCCCTCTTCTGGCATGCAGGTGTACATGCAGACAGCACACTCACATAAAAAATACATAAAACTTCAAAGAAAAGTAGAAATCTAAATTAAAAAAAAAAATTAAAGATCTCAACGGGAAAAATTATTGTCAACTTGACACATCCCAGAGTTAACCAAGGGAGTCTTAACTAATTGCTTTGATCAGACTGGACTGTAAGCATGTCTGTGAAACATTGTCTTGATTGCACCCTCCACTGCTTGGTATTACCCCTGGGAGCTAAACAAGAGCCTGGGAGCAAGTCAGTAAGCAGTATTCCTCCATGGGCTCTGCTTCAGTTCCCGACTCCAGGTTCCTGGCTTGAGTTCCTGCCCTGACTTCTTCATTCAGAAATGAACTGACACCTGGACTCTTATCTCCCAAGTTGTTTATCATAGCAACAGAAAAACAAACTAAAATTAGGAGAGAAATTGGGACTGAGAGTGAGGAGTTGCTGGCAAGTGCCTGACCATGTTGGTTTTTTGGAAGGTTGTAGACGTGTTTCGAACTTTGGGATGCAAAAGCCATTGAATGCTCAGACTTACTGAGCTGTTGTTGAGAGAGCTTGGAAGGTGAGAAATGCAGATGCTGGAGACATGGCTTGTGAAGTTTCAGAGGAAAGTTTAAGAGTTCCTCAAAAGGCTATCGGGCCATTTTATTTATATATTTTAGTTACTTTTTAATATTTAAAAAATTTTATATTATTTAATTATATATATTAAAATATATTTTGGTTAGGAATCTGTGGAAGTGTGAGGCTTCAGCCCTACAGGAAGAACTATGGGCAACTGAAGAAAGCTGGGAGTGAGAGAGGTGGCCTTCGCCAGGGAAGAGCACACCAATGGGTTATTCAGTACCAGAACAGTCAACCCTGAAAACACACATACAACTAACATTATAGAGACTGAGCAGGTTACATTTAGGAATATATAGGCATATACATATAATAAATACACATAATAACGATAGTGAAAAAAGAGGCCATGAATTTGAAGAAGCAGGGGCAGGGGTTACTAGGTTTGGAGGGAGGAAAGGGAAGGGAGAAATGTGTAATTATACTCTCTCTCACACACAAGAATCTGTGGATGTAAACTTGCGCTTCATTGGGACAATGGATGCTGCTGAGTTGTGGCTGAAAACTCAGCTGTGATTACTAAGAGATGGGCAACACTAGGCTGGAATCTTGGGAGTCTTTCATTCCTCCGGTCAGCACAGAAGCTGTAGCGGTTGTGGGGAGAGACTGCCTATCCGGCTGGCACCTCAAAGAATCTCCACTTGGTACTGGTTTGAAATCTTAAGCACTGGCCATATGGAGTTTTGAATGCATAAAAGATGCAAGACTGAAAGGGTCACAGAGAGCAGCTGAGGCCTAGCACCATGTGGCAGGTTTGGAATCCCTGGAGAGGCCATTGATGAAGATGCAGTGGAGGTTCCAGCATATTGGAAATACCAGGACCATGGGATTTGCCATCAAGGAGAGTGACAGGTACAGAGTGGAATGTGTCTGTGAGACATGTCTTCTGTGCCATAGATGATAGAGAGAAAAGTGAACTATCCAAGCCTTTGGAATCCAGAAGACCAAGAGTGATCACAGATGTTGGACACTGAGCTTTTTTTTTTTCTTTTCTTTTTTTCTTTTCTTTTTTTTTTTTTTTTTTTTTAGATAGGGTTTCTCTGTGTAGCTTTGTGCCTTTCCTGGAACTCACTCTGTAGCCCAGACTGGCCTCGAACTCACAGAGATCCTCCTGCCTCTGCCTCCCAAGTGCTGGGATTAAAGGCGTGTGCCATCACTGCCCGGTGGACACTGAGCTTTTTACACTATTGGATTTTGGTTTTGCTTTGACTTAACTGTAACTATGCCATGGTTTTTTAATCTACAAAATATAAGTAACTTCTATATAAGAGACCAGGACTTGAGAGATGGCTTAGCAGTTATGTCCTTGATGTTTTTCTAGATGATCAGAATTCGGTTCCCGGCAACTATAACAGGCAGTTTACAACTTCCTAGTAACTTCAGCTTGAGAGGATGCAATGCCCTATTCTGATCTCTTTGGGAACCTATATACAATCACAAAGACACACACACACACACACACACACACACACACACACCTTAAAAATAAGTCAGTGACCTAATGGGAAATGAGCAAAGAACATGAAAATCAATTATTAGATAAAGAAATCCATATGGTCTTTAAATTGCTTCAACTCACTGGTCATCAGAAAATGAAGATTAAAATAAGCAAATGCCATGTCAAAGAACTACAGTAGAATAATTTTTTTAAATTTCATTTGTATCTATTATTGAGGACATTCAAATGTTATATAGGGTCCTCCTGCCTAAAAACACTACATATGAAACAAAGTGGCTAGTCAATAAAACCTTCATTATTCTCTTACATACCATTTGTATACAAGCTATATTTTTGCATGCATCCTAGCATCAAACTATACACATGTGTTCTATAGAGAAAATCTTGCACAAAGCCATTAAGAAGGGCAGATATAGACCTGGGCAAAAGTAAAACTGATCTAATACTTGTAGAGACACAGATAAATATTAAAGTAAAACATTAGTCAGTGGCTAAAATGAATAAACAACGATAAATTTCAGTTAAGATGTTGACATAAAAAGATGACAATCATATTAGTAATGAAAGATATAAAAATTAAGCCTCAGTAAGATAGCATTTCATACTCTGTAGAACAGTTACATTAAAGAGATAATATTAAGTGTTAACTAAAAACACTAAATTATAGGAAGCCTTACATAATATTGGTAGGAATATAAAATAGTGCACCCACTATAAAAAACAACTTGGTATTTCATTTAAAAACTAAACACAAATTTACCACATCCTCTACAAGTTCCACTCACTGGTATCAACTGAAAAGAAATGAAAACATGTTCATACAAGACATGTTTATCTAAGTATTACTTTAATTTTCCCCCTTCTTCAAAGCCAATTTTTACAGTAAAGCTTACTTTGCAACTGGTTTATTTACTATTATTTCCAATATTTTATAATTCTTCCCATGACATTTATTTTAAATTTCATATTTGATTGTTCATAGCAACATTATTTTTATCAATCAAAAGTGAAAGCAACTGAAATATCCACTAACCGATAAATGGATTAATAAGTATAAAATTTGGTAATAAAAGCAATGACATATTGATAATTACCACAGCATGGATAAACCCTGAATGGGTATGCTAAATGAAAGAAGAAAATACCCATACTGTATGATTTCATCTGTATGACATATCCAGAAATGCAGACAGACAAGAATGGTTACTTGGGAGTTAGAGCTAGGAATGGCCATGATTGCCAATAAGAAGGCTTGTAAGCTGATGGACATTTTCTAAAATTAGAACATATGGAGTAACTATGTGCTTAAAATGAGTAAATTTTATACTTTGTAAATAATTTCTCAATTATCTGTTTAAAAATACAAAATTTTAAATTTAAAAGCAAGTTGCTTAATCTATGCCAAGAATGACATCATTTGTATAAAATTTGAAATATTAAGCAACAGCACATATTGTGCACATACATATATAAAAAATCATCACAAAATTTTACATTGTAACAGTGTACAGCAATTTTAGTATTGTGTTTATCTTTACAGATGTAGAAAGGGTAAAAGAACAGGAAATAATTTCTGCTATACCCGTATTTATTTCTAAGGAGAAAACCAAACAAACAAACTAGGAAACAGCCAAATATTAACTTAGGTGTCCAATGCAATGATGTCTGTTTTAGTATTTTCTGTTTAATTGAAAAGATAATCAGATAATTTCACCTTTGCTCAAATCTGTGTCTTTGTGGACTTCTATCATATTGGCTGGCGTACACGGAAGCATTTCAGGAGAAAGAATCTCAGAGTGCAATGTTAATTCAGCAGAGAACTCTTGGGATCCATTGCTGTAGTCCACAGATCCTGATAATGTTCTGCTTAATTAAAACATAACTTTTATAAAAAAAACTATATAACAAAGCAATAAAATTAGCTCTGAGATCTATAATAAATAATCACTTACACGGAGAAATCATTCTGTTTGAGAATTTCTTGAAGTCTCTTCTGAAATAGTTTTTCACTTTCTGTTGCTGGCACAAACCTGCAGTCTTTAAATTAGAGAAGTGGTTAGATAGCAAATGAAAGGGACGCTCAGGACGCTCTCCTTTCTCCAAAGGAAGGAGGAGCTCTGAAAACCACAGCACAGCACAATCACAGCAACGCTCATCTTCCTCCTAGCCTGGAGCCCACCATCTCGGTGTATGTAGTCTTGTCACACAATTACACTAAAGAGAAATGGATGTTATTAAACAATGAAACAGAACAAAAAAGGGTTCTTACCCACAAATGTCATATATTTCAAAATTAGAAATTTTCTCCTTTGTAAAATATATTTATATTTTAAAGGGCATAAAAAGACACATCTTATCAAAACATTTTTGGCACTCTAGATATAACAGTGAAATTTAAAATTTTTAATGGGACTTCAGTAGAGACTATTTGTTTTCTGAGTTATCCTTTACACTTTTTAAAGTGCTGCTATTTTCTGTGGCATTTGAAGTCTCAAATTCTTTCAGAATATAGCAATATTTAATACTAAATGAATATTTTCCTCAAAGTTGTACATGTTGATCGAGGTGAGGGTTTATATGACAGTTTCAGAAAACACTGAGGACAGTATTTCATGGCTGACACTTTCAAAGTTGAACAAATAAAATGGTGTTTCTAAGGCGAGATCCATGGTTTTCAGTATCTTATTTGGAAATGAAGAAGAATATGCTAGAGGATGAAAAAGGAGCAACAACAAACTGCTGTGCCAAGACGTTAAGGTACACAAAAACCAGACCCACGGAGAGAGAACAGTAAATGTGGAGACAGATATAAAGATTGATTGGTTGTTCAGCAATGACAGTAGGAGAAGTAGATAGAAAAAGTAAAGGTAACTTAAGAAACAAAGTCTAGTGCTAAGGGAAAACTCAATGTCTCCATTCTTCCACTGGAAATATGTCCTTAAATCAGTAGAACATTATGGGCTATACCTTGTGATTCAGGCTGGCTAATCTGAGAGCTTTCATTTCTGTTTCTTCGCCGTTGCTTTTCATCTTCCCATATGGCCTGTAGCCCAGGGTTTCCGCCAATCTGAGCTGCAATCACAATACTACAAGGGTCAGAGTGAAAAATTCTGTCTATAAAGCCCTAAGCTTTAATAAATACTTTTTGGGGGTTGGGGCAGTCTTACTGTGTATCCCTGACTGGACTGGAACTCATTATGAAACCCAGGCTGGTCTGGGACTCATAGAGATCTGCCTGCCTACGTCTCCTCAGTACTGGGGATAAAGGCACTCACTACCATGCCAACAACATTATCTTTTAAGAAAAACACTCACTGTGTATACTATAATGGACAAGTTATCCCAACTCTCAGTTTATCACGCTGCTTCCTTTCTAGCTTTTTTTCCTTCTAATGACTGGGGGGGAAAAGTAAATAAAAATCAAAGATCTGATGACAGGTAAGTCTAAAACTTCTCTCCATGGCAGACATCCTGCATATAAAGCAATTAAAAGGCAGAGTATATGAAATTATTTTATGCTGGCTAATGTTATTTGTGCCACTTAGTTTCACATCTAGGTAAACATAGTCATGCAGATGGAAATACAAATGAGCAAAATGACTACCTATTGTGATTAAAATGAAATGTTTTCTGAAGAGTCATGTGTGGAAGGTTTGGTCCCAGGCCAGTGGCTGCACTTCAGAAGTGACTGGATTGTAATGGCATGAAGTTAATCAATGGAATGATCCATTCAATTTAGAGCTGAATGGGCTATTAGGAGTGGCGTAGTTGGAAGGGGTAGGTCACGGGGAGTGGGGCGTGGGGAGTGGGAGCGTGGCAGGATTTATCTTGTCTTGGTCCCTTTCTGTCTGATTCCTAGCTTTCATGAGGTGAACAAGTTTGCTCATCATGCCTTTCTGCCATGTCTTACCATAGGCCTGGAAGTGATGGAGCCAGATGAGCATGGACTGAAACCTCTGAAACTGAGAAGCCCAAAGAAGTCTTTCTTTTCCCCAGGTACTTTTATCAATGCAACATGCCCTCCCATTGGAAACAAAGAGCACACTTAAAATATCTTGCTTCCTCCTCCAATATCTTGCTTCTCCAGTAATGCTTCTATCCTATTTCACCATTATGTTTTACGTAATAAGAAAAATTGTGTACGTACCCTCAATGTCCAACCTATTTAAGATGTCAGCAGCTACAGCATCCACTTCTAATTCACATGTACTCAGAGGTTCAACACCTTCCAGTAATAATGAGCTGTAAAGAAACGATACCAATAAATACAGTAACTATGCTAGCACACACAAACTTCCCAAACTGTTGTTGTTGCTGGGGATCTAAGATTTTTCTTATGCAGGATTTTATGTTTTGGTAGTAATGAGAAAACATGAGAATATTAAATGAATTCATGATTATTCATGATACTATGTATATATAATAAATTATTAACAGGATTAGAAAAATGGTAAGGACAACTATCGATACCATTTAAAATGTAGTCTATATATTCCGAATCACATCTTACATGTAAGAAATATTTAATGTTCAACATGCAGTTCTGGCTAAAGAAAATGGCTAAGACAATAGAGGGACAACATAAGGATATATAAAAAAATCATAAACATATAATGTAAGTCGCCTAGAAGCATTTTCCCCCTACAATCATACATGATTTTCAGACAAGGGAAGGTAATCATACTGAAAAGTGGGCAAATGATATTCACGATTCTTCTTGTCCCCAGCTACTCCTGAGCTGCAGATGCTTTAAAACTTTTCACAACTACTGACGTGATAAACCACATGACTGGTGAACAGTGAGTTATAGCTCGCAAAAGTGACAGCAATCCCAGCATGAGGGAAGTAGAGGCAGCAGCAGTAGCATGGCTACAAGTTTGATTACACACAGTGAGACCATAAACAAACAAATGAACGAATAAATACTAAAGAAAAGGAAACCTACCCATTCATCTGTGTTTAAGTGAGTTAATTTCACTGAGTCTAATTTTACTAGCTTACCTATATTAATCTTTCCCTATATTAATTTTTAGAACTCTTAAAAACAGCAAAACTTCTTACATTCTAAAATTAAATTTCTGTCGTAGTACAATTCCAAGTTTAATCCCAGTCAGTGTACCTTTATTACAGTTTTATGACTTAACAAGAAAGAAGATTGTGTGTGAGGCTTCAGACTGTTGTTAGTAAGCAGACTTCAGGGATAGTGACTACCCTTATTACTTGAAAACCTTTAAAAACTCATCTGACAGAATATTCCAGTAATAACAATTTTTACCATTAAGTTAACAAGAATCTTTCTTAACTTTAAGTGGAAAAGAAACCCTAAGTAATTTTATAATATGTAAATCTGTCAAGTACCTATTAAAGAGCTTAAACTAAATTACTGTGATGGTTGTTTTATGTCAACTTGACATAAGCTAGAGTAATCTAAGAGAAAACCTCAATCAAGAAGATGTCTCTACCAGATTGCTCTGTAGGCAAGTCTGTGGAGTATTTTCTTAGTCAACGATTGATGTGGGAGGGTCTATATCACTGTGATCAGTGCCAGTCATGGGCAGGTAATCCGGGTTGTATAAGAAAGCTGAGCAAGTCATGGAAAAAAAAGCATGGGCTGTGCTTTAGTTCCTGCCCTAATTTTTCTCAGTGATGGACAGTGATCTGGGAGTTGTAAGCTAAATTAACCCTTTCTTCTTATAAACATTCTAAAATTAAATTTCTGTCATAGTACAATTTTGGTCAGTGTTTATCACAGCTATAGTGAAACCAACTAAGACAGAAATTGGTACCAGGAGTGGGGTTGCTGCAGTGGACTTGACTGTATTATTTTGATGGAGGACTCTAAGCTTGGAACTCTAAGCTTGAAAGGGTATTGAGAGTTTAGCGAGCTGTTATGGGAACTTGGAAAATAGGAATGTTAAAACAAGAGGTGCAGATAATAGAGGCTTCACTTATCAACTTTCAGAGGGAAGCAAAGACTCCATCAGGGCTGTTTGTGTGGTATTTTGTAATAAGAATCTGTGTTTTCTGGTCAGCTGGGGCTGAAGAATAATCGGCTGTGATTAACAGGAAATCAGCATTACTGAGGTGAAACCTTTGCTTTTCTGAAACAACTGATGCTGGTTGGGGGGAATGGGGGACAGGGACAGAATCTCCTGGCAACTGTTTCCTCAATGTCGACACACAGAAATTGTGATCCAGAAGTGACCAAGACTACATCTCAAGCTGGTGGCCAAATTTCTGGCCCAATCTACGGTGGGCAGTACCACTCTGGGCAGGCGATCTTTGGTTGTATTAAAAAAACAAGCAAAGGGAGCCACAGAGAACAAAGCAGTAAATAGCACTCCTCTGTGGTTCTGCTTCAGTTCTTGCATTCAAATTCCTGCCTTGAGTTTCTGCCCTGACTTTCCTTCAAGATGTACTGAGCTGTAAGGTGAAATAAGTCCTTACCTTTCCAAAGCTGCTTTTGGTCACAACATCTGAAAATAAACTAGGGCAATTAGATAAGCTCCAAGCAAAATGTACCTTTGGTTTGGTTTATCAGGCAGGATTTTAGTAAACAACCTGATCTATCCTCAAACTTCCAATCTTTGTGCTTCACCTACCAAGTCTTGGGGTTATAAGGATAGAGCCACCACTCAAAACAAGTATTTTCATAATCATTTGAAATTCAACCAATGTTTTCTTTGTTTTTTGTTTGTTTGTTTCAAAACAGCATTTCTCTGTGTATCCCTGGCTGTCTTGGAACTTACTATGTAGATCAGACTAGCCTCAAACCCAGAAATCTCCCTGCCTCTGCCTCCCAAGTGCTTGCCACACAAACATGAGAATTAGGGTCAGTTCTCCAGCATCCGTGTAAAAAGCTGGGTGTGACACCCTTAGTCTGTAATTCTATCCCTGAGGAAGAGGACAGAGGAGTTCTCCAGCATCCATGTAAAAAGCTGGGTGTGACACCCTTAGTCTGTAATTCTATCCCTGAGGAAGAGGACAGAGGAGTTCTTTGGGCTTGCTGTTCCACCTAATTGGTAAATTCCAGGTTCAGTGAAAGACTTTCAAGAAACAAGGGGGAAAGAAACTACAGAAGATACCTAACCATGACCTCTGGCCTCCACATGTGCACACCTAAGCGTACACACACACACACACACACACACAAAAAACAAACAAACAAACAAACAAACAAACAAAAACCCAACCCCACAAAGATCAGTGGGCTAGTAAGATGGCTCAGTAGGGTGCTTGCAGGCAGGCCTAAAGTCCTAAATTTGATCCTCAGATTCCACATGGTAGGCCGAAAGAACAAACTTGAGATTTGTCTTATGACCTCCACACTTGTTCAATAACACATGTGCACACACACACTCACACACACCACGAAATAAATATAGTTTAAAATAATAAATATAAATTAAAAAAAAAAAAATCAAGGCCAGGAAGATGGCTCACTGGGTAAAAACATCTGCTCCCAAACCTGCTGACCTGAGTTCTATGCCCAGGACTTATATGGCAGATGGAGAAAACTGACTCCCACAAACGGTCCTCTGCTATCTGTGCATGTGTGCACTTACACAACAGATAAATAAATATAAGTTAAAGAGGGAAACTGTAACCATGCTGCCAATAACACAGCGACCAATAGGAGACTCAAGAGAGCTTGAGCAGTGCTATGCGGGACAAAGAGAAAGCCTTAACTTGACACAGAAAAGCTCCTGACTAGTCATTAGAAAGGTGGTGGTTACAGGTCTGCCTTATGGTGGGAATCTAAGCATGTGGCTATACTACAACTTAACCACAGTGTAATCAACAAAATAGTTCAAAGAAACAATAAGTTGTATTTTGTCATGTATATATTTCCATAACTCAATAATTTAGAAACCTAAAGGGTTGTTTAGTTTAAAAATATATGCCATTTCAGTTGCTATTTTATAATAATTGAGTTTTTAACTTGATAACTTACAAGACCTCAAGTTAGACTACATGATGACGATTAAAACTGGCAAGAAATATAACAACCTACTTCAGATTCCTTTCATTAATTAGGTAATAACTATGTATGTTTTTTACTTTTCAGATTACAGTTGATTTTATAGTGTGTTTTAGATTGTGCAAGTGTGTGTGCTATCACTTGCATGTAGAGGTCAGACGGCAACTTGTAGGAATCTGTGCTCTCCTTCCACCACGCAGGTTCCAGGGATCAAACTCGGGTCATCAGATGTGGCAGCAAGTGCCTTTACTTCCTGCCACTTTGCTGCTCCCACCGCCATGGTCTAGTCTTTAAACCTATGCATCCATGTTATACACCAATATTGAGACTTGCTTTTAAAACAACATTTCAAAGAGCCAATGCAGGAAAAGGTTAAGTATTAAGCATGATAACCAATGGTAACCATCACAGTCAGTACATATATAAAGTTTTCACTTCTTTGACAACATTGGCTAACCTTGGTATTTCATCCTCTTCCCACCTAAATAAAGTACCAGCAGCAGAATTTCCTGATAACTGATCTTTGAATGATCCAGCTCCATGTGATGTATCACCTAGAAAATAAAGGTAAATTTAAATAAATTATACTTTTAAACTTTTTATTTTATCTAATAAATCAATCTATCTATCTATCTATCTATCTATCTATCTATCTATCTATCTATCTATCTATCTATCTATCTATCGGAGACAGGTCTCATTACACAGCCTTGGCTGACCTAGAACTCACTATGTAGACTAGGACAGCCTCAAACTCACAGACCTGGCAGACTGTGCATCCTGAGTGCTGGGATTAAAGACATGTGGCACTATATCTGGGAAATTATAATTTGTACAGAGTTGTTCTCTTTGTAAAATAACTTACGAATCATATAAGAATAAACATTATATCTTAAAGATTCACTGAATTACAGGATTACATATACACAGTAGAGTGCAGTAATTCCAAACTAAGAGTAGAAAAAAGTGTTTACAATGAATTGAATAACAAAGTTATAAAATTTCAAAGGTATAATAAAGTATATATCTAAATGTTCAAGTAAGTAAATTAACATCTCATTAAAAAATAGAGAACTATATTTTTTAGAGTTCAAATAGCTACAGTATTCTGAGCCCCAATAAATCCAAGTGGAAATTTGGCTGGAAACTGAAAATATATTTTGATCTTAATGTAGAAACAAAAGCACACAATTGATTCCAGAAATAATCACAAATAGTGATATGATGAATTATTCTATTCAGTGAACATCTTAATTGTCTCACACTTTTAGTATCTATGAATGAAGTTGCTGCATTCAGACTTGGTGGGTCTACCTTTTAAAGCACTTGGGCAAACACCAAAGAGAACAACAGCTGGGTCAACTCTAAGCACAATTAATGCTATGAGACTATGAAATCATGTTCCAAGTGACTACTATTTCACATTTGCCATCAGCAATGAATGGGAATTGCTATGGTTTAACACACAGGCCAGCATTTATTATTAAGAATCTTTTGAACTGTGGCCTTTGATAACAGGTGTGTAAGGGTAGATCTTTCTGGTTTTAATTAGTATTTTCCTAGTATATAACTGTGGGAGATTTGTTCACACTGTCACTCCGAGACTGCCAATAAAGCTAAATCTTTGAGATACGGTGAAGACCATCCTAAGAAGAAAGTTTACAGCATTAAGTGCCTATATCAAAAATCTGAGAGATGTTTTTAATTAATTAATTAATTGATTGATTGATTTTACATCCCGGCTGCAGTTTTTCCTCCTCCTTCTCCTCCCAGTCCCTTCCCTGACCCCGTTCCTACCCCCAATCCACTCCTCCATTTCTGTTCAGGAAGTGGCAGGTCTCCCATGGACATCAACAAAACACGGCGTATCAAGTTGCAGCAAGACTAAGCATCTCCCCATGTATTAGGACTGGGCAAGGCAACCCAGTATGAGGAGTAGGGTCCCAAAAGTCAGGAAAAGAGTCAGAGGCAGCCCCAGTTCCCAAGGTTAGGTGTCCCACAAGAGGATCAAGCTACACAACTGTAATATATATGCAGAGTACCTAGGTCAGTCCTGTGCAGGTTCCCTGGTTGTTGGTTCAGTCAATTTGAGAGATCTTTAATTAATAAATTAAAGATGCACCTAAAGGCCTTGGAAAAACTACAGCAAAGAACACCTCCCAAAAGTAGACAGGTAGACATAATCCAATAAGGGTTGAAATTAATGAAACAGGAAAAAAAATATAAAGAATCAATGAAACAAAGTTAATTCTTTAAAAAGGTTAACAACACTGACAAACCATTAGTTAAATTAACCAAAAAGAGATTATCTAAACCAATAAAATTAAGGATGTAAATAGAGACATCACAACAGACACTGAAAAAATTTAGAGAATCATAAAGACTTGAAAATTACTTTATAATCTATGTTCCAGTAAACTAGAAAATTTTTTAAAAAATGGATGAATTTCTAGATATATATGGCCTACCAAAGATAAATCAAGATTAAATAAAAAATTTAAATAGACCTATGAAATACAATTGAGATAAAAGCAGTAATTAAAAATCTCCCAACTAAAAATAACCCCAGGGACAGATGTATTCAGCAGAGAATTCTACTACATCTTCAAAGAACACCAATACTCCTCAAATTATTCCACAAAAAAAAAAAAAGAAGGAATGTTTTCAAATACTGCCACTATCAACCTGATAGCAAAACCATACAAAAGCCCATCAAAAAAGAAAATTGTATCTCAGTATCTCTGATTGGTAAAGCCACAAAAATTCTCAATAAAATACTTGCAAACCGAATTTAAAAAACACACCCAAAATACTGTCCACCATGATCAAGCTGGTTTCATCCCAGAGATGCAGGATGGTTCAACATATTAATATATCAGTAAATATAATCCACCACATAAATATACACAAGGACAGAAACCATACAATCATCTCATTAGATATAGAAAAAGCTGCTGATAAAATCCAACATCCCTTCATGATAAAAGCCCCAGGGAATCGAAGAAAGCAGGGGACATATCTCAACATAATAAAGCAAGCCTACAGAAAACATCTTGTTAAATGAAGAAAAACTCAAATGAAAGTCCACTAAAGTCAGGAAAAGACAAAAAATGCCCACTGTCTCCATTCCTATTCAAGTCTTTGTTACAGCAACAGACAAATCAAGGGGATAAAAGGGATACAAATGGTCAAGGAAGAAGTCAAAGCACCCTTACTTTCAGAAGCTGTGATTCTATGCCTACAAGATCCCAGAGTCTCCAACAGAAATCTCCTAAGCCAATAGTCAACAAGGTAGCAGGATGCAGAAATGAACACACAAAAGTCAGTTGCCCTCCTACACAGAAAAGACAAACACGCTGACTAAGAAACCAGGAAAATGATTCCATTCACAACAGCCTAAAATACACACATATATGTGCGTGCATATTTTGAGGCTTGAGAGATATCTCAATGGTTAAGAGCACTTGATGTTCTTGCAGTAAACCTGAGTTCAGTTCCCAGCACCCACATTGCAGCTCACAACCACCCTTAATTCCAGTTCCAGGGGAACCAGGCGCACACATAATACACACACAAGTGCAGGCAAAACATATGTATTTATAAAATAAATAAAGGTTTAAAAATATACCTTGGAATAAACCTAACCAAAAAGGTAAAAAGATTTGTAGACTGAGAAGTTCAAAACAGTGAAAAAGAAAATTGAAGAGGATATCACAAGACGGAGAGACCTTCCATGCTTATGGAATGAGAAAATAGTACATCCTACCAAAAGCAATCTACAGATTCAATGCAATCCTCATCAAAATTTCAATGCAATTCTTCACAGAAACTGAAAAAACAAAACCTTACATCTCATATGTAAACCACAGAGCCAGGATAGTCAAAAACATCCTGAACAGTAACAGAATGGGGGGAAGTATCACCATCCTAGATGCCAAGGTATAGCACAGTTATTCCACATGTGTCCTGGTTGGCTTTGGTCAACTTGACGCAACCTACAGTAACCTGGGAAGAGGGCGCCTCAGTTGAGAAAATGCCCCTCAGAGTGACCTGTAGGCAAGCATGAGGGGCATTTTCTTGATGGATGTGAAATGATCCAGACTACTGTGGGTGGTGTCATCCCTGGGAAGGTGGTCCTAGGATGTATAAAAAGAGCAAAATGGACAAGTCAAGTGGAGTAAGCCAATAAGCAGCACTCCTCCATGCCCTCTGCCTCAATTCCTGTCTCTAGGTTCCTGCCTTCGGAGTCTCTCAATGGACTGTGACTCAAGATACGTAAACCAAATAAACCCTTTCTTCCCACCCCAAGCTGCTTTTGGTCATGGTCTTCATCCCAAGAATAGAAAACAAACTAGGAGACTATAGTAATAAACCAGCGTGGTATTGGTATAACAACACACACTGACAAATGGAATAGAATTGCAGACACACATAAATCCACACTCCTAAAGCTACCTTCTTCTTGACAAAGATGCCAACAACATCTTAGAGCAAAGACAGCATTGTCAACAAATGGTGCTGGTCAAATTGGAAAGCTACATGTAGAAGAATGAAATTAGATCCTTATTTCTCACTCCTCATAAAACTCAACTCCAAATGGAGCAAGGACCTCAAAATAAAACCTGCTTTCCTAAGTCTGACTGAGGAAAAAGTGGGAAATACACTTGAATTCATCGGCACATCTGAACATGACCCCCAAAAATGTATGCATGGAGAAAATTAATACAAGGGACCTTAGGAAACTAAAAAGCGTCTGTACAGCAGAGGACAATATCACTTCAGTGAAGAGGTAGCCTACAGGATCTGAAAAAACATTTATAAGCTATACATGTTACAGAGGATTAGTTCTAGAATATACAAAGGATTAAAAAAAAACTAAACATCAAGAAAACAATACAATTTAAAAATGGAGGATGGAAGTAAACAGCGTAAAAAGGAAGAAACACAAATGACTGAAATGTTTTTAAACAATGTTCAGCATCCCGAGCTATAAGAGAAATGCAAATTAAACTACTCTGAGATTTCGCCTTACCGCAGTCAGAACAGCTAAGATTAAAAACCAAATAGACAAACATCAACAAGAACAAAGTAACAGCCAGGTGTAGTGGCACACACCAAGTCCCAGTGCTTGGGAGGCAGAAGCAGGTGGATCTTTGTTAATTCAAGGATTATGAGTTCCAGGGCAGCCAGGGCTCTGAAGACAGACTCTGTGTCAAAAACAAACAACAAAAATATTGTCATGGGCAAAGAGTAATACTTACTCATTGCTGGTGGGAATGTAAAGTCATATAGCCACTATGGAAATTAGTGTAGAAGTTCCTCAAAAAGCTAGAAATACATCTATCACATGGTCCATCCAGCTATACTACTGTTGGGCATATACCCAAAAGACTCCATATATCCTACTATAGATGTTGGGCATATACCCAAAAGACTCCATATAGCCTACTATAGAGACACCTGCTCATCTATGTTCATTGCTACTCTACTCATAATAGCCAGGAAATGGAAACAGCGTAGATGTCTATCAACTAATGAATAGATAAGAAAAATGTGGAACATTTACACAATGCAGTATTATTCAGCTGTTAAGAAAAATGAACTTATGAAATTCACAGGTAAATTACAGGGAGCAGAGGAACCCCTGAGTGAGTGAAGTCTGAGTGAATATGTATTTTTGCATGTGCATGTGCTGTTGAGACTCCAAGACCAAATGGCCTAAGGGAAATTTGCAAAGCCATTACTCATAGGGGCCGGCTCAAGAGGAACGGCAAAGCTTTCCCCAGGAATCAGATATGAGTGTTTTATCAAAGACTGACCAGTGTGTGAAGACTGGCAACCGTGACTTCGGCTGGAGGATGTTTACAGCCTGGGACTGCTTGCCTACCTGAGACCTCCTATTCAGACTACTAAGCCCTCCCCCACTGCTGAATCTAACAAACATGCTGAGTTCCCATTGTGATAGAGGCAGGGGTAAGAGAAAGCCCCCTGATCCCAGTTTCTTTGTACCTGTGTCTGTCTTTTCTTCATTCCCTCAATGCCCTAAGCCAAGGTTCCAGGACCCAAGGCACTTGGGATACAGCAGCAAATGGATGGAGCTAGGAACAATTATTCTGAGGTAACCCAGACCTAGAAAGACAAATGATTTTTTTCTCTCACTTGTGGATGTTAGTTTTGAATCTTCAGATATATTTTTTTTTTCCCAATCTGGAATAGCCACAGAGGTCAGGAAGTTAGTAAGGGGCCATAGTGGGAAGGACTGTGCAAGGGAGGGGAGATAGAATGCAGCAGTATACCGGGTTAAAGAAAAACAGAACAGAAAGGATTAAATGGGAAGGGAATGGGATGGTAAGATACAGTCCAGACTATGGGAAATGTCTTAGTCACTGTTCTGTTGCTGTGAAGAGACTCATGATCAAGGAAACTCTTACAAAAGAAACCTTTTAACTGGGGCTTGCTTACAGTTTCGGGGTTAGTCCATTATCATCATGGCAAGCAGTATGGTGGCATGCAGGCAGACATGGTGCTGGAGAAGTAGCTGAGAGTTCTATATCCTGATCTGTAGGCAGAGAGAGACTGGGCCTGGCATGGGCTTTTGAAACCTCAAAGCCCACCCCCCAAGTGACACACTTCCTCCAACAAGGCCACATCTCCTAATTCTTCTAATCCTATCAAGAGTTACATTCCCTGGTGAGTAAGCTTTCCAATATATGAGCTTATGGGGATCATTCTTATTCAAACCAACACAGGGAGGGATAAATAACACTACAGAGATTTCAAAAAGTCTTATGAGAAGCTCCCTGAAATACATACATACACAAATACAAAGTCACCCCATAACAAGCAACAGTGTCCCTGCTAAATGCCACAGAATAACAAATAAAAAGCCCAGTTATCTCCTTTGGAGCTGTTACCAAGTGAGACCCAAGAGCCACCAAGTTTGGGGAATAATCTGGGAGCAGGGCAAAATGACAGAAGTATGCCTTGTAAAGTTCCAAAGGGAAGTTTGAGTGAATCTGTAAGACTAGCAGAGGTGCTTGTGTGATATATTTGAACTCAAGGGTATTGCCAATGCTCTTGATGACTCTCTACAACTTGAAGGTAAAACTCTACTGCTAACAGACACATCCCCGACTCACAGAATACAAAGGGAAATGAAGATGACATCCACCAGGAAGCTTTATCTCTACCGGCTAGATTTCATAGTGCTGCAAGGTGCTGTGCCACAGGAGGAGAAAAGTAATCACCAATTTTACTCAGCTGTGAATTCTGCAAGCTAGAAAAATGGTCGGCTCCTGGTACAAGAGCGGCACAAAGGTCCTGAGAGGAACCATTCACTTTCTGGTTGGATTTAAGGTTTGCTTCACAAGTTGAAATCCATATCTGGCACTCACATCGGGGACAGGAACCTGGGGCGTGACAGGTCATAGGCCCTAAGGGAGAACTTACTATTACTCGGCTAAATGGGCATAGTATTAGACAGAATCCTAATGATTTATAATTATACCCACAGATTAACAGGATACCTGTCAACCCTCATCAGAGCGGCTTCATTTTGAGGAGATGGTGGGTGATTAACAGAGACCCACAACTGGTCAGGGTATGGAGAATAAGAGACTGCGGAATGCAGAGACCTAAATGGGACATCTGTATGTGCCCCTTCCCCCTAAGGCTCAGGGATCACTGCAGGAAAGATGATAGGAAGATTGTAAGAGTCAGAAGCAGTAAATTACTGCAAAGAATTAGTGTTTTCTGGACACAGCAGGACAGTTACACATACCCATTTATAGCAGTCAAGATATCATACATAAAACTGATGCAAGTTCAAGCCAGACAAAATTCTAGCATGGAGAAGGGAGTTGGACATCCACTTCTCGCTATGGAGTTATTGGTATTGATAGCTGCTGGGAAGAGAAAAGTCAAGTTTTCCTTAAGGGTGTGGTCCCTAGCAGGTTAACCCCAACTCCAGTGAAGGCCACATATCTAAGTAACATAAACTGTTACTTGATGAGATGGAAAAAAAAAAAAAAAAGGACACAAAGTTGGGGAGGAGAGGGGATATGGATCTGGGAGGCATATTGGGAGGGAGTGATTATGATCTAAACACATCATATAAAATTCTCAAAGAACTAATAAATTGAAAGTATTTGTTTTTATTTTCTGTGTTTGGATGTTTGCCTGCATGTATGTATATGTTGCCCATAGAGGACAAAAGAGGGTACTGGAGCCCTGAAACTATAGGTACAGATTGCTGAGAACTACTATGTAGGTGCTTCAAAGTGACCTGGGTCCTCTATGGGGAAGCAAGTGTTCTTAACTGCTGAGACATCTCTTCAGCCCCAACTTTTCATTCTTTAAAATACATTTTCACTGTGCAGAAGCTTTAAACTTTAACAAAATCCAACTTATCAATTTTTCCCTTCATGGATATTGATTGTATCTAAAACTTCCCTTTCAAATTCAAGGTTGGGCAGATTTTCAGCTAAAATATTTGATAGTTTACATTTTACATATACACCTGTAATGCATCTCAATGTTTTTAAAAAAAATGTATAACTTGCCAGGCGGCGGTGGCTCACGCCTTTAATCCCAGCACGCGGGATGCAGAGGCAAGAGGATCTCTGTGAGTTCAAGGCCAGCCTGGGCTACAGAGCAAGTTCCAGGACAGACTCCAAAGCTACACAGAGAAACCCTGTCTTGAAAAACCAAAACAAAACAAAACAAAAAAAGTATAACTAATCTGGGATGGTAGTGCAGGCCTGTAATCCCAATTAAGGCAATTGAGGCAGGAGTATTGCAAACACACACACACACACACACACACACACACACACACACACACACACAAAATATAAACCAATAAACTATATGTACCAGTCCTGACATATAGACATCCAACAATTTCCAGAAGTAATTTTTGAAATGACTATTCTTTCTCCACTGAATTACCACGTTATCACTGTCAGAGTGTAGATGACTATATGCAAGCTATTTCTCTACTGAAGTGCCACAGTACAATTGTCAAAGTTAAGGTGACTATATATGAGCTGTTTCAAGTGTGGAGTTATTCCTGTGCTCCACAGTGCTATCCTTTCACTAAAAAGCTAATGGGCAGTCAAGCTGATCTCAGTCTTCTTTATATGAGGGTTTTTTGTAGGGATTCTTAGGACCTAAGGAGAACTATTCATTCAGAAAGTCTGGTTTCTTATGAGAGACTTTATATTACTCTAAGTCACTGAGAAGATGAAAAAAGTATAATGTCATTAAAACTTAAGGTTATTATTAGCTAGTATTATAATTGATAAATAAATGAATTATTTTGATCTTTGAAGGGGAGTAAAAGACTGGGTTCAAGGCATTGGTCTTTATACATTTAAATGAATGTAGTATGTAGCATATGTTGTCACAATAAAATATTTTCTTTCTAAAAGTTTTATTGCATCTAAATTGCTCCACATAAGGATATTAACCGTTGGAGAGCTAAAAATAATTGAAAAACTATTAGTGAATTTAACATTGTATACTAGATCTCTGCACATAGTATCCTTACTTGATAAAGATTACAAATGGTAATTTTTCAATAGCCATCAATAATGACAACATCTGCATTCTCTGCTGATTTGGGGTGTGTTTATTATAACTCTTTAATATATTCTAGTACACTGTCCACTGAACATACACTGAATATAAAGAGAGTATGCTCTAGGGAGGATTTGTACTTTCTTCAACCAGATCTAAATATATTACCAGATTAGCACCACCTTGGATCACATTCTGTATTTGAGGATGTTTTAGTCCCAGGATATCCAAACTGGATTGAATGTCTCAAAAGTGTTCAAGTTAGGGAGCATCTCCTGGTGGTCCTACCTTATTCTGGAGTTTCCAGCTGCCAGGCAGACCTGGACGTGGGTTTCTCTTACAGCCAGTATGGTTGTTGCCTCAAAGAAGATTCTGAATTTCCCATGATAAACAAATGTCTTCAGAGCAAAAGTCATCCTTACTATATTACTACTACTACTTTAGGTCTGCACTTTTTATTATTTGCAAATTCTTTGGTTATTTACTATTGTTTGAATATTATCCAACTTTTAAATGATTTTTTAAAGAGACTAACCTCAAAATATAGCCCATTAAAGTTTGGAAATGGTAGAAGGAATTGAAGAAATTAAACCAAAGGAGAATAGTTAGTAAACTTAGAAAGAAAAATGCTGATCCCTGGGTGAAGAAGTATGGCAAAGAGGAAAGAAAATATGGCAATCTGGAAGAACATTTTAGCCAAAAGAAAAATGTCCACTTCAATATGTTCTAAAAGAAATAGAAAGGAAGAAGAGATAACTTCGTAGGTAAAGTGTTTGCCTGCACAAGTATATGTGCACAAATGTGTGTACACATGTGTGCACGCACTCGCTCTCTGTCCCCCCTCCTGTCCCTGCCACATAAGCTAGACCACTGAACCCAGAAATTTTACTGACAAGTGTATGCTGAAAATAAAAATTTTTGTACAGGAGTGTTCAAAATAGCATTGTTAACAAGAGTCTGAAAAGGAAAGATCTCCAAATGACCATCAACTGATGAAGACAAAAAAAGTAGGTTATACACACAACAGATCATTACTGTGTCACTAAAAGGAATGAAGAGCCGGTACCTGGCACGTAGTTAACCTTAAGAATATTATACTAAGTATACAAATTAGGTTTCCATATATTATACAATTCAACTAATACTAAATATACAGGATAGGTAACTATACATAAACAGAAAGTTGATTATTGATTACTCAGCAGTTGTAGGTCTGGGAAGCTTGCAGATTAGAGTCATAAAATATAAAAAGGTTTCCTTCAAGGTGACTAAAATATGTGAAATCGATGTCAATGCCTGCATAGTTCCAAATTGAAAAACCTTCAAGTTGTCTCATTAGGAGTAGGTGAGTTATATAGCGTATGAATATTTCAGTAAACTAGCAAAATGTCCTTTTTATTATTTTAAAGCTTTACTGATTTTTATGTATATGGGTATTTTGCCTGCAAGTATTTCTATTTACAACTGTGTGCTGGGTGCCTGAAGAGAACACTGAATCCCTTGGACTAGAATTAAATGTAGTTGTGAGTCATCACGTGGGTGCTGGGAATCAAACTGGGTTCTCTGGAAGAGCGGCTAGTGCTCTTACCTACTGAGCCATCTCCCGAGCTCCAGAAAACGTCCTCTCGAAAGCTTTTCCTGATCATCTCCAACCCCACTCCGAGCATTTCTTTGTATTCATTATCCACTCAGCATTCAGTTCTCCAAACACACTCCCTTTTTAAGTCACTAGTTATATAGCACCTGCTTCAAAGCCTTAACGTGAACTTGAACATTAACCTTACCTTTCCTTCTTGCTTTTCGGAACTTGACAGCAGCCAGGTTTATTAAATTCATCCCATAAAGATTGTAGTCAATGAAGAGCTGTAGGAGGTAGGGAATATGCGCTTCATGAGGCTGATAAAATTTATTCATTATGGCTCCACTTTGCAAAAGTTCACATATCCTAAGTTAGAAAAAGAAAGTTATAGAATTATGTTTTGAAAATATCGAACAAAGCAATGACTATATAAATATAGAGAACAAAAAACTAATACATAAAATCTTCATTTCAATATTTCCAGATATTTGTATTTTATTTGAAAAGTATAAATCCAAGTTTTAAAGTAACAAAAATGAAATTTTCTCATTGGAAAAAAATGCATAGATTAAAAGGGGGAAAAATTTAAAACCATTTTTTTAAAAAAAACTTACAGAAATGCACACTGGGTAGAGCAGTGCTTGCCTGCAATCCCAGCACTTGGCAAGCCGAAGCAGGAGGATATGTTTGTGGCCAGTCTAGGCTGCCTGACAAAACCCTGTCTCAAATCACCAAGATGGAGTTGTACGTGTCAACCCTCCCAAAAGTAACTAAAAGCCAACAAGTTCTTTTTTTTCCAATTTAAGCACTCACATCAAGTAAATTATAAGTAACTCCAGTTTCAGGACATCAAACACCCCCTTCTGACCTCCTCGGGTACTCTATGCTTATGGTGCACACACAGACAAGCACACACACACACACACACACACACACACACACACACACACACACTTTGAAGGATTGTAAGATAACACTGTGATAAATTATTTTTAAAAAGGAAAAATGACTGATGTTTACTTTCTTACCACTGAGTACGTGAGAGATAATAAGAATCCCAAGAACTGTTCTTTTGTACTCCATGGTTATAAGAGAAGAGTAGAGAACTGATATAAAAGTCCTTTCCTGGCATAATTCTGGAAAATTATTTTAGTACTTAATAGAAGCTATTTTGGGTAAGGTAGGGATGTGTGTATAAAAACTGGTTTTTACTTGTGTATAGAAGAAAATCATTATTGGGATCAGGGCACTCTATCTCTCTCTATTTTATATATAAAATTTGGTAAGGTGCTCAATTAGGTTAATTCAGAGCAAACCTCATGTCTTTGGTTCTGTATCTCTTACAGTTCCCTAACTCTCTGTAGAGAGACATTCTGCTTATATCTTACCAAATGGTTAATTTTTGAAACTCAGTATTAATTCCAAAAGGCCATTTATATTTTGTTACCATGTATTTAAAAACCTTGTGAATTTACTATGAAATGTGTGTGTTTGTTTCATTCCTGCTTTCAATAACATGGATTCTAGAATAACTGAAAAAATAAACTAGATGCAGTAGACTAAAAGCAAACGAAAAAAAAAAATTCAAGCTATGAAGCAGTTAGTAAGGGGTCAACAAGGAGCTATCTCTTTTTAGTTTTGAACATATGGACTGGTCAATAGGGCACTGACATTATATCACACAGGTATCATCTCTGCTTACATAACTCAACATACACACACTACATCTGAGACAGAAAAGAAGTAGACAGGGGCCATAAACAGAGGACCTACCTTTGAAGTATTCTTTATACAACCTAAGCAATGGACTCTCTCTACTCACATGTATAGACATTTTACATTCTCTACTGTAACGGTGTTAAGAATTACACAGCCTTTCTTCTATCTTTTTCTTGTTCTCACTAAAACATTGAAGTCATGGTCATTGATATTTTGGTCTCATTTAGCTCTGTACCTTTTCACCATTGCAGGATTGTAAAGATAGATCTTCATAAAGTGTCTTTCCTTCTCATGATAACCATAAAAAGGCCTAAAATAAAAGAAAAACATTTAAAAATATTTCTGTAATTCAGAGATGAAATAATGCAACTTACTGTCCTAATTAGGCTCACCTGGCCTACCTCAGTCTTTAGTAGTTATTTAATATTATCCAAAACACATTAAAAAATACCCCAAGACCTTTCAACTAAACCTATTAGAGATTTACATATGAGAGATTTACAATATAAGAATACATATAAATATTTTAAAATATTTTTTTTAAAAAAATACTGCTTTGATAAAACTAGGGACCAAAAAGAATAGCAAGCCATTTCTACCTTATAACTGATCATCACAACTCTAGAAAGAAGTTGCTCTTGTTTGCTGTGTGGTCTGAATGAGAATGGCCGAGAACGGTCCCCATAGCTCGTATGTTTGATACTTGACGTCACCTGGTGGAACTAACTGTTTGAAGAAGGTATGTCACTGGGGCCACATCAGACTCTTTCTACTGTAAGTT
This sequence comes from Peromyscus leucopus, assembly GCF_004664715.2. NCBI lineage: Eukaryota > Metazoa > Chordata > Mammalia > Rodentia > Cricetidae > Peromyscus > Peromyscus leucopus. The sequence continues at coordinate 9,384,880 of NC_051085.1, forward strand.
GCCTCAGTCATGGTGTTTTACCACAGCAAGAGAAACGTAACTAATACACCTATCAACTAATGCCTCCAGAAACAGAATAGTAGCTTTACAAATGTGTTTGGTTCAGTCGACTGAGGTCCCCACAACATTTCCTGTTTAGTTTGGCTTGGCCTGCTTGAGGACCCTAGGCCATCAACCAGACAAATGTGATGATTCTCCTGTGGCTAAGAAGTGGCAGAGCAGCCTATTCTTAGAGGTTTGATCCCAACCATTCATTCTGATCCCGGGGAAAATAGCTGAATAGACCTTTCTAGGAAGGTCATCTTCCAGGGGTCCAATGAGGTCACAGATGTAGCTCTCAGGCATTGACAGCTCCACTCATCTCTGTGTAGACCTTAAACACAGACATGCATCTTCGAGTAGGCATGCTACACCCGGATGAGGAACCGAGTGGTCCAGTCCTGTCTTGATCTAGAAAAACGTACACGCATATCACGTTTGCAGCTGTGCCCAACCTAAGGGAACTGCTTTCTTGCTGGCAGTGTTATTCCACAACCACTGCGGCCTACAGAGACTTGCAGATATTGCTGGTGTTGATTACAATCAAAAAGCTGAATACGTACACACAAACTTGTCTCACTGGAACACAAATCAGCATGGCACATCCAATCAAAATGACAGGAAAGTCTCCTACTACTAAAGTCACCCCACAAACTGGCACAGGGAACTAAGTCAGCAGATGCACAAATACCAGCATAAAGAAGAATGAAAAATAAAAATGAAGTATGGTACTTCCAAAGGAACACAGTAATTGTCTAGTAGAGTACAAAGAAGGAAATGAATTCATTACTTGGCAAGAAACTCTAGGGAATGAATTTTTCTGAAAAACTTCATACAATATTAAGGGAAAACTGACAATTAAATAAACTTGGAAGATAGTTCAAGGCATAACTGTGAAATTCATTAAGTAAAGAGGCTGAGAAAATTAATAAAAAAAATTAAAAATAAAATTATTGAAGCAATATATACTGGAACCTCCCAAAAATTAATTTTGAAAATAAAAAAACACAATAAATGAAGATAAGTATCTAGATGATTGAGAACCTCAACAGTAGAAGTGAACATATAGAAGAATTTCTGGGCCTGAAGATAGGTCTTTTGCAATAATCCAGTCGGGTTTTAAAAAGTAAAAAGATGTAGACACTTTATATATTCATTTTATGAGATTTCAGAAGGGGAAAAGCATAAGAAAAATCTAGCAAACAAAATAAGTGATTAAAAATGTTATAATTGGTCAAGCAATTGTTGAGGTTAAAGTCAAGAGGGTCAGTTTACAGTAGACCTAGCTACATGATACTGATATTCACATCCATAAAGCTCAAAGGACTTAAAAAGTATTTTATTTAAAAAGCATCTCTCTGAGGAATATTATAATCAAAATTCTAAAAATTCAAAGACAAAGTTAAAACAAGGCAAGTATTAAGTCATTGGAATAAAAGCCTAAGTCCCAGGACAAATGTTACAGTCCAGGGGAGAAAGAGATGTGATCTAAGTTCTTAAAAAAAAAACAAACAGAACAGAACAGAACAAAACAAAACAAAACAAAACCCTGCCAAACACGAGTATTCTACGCAGCAAGGGCTGGGCCGGGGTGCAGTTGGTAAAGTACTTGTGTGGTATGTGCAAAGCCCTGTGTTCTATCTCTAGCACCACACAGGCAGACACATGAAGGGAAAGGTACTGTGAATAGAAAACAGAATGGAATAGAGCAGCCACAGGAAAAGTATTACAAATAAGGACTGTGTGCCTTCCTCAGTTTCTCCAACAAAACCCAAAATGCTGCAGATGCTTAAAATAAAACAGAAAGTAAAAATATGGGGGCTGGGAAGATGGTTCAGTGGTTAAGAATGTGTACTGATCTGGCAGAGTTTGGTTCAGCTGCCTGCATCTCCAGCTGTAGGAGAATCCAATGGCTCTGCAGGCACTCACACATGAGTACACACATGTGCACTCACACATGAGTACACACATGTGCACTCACACATGAGTACACACATGTGCACTCACACATGACTAAAAAATAAACCTTCCAAAAACATGTTGCAATAAAATGAAGAATACCATAGCCACCAAAGCTATTTTCAGAAGCAAAGGAAAATTTTGTGTGTGTGCACTTGTGCACGGGTACGTGTACCTGCATGTACTTTGGATCTAGGAGGACATCTGGTGTTCTGTTCTATCACACATTTCCTTATTTGCTTAAGACAGGAACTCTGATTGTGGTGGTATGAATAAGAATGGCCCCATAGGCTCATAATATTTGAATACTTAAGTCATCAGAGAGTGGCACTATTTGAAAGTATTAAAAGGATTAGGAGGTGTGGCCTTGTTGGAGGAAGTGTGTCATTGAGGGTGTGCTCTGAGGTTCCAAAGGCCCCTGCCAAGCCCTGCATTGTTCTCTCTGTATCTCTCCCTCTCTCCTCTTCCTCTGCCTTACCATCAGGGTGTAGCTCTCAGCTATCACTCCAGCGCCTGCTGCCATGCCATCATGCTCCATGCCATGATGATAATGGACTAAGCCTCTGAAACTATACACAAGACCCCAATTAAATGATTTCTCTTATAAGAGTTGCCTTGGTCATGATGTCTCTGCACAGTAATAGAACAGTAACTAAGCTATTTACTGAACTTGGAGCCAGGCTGACAGCCAGCAAGTTCTCCTGTCTTTGCCCCTCAAAACACTGGCGTTATAAGCATACATAGACATGCACACGGAGATTTTTATGCGGGTGCTGGAGATCCAAACTCAGGTCCACATGCTTGGACAGCAAACATTCTTACCCAGCTCAAGAAATGCTTTTTTTTTTTTTTTTTTTTTTTTTTTGGTTTTTCGAGACAGGGTTTCTCTGTGTAGCTTTGCGCCTTTCCTGGAGCTAACTTGGTAGCCCAGGCTGGCCTCGAACTCACAGAGATCCGCCTGGCTCTGCCTCCCGAGTGCTGGGATTAAAGGCGTGCACCACCAACGCCCAGCCAAGAAATGCTTTTTAACAAAAGCAAAAACTGAGGACAGCAGGAGACGATGCCCTCCACTTCAAAAGCAGTGGACCGGCAAGCAGTGCCTCCCTTCAAGTTAGATGGGAAGTCCAAGAAACCCCAAAACAATGGAGACTATTGCCATCACTCCTGCCGTGCCCTTTAACAGCATTTATATGACCTTCCTTACTCAGCTTTGTTTATTAATTTCACAAGTTTACCAGGGAGAGGCAAAGTATATAATCATATATATGCACTCACATGTGTGTGTGTTTTATATATAAATGTGTATGTCAACACATGACACGTTTTAATAGCTGATGTCTTTAACATCTATACATATGAATCCAGTGAAAATTGAACAGACTGGAAATTAAGAGCTTGAATGGGGGCTGGTAAGATGGCTCAGTGGTTAAGGGTGTCTGCCGCCAAACCTGATGATCCAAGTTTAAATTCTGGGACCCACATGGTGGAAGGAGTACCAAGTCCCCTGAGTTGTCCTCTGACACTGCCCCCCAACTAAATAACTAAATAAATAACTGTTTAGGGGTTTAAGCATCCTATTGTGTTACCTCAGGATATGAGACTTAACAAGAAAAGGGAGATACAGATGATCATACTAAGGAGAGAAGTTTTCAATGAAAGTAGAAGCAGCTAAGGTTTCCGTATGATTTTAGGAGGACCAAAAACTCTAATGCCTCTGATAAACTGTGATTTTTCAAAGATGATGTAGTTAAAACAATACATGAACAAGGAGTTAGGGAGATGACTCAATGTGTGCTTGTCATTCAAAAGCACAAGAACCTAAGTTCAAATCCCAGTAATGCATGTAAGGCCAGGTGCACGACACCGGTGTCTGTAATCTCACTGTTCCCACAAGAAGGAAAGCAGAGACAAGAGAATCCCTGGACACTCATGGGCCAGCACGTGCAGCCTAGCACACAGCAGAGAAATACAATAGAGAAGCTCTGTCTCAACTCAAAGCAGAAGGTGAAGACAACATCCCAGGTTATCTGATTCCATATATGTGCCACAGCACACAAGTGCCCATACCCACCAGACACAGCATACATACTCATACAACAATAAAGTTTTAAAAATTTAAAAACTTCTCATACTCTGGGTCAGAGCTATCTGTATTACTGTTACCAAGTAATTTCTATTAAAATTTTTATTTTGCTAGTTCCCAACATCTAAAATGTGCCCCCATCTCATCCTTGTCTCTCACTTTAATCTTGTCATTATCACTCACTATTCTTTTTCCCTGGCCATTTAAAACCACTTTAGGCTGTCCATTTGATCCCCTGCTGTATCTGATCCTCCCCATGTATCCCTGTATCTGATCCTTCCCTCTATGTTTGATCTCCCATGTACCTGTATCTGATCCTTCCTCATGTATCTGTCTTCCCATGTCCCTGTATCTGATCCTTCCCCATGTATCTGATCTTCCCATGTACTGTATCTGATCCTTCCTCTATCTGATGTTCCCATGTATCCCTGTATCTGATCCTTCCTCATGTGTTCCCTGCTGTATCTGATCCTTCCTCATGTGTTCCCTGCTGTATCTGATCCTTCCCCATGTGTTCCCTGCTGTATCTGATCCTTCCTCATGTGTTCCCTGCTGTATCTGATCCTTCCCCATGTATCCCTGTATCTGATCCTTCCTCATGTGTTCCCTGCTGTATCTGATCCTTCTTCATGTGTTCCCTTGCTTACTATCTCCTCAGCCTGGAAAGCTCTGCTCCTGGCTTTTGCATAGCTTCCTTTCAGTATTCATTTAGATCTCAGCTTAACTCACCTCCCTCAGAACTGTAATCTCTGACCAACTCTGTCTTTTACCCTTTATTGTTAAGATTTATTTATTTTATGTGTATGTGAGTAAACTACAGATGTGCCTTGTGTCTAATGAGGCCAGAAGAAAGTGTCAGATTGGATGTCCTGAAACTGAAGCTACACATCTGCAAGATACATGTTCTGGGTGCTAGGAACTGAACCCTGGTTCTCTGCAACAACAAATGCTCTTCTTAATCACTGAGTCATCTCACCATCCCACCTCTATCATTTTTTTTATAAATACTACTCACTACCTCTTCCTATGTATGTGGCATGTATGCTCACATATGTGTGCACATGTATGTAGTATGCATGTGTGTACATACATATAGAGGCCAAAGGGTGTGAGGTACAACACTATTACTTCTATAATTTGCTGCTGTTTCTATGAAGAAAGGGATAAAAGACATATGGCACTGTGATGGCTGTTCTTGGGTATCAATTTGACCATATCTGGAATTAACTGAAAACCCAAGCAGGTGGGCATACCTGTGAGGGATTTTTCTTGATTAGACCATTTGAAGAAGGAAGACTCACCCTAAATCTCTATAAAGGATGTGGAAGGAAGAAGCTTTTGGCCTGCTTGCCCTCAATCTCATCGGCAAGTTCTTATATCTTATTGCTGCGACAATCACTCCTTCAGTCTACTTCTTCAGGATTCAGCATTCACTGAAGATCAGCTGAGACAACCAGCTTCATAAGCTGCACAATTGCTGAATAGACTCTTCAACTTTTTGTTGGGGAACAACCACTGTTGGACTAGCCGGACCACAGCCTGTAAGCCACTCTAACACATCCCCTTTATATGTGTATGTAGATTTTATCAATTCTGTTCCCCTAGAAAACCTTGACTAATACATATGAAATCTCATTTTGTTATTGGTAAATTCCAAATTTTCCCTCCTGTTGTGGTATTTTTCACACAGCTCTCAGGAGATAGGTCAACTTTACCCAAATAAATGGGCAGAAAACCTCCGTGAATGTGGTCCATATTATCTTTGCTTTGTCTTTGTTCACTAACAATCTTTTTTTTTTTCAATTAGTCTCTTTATTTCAGACACTGAATAAGTCTTTAACTATTAAAACAAAATTATTGTATTTGGAAATCTGTGATTCTGGTTTCATATATATTGCCCCAAAATATAGCTTAGGAATTCTATACATTGTCTTCTATTTCTTTTAACCATGAAGGTCTCTGAATAATTTTAGCTTGCTAAGTTAGGGAATACGTAAGAAAGATTTGTCTACATGCAGGTGAGCACCATCTAAATCATACTGTGAACAAAAAAGACAGAGAAAAGGTGATTTTCTCTCTTTTTTCCAGAACTGGGAAACAATTTTTCTCTTTTATTAGTGACCACAGGTTCAAACTCTCCAGCTCTCGTAAATCTTGATTCTGGTTTCTAGAACTCCCATCAACAGCCTGGAGATGAGAATTATACCACTGACCTTTCTGGTTCTGAAGCTTTTTAGACTTGAACTGGCTCCCAGCACCCCAGGGGTTTCAGCATTCAGACTACTGCAGCTTCTCAGCCCTTATAACCACGAGACACAGTCCTCCTAACAAGCACTCTCTCAGCATCTGTAGCTGTATCTTATCCACAGCGGTATCTACATCCTATTATTGTCTCCCTTTTGGCTAATAAGGTGTTCAACATTATGAAAAGGTTCTAGTGTGTACTAATAGAGAAGTAAACATGGTTCTTTCTCTGACTGAACTTTTAAACTAGTGGAAAAACATAAAATTAAGAGCAAAAATTAAAACAGTTGTGTTAAGTGCTAAAGTAAACAAAGAATGGGCTAATATATAGAACATTGATGATCATGACCTAAAGTAGTCATGCTTATACAAAGAACTCAGGTGGAAAACAGTCTAGTATACACAGAGCTGAAAACAAAGATCAGTGTCTCCGGATGGAAAACAACAAATAGGAGGTAGACAGAGGTCAGATATGGAGCTACAGTTAGAAAGTTGAAGCTTTATTTCATGAGCACTATGGACATTTTTTTTAAATGGTCCAATTACATTTTGAGAAGAGTGGATTTTGTTTTGTTTACTGATTTGGAGTGAGACTATAGGAAAACGAATCCAACTAAAAAATACAAAGAAGTCTAGATTAAGATGTAACAAAGTAGAAAAATGTAAGGTCTATACTTTGATCATACAGACATATAAACCCAAAACATCCAAGCATGGCCGCCAGACCTTTCCTCCAAAATGTTCCACCAATACACTCAAAATTCTGAGCAACAAAAAGTTCTGCTGTCATTCTTGACATATCTCACAACTCTCAACCAACTGAACAGGAAATCTCGACAACCCTCAGTATATATCCAGAAGCTGATCTTTGCATTACTTCCTTGCTACTACCCTACCCTAGTTCAGGCTACCACACTTTATCACCTAGACTGATGATATAGTCCTACTCCTGCTTCTCTACCACATCTTCCCAAATCTTTGTTCCCCTGTACAGTTGCTAAAGGAACTCTAGTTAAAGTCATACCTAGGCTGCTCAGTATCATGCAGCAGCTCAGAAAAAAAATTCCAAGTTCACAAAATAGACTCTCAAATTTGAGTATACATCAGAATTGACAGAAAGCTTATTAAAATACAGATTTCTGGTCCCTAATCAACAGAGTTTCTCATTCAGTTCAAGCGCTCTGAGAAAGAAATGCAGTGTCTGGAATATATCAGGGAGAACTTGTGAAAGGAGATGAACAGAGAGACAAAGAGGCTGGTGATGACCATCATACTTAGCTACTGATGTGATCCAAGGTAAAGGAAGAAGAAATGGAGGCAGAAGCTGTGAGTTATCTTCCACTGCACTGTAATTCAAAAAGAAAGAATACAGCAAAGCTATTGTAGAATTCTCAAGTCTCCAAATAAGAGACCTGACTTAGTGTTCTTCCTGTAGTCAGAGGGTGGCTAAAAGTAGCATATGGAAAGCCCTGGATTTCACCGTGCCACTGTTCAGGTGCAATCCCTGTCCTTAGATTTGAGAACCACAATCTCACAACTGTCAAATCAAATATAGCCAATGCTAGAGATAGTAGAAGCCAAAGTATGGACACTGTACCTTGAAAATTAGTGGTCTACATGATCGTCTTCTCACACACACACACCTACTCTCCTTCTGTCCTCTCCTTATTTCTTTCACTCCAGAAACCTGGACTCCTACTTACTTCCATCTTACTCTTTTACATTTTATATCCATGTGATAGCAACATCACTGATCTTATCAATGAGATCCTTTCTGAGCACCCTATCTAAAACTGTTACAAGTCTTATATTCTTATAAAGTGACATCTTCTTTTCTTCTCTACCAACTACTATGTAACAGATAAATAAATCTATTTCATGTAATATGTACTGGTTATTACCTTTTTCTTGCTTTTAGAATATAATCTCTAAGGATTTTTGTTTTGTTTAGTAATATACAAGTAAAATGGTTTAGATCCTGGATATCTTCCAACGGTCCATGAGTTAAAGGCACTACTGAGAAAGTATCTTTAAAAATATAGTCTAGTGGGAGGTCTTTAAGTCATTAGGAGCATGTTCTCAAAGGGATTTAAAGAACTGGTCTCTTCCTTTTTCTTCCGTGTTTCCTAGCCTATGGTGAGTAATTTGCTGAGCTACATGTTCCTGTAATGATGTACTCTCTTGACACAGGCCCACAGCAACCAGATCAATGGATCACGGACATATAAATGGAATCTATAAAACGTAACCCAAATGAAGTATTTTCTCTTTATAAGGTGATTGTCTCAGGTGTTTGGTACAGTGATAAGAAGCAGAGCAACATTCTGAGGACCTACAACAGTATATACAGAAAAGGTGCCATAAAGTAAACACGAACTACATGAATTCCTTCAGTTCAAAGAAGCAGAGAAATGGGGAAGGTCAAAACAAAAACAACTGGCAGCCATTTCTTTTTCATTCCAGCAAAAAGTTACTTTGCAAAGCTTCAAAAAGAAATTCACCATAGCTCCAGTATTATGAAAGTAAAACAAATACGAACAAAATACATTTCATTTGAGTGTTTTCCTCTAATTAAAATAACATTTTAATTTAATTGAAAAAGAAATACAGAGAAGCAAAATTTAAAGGATATTATCATATACTTACATTCCTGATACTAATGACACTTTGAACACATGCTGAGCAGTGGAAGATGGATTGCCTAAAGCCACATTAAGTGCTCTGTCGATACTGAATGCCATCTGAGAAAGATAGCTTTCTGGCTGCTGTCCATAACCATCGTATGGCACATAGAGGTAAGGAAAGATGCCATGTAGATGAAGACATGTCTTCTGACCTAAAATGTAACACATTATAAAGTTTAGTCCTGAGACACATGTAACAATATAACATTCAGAATTCAAGTCATTCAAATGTTCTAACGGCGATATAGCTTATGTAAGGTAGAAGAAAATTAGTCTATAGCCACCTATCTTAACCATACTTGATCATAAAACATTTGTAAGCATTTTGTAATCATAAGCACTGTAGTATATTATTTAAATGCTGTACAGTTTTAGTGAAAAGATATGTAGCTACTTTATTATTACAATCTGACTAGTTTTATGTTATCTCATTGAATCACAGTGTTATAAAGCTTACAAAAATCACTGAACACTTACTAAAATCAATGACTACATCTTTGCATTAATGTTTTTACCTGAGAAATTTCCCTAAGACAGAGATAGCTCTAGGAGAAAACAAGTAGTTCCAGTGTGTGAAATTTTGCTATTGGGACTAGAAAGAGAAGTAAGGATAAAATTTTGCTGTTAGGAAGAAAACAAAACAACTTATGGATCAATTGTATGTAATAGAAATAGACTTCTGCATATTTAAGCTTCCTATTTGATGGAATGGTTTTACAGGGAGATACAATGTGATGGGGGTGGGGGACCCAAAAGTGAGAAACCTACAAGACTGCACAGTTTTCAGGTGCAAAAACAGTACTGACTCACCAGCACACTACCTGGGCACAGCCAAGATAAAGAAAGACATGGGGGGCTGGAGAAATGGCTCAGTACTCACTGCTCTTGCAAGATCTGGGTTTAGTTCCCAGGCCCTACCCTCTTGTGACCTCCATGAGCTCCTGCACACATGTGGTGCACATAAATTCATGCATGCTCTCATGCACACACATAAAAACTAAGTCTCTTTTTTTAAAAGAACGAAATACTAGTAAGACTCAAAAGGAGAAGGGAAAGAAAAAAACTGCCACAAAACCAAAATCCATGATGAGGTTAAATTACAACAGAAACACAAGGCAGAGGCACCATTACTTCCCTGAGTCTGGCAGGGCAATGGAGTGGTCCTATCCTCAGAGCACTGGCCTTAGCTCATCTTGGGCGCATGCCATTTGTCTGATTCAAACAGAGCAGCAGTGATGGGAGAACACATCCATATTTCTCTTGCTGCCAATCACTACCACTGAGCTATTTCTGTCTGAAAAAATCTCCAAGCTTCTTTCTATCCATTACCTTTTCCTCACTCTGATCACTTGGCCTTTTCTTTTGGTAGAAGTGGCTATTTTACTGATTACTATTTCCCATTTCGGGCTGAAATTTATAGAAAACATACAGAAAATACTATGGACATTTTATTATAAATAATACTGGTCTCCCCGCCCCCCACCCCGGAGACAGGGTCTCTATGTACCCCTGAATGTCCTAGAACTCACAGACCCAACCTGTCTCTGCCTCCAGAGCGCTGGGAATGAAGGTGTATACCACCACAACTACCCGTCTGATTTTTAAGGTATTGTTACAAACAGAAACAACACATTTAGAAGTGATTATATAAAGTACAGCAATACTAGAAAGGTCAGTTCCACAACAGATAAGATCTAGAATTCCTAGGCCACAACATTCTGATTATTACTTTAGTGCTGGGACCAAACTCTGATTAACTGGGATTTCAAGTGTGTGAGGCAAGTCCTCTATCACCGATTTACATAAGAAGCTGTGGGCTGCAATATTCTGATATGAACCACCAGCCATTCTATTTTTAAAAACTTAGAAAAAGTGTTGTCACTGCACTGGAAATTGAGTGTCTACTTGTACCAGCAGTTATGAAACTTAATTTCAGAGGAATAAAAAATTATTTTAAATTAAAAGCAAATTATGTAGGAAATTCATTTCTAAATAAAATTATTTCCTAAAATTATAGTTTAAAATTCTTCAAATAAAGAAAATTGATTATAATGATGAATGGATCTTAAGAAAAGATATCAATCTATTGATGACCTGCTTACATGCTTTCTAAATATCTCATGAATGAAAGTTTGAAAAACTACCCTCGTACATATAAACCACAATTGAGTTAACAGTAAATATGCTAAACTAGAGGTTGAAGGATGTAGAGACATAGAAATGTTTCCTGTAAGTTGACAAATTCAAGACCAGTGATTTACAGAATCACTAGTAACATGTCACAAGTAACTGTAGTGTCTTTTTATGATCCAAGTATCTTAATGGAATTTTAGTTAAAATGCTTAAGAGAACATTATAAATTTTTATTTCCATTAATGAAGTATCTTTAAAAACAACTGTATACCACTTTTCACATTTTCTGCTTAGTAGAAGTCAGAAATTATTTTTGTATTCAGAAGCTTTGGAATTACAGAAATCTGGGAATATATTATTTAGGGAAAAGGTAGAAACAATGTAGAAGGCACCAGGCTAAATGTACACCTATTTCTTCCTAAAACTTAGAAACAACTTTGCCAAGGATCACATGGGCTAACATAGTCTAAGTTCTCAATGTTCCTGACGCTGCAACCCTTTAATACAGTTCTCATGTTGTGGTGACCCACAACCATAAAGTTATTTCATTGCTACTTCATAACTGTAATTTTGCTACTGTTAAGAATCATAATGCAAATATATGACACACAGGATACCTGATGTGACCCCAAAAGGTCGTAACCCACAGGTTGAGAACCACTGGTCTAAGGCATATAGCATTTTAGTAACTGAAGTTAGATTTAAAAGCTGGTTGACAAACTCTAAAACATTAATTTAAACACTCAATTTCTAAAAAAAAGTTAATGTTGGCTTCCTTAATCTTCTCAGTTCTTGTTTTGTTTAAAACTGTTGTTTCCTTGACTCATTTGATGACAAATTCTTTGGGCCTTCAAAGAACTGTTTATGTTTGAAGGAACACAGTAATTTCAGGACTCAAGCACAAAACACATGCAATGTGTTTACAAAATGAAAGAATGTCCAACAAAATAGAATAACTGTTCAGGGACAAAAGAATGAAGTAAAAGCCTGAACGTATCTGAAGAAAAGAAAATCCATGAAAACTCTGATATAGGAAAAAAATTGGGCCTATGATCTGATAAGAATTCCAGTTTATTTAATTTCCCATTCAGTCCCATTCACAGCCACATTGACTGTATCAACACAGATCTGCCTTTCTCTGGTCCTCAGGGATGGCTTGGTGCCTCACACATTCCAAACAACTACACATGAATTGCCTGGCATAACACTAACAGCTCTAATATGGAATGGGTATCACAGAAGAGAAAATGAGGAGAAACAAAACAAGACACTCAAAAGTTAAAGAGACTTGTACAAAACTAAGTATGTAAATCACCGGCTTTATAGCAGCAGTTTTTACTGTAAAATCTATGATTCCATAATAGCATTGCTACTCTTTACAAGGTACGGATCATATCAGTTGCCTTACAACAGCACTACCTCATATAAGTGTGTGGGACCACACATCTGCAGTCTTATCAGAGCTAAACAATTCTATAAACTATTCTATTTCAACTTCATTAGTCAGGGCTAGGCTTGGCTGAGAGAAAGCAGTCTAAAATCAGAAGCTTCTCTGAGAAGTCTACAGGTAGATAACTGGTACTTCAGAGTTGCAGCCTAGTAAAGAACCTTGCCTTCAGTCCAGAAACCTAGCCACTATACTACACTGAAAGACAGTACACATACTGCATTCTTTTAAGAATTTTTTTTGTAAAATTAACCAAAATAAGTATTTTAATTTAATAAATTATCTTAAATTCTTAAAGTTTTAGGGTATTGGCTATTTCTAGGTGACATGTGGATCTAAGGAAACATTTATTTCCCTGACTCCAGAAATCTTATTAAGGTATAATCTGTAAGAAAAATGATATAATTTTACAGCACATGTTTTGATATGTGTATCAGTGAAAACATAGGAACTATGAAAATAAACTAAATAAAAACTGGATTTGAAAAGAAAAATAACTGAAATTACTAAGAAACATTTTGTGATAAAAGGAAAAATACATATCTGTTCTACGTCCCTGATTCTTGGGACATAGATCTTAAAACCCCTGTACCTGTAAAGTGATGTGTCTTTGTTTCTGTTCACTGCTCAGTGCTGTTGATGAAACCCCAGGACCTGGCACATGCTAGGCCAGTGCTTTACTCCCAAACCACACACCAAGTCATTCTTTTGTGTTTTCTGTATAAGGAGATAACTAGTCCCCAGGGGTTCCAGCACACAATCAGGGAGGCGGGAACTTTCAGTCCCAGCTCTAACTTCAGGGAGGACAAAGGGGCTGAAGATGGAGTGACAACTGAGCAGGCCCATGTGAGGGAGGACACAGCAACCAAAGTTCCTGAAGGGAAACATGCCATAATGTTGTTCAGAGATGAAGCTCTGCCTGCCCCCTTCCCTGCTTATCTCCTGCATCTGTGTATTCCCCTGCTGTCCCCTCACAATAGTCCGTACAGTAGATGACCTGTTTGAGTTCTGTCAGATGCTCTAGAAATTAATGAGACATGAGGACAGCAGGTCATGGGAACCTCACTTTACAGCTGGCCAGTCAGAAGCACTAGGGACTGGCATGCAAGAAGAGCGGCGGCCTCCTTTACACTAGACCTTAGCATGGACATCAAAGTCTCTCTCCAGGAAGACTGTTCAAATATTGAGCATCACTGGTGTCTTGTCATTGAACTGGCTTTTAAAAAAAAAAAAAAAAAAAAAAGTGAACTTGAAAATAGATCAATTTAAATTCTCAAATACGAGAAATAAAAATGAATTTAAAAAATGCAGTTTCAGGAAACTTTGGGATGCCATCAAGCAAGCATGCCATTTGCAAACACAGTGTGAGCCTCAGAAAGAAGGGCTACAAAAGAGAAGCAGGGAGAATATTTGAAGAAACAATGACTAACAAATTTTTAATTAAAAATGAGTATTAAAAAACCTAGGACGTTTAATGTAACATAAACTCAAAGAAAGCCACATCTGAACATATAATCAAACCACCAAATGACAAATACATATTTTAAAGTGGCAGAAGAAAAATGTCATCACATACAAAATTGCTTCAGTGAGATTCATAGACGGCTTATTTAGAAACCACCGAGTCTGAAAGGTAGTGGGAATGACAGAGTTATCAAAGGGAAAAAAACATCACCAAAGAATCCAGTTTCTAGCAAAATTAACCAAAGGGCGTTTTACTCCAAGCAGCAATGGAAATGCGCAGTGACTGAAATGCACACAATTGAGGAGCGAGGAGCAAGGTGACTGCATAGATAAAGACAACAGACGAGACGGACAGAGCGCGACTGGGGCTCAGAGGGAGGAAGATGGACTCGGCGTGATGACAACAGCACACAGGAGGAGAGAAGACCGCATCCAGCTGAGCAAAACTGTACAGTAGACTACCCAGGGCCAATAAAACACCACCCCTTAAGATGGGGAGTAAAATGACCACAAAGACAACAATCTTAAAAACTATATAAAAAAAAAACGTAAGGGAAATAAAAGAACATACTAAAACAACCTATTTACTACATAAGGCAGCGATAGGGGTACAAAAGGACAAAACACATAAGAAACAAACTACTAAATGGGAAATATAAAACTACAGAATTAGATGGTCGTGTAAGACATACTATATTTCAGTCTATAACACTCCACTCAGTGGCTGTGATGGCTAATCTTGATTGCCAACTCGACAGGGTCTAGAATCATCTAAGAGACAAACCTCTGGGTATGTCTTTGAAGGTTCATTTTAACTGAGTTGAGAACCTACCCAGCTGTGAGTAGCACCCTAAGCTGAGGCCCCCGCCCCCGCCACAGTAAACAGCAGGAGGGAGGTAACCTGAGGATCAGCCATCTCTGCTTCTTTAGGGGAACACACATGACCAGCTGCTTCATACCATTGCCACCATGCCTTCCTGTGAGCCCAAAAGCCTTGGAATGCCTTCGAAGAGGACTTGCCACGGAACCTGTTAGAAAACTGTTTAATTCTTATCTCACTTTCTCCTTATAATTTCTTTCAAATGCCAACAATAAAAACATAATGCCCTTATTCTTCCTCTTTTCACACGGGAGTTAGAATGAAGTGAATTAAAACCCTGTTTCTAGATTGAACAACTGCAACAGAAGAGCAAAATATTATATGTAGTGTAAGTATTCTTTAATGGTTAATATATCAGAAAGTTGTTGAAAGTATAAGTATATATATTAAATACATTATAAGTATTCTTTAATGGTTAATATATCAGAAAGTTGTTGAAATAATACCTGAAAGCTCATTTAATTTAAAATTATTGTAATACAAAAGAAATCAGTAATTATCTTGAATTTTAGTAACTATAAAACTCAATTTGCATACTTCCAAAAGCCCTACACTGTGACATACCATTTTCTTTTTTGTAACACCTGTTCTTAAATAAACAAACAAATGAACAGCTAACAGCAGTTTCAAGATTGAATCTCTAAGAAAATGTACACTTCATAATAAATGTCATTAAATTAACTAATGTTTGATAACCTTAGGCAAAAATAAAATTCTAGCTTGTGAATCAAAAATTTTGTTCATATATTTTGGCCAGAATGATCATACACATTAATTTTTTGGGGTTTTCAATGTAAAGATAATCAGATTCAAAGTAAAACTAGCATTCTGATTATGATTTTAAAATTCATCTTAGGTTCTTTAAAGAATGGTAATAAGAAATCAAGAAAGACATATCTAGTTAAATTGTTTCTGTAAATGTCTGGGTTTTCAGGGGCTCGGTGGAGTAAAGAGCACCCTGCTCTTCCAGAAGACCTGAGGTCCAATTCCCAGCATCCATCTGGCAGTTCACAACTGTCTGAAACTCCAATTCCAAAGAATCCTCACAGGCACTAGGCACACAGGTGACACTTAGTCACACATGCATGTAAAATACTCATACATATAAAACAATACAAATAAATTTTTTAAAATTAAAAAACGTGAGTTTTCTTTCAGAAACAAAAGACCAAGGGCAATTAACATCATCAATAAACTTAGCAAATTGTTCAACTATTCTGTATGGTAGCTGAATACTAAAGGACCTCAAATTTATATTTCAACAAGAAATTTTCAAAAGCCCACAGAATGGGAAGGGGAAAATGCATACCTTGTAGCTAATAAGTAATTTTTATCTAGGATAAAAACTCTTATTAACTCGGTAATAAAGAGAGACAACCTTACTTTGAAATGTGTTTTCTAGTTTAAATCTTGAATGCCCCCCAAATGTCACATGTTGAGGTGAGGTCCTCAGCCTATGGCACTCCTGGAAGGTGACAGAAATCCATAGGGCGTGGAGTCTAGTGGAAGGAGGTAAGTCACTGGACGCATGTCCTCCAAGGGGACGGGTTCCCAGCTCCTCCTCTTCTCCAGGCTTCCTAGATGCCATAGCTAAGTAGCTTTCTCCAATACACTCTCCTATCACGTGTTTTCCTCATCACAAGTACACAGGTTGTGGTGCCAAGCAGCCATAGACTGCACCCTCTTAACAATAGCAAGAGCACGTCTACACTCCTTGAAAGTAAATTCTTTTTTTAAGAATGAAGAAGTGAATGGCATCCTAAGCGATGGATCTAAATAAACAGGAAGGGTGCATGAATGGAGAATAGGCACACAAAAGGGTCAGCAACAGCAACGGTCAGTAAGGTGCAAATCACACCCACAGTGAACACTGCTTCACTACCCACCAAGACAGTTAAAATACAAGTTAGAAAACAAGGCATCAGAGAGAACTGGGAATTTCATACACTGCACAGCTACATAAAAACATGTATGTGAGCATCTACAGCAACATTATCATAGTAAAAAGGTAGAAACAATTTCACTTGTCCTTTAACTAACAAGGTACGCATTCAAGGAAATGTTATTCACTGATTTAAAAAAATGAGATGCTGATATGAGATACCATATAGATGAACCTCAAAGCTAGGCGCGCACACACACACACACCCAGCTACATATCATATGATTCTATTTATACCCAGCTACATATCATATGATTCTATTTATAAGAAAAGTCCAGAATGACTGGGGTTTCTTTTTTTTTTTTTGAGGAAAAAAAAAAAAGATTAATGGTTGCTCATGCTTAGGGGATTGGTAAAAAATGAGTAGTAACTGCTCCTGAGTATAGAGTATAGAAAATGCTTTTGAGTGATGAAAATGCTCTAGAATTGTGGTGTTGGTTGTCCAACTCTAAATGTATCAGAGACCATGAACTTGTACATATTAGATGAGTCATATGGTATATGAATTAAGGCTTAACAAAGCTATTAAAATGTTTAAATCTATCTATACCATTTTCTTTTGAAGTCTCTAATGAGGATGCTTAATTTTGAATATGCCATTAAAATTATGAATTTATCAAAACTATTGAGTTTATAACTAGATTTCAGTTGCTATAGACCTGTGCCACAGGCTGGGATTTCATAAGTACTTCCCAGTGTTGTCCCTTTTCCATAAAACAAGAATGCTAGTGGTGTCTGCAACTAGACTCTCTTTCCCTAATGACTAGACTCGGGATGGTTCCCATTTCCAGCCTCCCTTTGGAAGTTCAAAGGCACCTGCCCCACATACACCACCATCTTCACTGTAAGACCCTGAAAAGGCTCCTGGAAGGAAAATTCTCATGGAAGGGTGAAGGTTTCCTAACGGTGGGCTCCAGCAATTTTGAACACAAATGTTTACACTCAGTTAACAACTATATTTCAGATTTCATTTCCTTACCACGTCTTGGCTCTAATGACTTCTGCTGGGAAGATGTGGCTCTCAATGTTCACCTGTCTTCCACTTTGGGCACTGATTTCCTTGTGACATCGTTTTTCTTCTTGTTCGTTTGTAGTGAGACAGGGTTTCACTATGCAGCCTGGCTGTCCTGGAACTCACTATGTAGATCAAACTGACCTCGAACTCACAGAGATCTGCCTGCTTCTGCCTCCCAAGTGTTGGGATTAAAGGTGTGGGCCACTATACCTGGTTTCAGTTTGATTTTAATACAAAATTGATTCTGGGGTTGTTTCTTTTTTATTGTGAAGACATGAATAACAATTCCCCTTCCTTCTCTTCCTGATCAGGACTTCTATGCAGTCCAAACAGCCTTGAACTGCCAATCTTGCCTCAGCCTCCCAAGTGCTGCTGTGTGCCACCAAACTTGGCACAATTTCTAATTTCCTTATATAGCTAATTTGAATCCTAAACTGAAATATCGAATTCAATTTCTCTTTCTGTGAATAAGATGCTCTAGGTTCGCCTTGTACTTTGTCTGCCCCAGACATAGAATAAATGATTTCTCAAGAGATACCCCCCTTTTGTAAACTGAATAATGTTTCTAAATCCGAATCTGAAAATGGTATAATCCCAGCATTAGGGATAGAGAGGCAGGAGAATCAAATATTCAAGAATTCCCCTTGGCTACATAGCAAGTTTGAGGCCAGTCTTACTACATGAGATGTTGTCTCAAAGGAAAAATAGGATACTGAATATTTTAACATAATATATTTCTATCTATCCTTCTATGAGAAACTATGAGCTCAAAATGATACCCCCAATCTCAACCCAATACCACAGAGACGTTCTGTTCCTCCATGTATGACCAATAGCAAAAACCTGGCTCCTGCTATTCTAAATACATGGTTTATTTTTACAAACTTAGAATACACACACACACACACACACACACACACACACACACACACACACTCCCAGAATTACTAATCTTCACCATTGAGAAAATTTATTTAAAAATTACAATTCAATGCTTACTTTTCTGAGTGTAGAAAACTTTCTATAGAGTGAAAACTATAAATGTTAAATTAAGTGAACCTTGATTTTTTTTAAAGTGCATCTATCATATTATACACATTTCCATCATCTTTGTGTTAAGTTTTTTTTGTATATGCTTTTACTCATCTTAGGTTAATAATTGACAAACAGCGGGTCAAATGTTTAAAGACAAAGTCCATTCTTAAGTGTTTGCCTCATTTTACATTCTCATCAGCAATGCATCAAAGCTAGAGTCAGTGCCACATTCATACCACCGTTTGGTGTTAGGTTATTTAACTGTAGTCATTTTAATGGCTGTATAGTGATATCTCATAGTGACTTTGATCTGAACTTCTATGATGACAAGATTCTATCAAGTCTTTTTCCACACTTGTGTACTGGATATTCAAAAATATTCCTTAGTGAAATGTCTATAGTCTTTTGCTATTGTTTTTTAAACATGAGCTGCCTTTATCATTTAGCTGTAGTTATTTAGACATAGAAAAGGTTGTCAGCTGTATGTTTCGGAACTATCTCAAAATCCATGAATCACTTATTGCATCGTCCTATCATCTTCTTTGTGAGGGGTGCACTGTATTGCCGGGGAGTGTATACTGTGCGGCAAGCTCCCAAATCACAGGGACTTGAATTTTTTCCTGAGATTCTCTCACCTCCTAATTAGGAATCTCCTACTGTGAAGGTCATTGGCTACAGCATTTTAAAGAGGGAGGAAATGTTAACGACTGTAATTCTACTCTTCACAGCAGCAGAGACTTCAGGAGAAGTAACTTTACGCAAACCTCAGAAACTTTACTTCCATCAATGACAACCATGGAGACAGAAGGAGTCACTAAACTCTCAAGGACGTTTAGACCCATGACAGTAATTTCTGAGCCTCTGTTTTCAACTTTTACATTGGGAGGGAAGATAATTTTCAACCATACTTAAAGTCCATTACTCACTGTGTTAACATGTTGAATGGGAAAACTGTATTTATTGAAAAAAAATTACAAAAACCCTTTATGATTTGCAAGGAATTACACAGGTGGTTCCAAGAGTCAGCCTCTAGCCAAACAGTATACCACATGTGTTCTGAATCATCAGTTAACCCAGATGGCCTTGTATGAAACACTTAAAACCCAACCTGCAAATGCTAGGAAACCCTTCTGCAGAAAAAAAAGCAATCTTAGCACCACTGGCCAGAAGTCAACTAAGAGACAAAACAATCCTATGAACAGAGAGGAAATGAAACCAAGAACTCCGAATACAAACTCAGGATTTTGGAGGAGTAATCTGACCTTTTCACATTGTTAATTTTGATTCAAATCTAAGGCCCAATTAAAGAAGGTCTGGACAATGCAAAAAAAAAATGTTTTTTAATTTTATGCTATGTCAGAAGCTGGTCAACTTTTTCTGCAACAAGAGAAAACTCAATTATTTTAGGATTTAGAAGCTAGTCTTTTACAACTACTTCATACCTTTTGGAGCATGGAAACCACCCTGGATAATAGTGTGATAAACAGGAGGAAGTGCAATCCAATAGAACTTTAGTAACAAAAAGTAGAGATGGGATATGATGCAGAAGCAGAGTGTGTACACAGGATGCTTGGGGTCCTGAATTGACTGACTTCCTGTCTAATATATAAACGCCTTTGTATCAATAGTGTCTTAATGCCTGGTACAAAATAAATGTTCTGTAAATGTTTACAGATATTTTATTTAAATATCAAAGAATTTAAAATAAAATGTATATTACCTTAGGATAAACATTATTTATCAAGCATTATTATTAAAAACTCATGTTAAAATTTCTAAATTATCCCTCATACTAAGCTCTAATATTTTGGTTTTTTTAATTAAAAAATTACTTCTTTAAATAATAAAACATCATTATCAATATTGAAATCTGTTCAAAAGTAATATTAATTTTCTGACACCCTGGGGCAATTTGCAGAAATAAGCCATCTGACTACTTACTCTAAGAAGTAAAGCTAAGGGCTGGCAAGATGGCACAATGGGTAGAAGCATGTCACACAACTCTGACCACCTGCATTCAATCCCCAGGACCATGTCAAAAACAGAAACGGCTGGATACAATGGTACACATCGTCAATCCCAGCACTCCTCTGGTAAAATGGGAGGCAGAGTCAGGAGAACGGTCTGGAAGCTCATAGGCCACTTAGCCTGGAGTATGCAAGCAGCAACAGAAAGAAGAGCCTCTTAAGTCATCCTCAGACCTCCACATGTGTGTCATGGGATGAGGGTACCCAACACACACACACACACACACACACACACACACACACACACACACACACAATTTTGTTTTATTGAGACAGGGTCTCACTATGTAGTGCTGGCTAGCCTAGAACTCATACTAATAAGAATTGTTTTTAATTTGAAAAAGACCTAGGGCTGAAAAGTCATATTCAGTTAATGCTATCACTAATACCATGGCAAGTGAGAGCCAAAGTCAAAAGAAAGGAATTTTGTGAGCTGGTAGTGGTGGTGCACGTCTTTAATCCCAGCACTCCTGAGGCAGAGGCCTAGTGGGGTGGAGATTGAGGCCACCCGGGTCTACACAGTGAGTTCCAGGTCAGCCAGGAATACAAAGAGAAACCCTGCCTTTAGAAAAAACAAAAAGAAAAAGAAAGAAAAAGAAAAAAAGGATTTTGTAAAGCAATATACAGAAGAGAATGAAAGAAAATATGTACCCTGTTTATACAATGCAGTGAACATCTGTGAGATTTTTCCACATTGGAATATAAATCTCCCTTTGAAATTAGAGTTTCCTCTTTTAAAAGTTCACATTCACTATTTTAAATGGGGGTGGGGGTGGGAGGAGAGATGCACATGAGTGCAGGTGTCTGCAGATGGCAGAGGCCTCAGATCCCCCTAGAGGTGGAGTTCTAAGCTGCCACTTGGCAAGAGGTACTGAGTCCTCTGCAAAAGCAGTAAGTGCCCTTAGCCACTCAGCCATTTCTCCAGCCCCTCGAATTTTCTTTGAAATAGTTTCTGTTCTTTACAGTCAAGTAATTCTGACTAGAAAATAGAATATGAAATTCTGTGGAGAAGACAATAATTTGAGCTGAGTCTTTTTAAAAAAAAAAAAACGAGGAAAGGGCTTTTGGTATAGATGAAATAATAGGGAATGGATTTTCTGCCTCAAATAATTGAAGGAAGAGAGAAAATACATAATTTAAAAACAACTCTTTTATTTTAATTTTGTATGTCCGTGTGTATGTGTGCTGCTTGTGCACCACGTGCAGGCCTGGTGCCTGCAGAGGACCCCAGGACCGCGGTTATGGCACTTGTGAGTCACCATGAGGGTGCTGGGATAGAACCTGGGTCCTGTACGGGAGCAGCCAGTGCTCTACTGCCGAGCCATCTCTCCAGCCCCCAACATGGTTTTTAAACGCTAGGCATTGGCTGTGCGGGACAGCAGAACCTCAGAAAGGAAAGGAAGTCTCTAGGGAGTCGAAGGATACGAACCCCACATGGAAAATGGTAATCTCCCTGGTCAAGCTTGTTAGATGTTGGCGGACAGTGGAGAGCGAGGAGAATACATCTGCAGAGTTCCCTAAGGTCTTTGCTGAGAATATCCACACACTGCTTATGAGTAATCTACTTAAAACATGAAAGAAGCAACTCAAAGTGAAGGCAAGCACTGAGACCAGACTGCTTGTCCAGCACTCCCTATTTAAACTCACCTGACCCTGATTTTCCGCAACAGTCAAGTGAGAATTACTCAAGTGTGACTATATGAAATGGTTTGCTTTCATTACCATGAGTTTGATAATCAAGAGGACCTCAAGGCAGCAACCTTCTTTAGCCTGTGTCTAAAACTATTTATGGACAAACCAATTACTAACAAGAATAGCCCAAGAAAATAATGATCTTAGCTCTGGAGATACACAAAACTGAAAAGCATCTACTGACTAGTGCCTGGAATTAAATGTGCATCATCTGACTGAGCTGCTGTGAAAAGGCAGTCTCCTGGGCTTTGCTCACGGAGATCTAAGAAGCCACTCACAGTCTGAGAAGCCTCAGTGATCACATATAGGGACAGCTCCTTACTCAGCCCCCAGCAGGCCGCATTTTGTAACAAGAGCCCATCTTTTTGCTTAGTGGGCCTTCCTTGCTCTGACACCTGACTCTTACTACACTGTTCTACCATGCAGTAACCAGAGAGAACAATCCTAAGGCGGTATGCTTGACTCATCCAGAAAGAAGGCAGTCTTACAGACCCTCAGGGAGAGTAATTATGAGGTTACTGTTTCAGTAAAATTAGCTTCAAAGCTTGCTCTGTTCCGACCTAGCCAAGAACAAAAATAACCTTTAAAGTATTAAACTATTTCAAATAAATTAACAATATGGCAGAATACAATTCAAGAAATTTCTAGAAATACAATTACCAGAAGGACAATGTAAAGCCTAGTGTCTGGTATCTAATGAAAAATTACCAGCATGAAGACTTGAAAAAAAATCTAACAAATAATGTAAAAAAAAAAAAGGCAAACCCGCCCAGTGTTGAGACAATATTAAAAAAAAAAAACAATATAATCAATTATCAGAAGAAAAATAGCAATGACAAATGAGCGAAGAAATTATACAGATGATAGATTTAGTAATCAGTGGCTTCAAAATAATTACAAAATTATTTATATTTATATATTCAAGAAATTGCCTGGTGTGGTGGTGCATGCCATTAATCATAGCACTAGCGAGGCAGAGGCTATGAGAGTTCAAGGCCAGCCTGATCTATATAATGAGTTGGAGGAGAGCCAGTGATAAACACTGAGACCCTGTCTTGAAAAAACAAAACAAAAAAATATAAGAATGCTTAAATTAAGTAAGGATGCAAACTATATAAAAAGGATACAAATCAGTAATTTCAACTTGGGGTTAATAAAAATACACACCAGAAAAGCCAGACTTAAAGATCAATAAACTTGAAGATACAACAATAGAAGCCATCTTAAGCATGGAAAGAAACCCACAAATTTTTCACAAAACACTGTAAACTATATGGCAACTTTAAACAAACTCACATACAGTACGTGTAATTGAAGTCTCTGCAGAAGTGCTCCATAAACCTACCTGAAAGCAGGGAGGGGAAGGGGATGCAGAGTATGGTCTTAAAGTTGCACATATGAGAAAATGACTATGGAGATGAGGGAAGGATTATGAAAAGTTGTATATATGAGTCATTTAAGAAAAAGTGATTAGACAAAAATTATACATTTATGAAACTCTCTTATGTCTAGTACAATAAGTGAATAGGAGAAAGCAAGGTTTTCTTATCTGCTTTTGGTTATGTTTTTCTGGTTGGGAAGCAATCAGTTTGTGTAATGCATTAGAATACACCAATAAAGTACACTGGTTATTTCACAAGATGAAGAGCTGGGGATGCTACTTATTAAATTTCTTCTGCATGACAATAAGGCAGAGAGGAGACAGAAGTATGAAGAGGTCCCATACTAAACTATATAAATGCAGTACTACATGAAGAATAGTAGATGCCTGGACCTGAGCTGTGAGTTTGAAGGATAAGGAGCCAGATCTCTAGCAATTATAGAAAAAAAGAGACAAGGTCATAATGGAATTACAACAGGGAAAAGGCAGTGAAGAGCTGAGTCTAGTGAAGGATGCCTCATCACTGCTAGCCAATGTCTAGGAAGGCTGCCTCACTGCTAGCCAATGTCTGTCTAGTGAAGGATGCCTCACTGCTACCCAATGTCTAGTGAAGGCTGCCTCACTGCTAGCCAATGTCTAGTGAAGGATGCCTCACTGCTAGCCAATGTCTAGTGAAGGATGCCTCACTGCTAGCCAATGTCTAGTGAAGGCTGCCTCACTGCTAGCCAATGTCTAGGAAGGATGCTCATGTCTAGGGCTCACTGCTAGCCAATGTCTAGTGAAGGATGCCTCACTGCTAGCCAATGTCTAGTGAAGGATGCCTCACTGCTAGCCAATGTCTAGGAAGGATGCCTCACTGCTAGCCAATGTCTAGTGAAGGATGCCTCACTGCTAGCCAATGTCTAGGAAGGATGCCTCACTGCTAACAATGTCTAGGAAGGATGCCTCACTGCTAACAATGTCTAGGAAGGATGCCTCACTGCTAACAATGTCTAGGAAGGATGCCTCACTGCTAACAATGTCTAGGAAGGCTGCCTCACTGCTAACAATGTCTAGGAAGGATGCATCACTGCTAGCCAATGTCTGTCTAGTGAAGGATGCCTCACTGCTAGCCAATGTTTAGGAAGGATGCCTCACTGCTAGCCAATGTCTAGTGAAGGATGCCTCACTGCTAGCCAATGGGCACTATTACTAGCTCTGTCACTAGTACAAACTGGCTACTTTTCAACTTTTAGACTGTACAGTTACAAAGAAAGGCATTCTATTTCATTCATAATCTCCTCTCTCTCTCTCTCTCTCTCTCTCTCTCTCTCTCTCTCTCTCTCTCTCTCTCTCTCACACACACACACACACACACACACACACACACACACACACAGACTGAGATAACACTTTTAGACACGTATCTGGGCTTAAATGTAAATGAAGTATTATTTTAAGTGCAACTATTCCCAGGGAGATACTAACTTCCCAGGAGGTCAGAAATGTAAATCCTAGAGCACAAGTAACTGGGTGGTATACTACTGACACCTTGCCCAAATTTAAATCAAATTCTTGGCCAAATATAGAAAAAGATAGTTTTATTAGACACATCAAAGCCCGACCAAACATTATCTCTATTGGGCTAGCTGGAAACTGTCATATACCTATAAACAACACTCAGGGAAGAGAGGGCCAAGATGTTGTGAATCATTAAAAAAACAAAAAGTGTTACATAGCAAGACCTTGTCAAAACAAAATAAAAAACTGTTTTAAAGTATCTTCTAAAAACTTAGAAATGTGACTATTTTAAACTACACCCTGTTAAAAACATGTTATGGACCCCTGCAGAACACCGGAGGAAATACTTGGTATCTTATATTGACCAGTAAGATTTTTGGTAGGTCACAAAACTTGGGACTCTCGAGACTTAGAGAAAAGAACAGTACAAAAGGTGCCTGACAGAGGATCTGGACAAATTACACTTTCAATCAAATTAATGGCAAAGGAAATAAATAACTCAAAAGGTTTTTATTTTCCCCCATAAATAACTTCACCCAAGAATGACAAGCAGATGAAACGATACTCAGTATCAAAACTGGAGAGGGCTCAGCAGTTTAAGTACACACTGTCTTGCAGAGGACTCAAGTTTAGCTCCCGCAGCCATGTCAAGTGGCTCACAAGAGCCTGTAACTCCAGCTCTAGGGAGATCTCTTTTAGCCTCTATGGTGCGTGTACACACACACACACACACACACACACACACACACACACACACACACAACTTTAAGAAATATAATAAAAATTTAAAAGATGTTCAATATCTCTGGTCCTGAAGGAAATAAAATTGAATAATACAATGAGATGTCATATTTGTACTCAAAGGAGTACAATCTTCAAAGACTAAACATAAACAAATGTAAAGAAGGGTATGAAAGCTAGCTGTGGTGGCGGACACCTTTCTTTAATCCCAGCACTAGGGAGGTAGAGGCAGGTAGATCTCTGAGTTCAAGGCCAGCCTGGTCTACAGAGGGAGTTCCAGGACAGCCAGGGCTACACAGAGAAATCCTGTCTCAAAAAAACAAACAACAACAACAACAACAACAAATAAGGGTATAATAAAATTAGGCTTCTCACACATTGCTGGAGCTAATGCATAGTTAGTTATTTTTTTGGGGGTGGGATCTGGTTAGTCTTTTAAGAAGTAAGCTTACTATATGAACAATCCCATTCTTATGAAGCTATAAGAAAAATGAAAATTCATAACCACGTAAAAACTTGTACACAGTACTCGTAGCACATTTTTTCATAACAACTCTAACTACAAACAAACAATCTGGGTATCAACAGTTTAGTAACTGGTATATCCACGTAATGGAAAACCAACAGAAAAATTAAAGATACTTTCGCATGTACTGATACATGCGAAAGAATGAATGAAACCTAACTATATCCTGTAGGATTCCATTTATATGAAATTCTAGAAAAGGTAAAAATCACAGTAATATTTAATATCAATAGTTGCTAGGGGTCAAAGATGAGGAGGCAATGACACATAAAGAAACTTTTTAGTGTGACACACGATGAGATGACTACACTTGTTTGCCATAACTCATCTACCGGATCAATTTTACTATATATAAATTATACCTCAATAAAAATTGATTAAATTTAAACAGAGCAGTGAATATAGCTGCCCTTCATCTCACTTCACTCACAAAGATGTGACAGGTAATAACAAGTAGGAAAGTAAAGATGCTGCAGTGACTGTCAAGACAGAAACAGCTGATGGGAATGATCCAGCCAAAACAGAGGAAGCAGCAGCTATACTTGGTTACATTTTAACTATCTGCATTATGAGACTCTACTCTGCTTCTAAAACAGACACTTTTGGTCAGACCAAAGTATCAATGATGTCATCAAAATAACATTCTCTTTGTTTGGTTCAGACAAGGCTTCCCTGTGTAGTTCTGGCTGTCTTGGAACTCACTCTGTAGACCCGGCTGGCATTGTTCAAAGCTCTACCTGCCTACCTCTGCCTCCTGAAGGCTAGGATTAAAGGCATGCACCACCACTGCCTGGCTCAAAATGACATTTTTATGGTAGGTTCTCAGAGCTACCCAAATCAGAGCACCAACATATTTCTGGGCACTATCCCACATCTAACTGTATCAGACTTCTAGGTGAAAACAGCCTAAATAAATCTACCCTTTAAATTGTCCCATAGAGACTGAAACAGCATGCACAGGGTCTGCATAGCTCTGCACAGGTCCTCTGCACACATATTATGGCTTCCAGTTTAGTGTTTTAATGGGATTCCTGAGTGTGTGAACAAGTGGGTCTCTGATTCTTGTGCTTTCTCTTGGGCTCTTTTCTGCTGGTTTGTCTTTTCCAAATTCAATGAGTCGTTTTTTGTTTTATCTTCTTATATTTTATTTTATATATAATTTACACACACACACACACACACACACACACAGAGTTTGATTTGTCTTTCAAGACAGTTTCTTTGTGTAATTGTCCTAGCTATCCTGGAACTCTCTGTAGACCAAGCTGGCCTTGAACTCAGAGATCTGCCTACCACTCCCTCCTGAGTGCTGGGATTGAAGGTGTACACCACCACTGCCTGGATATATATATATATATATATATATATATATATATATATATAAAATGAATGAATAAAAGAAAACCTAGCTACTAGAGTAAAGGTTAACAACTAAACTGCCACTTCTACCTGCTGAGTGAAGGAAAATCAGTTTTCTCTTTTCTTTTTTTCTTTCTTTTTTTGGTTTTTCGAGACAGGATTTCTCTGTGTAGCTTTGCGCCTTTCCTGGAACTCACTCTGTAGACCAGGCTGGCCTCGAACTCACAGAGATCCACCTGCCTCTGCCTCCCGAGAAAATCAGTTTTCTAATAGAGTGACACTGGGTATATCAACCACTCCAGGGCAGGCCTCATGTTCAGGAATAGTTGACCAATGTATAATGGACTTTGGTTTTTTTGTGTGCTTTTATTTAGTTATAGTTTGGTGTGTATGTATGTGTGTGTAGGGGGGGGGGTCCTTGATGTTATTTTTTATTTTTTTCGTTTTGTTTTCTTGGGTTTGGGGGGTTTTGTTGTTGTACTGGATTTTGTTTTTTGAGAAAGCACCTGGGGGAAGGGAAAATATGATCAAAATATATTTAAATTTAAAAAATGTTTTGAATAATTAAAATATACAAAAAAACTGTCCCATAGACATTCCTTTATAAATAAGTCTAGAAAAACCACTGCATTAGAGATTCAAATGTGTACATGTATGCATATACACATACACATCCCTTTGGTTTACAATAGACCAAGATCCAAAGTGTCAGGAGCCAGAGAGCTGGCTCAGTAGTAAGTGGGTAAAAGCACTTGGTACCAAGGCTAATGACCAGAATTCAATCCACGAGACCCACATGGCTGAAGGCCAGACCAACCTGCAAGGGTTTTCTGACCTCCACGCTCTTGCTATGGGACATACACACCCACACATATACACACAAAATAAATTAAAATCTAAAACAACAACAACAAAAACCTGTCAGGGCTAGAGAGATGGTTCAGGAAGTCAGAGTGCTTACAGCTCCATGAGCTCCCACACTCCTGGAACTGCATGCAGCACAGTGAGGAGGCAGAGAAAGAGGAACTGCTAGGGCCTGCTGGCCACCGGCCCATCCTCAGCCATGTGGAGTGAGAGATCCTGTTCTCGTGGGAATAAGGCAGAATGACAAACCAAGACAAGACCTCCTACGGCCTCTACATTCACATATACACATATGCATATAAAGAATACACAAATGCACATACATCATACATATCATTCATACAGACACAAAAAGTGAAGGTAAAACATAACACAAAATTTATCATTTTAACCTTCTTGGAATGCACAATTCCAGACAGTATTGTTCAACCATGACTACTGACCATCTTCAGAACTGTCCCATCATCCCAAACCGAGATGGTCCTCATTGAACAAGAAATTCCCATTCCTCTCCTCCCAGGCCCCCTAGCCTCTTTTATGGCACTGGCTATTCTAAGTAGTTCGTAAAAATGGCTCTATACTGTCATTCTTTCACAGGATTCGTTTTCTAATTATGGCATGTCTGGGCACCATGCAATGAGGACACACAGATGCACAGCATACCGACCTACTCTCAAGAAACGTACACTGTAGTGGGGAAGCTAGACAAAAACTCTCGAGTCATTTATCAATGTTCTAACAAAAGTACAACGATGGCACAAAGGCCAAACGGACTGAAGAAAGGCTTCACCACAAAGGTAATGTCTCACGGCAGTCTTGTAGTATAAAGAATTCACCATGATGAGCAGATGTACCATTCAGAAAGACAGCCTATATCTCAAATTTATTTGGGAGGGCTGACACTGCAAGATACTCTGCACACTTAAAACAGCCAAGGTCTCTGTTTCTTAAGCCATGAGCATATGCAAAGCCTTGAGGATCTTCACTTGGAGGAAGAATAAGCAGTTTAGAGTGAAAAACTTCAGGAAGAACCAGTGGCGGCTGAAACAACAACTCAATACCACATCATGAAAAATTTTTAGGTTACCCAGTCTGACTGTATTAGTCTGGAATAGTTTGAGAACCTTAAAGTATATAAGAATTCTAATAGTACTTGTTAGTATTCACTCCTAGGATATTCCCAGAGATTTTTATTTCCTATAATGGTAGATACAAGGTGTGTGTGTGTGTATGTGTGTGTATTATTTCATATTAGATAAATGAGTGTTTTGCGTACAGGTATGTCTGTGCACATGTGTGCCTGGTACCCACAGAGGCCAGAAGAGGGCATCAGATTCCCTGGAACTAGAGTTATAGATGTTATATAGTTATAGAGCTAAGAGCTGCCATATGGGTGCTAGGACTCAACTCAGGTCCTCTCAAGAACAACAAGTGGTCTTAACCACTGACTCACCTCTCCAACCCCAGAATTAATTTGAATCGTGTAATTCTAAGACAGTTTTATTCAGAGACTACAGTTTGGGAAATATCTTTAGAATACAATTTGATGATGGCCTCAAACTGGAGAAGAATGCCAACAGATTGTATGTTGGGAATTAATGTTTTTATTCTTCTTTCTTACATGTTCTGTTTGTGTGCACGTGTGCATGTTTTGATTGTGACTACAACACACATTTACAGATCAGAGGACAACTTATGAGAGCAGATTCTCTTTTTCCACCCTGAGATCCTAGGAATTAGATCCAGGTTTTCAGGCTCGACAGAAATCACCATTTACTCAGTTGGACCCTCTGCCAAACCAATTACTATTTTTTCCTAGTCATAAAATAAGGCTTTTATTTTAAAAAATAAAGAGCACAAAAATATCACTCACCTTTTGATGCATTTTATTATTTCTCTCCTTATGTTTACAATAAATACAGTCATTTTTAAAGAAAAGGATCATACCATACAAATTATTGAAGCTTATTCTTCACTTGGTCATGAAGGGAACAGCTCCTCCTTGGATTCTTTTTATCTTTTGGTGACTGTACAGGGGCATTATAGACATAACCATCGCATACTTTTGAACATTTAGTTTATTAGTAATTTTTTTGTTGTGCTACTATAAATAAGTTGAATATATTTCTTAACAGAAAATACAAAATCTTAATCTTTTTGAAACCTATACCACGCTCAGATTTTAGAGTACTTCAGATTAGTGTTTAACTCCTATGAGTTCCTCCTTATTTAGTGGGCACACAGGGCTCTCATGTCTCTTGCCAGAATCTATTCAGTTCATGGTAAACTTAACAGTTGTTGGCAAGCAATACCATGGGAATACTAAGCAGAAGTCATAAGATTTAAAAACAAGGAATATTTTTCTTGTTATCAAGTGATAAGGAAATTATTTCATCAAGACAATCACAAATCTAAAATATTTATGGATCTAATAGCATATCAAAACACATTGGGGGGGGGAGCCTGACTGAACTAAAAAGAAAACGACAAACCTCTAAGTTGGAGATTTTAACTCTCCTCTATCAGTGTTTGATAGAACAAAGGTGATGAAAAAATTTGGTCATTACTAAGAGAAATGCATAGAACCTAAAATAAGATACTTTAAATTAAGAATTTAAAGGGCTGAAGAGATGTCTCAGTAGTTGGTTTACTGCTCTTCCAGAAGAACTGAATTCAAGTCCCAGCTACCACATTGGGCAGCTCACAACCACCTGTAACTCCATCCAGTTCCAGGGGATCCAATGCCTCTGCAGATATCTGTATACATACACATGATATATGTTCACACAGACACACACACCCATATATACATAAAAAATTAAAAGTTTTTTTTAAAAAAAGGACTAATTTAAAATGTAAAGTCTGATAATTATAAATGTTGGTGAAAATGTGGAACATGCTGAATCTTATACATTGTCAGTAGGTACATTCTTATGAGGAATAAATAACAAATCTATAGTCATCCTATAGTCAAACATTAAAACAACAAATAACACATGAAAACAGATGTAACTAGCACCCTACTAGCTGCAACTGAATATTTAGACTCAATGCAAACATTCAGATATTCCTTACACTTCTTGGTACATTGTAAAACATGAACCAGCACACTAGCAGTATGCTACTCAATAGTCCTCAAAGCTACTCAGGAACCAT
Organism: Peromyscus leucopus; assembly: GCF_004664715.2. Lineage (NCBI taxonomy): Eukaryota > Metazoa > Chordata > Mammalia > Rodentia > Cricetidae > Peromyscus > Peromyscus leucopus. The sequence goes on from NC_051085.1 coordinate 9,417,052, forward strand.
TTTCTTGTGCCGTTTCAAGCTACAAATCAAGGATGAAAGCTTTGTAATACACAAGGATTGGGACATTAGCAACTCAGGTTTGGAGTACCGAAGAGTAAACATAGAAATAGTTTCTTACGCTTCAGCAAGGGCCTTGTTCAATGACGAGAGCAGTCACAGCCAGGAAAGCCCAAAGCTAGAAAATTCATCCCCACATTTACAGCTTATCCACAATCTTTACCAGTTTTTATATAATTACGAATCATTTTTATCTAAAGCTATAGAGCTTGGTTATATAACTGATATTTTACCTTATCAGGGTCCCAATGAATAAAGCTATCAAGTTAACCTAAGGCCACAATTGTTTGAATGAAAGAAAGGCTAATGTTAGCCCTATTTTTACAAAAAATTTTTTAAAAAAATCAATTCAGAGTAAAATCCAGCCAAACATCTATTAGTATGCTTTGTTCGTCAAAACTGCTGTCAATTTGAACCTGTTATCAGTTTACCTCTGTACTACCAAGACAGTAAATGCCAGGTACAGTGGTGCATTCTTGTGCTGGACGGTTTCCTGTCAACGCGACACAAACTAAAGTCACCTGAGAGGAAGAGCCTCAATTCAAAACAAACCTCCATAAGATCTGACCAGACTCAAGCCTGTAGGGCATTTTCTTAATTAGCGATTAATGGGAGGGAGGGCATTTTGGGTAGTGTCATCCCTGGGCTGGTGGTCCTAGGCTGAGTAAGCCAAGAGGAGCAAGCCAGTAAGCAGCACTCCTCAATGGCCTCTGTATCAGCTCCTGCCTCCAGGTTCCTGCTTTGTTTGAGTTTCTGCTTTGATTTCCACAATGATGAACTACAATGTGGAAGTGTAAACCAAATAAATCCTGTACTCTGACTAGACTCCTGGAGCTCAGCCTGGGGTTTGGCTGTGGCTCTCTGCATCTGCTTCCATCAGTCACTGGATGAAGGCTCTATCATGACAGGGTATTCACCAATCTCATTACCAGGGCAGGCCAGCTCAGGCACCCTCTCCACTATTGCTAGTAGTCTAAGCTGGGGTCATCCCTGTGGATTCCTGGGAATTTCCCTAGCACTTGGTTTCTCCTTATGCCCACAATGTCCCCTCTATATCTCTTTCATTGCTCTCCCACCCCATCCCCGTTCCAGTTTGACCATCCCGTTCCCTTATGTTCTTATCCTCCATCCCCTACCCCTCTACTGCCTCCCCTCACCCCCAGTTTACTCAGGAGATCTGAGCAAGAGGCATCAAGATCATGATGAGGAAACCTACAGAAACAACCAAACCAAGCTAGTGGGGACTCATGAACTTTAGATCAACAGCTGTGGAGCCTGCATGGGATGGACAAGACAGTTGTGTAGCTTGGTCTGTTTAAGGGGCCCCTGGTAGTGGGATCAGGATATATCCCTGCTACATGAGCTGACTGTTTGGAGCCCATTACCTAGACACCTTGCACAGCCTTGATACAGGGAGAGGGACCTGGACCTGCCTCTACTGAATGTACCAGACTTTGCTGACTCCCCCATGGGAGGGAGGCCTTACCTTTTAGGAGGAGGGGATAGGGGGTGAGTTGCAGGGAAAGGCTGGGAGTGGGGGAAGCAGGAGGAGGGATGAGAGGGAGATCTGTGTTTGGAATACAAAATGAATAAAAAAATTCTTAATAAAAAAAATCCTTTACTCCCCAACTTGCTTTTGATTCATGGTGTTTCATCACAGCAGTAGTAACCCTAACTAAGACAGTACCTATAACTTCAGGACCCTGAAGGCTAGGCAATAAGAACAAAAGTTCAAGGCCAGCCTGAGCTCCATTGCAAGACCCTCCCAAGACAGGCAGGCAGACAGAACACTGACAAGGAAACACAGCATATCACTGTTTCTAAGACATGTTCCAATTGCTGATATATAAAAACTTGGGGAGAAATACACTTTTTAGAATGAATGGACTACAGAATAACTCTTCTACCAATTTTTCATTAAAATATTTATGAGGGACTGGAGAGAAGGTTCAGTGATTAAAAGTGCATATTACTCTCACAGAAGACCCATGTTTCATTCTCAGCACCCACATCAAGAGGTTCACAAGCACCTCTGACTCCAGCTCCAAGGGATCTAATGCCTTCTTCTAGCCTCCTTGGGCACCTGCATTCATTCACACACACACACACACACACACACACACACACACACACACACACACACAATGAAAAATTAAAATTAATCTTTAAATTCAATAAAATATTTACAATATATATTCTGTTCTTAGAAACACAAGTCTGCTCCAACAGAAGAAAGAAAGAAAAAAAAAACTTGCTAAAAACTTCCTAAGATTACTAATGTTATCTCATAATTGATAGAAAATGGTTGTTTCTATCCTGGAATATAGTATTAGTTTTCATGGTAATAAATGAGCCAAGTGTAGTGGTTCATGTCTGTAATCCCAGCAATTGGAAGACTGAAGCATGAAAATCAGGTCAGCCAGAGCTATACTATGATTTCAAACCAGCCTGTCTTAGAGTGAGAGAGACCCTGTCTCAAAAAACTAAAAAGCAAAATAAGAAACAAATAAATTAGCTTCCATTATTTTTAAGGGCATTTACAACTTAGAAGCTTTCATATAATGCTCTCATTTAACAACGTAACAGGTCTTAGGTTACCTAGGAATATATTAGTTCCTACATACCAAAGCAGTACACAGAGGCAACAGGCAGAAATAAATCTTAGTCCAATAGAGGAACACTTGGATGAATGTTTATGTCTCGGGGGTTTTACACAATCATTAACACTGCAAATCAGGCAGGGCCATTTCACCATCTTGTAGGAAAGCCAAGACGACAGAGCAGACTAAGCAGGCCCTATCCACTGGAAACATTAGGTTGCTGGTTCGCAGACGCATCAGTCTAGAGTGAACCTTTAGACGTAATCAGCAGCATAGATCAGTTCTTAAAAATGTTGTTGTGAGGCTGGAGAGGTGGCTCAGAGGTTAAGAACACTGATGGCCCTTTCCAGAGGTCCTGAGTTCAATTCCCAGCAACCACGTAGTGGCTCACAACTGTCTGTAATGAGATCTGGTGCCCTCTTCTGGCCTGCAGGCGTACATGCAGACAGAGCACTGTTTACATAATAAATAAACCAATCTTTAAAAAAAGAGAGAGAGAGAGAACACTGCTGTGTTCTCTTTTTTAAAAATGTTATTAATGTGTACTCACACACACACACGTAAAGGCATACATGTGAAGGTCAAAAGATAACTTGTAGGAGTTGGTTCTCTCCATCCATCATGTAGGTCTCAGGAATCAAACTTAGGTGCTGGTAATGTTTGGTGGCAAGTTCCTTTACCTAATGGTCTATCTTGCCAGTTCAATTATCTTATAAAACAGCCAAAGAAAAGAATGTATGATGGGCTAGTGAGATAGCTTAGTTCATAAAAGTATCTGCTAGCCAAAGCACCTGAGTTCAATTTTCAGAACCCATACAAAAAGCTGAGTATGGTGGTACATGCCACGTTTTGGAAGGTGGAGAAGAGGTTCCTTTTGGTTCCATGGCCAGCCATTGTAGCCTACCCAGCAAGTATCAGGTCTCAATGATAGACCATGCCTCCAACACCAAGGTGGACAGCTATCCTGAGGAACACTTGATATTGACTTCTGGCCTTCACCTATACAAATAAAGAAACACACATGTGTGCTCATGCACAGAATCTGTGGTAATTTATAATTAAGAAAAAAAAGAAGAAATGCAAAAAGTTCTTGTAGTGTGTTCACAATCCAGTTGGGCTGGAGAGGTGGCTCAGTGTGAAAGTGCCTGCTGTACAAACATGAGGATCTTAGTTCAGATCCTCCCAACCCACTTAAGAAGCCAGGCATGGCTGTATGCATCTGTAACTCCTGTGCTGGAAGGAGAGAGGAGGCAGGGACGGTCAGATCCTTCCGAAAGAAACGTGTCTCAAAACACAGAAGTAGAAGCAAAAGAGAAAGATACCCAATGTTGATCTCTGGTCTTTACATGCACACACAAACAAACACATGCATGCATAAATGCACATACCCACGTGAGCATGGTACACAGGAAAAAAAAACTAAAGTAAGGGTTCTGTGAAATAATCTCTCATAAGGAAAGTAAATAAATTGAAAAGGCAAAGAAGAAACAAAAGACAACAGACATATGCAGAACTAAGACACAAACAAAACTCTATAAAAGAGAAAGGAATAAGAACTATATTGGGAATGAGAAAGAACAGAATCATTACTGTTGAAAACTAAATCAGTAATGTAGCGAACAATAAAAGAGCTCATCAATAATGCAGAAATTAAAAACTAGCAGCAGATGCGAGGACTGAACTGAAGAGTCGGCCCAGCAGGTAAAGATACTGTTGCCACACCTGACAACCCACACTATGGAAGAAAACCAACTCCTGCAAGCTGTCTCCTGACTTTATGTGTGTTGTGGCCCATGTGCACCTATATACACTAAATAGATAAATGTAATGAAACACAAAAAAAATGGAAAAGCTGAATGCTTAAAAGGAGAAAGTGAGGCCAGGCTTGGTAACAGACACCTTTAACACCAGCATGGACCTCTAAGTTTGAGACCACTCTGGTCTACAGAGCAAGTTCCAGGACAGCTAGGGCTATAAAGAAAAACCTTGTCTTAAAAAGAAAAATTAGGCCGGGCAGTGGTGGCGCACGCCTTTAATCCCAGCACTCAGGAGGCAGAGGCAGGCGGATCTCTGTGAGTTCAAGGCCAGCCTGGTCTACAGAGCGAGATCCAGGAAAGGCACAAAGCTACACAGAGAAACCCTGTCTCGAAAAGAAAAAAAAAGAAAGAAAGAAAGAAAAGAAAAATTAGTTAATAAAAAGGAGACAGTGAAAATGGGTACAGTATTTTAAAAAAGAGAAAGAAATATTATCCAATCCATAAGTAATATAGAATTTTAAAACTGCTTATTACTTATTTTATATTAAAAATCACAAAAAGGAATAACTGAAGGTATAATAGAAGAACCCCAAACTAAAAGGCACCTACATCTTTGTAGCAAAAGGACTTTCTTTAGCCCAGTCAGAATGTAAAGACCTGGGCCTGTGAGGTGGCTTAGTGGTTAATAGGTGCTTTGCTACCAAGCCTGATGACCTCAGTTAAATCCCTGAAATTCCCATGGTAGAACTGACTCCCACAAGTTGTCCTCTTACCTGTATGTGCCCACATGTGCCCACAAATACATGAGATTAAAAATAAAAATAAAAACATCAGAAAAATGTTCAAGAGAACTTGGAAGAAAAAAATACCTAGGATACCTGCACATTACGGTATACTTTAGCTTGTCCTTCTTAATCATGGTAGTCAGTAATAGGCACATGCAGCAAACATCATTCTCAGATAGTCTAGGGTTCAGAAAAACATTCTACAAACACATTCGCCTAAATAGTATCTGAAAACATTATTTCAAGAAACTAAGTGAATGAAACTTGGCACTCAAGTCGGGAATATTGAAACACCTCTGTAAACCAAGTATTACAAGGAGGGGGATCAAATCCAAACCTGGACTACAAATCAAGTTCAAGGCCAAGCTGGCAGACCAGAGACCTTGCCACTCACAAACCACAAAAGGAACTGAAACTTAAAAAAGGGGAACACTATAGTGCTCTAAACAAAATTAGTATGTACAAAGGATTTGTAAACTATTTTAATTCATACATAAGCTATCTTTGTTATTCAAGATATAATCTTTTTTTTAATTAGTTGAGAATTTTGCATGTATTTTGACATCTTAAATTTCTTCCAACTCTTCCCAGAGCCACACCTCCTTCCCTTCCCATACAACTTTGTAACCTTTTCTCCCCTTATCAAGGTCAATTTGTGCTGACTAAAAATTCTTGGATGTAAGACAGATTTAAGGGATTTGTGTCCACTAAAAAAAGCGATTTTTTTTAGGACAACATGTACAGTTTAGAACATTCCACACTTACATCTTGAGCATTGATATTGTAAGTAAAAAAACCCCACCCACAGTCTACTGGGGGCCACACTGTCGAGCTGGGTGTTTAAGGGGTGAGAGACATAAATGGACTGCATGAGTCCTGCCTTAAGAGATTTCATTATGTACAAGCAAATAGAAATCTGAAAATTTTCTATCATATGCATTTTGGATGAGGGATACAAATCTGTGTTACATAAGAGAAAATATTTTATCTTGTTCTTGAGTTTTATAATTAATTACAATTATATTTCAGTATATATGATTTTACACTGAAACATTTCACACTGCAAAATCCAAAACTAAAAAGGGAAAAGGGGTTACTTCAACTGCATAAAATTATAAAGATAAAGGAATAAAGCATATTTATTACAACAAAAATTTTACTGTCTAAAGTCTTACTGAAAATGGCTCAGACAGGTTTTTGTTAAACACGAGTGACCTACAGCAACAGGACGTGGTTTACAGTAGCTGTCAAAGAAGCAATCGAGTTCAAAGAAACAGAAATAATGACACAGTACAAGAAATAGGATTCAAGAGGGAATCATTTAAAGAATCCTTTTGAATTGTTAAAGAGGTATATACAATGCTATTCAAGTAAATCTGTTACAGATCTGCCACAGACAGATGTAAAACCCTAAAATTAGCATGTAGAAAATTAGGACAAGTCTATCACTGCTAGGTAATAATTTTTTTTAAGTAATTTATTTTTTATTTTATGTGCATTAGTGTTTTGTCTGTGTGTATGTCTGTGTGAGGGTCCCCTGGTCCCCTGTAACTGGATTTATAATTGTGAGCTGCCATATGGGTGCTGGGAATTGAACCCGGGTCCTTTCGAAGAACAGTCTGTGCTCTTAACCGCTAAGCCATCTCTTCAGCCCCTAGGTAATAATTTTTAAAATGCAGCTTGTATTTTTTATAGTAATTCGTCTTATTGTAGTTTTAAGTACCAGGGAAGAAGTTTCTTCACTATAAAGAGTTTAAAGAACTGTTGAAAAGTCCTATTAGTCATGAAGCTTTTACGTGTGCCAAATAACACACACAAATGAAACCATTAGTGATGCAAAGTAAGACAGAACAGAAGTGGGAAACAAACTGTTCATGACAGATGAGACAAAAATAAGTATCTAGAACTAAAACATTTGAAAACAAAATTTTAAAATGTCATATTTTCTTCATATAGTTTTATGTTCAAAGATATCCTATCAGTTTAATACCAGCTTTGGGAGAAGGAAAATTATTGTACCAAATGAACACACTGTGAGCTACATTACAACCTCAGAAACGCTTTCTAAATTTTTTAAAGGAATAATCAAGGAACTAACCATATGGCAATAATCTGAATCAAATAAATGAGAAATTACTTCAAGTTTCAAAAAATGTATATAGATTGGTGACATAACAAATTCTGTCAATAATCTATATCAAATAAATGAAAAATTACTTCAAGTTTCAATGAAATGTATATAGATTGGTGCCATAACAAATGCTAAAAAAAACCTCAATAAATACTGACTTTCAACCATGTTCTACTATATCACGTAAGAACTACTATTTGGGTTTTTTGTTTTGTTTTCGTTTTTGTTTTTAATGCTGCTGAGAAAAATAAATTGTGGAGAAAAGGTCTGATAATCTTAAAAATGTTTAAAATTATACTAAATTACTCAAAACATGCTAATCTATCTGCTCATATAGCTTTGAATTCTCTCTTAAACAGAGTCCAGAAGAGTCAAGTACTTCACATCAGGAGGTGACGGGCATTTCTGCCATTTCTTTCATAGCTCCCTGAAATCCTTCATAACCTCTGGATAACTATTTGGTAGTATTATTATTTTTTCCACAATGGCTACATTTTATTCATCTTTCTTTTATGTGATCAGTGAGAAACTAATAATCTAGTCACTCTAATGTCTACATGGTTGGTTAAGGAAAGGGACTGACTGAAAAGATAAAGCAATGTTTGTGTTAACACACAACTGTATATACAATGTGAAATAGCAAGACTCGATACAAAATTCTGAACAATTATAATTGATATGAAGTATTTTTCTACCTATGCTATACAATCTGATCATCTAAAAAATAGTCCTTTAAAAGATGGCTCTATTTCTTGACTGTAATGTCAAAAAAGTCTCACAATAGAAACAAATCTAGAAGAGGAAAAAAAAATAGACAAGATATTTTTGAAAATTTTAAAGCAGAGACTTTTAAGGATTAAACTCTCCAAATAATATATGTCCATGCAAGATCTTTTCTTTCCATTCTTGTCCCAAATATTCATGTATAACTTCATCAGAATATGTTTTAAAGGTGCATTTCACACACCAACACACACACACCGAAATTTTTAAAATCACTATTTAAATAAAGAACATTTACTGTAAGAACAACTCAATTCACAGATAGAGTCAATTTCCCTAACATATGAAGAATATCTCAGAATCAACACTTCCAACAGGAAAATGAGCAAAAGAGAAATAGCGTGTTTTAAAAATAAACACATGGACTGGGGATGTAGCTCAGTTGGCAAAGTGCTTGCCTAGCATTCACAAAGCTCCAGGTTTGATCCTCAGTATCACATAAACCAGGTATAGTGGTTTGAATACCTGTAATGCCAGCACTAAGGAAGTCAGGGCAGGAGGATCAAGGTCAAGATCATTCTCAACTAACAGTGACTTTCAGGCTAGTCTGTGCTACATGAAACTTTTCGTCTAAACGTACTTGTATGTACACACACATGCCTATGTGTGTGTGTATGATTCTCACGTATATGGAAAGACAATCTTACTATAATAAAAGAATGCTGGAGCCAGGAGATAGCTCAGCAGGTAAAGGTACTTGATACACAAGCCTGGTGCCCCAAGTTGCATTCTGGGAACCCAATGTAAAAACAGAAAGGGAGACCTGACTCCACAAGGTTGTCTGTCCCCCAACCCATACATGCATGCTGTGCTGTGAGGACGCACGTACACGCACTAATAAAAAATTAAGAAAAGCAAATCAATATTGCACTGAGATCTATACTTTTACATATCAGATTGACGATAAAACACTTGAGAACAAAATCTTCAATATCTGGTCTCATTTCTGGTGGCAGTACAAATTAAACCTCTGTATTACAATTTTTATAATTTAAAGAATTCTGGTAGAACATCTTTTTAAATGTGGTACACAAGATATACATGGTATAGGGTCATTTAAAAAATTAATGTAATTACTTGCTTTCTCAGGTCTCTGTATAAGGCAGACAGGTAAGAAACTTGGATGAATACAGTAGTCGTACTCCACCTATTGCTTATCTAATAATACCTTATTGTATAGTTAATGGACAATGTAGGTATTTGTGAATGTGACGCAGAAACAAGAATAGAATAAAAGTAACAGAAAGAATTAAGTTTACCTGAATCATCAAATATACTATTTATGTAAACACCTCCAGCTGAGGGTATAGCTTAGCAACAGAATCACACACAGGGTTCAATCCCTAACATTATTTTTAAAATTAAAAAAAAAAATACTTATTTAACAAAGGGAATGATGTCATACTGTTAGCAAGTGGGCCCTTTGGAAAAATGAGTCAGCCAGCAACAGTATAACAGATTATAATAATGGCCCCCTAATTAGCCATCCATCCTTAGGAAAGCCCTAAGGACAATCGCTGTGATTTGTTTTGGACCATCAAACAAGAAAACATATGGAGCTTGCTTCTACTCACTGCTCCTGGGAACGCTGGTGTTATCTTCAGGTGAAGAGTCATGGCTAGCCTGCTAGAAACTTCGGTTCTATGGCACCCTAGCTAACAGCCAGTAGCAAGTTCCAGACCAAATAAAACTATCCTAGACAAACCACCTGACCAATCCACTGATGGCAGACATATAAACAAGCCCACAGAGAAGCAGTAACAGAGATGCTGAACTAATAGGCGCCCAGGATCAGAGGTTAATACACCTATTTCTTGACAACAGGAAGTTTAGGGAGGGCTGGTGTACAGCAAAAGTTAGGAAAGGTGGGTACAAAAATAAAACTTTTGATCAAATAAAATTCCTACTTTACTTTTCTGCTCTTCAGTTCCACGGTGAGAACACAGTTGTCCCCACTAACTGTGGGACTGGCCAGAGTCCCCATTCTTCCACCTCAGATATTTAAGTCTCTTCTATGAAATGGAGAGGTAGTCGCACATAACCTATCAACAGCATCCCATGGATTGTAAATCACCTCTGGGCTACTTACAGCACCAAGTACAATATAAATGCTAGGCAAAGCAAATAGTTGCAATATTCAACTGTTTATTTAAAGAAGCAATAACATGTACACAATAAAGCACAGACGCAACTGGGTTTTCCCCTCAAATGCTTTCTGGGATTGGATGAATCCCTGGACATAAAACCTACAGACATGAAGATCTGACTGTCGATTCACATACTACTTCCTAAATTATACTAAACTTATAAAAATATTTTCTATTAAATTAACTGTAAAGTTCAATTTCCTTATAAAACATTTACATAAAGTAATTCAGTCTAAATGACCACACAACATTTAGAATAGATAGTACCACTTAGGAAAAAATGGATCAATATGAGTAAGTAGTGTACTATTACTGTGACTAAGAATATGCTCCCAGTCACTGTCATTTACTGACAATAACTATTACTGTTTTCTGAAAGAACTCGTCTTTTGCGTTTCTGCTTCTTCGGTCTAGATGAGTAATAACCTAATACATGGTCTCTCATTTGATCTCACATGCTATGAGGCAAACATGCTACAAACTTAGATAAAAGTCAATTAGCCTCTTCACATCTCATTTTCTCAAGTGTAAAATGGAGAAAACAGTACTTTTTTTTTTATAGTTATGAAGACTAACTTACTTGGAAAATGGTATACAATAAAGATAAAAGAAATGGTCCAACACCTGTTACTAAAAATAATATAAATTAAAGTATTTAGCTAACATGTGCCTTCTATTTTAAAAACCTTAAACCTAATCAACCAAAACATGATACATCAAAATTAACTTGGAAAGTCTTTGACTTGGGGGGGTGGGGGAGAGAAGCTAACAGAAGTTATTTAAAAAAACAACCCTGAGCAAACATATTTACAAAATATATGGTAAAGACAATTGAAGCACTAGAGAAGAATGAATCATTTGGCCTATACCCCATAATCTTAAATAGGCTTTCAAAAAAGAGGCTCCATTTTTTATATGTGTATTATAAATTCACAAAAGGCAAAAACAAGCAAAACAATAAATCCCTTTGACAAGTCACCTTTGCGGAGACATCTGGCATGTGCTTTTAATATGTTCTATCATAGTTTATGTATTTTTTAAGCACTACTAATGACTTTGGAAAATCAGGCTCCTTGAAAGAAATACAGTTAACCTAATCTGCAGCACTGGGAAAACTAGTTACTCCTTAACCAATGGCTTATCACTGCTTTCTTTCAAGCAAAGAGCAGACAAGGACATTGTCCTGCCCTACATGAAATAAGGGTTTGTTTTGTTTTTAAAGTTATGCCTGGATGGGGTGATTATAAAAATTGGCCAACTTTTAAAAGGTGTTTTAAATACATAAGTCTCTCATCCATAGACAGAGTCACTGACCAACTATAAAGAGCCTACCCAAAATGTGCAAGTCATCTACTTTACACTAATGTGAGGAGTACATAAATGGTACAAAATGGTTCATTTTCCATTTCACTTCAATTCAAACGTTTTAAAGAGCACTCAGTACACAAGAGGCAACAAGGAAGATTCTGGAGACAAGTGTAAAAAGGGTAACATTGTGCTACTATATGGCAGACATTTGCTGGTTACTTTATTAAGTAATAATAGTCCTGTGAGGTAGAAATCATTAAACTTGGTTTACAGAGAAGGAAGTTAAGGCACACAGAAGTAAAATAACTTGCCCAGGGTATCTCAGCACAGAAGGCAGTGGGATGGGGGAGTTATTGGGGGGTGAGGGGGTATACCTGAGGATAGCGCTGACTGTTTCTACAATGTTTAATGCCGTAGTCCTTCCATAGCAGTGTGGGAAAGGGCCAGGACTTAGAAAACCAAGGAGATAAACTGAGGGAGTGGTCAAAGGAGCCCGAGGCTTAGAGTTTGATATCTGAGTTGTTACTTTTAAGGATGAATACCACTTCAATGCAAGGATCACCCCACCCCCCTCACCCCCAATATATTAACCAAAATAAATTACTTACTTGAAATTGAGAAAAACAATTTTGAGAGTAATCTTCCTCAGATATATTATTCCATAGTTTTAAAACAAATAATATGATGACAGTTTAATTTTTAGGTTGCTTTTATGTGGCTTGTCTTGGTTTTTATTCTGAAATGAAATTTAGATTAGTCATTTTCTTGTTCTGAGAAACTAGGAGTATGCCAACATGTTTTAACTTTACATTCTTTCACATAGCAACATGTATTCTTACTTACAAAGCCATCTCTTCCACATCTTAAACAAATCTAATTTAATATATAAATTACTTTTAAGTGTAAATATATGTATATGCAAACTAAAATACTTCTTTTAATTCTTGTTACACTTTCTTGGCAATTGTAAGAAGTGTAAGAAAAATAGAAAACTTTTACAAACTGTTAAATATTAGACAAGGCATTTCTGAGGTAACACTTTTTATTTGTTTATATAGTTAATGTTCCCTGAACCCAAAGAAAATTAAATAATTATCTCTAAAGAAAATGATTTCAAATTCTTAGTATTTCCCAAAACTATCATCCGAAATTAAAATAGAATTGGCCAGAAAGTATATATAAATAATTTTACACTGACAATGACTATCCATTTGCTCCAGAAATCACTGTTAGACATATATTCAATTTCTGCTGCAGAAAACAGTCCAGTTTCCCAATAATAATTAAGCAACTAGTTTTCATTTAAACAAATTGAAATATTTAAAAATCTATAAGAACCAGAAGCAACACAGGATCATCTGGAAATCTTCAAAGTATAATTTTTTAAAAACCACCAAAAGGTTAAAGGATTGTAACTGGGAGTCTTAATCTTACTAATAGTATGTTTTGGTCTCCTAAATGCATCTACATCATGTTTGGATAGTGGGTATCTTTATGATTGCCTAAGATACCCATCTCCGTATTATTTATATTTGAATAGCAATTACAAGTTAACATAACTATACTCAAAGTTCACTGTATTTTCCTTCACTCCTATCATTTCCTCTTTAATATCACTGTGGTGTTAAAATAGCAACTAGGTACCAAGTAGCACACACTCCAAAGCATATCATATATCACACTCATTAAATTTATAAGCATTTCTTTGAAACAACTGGAGCTAATATTAGGCAACCTACCCTATTTAAATGCAACCTACTTAAACTACAATCATTTTTTACTTCATAGTAACTGAACACATTCTAATCCAATGAAAAGCAAGAGAAACATGCACACCAGCAAAGGAATCTGAGAAGTCTAATACATTTTTAATTGTGTATGATTTTAACACTGATTTTCATTTTTAACTGTCCTAATTCTTTATTTATGCAAGTTTTACTTATTATTCTTAAAGAACAATCATCTCTCTCTCTCTCTCTCACACACACACACACACAAACTTACTCAAATCTATTCTACAATTATATTCTCTCCTAGACACAGTAGGCCTTTAAAGAGTTCTAAACTAATCCATGAAATTAGTAATTCTACCAATGTCCCACATTTCGTCTTTCAGTTGTCATCATTATCTTCCTACAATACCCCCTCCAATTTGAGGGAGTAAGGGCCACTTGAAGCAGTGAAAGCTGTCCAGATTCCCAGTGTTCAAATCTACCCCCAGAGCAATCAACTACTGGACACAGCCTGAAGCTGCTGCCTGTCTAAAATTCATGTGTGTGAATATTTATATATATATATAGTTATATATATTCCAACATACGAAGTTTTAAATATATCACACATATATACATATAAAAATAAGACTAGAATGGTCTTTCTCCACCCTCACATTGTTACTGGTTTTTAACTCCTTAGACAACAGAAGAATGCATAGAACATTTGCATGATGGTTAGTGAACATATAACATATATTATATATATGTTAAGATTTAAAGTATTATAATATTGTTTGATATATAATGAAAAATTCATAACATGAATTATCAATTCAAACTTCTTCACATCAAGAAGGATTTTTTTTAAGGGGGACATATATATTCTATTAGTTACTTTGCATCAAGCTAAACTGGTCCATCAAATGCACATGGCAAGCAGGATTGAGATTTGGTGGTCTTTCCCCTGCCCATCTCTGCCTCCTTGTCATTATCAGTGAGATGCACCTTGCACTGGATGCCATGCTCCTCAGGCACTTTGAATACAAGTTCAGAGCAGCTCCAAAAATCTCTTTTCCTCAAGAAGCTGCCATGGCTGACAGCTGAAGTCATTCCGATTAGTAAAGCACCTCCACTACTCCACTTCAAATATCAACAAAAATTACTCCTCACCCTGGTGTTTAGAGGTACCCCCACAGCCTCTATCTCACTAGGGCCACCCTCCAGTGAGCCACACCCATCAATTAAAGGCTCTGAATTAGATCTCCAACAACACTTAACATCAAACAGTATTGTAGCAATCAGTTTGTAGCTGTTTATAGCAATTATTAGGAACTTTTCCTTTTGTCCTGCTTTTACTAATCCTATGACTAGAACTTGAACCAGTTCTACTCACTGGAGGCAATTACTATCACCACATTGCCCTCTCTTTCCGAAGACAACAGTACATATGCATTACATTACGTATCTCTATCTAAAACATACTCCAGTCTTTCACCTTTCCTGCTTCCTCTTTCAACATGGCACCACCGATGTACATACAGTACTGTATCACACTGCAGCCACAGATATTCTGACATTTTATTTGACACATATGCAAAATGTGAAACATAAAAATCCTTGAGTAGCATTGCTAACTTACAATAAAAGTACACTTGTAACTGAAAATTTCCAAACTGCTCTCCATAGAGCATGAGTACTTCATAACCACCCTACCAACAATGTAGGAGACCGGCGTTTTCTTTCTTCACTACTCTCACTTATCCTAAATAGCTTTGCAAATATAACAGATGATGGAATATGTCGTAGCTATAATTATAACTTTATAAGAAATACTATATACATATAGCAGTTTTCACATGAAAACTGTCTTTGTTCATTCCTCAATTGGCAGGAGCTATTTACTAGAAATTGGTCCTTTCTCAAAGGTACAAATGAGTTTACTAGTCCATTTACCTTTTAGTTTATGATTTGTCCTCCACACAGAATTTTACTTCTGTGTTATAAAATTCAGAATCTAGCTTTAGCGTTTTTTTTCATAATCCGAAAGGCATTTATCATTCCTGAACTACATCAAAAGTGATTATCCTATTTCTTACTTCACATTTGTTTTTGACTCCTCTGGAAGCTAACTTTTTTTTTTTCCAGAATAGTAGCAATCTATTTTGAAAATCCTTATTAAATAACCATTCTTTTCCAAACTGAAAGATCAAAGATAGTATCTTTGTTTTAAAGTATTAACATACATGAGTTTATTTCTGAGTTTTACTCTGTTGCATTGTTATCATGTGTCAAAATCATGCCAGGTTCGTAAACATTTTAAGTCCCAGGCATAGAACTCAGTGGGAGAGTACGTGCCTAGCATTATACAAGCCCAGGGTTTGACCCTCAACACAAGAAAACACACCTTCATATACCTACTCCCACACCCACACTTTAAAATTGAAATAACTTTACAAACAAATGGACATACTTCGACTAGAAATTGTTATTCTTCTTTAATAGAAAAAGTCTTTGACATTTTCTTAGCTAAGTATAATCAAGATCAAAACACCATTATGCAATTCTGCACTTTGATGGATATTTATTTTGGAGACCCTAATGAGAATCATACCTTTTTCTTACCATATTTCTGAAAAACACCTATGAAACTGGCATTTGCTTAACAAGCATGTGAACAGTCTTTTACAAACTATGTGGTCAATACATGCTATCTGTAGAAAATCTGAAAAGTACAAAACACAGTTTCTACAGAGAATCGACCTTTATATTTCAATTCATTTTTCTGCATTTAAATGACTATTTTGTAAACTGATTTTTGCACAAAATATGATGACAATATTTTCCATGTTACTACATAATCTAAAACACGATTCAGGAATGAATAATATTTTGCTGGAATATGCTCCCTTTATGTAACTAATTCCCAACTGTTAGGTATCTGGGACTATTCTCTGTGATGACTATCATCCATTGACTAATTCTTGCAATGAATGCTTATGTTTCAAGCACTCTGGTAAGCATCGCTCTATAGTGGTGAACAACACCAAAATCATTACTAGTATTTCTGGTGGTTACAATCAGGAGAAGCTAAACATTAATCGCCAACATATACAAAATAATAACTACAACAATGCTATGAAGAAGCTTTAAATGTATGTGGGTAGGGAGGGCTTCCTTGAAGAAGAAAAAGAAAACATTCTACTCACAGAGAACAACAAGTACAATACCCTCAATGTGGGAGGGAGTACAGCGAGAAAAAGGGACTGCAATAATGACAATATGGCAGGACTACAGAGAACAACATGGCAAGAAGAATATGGCTCAAGCCATGGCTGAACACAAAGGTGGGGCCAGGCAAGACCTTGTGAGATAGGGAGTTGACACCACATTAATACAAAGAATTTTGTCTGTATTCTAAATACAAATGAAAGCTACTAAAGCGTATAAGGTGATGTAAACAGGATTTCATTTGGAAAAAAATCTGATTACAGTGTAGAAATCAGATTAGAAGGGGCAGAGTAGATTGGGATAAACCAAGATTAAAAGGCTATTGTAGTAAACCCTTTCAAAAATGTCAGGAGCTTGGAAACTACGATGGTGATGGTCAATGAAAAGTAGACGGATTCAAATTATAATCAGATTTGCCAAAAGATTTATGGTCGTAGATTAAAATCCCTGAAACTAGAATCAATGGGTCAAAAAGGAACATTTCAAGGATTTTGGTATATTCATTGCTAAGCTGCCCTAGAGAAAAGTTTTCTTCATTTGTGAATTATCTTCTATCTACTCCTCTATCCAAATTTTTAACTCTTTTTTTTTTAAAGATTTATTTATTTATTATGTATACAGTGTTCTGTCTGTGTGCCAGATCTCATTACAGATGGTTGTGAGCCACCATGTGGGTGCTGGGAATTGAACTCAGGACCTCTGAAAGAGCAGCCAGTGCTCTTAACCACTGAGCCATCTCTCCAGCCCCCCAAATTTTTAACTCTTAACCAATTTAAAATAATTTAATCCATACTTCCTTCACGAAGGCTTCTATGGCCTTCCCTTTTTGCCTGTCAGGTGGTCACGACACCCTCCTCTTGGGATCCTCACTATCTCTTGCACACATTCCTAAACTTTAGTCTATGCTCACTTTACACTTCAATGTCTGTTTTCTGTGTTTCTGGAGGGTAATGCTGCTTTAACAAAGGCGCCCAGAGTATGTTGATAGACACATAGGAGCTTCTCCATAGTGTGCCAGAATCAAGAGGGCTCCTGCCTGCTTCTAGTTTGCTGATTATGACGTTAGTCAAATATAATACAACTAGTAAAGCTTTCTATTTGGCACTTCAAATATTTATTAAAGTGGCCAATTTTGTTTGCGATTAACCTAACTAGATCTCTGTGTGCTCCTGAAAATCTCTAATAATTATAACTGAATATGTCTTATATGATCTTAAGATATTTTTGAATGTTGAGCTAAAAGAGCGAACAAGATTCTCAACCTTTTGAGAATCTGAGTTAAGTGCTATAGTTTTCAAAAATCATATTCATAAAAATGTAGTTAATAATCTACCAACCTACTAAAACAGGTCATTATAATAGTTCACTACAGCTAGGTTTATAAAGTAGAAGAAATCAGTCAAGCCCCTCTACTCATGTAGAATTTCACAATTAGAATCCATGTTTAAAAAAAAAAAAAAAAATCTGATTTCATGTTACTATGGCCAACATTCTTTAAAAATAGGTGCCAAGTAGGAAGAAAAGTTATAGGAGAGCAGTAGTAAGTTCCTGACCTTAAACTTGAGGGCAACCAGCTCCCGCTCTAGTCTGTCTGGCCTACGAGTCCAGGACTCAGTTAGTGAACACCTCGCTCTTCTATTTACCCCTACTCTGCATCTCAGCGGGGAAGCTCTTTGAAAGGATAATTAGGTTTCACCTGGTGCTGAGGAAACCGGGAGTCGGGAGTCGTCTAAGCTCAGCAGAAGGGGAGCTACATCAAGCAATGAAGCAAGAGTTGAGGCCTGGAAACCGGACAGCATCCAGTTCCTCACCTGAGTCAGGTCCTCAGCAGGATTTTATGTGAATTCCCGAGTAGTCACACCAACATTCAAATATCAATGAAAATGCAATATCCCACACTTTAGTCATAATCTTGCTTTCTTCCACTAAGACAAATTACTAGAATGCTGTTATAAAAGACTTTTTTCCCTACAAATGATAATGTTTGGGACACAGCTGCATCAAAATAACGTTCAAGACTTTTTTCGAGACAGGGTTTCTCTGTGTTAAGTTTGGTGCCTTTCCTGGATCTCGCTCTGTAGACCAGGCTAGCTACTCCAACTCACAGAGATCCACCTGCCTCTGCCTCCCAAGTGCTGGGATTAAAGGCGTGCGCCACCACCGCCAGGCTGTTCAATACGTTTTTTACAAAATGAGTCTAGGGCCAATGAGAAGGCTTAGCTGGTAAAAGAACTCATATGGCGGAAGGATTCTCTCTGACCTCCACGTATACAACATGGTGCGTGAGTGAGTACACACACACACACACACACACACACACACACACACACACACACTCACACAAACGTAAAAATTACTAATGAGTTTGAAAGAACCAAAGGGTTTTGTTTCGTTTTGTTTTATTGTTTTTTCAAGACAGCCTTTCTCTGTGTAGTTTTGGTGCCTGTCCTGGATCTCGCTCTGTAGACCTGGCCGGCCTCGAACTCACAGAGATCTACCTGGCTCTGCCTCCCGAGTGCTGGAATTAAAGGCGTGCACCACCAGGCCCGGCCAAAGGATTTTTTAATAATAATTCCACCATTCACATGAAAATAAAATAAAGTGACTTCAACTCAAAACAGAGACTTTTAAATCCAAGACATTTTTTTTTTTTTTTTTTTTTTACTTTACGCAAAGTATGTCCTTAAAACAGGACAACAAAAGTTAACTGGACTGTTTCCTAAAGCAGAAAATTACTTTTCATGCAATAGCAGTATTCCAATCCGTTCAGAATTTATAATTCTTAAATAGCCATTTTGAGAGAAATTTTCTTCTGATGCTATTATTCAGGACCTTCTTTGAAAAGCAAATTGTTTTAAAAAATCTTTTTTTCCAAACCAAAATAAAGAATTAATGACTTCCAAAATTAACACCTATAAACTGAAGATGTTTATGGCGCTTCATGAACTTATCAGATGTTACAAATATTCATTCTTGTCTTTGCTTGTTAGTAAAGATATGAACTACCTGCATTTTGTACTAGTAAATTTGTTTTCAATACAAATTCTAGCATTCAGATTTTGTTTTTCCCCCAAGACAAGGTCTCTGTCTAACAGCCCTAGCTGTCCTGGAACTTGCTCTGTAGACCAGGCTGGCCTTGAACTCAGAGATCCAGCATCACCACACCAAACAAGCATTAGATTTTTAATAAAATATTCTGGCCTCTGTATTACATTAATTATTTCCAAGTTTTATTTCTTTACATGGCCTGGACTAGTTTTCTTTGGGAAGAGAATTCAAAAGCAGAAAATTCTGCAGCTTAGTTTTTCTTGAGATTGAATGTAATATTAATTCCACTGGGAGTTTCTGACATTAAAAATGCTTGATTTATGAAAACTGTAGCTGTTGAGTATATGCCAAGGACTTCAATTTTCTTCTTGTTGTGGAAACAAGATTTGTTTTATACTATGTAAGGAATTATTTTATTGTTTTCTCTCTTGACCTCAGCTCCAAGGCATATACCAACCAAGTAAATTATTAACATATATTATTGCACGAATTACTGAGTCCTAAACTGACATTTACATTCATGTGTCATGCTTGAAACAAATTTTTTAAGCCTGTGAATTATACCTCTTTCAACCTGATTTCAATCCTTAGCAACTCAACGTTTGGTTTTGCTTGTATGAAAAGTTATTTTTTTTTCTTCATTTACACTATACATTTCATAGAACACCATAAAAACTGGATTTTTCTTTTTTTTTTTAATTAGGGGCTGGCGACCTATTGTAAGTTATTCAGGAAGAAAAGAGATAAATATTTCTTATGAAATAGTTCACATTCCAGTATTCAGAAACACAAGTGTATATACCATATACAAATATTACTATTTGTAAAGGATATTCCTTCACAGAATTGTGCTGTTAGTGAAATTCATGTATTTCCACACAAAACTTTCCTACATGATACAGTTTTAAAATCACCCAGAGACACATATTTAGTGAGTGTAGCAGGAAAAACCAAACTGTAGCAATGTAACTCAACCACCGTACAAACTGGAACACCACAACATAGCCTATTAGCATGTTGCTCTAGGACTTGAAAATCAACTTCACTATCATTCTCTGCAGCTGAAGGAAGAGCAGGCAGTGTATTACTCCGAGATTCCGAATCAAAACAAAGACAGCACCACGATGTTTAAAAGGGTAGAAAACCTATCTATCCTCCAGGACACTATAACGCCTCTTATTTTCCAGTCTTCCGAGTCCCAAGGGCTGTACTCTCCACCAACTGTTAACAGCATTCAAATTCTCTATCCTCCACAGTTCACAAGCGTCAAACTTCCACTATTGTAAAAAGGAGTCTTTTACCAAATCTTATTTATAGCACTGACATTTTTGACAAAGAAAATTCACATTAAAAAGGTAGTAGCTTAGAATGGGTGCCTGTATTTTGGAAAGGGTATTATCTTGGTGTAGTCCACAGAGGCGGGCTGGAGTAATCAAGATGAATGGCGATGAGGGCGAGGTGCATCAAGTGGGAAATGCTATCTACAATCCCATAGGGCAATAGCTTGGTGAGAACATCCCCCTCCAGAATACGGCTTTATCATTTCACGTTAAGAGTTGAAAGCATGTAAAATGCAAAACTGAAAAATAAAAAAAAAAAACACACAAAAACCTTGTACAGGTGTCCACTGTCCTATTTGTATTGTAAATCCCAACGAGCGTTCCAGAACATAGCTTGTCATTTCCCCCCCACCATTTCTTCAAAATAGTTTTTTTTTTTTTTAAGCTATTTTTAAAATGCAACCCCACAACCCAGCCCAGAGGCATTGTAAAACGTCCATGCTGCCGAGCTTGGCTGTGCTGGCTAACGGATTCACCTCCATTAAGTGCAATATTTTAGGTCGGGCGACACAAACACGTATGTCCTATCTCCACGGATGCCCATTTCCTGAAAGCCGGGGCACCTGAGGATGCCGCTCGGTCCCCGCCACGGCATTCAACTCGAAGCAGTCACGACCCGCACTCGCAGCACAAGCCACATGGTCACCTCAATGAGAAAGATTATCTGGCCCCCCGGGCGCCACTTTCTACAAGCCACAGCCTCTCCGGCAGGGGCAGAGGAGAGCGAGGGTGAGAAGCAGGCGACGGGGAGCCACTGACATCGGGGCTGACACTTCGCCTCTGCTCTCAAAGCCAGGTCTATCTAGAACAGGGCACCGGGGAGATGCAGCGAGGGCCCGGGGTCCCATCAGCGACCGACCTCTAAGGACCCGCGAACTCGTCCTTGGGGGGCGGCGGGGGGGGGGGGGACGAGGCACCGCCACCGAGCCCACCAAGCCCACCGAGCCGGGGACCTAGCCCGCCCGCCGCTCGCGCGGTCCAGCCCCGGCGCCCAGCCGCGGAGGTGGGGGGCGCAGCGCTCGCACGAACCCACATTTTTTATTTTATTTAATCTTGCGCCTCCTGTCACGCGCGGGAGAACAGGGCGAGCCAAGCGAAGGAGAGGGGAGACTCCCGCAGCGACCCCGGCGAGGGCCGGCGGCGTGCGCGCGAGTGCGCGGCGGGGAGGGCAGCCCCGGCGCCCCGGCGCCCCGGCGCTCGCACTCCCGCCCGCCCGCCCGCCCGCTCCCGCTTACCTGCCGGGGTCGCTCCGAAGACTCGTACCACCGGCACCTTCTTGACAGGGAGCTGGGTGAGGGGGGACTGGCAGATATCCAGGCCCCGCAGCGGGCTGGCCATGTAGTAGTCGGCAGTCACTATCCTCACCGAAAACATGTTCGCCGCCGCCGCCACCGCCTCCCCTCCACTGGCGGGCGACCTGGCAGCAGCGGCGGCAGCAGCGGCGGCGGCGGCTCCGCAGAGGCGCCGCCTCCCCCTTCTCTCGGTCCGGCTTCCCCCCCTTTTCCCCTCCCCTCGCACGGACGCCCGAGACGAGCGGCGGCGGCGGCGGTGGCGCGCGCGCGGGGGGCTGCGGGGCTGGGGTGTGCTGCTGCCGCCGCCTCCTCTTCCTCCTCCTCCTGCTGCTCTTCCTCCTCCTCCTCCTCCTCCTCCTCCTGCTCAGACGCTCCCGGCCCCAGGCAGCGGGAGAGAAGCCCTGGCGCGGTCGTCGGGTCGGGTGGTGCCGCTGGTGCTGTCGCCGCGGCCGCCGCCGCCGGGGATCACACGGGCTCCTCGGTCCCAGGCTGCAGCTCTTGTTGCCATGATGATGATGTCACGGACGCAACCACTGGGGGAGGGGGGAGGAGGAGGGGTGCGCGCGCGCGTGTGTGTGCGCGTGAGCGAGGACGGGCGAGCGCGCGAGCGCGCGCCCCGGCGGGGACCCGGTTTTTTTTTTGGGGGGGGGTGTCCTCCTCCCCGCCTCCCCGGCCTGGAGCGCGCGGCCCCGGGAAGGGGCTGGCGGGAAGCCGGGGCCGCGCGGCGCGGCGCGGAACGCGCCGAGGAATCGATGATTCGGCCTGTGGGCAGGGTCACTGCAGCGGGGCCGGGGGAGGAGGCGGGGAGCGCCGATGTCATGGATAGGCTCCGAGGGGCGCGGGGTTTTGGCGGCTCCTGGCGCTCGCCTCGCCGACCGCCATGTCACATCCGAGGGAGGAGGCGGGGGCGGCCGCGGAGAGGATTTTTTTGTTGTTTTTTGTTTTTTTTTTGTCCCCCCTCCCCGCCCCCCCACCAGGTAAGGAAGGGAAGCCGCCCGCGGGAGAAAGGCGGCGCGGCGCAGATCTCGTGCGGCCCGGGCCTCGCGGGAGGAAGGGAAGGAGGGCGGACGAGCGGGCGGGCGGGCCGGGCGGGGCGCGGGCCGGGCCGGCCCTTCTCAGGTAACGCCGCCGAGCCCGGGCCAGCGCGAGGGGCGGGGGCGCGCGGGCCTCGGCCTATAAAAGGGCCGCCCTGGTGCTCCCTCCCTCCCTCCCTCTCCCCCCTCCCTCCCCCCCCCCCAGCCGAGCCCCGGCGGCGAGCCTGGCGCTCCGCCTCGCTTCCCCCCGCCCCCGCTTCTCCTCTGCGGTGCTGCAGTGTCTCCGCCCGGCCACTTGAATGAGATTTATTCACGCGCGGCCCTGCCCAGCTTTGCCCAGGGTTGGCAGAGGCACAGCACAGGGATTTCCCACCGTCGTGGTGTTCTCCCGCCCCCTGTCTACCCGCCCCGCATTTTTACATTCACCGTGGTTTCCTCCGGCCCGGAGCAAGTACACGTTCAAGACTTGTTTGCCGGGGTCACCTCCCTCCACGCCTCTCCAGGCCGCCGGCTGAGCCCTGAGAGCCATTCACAGACAATTTGGGCATAAGAGGGGGAGAAAAAGGCTCGTACCGTGTTTTCATGTGCACGTTGTGCAAGATTTTACTACGGGTTGACACAGAAGCAAAAGGGGGGGGTGGGGTAGGACCGTTAGACAAAAAACAACTTTTATTTGGAGCCTGAGCGGTGATGGGAGTGATGCAGTTAGGGATTTGGGGGGGTCGGGGGTGGGGTGGGTGAGGGGAACAGATGCTGCTGGTGTGGATGTTAAATTACAACCTATGGGTTTTTGTCTGGCGTGGTCACTAATATTGGGCGTGACCTTGGACAAATAATTTGGTTTCTTGAGGCCTCCGTTTTCTCACGTGTAAAAGAAGGGCTTCTCTTAAAAACTAATCTTTATGGGTTCCAACCCCTCCCCCCCAAAAAAAAAAAAGATTTAAGTCATAGGACCAGAAACTATGGTTTCAGCTTTGAAATTTGCCGCTGGAATTAAGACACTTGACAGTCATTATGCATCCAAAGTAGAGCTCATTCTGTCCCACTTACAGAATTATACTGGTGCATTTTACTGGTTGGTTATATTCCCTTGGATTTGGAGTGGTGTGGAAAGCTCCTTGTTTGCAGCCATTGTGGGTTTTCACATAAAATCAAAATGCTTAAAGGGAAACATCACAGAGAGAAGGTTTCTATAACATAAATGCTAATATGGATCTATGCTTAGGGTGATTTGAGACCGATCAATGCAGTAGATTACCCTCAAGAGCGTCATAATAAATGGCAAGACGAGGGCATAAACCTACTACCAGCTCTAGTACAAGGGAAATTTTTAAAAATTGATTTTAAGGGCTGGAGAGATGGCTCAGGGGTTAAGAGCGCTGACCCGAGTTCAATTCCAGCACCCACATGGCATCTCACACCTGTCTGTAACTCCAGTTTCAGGGGACTCTGGCACCCATGGCAAAACCACAAATGCACATAAAAATAAAATAAAATATATTTTTAAAACTTGATTTTAAGTATTAAAAGACTATAGGAGTTATTTTAAAATAAGACTACCACACACAGCCCTAGGTTCATCTGCAGTGTGTGTGTGTGTGTGTGTGTGTATGTGAATGTGTGCATACTTAATGTGCTTTCTGGTAAAATAAGTATCTTATATAAGCAGAATGTCAAACTGACAATGTCAGTGATTTCCACGGTGTTCTGTGGCACTTAGGATATTTTTTAAATTGTAATATTTTTGTCACTTACTAACTCACTTTTGGGGGGATGGAAAATGGCAATCTGTTTTCTTAGCAACCCCACCATCCAGCTGTACCCCAACTGTGTATCTCAAACAGTATAAGATTGAGAATCCTATATTATATTTGATGAAATCCATACATAATGTTTAAATTAAAGTTACTGTTTCTAACTGATGAAAAGTAAAAGTGTCAAATTAAGAGTAGCTCTTTCTATAACAAGATTCTTGACCATTGCACCTTTAAACATGATTTACTTTTTCAAAGGGCACTTACAACCATGTTTCACATTCTTCTAGAACTCCAAGGAAATAATGTTGACTCCTGAAAAACATTTACAGCTTTAGATGAGGAATATTGTTTCTATTACATGTAATTTAAAGTTGATTATCAAATTAAAAACCTGATAACAGTCTCCTAACCACAATTTAATAGTTTTTATAAATATATTCTTCCTGGAAAAAAATTATAGCATTTTTCAGTTAGTGACTCTGTTTTAAAATTTAATTTACTAGATAAGTGAGTTTGTCTGATAACTATCAGTTTATTTTCTCATCTATGAAATGATGAAAAAAATTTTAATTTTTCAGGCATGTAATCAGACTCAAAATTTAATAATATGGGTGAAAGTTCACATCCAGATGACTACTATATGTACAATAATGTAAAATGCCAAACATAAATTTAAATTTTTGTTTTGTTTTGTTTTTGTTTTTGTTTTCTCCGAGACAGGTTTCTCTGTGTAGCTTTGGAGCCTGTCCTGGATCTCGATCTGTAGACCAAGCTGGCCTGGAACTCACAGAGATCCACCTGGCTCTGCCTCCCAGCGTTGGGATTAAAGGCGTGCACCACCACCACCCCACCACCACCACCACCACACCACCACCGCCAGGCCTAAATAGTTTTTTTTTAATGGCTATCATTTGCTAAGGTAATGAGAGAGATGGTGACATGATACCTATCCTTGCAGAGTTTATATGCCAGAATTATAAAAAAAATGTATTTCAATGATAGCAATTAACATTTTTCAGTTATTCTAGCTCATTGACTGACAGTTACCATCTTATCCATTTACTCAGAGCCTTCCTACCCGTCTGTACCAATACTTTTCAATATCAATCTAAAACATTTACCTCTTAGTGATTGATTATCTGGAATAGTAGGCAAAGACCACTGTATTTTGGGGAGAACATACTGGCTTCTTATTCAACAACAGCCAGTCCATTCTGTATTAGCAACTTTTCTCACTGTGGCCAGAACACCTGACAAGAAGAAACATAAGGAGGGAAGAATTTATTTGGGCTTAAGGTTCTAAGAAATATAGTCCTTAAGGGGAAGACATGGTAACAAGAATGTGGGGTAGCTGCTTATATTTTGTCCAGTCAGGAAGCAGAGAAAGATGAATTCTAGTCCTCGGCTCATTTCACCTTTTAATTTATTCAGGGACCCCAACTTATAGAATAGTGTTGTTCACAGTCAGGGTGGCTCTTTCCTTGTCAATTAAACCTTTCTGGAAACACCCTTGTAGATATGCCGTGTGTTTCCATGGTGACTCTAACTCTAATCACTTTAACAATGAAGATTAGCCACTACAACCTTCTAGTTTGCTCTTTTGTACTTTAGAAGCTGGCAAGTAAAAACTGGTTCAGACTCCCTTGCAGCTAGAGTGCTAACATGAGATTAGTGGCATGATGATAAATGTTTAATACCAGCCACAAAGAGTGTGGACCCCTTAATATTTAGTATTCAAGTTTTTAAAGTGACTCCCAAGCCACCAGAATGATTTGCTTAGATATGAATTAATTGGAAAGAATGCTAACAATCAGAAACTGGCTTCAGTGTGTAGTTTAATTTCCAGCCACCAAAAGTGAATAACGATTCACCTGTTATTTAGAAAGATGAGTTCTGACAGACACCATGGTGAGAGTCTCTGATTTTTCTGGGAGGAATAATAACATTTATTTCTGGTGTTACAAATGATGACTTGCAGGTGGTATGTATGGACGAGTTTCCACAAGAATAACACTAATGTGAGATGTACATTCTTCTAGGCATTGTTTTCCCTGGAAGTTGTTTCTAGTTGCATATTTTCTAGACCTTGCTCTCTGGCTTTGAAAGATTTGTGATCTAAATTGTGCCCATTAATCCTTTACTACTAAACAGCCCAGTCATGTCCAGTTGCATGATTTGTGAGCCTCAGAGCAAAGTGAAAATGTAGACTCTGGTTCAACTACAGAGACAAAATGTCATTTTCTGTAC
Organism: Peromyscus leucopus; assembly: GCF_004664715.2. NCBI lineage: Eukaryota > Metazoa > Chordata > Mammalia > Rodentia > Cricetidae > Peromyscus > Peromyscus leucopus. The sequence continues at coordinate 9,444,281 of NC_051085.1, forward strand.
TAAACTATTACGCTGCCATTGCTTCCTCATCTCCCTTCTCCTCCTTCCTCTCTTCCCTCCCTCCACTGGTCATGGTGTTTTCTAAATTTGCTGATTTGTAGCCCAGACTGGCCTGGAACATACAGTCTTTCTGTCCCAGCTTCCTGAGTGCTAGAGTTATAGACATACAATATCATCTCCAGTTTAATTTGCTTTTTAATTCAGTTTAAGGAAAAAATGAAATTTTAAATTCTTAGATGAATTGCACCATTCATCTTTATATTGTACAAAGCAGTTTTAAATGCAAATATAGTAGTATTTCACTCATGTGGAATCACCAAAATTACCTAATTGGAATTTCATGGCTTCTACATCCATATGTATTTGTGATGTCACAACTGTGTAAACTCAGCACAAAACAAACTCAACTGTTTTTATTTCCCTTCTTCATATGTATACATTCTAACAATATTCTCTACCTTCTGCTTACTGATACATAAGGAAGGACTAAAAAGAAAAAAAACCCTAGATTGCTCTTTATATGTTATTTTCAGGAAATGGTTGGTCACAGGAAAGAAATATGAGCAAGAAGGAATATGATAGGATTCTTTTTTTTTTTGTTTTGTTTTTTCGAGACAGTTTCTCTGTGTAGCTTTGGAGCCTGTCCTGGATCTCACTTTGTAGACCAGGCTGAACTTGAACTCACAAAGATTCACCTGGCTCTGCCTCCCGAGTACTGAGATTAAAGGTGTGCACCACCACCACCTGGCTAGGATTCTTTGTTCACTTGTATTTTTTGAATGTTACCATCTTCTTTTTGCAACAAATTCCAATTCAAATGGAGATCTTAAAATTGTCAGCACCTTGACTCAGTCATAGATGCAGCATGCTTATTCTGTACTCACTTGGACTCTGATTTACTACACCTCATACACACACCATTGTCTTGTCTGAAGGAGACATCATGAATATGATACACAATTATACACAATTAGGTGGCAAGTAGGAAAAGACATATAGTCTTTGCCTCTGTGTATGTTCTGTTGTGTCACTGGATTTAACTTAGAAATCAAATATTCAAGCAAAACACCTATCAGGATTTTCTAGATTTTCTGACTTACATCATCAAACCAAACAAAGGGATTTCTGGCATTTTCTGTGAAACAGTCATTGTGCAGGCATTGAACATCCTTGTCCCCTGGACATTACATGTTGTTGTGACAATTAGAGATGCCCCATACATTTCTAAATGCCAGCAAAAACTTGCTATTTATTCTTGGCTGGGCGGTGGTGGTGCATGCCTTTAATCCCAGCATTCGGGAGGCAGAGGCAGGTAGATCTCTGTGAGTTCAAGCCCAGCCTGGTCTGCCAGAGTGAGATCCAGGATAAGCACCAAAAATTACACAGAGAAGCCCTGTCTTGAAAAAAAACAAAACAAAACAAGAAAAAACTTGCTATTCTTGACCAATTCCTAAAGTGCTCTTCACTATCTACAGCTATGACCCATGACCACTACAAATGCCAACTATATTTTTTGTTAGTGATTCTCAAGCAAAGAAGTGGGAGGGGAGGTCTACAAAGTTGAATTTAAAAGCTTTCAAAATTTCATATCCAGGAAAGCAGAATTATGGTGTTTCTCCCTATTGTCAGAAAAAAAATAATATCTACATTGATTATAAAATAAATTACAGGGATAAAATTGCTAAGGTAATTACTTGGGCTTTTGTGTCTGTGATGCTGGGAAATAGGTTCCACCTGGTTTCTTGGCATATGACTGTCCTTGAGATCTTCAAAATAATGTGTCTTTGTGTGCTAACAATTGGGGTGGGGCTCGTCATTAGAAAGATCAAAGCAAGATTAGAGATTGAGACTTTCAGCCCCATCCTCCAACCTGTGGGAGGTTTTGAAGGGTGGAAGGTGAATTGAACACCAGTTTTATCATGTATGGCATATAACAAAACCTCCATAAACCCCCTCAAAGATAGGATTCAGAAAACATCTCAAGAGATGAACACATGGATTTTACTGGGTCATGGTAGGCTGGAAGTGCAAGGAAGCTCTGCACCCTTTTGTTAATCTTCTCCTCTAATTCTCATCAGTATTCTTTTAGTATTATTTATAATATACTGATAAGTTAATTGTCTCTGAGTTCTTTAAACCACCCCTGAAAACAATTGAACCTAAACAGGAGTTATGGAAATCTGGAATTATTGCCACTCATAAACACAGATTAAACAACCTGGAATCTGCTGTTAGCATCCCATGGTGACTGCTGATTGAACCTTCACCTCTCAGATTTGATGCTATTGGGTAGATTAGTGTGAGAACAGAACTGAACCAGAGGACATCCAGCTGGCATCTCATACTATATAAGTGGCTTGCTAAGTGGCTCAGGGAGAATCCTCACACTTGTGGTATCAGAAGTGTGCTTTGAGAATAGAGAAGACACTGAATTTAAGTTTGTTTTTTCTATTTAGTGTCACATACAAATAAATTATAGTTGACTTCAGATGTCAATAAGATGGTTTGTTTGTTTTTTTAAGCAGATAAGGGGGTGGAGAGATGGCTCAGTGGTTAAGATCATGTACTGCTCTTCAAAAAGATCTGAGTTAATGCCCCAGGACTCTTGTTACAACAACCTGTAACTTCAACTCCTGGGGATCTGATGGCCTCTTCTGGACTCCATGGACACCTACACTCATGTACACATAATTAAAAATAAAGTCTTTTAAAATTAATATTTGTTGGGCTCTAAAATGTGTTTTTATTTCTCTCGTGTTAAACCAAAGGGGAGTCATTATAATCATAGATGAATTTCCTAAACAAAGTTATTATCTTTTAAACTAATTAATCTACTCATTTTTGGGGGGAAGCTAAATTTTTCTCTCTCCACTTGTGTAAATTATCAGTAAGGTCTTAAGAAGGGAACTACTGATCCTATAAAAGGTAATTTTGAGAAACAAAACCAAAAAACTTTCACAACAGTGTATTAGAACTGAGGCCTTAGTTTTCTAGGAGCCTCATTTAAATTACATATTCAGAATTTACAGTGGAACTTTAAATGGGAGGGTGAGACAGGATCTCATTTTGTAGCCCAAACTGACCTGGAACCCACTGTGTTGCCTACCCTATCCCTGAACTCTTGGCAGTCCTGCCCTTGGCTGCTGAGTACTGAGATTACAGTACAGTATGGGATAAACCATACCCAACCGATCCTGGAACATTCCTATAGGTACTCCGCAAGAGACTGGAAGAAACACATAAAGTGAAGGCTAGGTTAAGGGATTCCAACTTAATAATCCAAAACATGGTGTTATTTGGACCAATACATTCCACAGTTTTCCTAGCCCTGAAGCTCTTATCACACCATTATTTTCACATCTTAAATTCCAGGAGAACGTCCCCTAGTAACCTTTTTTTATTGACACTGAACTCTCCTAAGATTTGATCCTCATGCTATATCTTCATTCCAGAGACCAGAAAAGACTATTCTCAGATGGCTAAATATGGATTGGTCCTTGTATTTCTTTAATTTTTCAATCAAATGTGTTTTTCTCAATTTTGATACTTTTAAGTGTACAGCACAGACATTAAGGAAAACCATAAAGTATGGATTATTCAATCCCTCCTAGAGACAGTCTGATTAACATTTTGCTTTAATTATTTCTAGAAGTTTTCTCTATGAATATATTACATAGTGGAAATAGTGTCCTAGTTTTTTCACTCTGCAATGTAGCAAAAATTCCCCATGCCAATTAAAACTTTTCATATACATTGTCTCAGTTCTATGGCTGTGAAGAGACACCATGATCAAGGCTACTTTTATTTAAAAAAAAAAAAAAAAAAAAAAAAAAAAAAAACATTAAAACCTCCAGGATTGCTTACAATTTTTGAAGATTAGTCCATGATCATTATGTCAAGGAGCACAGTGGCAGTCAGTCAGGCATGGTGCTGGTGAAGTAGCTAAGAGCTATGTCCTTGTCCACAGGCAGCAGGCAGAGAAACACTGGACATGGCATGGGTTTTTAAAGCTTCAAAGCCTAACCCTAGTGACTCACTTCCTCTAACAAGGCCACACCTGCTGATCCTTCTAATTCTCAAACAGCTCTTCTCTCTGGTGACTAAGCATTCACATAGATGAACCTGCGGGGGGCCATTTGGGGAGGGGACATTTTTATTCAAACTACTACAGTTATTTTAATGACTTGTAGGATCCACTGTGATAAGGATCCAGGATAGTCTACCTATTTTCTGGTGGTGCACAACAGACTTTCAAACTTTATAGTGTTAGAAATAGCACACTGAGAATTGTTTTGGTTGGCAACCTTTGTCTATTTAAAATGAAATCCTTAACATTTTAAAGAATTTATGTCCTAGTTTATTATTTTTAAAAGAACAATTACTGACACTTGCCATATTCCTTCTCCAACAGGTAATTACATGTAATATTCCTGTTAGCCAGTTTGCTCTTCTTCATTTTTCTTCTGACCTGTTAACTCACTCTTAATGTTTCATCTCAAAGATCATTTTCTGAGGGAAGCCTTTCCAAACTCTGTTTGATTATGATTCTTTTTTAGATCTTTTGTTGTGCTATTTATTTTTTTCTATAGCATGTATCTCTAGTTGTAATAGTCTACTTATTTGTATATTACTTGAATAATTCTGCTTCTTCCCTTAGACTAGAATACTCAAGTCATCTGGATTAAAAGGAATTATAATGTATTTTATAAATGCATATCCCCTAAGTATCACTGTGATATGTTGGGCTAAAGCTTGAGATTTAAAGGGCTGGAGAGTTGTGTCTAATTAAGCACTTCATCTTGCAGAGGACCAGGGTTTAGTTCTCAGCACCCACATGGTGGCTCACAACCCTCTATCTAGTTCCAGGATATGTAATGCCCTCCTTTGGCCCCTGTGGTAGCAGGCATACATGTGGTGCACATACATAAATGCAGGCAAAACACAAACATAGATCTAAAAACAAAAAACAACAACTTGAGATTTAAATGTAAGCAGTCAAAGGTATTTTTGTTCTAGGCATTACTCTGTGAGCTGAAAAGACCAAAGTAAAAGTTACAAACATAATTCCAGTTTTATGAGGCTTAAAGTCTACAGAAGAGGTCAACAAACTTCCCATTAAGGACAGATAATTACTATTTTAGGTTTCTCAGGCTATATGGTCTCTCTGCTACAATCCAAGAATCATTAATAGATAAAACATAAACGTGTGTGCTTGAGCTCTAGTCGGACTTTATTTAAACAAAGATTGTGGGCTACATTTGACCCAGGACTCATCATTTATTGATCTCTGTTCTAACAGATAGAAAAACTATAAGCAGATTATTTGAAGTAATTAAGTCAAAGGACAGGATGCTGTAAAATCCCATCACAGAATTGCTAGATCTAGTCTGGAGAGAAGAATAAAGGTGGCTGTGGGGAAAATGACTGCCTTAGTTACTGTTCTGTTGCTGTAAAGAGACACCATGACCAAGGCAATTCTAATGACACAAAGCATTTAATTGGTGGCTGGCTTACAGTTTCAGAGGTTTAGTCCATTATCATCATGAGCCGGGAGCATGGTGGCAAGCAAGGACATGGTCCTGGAAAAATAGCTGAGAGGTCTACATGCTGATCTGTAGGCAGAGAAATGAGTTGACATGGACTTTTTGAAACCTCAAATCTCACCCCAGTGACACACTTCTTCCAACAATGCCACACCTCCTAATCCTTTTAATCTTTTCAAATAGTGCTACTCCCTGGTGACTAAGTATTCAAATATATGAGCCTATGGGGCCGTTTTTATTCAAACCATTGCAATGACTAAGATTTGAAGAATATCTTCCTCAATAATAGTAGGAAACTCAGAGAAGATCTAAATGATAGTAAAGTGAATGTAAAAGGACAGACCAAGAAGAGTTGCTAAGAAGAACTGAAGAGAAGTTACCAGCGAGATGCAGGAGTAGCAAAAAGTTGGAAACCTGTAGATACTCTAGTCAACTCTTTGATTTGGTTTGGACTTTCATTGGTACTTGAAATGTGGAGGTTGAAAAATAGAAATCTAAGAATTATGAGACCCTCAGTTTCTGAAGGATAAATAGAATAGGGCTGAGGAGTGGGCAGAAATATAATGTAGAGAAAGAATGGTAGTCAAGGAATGAGAAGTAAAAGAGATAGGAACACATTGTAGGCACACAAGGTGCTCAATGTTTTGACAAATAAAAGGATAACAGTGTAAGATAAAGCAAAGGAGATGTGTCTTAGTTATCTTTCTATCACTGTCAAGAGATAACATGACCAAGGCAACTTATAAAAAGTACTCAATGGAAACTTACAGTTTGAGAGAGTGAGTCCATGACCATCATGGCAGGGAGCATAACAGCAGGCTGTCAGACATGACTTTAGAACAGCAGCTAAGAGCTTAATCTGAATTGTGTATGTGTGTGTGTGTGTCTGTGTGTATGTTTGCATGCATATATGTGACAGAGGCAGAGGTAGGAGAAAGAGAAAGCATACTAACTGGGAATGGCTTTGGCTTTTAAAACCTCAAAGCCATCCTGTTTTAGTTAGGGTTTCTATTGCTCCAAAGAGACACCATGACCATGGCAACTCTTATAAAAGGAAAACATTTAACTGAGGTGGCAGCTTACAGTTTCAGAGTTCAGTCCATTATCATCATGGTGGGACATGGTGGTATGCATGTAGACATGATGCTGGAGCGGTAGATGAGAATTCTACATTCAGCAGGCAATGGGAAGTAAACTGAGATGTTAGGTGTAGCTTGAACCTATATGAGACCTCAAAGCCCACCTCCACAGTGACATACTTCCTCCAACCAGGCCACACCTCCTAATAGTGCCAGTAACACACCTCCAAAAAAGCCACATCTAATCTTTCCCAAAAAGTTGCACCAACTGGAATCCAAATATTCAAATGTATAAACCTATGGGGATTATTCTTATTCAAACTACCCCATTCCATTTCCCAGGCCCCATAGGCTTGTAGGCATACATATCATAATGCAAAAGGCATTTAGTCTAACTTCTAAAGTCCCCATAGTCTTTTAGTCCCAACACTCTTACAAAGTCCAGTCTCTTTTGAGACTCAAGGTAATCTTTTAATTGTAACTCCCTATAAAATTAAAAATCAAATTATATACTTTCAAAATAAAATGACACATAATATACATTACCATCCCAAAAGGGAGAATAATGAAATGATTCAAAGCAAGACAAAACCCATCAGGGCAGACTTCAAATCCTCTAGCCCTCTATTGGGTGTCTAAGGGCTGAGATGGCTCCATCCTTCCAGATTTGCTAACTGCAACACACTTTTCTCCCTTCAGCTGGTTCCACTCCCTGTCTGGAGCATTCCTTGGCAATATACCACAAGTCCGGCATCTCCAGCATTTTGGAGTCTCCAACATAATCCAAGATCTAGCTTCACACAGTGGTTTCTTTGGGCCTCTAAGCAGGGACATCCTGCCACACATCTGGCCTCAGTTAACCTCATAGATAATTCCAGAACACCTTTACTCCTATATCCTTTATGACTATAAAGCCAGAACCATGTGACTTATGCTACCAAGTTCTGCTTGGGATGGAACCTAGCCACCTTCTTGAATTTCATATGCATAAGCTTTGATTTTGTTGATGGCTTTCCTTTGTTGCATAAGCTTTCCTTTTTACAAGTTGTGGTGAGGGCTCCACTCCCTTTATTCCATTTTACATCAGGTCTTTCTTTAAACTTCTCATCTCTTTGAGCATGAGACTTGTTAAGTTTCCTGCTGTTATATATCTCCTCAAATTGTACTTTTTGTATTTACTTTTCCTGCTTGCTGTTTTTCTTTGTAGACCTGCATATGAGTGATCTCTAATAGCCACATGACATAATCAATATCAGGTTGTCTTGAAAGTATTCCAAACTCTTCAGTTTAGCCTCAGGCAGATTTCTAGGATAAGTGCAAAAAGCAGCTACATTATTAAGGAAAGTATCATAAGAATGGTCTCTAGCCCAGTGGCCAACATTATTCTCCTCTGAAACCACTTGAACTGTGCATCCATAGTCCACATTGCTCTCAGCACTGTCTTCAAAGTTTCTACTAGGATGGCGCATTAAGTCCCACTTAAAGCATTCAACTGCTTTCCTGGTCCAAAGTGCCAAGTCTTCCACATTCCTCAAAAGGAACAATAACAAAACAAAACAAAAACAGCATAGTTAAAGCTGTCACAGCAATAGCCCCACTCCAGGAAACCAACTTCTGTCTTATTTACTTTTCTGTTGCTATGAAGAGACACCACGCACCAAGGCAACTTATAAAAGAAAGCATTTAATGGGGGCTTACAGTTCTGGAGGTTGAGTCTGTGACCATCATGGCAGGGAGCATGGCAGCAGGCAGACATGGCACTGGTGCCGTAGCAAAGAGCTTATATCTGATCCGCAAGCATGAGGCAGAGAGAGGAGCTAACAGGAAATGGCTTTGAAACCCCAAAGCCCATTTTCATTGACACAGCTCCTCCAACAGAGCCACACCTAAGCCTTCCCAAATAGTTGCACCAAATGATTCATTCAAATATATGGGGACCAAGCATTCAAATATATGAGCCTATTGGGGCCATTCTAATTCAGACAACCATAAGAGGTTTTGAGTTGTTTGTTTACGGTGTTTTGGGAGGTATGGGAGGGTTGAGGTAGGGGTCTCTCTATGTAACCCTGGTGAGCCTAGAGCTTACTGTATAGACCAGGCCGCCTCCAACTCCTAGACATCTGCCTGCTTCAGCCTCCCAAGCGCTGGGATTAAAGGCATGTACCACCATACCCACTGGAGTTTTAATAACATGTTTGAGAGAGCTGTTGCTCAGCCTGGTTTCTGCAATAATTTGGAAAAGGATCCAAGTGAAGTCTGGGTGATCCTAAGTCCATAGCACAGGTAAACCTGACTTTCATTCCCTTCCTCCAGGAAAACCTGACCTGGTTGCTACATTTCCCCCCTAAACATTTTAAAGAGTAAGAATAAAGTCCTTTCTGCAACAATAAAAATGTTACAAAGTTGGCACATGAACAGGAATTGTTTGTGTCTAAGGCTTAATAGATTCAGTAACACCAGCTCAACTGTTTTCACTTATATTAAATATGCATTTTATTACGTGGTTCTAATCTTTTTGTATTGCTCTTTAAATTTTTGTGAATGCCCCAGTATTCCTAAAGTCCTGTGTTAGATGCTGTGGGTGATTCTAAAAAGAGCCGTAAGACAGCCAGGGCTCAAGCAGTGTTGTTGACCCATGGGTTGTAAGTTTTTTGACATTGGGAATCCTACTTGATATTTCCTTTTTACTTTGCATAGTACCAAACATTTGGCTGTTGCTGCAGGATTTTTTTTTTTTCAGTATCCTCTACATTGCACCATTGGGTAAGTAGTGCCCGATCCAGCCACTTCTGTATGACTTGGGCAAGACATGCAGCTGTCCGAGCCAGTCAATGTTCTGAAGCCCTCGGAGCAGCAGTGTTCAGCTTGTTGAAGGTAGACGTTTTTTGTGTAAAGGGCAGCCTGCCAGGAAATAGTGTGCAGCCTTGTTCTTTGAAGTTTATAAAGAACTGTTGTGTGCCTCTATTTCCACACCTAAAAAGAAGAAAGCGAGTGGTAGGAACTGCCCTGTAGTCTCACCAGATACTCTCATGTCAAAGTATAGCAATGGAGTTGTAATTTATTTTCCTAAATTTAGGAGAGTTCATATTGTGGTTGTCACCAGAATTAGTAGGTAACTTCATTCCCTATTCAATTTAGCCAAGAAAACATAGCTTCAGAATGAAAACAGGAACCACAGTTCTTCGTGAGTCTGAAAAAATTAGCCTATGGATGAAGAGGAACATTACTCATTTTTGCTAAGCTGGTGCTTGGTTCCGCATTTCTGTGTGTGTTTTACACTAAAAGTTCATAGGACCCCTCATTTAGAATATTTGTTCCCCTAAATTAAGTATACCCAACCTCTTTCAAGGCTTAATTTATTAAAGGCTTTAGAAACTAGCCTACATATTTTCTTCACCTTTACTCCTGCACTCATCCTGAATTAACTTACTATCCGCGTAGTTAGCCTATGTACTACTGTTGAGTAGGAAAGGTTATATCTTGTCTACCATCTACACCTCAGACCAAGTATTCCAAAGCATAGTGTTAGTTATAGATTCTCCCTCATACACCCCAAATTAGCAGTTCCTTACCATGCTTGTCTCCATTGATTCTTATTTTCTTTCAGCTACTCACTTCTTTTACCTTACCTTGGATCATGCCATATATCCAGTTGTAATTGCATAATGCAGACTTTACCTTCTCCAGCCAGACTTGGATCTTAGCTTTCTCAGTCAGTTTCTTCCAGCACAATCAGTTTGGTTTCCTGACATTTCCTCTCCAATGTTTTTCCCCACTTGGTGTCAGACTGTCATCCTTTTCTGATTCTTCTGCTCTGAGACCTGCAGTATGTTCTCCCTCACAGCTTTCTCCTGCCTTCACTTCCTTTCTTCCCTAGCTGCCTTAAATTATGTTGCTACTCTTGCCAGAAGCCACAACTCTCTTTCCCTGCTCTGTGACTTGTGTAGCTCAACACCAAATTGAATCTGGTGCCTGCTGCTGTGGGATGCTCTTTCTGTAGGCTGAGAATATGTGAAGCTACTATTGATTAATAAAGAAGCTGCTCCATTATTCGTAATAGCCAGAACCTGGAAACAACCTAGATGCCCCTCAACTGAAGAATGGATAAAGAAAATGTGGCACATATATACAGTGGAGGACTAATCAGCAGTAAAAAATAATGATACCATGAGATTTGCAGGCAAATGGATGGAACTAGAAAATATCATCCTGAGTGAGGTAACCTAGACTCAGAAGGACAAACATGGTATGTACTCACTCATAAGTGGATACTAGATGTAAGGCAAAGGATAACCAGACAACAACCCACAGGTCCAGAGAAACTAGCTAACAAGGAAGACCCTAAGAGGGACACATAGATAGCCCAGTGAAGGAGAAATAGATGGGATCTACATGAGCAAACAGGGAGGGGGGTGAGTAATGGAGGGCAAAGAATTGGGGATGATAACATAAGGAAATGGGAGGGTCAAGCTGGAACAGGGACAGAGTGGGAGAGCAATGAAAGAGATACCATGATAAATGAAGACATCATGGGAATAGGAAGAAGTAGGGTGCCAGGGAAGTTCTCAGGAATCCACAAGGATGACCCCACCCTGGACTGCTGGCAGTGGTCCAGAGAGTGCCTGGACTGGTCTACTCTGGTGACCAGACTAGTGAATACCCTAACTGTCATCATAGAACCTTCATCCAGTGACTGATGGAGGCAGATGCAGAGATCTAAGGCCAGGCACCAGGCTGAGCTCCGGGAATCTGATCAATGAGAGAGAGGAGGAATTCTGTGGGCAGGGACGTCAAGATCATGATGGGGAAACGTGCAGAAACGAGCATCCACACTAGTGGAAACCCATGAACTGTAGACTAATAGCTGTGGAGCCCCCATAGGACTAGACTAGGCCCTCTGGTTACAGGAGACAATTGTTTAGCTTTTTGAGGGGACCCCAGGCAGGGGGATCAGGATCCATCCTTGGTGCATGGGTGGGCTTTTTGGAGCCCAGTGCCTAAGGCTGTGACACCTTGTACAGACTTGGTACCGTGGGGAGGGGCCTGGAACTGCCTCAGCTATTGTGTCAGGCTCTGCTGACTCCCCATGGGAGACCTTGACTTGGAAAATGTGGGGATGGGGTGTTAGTTGGGGGCAAGGCTGGGGGGTAGGAAGAGGGAAGAGGGGGGATCAGTGGTTGGTATGTAAAGTGAATAGAAAATTTCTTAATAATAAAAAAATAAAGAAGCTGCTCTGGCCCATTGCAAGTCAGGTTATAGCCAGGAGGGAAATCCAAGAGAGAGACAGGAAGAAGAAAGGCAGAGTCAGAGGAGACGCCAACCCACTGCCCAAGGAGCAACATGCCAGCACACCAGTAATGCCACAGCCATGTGGCAAAACATAGATTAATAGAAATGGGTTAATTTAAGATGAAAGAGCTAGCAAGAAGCCTGAGCCATAAACCAGACTGTTTGTAATTAATATTAAGCCTCTGTGTGTTTATTTGTGACCAGAAAGGACAGAAACTTCCATCTACAGGTGCCTGTACTCAGATTGCTGAGTTCACCTAGATATAAAAAAGACTGCAGTGTAGAGTACCATTTTAACACTGCAAATTTAGGATCACAGACTTCAGTTAAATCCCTCTTTATCCATGTTGATGAGAAGAGAACACAGTACCTTATAATATAATAGGCTCAACCATCCTCACCTTGTACTTGAAATATCAGCAAATTCTCCTTCATATATCCAAAGTAATTAACAGAACATTTCAGTTGTTACCTACCCTCTGACTCTGACTTAGCTTCTGTGTTTACTTTCCTCTTTTACTTTATAGTTGGGGGAGTCTAGTTCATCTGGTAGGGTAAATTTCTAATATTTTTTTTTAATGAATAGTTGGTCAACTGAAAAAAACACATCTTAGATATTCTGGGATGAGATAATAACTAGAGAGTAATCACTCCTAAGGATAGTGACCTACCTACAGAGGCTTTTATAAATCCCAGTACTCTACCTCAGGTCTCTTGAGATTTTTTTTTTTTTTTTTTTTTTTTTTTTTTTTTTTTTTTTTGGTTTTTCGAGACAGGGTTTCTCTGTGTAGCTTTGCGCCTTTCCTGGAGCTCACTTGGTAGCCCAGGCTGGCCTCGAACTCACAGAGATCCGCTTGGCTCTGCTTCCCGAGTGCTGGGATTAAAGGCGTGCGCCACCAACGTCCGGCCCTCTTGAGATAGTTCATTCTTACCTTTCCCACTTTCCTAAAAACACACACTTTCCTTAACATAGCATAGAAACAGTGCTACTTGGGAGAGCATTGGTGATGTTTGTATTCGTGAGTACCGATGATGTATTAACTGATAGAGTTGCATGGTAGCTGAGAGTTGAGGTCCTGCAGCCCAGTTTCTCTTTGCCTGCTCTATAGCTTTGGGTAAGTTACTTTCTCTGCTTTATTTGTCTCATCTGTATAATACAAAAGTGGCAGTACTTACCTTACAGTGTTGTGGCAGTCTAATTATGGATACTAAATGAGTTAACCTTAGACTGATAAGCACTCAGTAATAGAAGCTCTTATTCACAATTAAGACACAGCTCTATTTCCTAAAAATAGTCTTATTCATTAATAACAGGAGAGCAATTTTAAAAGCTAGGAACTATTGGAATTTCAGTGATGAGATGTAAAAAGTAACATTTAGAATTGCAAAAGATCAAAGGAATTATTTAGATCATTGGCTCTTAATCAGAAACATGCATCAGAATTGTTTACAAGGTACTGTAACAGTTACCTGAGCCTCCCTTTCACATCTCCTAAGTCAGAATGGCCATGAGCAAGTCTATTATAGCCTTCCAATCAAGAACCAATGAAGTACTTTAAGATTTTAGATTTTTATGATGAGAAAATTGAGACTCAGAGTAAATGTTCACAGAGCACTCCATAAGATTCAGTCAAGCATCCAAATCACTTACCTCCCTTTTTTGCATAATCTTCCTCTTTTCTGTTGCTTGCCTGATATATTGAGAGAAACTAATATAGAAATTTGTCTTTCTTTCAATACCAGAAAGAATAAAAAACACTTTTATTTATTTTTATTTATGTGTGTATGTGTGACTGTGCAGTGAGGGTGTGTGTGTGTGTGTGTGTGTGTGTGTGTGTGTGTGTGTGTGTGTGTGTATGTGTATTGATGGTCCATCAGTGAACCTGGGACTTCCTGTTTTGGCTAGCCTGGCTGGTCAGGAAGCCTCCCAGGATCCACCAGTCTTAATCCTCCAGAGCTAAGGTTACAAATGTTATCAGCCATGCTTGGCTTTTGTTTCTTAATGTGGATACTAGGGATCCAAACCCAGGTCTGCAGGCTTGTGCATTAATCACTTAGTCACTGAGCCATCTTCACAGCCCCACTAAATGCTTTTGAAAGGCACTTTATTGGACTTTTAATTAAAAATAACATTTGCTATGTAATTCATGCTTAGAACTAGTGTACATTTTTACAATATGATTTAAAGTCAATTTTGTCGTGTTTTTCATGTGGGCATCACTCTTTACCACAGTATGTCCTGACAGCTAGTGCAGGAAGCATTGTGTGGCAGAGAGAGAGCTGCTCACTTCACCTTCAGATTGACAGGGTAACAATGCTCTACTGGTTGAAGTAGTTGTGTTGTCTTAGAGGGTTAGAGCATTCCAAAATAAGTATGCACTGCCTATGGCTAAGTGGACCTTTTTTTTTTTTTTAACAACTTTAAGGTTTTTTTTTTTTTTTTTTTATCTTTGTTGTATAAATTTTGTAAGCTATTTTAGAATTTTCCAAAATAGTTGCTGGAAAAAAAGTTCGCAGCTGTTGGTTCTTGTGCAACTTTATTAATTGATAGACTAAAAGACTAAAAACTATGTTGAAGAGGAAGACTAAAAACCATGGTAAAGAAGAAGAAAAATAGGGGCTTTTATATTTTACACAGTGTGATATTATCTTTAAAAATTATTTTCTTTTTTTCTTTTTTTTTTAAAGATTTATTTATTTATTATGTATACAGTGTTCTGCCTGCATATTTTGCCTGCAGGCCAGAATAGGGCATCAGATCTCATTACAGATGCTTGTGAGCCACCATGTGGTTGCTGGGAATTGAACTCAGGCCTTTGGAAGAACAGCAGTGCTCTTAACCGCTGAGCTATCTCTCCAGCTCCCCTAAAAATTATTTTCTTAATCTATGATGTTAGCTACTTTTCTGTTGCTGTAATAAAAGACCGTGATCAAAAGAAACTTGGAGAAAGGGGAGTTGTTTGGGCTTATAGTTCTAGAAAGGAAGAGTCTGCCATTCCCAGTGTTCTCTTTCCTGCCTCCTGCTTATGGATTAAGAGGTAAGCTCCTACCTGTTCCTGCCACCAGTGCCTGTGCTCTGCCATCCGGACTCCAACCCTCTGAAACTATAAACCCAATTAAATCTTTTCTTTTAGCTGGGCAGCGGTGGCGCATGCCTTTAATCCCAGCACTCCGGAGGCAGAGGCAGGCAGATCTCTGTGAGTTCGAGGCCAGCTTGGTCTGCAAAGCGAGTTCCAGGAAAGGTGCAAAGCTACACAGAGAAACCCTGTCTCGAAAAACCAAAAAAAAGTTTCCTTTTAGAAATTGCCTTAATCATAGTGCTAGACTCAATAGTAGAGCAGGAACTGAGACACTGCATACAAACAAAGACATGAAAGTATGAATAGGACTAGTTGGGAAGAAGAGTCCCTTCCTGTAGAGGGGGGAATACATGAGAGGGTATGGGCTGGGGTATTGATGATCAAAATACATCATATGCATCTATTAAAAGGTTATAATGAAACCCATTATGTATAATTAATGTTTGCTTAAAAAGAATTAGTGGTAGGTCATACATATGAAACAATGCAAAACATTGTTACTCTGTTACTCAACAATTCTACCCTTAGGAATATATCCTCAAACTACTGAAAATGTGCACCTATGAAACATGTACATGAAGGTTTACAGCAGTGTGTTGCTAATAGTAAAAAAGTTAAAACAACTCAAATAGCTATCAAATACTGGAGAGAAATAAAATATGGCTTATTCATACAATAGAATATTATTAAGACATAAAAATGAATGAGAAACTGAAAGATTAAATGACTTTGGTGAACCTTCATAATTTCATTTGTAGATCTTTCCATTTCTAATTTATAAATACATTTGGGGTTATAAATTATAAATGTACTGCCTCCTGTCAACATTGTATACTTCTATTTGATGATTTCTGTGTCAAACATTATATGGAAATGTTTCCAAGTATTTTCTGTATTAACTGTGAATGAATAGAACAAAATAAATTGCCTGTGATGGAAAAAAAAAAAAAAAAAAGATGATGTAATTGAACCGGGCGGTGGTGGTGCATGCCTTTAATTGCAGCACTCGGGAGGCAGAGCCAGGCAGATCTCTGTGAGTTCGAGGCCAGCCTGGACTACCAAGTGAGTTCCAGGGAAAGGCGCAAAGCTACACAGAGAAACCCTGTCTCGAAAAACCAAAAAAAAAAAAAAAAAAAAAGATGATGTAATTGAATTATTGCCAAGCTCTTGTTGTTCCTTGTATGACTGGATAGTTTTCTTTTCTGTATATAACCTACTGATTTGCAGAAGTAAAATTGCAGCAGATTCAAACCATAAAAAAAAAAAAAAAAGAATTAGTGGTAGGTCATACATATGAAACAACTGAGAACACTGCTGGATGGCATCTTAACTAGACATTAAAAGTAAGGTGAAGGGACACTACCACCATGGCTTCTGGGCTAGTTGTCTTGCTCCTGATGTAACCTCCAACTTACTCTCCCCATCATCTTCAGTCATTTCTAAGATACATACCATTTTCTCTCTTGGCTGTCTACCATAGTAGCACTCTTTTATCTTTTCTGAGCAATAAATTGCTTTTCTTTATATACAACTTGTTGGAACACTTTCAGCTTCACCTACTGAAAAATGAAAAGGGGCTCAGCGGTTAAGAGCACTGGCTCCTCTTCCAGAGGTCCTGAGTTCAATTCCCAGCAACCACATGGTGGCTCACAACCATCTAGAATGAGATCTGGTGCCCTCTTCTGGTGAGCAAGCATATATGTAAACAGAACACTATATACATAATAAATAAATAAACTTAAAAAAATGAAAAAGTAGTTTGATTGTCGGGAAAATGTACCATTGTAAAATGAAGGTCTGGGGAAGTAGCTAAGTTGGTAGAGCGCTTGCTTAGTATACATGAGGCCCTGGGTTTGATTCCCCAGTACCATCTAAACTGGGTGTAGTTGCTCATCCGTTACCCCAGGACTTGGGAGGTGATAGCAGGAAGGCCAGAGTTCGGATCATCTTTGACTGCATAGCAAGTCTGAGGTTAGTCAGGGCTACACAAGACCCTCTTTGTCCAGAAGAAGAAAACGGAAATACTACAAAAGTAGAAATTTCCAAAAGAGTAAAAAGTAAGCTGTCCATTAATACTGTTGACAGAAAACCTGTAAACATTTTTGTTACAACAGACCGTGGAAGAGTTTGCGTAGTGACTCAAGATTAGAGTTGGTAGCTTGTATAGGAGTGTCTGATGAGTTTGATCAAGAAATTACAGTCGACTTGTTCTAACAATTATATACAGGAAGGGTTTAATGGTGAAGAAAGAAGTAGAGACAATAGGCTAGTAACAGAACCAGGGAGGACATTAAGACGATTTCATCACGTATCTGACATATACAAGGCACTGTGTCTGGTAGGTGCTGGGGACACAGTGGGACTCTGCTCATGTCACAAAGGTTTTCTGTCTAGTGATGGATGGCAATCTCTTCAAGGCTTCCAGATGAGTTCCTACACAACATTTTGTTACTCCATTTTTTTTTTATCTTTGCCTGGTTACTAGGGCATTAGATTCTTATTTGCAATGGTATGTATTCACTGGAATCAAACTACTTCTTCGTTTTTTTTAAAATTTGCCAATTGAAAGTATCCTGACAGCTTGTATAAAGGAAAGCAATTTATTGCTCAAGAAAAAGAAAAGAAAAAAAAGATAGGAAAGTAGTGCTATGCTAGACAGCCAAGGGAGAAAATGACGCCTATCTTAAAGATAACTGAAGATGATGTGGAGAGTTGGGGGTTATATCAGGAGCATGACAACTAGCCCAGAGCTGTGGTACTAGTCCACCTGATTGATTATGAGGCCTGTACTAAGACAAGATGAAAAAGAATCCTTTATGACTCCTTCCACCCTAATCCTAACAGTCACCTTTGTAACTAAGGGGTGTAGTGGGTAGGCATTCCAGCTTTGATCTGGAAGTTCCAACCCCATTGAGGCTTTGGTAGCGGTCACACCTACAAGGCGGGGTTGAGAGAGGACGCTGAAGACCCAAGGACCGGGTGTGCGGGTTCTCTTGGTTCCTGGACCCTGGACGCTGTAGGTAGACCGAGCAGAGTTCTCCAGAGAACACTGCCGGACTACGCCACACCTTTCCCAGACCCTGCAACCTATCCCTTCACTTGTAAGTTACCCCACAAAATAAACCTCCCTTTTAACTATGTGGAGTGGCCGAAATAATTTCACCAATAAAGGGGTGGCTAGCTGACTCAGATTTGGAGTTGGTTCAAATAGGAGGTCTCAAAACCATAATAGATGCTCAGTATACCTCATTAGACTTAGAAGTAGGATCTTATTGTCAAATGATCTCTTTTCTGGTTCCTTTCTTACTTGGAATATGGTTCTTCAGCTTGATTCAGTGAGCTCCTTGATAAATTCTTCTTTGTATTATTTAGTCCAATTGCCAAATTGCTTCCCAAGCTTTAGTTAAAAAAACAAAACAAAGCAAAACAAAACAAAAAACCCAAACCAGGTATAGTGGCACACACCTTTGTTGTTGTTGTTTTTTTTTTTTTTTTTTTTTTTTTCGAGACAGTGTGGTGGTATTGTGTTCCCCAAAATATTGTGTACCTTAATAAACTTATCTGGGGTCAGAGAACAGAAAAGCCACTAGTTAGGCAGTGGTAGCACATGCCTTTAATCCTAGCATTCCAGAGGCAGAAATCCATCTGGGATCTCTGTGAGTTCAAGGCCACATTGGAAACAGCCATACTTGGTGACTCACGCCTTTAGTCCTAGGAAGCAAGCCTTTAATCCTAGGGAGTGATGGTAGAAAGCAGAAAGGTATATAAGGCGTGAGGACCAGAAACTAGAAGCATTTGGCTGGTTAAGCTTTCAGGCTTTGGAGCAACACAGTTCAGCTGAGATTCATTCTGGATGAGGACTCAGAGGCTTCTAGTCTGAGGAAACAAGACCAGCTGAGGAACTGGCAAGGTGAGATAGCTGTGGCTTGTTCTGTCTCTCTGACCTTCCAGTATTCACCCCAATAACTGGCCTCGGGTTTGATTTTATTAATAAGAACTTTTAAGATTCCTGCTACAAGACAGGGTTTCTCCTAGTAGTTTTGGAGCCTGTCCTGGATCTCGCTCTGTAGACAAAGCTGGCCTCGAACTCACAGAGATCTGCCTGGCTCAGCCTCCTGAGTGCTGGGATTAAAAGTGTGTGCTGCTGGGTTTTGGTCTACAAAGCAAGTTCCAGAACTGCCAGAGCTGCTACACAGAGAAACCCTGTCTTGAAAAACAAACAAACAAACAAATCCCTACATGAAGGCTGGGTGTGGTGGCATTCAAGAGTCAAAGAGAGACACACAGATCTCTTGAGTTTGAGACACCCCTGGTCTGTGGAGTTACTTCCAGGCCAGCCAGGGCTACATAGTAAGACTTCTGTTTCCAAATAAACCACAACAAAAGCGCTGAGTGAGTGCTTGTGGCACCTGTTAGTAACCAGGTGGAGACTGTTAGATAGTTGGAAACATGGAATTCTGAGTGTGGACCTCAGTGTGGGGGTCATTGACACACCACCAGCATCACCTCAGAATTTGTAGGAAACTCAGTCTCAGGGCCCACGCCAGGCTTACTAATTTTGACTTTTCAGGTGTGGAACTCCAGCAATTTGAATATTAATAAGCCCTCTTATAGAGAAACTGAACTAGAGCTTAAAGGGAAGATTACGGTATTGATAAAAATTGTATGAATCAGATGTATGATGTTCACTCTTGGAGAGCGACTAAATTTCTGGAAGAATGAGAAAAGATGAGCACCTGGAGTAGGTAAGCAATCCGTGAAACAAAGAATGCTGCTGCAGCCGGCAGTGGTGGCGCACGCCTTTAGTCGAAGCACTCAAGAGGCAGAGGCAACCGGACCTCTGTGAGTTCGAAGCCAGCCTGGTCTACAAAGCCAGTTCCAGGACAGCCAGGGCTACACAGAGAAGCCCTGTCCTGAAAAACCAGAGAGAAAGAGAGAGACTGGCTGGCTTACACTTTCAGAGGTTTAGTCCATTATCATCATGGCAGGACATGGTGCTGGAGAAGGAGCTGAGAGTTCTGCATCTAGATCTGCAGGCAACAGGAAGTAAACTGTGCACGTGAAAGGTCTCACAGGACAGGAAGACCACAATGGACAATGGGCATAGCTTGAGCATATGAGACCTCAAAGCCCGCCCCCACAGTGACACACTTCCTCCAACAAGGCCACACCTACTCCAACAAGGCTACATACTAAGGTTGAAACATTCAAATATATGAGTCTGTGTGGGCTGTACCTGTTCAAATCACCAGAGAGAGGGGGAGGGAGGGAGAATTTTTGTTTTGTTTTGTTTGTTTTGTTTTGTTTTGTTTTTCGAGACAGGGTTTCTCTGTGTAGCTTTGCGCCTTTCCCAGAACTCACTTGGTAGCCCAGGCTGGCCTCAAACTCACAGAGATCTGCCTAGCTCTGCCTCCCGAGTGCTGGGATTAAAGGAATGCGCCACTACCACCCGGCAAGAGGGATACAAGGGACCCACCTTTCCCTAGGTCACTAGTAGATGACAAGCACTGTAAAGGCATTATTTAAATCTATTAAGATCACATTGGTGTTGATAAGGTCTTTATGTTCATATTTTAAGCACTCCTTGTGATGCTTATTTCCCTGTAAGGATGCATTGGTGCTGGGGATGAGGAATGTGGCTCCCTACAGCAGCTGTTGGACTCTCCCTTTCTACTCTGGCTGTCTTAAGCAAAAGGACGCCCAGTCACATAACCAAGTGGGCTACCAATATACCAGCAGCAGCTGTCGGGAACACTCCATAGCCACCTTGACAAGCTACAGGAGGATGGCAGCTGGTTGTCCCTGGCTCCTGATGGTGCAGTCTCGGCCAGAGCTCTTTGAAACAGATTGTACTGAACTTTTTGCTATCACAAGTCTCAAAGAACTGTAAGTGACCCTGCAACCATTTCCACCTTGACCAGAGCCAGAGCATTTCTGATGATGGTCTAACTATTGTTGTGACTGGTGCTAAGAGGCATGGCTATATGGCTAGTCCAGAATATATACCTTAATGACCGTGATTAATGCCAAGAGGCAACACCAAGTGATCCAGGCATCCCTTTCTGGGGCTGTATAAGCAGAGAGCTCAGGCTCACTTAGTGAGTTGCCTGAGAGACACCACTGTGCTGCCTGTCGGTGTTGCGGCACCTGGTTCAATAAAAGGCGTCTCTCAAGTTCCTTTCTCTTTCTTTCTTTCTTTCTTTCTTTCTTTCTTTCTTTCTTTCTTTCTTTCTTTCTTTCTTTCTTTCTTTCTTTCTTTCTTTCTATAGAGTGGTCTTGCTGAGCTGGTAAAGCAAGGAACACAGCAGCAGCAGAGACAGCAGAAGGGTGGCAGTGATGGCAGAGGCAGCGAACCCCAGTGGCAGTAACAGCTCAGCCGTCAGCAGGTCGTGGTGTGAATGCAGCAGAAGCAGCAGCTCCACAGCTGTGCAGTGCCCAGGTAAAGAAGGCGGACGGTGGGATGGGAGAGATGGCAAAAGAGGGCAGCGATCTGAGACTGAGAAGGGGCAAAAGGCCTCTGAGATGCTAGAGAAGAGAACCTGCGGGGCAGGTTGCTAGACAAGTTCTAGAGAACTCGCGAGTCTTCAAGGCCAAGGGTCTCAGACCTTGGGCTGAGAGCTGTAACAAACACTGGCTGTGCAAGGGCTAAAGGTGTCAGTACTTGTGACCTGAAAAGGACTGTAACGCTAGGGAGTACCACTTGCTGCTGCTGCTGCTGCTGCTGCTGCTGATGCTGATGATGATGATGATGATGCTGATGATGCTGATGCTGATGCTGATGCTGCTGCCTGCTGTTACCACTTACTGATGTCAAACACTGAGTGAAATGAAAATTGCCGGAGGCTAGAACCTGAAGGCTTCTCCTTGCCTTCCACAATTGGTTTCTGGATATAACCAAACCTCTCAACCTGTGTGAAATATTTGGGTGGATGAGAGAGTCCCAGAGCTATAGATCTATTATTCGCACTTTTTGGTGGCAGTTGAAAGAGAATTGGTTGTTGGCTGTGGTTGTTTATCTCAGCACTAGGGAGGAGAGGTAAGTTGCTGCAGGTGTAAGGCCAGCCTGAGCTTCACTTGGATAGTAAGACCCTGTCCAAGGAGAGAGATGGAGAATGGGGACAGGGAAGGAGAATTGGTGCAGATAATAGAACTAAGTGGCAAGGCAATGAAAGCAAGAACTACCACTTTCCTGTAATGCTTTGGGGGTACGCGAAAGTGACTTGAAAAAATGCCAGGATAAGGCTCTGATGGATTTTTTTTAAGAAAGGATATGTGCTTTTGCTGTGTAACAAACATTCTAAAACACAGAGCCTAAGACAGTAATTACTATTATAGCTCACCTGTCTGCAGATTGGCTGCTTTCAACATAGCTGCAAACCTCCTGGTAGCTTTGCTCTAAACTAGGCTGTTCCACTTACCTATCATTCTTATCCTGGGACCAGGTGGCTTCCATGTTCTTCTCCTGGAAACAGGAAAAGTACTTAAGAAGACGAATAGACATGCATAGGCATCTTGAGATCCACACTCCAAAATAACATATTTGTACTTCTGATTCATTCTGTAGACAGAGCCGTTTCTGTGGCTCAGTCCATATTGAAGGGGTGGGGATTAGAATGTCTCTCTGTAGAGGAATTGCAAAGTGATATGCCAAAAGGTGTGGGTTCATAGACAGGTGTTGAATATATAGAAGAAGGAAGAGAGGAAAGTAAGGAGAAAGATGGATACCATAGACGTTAAGGTTTAGTGTCCCCACAAAGGTTTATGTATGTGTTAAATGTTTGTTCCCCAAGCTGTCATTATTGGGAGGTGGTAGAACCTTTAAAAAGTAAGGCTTCGTCAGTGGAAGATACTTAGATCATTGGGTACATGTTCTTGGAGGGAAATGTAGAGCCCCTCTCCTTGTTTCCAAGCTCATGATGTCACTGGTTCTCTCATGAGCTCCTGCCATGATATATACTGTTTTTACCAGAGGCACAAAGCGCTCCAGCCATTGGACTTAACCTAGAACTTCTATAACAATGGGAAGAAATAAACCTTGTCTCGTTATAGGTAAATTGCCATAGGCATTTCATTATAATGATGGAAAGCTGACTAATACAATAGAGAATTAACCTTTGAAAAGAAGAAAGGCACTTCTGGGATTGGAAAGAAGGAATTTGATTGGGTTTGACTGTAGCTGGAGTTTTCCTGTGTCCACCCAGCTCCTGCAGCTGCTCAGACCCAAGTAAACACATAGAGACTTATATTACTTATAAACTGTATGGCCATGACAGGCTTCTTGCTAGCTAGATCTTACATCTTAAATTAACCCATTTCTATAAATCTATACCTTGCCACGTGGCTCTGTGGCTTACTGGTATCTGTACATCTTGCTTCTCATGGTAGCGGCTGGCTGTGTCTCCTGACTCAGCCTTCATGTTCCCAGAATTCTCCTCTATGTTTATCCTGCCTATACCATACTTCCTGCCTGTCTACTGGCCAATCAGTGTTTTATTTATCCATCAGTCAGAGCAACACATTCACAGCATACAGAAAGGCATCCCCAGCATTTGACTTAGTAATAAATTAAATTATTAGCTATCTAGTTAAATTTGAGTTTCAGATAAACAATAAATGCTTTTTTGGAAGTGGTTTTGTTTTGCATTAAGATCTCAGTTGTCTAAGCTGGCCTCAAATTCATAATCCTCCTGTCTTAGGCTCTTGTATGTGTACTAGTATTAACTGTGTCTCATGTAATATGTAATATTTGGTAGTTCTCAATTTATCTTTTTTTTTCTTTTTTTTTAGAGACAGGGTTTCTCTGTGTAGTTTTGAACTAACTCTGTAGACCAGGCTGGCCTCAAACTCATAGAGATTCGCCTGGTTCTGCTTCCCAAGTGATGGGATTAAAGGTGTGTGCCACCACTGCCTGGCCAATTTATCATTTTTAAATCATCTTAAATACCATTTAAGTACTTTTAATAATGTAATATGGGAGTTCTAACATACTAAAATCCTCCTCATTTGAAATTTAGAGTTTAACTGGGCATCTTGCATGTTATCTTCCAACTCTGCTTTGAATGGATTTTAAAGAAGAAAAAAACATTCTAAAGTGATTTCCAGAAGGATAGGTATGTTTGGGGATTAGGTCTGGAAAAAGTTTGGAGGAGCTGCTGTGGGTGCTATGTGGGTGCTATGCAATATCAGAAAATGTTGGCCGGGCAGTTGCGATGACTCACTTCACTCACTCACTTCACTCGGGTGGCAGACTTTTTCCTGGATAAACCCCAGCAAACCTTTGCTGGGAAAAGCAGAAATGATTACTCTTACACAGACAAGGTTTTTCTTTCCTTCAGCAGCTGTGAGAGAATATTCAGGCATTGAACTAACGAGAGCCTAGGCTACCGAGGAAAGCAGATGAAACCAAAAGAAGAATTGGGAGGCACAGAGAGTCAGGTCCTCCCTGTAGGCCAGAGAGGTAAAAGTTCACATAGAAACTGAATCTACAGCCTTGAAGGAATAGTCGTGCATAGTAATAGGGTTAAAATTCACTTTTCCATTAACTGGAGCTAAATTAGAAGCAAGAGCTCTAGAGACAAGATACCTGATTTTGAATTCTGGTTTTGTTTGTTTACACAAATGTCCCAGTACCTTAGCTCTTTATTCATAAAATAGGAATACTACTACTTACTTAATAAATCTTAACTGGCTTATTAAGGAGTAAATAAAATAAACCATGTAAACCAAATATATTAGAATGGATTAGAATATATCCAGCACATAGTAAGTCCTCAAATGTTTGTAATTTTTTATTATTTGAAATACCATTTAAGGGTATTAATAATTAGTAAATATGAGTGCCTTAGAAAATATTACTTTAAAGAAGAAAAATATCATGTATACATTCACTGAGTACTTTCCTTCCTTAGCTAGCAAACGGTGTGTTTGTAAATACATCACTATTCTCTACCTGTTAAAGTTGAAGCTCATATACCCTTGATCATTTAAAGTTGTTTTCTTTAGTATTATTACTAGGAAATAATTACACTTGAATCATATCTGTCTCATTTCCCTCTAGGTGAACAAGCTTTGGGATTTTCAGTTTGAGTAATTCCTGTGGGCTCTGCCACCCAGCGAGTTAAAGACAGAATTCCTCCCAGGGGGTTGTGTTCTGGGAATGTGAGCAGCTTGTTTTCTTAAGACACGTCCCTTGCTCTGGCCCCTGTTAGAATCTGTGCTGTTAATTCTGTTAACTTTTGTTTTTCTTTCATCATAACAAAGTTTCTCAAGTTATTTGCACATTCAGAATTTTTGAAAAGTCAATATTTTATGAGGGCATTTAGCTTTTATAAAGAAAAATTAAACTACTCATCTGTATTTTTCGCTGAAAATAAACAGACACATTAATTGATGTTTTTATCTGGGAAGAAAATAGGACAAAGAATGGCTTTGCTTCTAATATTGTAAAATAAGACAGTATTCTCTGGTGGAGTCTTGTAAGGAATTACGGGATTACCAGTTTCATACACAACCAACTTAAATGCATTCTTATCTTTAAAGGGAAGGACCAGTGAGTAAATCACATGTGTTCACAGTCTTGTCTCCTGTAATCATAAACTACACAAACACATTACTCGGTACTCAAGGGGGTAAGGGACATCTGAAGCAGGACTTGCCCCTGAGACCTTTTCCTCGTTGAAGAATAGTGCAATGAAAGCCCACACATAGAAGATAACAGGAAACACCTTCCAGCTCTCCTCTACCTGATGCTTGTTCTTCTCCTTTGTCCTCTAAGGACTTTGGTTCTAATGATTGTTCCACAGAACTTAGAGGGACATTGTAGAAGACGTATCAGATTTCATGTATTGTTTTTCTACCACAATTAGTGTTTTCTTTTATGTCATACCATAGGGTTTTTGGAGGGTTTTATTTGTTTGTTTCTATGTTTCAAGACAGGTTTGTTTCTCTGTGTAGCCCTGGCTGTCCTGCAACTCTCTGTAGACCAGGCTAACTTCAAACTCAGAGACAGCCTGCCCCTGCTTCCCACATGCTAGGATTAAAGGTGTGCGCCACTAACCTGCAATGTTTTAGGGTTTTAACATATTTTGTTTGTAAAAGAAATTGACTGCAGGTAGATTAGGCTGGCCTTGAACTCACACAGATCTGATTGCCTCTGCCTCATGAGCACTGGGAATAAAGGTGTGGGCCACCACTGCTCAGCAGAGATGCTTTTTGAAAAGATTAATTTAAATGTTTATATTAATTGTGGTGAACTTTTAAATATTTTAAAGTACAGTAAAAATATGTAAAGATGATTACTATTGAGAGATTTTATTTGAAAAGTTGATGTGCTTGAATGCTTCTTTATGTGCATTGTTGTTTTTGCTGGTATGTATGTCTGTGTGGGAGTGTCAGTAGTTAGCTGCCGTGTGGGTACTGGGAATTGAACCTGGGTTCTCTGGAAGAGCAGTCAGTGCTCTTAACCACTGAGCCATCTCTCTAGCCTGCCTGTATGCTTTTTTAAAGTGCTAGTCTATAGTTCAATCAGAAAGTAAAGATTAAAACAAAATAAAGTATTAACATCCTTAGAGACATAAAGATCTTTCATTTGTACTTATTTAGTAAGAAAATCTACCTCAATTCAGTTGGATTTTATGTTTTGTTTTCTTTGAAACAAGCTCTCACTCTAGCTAAGACCGACCTTAAACTTGTTTTCATCCTCTTGCCTCAGCCTCCCCAGTGCTAGAATTGTAGACATGAGCCCTCATAACCAACTTAAAATGATTTTTTAAATGTTATACTCTATATTTGAAAGATACTCTTTTGTTGGTGTGGGGGTTTGTTGTTGTTTAGATAGACTCTCGCATAGCCCAGGTGGACGTGAAACTTTCGGTGTAATCCAGGGCAATCTTAATCCTCCTTCCTCCTGTACCTACCATGTACTGTGATTATAGCAGCGTCCATCTTGAAATATTTTTAATTTTGAGGAACAATGGTATGACCTTTTAGAAAATCCAAACTATTATATCAAATGTTCTCAACATTTGATACCTTGATTACTATCTGTTGTGGGTGTGACTCAAAATTCAGCCTTTTCTTACTAGGAGACCTTAAACTAGCTTTGTCTACTGTTGATCTTTTGGAGACTTCTGAAATTAATGTCTAAAGGTTTTTTTTTTTATTATGAAAAGACCTTTTTATTATGAAAATTTCAAATATGTAGAAGTAAGGCAGACAGTATAATGAAGTCGCCCATTATTTTGATCTTTAGTAATATGTTAGTACAGATACTATAGTTATTCATGTAGTAGATGTTTGAGAACTGGAAAAATGTTATTGCTTTAATCCACACTTGAAAGAATTTGTATAAGTCAGAATATTTTAAATATCCATTATTTGCTAACTTATAGTAAGTTGTATTTCAAAAGCTTTTAGTAGTTAGCCCATTTTTGAAACTACAAATGTGCTTCTTATTTTTAAGATTTATTTTATTTTTACTTATGTGTACATCGGTCTATGTGTGGATATGTGCACATACAGGTGCCCCTGGAGGCCAGAGGCATTGGAAGTCTTTGGAGCTGGACTTACAGACACGTGTGAGTCACTAGAATTTGAGTCCTCTGCAAGAGCAGTAATTGTTCTTTACAGCTGGGCCATCTCTCCAGCTTTCTCTTTCTTTCAAGTTGTGTTTTTATAATTTTTAAGAATTTCATACATTTTGTTTACATTCATCTCCCTCCCCCAACTTCTCCGAGATACAGTCCATCTTCCTACCCACCCAAGTTCATGTCTCACTGTCCTTCCTCTCTACTCCTCCCCCTCCCCGTGCCCCCTCCTCGCAGTCCAGCTTGTGTTGGCCAACTACTCTTGGATGTGGGACTTGCTTTGGGGTGTGGTTGCTATAGGTGGGTTCACACCATTAAAGAAAATTGATTCTCTATCGGGTGTGGTGGCACACTCCTTTAATCTCAGCACTAGAGAGGCGGAGGCAGACAGATCTCTGAGTTGGAGGCCAGCCTGGTCTACAGAGTGAGTTCTAGGACAGCCAGGGCTACACAGAAAAATTCTTTCACAAACAAACAAACAAACAAACAAACAAAAAAAAAAAGAAAGAAAAACATTATTTTCCATCTCCCCACAATGATCAAATAGAGCTCCTCCACCAGGTAAGGGACTTTATGCCCACCTCCCCTACTCCATGGTGAGAATCTGTGTGGTCTGTGCACAGGTCTTCCCCATGCTGTTACAGTGTGCGCCTCTGCTTTGTGTCTGGAAAACACTGTCTCTTTGTAGTCATCCACCACCTCTGCTTCTTCAGTCTTTCTGCCCCCTCTTCCTTAATGACCCCCAAATCTTGTGGGGAGAGTGTGATAGAGATGACTCATTTCTGTGTTTCTTATCGTCTTAACCAGGCTGGAGAGATGGCTCGGTAATTAAGTATTGCTCTTGCAGAGGACCCAAGTTTGGCTCCCATCATCCACAAGGTGTAGGGACTTGAAGCTCCTGTAACTTCTGCTCCGGGGCATCCAGCCCTCTCTTCTGACCTTCCAGGGCAATTATTGCACTTACATGCATATGCACCCACACAGACACATATACAAAATCAAAAATTAAAATAAATCCTTTAAAAACAATCTTAAGATGCCTGTTAGCTCCTTGAGTCAGTTTTTAGTAATTCACCTAATACATCATATTTAAAAGAAATCTATCCACTACAATGAGAAAATGCCTCCTTTGAACTGAAATACTAGGGAATATCACAACATGTTTTCCCTTCTAAGAATAGGAATCAAATTCTGCCATAGGGATCATATCTGCCATGTTAAGTCTTAAGCTTTCTCAGCAAAAGTAACAGGACCTCCCAGAGTGAAGAGATAGATGAATATACTCTGTACATACCACTCTGAAGTTGTTCCTCTGTCAGGGTGAGTTAAGGAGTCAAAAACCTCATATAGTAAGGATGATGTCTGTGATAAGTCTTTAGCTCTCTCAACAAAAGTAGTAGGAATTAAGTTTTAAAATTCATGTTTTTCTCACATTTGGCTTCTGTGGGAGAGATGGCTTTGTTGGTAAAATACTTGCTTGCTATTCAAATAAAATATGAAGACCTGCATTCAGACCTCCAGCACACATGTAAAAAGGTAGGCATTCAGGCACCAGACTGAGCTCCAGGAATCCAATCGATGAGAGAGAGGAGAGATACTGCAGGCAAGGGACGTCAAGATTATGATGGGAGGACGTGCAGAGATGACCAGCCACACTAGTGGAAACCCATGAACTGTGGACTGGTGGCTGTGGAGCCCCCATGGGACTGGACTAGGCCCTCTGGATACGGAAGACGATTGCTTGTCTCAAACTGTTTGGAAGACGGTTGTTTGGCTCAAACTGTTTGGGGGGCACCCAGACAGGGGGATCGGGATCTGTTTCTGGTGCATGGGTGGGCTTCTGGGAATCCGATGCACACTCTTGGTGCAGTGGGAAGGGGCTTGGACCTGCCTAGGCTCAGTGTGCTGGGCTCTGCTGACTCCCAATGGGAGACCTCAATTTGGGGGATGTGGGGTTGCAGGGTGGCTTGGGAAAGAGGGCTGGGGGTGGGAGGAAGGAGGAGGGGGGTTATGGATAGTATGTGGAGTGAGTAGAAAATTTCTTAATAAAGAAAAAAAAGGTAGGCATAATCCCAGCACTGGGGAAACACACATATGTGTATGCCACATACAGGCATAACTGTATACACATGCATTGGCACACACATTTGCGTATGCCACATACACATAAAAGTTAGCGTCTGATTATTTTCAACTTTAAGTAAATTTCTGACATAAGAAAATTTTGGTTAATATATGTCTAAGACCACAAAAAACAAACTCTTACACCAGGCGTGATGGCACATGCCTTTAATCCCAGCACTTGGGAGGCAGAAGCAGGCGGATCTCTATAAATTTGAAGGCAGCCTGGTCTACAGAGCTAGTTTCAGACAGCAGGGCTACACAGAGAAACTCTGTCTTGAAAAAAACATAGATAGATAGATAGATAGATAGATAGATAGATAGATAGATGAAAAAACTTGAATTAAAACAAAAACTGGAATATAAGCATAGATCTTAAATTATTAACAAACTGGTGTAAAAGTCATGTGGCTGAAATAATGTTTATCAGGAACCTGTGAGCACTAAAATGTTTTTAGACTCCCTAAGAGTGGGAAATGGAAGCAGAAAGATAAGCTCCACTGCTTCTGGCATGCCAGCCTGTTCCGTGAATCCAATTTGACCTTCAGTTTCTACTTCCCGAATGCTCTAAGTAAGACTTTAGAGGTTCAGAACTGTGTTAATGATTTCCTTATTTTGAACATATATGTAAAACACAAAGATCTGTATACATGTGTATACAGTTATGCCTGTATGTGGAAACTAGAGGTCAATGTTGGGTGTCTGCCCTGATCACTCTCCACCTTGTTTTTTCAGACAGGGTTTCTCACTGAATGTGGAGCTCACCCACTCAGATAGACCGGCTTGTCAGAGGGCTCCAGGAATCTCCTTTTCTCTTAGGCAGCCTTTGGAACGGTGCTACTCAGGGTGAGCAAGTCTTTCTACCTCAAATGACATAATCAAGTTAAACCCTGATAGATGTGCTTAGAGGCCCATCATCTTCCAGGTGATTCTAGATTTTCTCAGGTTGACACCACTAAACATCATGTCAACAAAAGCACATTCCATGTTTTCCTATTATTCTGGAGTCCCACTTGAATGTCCTGGAAACTTGATAACATTTTGCATCTAGGAACCCTACTTTGTTATTTATGTTAGCTTTCTCTTACTGTGATAAATACCTGAGTAAACCAAGAAAATGTTCATTTTTGCTCATAGTTTTAGGGTTTCAATGCATGGTCATTTGGCAACATTACCTTTTGGCCTGCTGTAAGGCAAGCACAAAATGATAGGAAACACATGGTTGAGCAATCTCCTCTCGTGGCATCTAAGAAGCAAAGAAAGAAGGATTCTGTGTTCCATGATCTCCTTGGAGCGTATGACCTAAAACCTTCCATTCAGCCTCACCTCCTCAAGGCTCCACCACTCAACCGAGCCTGGTGTGGTGACTAAGCCTTTAATGTTTGGGGTGATCATTAAAGATTCAAACTGTATTACACCCAAGAGGCAATTCTCAAATAATATCAAGTAAAATCCTTCAAAGACACCAATCCTGCAACTGGTGGTACTAAGAATGCCAGAGGAAGAGATTTCCAGTCAAATAGTGTAACTCAGGAAGGAATCTGCCCTCAAGATGGTAACTCAGGAGGATGCAAATTAAAATCCTAAAGAACTGACGTTGTCAGAGGAGTCTTTGGCCCACAAGAATTTCTTCTGCATCAGTAAATGTGCAGGCTTTTGTTTTTGTTTTGTTTTGTTTTGATAGCTTGACACTAGAGTCATCTGGGAGGAGGGAACTTCAACTAGCGGATAGCAGATGGTTATTGATGATTGAACTGAAGAAAAGACAAAAACTTAGCCAGATGTGGTGGCATACACCTGTAATCCCAACATTTGTGAGGTAGCTACGGTAAGATCAGACTTGCAGGATAAGCTCGGGATACATGAGATCCTGTCTCATAAAATAACAGATCAACAGAGGGAAAAAACAAAAACAAAAAAACCTCATTGTTAATGATAGGAAAATTAGAGGTAATTTACATGCCTGACTTGGTTAAAAGCATATTCCATGAGAACTAGAACCAGTAATAACCATGGCGTTTACTAAGGTGCCATTGCTAAAATACAGTATCTTAATCTTTTAAATACAATGAGTGAGTACATATACATATATGAATATATTGTATCATTGTTAAAATTATGTATTAATTTTATTTATTAACCATATATTAGTGTAGCCATTTAAAAAGATGCTTTCTAAGAGCAAATCTCTCTTCCACATCTTTACCCTAAAACCTGGAAGTCAATATTAATAGCAATTTTATAGCCAACAAAAGCTGAGAATAATGTTATTGACCTCCAGCTGGTGACTAGAACAGTAAACATGTATACAGTGTTTATTCATAGACTGGAATACTACTGAGCAATACAAAGAACCAAATTAACATGGATGGTTATGGGTGGAATAAGCTAAGTGACAGAATCTAGACCCAAAGTAAGTGTGTAATTCCACTTGTGTAGTGTTATAGAGAAAGCAAAACTATTGGGCTAGAAAACATGAACGATTGCAAGGGGAGGTAAGTGCCTCTTAACTGCAATTTGACAGAAGGAAGTTTTTGTGGGTGATGAAACTGTTCAGTCTTTTTTTTCTTAAGGTTTGTTTTTATTTATGTGTGTCTCTCTGTGTGTACATGGACACCAGAACAGGGTGTCAGACCCCCTGGAGCTAGACTTCCAGGAGGTTATGAATCTCCTGGCTTGGGTGCTGGGAACAGAAACTCAGTTCTCTGGAAGAGCAGTGTGTGCTTGTAACTGCTGCGCTGTTTCTCCAGCTCGTTACTGTTGTGTCTTGATTGTACTGGATATGTGAATGCATCCTCAAATCTCAGGGTACTGGCTGAGCCATGGCGATGCATGCCTTTAATCCCAGCACTCAGGATCTCAGGACCATCTTGCTCTACAGAGCAAGTTCCAGGACAACCAGGGTTACACAAAGAAACTTTGTCTTGAAAAACAAAACAGAAACGCCATGGACTCTATTGCTTGTCGTATAGCAGGCTGCCTGTACCCTTCAGCTCTCGGATGGACGGAGAGCAGTGAGACAGGCGGGCTCCAGCTGCCAGCTAGGGGAGACCTGGACCTCCTGCTTCCTTCTCCATGGCTCTCTGCTGCTGCTGCTGCTGCTGCTGCTGCTGCTGCTGCTGCTGCTGCTGCTGCTGCTGGTGCTATATGCACCTCATACTGAAAACGGAACAGATGGTTATTTCTTGCCCCCCATTTCCTCTGGAACATTCTTAATCCACAGAGAAATTTTGAGGGGGAAAATGGCCTCCATTATTAAATGTGCAGTCTTCTGGCCCTTATGAGCATAAATTGTACCTAATTAGAATATTTCTATCATTCACGTTCATTTTTTATTTCTCAAACTATTTAGACATGGATAAGTCAAATGTTCCTGGAAATGGCTACATGGACATTGTCTGGTAGTGGAAATTTGTAAAAAACCATTAGAAAACAAACTCAAAGCTGAAATTTGAGTCAACAAAACAAACAGTTGTACCTAAGAATTACAATTGCTTTTCTCTGTCCTTAAGAATAAGAAAAATAGCTTTTCTTAGACCTTTAAGTGAATATATTTTTAAGAACCAATGATTTTGCTTAATTGTGTTTCAGGTATAGTCCCCAAAAGTGTTTAATGAGTCTTTTGAGTTATTGATTGGTTGTCAGTATTCATGATAATTATTCTTTAACATATTTTCTGTACATAAACAGCAATTGTTCACGGGAATTTGCCTAATTTCCATTAAATAACCTTTCATAGAGAAGAGAGACACAGAGAGACAGACAAAGGGAGAGATAGACAGACAGACAGATAGAGGGGGAAATATGAATTAATGTGGCTTCCAATAATGGTGAAGTTTATGAATTGCTTTTCTCATATAGAGAATAAGATTTAGGACGCGTTGTCTATGAAACACCAAGACTACCTTCTTATTTTCCTGAGTTGTATCAGGCACAAGGGCATAAACTGATAATTAGTGTCTGTATAACACAGAGGAGATTTTTATGGATTTATGATATTGATAAGTACACAGCATGTATATGACAGTTTACACCTTCTTTATTAGAGAGTACTTTTATTAGAAATACTTGCATGATATGAAAATGCACACCACTTTAAGATTTCTATGTGAGTTGCCTATTTGAAAGCTTCATGGTTCGAGGCCAGCCTGGTCTACAAAGCAAGTTCCAGGACAGCCAGAGCTGTTAGACAGAGAAACCCTGTCTCAAAAAACCAAAAAGAAAAAGAAAAAGCCTCATGGTATTTCTGAAAACATTTTTAATCTTCTAGCCTCTTACAGTAAGCATTTTCCTCCCTCTGACATTAATTTCCTCCTTAAGGTTTTCACTTCTGTAGTAATCTTAGAGTAAATGGAAGTACACATAATAATAAGCCCATCTAGATTTTTAACGCCCTGATTTTTCTTAGGTAGTCTTGTAATAAGGAAGTAATTCAATGCAGAAAACATCAGTTCTGCACGTGCACACTGAGCTACAAACTGGCCAATATCCCATTCACTTAGCTCTATATATCTGAGCACATCCACCCTTACATTAGGACAGACAAGATTTGCTCTCTCCCTGGAGTAGCATATGCATAATAAAAAGTGAATAAATATTGATAATTGCTTCTACATGTGCAGAAATTTCGAAGCAAACTGTTAGAGGACTGTTTCACTTGTATCTAAGGCTTAAAGAGCAAGCATAGCAAATCTAATCCGTTCATTCTCCTGTTTTTGTAATGCACTACATCATACCTTCCTCAAGCACCAATACTTTCTCGTTTTTTACCCCTTGCTTCCTATGTCTGTGAGAAAAAGGAATAATCAGAAAAAAACTTAGAGAAACCACCTCACTACAACCACTGCATGAGTCGCCCACCTAGATCTGAATTGTCTGCTCTTTCTCCCTTGTGAATGAAGTGTTCCTAGCTCTGCAGCTCTGCAATTCATACATTAGGTCTGGTACTTACCCTACTTACTGATTGTGATTTAGCAACTTTCTCCACTCTCCTGCATCATCACTCTCATCTGAATGAACTAGAAACCACCTTGCTAGAAACAACAATCAGTTCTCTAGGATTCTGTTTTTAAGATTTATTTTTTAAGGTCATTTTGGTTTTGTTTATGTGCATGTGTGTGGCGATTGGCACAGCTTTGGGATCAACCTGACTTGGGCAACAGGGAATGAAGAAACAACAGACTCATTGTGGTAGTTTGAATGTAATTGACCCCCATAAGGTCATAAGGAGTGGCACTATTAGGAGGTTTTGGCTTTGTTAGAGTAGGTATGGTCTTGTTGGAGGGAGTGTGTCACTGTGGGGGTGGGATTTGAAGTCTCACACATGTTTAAGCCAAGTCTCAGACCACTTCCTATTGCTTGCAGGTCAAGATGTAAGAACTCTCAGCTCCTTCTCCAGGACCATGTCTGCCTGCATGCTGCCTTGCTTCTTGCCATGATGATAATGGACTAAACCTCTGAACTGTAAGTGAGCCACCCCAAGTAAATGTTTTTCCTTTGTAAGAGTTGCACTGGTCTTAGTGTCTCTTCACAGCAATGGAAACCCAAACTAAGATACTCATGAAAAGCTGAGATCCATGGATCATACACTCTGGTGGAGATACACCATCAGCAGCCCAGAAACTTGATATGTTTATTATATACAATATGAACAAGGAGCATGTTTATTATATTCAGCAAACTGAAGAGGCAGGAACTGGAGTTACAAGCATTTGTAAACCGCCTTACATGAGTGCTGGAAAACAAACTTGGGTTCAAAAGCTCTCTTAACTGCTGAGCTAGCTCTCTAGCCCCTATTTTTATTTAATGTGTGTAGTATGGTGGGAGGAGTATGTGCACATAAGTGCATGTCATTGAAATTTTCTCTGGGCCTCCAACCAGCTCCCAAATAAAGACACAGAGACTTACTATTAATTATGAATGCTTGGCCTTAGCTTAGGCTTGTTTCTAGCTTTTCTTTTCTTTTTCTTTTCTTTCTTTCTTTCTTTTCTTTTTTTTTTTTTACTTAAATCAACACATTTCTATTAATGTGTTGCCTGGGACTCATTTACCTTTTGTACATACTGTCCATCCTGCTTTCCTGCTTCCTCCATGTCTGACTGATTGGCCCCTGGCTGACTGGCTGACTGGCTGACTGGCTGGCTTCCCTTTTTTCTCTGCCCATCACTGCCTATCCCTCCTCTTCCTAGCCTTTGGCCATTCAGCTTTTTATTAAACCAATTAGATGGCTTAGGCAGGCAAAGAAAAACAACAACACATCTTTACATAGTTAAACAAAAGCAACATACCTTTATGTAATGAAACAAATGCAATACATCTTGACATAGTTAAACAGTTAATCTGCAACACAAACAAATGTAACACATCTTTACTTAAACAAATATTCTATTCTACAAGTGCAGGTGCCTGAGGAAGATGTGTTAGATATAAGTGATTGGGAGCTGCCCATTGTGGGTACTAGGAACCAAACTCAGATCTTCTGTAAGAGTAATGTGCACTCAACCACTGAGCCACCTCTCGAGCTCCAGTTATCTGGGATTCTTGCAGTAGCCTATCTAGTATCCTTTCAGTTCCCTTCACCTCTGACATATTTTCATCATGACAGCCAGAACGACATTGTTAGTATCTAAGTCATTTCACTTTGTCAACTTT
Organism: Peromyscus leucopus; assembly: GCF_004664715.2. Taxonomy (NCBI): domain Eukaryota; kingdom Metazoa; phylum Chordata; class Mammalia; order Rodentia; family Cricetidae; genus Peromyscus; species Peromyscus leucopus. Next base: position 9,480,628 of record NC_051085.1, read on the forward strand.
GGGCTCACCTTTGAGTGTAAAGTTGAAGTCTCAAACCTTACTTGGTAGGCTCTTCCTACAACTTACTGATTCCTTTGTCTTCTGCACAGCATACAGCTTTTTTTTTTTTCCTGAATACCCAGATATAATTCTAATATTTGGCCCAAATTTTCACATCTTCCTGATTTTCAGTATTCCTCAAATATCACCTAATCAATGAAGTCTCTGCTGCCTGCGAACTCTGAAAGTATAGCTCACTGTAAATACACTTGCCCAGCATACAGGAAGGAACTGGATTCTGTGCCTTGTGGGGCTTGGGGGAGAAATTATTTTCTCCTCCTCTCTGCTCTGTTTCCCCTTATTACCATTATCACCATCCTGTAAAATACAATACATTTTTACTCATTAGTTGTTTATGATATGTCTCATCTTCTCTAAGATCCATAAGCAGTGTGGGATTTTTACCCCTTTGTATCTCCCTCACAGGTTACTAGTATATTCCTGGATCATAGCAAGTACTCTATAAACACTGGTGAAGAACCAATCTGTTTTTATGAAGGTATGACTAGAAAATGACTTGGGAAAATAAATGCAAATTGAATTTGTTCTCATCTTTTTTCACCATTTCTGTCTCATAGAATTCATGTGTTTAGCTTCAAATGGCCTAACCTAAGCATTCTCCTTTCTAGGAATTATGGGTGTCTTCTCCTATATAGTTTAAGAGAAATATACAATGAAAGAATTATGTACCTCAGGGCTGGCCAGAAACCTCAGTTGGTAAAGAAAGACACTGCCACCAACCTGATGACCTGAGTTTGAACTTTGGGACTTACTTGAAAAAAGGAAAGAACCATCTTATACACAGATTTTTCTCTGACCTCCACATGCTCATGGCATGGTGTGCCCACACATTTTTATGTCCATTTTTCTCTTATTGTTGAGATTATAATTATAACAGTTTTCCCTTCCCTTTTGTGTCTGCAAACCTTCTCATGTACCCCTCCTTATTTGCTTTCAAATTCACGGCCTCTTTTTCATTAATTGTTGTTACATGCATATGTATGTATAAATATATATTCCTAAATATAACCTGCTCAGTCCATATAACGTTGTTTATATGTACATTTTCAGGGCTGATCATTTGGTTTTGGATGACGAGTTTGTGTGCTCTTCCATTTCTCCCACTCTGAGCATTCCTTATTTTCCTTTGTGTAGGGCTGAGGCCTCATGAGCTTTTCCCCATCTACTTTGGCATGTCTATTGGTGTTGTTCTTCAGCTCATATTTAGGCAGTCATGTTGGTGGAACTTTATGGTTGGTGTATGCCTTTAGTCCTAGCACTCAGCAGGCACAAGCAGGCAGGTCTCTGTGAGTTCAAGACCAGCCTAGTCTACATATTGAGTTCCAGGTCATCCAGGGCTGCTAGTGAGACTGACCCTGTCTAAAAACAAAATGTTGCTTAATTTCCAAATATTTTGGATTTTTATAGAAGACTTTTCTTCATTTTTGTTGATTTCTAGTTTCTATTTTTCTTGATTTCTAACTTAATTACTTTTTAAAATAAGAACTATTTTTATAATTCCAATCTTTTTAAATATTTTGAGACTTGTATACTGACACAGTGGATAGTCAGTATGAATATGAAGAATGTTTGAAAAGAAAATGTGTATATAGCTGTTATGGAATGGTGTGTTCTGTAACATCAGATAGGCTGAGTTCTTTGATAATATTAATGAAATCTTCCGTGTCTTTGTTGATTTTCTGTATGTTTGTTCTGTCAATTACTTTATTGATCAAAGAAATTGGAGTTTCTATGACTGTAAGTTTATCATACCTTCTTTCAGTTGTATTAGCTTTTATTTGTATTTTGAAGCTTGTTAGATAGATGAATATTAAGAATGGTTATATTTTCCTGATGATTGACCCTTTTCCCATTTTGAAATATTTCTCTTTATTTCTGGCAATGCCTATCCTCTGACCTAAAGTGTACTTTGCTAATAGCCACTAGTTCATCTTCATTATGACCAAAGTTTAAAATATGTATCTTTACCTATCCTTTTGTTTTAATTTGTGCTTTTATATTTAAAACATTTTTTAATAATAGCATACAGTGCTTCATTGTCTAGTCTGACATTTCTGCCTAATTAGTATGCTTAGTTCATTTGCAGCTAATGTAATTATTGACATGATTGGGTTTATCTGCCATCTTGCTGTTTTGTTTGTTTGTCTCTGTTCATAGTCTCTCTCTCTCTCTCTCTCTCTCTCTCTCTCTCTCTCTCTCCTCCTCTCCTCTCTCCTCCTCTCTCCCTCCCCAGCGTGTGTGTATACATGTGTGTACTTGTGTATATAGAGGCCCAAGATAGCCTCAGATCTGTGGTTCCCTAGGTGCTGTCCAGCTTGTTTGCTGAGCTGACCTGGAGTTCACCAAGCAGGGTAGGCTGGCTGGCCAGTGAGCCCCGGAGAGCCTCCTGTCTCGCCCTCTTCAGTGCTTGCACGACAAGTGTGAGCTACCTCACCTCACCTGACTTTGTTGTTTCATTTGGGTTTTGGAGATGGAACTTAGGTCCTCCTGCTAGAGCTACATAGTAAGAATGTGTCTCAAAAAAGATAAGTTTATTCCTATGAACATCCTTCTGACTGAAGCAAATGGATGTATCCTACAGTGTGTATGCATTTATGATATCCGAGTTCTGCCCGTGTAGGTAATAGTGAGTTATAGCTAGCTCAGGTTTCCAAGAAACTGGAAAGGGGTTTAAAAACATTAGTGTTAAAGGTGCCAGTGAGCTTCTACCCAGTAAGTTATGATCACACATTTATGATAGTCTTAACCTGCCTGATGATTGATCTTTTACTTGCATGTATTATTTAAATGTGAAAATATCATGTTCATGTTTAAAATGTTAAGAGCACTGTAAAAAGTCTTCAGTGTCATGCTAGATCACACCTTAATACTTCAACAATAATTTAAAGTACCATAAAATAGTTGTCTTATGCATTGTTTAAGTCTGTTCCCTACTTGTAAGCTCCCCAGTTTATAATATGTTTCTGATTCCAATCTCTTAACATGGATCAGTTCAGTTATATGTTTGGTGATGTGCTCTCTATTCTATAGATAGGTAGATAGATAGGTGAATGAATAGGTAGGTAGGTAGGAAGGTAGGTAGGTAGGTAGGTAGATAGAAAGATATCAGGGACTAAGGGGGTTCAGCCCCTCGATAGTCCCCTCCCAGGGTCTGGGAAGAATCTACAACCAGCTGATAATTAATCTTTGATGAAAAGAAATGAGTCTATGTACACGAAACTCCTTAGTCCATACACTTTATTATTCTGTCAGTTCTCTATACACAGCTTCTATTCTGCTCTCATGCCTAGCTCCTTTCGTGCCTGATTTCTCTCTACGTTTATCTGCTGTCCCTCTAAGTTCTGTCTTAATTCCTTCATCTTCGTTCTGCCCCATCTAGGTTCTCATCCATCTAGTTCCTTACTATCTTAGCCCTTCTCCCATCTCCTTTCTCATCTTGTTCTTCCTCGTCTTCCATCTTGTTCCTCTAGTATTCTCTTTTTGCCCTTCAATCTAGTTCTTCCCATCTAGTCTGCTACTCTCCAGTTCTTACCCATCTAGTTCTTCCATTCTCTTTTTTCCTCTCTCTACTCCTCTCGGTCTCCTTATTCTCTCAGTTCTCTCCAAGTCTCTCAGGAATCCAGGTATAAACCCAAGTGATAGCAATCTTCTGGCACAGCAAGGTCACCAGGCTTGAATCCTTACAGGGTCATAAAGGCAGATGAGAATTTTCCTCAGGCAGTCACCACCAGGCTTTCTTTACAATCCAAAATGGGAGTGGTAAAAGAGGAGGTCACCTGAGTGCTAATGACCGGTTAGTATATCCAAAAGGGACCTGTGCTCAGTCTACATTCCTAGAAGTTGTTAGGTAAGAAGTTAGGGGTCCATTAGTAAGGTTGTATAAAGAAAGGAGTGTCTCACCCTAAATTGCACAAGAAATAAAGCTATCCATCTGACCTAGGAGACAGGTGTTGTTTCCTTTGGCCTTGATGCTTGGATAGGCATTTTAGATAAATACACTGTTAGGAGTTCTTGGAAGCACACAAGAAAATCATTTTAGGAATCAGCTAATACATACACAAAAGCTAAAATATCACCAAGACTTCTTAAGCCATGGCTTGACCTTCAGAAAAGTCCTTGAGTTTTCCAAGAAGTAGCTTTTGTCATAGTAACTGCAAATAGATGGATGGACGGACAGATGGACGGACGGCCGGGCGGACGGATGACGGACAGAGAGAGAGAGAGAGAGAGAGAGAGAGAGAGAGAGAGAGAGAGAGAGATACATAGATAGAAGGAAATCTCAAAGATACAGTCTTTGAGGCAGGACTGGCTGAGAACTCACTATGTAGACTAGGTTAGCTTCAAACTCACAGACCAGCTTGCCTCTGCCTCCCAAGTGCTAGGATTAGAGGCATGAACCAACAAGCCTGCTATGTGGGCTAAATGATCCTTGTAATGTTGATTATTTTAGATTTTTTTATTATTATAATTAACCTATTTGGTATTGAGGATGGTAAGCAAGTGCTCTACCACTGTGCTATATTCCTAGCCTCATTCAACTCTTTTATACTCCTGTACTGTGTGTGTTTAAGTTTTGGGATGATGTGCTAGCTAGTTTTATGTCAACGTCACACAAGTTAGTGTCAGCTAAGAGGAGGGAGCTTCAACTGAGAATATGCCTCTGTAAGATTGGACTGTAGACAAGCCTGTAGAGCATTTTCTTAATTAGTAATTGTTGTAAAGGGCTCACCTCATTGTGGGTGGGGCCACCCCTGGGCTGGTAGCTCTGGGTTCCATAAAAAAGCAGACTGAGCTGTGCAGTGGTAGCACACACCTTTAATCCCAGCACTCGGGAGGCAGATCTTTATGAGTTTGAGGCCAGTCTGGGCTACAGAGTGAGTTCCAGGAAAGGCACAAAGCTACACAGAGAAACAACAGCCGTCTGGGGTGGGGGTGGGGGGAGCAGACTGAACAAGCCATGAGAAGCAAGCCAGTAAGCATCACTCCCCAGTGGCTTCTATATCAGCTCTTGCCTCCAGGTTCCTGTTCTGAGTTCCTGTCCTGACTTCCTTCAGTGACAGACAGTGATAGACATTTCCAGTATTCATTACTTTGTGTATGTTTGCCTTTTCATCTTACATTTTCCTTAACCTGAAAATTTTATAATGTCTTATTGTTTAGGTCTGCTCAGTAACAAATTTTCTAACGTGTTTGAAAAAAATATTTTATTTTATTTTATTATTTTATTTTTGCAGTAAAACCTTATCTTGTGCATGCTAGGCAGATGCTTTACCAATGAGCTATATCCCAGACCTTGGTGTGTTTGTTTGTTTGTTTGTTTTGGTTTTGGGTTTTAGAAACAGGATTTCTCTGTCTTGGAACTTACTGTGTAGACCAGGCTGGCCTCAAACTCAGAGATCCGCCTGCCTCTGCCTCCCAAGAACTGGGATTAAAGGACTGAACCACCTTACCTGGCTTAGATGTGGTTTTATGAAATAGGGTATGGAAGTGCAGAGATGACTGTCGATGAGCTCAATCTTCCTGTTTCAGTCTTCCAAACAAGATTTACAGACAAGAGTCACCATGCCCTGTGGGAGTCTGTGGGAGACCAGCTCGACCTACTCCTACCTATTGAAGGGTTCTTAGTGGGAGGAGAGAGGAATAAGAAAATATCAGTTAGAGACCTAAATGACGAGAAGAAAGAAATACAGGACAGCTTTGGGAGGGCCTGGGTCAGTACCCAACAGCCTCGACTTTTTATAATTGGGAAGGGGAGAGGCAAATACCACCCCTTTGCAAGATCAAAGCACACCATACAGCCAAGTGTAGACTTCCAAACACCTGGTAACCACGCCTGTGGTCAAATCATCTCCTCATGCAGCCCTGCTGGGTAAAGCGAGCTCAGATTCTCAGACCCTGAGTCATTTATCACTAGGAAGCCTCTGTGGACTCCCACAATGCCCAATTATCATTTTAACTTTAAAAAGACCTCTGTGGGGGGAGGTGGTGGGGAGGAGACCAGGGGTGCTTTGGGAAAACCCAGGGAGGTTGGTCAAGTTAGTTATGCTTCCGTTTCTGGCTCTGTTCTGCATCTTGGGTGAAAGTTGTAGTTACATAAAAGTTAAAATTTCAGTTATCACTAGCTGCTTCAAGACCACACCCTTGTAGTGTGCAGCTTAATCCAGCTTACTACTTAGTATTTCTGTTGTGTTGTTAGTCCACAAAAATGGTTTTTTATTTTATGAGAAAATGGATCTTGGGCTTTCTTTTTCTTTCTGTTTTATCTGTAATTATTATGTGTTTAGAGCCTATAGGCTATGTGGTAGCTTGGATATAATTGGCCCCCATAATCTCATATGAGGGGTGTGGCTTTGTTGGAGTGGGTGTGGCCTTGTTGGAGGAAGTATGCCACGGTGGGGGCGGGTTTTGAGGTTGCCTATGCTCAGGATACCACCACCCAGTGTCTCAGTCCATTTCCTGTTGCCTACAAGGTCCAGAACTCTCAGTTACTGCTCTAGCACCATGTCTGCTTGCATGTTGCCATGCTCACTGCCATGATGATAGGGACTGAACCTCTGAAACTGTGAGTGAGCCACCCCAACTAAATATTTTCCTTATAAGACATAGGATCAGTTGAAGCATGAATTCACTGTACCACCTTGATGGAGGATTCTGATTATTTTTTATTTATATTGTATTGATTAGAGAAATAGTATAATTTAATAACTTTCTTTACTTTAAAACCAAACAAACAGCCCTTCTAGGTAATAGAAACATAGGTGAAATGCATTTTTCATATACCGTTTCCATTTTCTCTTTAAGGTCACTATAACTAGGTATTTGAGTAGAATAGAGAGAAATAGATTCTTACCATCTATCCCACCTCTACTTCTGACTGATCTCCTTTTCTCAGTCCTTTGTGGAGAGGGGAACTAAGTTGATGGGAAGCTAGGGTTTTCCAACCTCTGTGATGGGAAGGATTATCTTTATGAAGCCTTTAGCCTGTTTTGGAAGAATATTTGGATTGTCGGTAAATTTGTGATAAAGCGGGAGTCTTCCCAGAAAGTAACCACACCCAAACTTTGGAAAAAGAAGAAAAGCTTTTCTTCTTTTCTGTTTGTCTCAAACTATATTTCATTTAAATATGAAAAAAATTAAAACAACTTTCAAACTTGTTTATTCCATTGATTTCAGACTTATTCTGTTAGCTGTTTGCAGAGTTGTATTGTGATTTACAGAAGTATTTTAAACATTTCTGGAGTGATTGACTATAGAACTCTCTATATTTAAAACCCAAATATCTAAAGACCATGCGAAATAAATTCCTGTTGCAGTACAAAACTAGTGAAGTAGCAAAAACACCTGCTAGAGCGAAGTAATTCTCACCAATTACCTTAGCTCTGCTTAGAAAACCACGCCGCATCACTCAGGTATGGACTTCTGTTTTTAGTTAAGTGTAGGAATGTGCGTGTGCTCATTCTTACTGAGTCATTTCAAAACTGGCATTGTCCTCTTAAGACTAGTCTCTTCTTGACAAAACTAAAATAAATATGCAAACTAATTGCTTACATAAAACAATTAAGCATCTTCTGCGAGGCAATTTGATACAGTGCACATGACTGAAGAAATGTCTACTTCATTGTTTTACTAAGGAAAATAGTGAAAACAAGTGCCTTGATGGGCTATCTTTAAATAACTTCATAGCTGTGCTCTGATTCCTGAGTTAGGATGTGGGAGACATACAGCATATGAGATGAGAGCTATCGCTTAGCAATTGAGAACATGCTTTGCTTATTTAACTGGGCTTAAATACAGCAGGGTGAGTTATGTGCTAAAATTAGATATTAGAGTTTGTCCAATAGCTGTACAAGTTATAATCCTTTAGCAACTGGAACTCTTTGGTTCAGATCAGGACACTGCAATATGAGAATGTAAATCACTTGTGCCACATTCTTAGGAGGCCATTATACCATGGCTGTCTACATTGCAGGACCAGAGAATTACCAAAGATAGAATTTCCTCTGCTTATTGTTTGGCCTTTGTTTTGTTTCTCCTTTTTATTTTTCTTTCATATGTGGGAAGATGCTTTGAAAATGATATTTAATTCTCTAATGCTCTGGTCCCTGTAATCCCTCAGCCATAAAATACATGTATTGGAAAGCAAGAATTGGGCAAGTACCCTGCCAACACATTAGAATCTATGGGTTTTGTGGGAAGTAATATAAAGTGGAGACAGAATGACTGGGAATCATACAGAGCAGTGGTTCTCAATCTTCCTACTGCTATGACCCTTTAATACAGTTTTCATGTTGTGGTGACCCCCAGCCATAAAATTATTTTTGTTGTGCTTCATAACTAATTTTGTTACTGTTATGTTATGTTATGTTACTGTTACTGTTATGAATCATAATGCAAATATCTGTGTTTTTCAATGGTCTTAGGTTACCCCTGTGAAAGGGTTGTTCAATCCCCAAAGGGGTAGTGACCCACAGGTTGAGAACCACTGAGACAGACCTACCCAATGTTTACTCTCTGTAAGTACAAATTCACTTAATTTCTGTGTTAGCGCCTGTCTTAGGGTTTCTATTGCAGTAATGAAACACCATGACCAAAAGCAAGTTGGGAAGGAAAGGTTTTATTTGGCTTACACTTCCATATCACTGTTCCTCATCAAAGGAAGTCAGGACAGGAACTCAAACAGGGCAGGAGCCTGAAGGTAGGAGCTGATGCAGAGGCCACGGAGAGGTGCTGCTTATTGGCTTGCTTCCCTTGGCCTGCTCAGATTGCTTTCTTATAGAACCCAGGACCACTTGCCCAGGGAAGGTACCACGCACAATGGGCTGGCCTGCCCCCCAGTGATCACTAATTGAGAAAATGCCTTACGGCTGAACTTTATGGAGACATTCCTTTAAATGAAGCTCCTTTCTCTCTGATGACTAGCTTGTGTCAGGCTGACACAAAACCAGCCAGTCCACCACCTTTCCTTGGGTTGGACAGGGATAGGAAATACTAGATGCTGAGAAAGTGTCGTTACACAACCTCTCCTTCGGGAAACATTTAGGTGAGGGTTGAATGTTATGTTGCACAACGTAGTGCTGTACATTGTCTTATTTAGTCCTGACAGGCACATACAGTACTGGGTCTATACCTTTGTCGTACATAGCTTTAGGCTTTCGCTGCCTGCAGTTTCCTAACTAAGAAGTGGCTGAACCAGACTCAACACAGTGTTCTTACCACTATGATTCTCAGCCTCATAAAAGTGGAAACCTCATCCAGATAGTCTACCAAATGTAATGGCAAGCCATTAATTTCTCAATTATATTCACTGTTTGCCATATCTAATATAAAAGCATGGTAAATTGGATGGCTTTAGAAACAGAAAAACCTCCCCCCCTTTTTTTAAACATGGTCTCCTATAGCCCAGCTTGGCCTAGAAGTCACTATGTAGCTGACACTGAATTCCTGATACCCCTGCCTCCACGCGCTGAATGCTGGGATTAGATGTGCCCACTCACCTGTTTGTGTGTGGTCTGTCCATCTGTCCCCCCTCCCCCCTCCATATGCAGGCATTCTACCAGCTGAGCTGTATTCCTAGCCCCAGAAGATTAAATCCTAAAGTTCTGGAGGCTGGAAATGTAAGATAAGAGTGTTGATAGGTACATTTGCTTTCTTACAACTCTCTTCGCTTACTGCTTACTGAGCCACTGCTGTGCTCAGAGTGTTTATGTCCCAGGATTCACGTGGTGGTATACCAGCCCCAAGGTGACAGCATTAAGGAATAGGCAAGGCGTCCTCATAAAGGAAAACCTCGGAGAGACGGATGCCTCGTCTTGTGTAGCCCATGAGTGCACAGTAAGATGGCGTCACCTATGAGGAAACAGTTCTCAGCAGATCGGCCAGCACCATCGTCTTGGACTTTTCAGAAACGTGAGAGAGAAATGGTGGTTATCTAGAAGCCATGAAGATCTCTGATGGGTTGTTTTAGTTTGCTTTGTTTCCGTCTTTTTAGAGCTCTCACTTTTCTTTCTCTTTTTTTAAGATTTTATTTTTTCATTATGTATACAGCATATATGACAACCGGCCAGAAGAGGGCACCACATCTCATTACAGATGGTTGGGAGCCACCATGTGGTTGCTGGGAATTGAACTCAGGACCTCTGGAAGAGCAGTCAGTGCTCTTAACCTCTGAGCCATCTCTCCAGCCCGAGCTCTCACTTTTCAACCCTGCTGTCCTTGAACTCACAGCACCTCTTCCTGTCTCAGCGCCTGAAGCACAGGGTTATAGGCTGAGACACTGAGTCCAGTTCACACTGTTCTGCTCCAGCAGCCTGAAGAAACGAAGGTGGCTGCCTGTTGTTTGTGTTTGATTATTTATTTCTTTTTGATTTTTTTGAAAGGTTCCCTTTGTAGCCTAGATGGCCTATAACTTAGACTCTTCCTGCCCCTTCCCTCCAGGAGTTTTGATTCTAGGGCAGACCCACCACTTTCCAGCCTGACAACTGCTTCCTTGTGGTATCCTCCGGTGGCTGTCTGCCCTGTGTCTGCATAATTCCAGTGTTTGGGGTGACCTCATTTAAACCTCTTTAAAGTTTAGTCTAAAGTAGTTAGGGCTTCAGCACAGATTGAGGCAGGGCACAATTCAGCCTGTAATGATGCAAATGTGTCACAAAACATGTGACACCCTGTAGGAAAGAGGAACTAAGGGTGTTTACTACATACAAGACACACTTCAGACACTCCAGGCCTATTTCATCTATAAGGAGTAGATAGTATTCTCTACACTACTCTCTATTCTGTTTTTAACATGTTAATTCTTCAGCTGGAGAGTTGGCTCAGCTTTTCAGAGCAGTCCTCTTGCAAAGGACTCAGATTTGACTCCCAGCACCTACATAGTGGTTTACAACCATCCATAATGTAACTCCAGTTCCAGGAGATCTGACCCCCTCTTCTGAACTCTGCAGGTACCAGGCATGTAGGCAGTACACCCAATACACATAAAATAAAATGAATACATTTTTAAAAACTGATTTCCTTAGCCAGGTGTGGTGGTGCGCACCCCTTCAGGCATGGCACTCAGGAGGCACAGGCAGTGAATCTCTGCAAACCCAAAGTCAGCTTGCTCGGCATACATAGCCAATACCAGACCAACCAGTGCTACATAGTGAGACCCTGTCTCGAACACAAAAGGTAATTATTTTTAAAATGTTTACTTCTTTGATAGTTTCGTTCATGTACGTATACGTTTTAATCACTTTCACCCCTCCATTACCCTCTCATTCCCGCTGCTCTGAAATCTTTCTTCTTTCCAAATCTCCCTCCTGCTTTGATGTCTTTTGTGTCCGAGAGACCCACTGAATTGAATTAGAATTGTCCACGAGCATGGGTGGGAAGTTATTTACTGGAGTACATGCAGCTTATCAGGAGTTACACCACTAAAAAAAGTGACCAGCCCCAACCCCAGCCCCCAGACCCAGACCCAGACCCCAGACCCAGCCCCCAGACCCAGCCCCAGACCCAGACCCAGACCCCAGCCCAGCCCCAGACCCAGACCCCAGACCCAGCCCCAGACCCCAGACCCCAGCCCCCAGACCCAGACCCAGACCCAGACCCCAGACCCAGCCCCTAGACCCAGACCAGCCCCCAGCCCCCAGCCCCAGCCCCAGACCCCAGACCCCAGACCCCAGCCTCCAGCCCCAAACCTCAGACCCCAGCCCCCAGCCCCAGACCCCAGACCCCAGACCCCAGCCTCCAGCCCCAAACCTCAGACCCCAGACCCCAGCCCCAGACCCCAGACCCCAGACCCAGACCCCAGCAGCCATAAGCTGCCAATAGTCCCTCAGGGAGGCATGGGGCCTGAGGAGCCTCTCTCCTATCTGTGATAAAATGTTGACTAGCCCAACCTTGGGCATGTTTTTAAATTTTATTTACTCTTTAATGATGTCATTCATGTATGTAATGAATTATAATTGTTGTAGATACTATTCTTATCCTCATTTATTTTGAGATAGGCCTTGCTGGGTGGAGAACAGTAAAGGTATTTTAGAGAGAAGTCAGTAGCAGCTAAGGCGGGAAACAGAAATGAAGGAAACGTGGAAATGATGAGGAGATACCACTTCTGGGAAAGAACAAATTTGAGGAATTAACAGGATGCACTTCTGAAGGCTTAGCATTATTATTGATAGTTTAATTGCTCAGTGAAATTATCCCAGTTCTGTATTAATGGTTCAGTAGTAGGATACTTGCTTTTTCTCTTTCCCTCTTTAGAAGTTTTTATTTTATGAGCGTTGGTGTTTTGCCTGCAGGTATGTCCTTGTGAGAGTGTCAGGTCCCCTGAAACTGAGGTTACAGGCAGCTGTGAGCTGCCATGTGGGTGCTGGGAATTGAACCCGGGTCCTCTGGAAGAGCAGCCAGTGCTCTTAACCACTGCGCCATCCCTCCAGCCCCATGCTTGCTTTTCTCTGTGGTCTACTGCCACTCTCTGCCCTCCGTTCAGAGCTGTGGTGTGCCTGATTGAACTAGGAGGTCCAGAACTTGTAGCCCTTCCTGCAGGACTGGCCCAGGCTTTGGAACAAGCTGAAAGGGTTCTAGGCGGCCGACTTCTGCCCTGTGAAGGAATACAGCCTGGAAAATGGCTTAAACTTTTTAGAAGGAAGTAGGCACGCTCTGTCTGCAGTGTGTGCACTATAAGACAAACTTTATAATTCTGCGACAGTACATCCCCCATCTTCCTCTGTTGGCTGATGGTCGCGAAAGAAAAGTTGTGGACTGTCACACAACCTTACTGAATTCTGTCTCTCTTATTTGATTTCAGGAAAATATCTAAATCTTTATGAGCCTGGTTTTAACCTGCGAAGCAACTCAGTAACCATGCGTGTGCCTTTAACTTCTTCCCTGTGTACATCTTTTTCTCCTCCGACTTTAAAAGAACATTTTTGGGGTTTGTTTTGTTTGTTTGTTTGTTTTTTCTTTTCCGATCATAAATGCTCTCTATCCTCAAGGAACTGAAAACGTCTTTCTGGTGTATAATGCATCCTGAAGACAATACAAACGGGTGGGGTTGGCTGGTCCCTGTGCCCTCCCCCTGGTTAGCATTTTGCATCCTAAAAATAACAACCGTACGAGAACAGAACGAGCCTTGTGAAGCTTACGCTCCACTCTGGACAGTTCTTGCTCCCTTCATTCTCAGCACCTGTGCTCCTGGCGGAGCAGAGGGGACATTAGAGCAGCTGCAGCAGCCTGTGCGCTCTGCACCAGCTGAATACACTGCCCAGGCCTGTTCCCGCTGTCCTGTTCTCCGTTCAGGACGGCTCACGGCCTCTTCTGCCCCCTCCTCCACGGGGTTCCTGCTCAGTGCCTGCAGGGACCTCAGACTTTGCCCCATGGTGGTGCCTTCCTTGCTTTTACCATTCTTTCTGATGGAAATATATATGTATACATACACACACACACACACACACACATATATATATAGAGAGAGAGACTATTAGTGACACATTTGATCTTTTTTTTTAAAGGGTGAGGGCAGAGAAAAAAGGACCTATCCTAGAATAGTAGGTGCCTGCTGCTGCTGCTTGCCCAGGTTCTACCTGTGTTTGGTGGTATTCTCTGCCTTGTGAATATAATCTCAAGCTATGAGTGTACATTTCCATATACAGGCCAGATGATTATAGCTCTGAGGGGACGGCCTCCATAGAATTACCTTGAAAGAAATGATGGAGCCATCCTCTGCACAACACAATCCCAGAGGCTTCCTCTAACCTCACATAGTGTCAGGGGACGAGCCACTCCCAACACAACTGTGGGAACCAGCGTTATGGATTTATTTAAAAAATGTAGTGGAGCCAACACGTGGAGCTAGGGTAGGTTATGAAAGACACTGAAGGATAAAATTCCTTTTCAGAGTATGTTAGTGAAATTCGCATCCCCTGACTTTAGGGAGGAACCAGCTCACATGGACTATTTCTTTAGTGTTGTTTGATTTTGCACCCTAAGAAAATGAGGTTGTACTTTTCTTTAAGAAACACTCTTATAGATAAAGATGCTTGCTGCCTAAGCCTGGTGGCCTGAGTGCAGTTGTTGGAGCCCATGTAAAAGATGGAAGGAGAGAGCTGGCTTTGAAAAGTTGTCCATTAAACTACACACACACACACACACACACACACACACACACACACACACACACTCATTCTCTCATAATAATAATGTTTTTAAAATAAAAGGCTATTATATTTTTTTAAAGCATACATGTTTTTAGACTTTAGGTAACATCCAAATACTAATTTAAAACCAAGTACTATTCAATATATTTGATTTCTAACACTTTATATGCACCAAGCATATAAAGCAAGTTAAAAATATGTAAGTTTTGTGTGTGTGTGTGTTGGTAACAGAGTATTCTGCCTTACAAAGCAATATAAATCATCTCTTACCATTGTTCTCTAAAAAACAATTTGGTATTTGCAAGTCTAGATTACACCTGCCAAACTGCCAATAATATTTTTTGTTTTCATTGGCTGTATTCTCCCTTTGCTTCCTCTGTGTCTTTAGACAAATGGAACCAGTATTTCAGCAGCAGTTCCACAGGAAATAAAAAAAAAGAAAGGAAGACTTTATTCATTTCTCGAGGGTGTGTGAAAAGATAGATGTTAGCATCCGTAGTATATAAAACAAAGTATATCTAATAAGGCAATGCAGAAGTTTGGTGTGCCTAACTGCCCATTTTCTCAAATACGTACTAAGTTTCACTCCCTAGCAGTAAACATATTAATATATCATGGGGGAATTCATTAAATTGCTTTCTTAAATATCACAGCATATAATATATCTTTCCATAGGATGTAGAAGTAAAGTGCTTGGAATGCTAATTAAGTAGAACTGATAGCACATGTTTCATGAGGAATAAATAAGAAAACAGAACAATTGTACCTCAATTGGTCTGGGCCAACTGTGAAGATAGATGTATTAGTTAGGGTTCTCTAGAGGGACAGAACTGATAGGATGAATATATATAGTAGTTGCTCAGTCTTTGAGGCCGGATGACTTAGTGGTAGATCTTTCCCACGGTGGCTTCCACACCTGAGAGGCTAGCAACCCAGGAGGTGCCTCAACGTTCCCAATCTGGAGCTGAAAACCTGGATGGTTCCTGGAGAGTCAGTCGGTGGTTCTCAGTCAACGATGGAAGCCTAGAAACTGGTTCTGATACCAGCAAAGGAATTAGCAGCAACAAAGGGTAAATGACCATGGCAGCAAGAGGGGGAAGGTCAAGTATTGGTGAAATTATTAAGGCCACTCCATGTAGTTAAAAGGAAGATTTATTTAGTGGGTAACTTGCAAATGAAGGGATAGGTAGGTCGCAGGGTCTGGGGAAGGTGTATCGTAATCCAGGGATGTTCTCTGGAGCTCTGCTCGGTCAACCTCCACCGTCAAGGGTCCAGGAACAGAGAGAGCGCTTGCCCATCCAGATCTCGGGTCTCCAGGCGCCTCCCTTGGCCCTGCCTTGTAGGCATGACAGTTGCCAGAGTCTCAATGGGGTTTGGAACTTCCAGATCCAAGCTGGAATGGCTGCCCACTACAGTCAAGTGAGCAAAAATGGAGGAATAATCTTGGTTCTACCATGCCCTTCTTCATCTTTGCTGCTACTGGAAGGTGCCGCTCACACTTGGTTTTCCCACATCAGTTAAAATGAGGTTCCTACTTCAATGATTCTCATTTGTGGCAAGGTGACGTTAAAATGAACAATCACAATAGAGAATGACAGAAGCCCTATAATCCAAATTGTATTAAAACCATAAGTCCCCTTTGTAATATCCCAAGGAAGCTGACATTCTAGCTGTATAGAGATGCTCATTATTTACCAACACAGTTCAAAAATAAACTATATATTCTTTGATTCTTATTTTTCCCCTCCACACTCCACAGAATAATTTTTCCAATAATCTTTCACATATTTGAAAACAGTCACTGTAGACAGAAGTTTCTGTCTGCCCAGTCCCACAGCCATTCAGCCCCAAATATACACACAGAGGCTTATATTAATTATAAACTGTTTGGCCTATTTTTCAGGCTTATTACTAACTAGCTCTTACGCTTAAATTAACCCATAATTCTTGTCTATGTTTAGCCACATGGCTTGGTACCTTTTCTCAGACCTGCATTCTCATCTTATTTTCTCTGTGGCTGGCTGGCAACTCTGAATCCACCTTTCCTCTTCCCAGAATTCTCCTAGTTTGGTCACCCCGCCTATACTTCCTGCCTGGCTACTGCCCAATCAGCATTTTATTAAACCAGTAAGAGTGGCAAATATTTACAGTGTACAAGAGCATCATTCCACAGCAAGTCACCTTAGAACTGTCCTAGTGAGGCATCACTAACAGATGTTCCTAAGCCAGAATCAGGATTTTATCCATTCATGCTATTCAACAACTGAACTGTTTTCATCCCTAGAGTAGATTGGAGAGGGTGTTTTTCAGATGTCAGGCTTTGATGGGTTAAAATAGCAGGAAAGGAGGAAGTCCTAGATGTGGGGCCCAGGCAAGTCTTAAGACTTAATTTAAACGTGGTTGTAGCAAAGGTAAGGGCTGTGACATTTCACCTGCTCCAATAAACCAAGACAAAAGTTTTGATTCCTGTCATTAACATTCAGCTGAGCCTGTGATTTTGAGTTTGAGCCTCGAGTTACATCCTCCTGCCAATTTTACCATTGGCCAGTTCCATGTCCTTGGGCAATTCTCCCACTGACTCAGAGTTTCCTGTACAAAGACACATGCTGTTTTTCTACCCATAAGCATACATTCCTTTTCCCTGGTCTCCCTTCTTTGACTCATCCAGATTAGCTTTGTTACTTGTCTCTGAAGTAGGAGGTGTTTTTTGTTTTGTTTTGTTTTTTCTGAGACAAGGTTTCTCTGTGTAACTTTGCGCCTTTCCTGGAACTCACTTTGTAGACCAGGCTAGCCTCGAACTCACAGAGATCCGCCTGCCTCTGCCTCCCTAGTGCTGGGATTAAAGGTGTGCGCCACCACCGCCCGGCTTTGAAGTAGGAGTTCTTGAAGGCTGAGACACAGTTTTGGTCTGTAGCTTGGTAAGCATACTTCCAGGAAGCAATATTTAAAAAGTGAAAAGAAGAGGTAAGAAATTAGAATGAGGAGATACACTAAATTATCTACATAGCCTCACAGCTGAAACTCTATAATCCTCTATCCTTAAATGCTTAGATTCCTAAGCAACCTCAGAGTTTTAGAAATTCTGTACGAAGAGAATAAATTTTAAAGTTTACATCAGAACAAGAAAACTGTAAATATGTATTCATATATGTTATAAAATTTTAGGACTGAAGTTTAGAATTCATTTAATGAGCCAAGTTTTATTTGATAAATGAGGAAACAGACAAACTGAGATTATCTGCCCAAACTCTTTCACATAGATCAGCTTTCAAGCCTAGAACCCTCTGGATCCTCAGCCTGAATCTTGTCTTTTGAAAAAAAAAAAAAGTATCTACAAATAAAAGTGAGGTGCATTGTCCTCTTATAGCAACTTACAGCTTTCTGGCCATAAATCATACCTTAAGAACCAAACATCTCCCAGACAAACCAATGAAAATGTATCCTATCTTTCTTCCAGAATTGTGAGAGGGTGCTCTAATACTCTGTATAATACCTTCAAAGTGTTTGCTAGGTAGAATTGCAGTCATATGACTTACTATTCCCAGGCTGGGAGTCCAGGCTCCGTGTTCTGGTGGTAAGCTATTGGTAGTGCTACTCTAAGACCAACTTCTTGGCAAGTATCCTTGAGCTACAGCTGTAAGATGACCCAGTACAGGGCCAGGGCCTGGGCCCAGGGCCAACGCCAAGAAAACCTGAGCCAAACACATTGGAACTAATTCCCAGGGTACTAAAATTGGTCTCAATTAAAATTTTAGATGAGAAGATTTTCTTGTTTAGCACAAGAACTACTTCAATTTATAAGGTCATAGAAAAAGCATTTTGATATTTATGTTGAGAATACTTTTTAGGGACCAAAATACATAGAAAAACCATTAGATTATTTAAGAAGCTATGAAACTATTTTTTGAAAGCAACAATTTTCATAAGATATGCTAACTGAATATTTTTCTCTCTTTGAACATGGCATATTAAATTGCAAACCTCCTTCAAATGTAAGGTGGCTTTCCTGGCTAGTTATATCAACTTCATAGAAGCTACAGTCATCTGAGAGGAGTGAACTTCAGTTGGGAAAACACCTCCAGAAGATCTAGCTATTGGCAGGCAAGCCTGTGGGACATTTTCTTAATTAGCAACTGATAGGGGCGGGCTAGTCAGCTGTAGATGGAGACACCTCAGGCTGGTGGTCCTGTGTCCTGTAAGAAAACAGGCTGAGCAAATCATGAGGAGCAAGCCAGTGGGCAGCATTCCTCCATGGCCTCTTCATCAGCTCCTGCCTCCAGGATCCTGCCCTGTTTGATTCCTGCTCTAACAACCCTCAGTGGTGAACTGTGATATGAAAGTGTAAGCAAAATAGCTCCTTTCCTCCCAAAGTTGCTTTGGTCATGGTGTTTCATCGAAGCTATAGAAGCCCTAGCTAAGACAGAGGCATTGAAGTAGAAGCGGTGGAAGTGGTGACCAAGGTGGTAGTGGTGACTGAACCAAACTTTGGACTCCTACGTATTTGCATTTGTAGCCAGCTCCACTAGTTACTAGCTACTGACTTTGGACAGTGTGCTAAAACGTGGAAGTTATATTGTTTATTCACGTAATCCTTATCCTGTCTGCTGTGGAATCATCTGGATGCTTCCGAAAGGTATGTCTACCAGACCCCTTCCCATACTAATTAACTCAGACTCTCTGGAGGTGGGAACCATGCATGAGTCATTTTTTAACACTGTCTTAGCTATTCTATTGTTAAAGACTCTTCTAGTTTGCTTTGGCTACTGCGATAAGACACTAACCAAAACCAACTTGGGAGGAAAGGGTTTATTTCGTTCCTTACAATTCCCAGGACACAGTCCATCACTGGGGGAAGTCAGGGCAGGAATTAAATGCAAGAACCTGGAAGCTGAACTGAAACAGAGACAGATCATGGAGGAGCGTTGGTTCCTGGCTCAATTTCCATGACTTGCTCGGCTCGCTTTCTTATATAAACCAAGACAACCTGCTTAGGGTTGGCACAATGAGCTGGGTCCTCCTACATCCATCATTAATCAAGAAAACGCTCCACAGACTTGCCTACAAGCCAATTTGATTATGGCAGCTCCTCAGATGAGGTTGGTTCTTCACAAATTGTGGTGATACTGCACAGAAAGACTAACGCTTAGTGTCATTTACTCAAGAGTGGGCCTGATTTATTCACTAGAGTTTTGATCTCCTGTTCTAATCTAAGAGAGTCTAATTTAAGAAGCAGTAGTCCTGAACAAAGGGCATATTCTAAAAATCACAGCAGATATGGTAACAGAAAAGAATGAGGAACTTTGGTCCTAGTCAGTTTTTTAGAGGAGTCTCACAGGGGAGAAAACCGGTTTTCAGGCCTTATTGACTCCGAACAGTGCACAAAGCGACAGTCAGATCCTATCGCTCTATACTCATATGTTGTTCCCAGCATATCTGTGGAAGGGGCTGTTGCTTTCAGAGCCTCCTTGCTTTCAGCACATGCCTTAGACCTGTGGTTGTTTGAATGAAAATGGCCCCCATAGGCACATATACTTAAATGCCTGGTCCCCAGTTGGTAGAACTGTTGGGGAAGGCTCCGCCATGGTCTCTGTTCAGCTTCCAGATTCTTGCAAACAAGCCCCCCCACTAAATGCTTTCTTTTATAAGAGTAGTCTTGGTCATGGTGTCTCTTCACAGCAATAGAATGGTGACTAAGGCAGATCTGGTCACCAGATCTTACACACATATGTTGTTCTGAGTCAGAGCATGAAATAGTCACAAAGGAAAACGAGGGAATATGGTACAGTAGTGTGTCCAAAACATAGTAAGATTGATGACAGTGTTTCTTAAAGGTGGTTAATTCTGAACAGGTTAAATACACAGTATGTAAATTGAATGAGAAAGTAGTTGTAAATCATCTTGAAGTGGATTATTAACTTGGTTACAGGTAGAGTAAAATTTTGATTTGTAAAGGCAAGCCTTAAACACCGTTTCTCAAAAACCATTCCCACGCCAGATGACTCTAGTTTGTGTCAGGTTGACAAAAACCAATTGGCACAAGGACCAGTAGCAAAGTGGTTCAACCTGTGGCCACAGTCAGCTGACTGGACCCAGACTGCAGCTGTGCCATCTCGGGGTGTCTGCATCTTAGCCTGCTGAGCCTCAATGGTTTCATCTGTAACAGTGGGTAAGAGTCTAGCATTAGGTTGTTAGAAGATTAACTACGTTATGTAAAATGTAGCACACTGCCTATGGTATGGTGTCTAATTTTAGTTGCTATTGTTATTTTTGATACCCATACTTCTATAATCTGTTTGAATCCCAGTTCTGGGATAATCACAATCCAGCACAGAATTCTGAAAAGCCAGAAATATCTTACTAATAAACATAAAAGTATGTGGAAAGTCCTATATGGATATATGTTTGTGTTTAATCCTCTTGCCAGAATTTGAGTGAAAGGCTCAAATTGAGGGTTTTCACTGACTTAAGTCCCTGAAGACCTTTCCAAATATCATTTCTTCACCTCACAGAGCCTTGTTAAGAGGAAAAACAAATAACCAAGAGTGGTAATGTCCACTTGTAATCTCAGCACTGGTAAGGCTGAGGCAGGAGGATCATAAGGTTGAGAGCAGCCTGAATTACATAGTGATTTGTTAGCAGGCCTGAGCTACATAAGACTCTGGGGGATGTGTGAACAGAAATCTATGGGAGCCCATGGGAGCCCACAGAGGTTTCCTAGTGAGATCGGAGCTTGCTTTACCCATCAGGGCTGCATTAGAAGATGGGTTAACCATGTGTGTGGTTACCAGGTGATTGGAAGTGTCTGCACTTGGCTGTGCTAGGGGGAGGTCTTTTGCCTTTCCCCTTGGCATTTCTATAAAAAGCCCTCTTGAAGAGACAGAAGGGGCCGGTGGATATTGATCCAGGCCCTCCCGAGGCTGTCCTGTGTTTCTGTTTCTCTCCCTCTATCTTTCTATCTAAATATTTCTCAATCCTCCCTCCTCAAAAGTACCCTGGCCTCCCACAGAGAAATGAGTAGGTTCCCCCACAGGAACCAATAACAGAACAAGCTGAAAAATGTACATAAAGTGTGCCTGCCTCTCTTGTGGGAGATACTGGGACAAAGTCAACAAAGGCTGGAGGCTGCTAGCAGGAAGATATTTCTTAGTTAAATAGTCTGTCTCAGTAGTTTGCTAATGTTAGCAAAAAAGGACCTAGATAAAGATTGTTCCCACCCTTGGAGATTCTGTGAGTAGGTTTTGTTTGGAGTCTGAGAATTTCATACTCCCTTCCTCCTCCCTTTTTCTCTCCCTCCCTCCTTCCTCAATTTCTTTGGTATCTTCATGGTGCTGGTTTAGGGACCATGCTTTGAGAACCTCAATAGATAGACATGTACCTTCTCGCATTGTGGTTTCTCCTGCACCTGTTTGAGTCACTGCCCATCTGTTCTTCTCTTTCTCCATTCAGATGACCTCTGTGTTGTCAGAGATCTGGTCTGTTCAATAATCTCTTCCCACCTTCAAATTGAGTGACTTTCTGCAGTCACTTGAAGGTTGGATTACATCTGTTAGAAACTTGGGGTGATAACAGGCTGGTAATGTGATACTCTCACATTGGATCTTGTTCCAGCTCTGTATTATAATGCTGTCTTCCTAGTTCCTAGTAGTATCACTTTCATCATGCTGACCCAGACTCAAAATGTGGGCCTAATGACTCTTGGGTTTGTTGACTGTTTTGTCTTCAAAGCAGCTATTTGAATGGATCTTGTTATCCATTTTATACATGGAGAAACAGAGGTTAAAGCATCGCTGGACAGTATCTGCCAGAGAAACAGGGATCTTCGTTCTATTTTCTGACATAGCCAAAGTGCCTAGAACAGTGCCCCACCATGCTGATGTTCCACAGATGTTTACTGATGAACGGAAGGTCATAAACAAGAGGGATCCAGGATTTGAAAGCAATCGTGCCTTAATCACTATTCCATATTTGCCTCTTATTTTTAGCCACTGTTTCTTTATCACTACCTGAATCAAACTCCTTTCACATCAATTATGAGTCCTATCGAGCCCATTATCATTGTTTTGTGTTGACTTCCCCATTCTCCGTTTCTGCTGTTATCTAACCTCATTGAATAGATTGCTATTGTTGATTGAAATATTTCTATCGTTTCCTTATGTTATCTGCACACCTTTACTGAGTGCCATTTTCCCCCTTAAGGCAAATTCAATGCATATATCTCTGTTCCAAGACAGGGAGGTTGTATGGAATAAGAATAACTAAAACATGAAAATCAGAGTTTAAAGATAAGTCATATCCTCTCTGGTTCAGTCTCCCCATCTATAACCTTAGAAGTTTTTTTTTTTTTTCTTTTTACTTTTACTCTTTGCTCTTTGAGGTCCCACCACCCAGCTCCCAAATAAATACACAGAACCTTATTCTTACTTATGAATGCCTGGCCTTAGCTTGGCTTGTTTCTAGCCAGCTTTTCTTAACTTAAATTATCCTGTCTACCTTTTGCCTCTGGGCTTTCATCTGTCTCTCTTCTCTATTCCTTTCTTTCCTTCTTACTCTGTGGCTGGTTGTGTGGCTGGGTAGCTGGCCCCTGGTGTCCTCTCTCCTCCTTTTTGCCCCCTTCTTTCTTCTCTTCTTCTATTTATTCCCTCTGCCTGCCAGCCCCGCCTTTCCCTTTCTCCTGCCTAGCTATTGGCCATTCAGCTCTTTATTAGACCAATCAAGTATTTTAGACAGGCAAGATAACACAGCCTTACAGAGTTAAACAAATGCAACATAAAAGAGTGCAGCACATCTTTGCATCATTAAACAAGTATTCCACAGCATAAATTAATGTAACTAATATTCCACAACAAAACACTGTATAGTGGTTAGATGCAGGGCCTATGGCACTATCAGCAAAATCCGGTAGAAGGCAAGTTGAGGGTCCAAAGGGGTGTAATGTAAAATAAATGCATATTTTAATAAAATCAGAGCAGTGTAAGTGCCATCAAAGAAGACACACACACACACACACACACACACACACACACACACACACACACCAGAAAATCAAATAATGAAATGAATAAATAAATAACTGTAAAATAAACCAGATATGGTAGTGCACACCACTAATCCCAGCACTTGGGAAGCAGAGGTAGGAGGATGTTGCCATCATGCCAACCTGGGCTATATAGCAAGTTCAAGGCTAACCACAGATGTATAGTAGCAAGACCTTGTCCCAAAAAAGAAACAAAGGCTGGAGGTGTAGTCCAAAGATAGAGGACTTACCTAGCCTGTGCAGAGCCCTGGGTTTGATACCCAGTACTGAAAAACAAGTGAAATTTAAAGACTTGTCCTCATTAGGGAGGAAGAAATCCTATCTGCATGTTATGTGACAGGAGCTTCCTCTGATGTCAGCCCATATCTGACATCCCAGTCCTCTCACTTCTTCGGGTAGAAAGGCTGCTCAGACTCAATAGCTGTAAGCCAGGTTGGTGGTTGCCAAAATCCAGAAGTCATTTGCTCAAGACACACCGATTGTTTAAATGTTTGGGAAATTGCTCACAGTGGCAAAGAGGAGAGAAAAATGTTGTCATGTCCTTGATAAATACCCTATGACTTAGTCTACCATTTATTAGTCAGGTGGCCTTGAGCAGAAAACATCCTCCCAGAGCCCTGGTTTCACTTCTGTTCCTCATGTAAAGATTAGGGATAATAATGGCACCCTGCAGGATCACTGTAAAGAATAAGTTAGATGGACTGTATAAGGCTGCTCATGGAATGCTTAGAACACAGTAGATACCTATGTCTAAACATGCCCATGTTTAGGACTCCTCAAAACCCTGGAAGGAAAAGGGTATTACAATAACAGTATTGACCTCTTCCCTGCCCTTGAGTGTATTCAGAGTCTGGAAAGTGTGTGTCATATTTATCTAGGACGCTTCCCTACCTGCAGGGTAGAAAGGAAAAGCAGAACATGTGGCTGATGGGGGAACCAAGGAGCCCAGCAAACATCTTTATTTCTCCCTCCAGGTGACGTGCTGAAGGTTGAAAGGAGCAGTTAGTTACATCATGGCCAATGTAGACTAATCTTGTCTTTTCAGTTTGGATGTATAACCATCAGACTTTTAAATATGAATGTGGGCTGGGGGTGTGGCTCAGCAGTAGAGAATTTGCTTGGCATGTGCAAGGCCCTGAGTTTGAGCCTCAGCATCACATAAGAACAGAAACAATAATGGTTGTTGCTATAGCTATTATTAACAGTCATCATTTCTGATGGCTACTAAGAGAAGTCTTTGTGACAAAAAAATAAACAGATAAGTTTTGCTAAACTTTGGAATTAGGAAATATGTACTTAGGGTATGAGGTTTTAATTTAGAAATTAAGTAAAATCTAACCATCCAGTCAGTGACTAAATATTTGATAGTTGCTGTAGTGGTAAACATAGTTCTAATAAACACAGTGGGATACCATAATGATTAGAACAAAAATCATTATCTTTCTGGAGTAGTAGATGAAGAAAATAATGAAGGTAAGTCAGTAAATTAGTAAAATAAATACTATATTTGTAAGTAATTAAACAAGCAAGTATAGACAGGAAAGAAGATGAAAGTTTCAGTAAAATGAGATCCTTATATGTTAGATGAGATGTCCATGGACATTTTCGGTGACAAAGTATTTCTGAGATAAGACCTGAATGCCAGAAAATGTATATGAGAAATGTGGGGTGGACCTTACTTTACAAGTCCTGAGGTGAGAGGTGCCTATTGTTCCTACAGAGCAGCCAGGTAGGAGGTCAGGGTTCCAGGGCTGATGGAGAAATGGAAAGTGGCCAGAAATCAGGTCAGAGAGAAAGCAAAGGCCAACACAGAGTGCTGTATGTCAGACTGGAGTGAGAAGAAAAACGACCAGAGAGTTTTCGATAGAAAAAACATTGGGACACTCTAGAACATATTTTCGCTGACTACTTACTGTTTGCTCTGCTAGTTTTAGTTCCAATATTTATTTTGTTTGTTCATTTTTTTTTTCAATGCTGGAAATTGAACTAAGGGCTTCATGTCCTGCCACTGAGCTGTACTCGCAGCCCTCAAGTGTTTTATTTGTGATCCTCACAATAACTTCTTAAGGCAGGAAAGACTCTATTCCCTATTTCATAGTTAAAGGAAACAGGACCAAAGGGTTAAATAACTTGTCGAAGATCACACAGCCAGGAAGGACAAAATCAGACTCACACCCGGGTAAATGTGAGCATCTCTGTATTACTCTACCAAATGCTTAAGAGACTGAGAACAAGGATTAACTATAGTTGTAGTTGTTTCTCTTATTTTTTAGGTATTGGTATTACCAGATCATATTTAAAATAAAATTACTTCATTCTCTCTTATGAATATTGAACTTCTTAAACTGATAAAAAAAAATTCTCAGTATTTTGCTTTATAATTTCAAAGTTTAAAAAAAAAAACCTGAATTTTGCATGTTAATAAGCATGTTGGTGAGCTAGGTGGTGGTAGCACATGCCTTTAATCCCAACACTTGGGAGGCAGTGGCAAGTGGATTTCTATGAGTTTGGGGCCAGCCTGGTCTACAGAGTGAGTTCCAGGACAGCTGAGTCTACCCAGAGAAACCCTGTCTCCAAAAACAAAAACAAACAAAAAAAGCGTGTCAGTGCATCTGTCTTTAGTTGTATAGACAGCTGTTTGTTGTTTGCTATTAATGTAGTGGTTGGTTGGGAAATTTTATTTTATTGCTTACACTCTTACCTTAGTGCCATCTAAATCACCGTGTGATTTGCTATTTATAATTTATCATTTTCTCTGTTATTAGATGAAATGTCCTTTAAAGTATTCCACAGCACGGTGAGCAAAAGTCAGGCTTGCAAAATTTTAGGATAAATAATTGCAAAGATTCATTAAAGAATAATGAAAGTTGATTCATATAGTATCAGGGCTTCCCCATTTAGCAAACATTATTCCAAGTCATTTTCAGAGGCACCCAAACTTCAGCATCTATTTTTTTTCAAGATATCTTTTGGGGAATAACAACAAAAAATACCTCCTTTATTAAAGGTCCTAAAAGTAAAATCACTAATCTACATTTTTATTTCATTAGTGCAAAGATGGAAACAATAGACATTTGAAAACAAGGAACACAGATTCCTTTCACTCTCTGTGGCTTTAACATTCCACCATGGTAGCCAGCCAGAGTCCTTGACTTCTGGGGCCAGTTGCCTTTTCATGCTGATTCTCCTGAGACAGTCCCTCAAGAATTCCTTCTTTGGATTAGAGTCTGTGGACCTCAGCCCTGTAGCAAGTGGGATAGCAAAGTGTGGGGAGGAAAACATTGAGGGAACAGTCTCTCAAGAGGAATCAGTAATCTCGTCTCATTTAGGTTTCTGGCTGCCAGCAAACATACCTGTTAGATCCTTATCGCTGAAAGATCACAACTGGACTTCAACAAAAATAGTAAGTGTTCTGGCACACCACTTTGCAGTAAATAAGTGAAGTACAGGAATGCATATTTATGCACACGTGCAAGCCATGTGTCTGTGTTCCCACACTCAAGTATTTATAGAACTTGCAGTAGGGAAAACGGTCAAAAAGGTTTGGTGAGTTTTTTTCATAAACACTGTTCAATATTGTTTCTTCTAACCACTCACCACCAAAGGGATCAATAAGGCCAGACTCATGCCCCCAGAAGTGGTATTGTTGGGATATGTGAAGTGAAATTGGGAGATACTTGTCTTGGTAATAGGCTTTAGGTGAGAGTTGTTTTGGTATGGAAACTGCATCAAATCTAAAAACGGTCTTTTGAGGGGAAGTAGTAATTTCAGTGTGTCTTGTGGCCAGTTCCAATTAAGCATAAATTAGAGAGTGTCACACTTTTCTGAAAAGATCAGAAGTCAACACTTGGCCTTAACAACTAGTCATCCCTCTTTGTGAACTCAACAGTTGCTGGCAGGGCTTGCCGTTCCACTGCAGAAAAGAGCCAGAGTTGTCAGCCTGTCAGGAGGAGGCTGCTGAGGAGCCAGAGGCTTTCTGTGGAGGGCCAGCCTCCTGTCCATAAAGAATTCCCTAAGCTCATCAATGCGAAATTGACACACTTAAAGTGTCCAAAGGAGGCCTCAGGAGTGGCTTGCTGCTCTCTGAAGACTGTGCTCTCCTCATTGCTCAGATTCTGTTTTTCCATTTCCCTTCAGTTCTTCAGCACTTATCTGTGACACTCATTGGTATACTAGACATACAACTCCTGTCTTCATAGCCAGCATAGAGCTCACAGCTGGGGTGTCTTGGTACGTTATACTGTGATTAATTGCCAATTACAAACATCTGATGAATATTTTAAACCCTGCCTTAGATGACTTATGTTATGTAGCTGACACGTATGGCTGGGAAGTTCCTTGCCACAAAGAGCAGAATTCAGTCAAAATGTCATGCTCTCCTGATCTCTAATAGAGTATTTTGCTCTTTTGACGCCTAAAACATACGTGTGCCTTCCGGTCAGTTCCTGCCTCCTCCCCAATCCTTCCCTGACAGTCCTCTCTGAGACCCACCTCAAGGCCTGTTACCTACGGGGCTGTAAGGTCATGAGATGCAGCATTTATGCCCTGACTTTGCACATCAAAGGTTACATGCTGTGCTTCTTCAGCCTCCCCCATGGCGGGGTGGGCACACGCCTAGAGCAGTGCCCAGCACATGTGGAAGCTTCATGGCAGAAACGAACATCATCAACCTGAAGTCAGTTCATCAGGACCCTAGAAGCATCCAGGGTTAACTTCAAGGCGGCCCACTCTAGGAATGAGTTTGTCAGCTAGTGGCTTGGGCTTTGAAATCACTGTTGTCTACCCACAGAAAAATGTGAAGAAATGATATGCCTTGTCATATTCATTAGGGAATTACGAATGAGTATACAAAGGGAGAAATTAATGGAACAGATAGAGAAAAAGAAATTCAGAAAGGAGGAAAAGAAATAGTTTGGAAAAGGCAAAACCCAAATCCCAGCATTCCCATTCTTAGATGTAATGTGTTTCCGTTTTTTTCATGACAAAACATGCAAAGACTCCTTGCAAGTGCATTCAATGAATGATTACCGGCCCATCTTACTGACTGCGCGCAGAAATAGCTGTCTGTCCCAGTTTGAATTAGGAACGAACTGGAAAGGCAGTTGCTTTGGGGGAAAATCAGTAAATGCAGAAGCCTAGTAACACTGGCACATTGTGGCAGTGAGAAATGAGAACTCCAAACGAGGCTAGCTTCTCACTTATTGGTCATGGTCTCAGTGACTCCATGAGATTTCTCACTTTATCGGCTTCGCTTCCCACTGGCAGCCGCTGAAGCGGTTTATTATGCACATCTGTCACGTGGTACACTTCATCACCCAAATCGAACTGGGAGAGTAAGTCACCCTAACAAGCCCCTTCAGTACAGTCTTAAAAACTACTTACAGATGTACCCTTCCTCTGTAGGGACACAAGGAGTTGCCTTGTGCTGTGCCACATGATACAGGAAATGCATTGTCCCCGTTCAAATGCAGGCACACGAGGAGGAAGCATGTGAAAAGAAAGCAGCTCACAAAAGCTCACACAGCCTTTGCAAAAGTCCTTAGAGGGGCTCACACACCAGTTTATGATAAGAGCAGATAAAACCCTCTCTCTCTCTGAAGCTCAGTTCATTTCAAATGCTAATGTCCACACAGGGAAAGGAAACCACATCAGCATTCAGCCTTGACACAAACACGGCTAATCCTTTTTATTTATGACTGTCACTGAGGCCCTCTGCGACATGCCAGGCCTCCATTTGTCTTACAGATTTGGCTACTTTATGTGCTTCACTCATAGGTGAGTTGTGCTGTTAACCACTGTTTGGGAGCTTGAGTCAGGAACCGGTGTGTTCATGTTCACATCAGCTTGAATTGGATATTTCTGTCGGATCATTCGGTCCAGAGTTAGATTGACCTGCCTTTGTTAAATCTCCTGCTTCACATGTGATCAATTCATGATTCATGCAGTCAACGAACAAATACTAAAATGTAACCTGTGTCCCAGTATTCCAGTCACTGGCAATGCAGCAGGGAATAGAGTCCTATATTTATACAGATAATAATTTAGAGGGGGAGACAGGAAACAGATAAATATGTCAGGTAGTCTGTCAGTCAGGATAGATTACATTGTTTTGTGGCAATAAACACCTCAGAAGTGTGTAAGCATCTCAGAGGCTTGAAACAACAAAGTTTATTCCTCATCACAGCGTGTTCACTGAAGGTCAGAAGGAGGGCTCTCCTGTGGATCACTTCCCTCCTGCACCCAGGCTATCCAGAGAACCACCGTGGAGCAAGGCTAGTCTTAGGCAGAAGATCAAATGGTGAGTTGTACACTGATTCTCAAAGCTTATAATGTGACACAGGGCACTTCTCTTATTTTCTGGGCCAGAAAATATGTTGCAAAGGGCCAGAAAGTATAGTCACAGCACGTGCTCAGGAAAGTGAGACACTCTTGGCACCGGATGTTGAAGTGAAGAAAAGCAAGGTACAGGAGATGGTGTGTCTGTCTGAGGAGGCTGTTTCTATTTGGCATAGAAAGGGCAAAAGAGTCTTCCTAAAGTGACATCTGAGGAGCATCCTCAGGTTGGGGGCAGGGGACAACTTCCTGCAAAGGAAACTGTAAGAGCCAAGTCAGCCTGGCACATGTGAGGGAGCAGTGAGGAAGTCCAGGTGCCTGGCGTGAGGGAACAGGAGGCAGCTGTCCAAAATTAGGTCAAAGGGGTCGCAGGTCACAAGACACAAGGTAGGGGCCTTCTTGTAAAGGGTCTGGCCCATGTAGATTTTTGTATGAAGACAAGATCCAAGTCTTTCCAGTATTTTCCTTATTGAAGTGTATCATAGCAGATGCTCACTGTTGACTGAATGACAGAATGAATCATACAGACTTAGCAGGTTACAAAGAAGCAAGAATGTTTAAGTGAAAATCAATAATATCACCGTTAAGAGATAATAGCACTACCAGTAGTTTGTTATTTAGGATGGTTTTGAACAATGGGCATATTTACATATTCTTTTACAAGAAATTTATTTTAAAACAATAGCCTTTTCCCCCAATTATAAACCAGTATCCTATTGTGAATGTTTGGGGCAAACCCTGAAAACACAAAAGGCGAATCCAAGAGTCTTCTTAGGCCCATTGCGTGAGGCCACTGTTAGTGTCTGGGCATAGTCTTCTCTCTGAGACTAGACAGGCTGGGTGACCAGTCATTAGCCTCTCTCTGCTTCAGATTCCTCATCAGTACAGTGAGAATAGGAACACCTGCTTTGTACGGTTGGTTCGAAGTGTAAACGAGGTAACACAGTTTCTTACGCAATCTAATACCTGACACAAAACAGGTGTGTGGAAATGCATACTGCTTTTCAGACTTCTAAACAGTTACCATACTTTACACATTATTTTACTCTGTTTTAAACATTGCGTCCCAGTATTTCCCCACGTCTTTTTCTTTTGTACATAGTGGGACGAGGTTTCACTGTGTAACCCAGGCTGGCCTCAAACTCACTGCTATCCTCCTGCCTCTCCTTGGCATTCTTAATGACTGCCTAATATGAACCAAGAACTTTCTCTTAATTGAGCTGCTTTTTGCTGGACTTTCTTCTTTAATACGTAAATGTTGGGACAGTTTCAATTTCTCAGAAAAGTACAAAACCCTTCTTTGCCTCTGAACAACTTGAAAGAAGTTGCCAACTTGATTTCCCCATCATTTCCAAACATCTTTGTGAAAGATTTCCAACAAGACATCTCCCTACATAACTCAAGTTCGAACAGGAAAATAGGGAATTAACATGGATGCACTGGGGACTAATTCTCTCTCTCTCTCTCTCTCTCTCTCTCTCCCTCCCTCCGTTTTTGTTTGTTTGTTTGTTTGTTTTGAGACAGGGTTTCTCTGTGTAGCCTTGGCTGCCCTGAAACTCACTCTGTAGACCAGGCTGGCCTCGAACTCACAGAGATCCATCTGTCTCTGCCTCCCGAGTGCTGGGATAAAAGGCGTGCGCCACTACTGCCTGGCTCGTTCTCTCCCTCCCTCCCTCTCTCTCTCTTTTAAATATTTTTTTATTTGTGTGCCACATGTGTGCAGGTGTCTGTGGAGTGGAGAAGGGGTGTCAGATCCCCTGAAATCAGAGGTACAAGCAACCGTGGATCACTGAGTGTGATGCAGATGCTGAGAACCAAACATAGGTTCTTTGGAAGAGCAGCAAAGTTTCTTAGTCTGAGCTGCTTCTCAAGCCCTTTCCATTTCACGACAGATTCTAATTTACAGAAAAGGCTTCCAGCCCAAAACTACATCTTCAAATTGTGTGTCCTGTCTTCTTAATCTCTCTTTTACTTTGGAATAGCTCCTGAGTCTTGACTTAAATCACATAATTACTCAAACCAACCACTGAAACATAAAATGCATAAGGCCACCCTCTTATGCTTTCGTAATTGCATGTATAAATTACAACCTACCCAACATTGAACATTTAGTTTCAGCAGTAACTTTCACCTGGAACTGATGTTTCCTTATTTGAATTTACCTGGTAATTTTGTTTTTACTTAACTTACAAATATGATTTTTTTTCTTACTGCTTTTAAGTTGTGGTTTTTAAAAATAGTAAAATTGGGGAGCTGGAGAAATGGCTCAGTGGTTAAGTGTAGCAGGCTTTCTTGGACCTCCAACCCCTAAATCATGACCTGGGACTTCTTGTTAGTTATGAATGCTCGGCCTTATCCTATGCTTGTCCAACTAGCTCTTATTACTTAATTTAAATGTTTCTTTTCAGTTTGCCTCGGAGCTTTTTACCTTTCATTCCGTGTGTCCTACTCTGGGCATCTCCCTATCTTTCTCCTTTGTTCTCTCTCTTCTCCTCCTACTTCTCCTCTCTGCCCGCCAGCCCTGCCTGTCCCTCTACTGCTTAGCTATTGGCCAGTCAGCTTTTTAATTAGACCAATCAGATGACTTAGGCAGGCAAAGCAACACATCTTTACATAGTTAAACAAATGCAGCATAAACAAATGTAATACATCTTTACATAGTTAAAATAACATTCCACAAAATAAACAAATGTAACACATCTTTACATAGTTACAGTAATATTGCACAACAGTTAAGAGCACTGGCTGCTCTTCCAGAAGATCCAGGTTCAATTCTCAGCACTGATATAGTAGCTTCACAACTGACTGTAACTCCAGTTCCAAGGAATCTGATGCCTTCTTTTATCTTTCCTGGTACCATGCATACACATTATACACAGGCATACATGCAGGCAAAACAACCATGCACATAAAATATAAAATCGGGCTTGGGGGATGATGGCTCAGTAGGTGAAACACTTGCCACACAACTATGAGGACACAGATCTGAATCCCAGCACTCACATGAAAGCTGGAGAGCATGGTAGCCTAACGGTAACTGCAGAGCCCAGGAGGTGAAGACAGGAAGTGCCCAGTGCAAATTGATGAGCATCAGGTTCGGCAAAGAGACCCTGCCTTAATAAATAAAGAGGAGAGTGTGACCTAAGAAGATGTGAAACATCTACCTCTGACCTCCATAGGCACACGTGTACACACACACATACACACAGAGAGACACACACACATACACACAGACACAAACACACATACACTATATATATATATATATATATATATATATATATATATATATAAAATAGCATTTTGACCAATTCAGTATTATTAAGAATATCTGCAGTATTGGGCAACAGATCTCCAGGGTTTTTTCCCTTTGTGTTCAATTTTTAATCAATTATAACTAGAAAGCATGTATATTTAACTATATATTTGTGTATATTTAAACAGCATTTAGATGAAGACTATTTAAGTCACTGTTGGGGGTGAGGTTTCCAGGAGAACTTTTTTCTTAAGAAAGAAAGAGGTTTGAAATACACTGACCAGTCTGGTCACTTTCTTTCCGTTTATTGATGGCTCTGCCGGCCCTCCAGGCTTTTCCCTGTGTTTGGCCTACCCAGCAGACGGGGCTGGAGACGACAACGAGACTTCATTTCTTAGGAAAGCAGAGTTAGAGCCTAGCAGGGTTCCCAACTTGAATCCAGGTTTTCCGTTTTTGGTAACAGGTATAATGTGAACACAATGCAGCCTTTGAAATTATTTCTAGCATACTTACACATCTATTATCCTATCTTTGCGGCCCCACACTCAGCTTCTCCTTTAAAGTCAAGCGCCATTACCAAGTGTGGCTGTTATCCCTTTATTCATTCCCGCTAGTGCTGCTCATGGCAAGATTTAGCTCTGGGAAAGAAGGCTGTCTCCAGGTGCAGTGGCTGTTCTCTGAATCCTGTCCGCCTTCTCCCTGACCTGGTTAAGAAAACAAACCAGGCTGAGCGGCAGCCCCAGAAAGACCCCCTGGAAGCTTTAGGCTTAAAAACCTCACATTATCAACACTTCATCAGGTTTCATTTTCAAACTGTAAGATTTTTGTTGTTAAGAGTTTGCTGTTAGATTTTTTTTGGGGGGGTTGGGGTTGGGGGGGGATGGATTCAAAATCGGTCTGCTGAGATGCTCAGCCGATGAAAGCATTTGCCCCCAAGCCTCATGACCCGAGTTTGACCCCCAGAACCCCTGGTGGAAGAAGACAACCAATTCCCCACAACGCTGTCCTCTGACGGCCACATGTGCATGCCTGCAACACACACACACACTAAAATTTAAAGAAATGCAAAGTCCCCATAAATGATCCCTGACCCTGGGATACAAAGCTAGATGAGGAAGGCAGACTTTTCGAGCATTTACTCCGCGCAGGCACAGCTGTGGCTGCTCCGGTTCTTTCCTCTTATCCCGACAGCCTCCCTGGGTATCGGTTCTGTTTCTTCGCGTGGCAGCTGCGGCCGAGTAAAGTAGCATGCTTAAGGTCGTCGTATTACGTGTAAGAGAACTGAAGTTCAAACCTAGGCGTGCCTGATAAATACTGTGCCACATACGAGAAGCATGTGGAAGCGTGCCACAGGTTTGGCTCATGGGTGTTGCAGGCCCCACACTGTGTCTGGGGAGCTCGGATAATCCCGGCAATTCACGCAGAGAATGTCGTGCCCCGTTCTGGCAAGGTACCGCCTCTGCTTTCTGTTGTCTGTGTAGCTGAGAGGCTCACCTGAAACACGTCCCAGGCCCTACTGAGCAGAGCGCAGGAGAGCCCCAGCTGTGCCCCAGCTGTGGCACCAGCTGTGGCACCGGCAGCAGGGTTCGGCTGTCCCTGCTGTGAAGCCTGCTTCCTCACACTCCTGCCCGCGGCAGGGCAGGCAGTGCCATCCTGCCCTTTTCCAGTCGTGGAGCCGGACTGCTCTTTAGAGAGGTGTGGCGGATGGCCCTGGTCTGTGGTGTCATTTATTGGGTGAATATATACATTCCGCAGGGCTGTTACATGCTTTCCCCATTTCTTACCTTCTGTCTCTCGGTCTCTTCTCTCATTTTCATGGTGATTTATAGGAGCCTTGAATACAATAATCTAAAAAGTGTGTGGGGGAAGGAAGGGATCTGCTCCTTACTAGGGGGAAAATGTACATTCACCTGCTTCTTTGAAGATTTGACCCAGAAACTGATCATCAGTCAAAGGTCACGTGAAGGTCAGAGGCAAGAGACCAAATGTCTCACTTCTTAGCCTAATGCGCTTTCCCACCCTGACATCCTCTCTCCCCAGCTGCATTTTAAGTCACTGCAGAACAAGAGCGTGTTGCTTCTCTTGATGCGCGTACTGCCTTGCACGGCAATGAAGCCGTAGCTGGAGATCTGTGTTGGCTTCTTAGGTTGCTGTAGTTAGCTGCTGAACTCCCTCTGAATGGCAGTTTCACTAGAAAAGATGGCATCAGGGGACTGGGGCTCCCAACTCTGTTCAGAGAATAATGAATGATATACTGGTGCCCAAAGACTCACTTTGGATCTTGAATGCGGAGATGCCCCTGCCCACACACTTTGGGACACACAGCTTCAGCTCTGCTCCCAGCATCCCCTGAAGCACTCAGATGCCATTCTTGGTCAGAAGTGGGTGAGGTAGCCACCCATAGACACAGCAGGAGACACCCCAGATACTTCTCCCTGGTGTAGATCCTGGATTTCTCCTTTGTGCGAGGCTGATAGACCCTTGGCTTGGCTGCAGGAATGTCAGTCACGGAGGAAATGAGTGAATGGCTTCACTTCTTGTAAACAAGATGCACAACTGCTTTCTTAAAAAAGAGGAAACATGATATAATCTTTCCCAGATGACTAAGGTCATTATTTTTAAAACTAGTCAGGCATTAGGAGAGCTGTGATGTTATCAGGAACATTGGTTGGTTGGTTGGTGGCTTGCTATGTTTTAGGACAGGGTTTTGCTCTGTAGACTAGGTTGGCCTTGAACTCACCATTGTAGCCTGGCTGGCCCTGAACCTGCAGAGATATCCCTACCTTCAGCCTTCCAAGTGCTGGAATTACAGGGACATATAATCACACCCAGCTTCTTAGCAGGAACTTCTGAGGGATTGTCTTAGTTGGGGTTTCAATTGCTGAGTTCAAACACCATGACCAAAAAGCAAGTTGGGGAGGAAAGGGTTTATTTGCTTACACTTCCACATTGTAGTTCATCACTGAAGGAAGTCAGGACAGGAACTCAGAGCAGGAACCTGGAGGCAGGAGCTGATGCAGAGGCCACGGAGGGGTGCTGCTTACTGGCTTACTCCTTGTGGTTTGCCCAGCCTGCTTTCTTATTGAACCCAGGACCATCAGCCCAGCGATGGCACCACCCACAGTGGGCTGTCCACCCCACTCCCCACCCCCATCAATCACTAATTAAGAAAATGCCTTCCAAGCTTGCCTACAGCACAATCTCATGGAGCCATTTTCTTAATTGAGGTTTCCTCCTCTCACATGACTTTAGCTTCTGTCAAGTTGACATAAAACTGTCCAGCATAGGGGTATTTATTCGTACAGTATATAAATCTGAGCCACTGAGGCTGTGGCTAGTTTGATTTCACTTGGGTAAAAATCAGATATAAGGACGCTTTTATAAAGTATCACTTGGCAACGTTTTAAAAGTGGCATACTGAATGGTTTGATTTGTTCTGGTTTTTTGTTTTGTCTGTTTTGCTGGTTTGATTAAGAATGGCCTCCAAGGCTCATAGAGTCAAATGCTTGGTCACCAGGGAGTGGCACTATTTGAAAGGATTAGGAGGTGTGGCCTTGTTGGAGGAAGCGCGTCCCTGGAAGTGGGCTTTGAGTTTTCCAAGCTCAGAATCTTTTCTCCTGCTGCCTGCAGTTCTGAATGTAGAACTCGCAGCGGCCTCCCCCACCACGTCTGCCTGCATGCCGCCATGCTCCCCGCCATGATGACAATGGACTAAGCCTCTGAACTGTACGCCAGCCCTAGTTAAGTACTTCCTTTTATGAGTTGCCTTGGTCATTGATTTCTAACTCTTGTGTCCCGTCAACCCCCACCCCCACCCCCGTGTCTTCCTGAGTGGCAACTGCTGACCTCCTAAGGGTGGAAAAACAGGCACCTGCACTTGTCAGGACAATGAACAAAAGAAGCAAAAGGTGAGCACAGTGTGATGGCGGGGGCAGGCTCTGTGCTTGTGTTAGGGTGGGAGCAGGAAGGCCTAATGCCTGACACCAAAGCTTGAATTAGTTCCTAAGTCAGCCATGCTTCTCTTACTGGGCTCAAAGGTCAGGTAATGTGTAAAAGGCCTGCCAAAGCATCCTCTCACACCAACGGTTTGCCATAACCATGTTCACAAACCCTTCTAGGAGCCATTGAGAACGAGCATCTCTTTTTAAAGGTTTATTTGAAACTATAGTGGAAGAAATGTCTTTCTGGTCACAGAGGAGAACACTGCGGCTGGCTATTTTACTTTATTAGAATGTGGAACTTCTAAAAATTAAATGTAAGCATCCTTAGTCTTTAGCTTGGGGGATTTTATAAAACCCCACATTTGTGTATATTTCAGACTCAAGAATCTACCGCCCTGGAACCTACTAGAGAGGGATTTCAAACTAGGGAAACATAAGTTCTCTCTGGGTTTGAGTAAACAAACTGTGGATAACAACAGATTGGAGAGTAAAATCAGTTAGTCCCTGAACTCAAGGAACCTTCAAGACAAAATGCAAGATGCTAAATCACTCAGGTCCTGGCTTTACCTAAATACACTTCTCTGGTCACAGAGAAGCCTTTGGCCAATGCCAGTGTGAGGTCCAGATCATACTGTTGTACTCAGATGAACTCAGAACCAGCAGCTTTCTGCCCAGGGTATTGCCTGGGAGGGGCCAAAGGCCAGGCAGGTACCTGAGGCCCAGCTGCTGCTCCGTGGTGAGGCTGGCAGCCAAGCCTAGCGCCAGCCTTTTCCAAAGCGATCCTTTGATAACACTGATTACATTTCCCTCACTAGAGCCTGGGGCTGATTGAGCAACAGCCAACTTCTCTGGGTAACAAAGAGGAGGGGAAAGTAATCCAAACACAGGTTTTATTATAAAATCCAGGGAGTGAGAGAAGTATGTTTATTCTGTAAGATAGCACACCTGCTCAGGCCGAGAGGCTCATTTCCATCAGTTGCCATGGCAAACTCGTTATACTTCAGGGCCATGTGGCTTTGTTTCCTTTTGAAATCTGGTCCTTGTCCTACCTTCTCTAACAACTCCAACACAATGGCATGGGATTCTGCGACAGCATAATTGATTTTTCCTTCTCTCTATCAGCAGTTCGCATTTGTTCGGCACAGGCCTGAGTCTGCCTTCCCCTTTGAACTCCTTGCTAACCATGAAGGCATGCTTCGGAAAGCTATCCTCATTAACATTCCAGGTCTCTCTTCCCTGTCAGCAATAACAAAGCCCGCATCAGTGGCCTCCTTCCTCCCCACTTTACTGAGCGGCTCAGTTCCATGTTTTGCTGCTGATCCAGGTGCCCAGGCAAACAACTCTGGGCTAAGAAGCATGCAGGAGAAGAGTAAAAATAGAACAGCAGCTTGGATGCATACCAGAGCAGCTACTTCATCTCCACCAGCTTTGCACACTAAGCCTAATGGGATCCATCAGGCAGGAGTCCTCTCACCCTCCCCTCCTCCCTCCCTCCTCCCTCCCCCCCTCCCCAGCTGCCTTCTTCCATAGGCACCTTCCTGGTGAGGGAGCAAAGGGAGGTCAGGCATGGGACAAGGAAGATGTGCCCTGGTAGTTGAGCTTGCCAGCCCTAGATCTGGGCGCTGTAATTATGCCTCACAGAAGCTTCTAGAAAAGAGTCAGCAGGCCCAGAACTTGGTCACCTTTGCCCAGCTACACTGGCCCATGCTTCTCATTGTTTAGCGAAGTCTCAACACTTCCTGAACCATCCGAATAAATGTGATCTAGGCCCACACCCAAAGGTTCCCTGAAAAGGTAAATACAAAAGTCGGTTGCACTGATCATTCCTTTTACAGATCCCACCTGCTTGGCTTGAGGCAGACACCCAGTCACACATGGTAGTCTACGAAAGTTCCCTACCTCTCACCATGCATTTTGTGAGCCTAAAAGCATTCAAGGAAAAAAGTGAAGAGTGGGTTTGAAGTTAGGAACATGATCTCCTGCTTGGATACAGGTCTCCCACAATGCTGACTGTACTGCCTGGATTCTTTTGTGCTGTTTTATGCCTCCTGGTGAATTGTACTGTACCTGCAGCCAGCCTAACCCCCTCCGAAACAGCTTAAGCCTTCTAAGCACCACTTTGGTAGCATTGGAAGGATTCGAGAAAGAGGAGTTTCACGGCATTTAAAGAATAAAAACATTTTTTTAAAAAAACTATTGATGTTTTGGAGTTTGAAACACACACACACACACACACACACACACACACACACACACCTTCAAAAGAAATTGATCTAATTGCAGATGTTTGTCTTTAAGCTTCAGGAAGGTATTGAGGATTTTTAAGTTGGCTTAGGGTTCACATAAAACCACTACAAAATAAATATGCCAAACCACTTCCAGAAGAGCGATTCCATATCATCACAGCAATAATTAATTCCCTGAAGAGGCTCTCTCAGCACAAGTTCTGGCATGATCCTTTACTCTCCCAGCCCCCAGAGGATGGAGGTAAAGTTCCCTCAGGCATCCCAGGTTCAGGAGGCCATGTTTACTTCAGGGTAGAACTGGGTCATAAGTCTCCCAGTAAAACCCAGAAAGTTCCATAGGCTCCCAGCCTTGAAGCGCTATCACTGGGGTTGTAGCCCTGGAGTGAACCTGACAAATCACTTTCTTTGGGTCCTGCTTCCTTCCTACAGAAAACAAAGCCACAGGGTCCCTTTCAGACTAAAAATTCCATGACAAATAAATGACTTAGAATGTCACTATTTTGCTGCTTTTATTCTTTCTTGTCTTTTGTTTGTTGTTGGGTTATCTCATCTAGAGCTATCGGTGCTGAAAAATAGCACAAGATTCTCTGTGGTCAGAGGTGTGGCTTCTTGTGATGTTTTCCCACAGTGTAATCTACTTTCTGATTTCATCTGCTGCTAGGAGAGGGTCTCACAGAGTCTTCTCAGTACACCAAAGAGAAACAAGATCCTGTGGTTTGAAAGACTCCTTCTGGCTCATTTCAGTGATCACAGAACTTTGCAATCCATTTGGCAAAGGTGGTGGTGACTGAATTTTGGCAAAGTGGGTATGGTAGTTGATGAAGTGGCTGGATTAGGAAAAATGCTCTCGGCAAAGCATCCTAAAGTAAGGACGGAAAGTTCAGAATGGAGCACTTTCATCTCCTGTTGAGATGGCTAAGACAACTCAAGTCTTTCCGGGGGTGGCTTGTTTAACGGGAAAGAGGGAAGAGTGTCTCCAGCAGTGATTCTTCTGAGCACTGAGCTGAGGAAAAGCCAGGCCAATACTTTGACGGTAGCCCTGTGGGGAGACATCTTTGAACTAGACCAAAGTTACACTAGACAGGCAAGTATTTTGAAGCCAGTCACTGAAATTAAATTAAAATTAGGCACTAAATATCAGAAAATAATCTAAATCTATACCCAGTACATCCCCAAATTGGTTTATGTATGACTAAAGCCATGAGGCTACAAAGTTATTTTTACCAAGTCAGCCCAATCCTATTTCTAAACCTTCAAAACATCCACAAATAGATACACAAGGACCAGGATCCTATTTAAATAAACCAGGTGTTAATCTGAGTATCAGTGTTCTAAAATAATTGCTAAAAATGCCTTTGCTGCTGGTGGTCATCATATTTCATAGACACTTCAGAGCCAAGTTGTCATCTCTGGATGAGTCCAGTAGGAGAGCACATGCGCGCGCGCGCGCGCGCGCGCACACACACACACACACACACACACACACACACACACACACACATACTTTTGGGTGTTTGGTTGGTGGTTTGGCTGGCTTACATTTTGCTTGTTTTGCTACCAGTTGTAACATTTTAAGGACCGACGGTGGCACACGGGGGACCTTTAACCACCCGGGACAGGAAGAATAGAAGGAACTATTGGCTGAATGCTCTGGAAATCTCTCAAGTGGGGGGAGGTTAATAACATTACATTACTAAGTCTTTGCAAGCTGGAAACATTTCAAAGAAATAATTGCTGGGCTATTTCTACAGATGTTGAATCCTCAATAATTGTTTCACCTCAAAACAAAACAATAATGAAAAGAGAAAAAAAGCCTTGAAGTTGTTGGTGTTTGGAATGTTTTCCAGGAATTCAGAGTTGGCCAAACAAGAAAACTCTACTAGATCTAAAATGCCATTGAAGTCATTATTATTGCCATAAAGTCATACAAGCAAGCAATTAAATTATGCTCGTTTTTTTTTTCTTTTTTAAAGTATTTACTCAGTGGACATGTTGGACATAAAGTAGTCAAACTGTATTCTTTACAATTCATTAGCAATTTTTCTTTTTTTGTAGCTAAAGAGTATTTGTCTTTCTCTATAATGACATTTGAGACATAACTATCTCATAGCAATGTTGAAACTTGCTTACCAGATCAGGCAGGAAAAGGAAGTAATAGCTCTCACAACCCAAGCATCTTTTTTATTGATCTTTTTTTGTCGAACAAGGGTTCAACAGTTCATTTAGATCACACACACACACACACACACACACACACACACACACACACACACGTTTTATAAATGGCTGTGTCATTTCTTTAGAGACTAAATAAGTCCAAATTATTGAGTTGAGTGTATTGTTGAAGACATTTTTTTTGGAGAAGAGAGTGTACCAGAGACCTAGGGATGTGGCTCATGTTAGGGCATGCCCAGGGCCCCAGACTCAGTCTTCAGTACTGGGGTCTGGGAGGAGCAAGTTCCATCAGATACATTGATGCTTGCCTATAACTGAAACACTCAGGAAGTAGAGGCAGCAGATCACACATTACAAGCCAGTCTGGGGGGCCTAAGTAGTTATAGGGCAGCCTGAACTACACAGTAAGACTCTTCTAAATAATCAGCAAAAACCATTAAGGTGTGGTTTTTGTTATTATGAATCAATTTTTTTTTTTTTAAAAAAAAAATACTGGTTAAAATTTCATTTAAAAAAGAAAATCTAGTCCAGTGCGGTGGTCTCAGTGAGAACGGTTCCAAATTCAGATATCTGAGTGTCTGGTTCTCAGTTGGTGAACTGTTTAGGAACTGTTTAGGAAGGAT
Organism: Peromyscus leucopus; assembly: GCF_004664715.2. Taxonomy (NCBI): domain Eukaryota; kingdom Metazoa; phylum Chordata; class Mammalia; order Rodentia; family Cricetidae; genus Peromyscus; species Peromyscus leucopus. The sequence goes on from NC_051085.1 coordinate 9,522,434, forward strand.
TAGGAGGTGTGGCCTTGCTGAAGAAGGTGAGTCACTGCAGGTAGGCTCTGAGGTTTCAAAAGCCAATTCCAGGGCCCAGGCTCCCTCCCTCTCTGCCTCCATCTTGCCGATAAGATAAGACGTAAGATCCTAGCTACAACACCAGTACCATGCCTGCCTGCCTGCCATCACACTCCCTGTCATGATAACCATGGACTCACCCCCTGAAACTGTAAGCAAGCCCCCAGTTAAATTTTTTCTTCTAAACACAGTCTTGGTCATGGCATCTCCTCACAGCAGTGGAACAGGAACGGAGACAGTAGGCATGCTAGTGTACACCTCAATCCTAGCACTTAGAGGGCCAAGACAGGAGGGTCGATGTAAGTTCAAGACTGGCCTGCTCTATATATTGAGTTCTGGGCCAGCCAGAACTACATAGTGAGATCCTTTCTCCAAAAAACAAAGCATAAATAAAAAGTAAAATTAAAATTATCCCCTGGGAGATGTGATTGTAAGAAATAAACAATTACTTCTCAAAAGAAAATTTAGCGTTTAGGTCCCAGATTTCAGACCTTCTAAGTTCATTAGAAATTGCTTGGCATATGATTTTACGAGTACCCAAGGTCCCAGAAAAGTGGAAAGACTTGCTTTAGTCGCAGGTGCTTAGGAGTAGGACAGAGACTAGAAAACTAGACCACAACTCTGGCCTGTGTGACACATCCCTGTTACTTCATGCATAGACTCCGGTGTTTTTTACATAAATGGCCAGACTTTTTTCTCTTTTTTTTTTCTTCCCAAGACAGGGTTTCTTCGTGTAGCCTTGGCTGTCCTGGATCACAGAGCTCCACCTGCCTGTGCCTCCCAAGCTCTGGGATTAAAGGTGTGCACCACCACTCAGCCCTTTCCTCTTCTTGCAGTGCTGGGAATTGCCAGTGTTCAACCACTGAGCCACACTGCCTGCTCCATTACACTGTTTACAATCAGGGTTGTTCTGTTAAAAACCTCAACTGTAAGAGTAAACCTTTTATAGTTACATAAAAAGGGTATTTAACGTTCTGGTTCTAATCCCTTAATACAGAGAACTCTATCACCTTTATCTATACTATATCTAAGCAGTTTTGTTGATGTTCCCACACCTGCCCATTTCGATATAAATTAATATGACTGTCTCCATTCAGATAAATGAAACACATTCTTACGAAGAGTAATCATTTTATTATTTGGACATGAGTCAGATTGGTCTAAGGACACAGCATCTGGCCAACTCATAAACGCAGCTGAAGTGACGAGCGTTTTAGTTATAGTATAGTGGTTATAGACGTTTGCTGCCATCCATCCCCTGTAGTATCCACTCGCTGAAAGTACTGGAAGCCCAAGGTGGGCAACTCAGGCTCAGGAGGACCCGGGCACCTTGTGTGTTTTGTAAAAGGCAGGAAATACAGAGCAGCCAAGTGTTAGGAGGCAGAGAACTCCGCAGAAGAGGTGTTCTGGGGCCTGACTCCCCCTAGAAGACACAGAGACAGGCCTGGGTGCCACCACCCGGTCTCAGCCAGAAGGATGCGGTGAGAACAGGACTGCACTGGGCTGGAGACGGCTGGTGTCACAAGGGCACCACCTGAAGGGTGGGCAGAGGACCGCGGGGAGGAGCCACATACTCTTCCTCTCGGAGCAGCCGCAGCAGGATGTTTTTCTTATTCTTGGGCCAGCTGTAAACGTGAGTGTTCTGAAGCCAGGTGGGCACGTGCTCCTGTGGGGGAGAGGACGGAGCAAAGGTCACGGGAGAGAAGCCTGGACCCCGGATCCGGGGCTCAGTTCCGAACAGTTCTGGCTTGGCCCTCCATAGGCGTTCCCGCCAGGCTGTCTTGGGAAGCTGCTGTTTTGCTTTTGGAGGGTTTAACACGCAGAGAGCACTTTTGGCTTCGGGTGCAAGCTGTGTATCTCATTATGGAAACCACATGTGCACAGCGTTTTCTGTCACTCTCCCAGGCTACCTGCCCTTTGCATGTCAACGTGCTTTTCACCACCTTCCCATGAAAGGGGTGGGACGGAGGTCATACCGAATGATGTGAATCCCCCTGGGGCTTTGGGGGAAGGATGCCAGCGTTGCGGGCTTAATAGAATTCACGATTCTTTCACTCCAGCCTCAGGTCTGGCCTGAAGTGGAAGGAGCAGAACAGATCTCAGAACCATGAGGCTGGGGTTCCACGGGCCGGTGTCGGCCACCCTCAGGACTGCCCTTGTGGAGCACATGTATTCTGGTGGGGAGGGCAATGGTAACCTCAACAGCGACACAGAAAGGACATGGGGAATGCTGGTGGAGAAGGGAAACGTTTGCAGCATTTGAGAGCGGGCTTAGAAAGGCACACAGGCATGGAAACTGCTAGGCATGTCCAAAGGCAACAAGGTCACAGTGGCGGCAGCAGAAAAAGTGGCAGTGAGTGGGTGAAGAGGGACAGAACTGAGGGGCTGTGGCAGAGGACCGGGGCCCACGGAAGGCCTGTGTTTTCCATGGTGAGATGAGCTGCTTTGGGGACTGTAGCCCGGGTTCAGAACCAGCACTCAGGTTGAGTGCAGAAGGCAGCCAATGAGAAGGCACAGTAACCGTCTTGAGGAGTGAAAATCCCGCACGGAGGCAAAACCAGCATAACTGTTTTCTAGGTAATAGCATACCAAGGAGCCACCATGTCCCAGCTTCTGCATGCCTTACACAGGCATGGGGAGAGGAGACCCTCACATGCTAGAGAGGTTGCAAGGATCCAAGGATGGGCAGGAGTTCACTAGGCCAACAGATTGGGGAAGGGCATCATAGGGAGAGGGAACAGAGGGGCAAAGACACCTAGACAGAAAGAACACAGGGGAGCTGACACGGCCCGTTATGGCCAAAGCAGAGGCACCAGGTGAGAAGGAGGAAAACGAGTAAGTGGACACAGTCCTATTCCAAAGAGCCTCATGGGTCATGCTAAGGAAGGTAGCCAGTGTCTTGAAGTCAGTGGGAAACGTCACAGAATTTTGGAACTAGGGAGATTCACATTGCAGCTCTTTGCTGGCAAAGTGGAAGGTGGCTAGTACAGGGTCCCAGAGGAAATGGGGAGACCAGTAAAGAGATTTGCCAGTCAATGATTGCATTTAATCTCCAGACAAGTTAGGGCCAGAGAGAATAAGGGGTCCTTTCATATGCATTGTGCACTGCCCAACCCTGGGTGTCCCATTCACACAGATTGGGCTGTCTCTACTGTGGGGCAGAGGTTTCAACGCAGTCCTGACATCTAGGAATACTCCAGAAAGAGGCTGCATCTGAGCTCAGAGTGCTCTGGTCTGAGTCTCCAACTGTTTACTTAGCTGCTGTCTTCCCTTTGCCAGGCCTGGAAAGTGTTCTCTAGTGGCTTGACTTACATTCTCTAAAGCTGTCTGCATACCCTTTGGAATATGATCAAAACCCTCATGTGAATCCCAGCAAGGCTCACTTCGAGAGCTGTGTGGATTCAGGGCCTGTACTCCACAGGTTGTGAAGACAGAATTGTGTGCAACAAAATATGTATGTGAAGCAGAAAGCAAAGTCTCCACACTTTGGCTCTAAGATGTGAGAGGTAAGAAGCATCAGATGATAAACGCCCTCTTACTCTTGGGCATTCGAATACTCGATCCCCAGCTGGTGATGCTCTTTGGAGGGATGGCCTGACTCGAGGAAGCGTATCACTTGAAGTGGACTTTGGGGTTTCAAAAGCCACTCGCTCTGTGTCCTGTTTGTCACTGGGGATGTGAGCCCTCAGCTCTCAGCTCCCAGTTCTAGATGTCATGCTTGCCTGCTGCCACACTAACCTGCCTGCCATGATGGTGACGGATCTTATCCCTCTTAGAACCACCAACCCCAAATCAACCCTTCCTTCTATAAGCTGCCTTGCTCGTGCTGTTTTATCACAGCAATAGAAAAGTAATTAAGCACTGGGCGGTGGTGGCGCACGCCTTTAATCCCAGCACTCGGGAGGCAGAGGCAGGCGGATCTCTGTGAGTTCGAAGGTCAGCCTGGTCTACAAAGCGAGATCCAGGACAGGCACCAAAGCTACACAGAGAAACCCTGTCGAGAAAAAACAAACAAACAAAAAAAGTAATTAAGCATAAACCATCCTTTGTATACACAGACTGAGCAATTAGGACAGCCATGATCCTACCAGATAACACCTGCAGATCTTTCCTAATCCTACTGCGAGGCCAATGTACAACCTGTTGATCTCTCTGGTGATACTGCTATCTCTGAGGGCTGTCAGAGAGTTGACAAGATTTTCAATCTACAATCCCAGGTAGCCATCAAACCGGATTTGAAAACAAAGACAGAATTATTTGAGGATCTTGTTGTTTGTTTGTTTACCTTCTTGGCATTTGGGAAGAGCACAGGGATGAAATCTGAAATTCATGCTTCCTTGATTTATGAACTCGATCTGCATCTAAAAATCAAACAAATATGAAATTAAGTCATCTAGGAGCAAAGATGAGAAGGTGATGTGTCAATAATACTGCCAGCCCACATGGCATCTTTCTTCTTCTGGGTTGTTTATTTGAGTGCCATCTTAATTGCATTTTTAAGTTCTCCCCATTACAGACTATGCCTCTTTGCTTGTACAGAACACTATGATGGCTAGCCTAGGTTGTCAACTTGACTACATCTGGAATGAACTAAAACCCAAACTGGCTGCACACATCTGTGAGGGATTTTTGCTTAATTAAATCATTTGAAGTGGGAAGATTCACTTCTAATCTGGATCTTTGAGGTGGGAAGGCGCACCTTTAATCCAGATCTTTCGAAGGAGGAAGACCCACCTCTAATCTGGGCCACACCTGCTGCTGGAAGCCTGTATAAATGGAAGAAGGGAGCATCTCTCTTTGTTTGCTTTCACTCCCCTTAGCACATCCTTCACTGGATTGGAGCCTGCAGATCCCGCTGTAGACTGAAGACCAGCTGAGACATCTGCTTCCTGGACTGAGTAACCACTGGATGAGTGAACTTTCCATTGGTAGACAGCATTGTTGGACTGGAGCCTTTTAGCCATTCTAATAAATACCCTTTCTCTCTCTCTCCTTGTAGAGTGTGTGTGTGTGTGTGTGTGTGTGTGTGTGTGTGTGTGTGTGTGTAAGTTCTGCTCCTCTAGAGAACTCTGAGTAGTACAACCACTTACTGAAGGCCTGTTAAAAACCACATTCTAGGGACCAGAAAGCTGGCTTAGCAGGGACAGATGTTTGCTGCCATGCCTGACAAGCTAAGTTCTGTCCCTGGAGCCCACAGGGTGGAAGGCAAGAACTGACTCCTGCAAATTCTCCTCTGACCTCCACTTCAGTGACAAATTCATGTGCATGTGTACACGTGTGCACATGCATACACATACACAGAATGAATGAATGAATGAATGAATGAATGAATGAATGAATAATAAATAAATAGGGATTTTAAGTTAAGTTCTGGCCAGGACCCTGAATTTCCTTGTTGATTTGTTGGTTGGGTTTCTTTGAGTCAGGGTCTCTCGTGTAGCCTGGACTGGCCTGGAACTCACTGTGTCGCTCAGGTTGGGTTCGAACACCCAACAATCCTTTGTCAGCTGCCTGAGTATTGTGACTTTGGGTTTGAGGAATAGGAGTGTGCAGGGGCTGGGCCACCTCAGTTCATGAGAGCAGGCTATTGTGTCTCTCCCAGTTCTGTAGTCAATAATATAGGTAGCTTTCAATAGCCACGTATGGGAGTATTTATAAATTTATATTATGGAAATGAGTAAAATGCTCAAACCCAGGATTTTTTTTTTTTAAGAGCCTGTTTAGCAGAGTACCTCTGATACAATTTGGATAATCCTCCCAGAGCTAGCAACTAATGAGCAAGCAGGAAGGAAAATCACCAAGCAGAGGACAGTGTGTGAACAATTGCTGTGGAGGCTCAGGATGGGGCTCTCTGTTCTGCCTCAGGGAGTGGAGGACAGTAACAGGGGAGGGGTCACCGGGCATGAAGAAGAGTCTGGTCAGGTAAGGGAAAATGGGGAGAAGGCAAGGGCAGAGGCGTGAGCGCCTGCCGAGGAGGAAGTGTGGTAAGGTGAGTGGAACCGTCTAGCAATCCACTTCTGGAGCACAGACGGCAGAGGGGTCGAGGAAATCAGCCAGGAAGGGCCCCGTCTGTCAGGCCTGAGGTTCCTCACCAGATCCATCAGATTTCACACTCTGGTCACCCAAGAGGATTTAGCTACAAGAACTCTATCAAAATCAGAATTTTCAGTATCGGGGAGTTAAAGTCCTCCAAATCCCAAGACTGGCATGGAGCTTTCAGCTAGCTGATGGCAAGGAGAACAAGGAATTATGTCTCCTGAACAATTTCACCTTCCAATTGATTTTTATAAGTGCGAAGCTTTTGTTGTGCATGGAAATAAAAACAAGAAGAAAGTGAACGTGGAAATGCAGACAAGCCTCTCCCCAGCACCCACTCTCACAGATATACACAACACAGATCTGCCACAGGGGCTTTTCTCAGCGCCATCTCCCTTCAAAACACAGAAGACAACACCAAAAGCATGTACTGCGCTGACCAGAGTACTGTGCAGTTCAGATTCTAAGCATGCTATTGCAGAGTAAGCACCTATGGGTAAGGGCATGGGCTCTGCTAAGATAAAAGTAGAGCTGGGTTTCATGTCTGACTTCCAGGGCACTGTATACTATTCGGTCTGTCAAGGACTAGCTCTCAGCGGTATGTTTTATTTTCTCTCCCACTTTCTCTGAGGCACTGGCTTTCTAATGAGGTCGCTTGATGTAATTACACATTGGTGTCTGGAGGAAGCCACGAAGTCAGCCCAGGGATAGGGAGAGCCTCCTATATCTGGTTTTTGTTTGTTTGTTTGTTTTGTTTTGTTTTTCGAGACAGGGTTTCTCTGTGTAGCTTTGCGCCTTTCCTGGAACTCACTTGGTAGCCCAGGCTGGCCTCGAACTCACAGAGATCCGCCTGCCTCTGCCTCCCGAGTGCTGGGATTAAAGGCGTGTGCCACCACCGCCTGGTGGGAGCCTCCTATATCTGACGGACATCCGGTCCCTCCTGAGATGGGGAAGAGCTTAAGACATTAGGGCCAAGAAACCAAATTTGGAGACCGCGTGGTTACAGCTGGCATGGTCCTCCAAGCTCGGGTTGAACTGTGTGTATTACTGGATGGCCTTGCCATACACCAGCACAACTAAGCAGATTTCCCCAGGAACTGGTAGAGACCTGGAGTCCTTCCCAAGTATCAGCTGCTTGGCTCCTGGGACTGGGCAGGTTCTTAGAGATATAGACAGAATATCAATGTTCTGGGAATGTCCAGACATGATACAGACAGCTAAGGGATAGGAGCACCCAGATCCAGTCATGACCTTTATAGATACGTTTATTTCTAGGAGTGCTATTTTTCAGGATCCTGACCACAGGCTAGCACTAGGTAAGACCGGACAGGAGGCAGACTTAGCCCCAGACCCTTGGCCTGACCCCTGTATCTTGCCACCTTGCTTAGCTTCTGCTTTGGGTTTTGAGCTCAACAAGTGGTCCACATTTGGTGGAAGCGGTGATGGAGATCTTAGAGACCCAGATGATGAGGATGCTGCTTCCACGGCTACCCTGCCCTCTTGGGATGCTCTGGACCACAGGGCAGACAGCATTTAACTTGGCTTCCTCTGAGGTAAAGGTGTCCTGAGACTGCTGGCTGCTTCCTGCCCTGGGCTGCGTAGTCCTTGCATCTGGGCCACTTCCAGTGATACATTATTCCACATCCTCACACAGGATAAGAACTGATGCTGGGATTAAGAGTTCAAGTCCAGTGATTTCCCTACTTTCTCAAATCTCAGGATCCTCGGTAAGTAAACAAGCCAGAGAAACCAGCTCTAGGTTGGGAAGCTCAGGACCGGTCCCACCCTTAGACATAAAGGCACCTACTAGGGATTCCACAGGACAGTTTGAAGGTCACAGATCTAGCCTGGCTTCTAGCTAAGCAGAAATGGTCTCCACAGTATCTCTAAACCCACAAAGGACAAGAAGTCAGCTAGGCCATAAAATAGCTCGTTCTAAAGCTGGGCAGTAGTTTCTCTCAGATGCTGAGCAAGTTGATTCCTTCTAAATCCTCCCCATGGGTTAAGTTTAACCAGGCCCCATAGTATAAGTCTGGCAGTAGAATGCTTCCTACCTATCACAAACTAAGAACAGTCTCTCTGGTTAGGTGTTTTCTATGTGCCAGCTACTTCAAACATTACTTCATTTATCTTCACAGAATTGCACGCACTAGTGATCCATGTTATGAACAGGGTTGCAGGAGGGCAACATTCAAGTACGTGGGTGAGGTCATAGAGCCTGTACTTAGGAAACTAGTGTGACCCAGGCTTTTCTGGTGTGACAGAAGTGTCCTTCCCGCTCTGTATCTTGCTCCTCTGAAAAAGCAAGGGACAGAATGTAACGGCTACAGTAACCTTCTCCCCTCCTAAGGTTTCCCATTTGTTGGTAAACGGCCGAGTGAGCAACGCTCTGCTTTCTAGAACCTTGATTGACATCTCCTAGTTACTGACAGGACCAGCTGAGTACTAGGCAGAGGAGTGGTGTTTCTCCATGGGTCTCCAAGTGTACAGAGCCATAACCAAAACAATGTCTCCTGACATGGGGGGCCGGAGACTCTCCCCCTAACACCCTGCCACCTTGAGTGAAAAGCATCCTCCCCGGAGACAGTCCCGGTTCCAGAGGAGCAGCCAGGCACTGTGATGCCCTCACCACTCACCATTCGGTGGATGTACTTAGTATGTAAGCCATGCTCGTCGTCGTCCAGCTGCGACTCGGCGCCTTCCACATCCTGTTTGTATTTGGGACTGATTGCTACAATTATCATCACTGTCTTCTGTTAATGAGAAGGAGAAAAGCATGTTTATGGAAGTGGGAAGTGTGGTTCATTTGGTGAAGACCAGCTGGAAAGTGGCCAGCAGGACCATAAGCGGTCCCTGACCTGCTGGCGGGTACAGGGCCAATCCCTCTCTCTGAAATCAGAAGGCACCAGCCCCCACACAGGCACGCTGTTATCTTCGCTCCTCCCCATTGCCTCCATGCCCTGCACCCCACAAACACACAGGGCAAAGGCTCTGAGAGGAATCCTCCCATCTTCCACAACCTTCGCTAGTAGGCGTCTCGTGAAAGCCTAAATCACCGAATCTGCATGGAGGCAGAAAGGCGCTACCACCGCATGCACAGGCAAGTGCCCTTCCTCCCTGCAGCCCGATACGAGCTGTCAGTCACTCTGCTCCTCTCCACTGCCCTGCTTTTCCTGTGCACATTAGCACAGTCAGGAGGAGCAGACCCTGCAGCACAAAGCAAACACCAGGCTGCAGCAGACAAAAGGAAAGCCAAGACCCAGCCTGCTGAGACTCCCACCCCACATCCACTCCTGCCCGAAGAAGCAGCCGGACGCGGACATGCTGGCAGCAATCCATTTCTGTCTTGTTAAAGCACAAGGTGTCCCAGTGGCCAATACAGATTCTGTCTGTGGAAACCGAATCACAGGGCTTCAAGTAGGTGCCCTGGGGTGGCATGCTAAAGAAACCTCTTTAGCCCAGCCCTACAGAGACACTGGGAAAGGCCCCAGATTCAGCTGGATTCTGCCCCGCCCCCCAGCGCCTTCATTTCCTCCTTTCCTATTCTGCTCTAGAAATTGTTTGCACTGATTGTTATCAACCACCTGTGTCTGGTTTGACCGTTATTTCCTGCCTCTGCGTGTCCAGGAGGGCGACCCCATCCTTCCTTTCCAAGTCTTTGCATGGCTTCCAACAAGAGAGGCTTTGTCAGACTTCCTCAGGCTCAGACTTTGGGAGAGCATCAGGGTTTCTTCTGTGAAATAGCTTCACAAGCTAATTGTTTTTCTCGCCGGCACACATCCTCAGAATTTAGGAATATACTTACATCTCGAAGGTAGCGTTCCATCCATTTGATGATATCAATACCCCGGATTCTATCCTCAAATATGTCAATCTGCAGGAAAAGGATGAGAGGAGGTGTTCTTAATGAGGGTCGTCCCTGGGTGCAGAGCTCAAGAAAACACAAGAAGCAACACACCCCTGCAACCCTAGACTAGTGCTCTGTATAAAAGGTAGAATACGCCAGGCGGTGGTGGCGCACGCCTTTAATCCCAGCACTCGGGAGGCAGAGGCAGACACATCTTTCTGAGTTTGAGGCCAGCCTGGTCTACTGAGCGAGATCTGGGAAAGGTGCAAAGCTACACAGAGAAACCCTGTCTTGAAAAACCAAAAAAAAAAAAAAAAAAAAGGTAGTCCAAGCGTCAGGAAATAAGCCCTATTTCAGCATTCATAGACATTTAAGTTTATAATATCCATAATTAGGATGTAGTGATTCATATCAAAATGTGTCTGCAGCCATACAATAATTTTATGTTAAAAAAACATCTGAAGGACACAGTATATCACTAAATTGGATCTAAGCCAGGAAGGCAGAAAATAGTACACTGCTGTGTCTGTAATTTGAAAAAATTGAAAGGCAGATTCTAAAACTTCAGTGGATATGTAGTGTGCAAATGCTGAGACACAAACGTGGTGTGTGACCTGGGTTAGTCGGGTCATGATTACAGCATTATGTCCAGCTTCAATTACCCATTTCAAAAGGATTGTATGAAACTTGGGTGTAATCCAAAGAACAGTCACAAAAACAATTACTGAGCCGGTAGGGAGGGGCTAAGGGTGAAAGTCAAGGAGAACTCTGGGGCTTTGATAAGACTCAGACTATTATTATTAGGTAATAGTCCTTTAGGTATTAGAAGCACAGAAAAATCTAATCATTTATGTTATAGAAGGCCCAAATCTCAATCTCCCTTGCTCTCTCTCTCTCTCTCTCTCTCTCTCTCTCTCTCTCTCTCTCTCTCTCTCTCTCTCTCTCTCTCTCTGTCTCTCCTGGGTGTGCATGTGACATATACAAGGCGCTCCTGATGGGAAGAGGGACTACCGAATATAGTAGAGTAGATGACATCCGGAGAAGGTCTTTGGGGACGGGTTATTTGATCAGCCTCCCTGCACCCATGGTGATCACCCTAGGGTTACCCTGCTGTTCAGAACTGACCAAGTCTCAACTATTCGTCAAGCATCCGGAGCCAGCAACTATCTTTCTCCCACATGCTCTGTCTACTCCGCTCCCCGCATTAGTTCCCTTGTACCCTAACAGCACAGCAGACACCGCTCTGCTCTGTAAGTCACACTGACTTCCCCTTCGCATCAGCTAATTCTCACCCATTTTGGCCACTAGTAGCAAACACATAACATTCTTTCATTTTACTCAGTGTCTCATTTATGACCTCCTCGTCTTCAGATCCTGCTTCTAAGTTCCCTATAGAAATGGACTATGTGTTTACTTAACTGTCATGTCTATAGAGTACATAATACAAACTTGGAATGTATTCCTTTACTGATAGAACATTTAAAAAATGGAATAGCTTTCCTTTGGGTTGGATGATTTTTCTTTTTAAGACAAGGTCTCACTGTTGCTCTAGCTGGCCTAGAACTTGCTATGTAGACCAGGCTGGCCTTGAACTCACGGAGATCCACCTGTCTCTGCCTCAGGGCTGCTGGAACTAAAGGCGTGCACCACCAAGCTAAGCTTGATTTATGTGTTAGCATCAGCATGTTGTCATGAGCCTGCTCTTCCAGTACAGGAAGCTAAAGCAGGAGTTTTGAGAGTTTGTGACTAATCAGGTCTGCACTGAAAAATGTCTCAAAAAGTGAAAACAAAAACCAAGATAATAATGTCTGTTCTGGCTAAAGACTGCACCGATCTGTGATGCTGCCAGTAATCCATTCCATTTCACACTGGGGATGGGCAGCTTGGCTTCTGCTTCCTGCTCTGCTGCTTTTCACCTTCATGACTGTGGTTATGACGATTTAATAACAACACAGAAAAGACATACATCATGATGCCAGACGTGAGGTTAGCACACCATAAATGGTCCTTACTGTCCGTCACAGGGGTCGTTGCCTGCTACAGAGACAGGCATTCTGGGCGGTGTCTGCCTCTCTAGATTTCCATCAGCGTCTGCGGCACCTGTCAGGACCAGTTTCTACATTGCGGCTGCTATGAGCTCATTGTGTCCCCTGAAATGTGTATGTTAGCTGGAGGTGGTGGCTTACACTTGCGATCTCACCACTCAGGAGGTTGACATAGGGGAATTGTCAGCTTGGGCTCTAAAGTGAGATCCTATCTCAAAAAATAAAATGAGAATTAAGTTTTGGAAACTTTCCCGTTACCTCCTAATGTGACTGGATTTGGAGACAGGGCCTCTCAGAAGATAATTCAGGTAAAAGGAGGTGCTGGGTGAGCCCCACTCCCATAGGGTTGGTGTGCATGGAAGAAGAGAGAATTAGTACATGGGTCTGTGGACACACAGGGGAGGGACCATGTGAGAACAGAGAGGATGGCCACCTCAAGCCAAAGGAGAGGATCCCAGATGAAACCAACCTTGTTTCAACATGTTCTTGGTCTTCTAGCCTCCAGAACTGTTGAAACTGAGCTTCTGCCTAAGCACCCTATCTAGAGTATCTTCTCGGCTGACTTACACAGCCACCCTCTTCAGGTTCCAGGCTCCTTTAGGGTCTCTTTAGTGACTGTGTCCTGCTAGTGGCGGGACATGACATGATTCCCTAAGATTTCCTAAAACCTACCTAAACCTTTATGGTTTTTTTTTTTTAATTAAACTCTCATTAAATTACTCATTGTTTTATTTCACTGAGAGGATCCCTACTGTGGATATCACTCTATATAAATAAAACACTGATTGGCCAATAGTCAGACAGGAAGTATAGGTGGGACTAACAGAAAGGAGAAGGGAGAAAACAGGAAGGGAAGAGAGAGACTGGCTGGAGCCGCTGCCAGGACAAGGAAGATGTAAGGTACCGATAAGCCACTAGCCATGTGACAAAGTAGAGATTAATAGAAATGGGCTAAATATAAGAGTAAGAGCTAGACAATGATAGGCCCGAGCTAATGGCCAAGCAGTTAAGTTTTATGTAAGAGTCTGTGTGATTATTTTATAAGTGGGCTCCGGGACTGGCGGGACTTGGTGGGAGCCGGAGAGAAATTCTCCAGCTACAGATCCCGATGTATCGGTTGTAACACATAGCTGTTCACAAACACAGGCTTTGGATGATAAGGGTCAAGGGCACATTTAAATTCCCCCTGAACTGCCCCTGACTAGGGGCATTTTTAAGGTTAAAAACCCTGGCTATTCTCCAGGGGCAGTCAGAATCTGTATGTTTACATTTGGAAAGGAGAAAGTAAGATCTTGTATATTGCCTCATGTCTCATGATTTGATTTTTACATCACAGTTGCCCCAGCCCACTGCCTTATTCTGGAAACGAGAAAGTGAAATGTTAGTCTAGAGGGATGTGAAGTCGAATTGCACAAATTGTAAGCATCTTTGAAAAAAAAATAGGCTCTTCTATTTATAGGAAGTATTATAGGAAAGAACATTCAAATAAAAGCTACTAAACAATGCTAAGCCACCTCTTTATTCTTTAATTTGTAGGTATTCCTCTTTAGCCTCCAACATCTGTATTTCACTGATTTTTCACTCTCCTTTGGAATTCACTGCTGCTGAATGTCTAGGAGAGGCTTCTGGAAAGGAGGTAAACTAATGTTTGAGGAGAGCCAGCCCTCCGAGTAGCAACCTGTGGTATTTTGTTTATCTTAAGGAAGAATGTTCATGGCTTTAAGCTGTGTTGTTTCAGAGGTTGGCAGGGAGACAGAAAGATTATGTGCTTGAGAATTTTGGGCCCAAGATCACAATGGACCCATAGGAATGAAGTAGGGCCATCTCTCTTAGACAGAGCCGAGGCCATGTCTTCCCTGCCCAGAAACCACTCCTGACACAAGGTAGAGAAGGGAAGCTGTGTGTAGTGGGGTCCCGGGGTTCTATTCCGGTACAGAGCGGAGGATCTGGTTTGGTAAAAAACCACCTCAGTGAGCTTGCAGCCTCCTGTACCACAGAAGGCATGTTGGTGGGTGTGGTTGGTGAGCAAGGGCAAAGGCAGAGGGTATAGAAAAGCCAGGCCTCCCCTTCAGCTAGGACCAGCAGGACCAACAGTGGAAGTTAGCACTATGGACGTTTGGGGGAAAACTGTTGGAGACCTCGGGTAGTTTAAAATGTGGTGGAACACTTGTCTAGCGTGAGTGAGGCCCTGGCCTTGACTCCTCGCACCAAATAAATAAATAGGTACCCAGAATTTAATTATCCAAATCCATACGCATTTAGCTCATGATCACATAAATAAAAAATATCAACTGTTCATTGATTGGCTTGATCTGTTTGGGAGGCATCCAGGCAGTGGGACCGGGTCCTGTGCTCATTGCATGAGTTAGTTGTTTGAAACCTGGGGCTTATGCAGGGATGCTTGGCTCGGCCTGGGAGGAGGGGACTGGACCTGCCTGGACTGAGTCTACCAGGTTGATCTCAGTCCTCGGGGGAGGATTTGCGCTGGAGGAGGTGGGAATGGGGGGTGGACTTGGGGGAAGGGGAGGGGGCGGGAGGGGGAAGAACAGGGGAACCCATGGCTGATATGTAGAACTGAATGGTATTGTAAAATAAAATAAAAGGAGAAAAAAAATCAACTGTTCATACTTTATCATCATCATCACTATGTTCAACCGAACTGTTCAGTTTTCTCTTTGAACCAAATACTTACTGCCGTTTGGAAGCCATTCACCAACAAAAAGTTCACCAATCTCACCACGTCCGTGGCTGCGTCCACAGAATAAGTGATAAAGACTTTCCCTAAGAGAGAAACGTCAGGGCTGTTGAAACTGGTCAAATCCATCTGTCGCACCCAGCACTCCTAAGTGGTATGCATGGCCCTTTGTGTTGGAGGGTGGCCTGAGAGCGTCTGCCTGCAGTGGTGTGGATCGCCATCCTCTGTGACAAGGGCTGGGACCTGTCCAGGACAGAAGGGACAGAGGAGAGTCCTGGCAGGCTGAGGCAGCCTCAGAGGTCTTCTGGAACAGCACATGAGATGTTACCAAGTCTACCACCCACAGCCTGCGAGGCCTTTAAGCTCAAGTCACTGCCTTGTTTCTCAGAGACGCACTTGGCCCTGTGCCCAAGGAAAACACTCTCCCAGCAGGCTAAGAAGCTAAGGCTTGCTGAGGGGGCCACCCAGCAGTGTCTGCTTTTGATCTCAGGATGCTCTCGGCTGCCCTGGACTCTTGTCTGACAAGACCAAGTAGGGAGTTGAGCGAGAAAGTGTTTCCATGCTCTTCCCCCAGGCGACTCTTCTTTGGAGAAAGGTCAGGAAGCAGGAGCAGACGGACGCCCACCCAGATCAGAAATGGGAGTGCAGCTTCAGCAGTTTAAAGGGGAGCCACTGCCTCAGGGCAGTCCGGCATCATCGCAGGCTTCCTCTTTCCTCCCCAAGCCATGGGCAGAGCTGTTCTGACAAGCTGACCCTGCCCAGCCAGAACCGCAGTTTTCTCAGACTAAAGTATTGGGGAAATTACTTGGCTAGCAGTTTAATGTGGTAGACAGATAATCTGTACTGTTGCCTTTTAGTCTGGAATGAGCCAGTTAAATCTCAAGAAACCCTGAGGCAGAGGTTAAAGAAGAAAGGTGCAGAAGAGAAGATGAGTCTGTATGCATTCGTCTGGGCTGAGACTCTTCAGAACAGAAACACGCCTCTCAAATAGAAGTGTGTGCAGTGTATCATGGCGGTAGTAACCAAGCAGCCAGGCGTATGTATGGGCAGCCTGACCCTTAGTCACCTCCATATATACTAACCTTAGGACCCCTTTCCTAGATTATAGGCCAGGCAGAATATTGGGACCGTACACCATGTAAGACCATGTCTGTCTACTCAGATATTTTTCTGATTGAAGTGTGTAAAATTTTAAGGTGCTCAGAAACAATTTTTTTGCCTGAAAACCATGGCCCTCATTGTCATAGAAGTCTTTTGGAGCTATAAGTGATGACCAGTAGAGATTCCACAAGCAATTAGCAAAGCAAAGGCCTCCAGTTTGGTTCTGAGTGTCCCAGATCTGGAAAGAGTGAGCCTCTCCAGCAAAATAATTCATTAGTAGTGATTGATTTCTTAAGATTTCTGGAACTAAGAATCCTAACTGGCCTTACTCTCAGAACATTTTGGTAATATTTCAACATTTCTGGATCTAGCAGCAGAGTGTGGAAAACGAATCATCACCTGACATTGAACAGAATATTTCTTTAAACAAAAGGCTTAGTTTGCACTGGGGTGTGAAGCAGTATGGGAATGTGAGATGGCTGTGTTTTGGTTTGGTTTTTCCTTTTTCCAAGTAAGACTGCTCACTCCTACAGAAAATGACCTTGTTCTTCATAGCTGCTGCTATTTTACAGTGAGACACTAAGTTTCTACCCAGTGCCACATGGGCATCTGATTCATCTACCCAGGGGCACATCACTGAAGAGCAGCATTTAGAAAAGAAAAGAAATATGGGGGAGGGGGTTGTTTGCTGTTTTCTATGTGTTAAGAAAAACCCAGTGGTAAGCAGTTTGGGAGCACTCCTTGTGAGGTTAGGATCACTAAAAAACATCTAAAAACGGCTGGGTATTTTTAGAGTAAAAAGGGAAAAGGTAAATTTTGCTGTCTATGGAAAATATAACTGAGATTATGGATAAAGTGACTAAGCCAAACTCTTAAAGCAGAAAGCCTGACAAGAAGAAACCATGTTGCAAACAACTTACGTAATTCCTCTGGCAAATTGCTAGTTTTTAGAGTTCCTCGGGCTAGGGGGTTGCTAGGGGGTCTAGGCACAGCAGCTGGGGAGGGAGTCTGGGGACCCTGTGGTCTCAGCTCTGCAGGATGTTCCAAGGACGCCTCAGGCGCTCCAGCTCCATTAGACGGTGGGTGATAGAGCTGGTCCCTGCAAGGGAATAAGTTTACAGCCGGTTTTTATTTTCATTGGAAAGGCCAAGTTTGGGGAGACAGAAAGACTTCACACACTGTGGGCCATACCCACCCAGGAGCTCTCCTCTCTGCCTCCATTTCTTATCTGCCACAGAAGGGAGAGGAGTCCCATGGGGTTGCCTCTACAAACAGGTCAGCTGGCTGCCATATGTGAGGACCTGTGCTCGGGTCGAAAGAGGGAAGCAGGATTTGATTTCTCCATTCAAGGTCTGTCTAATTGGGAAAATAAATTCCATGTACGGGTCAGACAAGGTCACCGGCAAAACAAAATACTATGATGGGTGACAGAATGCTGATATTAAAGGCATTCACGGCAAAAAGACACAACTTTTAGCTCAGGATAACATTTGCTTATGTTTCAAAAGTTTTTTGTTTTGTTTTGTTTTTTAAGCCACATAGGTTTAAAAGCGTTTCTTTTAAACTCTGTCAGTGAAAGCTCTGACTGGTGACATGGTCTTTATTGTGGTTTGGCCTGCCAGCATTCCTGGGAGCAGTGTGCCGAGGAGAACAATGGCATGAACTTCCTGTGAGCGTTAGAAAACAAAGGACATGCACGTCTTGTTTCTACCACTCTGGTTTCTCCCGACAAATAGCCACAGGTGTGTTTTCTGCCAGAAGCATCCCCATGTGGCTGGATGCCAGGAACAAGGTGTGGCATCTCTTTTGCCACTGACACTCTGGCAGGTGTGGAGTGGCCCTACCTTCTGCGTCAGGTGCAGCTGTGCTGGAGGAGGGGGCAGCCTCTTAGTGGCTCCACTCTGGATCATCCCCTGAGCCTCCTCTAGCCTCCCATTCTATCAGCACACAGCTCCCAATATGAAGTCCCCTCTGCCTAGACTAGCTGAATGGGCAGGGAGGACGGCTCAGTTACAGAGGCACGTGCCGCCCAGGCTGGTGACCTGGGTTGGATCCTGGGACCTCTGTGGTGGACGGAGACAACCAACTCCCTGAGAGCTCCATCCCTGTGTGTGCCATGGCACGCAAGTGCACACACACACATACACACACACACACACACACACACACACACACACAACGGAAGTAAGTGAATGATTAAAAAGTAACACAGCTAGAATGGTTTCTCTCTTCTGTAACTTCTAACTGGTAGGGAAATTAAAACTATACCTATAATGTTTTCTTCCTTTTAAAAAATCGGAGGCAAATACGGCAATATGTTAAAATCAGTGTAATGGGTCCATGAGTGTCGTTTGTTTCATATTATAAAAAGTTTAACGTTATGACTGTAAGTCGTATATATGCCTAATTTTAATAGATTTTTGCTTATGTTTTTACCCAAAAGTAATTTTAAAATTCTTAAAGTCTTATGTGATATGACTTAAATAAAACTTTTTTTTTTTTAAAATCTCAACTACATTTCTAAAATTAGAATGTTTAGGGAATTTATATCTTATATTTTCATAAATATTGAGCAAATGAGGCCTCTAAAAATATACTTTCAGCTGAGATTCATTTCTTTATTATTTATATTAAATCTTTTTATGCACAAAGTTGCTTCATTGTTATAAAAGATGATTACTCATTTGATAAATATTAAGGCCTTGATAATTATACTGACTAATTTTAGGTCAACTTGACACAAACAGGAGTCATCTGAAAGGAGGGAGCCTCAGCTGAGAAAATACCTTCATAAGTGCTGGCTGTAGGCAAGCTTGTGAGGCATTTTCTCAATTAGTGCCTGATGGGGGAGGGTCCAGCCCATTGTGGGTGGTGCCATCCCTGGGATGCTGGTCCTGGGTTCTAGAAGAAAGCAGGCTGAGCAAACCACAATAAGCAGGCCAGTAAGCAGCACCCCTCCACGGCCTCTGCATTAGCTCCTGCCTCCAGGTTCCTGCCCTGCTTGAGTTCCTGTCCTGACTTCCTTTGATGAAGAACAGTAACATGGTAGCATAAGCCAAATAAACCCTCTCCTCCCCAAGTTGCTTTGCTCATGGTGTTTCGTCTCAGCAACAAAGTTAGTAACCATAACTAAGACAATCATGCTCAAAAACTCACATAAAAATAATATCCTGAGAGTATTAATGGGAGTAAACTTCTGGTATTAATGTTCTGGTGGTTAGTGGTAGGAGAATTAGCTTTTTAGCGGAACGTTCTTCATCATCCTAAACTGATAATTCCAGGATACCAGAACAGGCTTAAATTGAAGCTATAGAAACATTTGCTATGCAATACCTTTCAACTTTTCTATAAATCTAAATATTTTTCAAAATAAAGGCTTATTTTCGGACTGGGTATAGTGACTCATATCTGTAATTCCTGACACAGCATTGCTAGGAATTTGAGGCCAGTCTAGGCTGTGAGTTCTAGGCTAGCCTGGAGTAATCAGTGAGAGTTGATAGCTCAGAAAACAATAAATTTTTTGTTGTTGTTTTGTTTTGTTTTTCAAGATAGGGTTTCTCTATGTAACAGTCCTGGCTGTCCTAGAACTTACTCTGTAGACCAGGCTGGCCTCGGATTCAGAAATCCACCTGCCTCTGCCTCCTGAGTGCTGGAATTAAGGTGTGTGCCACAGCTGCTTGGTAACAATAAAAAATGTAAAAGTGTAAAATCCTAAGTGAAGCTCCAGACTTCAGAATGCCCGTTCTAGCCGTCTAGAAGGTCATGGAGGTGCACAGAGCCTGGGCTGGGCAAGTGTTTCGTTAGAGTGGCGACTTTACCCTAGCTGTGGTTTTATTTGTGAGTTATTGAAAGCAATGGATTTTTTCATGTTTACCTTAAAAATTATGACTGCATCCCCTATTAAATACCAAAGTGACTTGATAAAATGACTTAGTTTTGTATGGTTTCGTGAAATTTTACATATTTCTTGGTAGGAGTGTGTCTCGCTATGAAGTCCCATGTCACTTAGTTCCCTTATTTAAACTGTGCATTTCGGAAAGTGAAGGGTCTATCTGGAAGGAACTACAGAGGCTTGTGGGCCTTGCAGGAGGGGAAGCGGGCTTGGGCCTTGTTTGCCACTCTTAATAAAACTGACTTTCTTTTTTTTCCCTTTGAATAAAATCTTTTTGGCTAATTGCCAATTTCTTTATCTCCGAAAAATCCACTTTAATAGGATTTTCAGATGTGATTCTGGTCTATAAAAACAGAATGCAGTTTTACTTTGAGTGCTACATGCAAGTTGTACTTGAAAGGAAGCAAACAGTTCATATTCTTTCTTTCCAATTTTGCTCTAAAACAGGAAACTCCACTTGCTCCTGTGTGTTTTAGACACACAAGAGAAAAGGTAATCTTGAAGAAGAATTTGAAAAATAAAAACAGTAGAAGAAAAACCACTAAGGGAGGACTCAAGTAGAGGGTGAGCCTGCGCCCCGAGGGTGGGTTGATGGTGCGTGGTCCTTAGCGTGGCAGCATATTGGAAAGAGCGGGGAACCTTTGAGATGGGCTGGACTTCAGGTCAGGTCTGGGGAGAGCTGTAATTGAAGAACAAGTCCAAAGTTTGGCACAGTAGTGCATGCTCTTTAGGAGACTAACTCAGGACGGTAACAGATTTGAAGCTAGCAAGGGTGACTGAGAGAGTTTGAAGCCAGGTTGAACTACTTTGTTAGAACCTATATTAAAAAAAAATTAATTGCTAGGCAGTGGTGGCGCATGCCTTTAATCCCAGCACTCAGGAGGCAGAGGCAGGCAGATCTCTGTGAGTTCGAGGCCAGCCTGGTCTGCAGAGTGAGTTCCAGGACAGGCTCCAAAGCTACACAGAGAAACCTGTCTTGGAAAACAAAAACAAAAAAAGGAAAGGGGGGGGGGGGGGGCCTGGTTCCCTCCTTGGCTTTTCTCTCACCATATCATGCCATCTTCCCCTCTACCTCACACTCCTGGGTGATGCTATCTGCCATGAAGGTGACCTAGCCAGGAGGGCCCCTTATCTTGGAACGTTGAGCCAATGAAATATTTTCTGTCTGTCAAGCACCCAGCTTCCAAGACCTTGTTATACCAGTGGGAAACGGACCAAAGCACAGGGTTAGTTAAGACAAAGCTTTGAAAACACAGCATTATTTTTCTGGAAGAAGCAGAGGAGGGATCAGTTTGTATGGATGGTTTCATCGCAAAAGAAATAACTAGAAACCAGATGTGATGGTGCTGAGAGAGCCTTGCCAACCGCTTTCTCCATGCTCTGACCTGGAAGTTTATACTGGGTATTTCACTGTGTGGCTGCGCTGACCTAGGTGCAGGCCTACAGACACTCGCCATGCGTCTTTGTTACCCTGACAATCCTTTTCATATCAGGATGTGTGGGGATGGCTCTTGCCATGTTCATACCTTGGGAGCCTTGGGAAAGAGAAGTCTCTCTGTGCAGGTCTCTCTCCTTGGTCCTGGGGGCTGGGGTCATTCAGGACGACCTTCTGCACAGGATACAGGCCTCTCACCCTTGCCCCAGGAAGGACCTGCCCGGGCAGGGCAGGCTGGATGACTTGCTGGTAGGCTGTTGGAGGGTAGGCCTGAGCGTCTGTGGGTGAACAAGGAAATGGTAGAGAAGGTTGATTTGACTCCAGCTCCTGCAAGCCCTAGGCCATGCAAGCTCACTGAACAGTTTTCTCCTGATAGCAATTCAGACTCCAAATATCAACCCACCTCCATATATTTGCCATATTCTGTACTACTAATTACTTCATAATATTCATGAAACTGATACACTTTTTTAAATGTAAAAACATCTGTGAAATCACATGTTTGACATTCTAGTTAGAAAACTCAAGGAAATTTTTCAAGTCCTGTTTTAATAAGATACTTAGGATTATCCTTCCCTGAAGAGCCTCCCTCACACCACTGTTCCTACCATATTTCCACACTGTCTAAAACCTGCGGCTAGGAGAAATCATCCTTGTGATAGACTTAAGGTTGCCGTGTTGGACTGGATGTGGTATTGCATGCTTTAATCCCAGACTGGGAAGCAGATCTCATGTGAATTCAAGGCCAGCCTGGTCTACATAGAAAGATCCGCCCCCCCAAAAGTTACTGTGTTTCCCATCACCACTAAGTGGACACATACACACACACACACACACACACACACACACACACACACACACACACACACACACGCTCCCACTCTGCTCCCTCTTAGGAAGAAGTAAATGGCTGAAACCTTGGCTCATCCTCTGGGAAGGCCGCCAGCAACCCCCTTTACCTTCCCATTCTGTCTTGTTAAAGCCCATGTGCACTTGGCCCCAAGACAATAGAAAAGATAAGGAATGGGAGGGGTGAGGAGAGGGCTCAGTCCACGGGGTGTCTGCTGTGTAATCTGAGGACCTGAGTTCAAGCCTCCCACATACACATAGTTGGTCATGGGGCAGCACATGCCCAGTGCTAGGGAGGCAGAGGCAGGAGAATCCCGGGGCACACTGGCTAGCAGTGAACTACTGGTTTAGTGACAGGCTCTCTCTCCAAAGACGAGGTGGAGAGTGACTAAGAAAGACATCTGGCATGTACCTCCAGCCTCTCCATGCATATGCACGCACACACACACACACACACACACACACACACACACACACACACAAATTAGTTATTTTTTAAAAGAGCAGGGGGGACCGGAGAGATGGCTCAGAGGTTAAGAGCACTGGCTGTTCTTCCAGAGGTCCTGAGTTCAATTCCCAGCAGTCACATGATGGTTTAAAACCACCTGTAATGAGATCTGGTGCCCTCTTCCGGCCTACAGGGATGCAGGCAGAACACTGTATGCGTAATAAATAAATAAAATTTAAAAAAGAAAAAAGAGCAGGGATTAGAGCAAAGCCAGGCTGGCAGGGACTGACATGAACGTGTAACTTGGGAGAAAGTTGGTCCTAGGAAACCCCAGAGTAACAGGGTCCCAAGAGAAGGCCAGCTAGCTGACAAGGTAAAAGAATTAACGAAAAAATGCTGGGCCCAGAGAGATGGCTCAGCAGTTAAGAATACTTGCTGTTCTTCTGGAGACTTGAGTTTGGTTCCCAGCACCCAGGTCAGGCAGCTAACAGTGACCTGTAACTCCAGCTCCAGAGGATCCAGCATCCTCCTGTGGCCTTTAGTAAACTTGTGGTATAGATTCACACAAACACATACTCATAAGTAAAAATTTTAGAAGAGAGCTGTAGAGGAGGGATGCAAGGACCCAGGAGAGGTGAGAGAGAAGGGCTATGAAGGCATTACACAGGCCTAAAGGGTTACAGCTGGGAAACCTGAGAGGTGCATGGGGACTGGAGATGGCCAAGTATTAAGCTCTGAGAGAGGAGCCATGAGTCCCCTCATAACCCAGGCTGTCAACTCTACTCAGGTCAGAAGCATGATGAGCCTGGAAACACAATCAGTTAGGGCAGAAGCATTTTTATTTTAAAAATTATCATTGGCTTTAAATCCTTGCCCAATTTATAGAATTCATAGTTCTGTTGGTCTGCCAGGGTAATAATATATGTGAGGGAGACCCAGAGAAATAAAACAGTAAAGAAGCAAGAAAGTGGCATAACTCTATCGCAGTAAGGAGTCACCCTGCATGGTCAGGTCGCTGCTCTTGACCTCCTCGCCCAGTTGAGGTAGCAGAACGGGGAGGATGGCACTGACCTGAGTTTGGCATGCAGTCAAAAGCCTGGAACACTTTTAAGGAATCATTCAGGGGAATGACAACCTCACTCAATACAGAAGAGAAAACTAATCTGTGTGTTTACTAGTGTGGCTACCTCCAGGTCTCACTGTCTGGACTCAGAACCTTGGCTGACGACCCTGGCAATTAACTCAGGCTAGTCTCACATGCCTGGTCAGACTCCCTGGGGCCATTCATTGTTTGCCTTGACCCTCATATCAGCTGTATCCTTCCTCCCGTTCTTCCTCTTGAAAAAGTGACCGCGCACCTCCAGCCTAGGCTGTCTACACATGACCCTTGTCCTGTTATTGTTAAACCCTGACCATTGCAAATAGAAGGTTGGCAGAAAGGAGGAGACAAGATGAAAGGGATTTGCCTGGGCCTGTCCCCACATGGAGCTGACAGGACTTGGAGGGGAGCTCTAAGAATGGGGAGACAAGACCGTGGAGACTTCTGTGGTCTAGAACAAGGTCCACCACTAAGGCTTTGCTCTGGCAGCCTTCTTAGAGCGGGCCAGGTAGATCCCAGGACGTCTAGATTGCCCGTGGGAATTGCAGGGCAACCAGGCAGGTTACTACTGCTACTCAGGCTAAAAAAGGACAAAAAGTGGTCCTGCCATCCTGTCACCAGGCAGGAGCCCAGCTCACCTTTACATTAGCTTTGCATGGGTTTAGAAGCAGCCGTACCTGCAATCCTCCAGCATCTACTGCACTAAGATCCAGCCTGCATGACCAGGTCCCTGTGGTTGATCTCAGCCCCTACAACACTGTCGCTGGCTTATCATGGCCCACCTTCATCTTGACTACCCCAAGCTGGTCCCCGCCTCTGGCCTCTGAGCTTACATCTTCTGGATGCAGAAAGATCTTGCCTTCGATCGTCACAGACCAACTACCACGTGGCTCTTCTCGCCTGCTGAGGGAGGCTCACCCTCGCTGGGTTACCTTCTCCCATCCCTGTTTTCGTCCCCTCGTCATAGGAAGGGTTGATAAGAACAGGGTGTAGGGGGGCCTCACCGCCCCTCACCAAGCACAGGGCAGCTACAGAGGCGCAGCCCTCAATAAATGAGGACGGAATAGTTAGTCACAAAGCCAACTTACACATGGAAGAGGAACCATTTTGGACTGCACAGCCTGCTTGCTTAAGCCTCGGTTTGCTAAACTACCTCCTTCTTGTCTGCTGTTCTTCGTCGTCGTCTTCTTTTTTTTTTTAAATCAGTTTTGCCCTCCAGAAATGAGAGAGACAAGGTCAAAGGGGAGAAACTGCCAGGGCCTTGAAAGCTTTTTCAAGGGATGCTGGAAGTAAACTCAAGTGAAGTTTTCACTGTTTAGAGCCATTTTTTTTGCTCCCCATCTCCATTAATGAATGGCTAATAACATTTTATTTGCTTTAAAAGGACTAGCAAGCTCTAATCATAGGGTGTGCTCCTCTTCCAGAAGGCGGATGTTAGTGCTGTTAATCAAAAGCCTTTGAATCAAGGTCAGATGATTGCAAGCAGATTATTTCCCTGCACAACATGTTTTTGTCTCATAGCAACAAATCGTATCATTAAAATCACCAGGCACATGGGCTGAGTGTTTGACTAGCTGTGACTCTCAGTTCTGAAACGGCCACCTGTGGTAGAAAAAAGCTGCACCAGTGGATATGAGCAGATGAACATGATCCACCTCGTCGGTTTTTAAATTTGAGTCCCAACAATCTAATCCCCTGTGTCATCCTCTTGTTCAAAACAAGGACCGAATACCAGAAGGTCAACCAAAGTAAGCCTTTCCTTCTGTATGTGGAACCTGGGCCATTTTTGCCAGGAAATTCGACTAGTTGTATAGAAAAGTCAAATTAAAAAGTAAGTTTATTAGGTAAATAACCAACGTTTATTGTGTCGACGTGCACAAGTCCGTACACACATGCATGCCTGGAGGTCAGAGGACAGTGTGTGAGAACTGGTCCTGTCTTTCCACCATGTGGGTCCCAGGGATCAAACAGGTTGTCGGCTTAGTGGCTGGCACCCTTACCCACTGAGCCATACTGCCAGACCTCATTGCTCAACTTGTAATCATTCTCTTCCCCTAGCATGACCAGGCCTTGCTAGCTCCATGCTTTACTCAGGATGACAGAGTTAGAGTTTCTGTTTCCCGGAAGGAATAGTCTAACTCAGAATGGAACCCAGGCCTTGCATCCTGTCTTCTCTGGCCTATCACTCTCCCTGCCCCACCTCCTCTGGCCCACGGCCTTGTTCTTGGCACCTTAGCAACATCAGTCTCCTTGCCTCTTTGGCATTCTCGTTCTTTAGTTTTGAGCTCAACCGTCCATTCAGTGAGACCCACTCTGGCTGCCTGCCTATGAACAGCCGTTCCAGCCCCTGGCTAGTTCCTTTATGGCATGCACGCTTTTGTCATGGTGTGTGCATATTTCTACCTACTTTCTGTCTGCTCGCCTGTGTCTGGTACTATCTATGCAGTGCCCAGCAGATAACACGGCAACTTTTACTTAGTAAACTGATAAATGAACGGGCAAGTTCTATTTACAAGTTCACGGTCCTCCCTTCTTTCCTTTCCTACCACACAATTAAAGATGGCCTTTCAAAGCCTTGATGTCACAAAAATCTCGACCAATGATGAGAGGTCTCTCCCTCCCCCAGAAGGTAGACTCTTCTTTTTACTCATTCAGCAAATATTTATAGACCCTCTACTCCCAGGCACACAAGGAACCAAGATAAATGTGGTACAGTTCCCTTATGCAGCTCAAGATAAATAGAGACAGGGAGAAATCTGTGTGTCTGTAGGTGTCTGTTTTTCAACACAAACCCACACTCGTCAGTGTGTGTGAGAAGGGAAGGCATACAAATCAGCAGCCACCTACTTGAGAAGCGCTGCTCAAAAATAGCTTCCCACAGACTTCTATGCCTAAAATTCCATCAAGGGAGTCTATTCTGTAGGAGATGGAAGGTGGGTGATGTGACAGACAAATGACTTTGCTAGCATAGTAACTCCTCGGTTCCGAGGCGGCGTTGAACACAACACAAAAACAGCAGAAACGAAAAGCTTGCACAATCTTAAATGAGCACCCAGTCCCGAGTGCTGTTTGTCAGCCCTGTGAGCCGCTTGGCCTCAGTACAGACAGTTTTCATGGCACTGGGCTCTTACCACTTGGAATTGTAAACCAAGCCTTAAATGAGGTTTTCCATGTATCAGGGAAAACAGTCAACATTTTTCTTCCTTATTAAGAATGGTAGTAAAAGAGCTTATGAGGGAGAAAATAAAATTGGATTTTCAAGTTGTCAAAAAACATCATGATAAAATGCAATCAGTTTAGCCAGGAAACAAAATGGCCAACATAAACTGTTAGAAGAACTCCCACAGCTGTAAGCAGCTGGGACTCCTGCAAGGCAACTCCTTCCTTTATCATTGCTTCCATCTGGTTTATTTTTCCTTGCTTTAACTGTGCATACATTCTAGCATACAAACAGTCACATGCGCCCTCTTCCCCGCCCCCCACCCACCCCCAGCCCGCTTTGGTCCATGGGAGCATGTGCCCACATGCCGTGTTCTGTCTCCATAATAAAGAAAACAAAAACTGTGTAAAGCACAGGGGCTCATTAGATCCCAGGCCGTCTTTGGCCCAAATAGATTTGTGTTGCGGGCTTGATTGGCTTTGCTTACACAAGCTTCATCTGTGACCTGCAGTGGAAGGTTCTTAAGACAACAGGGGCCAACTTCCGGAGCTGTGCTGAAGAAAACTGTAGGCTGTTTCAGCTCCTGGTTTCATTTGCTTTGGATTTTTTTTTTTTTTTACATGAAAAAGGTGACCAGTAACGTTACTTTTGCTTTAACTTGCAAAATGCAAAGACACACCATTTGCATGGTGATCATTATTTATTTATATATTCATTAACAGGCAAGGAAGTAATGCTCTTCTAAAGCTTGAGTAGAGCCACGTAGCCATGGTTTCCAGTGCACAGCCTCCCTCAGGTGAACAGCTCTTTTGAAGTGGTTTTGTTGGCAATTAAGTGCAGTTATAACCCTGACATGCAACTGCGAATTTGTGTATCTGTCCTGAATGTCTAAAATCCATGCCAGCAAGAGGGATCTGAAAGTGAAGGCGTCCTCTACAGTGCTGGGCGGTGGGATCCATTTCCAGATCACAGGAAAACTAAGAGCAGCCAGTGCTGAGAACCTGCTAGCAGCCAGCCACACTTTTCCTAGAGCTTTTAATGCATTGTCTCATTTAGTCCTCGGAGCACCCTCCCAGGAGCCTTTCTGCTAGGCACATCATTAATATTCCAGGGCTGCAGTATCCTGCAGAGAACCTTAAGCACTTGGCCACCCCGATACCGTCCCTATGGTTGGGGCTCTCAGGAAAGGGGGTCAAGGATATGCAGCATGAACTAAGGCACACTCGGGTGTTATGCATTCCTTTTTCTTCCTTTCAATTTTTATTTATCTTTTAATTATAGGAATAGTTTGCTATTTAAAATTAGCAAAACTGTATAAGATTACAAGGAAAAATACCCCTGCTCCCTCTTAACCCTTACTTTGTCTCCTGTTAATAACCGGCGCAATTCTTCAGGACTTTTAAAGGTGTATATGAACATATGTCGTTTCCTTTTGAATAAGCAAGCATGTATGGGATCAACTCTGTATCTTGCTTTCTGCCTTAATCCTTTTTATGTCCGAATACGTACATGGTTTTATGCCATACAACGGGGAACAAGTAGAGCACTTGAAGAAATAAATCATAGCATGCAGGTGCTCTTCAACCCACGTTAATCTGTGTCTCAGTACACTCATTCTAAACTGAGATGGCAGGTTGAAATGTATTTACTGCACCCAACTCCCTCGGCATCATTACCTTTGCCGTGGAGCACCCTGCCACTGATGTGCTGCTTCCCCCCAGATCTGGAGCTGACCATGCACTGTGGCCCCCTCCAGGCTCTGCCCAATCCATCCTTTCACACCATCCTGAAGTTACACTCTTGAATCAGGGATCAGCTCTACTGCTCTGGCCCTTTAGTCATAGACGGTTGGTTTTGTTTCACTTTCATACAATGTTTTGCTTAAATACGTTGTTTATTTGTGTGTGCATGCATGTGCACGCATACACAGAGGCCAGAAAAAGAGCATCGGATCCCTTGGAGCAGGTGTTTATAGGATGCCCAGCGTGTGATGTGGGCGCTGGGACCGACATTCTGTTGTTCTGGATAGAGCAGCAAGTACTCTTAATCTGGGAGCCATCTCTGCGGCCACCAGCAGTGTTTGGTTTGGGGGTTTGGGATTTTTTTTCTCTTTAATAGTTTTTGTTTTTTAAATAACACGTGTGTCAGCATGAGTGTTTATGCATTTGAGGGCAGGTGCCCACAGAAGCCCGAGGCATCAGATCCCCCCGCAGCTGCAGCTGTAGGCCTTTAAAGTGAGCTGCCTGACAGTGGGTGCTGGGAATTGAACTCAGGTCCTGCAAGAACAGCACACGCTCTAACTGCTGAGCCATCTCTCCAGCCCACAGTGTTTTAATAAACATGTGTCTGTATATATTTTTATTTGTTTGGTGTTTCTATAGGATCTACTACTAAAAGTAAGACTGATGTCCAAAAGAGAAGACTCAAAAAAATGTGATAAATAATGAAATTGCCTTCCAGAATTGCACCAATTCCTGTTCTTACCGAAAGTGTCTGAACTGTTCCTTGTCCTATACCCACTAACACTGAGCCTGTGCAGGGTTTTTATTTCGGGACCCATCGTTACATAAAATGTATAGTTTCTTTCTTTTTTAATCAGTGTGTGTGTGTGTGTGTGTGTGTGTGTGTACCGTATATACATGTATGTGAATGCAGGTGTCCTTGGAGATCAGGGTATTGGGTTGCCAGGGCTGAGTTACAGGCAGTTGTGAGCTGAGAACTGAACTCAGGTCCTCTCTAAGCAGCAAATGCTTTGAACCGCTGACCCGTTTCTCCAGCACCGTTTGTGGCCCAGGTCTCACTGCATTTCCGCTCTTTGTATTTTGTATGTGAATTACTCCCATGTCCAGCCCAAGTTCTCTCCTGTCTGTCTTTCTTCATCTCTCTGCATTCTTAAGATCAAAGAGTCCCTTCCAGCCCCTTTCAACAGAAGAAATAACATAGAGGGCAAGGGGAAGGTGAGCCCGGTGACAGAAAGCTAGCTCTTAGGCATGAGAGATGAAGTGTCCCCATTTGGTCATGTCTGTCTTAAAGGAGGCTGCCCGAGGAGGCAATGCTTACCTCCAAAGCCTTCAACAGGAAAAAAAACTTTGCAGTGGGAAGATCTTCCTGGACTCTCATTATCAGAGTCAATGCTGTTTTGCTATCATGATGAAGCAATCTCCTGTCTGCTTGGGACTTGCAAGGCCTTTGACTAAGTGTTCATACTTCTGCATCTTTATCTAAGGGGTTAACCAGAAATGCAGATAAAAATAATGTTTGTCATAGTATTGATTCTTAGACCAGAAAACTGGAAAAATTTCAAGTGTCTGACAACAGAGGACAAGTTAATGATAACTTAGCAATCTATCTAATGAAATACAATTCAGCATTTAAACATTTTATCTAGCTTTTACATTTGTGTGTGTGAGTGGTGTGTGTGCCCGCTCTCTTGGGTGCCACGGTGCACATGTGGAAGCCAGAGGACAGTTTGCAAGATGTCTCTCCATCCATCATGTGGGTCCCAGGGATGGAACTCAGGTTTCAGGCTTGGCATCAAGTCCCCTTAATCACTGAGCCATCACACTCGCCCAATTCAACATTTTAGAACGTTGTTGGAAAAAGTACACTCGGTGTCATTGGATTTTATATTAGATACACATGCAAATATATCTATAAAAACAAACCCACTGGAGGCAAATGTATCAAAATCCTGATAGGGAATTCTATTTGGGTAAAGGAAATATCTACCCACATACTGCTGTTATCAGAAAAAGTATCTCTACAGGCAGATAAGTAGAATTTCAACAGCTTTAAAAACTAACCTGGCGACTTCTGAGAACTAAACACAACATCTGCTTACCAAAGTCAAGTTCTCAGTGACTCAGACTTAAGCAATCCACCACCACCTGTGCTGGGGTTGGCACTCAGCTGGCACCCGGCCCGCCCACATGCTCTGCCAACCCTGATGGGAAAAGACCAGGGAAAGGAAGGACCCACAAAGAAGCCCCAACGACTAGGACAAACGAATTTTCTAGAAATCAGTCAGCATCTTCTCTCTGCCTCAAGGCAGGTTTCAACTGTTCAACAGAGGGATCCACTTGGTCCTGAAAGTTTCCTACAGGGAGATTTAGGTGAGAGGGGCCTTGGCTAAGAAAATGCTTCCTACTTAGGCCCCCTGGCAAACACACTGCCCGTTCACACCCCCTGCCCCAGGGAACACTCTCCCTTACTGCTAGTCTGGGGACACTGAAAGTGTTGTGAGGCCCCTAGCTCGGAACGTCCAGAAGCCCAGAAGGATAAAGATCACTTACATGGCGCCTGGTGATAGGGCCCTCCAGGGCACTGATACTGATAGTTCCATGGAGCCTGTGGGGAAGGATTGAGAGGCAGCCTCTGCGCATGTGCTGGATGCCTCTGAAGTTCAAACTGAGGGAACTCCCTGGACCTCAGAGGCCCAGGGAGGTCCTGCAGGTCACATGTGGAGGTGAGGGGCAGTGGCCTTTCCAGCTGCCTGATGCCCAGGACGTCTTGGGGCTGGGAATCATATCCGGTGTCTATTGTGGGCACATCTGGGCTGCTCTGTTCCTGGGGGGCCAGGGCCGAGGTATCGTCTCTTGGCCGCCACTGGAGGAGTCTGCCAGAGCATTAGGTAAACTTGGGTCCGATTTGTCTGAGTCGTGGCCAGTGTCGGGAGAAGGTGCTGAAAGCTGAGATCCCAGGCGTCGATGGCGTTTTTCCATAAGTGAAAACCGGTGCTCTGGAGGGAGGGCTCCAAGCACAGACTCGGACTCAGGCTCGCTGGCTTCGGACAAGCAGGAACAACCCCCTTTGTCAGAGTCGGGGTGCCTTCTCAAGAAACTGGCTTCACTCTCCTCCAGGACTTTAGTACGCAGGCAGGTGACCTGTTGTGACACAGGCTGGTGATTCGCAAGTTTCAGGGGAGGGTGAGCCTGACAAAGGTCTCCTGAAGCATGGTGAGGGGCTTGGAGTGCAGACAAGCTGCTGGGTGCCATGTTCCTTGTGTTTGGAGCAGGTGGTTCCAATTCCTCTTCCAGGGAATATTCTGGGATTGGTTTCAGCAATTGACTTGGGAATGGTTCTGATTCGTCAACCTCCACAGGAATGCTTCGGTTCATTCTAGTTTCTGGAACAAGAGAAAACATGCCTCAGTCTCAGAAGATAGATCAGGGCTTGGAGTCCCCATTTTATGACCTTAAAGGACCTGGTTCAGGATGTGGTTTAAATTAACAGTGGTGTGACATCACTGTGCTTGCAGGGCCCCGATCACAGAAAGCTGTTTACTTCTCCGTTCCGGGCAAAGGCACTAATGTTTACGAAGATATTTTATCTGGAAGGCAATTGAAGAAATATGACCAGATGTCGTTGTGTGGTAGGAACTGCTTACCAGCAAGGGGAAACCATGGGTGAACATCAACTGCTACATACTGAGGAGAGAGAAATTATCAGAAAGTGGCTGCTTTGTGTGTTTGGAATGCATGATGAAAACAAATCCCAGGAACTGATGTGGAACAATCTCCAGGACACACTGTTGATTGTTTTTTTTTTTTTTTTTTTTTTTAAAGTGAGAAGCAAGACACTGTGTGCATGAGACAGATACTGCATGTATGAGAAGGTACAGAGGACTGGATGCGTGTGGCTATGTGTGCATGTGTGTGATGTACACACACCCACACTAAGGGTAGAGAGGAGTGTGATGAAGAGTTTGACCTTTTGAACTTAAATTTTATATATTTTT
The DNA here is from genome assembly GCF_004664715.2 of Peromyscus leucopus. Taxonomy (NCBI): domain Eukaryota; kingdom Metazoa; phylum Chordata; class Mammalia; order Rodentia; family Cricetidae; genus Peromyscus; species Peromyscus leucopus. Next base: position 9,554,838 of record NC_051085.1, read on the forward strand.
TTATCCCACTTGGCTATTGCTTCATAACACTAAATAAACTTAAAAACTAAACTTAATAACACGAAATAAAAGTTTCTTAGAAAAAGAAAGCACAAGCTTAAACACACTGAAACAGGTCAGAGTGACATTTTCCACTTAACAGCGTGGGTCATTTGGAGGATGTATTTACCTCTGGGCTCTGTGCCTGTAACGAAGGTAGCCATGACTAAAGGCTTGTTAAACGCCCCCGCCTTGGCCCCCAGAGCAGAGCCGAGGATCCAAGCAATACTGCTTTTATCTCTCAAAATCGACTTAACACAATGGGGAGGGGGAAAAGCTTCTCTGGTCTGTCTAATGATTAGCTAGTTGCTGTGATGCCCAGCTGTGGGGCAAATGGAGGAAAGCCTGGGAAATGGGGCACTGGAGGGACACTGGGGGTTCACGGGAGGCCTCAGAGCAAGCGCTGTAAGAGAGCAGTACGTGTGGGAAATCCCAGTGGTTGATTCTGCCGAGGCCCTTTGTACACAGCACACTTCAAAGACGAGAGAGAACAAGGCTGTGCGCAGAGTTTTAGATTCCGACTTGGGATCCAAGGAGGCTTTCAAGCACCACTGTGTACTGAGAGCCTACCATGCTGAAAGTCACCGAGCACATACATGATTGTTCTGAGACAGCTTTCAGAGACTAGGAATCTGCAGTCTCGGACACCCCGCCCACTCCGATAAGAGAAGAGTCTGCTCTTCTGCCATGCTCCCATTTCACAGAGCAGACCAGCAGCTTGCTTGTAGGTGGAACCCAGGGCTTTTCACAGAGCAGGCAAACATCGGCTACTGAGCTGGTGCCTATCCAGTGGGCTTAACTGTCTACAGAAAGCCAGGCACGCTAGCACGTGCCTATAATTGCAATTATTAAGGAGGCTGAGGCAGGAGAATCACTTAAGCCGAGGAGCAAAACGTGTCTGCTCACCCCCTTGCTGCTGCAATCCTCGTGCTCTTCCTGGCACACGGGACGGGACGCTTCCAGCTGCCCTTAGCTTCCCCTCCCGGGCTGTTGCATGCGTGCGTGCGTCCCTTGGAAGAGATCCCACCCTCTAACTTGGTTAGAACTTGTGAAAATGACTACGAACCTACCAAAGAGAAAAAGGAGCCCAACATTTTACTGCCTTTAGAGGCACACCGTCCTTTTCCTGTTATCCTTATCATTTGCCCACAGCTACAAAACGGGATACACTCCGCACCATGCTCTTCCATGTCTCCCCGGGGTGGCTCAGTGCCACGTGATCGCCTGCAAGCATCCGTGAGCCCGCAGATGAGTGCGAGGGTGAGGAGGGGTGGCCAGCCAGCCAGCTAGCAAAAGGGTGACATTCTGCCAGCTCTTGTCATGTGATTCACATCAGATTTCAAACACTCCAGGTGCAAATGTCTCTAGTCTCCCCGGTTTTCAAATGTGGACATCTGAGGAGTACTTCCTACCAAAAGCAACGTTTCGGATTTGATTCTTCTAGCTCAGAGGTCTGCCAGGGGCTACAAGGAGGCTAACATCACAGGTGACAAGTGTGGCCATTTCATATGACTTAGAACTGGTCTGGAAAGGGCACATGGCCCCTGGGGTGATAGTATATATAAACCTGTCCTGGCAATGAAAACCCTCTCGGTAAACCTGTAGGGTCAGTAATCACTACAAAATGAAAATGGACTCCCAGGTTTAAATATGCAGACCGCAAGCCCTTCCTCCACGGTAGTAACCCGCCCCCAAAGCATAAGCCCGATGACAATTGTTTTGCTCCTGGAATACCTACAAGTAGTGCAGACGGGAGAGGAGGAAGGACTCGTAGACAGTGAAAGCTCGTCACAGTATCCTAAAGATCTGGACAGCATGTGCCACCTGCAAGTCACCTGATCCCATCCAAGAGAAAGCACACAGGAAGGCAGAGGATCTACCTCGGGCCTTTGCACACGCTGCTCTCTTAGAATACGTTTCTCTCTGAATACTGCACGGCTCCCTTCCTTTCTCCTCAAAGGTCTCTCTTCAACGGCCGCCTTCTCAGTGAGGTTCCCCCGGAACCCCCTTAGTAAAGCGTCTCCACTCTCCCCTCACTTCCATCCCCACTTCTGTTTGTCCATCCTCGCCAGCAATTATTACCACCTTCCATATTCCACCAAGATATATAATGTAAATATGTAATCCTGTGTGCGTCCAAGGTATAATTTCATGACACATGACTTGTCAGACTTCTGCCCACAGTCCTAGACTCAACACCTATGACCACACCCGGTGCTAGCAGACGCTCAGTAAAGATTGCTGACTGAATAAATGATCACTGTCTACCGTACAGCAGCGCTTTGTAACTGGGTGGGTCCCTGGCAGGGTTGCCGTCTGTAGACATGGAGCCCCCCAGCTCTGGCCCTGGCCAGAAGTGGGAGAACGTGGTCAGCCCTGCCCAGCCTCCCTGGCAGTCACAGGGGGCAGATGCACATAGATTAGAGAGGTTTGTCAATGATGCAGTTTTAACTGCGGTAAGACGTCGTAAAACTATTGTTCTTGAAAAACAACCCAGTATCTAACTGCTAACCATCTCCACTTTTCTTGTTCTCTTCTAGGCTGGCTCCCTGTTCTATTCATGTGACTCTCACCCTGCTGTGGCCTGCACTCCAGTCCCTGACACAAGGCAAGTCCTCACTGATGCAGAAAATCCCTGCTCAACTAGCCTTGACCTTGGAGAAAGCCCCTGACCTCTGAGCGGACAGAAAGCCTTGCAGTCAGCCCCTGGGAGCCCTGGAGCCTGCATGGCTGGAGCGCTCAGCAAGTCTGCAGAGCTGAGCCTTGTGGGAGCTGAAGAATAAGAGCGGGCCTGCTACACTGTGGCCCACTCTGAGAAAAGGGAGAGGCTAGGAGGAAACCTGCTGGCTGGGGTTCTGGCTGGGACTCCTCTGGAATTCTCAGGGTGGATGCCAGGCCCAGCTTGGAGACTCTGCTGGGCAGGGCTTCCATGCCTGATTCTTGAGTCCCTCGGGTGAACAGATTCCCCCTCGCTCTGCCAAGGGGAAAGAAAGAACTGTCAGGATTCTAAGTCTGTGCCCCCCGACAGAGTCCTTTTACTTCTAAGAATTTCCTCTCCAGAGAAGTGCGCACATCGTGCCAAATGAAGTCTATAAAGACGAGTGAGGCAGCGGAGACTCGAGACAGAAAGGCTTTGCGTTTCAAAAGTGTCGTGGATCTGGACAATGAGCACTCCATCTTTTATAATAATGGGAAAGTGCATGCCAGTTGAAGTGGGAACATCTCCAAATGTATTCTTAAGTTTAAAAAAAATAGAAGAAGTCATCGTGCCACATGGCTCTCTGTGACGTAAGACCGGACATGTGCCATGTGGCTGTGACATAAGGCCGGACATGTGCCACGTGGCTGTGACGTAAGGCCGGACATCTCCTAGAGACTAGAATGGTGGTTATCTCTGAGAAGGGAGCACATGGGACTCACTTCCCAGAGCAGCCTGCCCCTTTTCTGATTCGTGCTGGTTGTGTATCTACCTGTCAGACTCTCTCTGTTAGAAATGTGGACTCCACCACTGACCTGGTGTTCACAAAGATGAAGAACCAGTGCCAACTGTGACTCCCACTCCACCTCCAGGAGACCGTGAACTCCTTAGATACAAAAAACAGTAACAGGGTGCCCACTGGGGCTGGCTTGAGCTGCAAACAGAGGCTAGGTACCAAACAACTGCCACGGAGAATGATGGCCACGGAGAATGACCACCACGGAGAATGACTGCCACGGAGAATGACCGCCACGGAGAATGAATGACTGCACAGAAAAAAAAAAAAAAAAAGAATGACGCATGAGAATGACCGCCACGGAGAATGAATGACTGCCATGGAGAATGACTGCCACGGAGAATGAATGACTGCCACGGAGAGGATGGGAGGCGCAGGAGACTGCACGGAGAATGACCGCCACGGAGAGTGACTGCCATGGAGAATGAATGACTGCCAAAAACGAGAGAATGAATGACTGCCACGGAGAATGACCGCCACGGAGAATGACCACAAGAATGACTGCCACGGAGAATGACCGCCACGGAGAATGAATGACTGCCACGGAGAATGACTGCCACGGAGAATGAAAAGAGAATGACTGCCACGAGAATGACTGCCACGGAGAGAATGAGATGACAAACAAAAAAAAAAAAAAAAAAAAAAAAAAAAAAATGACGCACAGAGAGAAATGACTGCCATGGAGAATGAATGACTGCCACGGAGAATGACTGCCACAGTTAGGCACATGGCGGGGTTCACATGCCCTCTGCTCCGGCTCCAAAGACAGCAGCCCTTCTCTTGGGAGTGTGGCTCGCCCACTTTGGGCCGAGAGCTGCACTTGCTCTGTTTCCAGCTCTTGTATTTGGATTCCCTCTTCTTTTTTCCTTTTAGACAGAGGGTCTCACTGTGTATCCGTGGCTGCCCTGGAACTCTACATAGGCCAGGCTGGGCTTGATACAGCCCTCTGCCTCCTGAGTGCAGGGCTCAAGTGGGGAGTCTTGGTTTTAATCTTTTTCATGTGTGTGAGTGTTTTGCCTGTCTATATGTTTGACGCCACATCTGTGCCTGGTGACACTGGAGGTCAGAATTGGACATTGGCTCCCCTGGAACTAGAGTTACAGGTGATGGCGAGCCACCACGCAGGTACTGGGAACTGAACCTGGGTCCTCTGCACAGGCGGCAGCCTCTCATCCCTGAGCCAGCTCTCCAGCCCTCTCCATCCTCCTCATCTCTGTCAGTTTCTCCATCCCTCCCCAAACCTCTAGCTTCCCTTTTCCCTCCCAGGTCTGAGGCCGTTATCCTCTGCCTCCCGCACCCCCAGCAGGACTGGCTTTGGGACAGCCAACAGCACCCCCTGAGGATGTGTGCCCCTGGTTTACCTTTCACAGAATTGCTCCCGCCTTTCTCTGCACACAGCCCAGCCAGGCTCCTTGGGCTGCCAGCAGCTCAGATCCGTTCCCAGCATCCATTTCCCACTGTGTTGTCTCATTCCTTTTCTCACAGAGTCTCAGAAAGGGGCCCACTAGCCTTCACAGTACCTTACGATCCCACCAGGACCTCTGTCCCTCTGGCCATCGTGGCCTCCCTTCTTGCATGTCCGTCAGACAGCTTCCTTCCCCTTCCTGTCTGAAAAGCAAGTCTCTCTCAGGACAGAAGCGAAAGGACCTCCTGGCATGCTCACAGTTCACTGTGGCTCTCTCTGACTTACAGGTGGCCTTGCCCGGAATCAACCTGCATTGCTCAGGTGTGAGATACACACAGAACTTAACTGCTTCTGGATGCAGACTTCTGGATTTTGATGCTTCCCTACCAGCTGTGTAATGAAATGTTAGGACCATGACAAAGTCACTTAACCCCTCCAGGCCTCGTTTGACTCATCTGCAAAAAGGAGGGAGTAGCTACTCTGTCCTATAGGGGTGTCATGAGGCTAAAAAGGCACAGCATGCCCAATGCAGAGCCTGGTCCACATCCAGTTCTTAAGTTATTTTTAATCCAGAGAGAGACTTGGCTTTGGAATCGTTCTTCTAGATGCCATGCCTGCAGGTGTACCAGCTACTGGGGGTGTCAGCCGAAACCTAGTGTATGGAGACCGTAGCTGTGCGACCAGCGAGCGTGTGTGCATGAGAGGACTCCACCACGTTTGAGTGACATCTGCTCATCTGGTCCTGGGCCACAGGCAGGGTGAGAGGTACCACTCTGCTATTCTATGACACACATTAAAGAGCTTGGCCAAAGCCACACCAGAGGCTCTCCCAGAAGTTTCCACAAACCATCGAGATCCAGGGCTGGCAAATTTTCCCAACAAAGGGCCACATAGCACATCCTTTCTGCTTTGTGGTTCATATGTTGTCTTTCTTGTATTTCACTGCGTGTGTGTGTGTGTGTGTGTGTGTGTGTGTGCAGGTACATACCCACAGAAGACAGAGAAGTTGTTTTTATTTTATTCCCCGGAGGCAGAGTCTCCCACTGAACCTAGGCTGACTGGCAGGTGAGGTCGTAGGATCCACCCGACTCTGACCCCCAGCACTGGGTTACAGGCATGCGCAGCCTTGCACATCTTTTCCCATGGGGTCTGGGGACTTGAACTCAGATCCTCAGGCTTGCACAGCAAGGCTCTTACCCACTCAGCCATCTCCTACCGTCTCACAACTTTCGTTGTTGTTGTTGTTAACAACCCTTTAAAAAAGATAGGGGCTGGAGAGACGGCTCAATGGTTAGGCACGTACACTGTTCTTGCAGAAGACCTGCATTCTGTTGCCAGCATCCACGATGGATGGCTTAGAACAACCGGTAACTGCAGGTCCAGAGGGATGGTGCCTCTGGCCACCACAGGCAACTGCACTCACATGCACACATGCACACACCCTCCCGACACACAACTGAAAATCAATAAAAAGAAAAAAGTTTTAATTAATATAAAAATGAGTCTTAGCACTAGGCTAGTACAGAAAGACCTTTGGCCTGCGGGCTTACAGTTCACCAACTGCTGATAAAAAGCTCATGCTGATGTAGCAAAATGCAAATGTAATAAAATGGATCTAGTTAAGAAACATTGCCCTCTCTTACCTGTCTCCCGTTAATATTTACTGAATGGTTGTTATATGTAAAACAGTTACAAGGATTTTCATACACAGTAACTCATTTGGCTCTCGCTGTGACCTGAGTTGATGGGTGCTGTGGTTGGTACTCTTTTATAATGGGGAAACTGAGGTACAGAAAGGTTAAAGACCTTCCTCAAGGTCCTATGGCCAGTAGCAGTTCAGCCCCAGAGCCTGTGCTGAGCAGTCTGCACTGACGGAGGGCAGGCGGCCGCCCAGGAACCACTAGCAACTCTGGGATGAGTCGCTTCTAGAGCATTCTCCTTGACCTGGAGGGGCCTGGAGGACACCTCCAGGGTTCAGGCAGGCACCACAGGGAGAAGCCTGGGTGTTTTTCCCTCACGCCATTACAATGGAGGGTGCGCCCAGACTGCAGAGGCATCTTGATTTGAAAAAAAAGCACTTGATTGGATCTCATTAAATTTTAATCATAAACTGAATTCAAAATAAATTGAAACCTGGATGACAGAGCACAAACAAAGGGCAGTGATAAATGGAGATGCAGCGGGAAGGGGACAGGTTCCAGGGGACATCTCTGAGGCAAGGACGGGCGGGATTTAATGAAGGTGTTGTGTCCCTGGAAGAAGACAAATAGGAGAGCAAGGAACGGAGGAAGGGCAGACTGAGTAATTAATAAATGCCCTAGCAGCTCCTAAATATTCAAGACGAGCTGATCACCAACTGATTGGATTGGGGTTTGGTCTTGTGGAGCCCAGCCTGGCCTTGAAATCCTGATCCTCCGGCCTCCACCTCCTGAATGCTGAGATTACAGGCACTCACCACTATATACAGGCTAGATATTTCTTTAAATATGTATGTGTGTATGTTGGTTTGTGTGTGGGGTACATGTGTGTGTGCTTGTGGAGGCCAAGGTGAAAATCAGGCGTCTCCCTCAGTTGCAGGCTCCGACACCATGTACCTTCTTCGGTTACTCTCCACCTTATGTAAGGAGGCAAGATCTCTCCCGCCTCAACTTCGTGGGTAGTATGGCTGGCCACCTGACTGGGGATTCTCTGTCTCTGTCCCCAGAACACTGGGATTCTAGGCAGGCAGCCACACCCCTTGGCTTTTACGTGGGTTCTGGGGATCTGACTCCAGTCCTGAATTTCTTTTGTTATGTTTATTTTTTTTAAAATACTGTTTGGGTTACTGATAGGGTTGAAAAGTCCTAGAGATATATAGCATGAATATTTCAGGTGGCCATAATAAACAAATATATATATTTGTAGTTGAGAGGATTCTGAAATCCAATTTGGATCAGACACTTACAATTACAGATTCTCGAGGTATTTTTTACTCTCTAGGGAATAATTTAAAGTTTCTTTTTATGTTTTTTTTTTTTTGTGTGTGTGTGTGTGTGTGGTGTTGCCATGGCACCCATGCATGGGTCAGAAGACAATTGGGCAGGAGTCTCTTCTCCCTTTTCCACCTTGTCGATCGATCCCAGGGATCAAACCCAGGCTGTCGGCTTGGTGGCAAGCACCTTTACGAGCTGAGTCATCTTGCCGGCCCCGAAAGAGTAATTTTTTTTTTTTTAGTGCCTCTAAAAATCACAGATCTTTAGAAATGTCTGTAAACTCATGAATTTCTTTGTCTACTGCCAAAATGTATGCAAATTACCAGAAGGTTGGTTTGGTCAGTGGAAGCTGGGTTTGGGGTGAACCGGTCAGCTCAGATTCAAACTCCAGTGAGCAAACACTTCCAAGCTTACTTGCAGAATTTCCCTGAGAGAGAAGTTATTCCATTAGGTTTTGCCAGAGGCTCTGAGGCGGTGTGAGAGGTGGAGACAAGGGGGCACTTGCTGGACTTTGCACAGGAAGACGCACATCAAGCTGAGGGCAGTCATTATGCTCTGCTCTGACTTGCGGAAGTGGCCTTGGGACTCGAGTGCTGAGCTGCGTGGGGTGGAGGGAGACTTCTGGGAACAGACTGCCTACCACATCGAGAGCTGCTCATAAAAACATTTAGAGAAACAACCTCAGGCCAGCTCGGGAGCTTTTGTTGCCATTGTTTGCTCTGTCTGTTTGGTTTTTTGTGCTTGCTTCACATAAGGTGGTCTTTCTAAAGCTCCTGCGCGTGATCCCTAATTCAGTTCAGGTCACAGAATGAAGAGGAAGGGGCGGGAAGGATGAGAAGGGAAGGGCTATTGCTATGGGAGAAGGACCTTGTAATCCACACGGATTACAGGTGCAGGAAGGGTCAATGGGATCGTCACAGGACAAAGGCAGGAATGGCAGGGTGGGCCAGTGCCCAGGACGTCTAGGCAGACAACTCTGGAAAAGTTCCGAGATGGAACCTGTTTCCCCTTGGAGAGGAAAGGAGGGGTGTGGAAGGCTGGGCACAGGAGCCAAGTTTCCTTCGCCACTCACGGAGTTGCCAAGACCCTGTGTAGACTAGGTCTGCTGGGCACGAGAGGAGGACAGGCCTCCCACCCATCCACATAGCTTGATCTCAGCGGTGTCATCAGGGAATCAAGCCAAAGTGGCCGCATGCTGAGGATGCCACCTGCATGACAGCCCACCCGTCCTCCGCTGGTTTCTGGCCCGTGGTCTCCAAGAAGGTCTACGTGTGCGCACCTGCATGCACACATGTACACCAGCGGAGTGAGCAGAGCTCTGAGGTTGGAGCCCACGTGGGCTCCAGGAGGCATGCTGGGTAGGAGACAAGATCTGTCCGAGAGGGAGAAGAAACCCTGTGTTTCGTGAACTAAAAATATCTGGGTGACAAAGCATTGAGGAGAAACAGGAGAGGCCTTGGGGGACAGCTTCTAGATTCCAACCATCGGCTGCTTCTTGTGGAGAGTCAGCTGGACTGTTTTGATAAGGAAATAGGATCAAACAGTAGGGGTCATTTAGTTGGCTGGGAAGGGAACTGGAACTGGGCTGTGCCTCCGTGTGCCCTTTTCCTATAGCAGTTGCCTGCAGTTCACATATATACGTTTTTAAAGGTTAATCTAAAACTGCCTGCAGCAGAAAATGATTTGAATTCAGGATCTATCTGAGATTTCCATTCTGCAACGTGTAAAACATTGATTTAATTTAGACAAACCACTTTACCATCATCTATCTCACTGAATGCCTGCTAAACGATGCCTGGAAATATGACTTTCTCCTCTTCTTTTAATTTTCAGTGTATTTGAAAGTCACTAATGCCTTCTTCCTTGGAGGTGCGGGCTTGAACACTTTATCTTGGTACCTCTGAGAATCCCTGAGTGAGGAAGCTTTCCCTCCAGCATCCTGTCCAGACTCCTGCTTAGCCAGCCCCGCGCAGGGAACACATCAGAAGGGCTGCATCACCCGTCTCCTCACACTTGTGGAGTGACTGGGAAGAGCAGCACCAGGTTAAGAAGGGCTGTGGTGGAGCCTTGACCCATCAAAGCCAGGCGGGCAGCCACACAGAGCTGCTGCCCTGGTTTAGAAGATAGCGCTTCAGATTTAAAATAAGAATCAGGAACTCGCCACAAGCAAAATATGTTGGAAGTCTGGTACCCTTATTCCAGAATACAGAGAACCATCTAAAAACACCATAGGGCCTATGCTGGAGCCTTATACCCTACAGAGAGTTTAGCAATACCCAAAGCCCCAAATCTGCCTCCTCTCAGCCAGAACCTGTTGGGACTCCTACAGACAGTCATTTCTCAAAAGAAACAGTAATAATTTTTTAAAAGCAGTGGTTTGGAAAAGGTTAAGGACCTGGTGGATCTGCCATCTAATAGTGACTCTAATCGTGGTCACCAGCCTTACATGGTGTTAGGATGTGTCTCTCTGGTCCCTTTCCCCTCCCATTAAAGGCCCACACACTGACTGCTGGAGCCATGAGTGCCTTCCTGCTCCAGCTCCTGGTCTCTGAAGCCGGATCCGCTGCCAACCCTGGAGCCGGCCTTGACTCTCAGCAAACACATGGGACACGCGCTAAATTCGAGAAATCCCATTTCCCCCTCTGTGGTTAAAGCCAAAAATGATGGCTGGATTCAGGGCGGCCCTCCTGCAGAGCCGCAGCTGATACCCCCACCCCCCAGCCCACCACAAGCTGCGGGGCCCTGACAGCTGCTCTACCTTCGGCCTGGAAAGCAGATGAAGGGAACGAAAAACTCTTTAAAAGTTTATGTGCAAGGAGCCTGAGTACCTCTGCGTGTTTGATGGCATGCCAGGTTCTGGGGGCTGGAAAAAAAAAAAACGGAAGAAGCAAAGGCCTTCCTAATGGACTAGTAGCAGAGGTAAAATTTATATGTGTAATAATCAGTACACAAAACATGTCTTCGAAGACCACCCATTGCGGTGCCCTTCTGGGACTGCCCTGGCCTTGTTTGGTTAGAAAGGAATTTAGACATAATCATGTTAGTACACACACACACACACACACACACACACACACACACACACCACACACCGCAGATGAAGAAATCCAGGCTTCCGGGAGCCAAAGGGAATTGCCTAAGAGATGGACCCACACAAAGTGGAGGGAGAACTTGGAACCAAGTTTTCTGACCTCTTTTGAAATTATTAATTTGGTCTCTTTTCACTCACTTCGTAGTCTAATAGGCCACCAGGAAGTCACAAGAAGGCGGCTTCTAAGATCACGCATCTCCCCTGGCGTCCCCAGCACTGTCCAGACCCGGCACATGCCTGGCTAAGGAGAATGGAGGGGGGCGGGGGGCGGTGTCGAGCACTTCCTGACCCAAGAACGTGATGTTGATGGTTTGTTTGTTTTTTTTTTTTTCCACCAGCATAAAACCAGGATCGAGAAAAACTGGGAGTCGGCCTTCCCGCTCTGTCACTGACGCGTCTGGGGCTGGAAGCCAATTTCTTAATCCTTGCTACCACGGCTCCCTCCTCGGAGAAAGTTTGATTCCTTTAAAAGACGGGCTCTTGCTACATGCGTACGTAGCCCAGGCTAGTCCTGAACTCGCCATGGTTAGCTTGATGTCTTGATTTGGAAACTCGAGGAGACACTAAGAGTAGCTGGTAGTCGGGTGCTCCTCTCAGTAAAGAGTTAACCTCAGCTCGGCCTGCCTGAAACACTAAACCAGAGCCACGTTTCCTCCTGGAGCGCGGGGTCCGTAGTCTCAGCTCAAAGCTGGTCTCCAGATGAACAAGGTAAAGGTGGAGAGAGACAGGGCGGCGGAAAGCAAGGCCAGAACCTTCTGGCAGAGGAGAAGGCAGTGGGCTGGAAAGCCGGTCGGTGGTTACGGAGGTCGACGCAGGTACCAGTGAGATCACTCACCTCCGATCGCCGCTGCAGACAGGCAGGCCCGGGGGGTGGTCGCTGGCTCGGCCACGGGGCTCCACCTTGGGCCGCTCAGACCTCCCTCGCCCTCTCCGGGTCCAGGTAAGCGGTGGAGCAGGCTGCGAAGCAGGAAGTGGATGTTGTATGCAAATCTCCACGGAGAGGAAGCTTCGGCTCCGCAGGCTCCCCGTGGGCAGTGAATCAACGGCTGAGAAGTCTCACTCTTTCTTAAAACAGAAACCTCCTTCATTTACCAGAGAGAGTCGGCAACCAATTAGGCGGCGTCCTGATTTTACCACCCAGATAAGAAACTGTGAGGAATGCCCCGGCCTCGGGGTGACTGCGGTGCCTGAGAAGGTGTCTCTGGGAGATTGAACTTGAGTGTTCAGACTGTGTATTCATTAGCAGCTTCAAACGAGGAGACTGGGGCCTGATAATGGGAAGGAGTATGAAGCAAGAGCTTTTTTTACTGTGTCCTTTAACTACCTAAAACACATGTGCTGCCCGTAACTAAGGAGCAAGGATTCACTGCCTACAGCTCTGTGCAGGAGTGTATGAACACACACACACACACACACACACGCACGCACGCACGCACGCACGCACGTGCACACACGCACACACACTCCTCTGGCTTCTCATTTCACAATCTTTAAGTGTCTTTCTCCCTTTTCCTCTGTTTATTCAGTAGTAGCCTACAGAATTTATTGCACACGGGGATCCGAGAGGCAGGTTGCTGCTGCTGTGGCGGCAATGTGTTTGGATAATATAAATCCAGGTGATTTCCCGTGCTCTGGAGGGTGGTGGGAGCCAGTCCAGGTGTGAACTCAGTCACGTCACAGGGCCACAGGGCTCTTCACTGCACCCCAGGGGCTGTACTTGACCACCTATAGAAGGTGCTGCAGACTGAAGCAGCCCTGGAAGCTGTCTGTCTCCCCACTCTCATGGAGGGGACACGTCCTAGAACGTCCCCAGCCAGGCTATACCAGGTCTATCCAAGTTGTTCCACATGGTGATATGCAAAGGGAACGAGGCTCGTTTTTAAACCATCGTAACAAAGGTGGTATACATTGTCGTGTGTTTTCACAATGGAGTGCTATGTAGATGTTAAAACAATAAATATGTGCATTTGTTATTTGTACAAATTAACATGGAAAAGAGGCTCTGATAAATTATTTAATGAAACATTATTTTTGATAATACATATGTTCACACACACACACACACACACACACACACACACACACACACACACGGATGTTTACGTGTCCCCAGCATCTAGGGCATTACCTGTGACATTGTAGACAATCACTCTGTGCATGTTGAATGATCAAGTCAGAAATGCTTGGAGCTGGACCTCCTCATTGCACAGGCCTGTTATTCCCAGATTGATTACCTCAGCCTTGAATTTTCTGCTTCAAAAACTATTATCAAATCTTTTGAGGGGGTGTGGGAAGACAACATTCTTCGTGGAATGGCTGAAACCAAGAGAATTGGAGGGGGCGGGGGCAGTTATCAGCGTTAGATGGGGACAGGAAAGGAGAGAAGAACGGCGTGGGAGGAGGGGAGAGGGAGAATGGGGAGCAGAAGAGAGGAAGACGTTTTCATTTCGTGTAGCTGTCCTTAAATGGGCTGGGTAGACCTCAGAAGTGCTTCTGGAAAGTTCCTGCTTTGGAACTCTTTCCAGTTCTCCACCAAGTGAGAGCTGTGACTGGGGCGCCAGGCGCTGAAGCTCTTCCTGCAGTCGCTGGCCCCTCCCCTCTCTGAATCCATCCTGAGCTGGGGGAACGGGATAATGGCTCCTTGCTCACAGCCTCTGCTGGGCCCCTCCTGGAAAGCAACTCAAGGATGTCAACTGTTTATAGCGTCTCCTGGACTGAGAAACTTCTGTCTGAGCATGCCTGCTGAGGTTTGACTGAAATACGGATGCCAGAGGGCGTGCCTGAGGTCTGGGACATAAACACCTCCCGTTTCCGGATGCCGTCCAGATGCTCACGTGTAGTGTAGCCTCCCAGGGAGCAGTTTTCCCGAAGCCCTTTGTACACCTTGAATCCCGAGAGCAGTCCTGTGAGGTGCAGTGGCTGCCATCCCACTGTACCTTCGAGGAACACGAGGCTCAGAGACATCTCGTAACTCCTTGAAGGGCACATGGCTAATTGGTGGAGCAGTCGAACTCAACACTGTCTCACTTCCGGGTTGTCCCTTTGCTCCCTTGGCTGCTCAGCTCTGGCCTGTGTTACCTACAAGTCTGAGTGGAGCTGAAGTAGTTCACTTTCTTTACACAACTCTTGACAATTCTCAAGAGGGGAAGGAAGGAAGCAATAAATGGGCAGGGCCCTGACTGTTGCAGTCACGCCGGGTCTGTGTTTATACATAGATTGCTGCTGTCGAAGGAAAAAATATCAGACCATGGAGTCAAGATGTGAGCCAATCATCTCCCTCCTAGTAGAAGTCCATAAGATTCATAAGAAGTCTGTAAATGGAAGGATTTATGTTTGCCAGGCTTAAGGGTTTCTGTGTCTTTGTTAGGTAGGATTTGGTTGCATCTCTATTGCTGTGAGAATATACCACCACCAAGGCAATTTAGAAAAGAAAGTGTTTAATCTGGGCTTACTGTTTCAGAGGGTTAGAATCCATGATGGTGAAGCAAAGCTATGTTGGCAGGAACATCTGAGGGCTTACATCATGATGAGCAAGTAGAAAGCAGAGAGAGAGAGAGAGAGAGAGAGAGAGAGAGAGAGAGAGAGAGAGAGAGAGAAGAAGGAGGAGAGAGGAGAGAGAGAGAGAGGAAGAAGGAGGAGGAGAAGAGACAGAGACAGAGACAGAGACTGGGAATCATACAAGTCATTTGAAACTTCAAAGCCCACCCCCAGTTACAAACTTCCTCCAACAAGGCCACACCTCCTAAGCCTTCCCAAACAGTTCCATGACTGGGGGCCAAGAATTTAAACATACGAATCTAGGGGGCCATTCTCATTTAAACCACCACAGGGTTGCTGTAACAGAATGCCAGAGAGTGGATGGCTTAAACTACAAGCTTTTATTGCTTAAAGGTTAGCAGGCTGGAAGTCCAAAATCAAGCCACTAGAAGATTGTGTGTGGGTGGAAAGCCTGCTTCCTGTCCCTCTTGATCTGTCCTCATATGGTGGAGGAGCACTGGAGTGCTCTCTGGTCCCTTTAACAGGGGTGCTAATTCCATCCATGAGATCTTGCTGTGACAAGTTAGTTGCCTCTCAAAGGCCCGATCTCCTAGTGCCATTATATGAAGTAGGTGTGAGATTTCAGCACATGAATTTGAGGGATAATGGACATAAGAATGCAGTTTTTAACACTTGGTAATTTTGCACACAATCAGATAAAGGCAGTTTCCTCCACTTCTCAAAAAACTAAACCAAGCCCTGATACCTGCTGCTCAGCATTAATCTAGGGAATAAAGGGGAAAGAAAAGACTGATTTTCCCATTTTTAAAGCTCCAATTATAATCATGAGAGGGCAGAATGAACTATATTGATCCACCAGGTATAAAGGGGGATAGCCACCATCATGCTCTCCTCTGAGAACGGCCCTTGTTCAAAGGGTCCTGAGCATCAATCGTGGGCTGGATGACTCCCCACAGAGGAGTGGCCATTCTTCCAGTATCTGTCCAGCTCTGAATATTCACCCCGTCTCCCAACCCTCAGTCAGCACTGGCCTTAGTCCCGACATGTATTGGGTGATGCACACACAAGCAGAAACGTCTCAACACTTTCTTGGGTCACCTTCAGATGGACAGGGGTGGCAATGCAGCAGTTCAACTGATAGCCATTAGACAAGGTGGAGAGCTGCTGCACATGAGTCTCTCCACTGCAGAGGAGTCTCTCCACTGCAGAGGAGTCTTTCCACTGCACAGGAGTCTCTCCACTGCACAGGAGTCTCTCCACTGCACATGAGTCTCTCCACTGCACATTGTCAGTCTCTCCACTGCACATGAGTCTCTCCACTGCACACTGAGTCTCTCCACTACACACGAGTCTCTCCACTGCACATGAGTCTCTCCACTGCACATGAGTCTCTCCACTGCACACGAGTCTCTCCACTGCACACGAGTCTCTCCACTGCACAGGAGTCTCTCCACTGCACACGAGTCTCTCCACTGCATGCTCAGTCTCTCCACTGCACAAGAATCTCTGCACTGCACAATGAGTCTCTCCACTGCAGAGGAGTCTCTCCACTGCACACAAGTCTCTCCACTGCACATGAGTCTCTCAACTGTATGCTCAGTCTCTCCACTGCACCCGAGTCTCTCCACTGCATGCTCAGTCTCTCCACTGCACAGGAGTCTCTCCACTGCACAGGAGTCTCTCCACTTCACGAGAGACTCTCCACTGCACACGAGTCTCTCCACTGCACAGGAGTCTCTCCACTGCACACTGAGTCTCTCCACTGCACAGGAGTCTCTCCACTGCACACTGAGTCTCTCCACTGCACAGGAGTCTCTTCACTGCACGAGAGACTCTCCACTGCACAGGAGTCTCTCCACTGCACAGGAGTCTCTCCACTGCACAGGAGTCTCTCCACTGCACAGGAGTCTCTCCACTGCACAGGAGTCTCTCCACTGCACACTGAGTCTCTCCACTGCACACGAGTCTCTCCACTGCACACGAGTCTCTCCACTGCACACTGAGTCTCTCCACTGCACACTGAGTCTCTCCACTGCACAGGAGTCTCTCCACTGCACATGAGTCTCTCCACTGCACAGGAGTCTCTCCACTGCACACTGAGTCTCTCCACTGCACACTGAGTCTCTCCACTGCACACGAGTCTCTCCACTGCACACGAGTCTCTCCACTGCACACTGAGTCTCTCCACTGCACACTGAGTCTCTCCACTGCACACTGAGTCTCTCCACTGCACACTGAGTCTCTCCACTGCACAGGAGTCTCTCCACTGCACACTGAGTCTCTCTACTATCTAATAAGATAGAAGCTATAACTCTGTTGTGTCATAAAGTTATCAACATCATTACTTTTGTCCTTTGATGTTGTTGTTAAGGAAAACAAAGGCGGCTGGATGCGATGGCATGAATGGGCACTGCCCCTCACGGCCTCACGTATGTGAACGTTTGGTTTAGAACTTGAGCTGCTGTTTGGGGAAGTTGTGGGATCTTTGGGGTGCCATGCGTGGCTTTTGGAAGCAGGTCCTTGGGGTCAGGCCTTTGAGAGTGACAGCCTTCCCCATTTCCCTCCCCACCGCCTCTGTGCTTCCGGATCTGCCACAAAACCGTGAGCCACTGCTGAGCATTCCAGCCACCATGCTTCTTCACCACAGGGGTTTTTCCCTAAATAATCCTCTCCTCTTCCAGTGGCTTCCGTCGGGTATTTGTCAGCGTGAAGAGAAGGTATCCACATATTCTCCACACTAAACCACAGCAATCTGAGAGCTAGGCGCCTACGTGACTAGTGAGCATGTTGACTGTTCAGCAAGGGATGCTGGACAAAGAGATGAGTCACGGGTAGATGGGGGAGGCAGACCAGCACCTCGCCAGACTGTTCAGATGAGGCCCAGCTGTACTTTTTAAAATTACATTGATTTATTTCTGTAATGTGTGTTGGGGGGCACACATGTACTATAACATGTATGTGGAGGTCAAGGGACAGCTTTTGGGAGTTGGTACTTTCCCTTCCCCATGTGGGTTCAGGTGAGCAAACTCAGGTCCTCAAGCTTGGCAGCAAGCTCCTTTACCCACTGAGTCCTCTCCCAAGCCCCTGATGCCCCATTTAAAATGGAAGAATTGTTTGTTTCTGGAAATTTCCATTTCACATCTTCAGGCTGTATTTGATGCACATGACTGCAGGTGACTGAAACCTCGATAAGCGGAATTGCTGCAGTTCATTACAGATGCAGGTGCACATGAAGATTAGCCTCCCTCCCCTACAAAGTTCAGATTTATTCATCTTCTCTTACTAGGGGGATACTGGGAACAGCAGATTTGTCAAGCTACAAAATAGCCTGTTAAACCCTTACCCAAGGCAACGGGTGCATTTGACCACACATTTGCATCCTTGAAGGGGAGCATCTTAAAACTGTAGGAAAGCCAAAGATCACCTGCTCCTGGGTGGCTTCCTGTGGTTCCCTGGATCTGGAGTTTGGGGCAGCGTCTCTTGAGTAAGCCCTACACATGAGGCTTCCTGTTCAAACCACCAAATTATTAGCAGCTCACCTTCAGGATGCTCTTAGAGCGAGCGTTAGTTAGGGCTCTGCTCAGTGCTGCAGTGCTCGCCTGGCTCATGAGGCTCCTAGTCCAGGCCAGCACCAAGAACGGATGAGAGGTTTCAGAAGCTGGTTGAGTACCAGCCCTGTTCTAAGCACTCTGCCTGCCTTACACATGGGGTGTCAGAGCCCCCCACGTGAGGTGGGCTCTAGAGATGGGTTCTCTGTGATGAAATCGAGAGGTGTGTCCCAGAGAGCAGCTCTCCAGAAGAAGACAGCCAAGAGGTCCCAGGTTCTGCTTCCTAAGGAGGCTGAGTACAGCTGGGAGGATCAGCGGAGGGAAGCATATTGGAAAAGAGGCAGAAGGAGGGTGATTGGATGGCACGGAGCCCAGGAGAGGCGGCGGAGGAGGAGCGGCAGGCAGCAGGGCTTTTGTGGAGATGCTCGACACTAAGAGAGTAGGGGCCGTGAGGATCTCTAATACCCTTTGGTGTGTGACCCATTGTGTAAGCCCTGGCATCCAGCCCTGTATTTTTCCCAGTCTTATTTAGTTAGAGTCACACAATTGTTTGGCTTCTGGATATGCCCACAGGCAGCTTTGTTTAGTTCACATAAAGAGTTAGGATGAAGCCTGACATAGTGACAGACATATGTCTGCAATCCTAGCACCTGGGAGGTGGAGGCAGGAGGATCAGGAATTCAAGGTTAGCCTTGGTCCCATGGTGAGCTCAAGGCTACCCTGGGTACATGAGCATTGCCCCTCCCCCCAAAACGAACAATAACAACAAAAACCCACAATTTAAAAATAACAAAAATTAGTATGGTTACTTGTGAAACTTGGAATTCTTGTACACGGTTGGTGCGGAGGTAAAACGATATAGCGCTGTGGGCTATAGCCTAGTCGTTTCTGAAGTTACCATATGATGCGGCAATTGTGTGTGTTTGGGTGTGTGTGTCCAGAGGAACTGGAAACTCACCTTTGAGCAGGTATCCACACCCGTGTATTTATAGCAGCACCGTGACAATTACTAATACGGCGCACACATAGGGTAGAATATTGGAGACTTAAAAGGAATGAGGATGTGGCACACGCCCTAACACACATGAACCCGAGAACACCTGCTCGGCAACACAAGCCAGTCACAGAAAGACAAATGCTGTATGAACTACTTCCACGAGGGGCCTAGAGTTAGTCTCCTCAGGTGAAAAGAGCTTTGGGGACATATTGCTGTGGTGACCGTCACAGAACTAAAAGATGACCCTCGTGCTATGAACTCACCCCTAAACATGGCTAGAGAATTCCCTTATGTGTACTTCACCACTACTAAAAAAGAAATCCTACTTCACCACTACTAAAAAAGAAATCCTAAAGCAGCCCTCGAGGTAGGCTCTGTGACTCTCATTAAGGTAGGGGAAGCTCAGTAGCTTGCTGAGTTGTCCATTAAAATCCCAACCCACTGCTGTGTGCCACCATCTCCTGGGCACCTGGCCGGACAGTTTCCACTTGGAGAAGCCCAGGACACCAGGCACGTGCCAGTGCCAGGAAGACTAGTCTTGGGGAGCCCTGGTCTCTCTTTTGTGTGCCCTTCCTCCAATACTTGATTTTTCTGGTGCTCATATTTCCTCCCCTGCCCTTCCCTCATCAAAATATGCCGGGTGGGGGAGGGGGCACCCGATCACTCATTTACACAAATCCATGGCGTGCATGTGAATCAATGGCCTGCCTCTCCAAGGGGTGCTCGTATTTTAAGCCTCATCGCCTCCTATGAAATGAAAGGCTTTGTTTCATACTGAAGGACTTTCAGGCATCAGGGAGCAAGAGGGGAAGAAGAATCAGAGGGAGCCGTGGCAGGTAGGGCAACCATAACCCAAGAAATGCATTAAATGGCAGGAGCTTTAGGCCGTGTTCGAGGGAGGTGTATTTAATGGACAGGCCGATCTGCAGGGCTCCAAAGAGATGAGAAGGGTAAGGCAGGGGAGCTAAGTGGCCAGGCAGTCCACGTTAAACCCTCCCGATCGCTCGAGCAAGCCTTGACTCCTGATTTCCACACTCCAGACTCCGGTTTGTCATCAGAACTATTCACACCCAGGAAGAAGAATGCAGGGGCTGATTTCCTCGGGGTATCATTTTCCTGACAGCTCTCCGGCCCTGTTCTCTGCTTGTTGTATTGTAAAATTCCAAGCAGCTGGCCTTGGCAGCTGCACATCTCTGTCCACAGAGCCTGAGCAGTGATTTTTTTTTTTTTAATGCACGGCTGGCATAAAATGGCATGCAACGTGTAAGGCATATCATGTGTATGTGCATGCATGTCTTTCAGGTGCTGCTGACTCAAAACTAGAGTAGTCCTAGGGAGTAGGGGTGACGCTGTGCCGACAGCGTGCAGGTTCAGAGCTTGTATCTGACGTAGGCTTCCTGGTTCAGACCATACACTACCTCCTGCCTGCATGTGACCTTGGGAAGTTTAACATTGTCATACCTCTGTTTCTTACTCTGTGCAATGGGTAAGAAATGAGGTATCTGGGTCATGGGTCACCCCAGCTACAAATGCACCAGCCTGTCACCTTTGTGAGACACGAGGCTTCTTCCTAGCTCACAGCTTCCTGAGGAAGGGCAGTGTAGCCTGAAGCCCCGCCAAATCTCTCACGCCCTCCTCGCCAGCACAGACTACGTATGTGTACCCAGAAGCCCTTGGGGCTGTTATGAGAGTAAACGAATGCCCTGTGTGCTCTGTCTGGTGGTTCGCTCAATAAAGATTAGCTACTGTCACCCTAATAAATATTCAATAAATGCACAACTCAGCTAGCATACCTGAATCTGATCTGAGTCAATACTCTTAAGAGAAACAACTCGACTCACAACAGTAGGTAATACTGAAATAGTCATGCATAGCAATGAGATGAATTTTTATGCTAATCATTGACTAAGGATTTCTTGAATGTCAGAGAATTTAATACCAATCAGAGACGTCCGTGCGGGTGAGGATACAGCTGAGGAGAAGCCAAGTGTGGAAGTGCTAGGCAGCTTTGTTGAGGCCCATTAAGAGAGAGCTACTTCCTCCTGGTCAAAAGAAGTGAATCTGAGTTCTCTCTCTCTCTCTCTCTCTCTCTCTCTCTCTCTCTCTCTCTCTCTCTCTCTCTCTCTCGCCCTGGGTGGAGAACTGACAGTCTAAAATGCCCCAAACGTTACGTTACTATTGTCTTCTCCTTTGAGAGTGAATCCAGCTGGGCCTGTCAATCACCAGGAGGCTACCCCTCAGGAAAGCCGACCCACCTGAAGATGCTGCAGATAGGGGGAATAATCCCCTCAATGAGATAATGTATGTATACTCCAGAAGTCCCCTCCAATTCGTACTGCCAAGACTGATTGCCATCCTCAGTTCTAACTCCAAAAATGCAATCCCCCGGCCCACTCGGTTTCATCTTTGGACACTGGCCAAATCCTCGTGTCTGCGTTGGTTCTCTGTGTACTCTGACTTTCTTCAGCGCCCCCCCCCAACTGCTGCCACACTCCCTTGCTGAACCTGCCTGCTCTCTTGAACCCTGACTCAAATTGCAAGTCATTCTCTCTCCATCTCCCTCTCCATCTCCCTCCTCTATCCCCCTCCTCCATCTCCCTCTCCATCTCCCTCCTCCATCTCCCTCTCCATCTCCCTCTCCAGCAGCTGTCAATCTCCCTCTCCCTCCTTCATCTCCCCCTCCACTTCACCTCCTCCATCTCCCTCTCCATCTCCCTCCTCCATCTCCCTCTCTCCATCTCCCTCTCCATCTCCCTCTCCATCTCCCTCCTCCATCTCCCTCCTCCATCTCCCTCCTCCCATCTCCCTCCTCCTCTCCCTCCTCCCTCTCCCTCCTCCCATCTCCCTCCTCCCACTGTCCTCCTCTCTCCCTCCTCCATCTCCCTCCTCCATCTCCCTCCTCCATCTCCCTCCTCCATCTCCCTCCTCCATCTCCCTCCTCCATCTCCCTCCTCCAGGAAGCTGTCAGTCATCCCTCTCCATCTCCCTCCTCCATCTCCCTCCTCCATCTCCCTCCTCCATCTCCCCTTCCATCTCCCTCCTCCACCTCCCCCCTCCAGGAAGCTGTCAGCCATTTCCTCTCCATCTCCCTCCTCCTGGCAACTGTTAAGGTTTATAGCTTGCTGGCCCTGTGGTTTACTCTCAAGCTCCAATAAAATAGTCCTTAAGCTTCCCTCTGAGTCTATTTGAAATTATTTTATTAATGAGACAGAGAATCCACAAAGGGACACCCCAGTTCCCCTTTGGCCTCCCCTAGGCTCTGTTCCGCCTTGCCTAGTGGTCCCCCTGGAGACACACTGATCTTAGAGATCATAACATGAAAACGTGAGTTTCAGCAGAGTCGTCCTCGCTCTCTATGCTCGGTGCCTGGAGACAGGACGCCTTCCTAGAAGAAGAAAAATTGTGTATTCCATTAATTTAAGAGATTTTCCTCTCTCGGCTCTGCTTACTTGGCAGGCTGCATGGAGCGGTAAAAGTAAACACAGCTCGTGGTGCTGTCTATAAAGAGACGTTCTTAGAATCGCAGCTTACATGCAGAGGCCGGGAAGAGCACACCAAGGAGGAGAGACAGATGGAGACAGAGAGAGACAGAGGCAAAGGGAGAGACAGAGACAGAAAGATAGAAAGAGGGAGAGACAGAGATACAGAGACAGAGATAGAGACAGATGGAGACAAAGATAGAGGCAAAGGGAGAGACAGAGACAGAAAGATAGAAAGAGGGAGAGACAGAGATACAGAGACAGAGATAGAGACAGATGGAGACAAAGATAGAGGCAAAGGGAGAGACAGAGACAGATAGAGATAAGACAGAGACAGAAAGAGAGACAGAGATACAGAAACAGAGATAGACAGAGACAGATGGAGATAAAGAGAAAGACAGAGACAAAGGGAGAGACAGAGACAAAAAAGACAGAGTGAGAGAGAGACAGATACAGAGACAGAGATAGACAGACAGAGATGGAGAGAGACAGACAGAGATAGAGAGACAGAGAGAGATAGAGACAAATTGTACTTTTACATTATGCATGCCCCCCAAACCCCAGAGCTCCTAAGGCTGCCCCACCCCTGGGAAGCTGGCCTGAGGCAAGGCTCCTTGTGAGAGTTAACCCAGGGGCCAGGGAGAGAACTCAGTGGCTGCCTTGTGGGCCTGAGGATCCGGCCTTGATCTCCAGGACCCGTGTTAAAGACAAAAGCCAGGCTTGTGGTTCGTGGTTGCGATTCTGGTGCTGGAGAAGTGGAGACAGACGTTCCCTGGGGCACTCTAGACAGTTAGCCCGGCTTCCGGGGCAATTTTAGGTCAGCGAGGCTGTCTCAAAACAGTGGTGGACAGCATTCAAGGAATGACATTGAAGTTGTCCTCTGACCTCTAAACGACCCATACACACACAACCCCCCCACTCCACCCATGCGCGCGCACACACACACACACACACACACACACACACACACACACACACACTCAAGCTCTTTTGGTCTTTGCAGAAACAGTTCAGGGCGTCCTGCGTTTGTCTCTCCTTTTCCCTTGGTTTGGACTCAAGAGAAGCCTGTGCAAAGTGCTTCCCCATTCAGTGAGAATAGGCCCTGAGGTCCACACCAGGCTTTCCTGACCTCTGAGGGAACAGCCTTCATGGACCCCCCTGTTCCTTGAAGATGTGCCAATCAACACACTTCCCATGCTCACCTGGGTCCTCCTAGGAGGTCAAGTGGCTGGCCTTCACCAGGGAGGCTCACAGCTGAACCCCAATACTCATTCTTCACTCCCGCCACAGTCATAGAACGGTTAGTCGGGTTAACTGCTACCCAGAAGACACTTTTCTTCAGCCTTCCTGGTGGCTAGGCGTGGTCACGTATCCTGAAACTGGAGAAGTGTGTGGCTAGGCATGGTCACATGTCCTGATCAGTGAGACTGGAGAAGTGTGTGGTTAGGCGTGGTCACGTGTCCTGATCAGTGAGACTGGAGAAGTGTGTGGCTAGGTGTGGTCACGTGTCCTGAGACTGGAGAAGTGTGTGGCTAGGCATGGTCACATGTCCTGATCAGTGAGACTGGAGAAGTGTGTGGTTAGGCGTGGTCACGTGTCCTGAGACCTGCGAAGTGGTGTGCAGGGCTCTGGAGTCACTCCGACCTCTTTTCCTTCCTGGTCACAGGTTAGAACAGGAACAGAGTGGTGGTGGGCAGCGGTTAGCGACCTTGTGGTGACAGCAACATCCCAGGAAGGCTGGACCGAGACGGAAGGGTCCCCCCAAACACCAGGACCTACATCCTTTTGTGGCATTATCCAGGCTCCTATTTGACTGTGATTTAGTTGTCTGGTTGGGAGTTCCCCAGCAGGATGAATCTCTGCTGTTGTCTCTCTCTTCCTTCACCACATTCAAGGGTGTAGTCTCTTCTCTCACACCTTCAATCTCCACAAGCCAAGGCCAGGGTGGGCCAAGGCATCCTGTTACTAAGAATTGGTGATAGCAGAATCACCACCCACAACAGGGCTCAGGAAGGAGCTGGAAATTCAAAATAGGGTATCACCCTAGGACAAACCTGTATTTGCAGGGATGGAACAAGGTTCCAAGGAAGAATTCATCTCCTGCCTTCTCTCACGTCTTAACTTCATCAGCTCCACCCGACATACGAGGATTTTTCTGTGTGAATACCCTGGCTCACGCTTCTTTTTCTTTTTCTTTTCTTTTCTTTCTTTCTTTTTCTTTTCTCTTTTTTTTTTTTTTTTTTTTTTTTTTTTTTTTTTTGAGACAGGGTCTCACTATGTAGTCCTGGATGGCTAATCACTCACTCTGTAGCCTGGACTGGCCCACACTCAGAGAGCCCCACCTGCCTCTGTCTCCATAGTGATGGAATCAAAGTATTTGATTTCCCATAGTGCCACCTCTCACAGCCTTGGTTAATGTTTTAAAGTCCATCCTGCCTGCTTTTGGAAGAGTCTTCCACAGAGTCGGGGCTCCCTGTGATCTTAGGGGGGTGGTGTTGGAAAATCCCAGTGTGAATAGGTATGGGGGCCCTAGGGGATGGAAAAGCCCAGTGTGAATAGGTGTGAGAGGCCCCCAGGGGATGGAAAATCCCAGTGTGAATAGGTGTGAGGGACCCCAGGGGATGGAAAATCCTAGTGTGAATAGGTGTGAGAGGCCCCAGGGGATGCAAAGGCCCAGTGTGAATAGGTGTGAGAGGCCCCAGGGGATGCAGAGGCCCAGTGTGAATAGGTGTGAGGGACCCCAGGGTGAATGTGAGAGCAATGCGGCCAGTGTGAATAGGTGTGAGGAGGACCCCAGGGGATGCAGAGGCCCAGTGTGAATAGGTGTGAGGGACCCCAGGGGATGCAGAGGCCCAGTGTGAACAGGTTGTGAGGGGCCCCAGGGGATGCAGAGGCCCAGTGTGAATAGGTGTGAGGGCCCCAGGGGATGCAGAGGCCCAGTGTGAACAGGTGTGAGGGGCCCCAGGGGATGCAGAGGCCCAGTGTGAACAGGTGTGAGGGGCCCCAGGGGATGCAGAGGCTCAGTGTGAACAGGCGTGAGGGGCCCCAGGGGATGCAGAGGCCCAGTGTGAACAGGTGTGAGGGGCCCCAGGGGGTGCTAATGGCTGCTCACAGGATCTTGAAAGGCCAGTCTGCACAGACTTTGTTTGTTTTTGAGTGGGGATTCGCTTGTTTGTCCCTTTGGTTTTTAGACAGATTCTCATTATGTAGCTTTGGCTGGCATAGAACTTGCTATGTAGACAGTGTTGGCCTGAAACTCACAGAGATCCTCCGGTCTCGGCCTCCCTCGTACTGGGATTAAAGGCGTGCACCACCACACCTGGAAGGGGCTTTGTTTAGCCAAGGGTAATCTCGAACTTACTATGTAGCCAAGAACAAACCTGAATTCCTGATCCTCCTGATGTTACCTTCCAAGTTCAGGGATTACAGGTAAATGCCACCGCACTGTTTTGACTTTACACATCTTTAAACATCATACTGGTTGTCTGAAATGAGCTATGGGAGAAATAGTTACACTATGGAAATTAGCACGCACTGAAAATCAGACATTTTCCCTCTGAAGAGCCAGCACTGTCCATGGATGTCTCACTCTGTGGCCACAGAAAGGCAGCCCAGAACCCATTATGGCAGCAGTTCCAACATCAGAGTATTTGGGGTGGGGTCTCTGTTACTTTTGTTGTGAGGGGTGACAGGCCCTGCCCACCACCTTTCACCTCTAGAACCGAGGTACACACACACAGTGACTTATTTTCTGTATCGATTGTTCTTTCTTGTTACATTAGCAAAGACTGAGACCCCGGGAAAAGGGTCCTGACCTGTGTGGCACCTGCCCTGAGCACCCATGTGGGGTGAGAAGACCGCCTGCTAGCCAGCACCTGCCTAATCCTTTCTTGTTACAGGCTGAGACCTCAGACCCCGACCACACAGGGCTCACCTTGGAGCTAACAATTGTTGTGAAATTGTTGCTGTGTTGGGAAAGCGCCCAACCAAACTAGAAGAGCACCCGGTTCTACCTACAAGTCTCCTGTTGCTGAAAGTCTTGAGTCATGAAAATCCTGCTTGTAGAGAGGAGACCTGGACAGAGGCACCCTGAGAGGGCACAGGTCCGGGTGCATCTTGAGATCGTGTGCTGATTCTTGTAGGGAACCTTGGAGTCAGCTCAAGACCCCCAAGACCGAGTTCTCAGCACAACGGAGATGTATTTGCCCCAGAGGGACAGAGTGCAGGAATAAGAGACGAGATGGGAGATAGAGGATGAGGGAGAAGGGAGGGAATAAGGAAAGAATCGGAGGTGTTTTTCCAGGGCTGGGGACAAAGGACTGCTGCTGTTGGAGAGGAGACAGACGTGGCCCATAGGAAAATGGTGGTTTATAAGTGTAAAGGGGAAATCCCATGTTAGGGTGAGGTGTTTAATTTTCATTGGGCATGTTAATTAGGAGAGCCAAGGGGGGCTTTTGATTGTTGGACTTCAATACTTTGATAGCTGGACCTTAGTAGTCAGCCTCTGGAGGAGGAATTGGCCAAATAAGCAATAGACCTTGGTGGCTAGCTTTAGGGATGTAATCTAATGGTTTTTTAGCAAGGCAGAGGGAATGGGGGAGGGCAAGACCTGCCAGAGCCATGTTTGCCCTGCTCGGGCTGGCTTGAGTTCCTTCAATTCTCTCCTCACTAAGCCCACATCCCAGGGCCAGTCTCTGCCCTGCACCCAAGACTGCCCTGCCCTGGGAGAGCCTTGCTTGACCGAGGATGCAGTACTCAGTGAGGGGAGGCTACTAGATCTAATCCTAGCTGCCCGGGTGACTCCCCAGACTCAGGAGAGACCCGCACAGCTCTGTCTGGCTGTGCATTTGCCAAACTTGTCTCACAGAGAGGGAATCCTGACTGAGGCCCGTTGGACATTCCGTAAGGAGAGGTTTTTTTCTGCCCGGCGCATGACTTGGCATTTTCCCTCAGGGCAGATGCGGCAGCCAGTGGCTGCCCTTCACTGTGTAAAGGGCCTGATGTTCTCCGCACACCTGAAAAGCTCCTAATCCTTCTTCATTTCTGGAGTCACTCTAAGAGGCTGCAGCCCCCCACCTCACTCTGTAGAACTGTTGAAGTGCCTCAGAGTTACCTCCTATTCTGAATTCCTGCTCCCGCAAAATATGGATGCAGCCCACCCCCCACCCCCGCCCCAGCTTACAGGGCTGCTTCCGGTCTCACTGTTCCCGCCAGTTTCTCTATTTCCCCGGAGGCCATTATCACAATTCTGTCGTACACAACAGATTTTAGCTGGACGTTTTGAGGGCCAGGAGAGGGGTGTTTCAGTTCCCAGAAGAGCAAGTAAATGGTTTAAAACGGACAATGCGGTGCCGGAAGTCAGCCTGGCGTCCTCGCCTAAGCAAGGATCTCAATGGTCAGGGTTCACCCCTGGTGTTACTCCACCTCCAGAAACCTCTTCTCCTCTCAGGGTCCCCGACCCACATCTCAGCACCACACAAGGAAGACAAGGATCACGCAGCTCTGTCAGCCGGTGTCATCCAGTCCCTCTCTTTGACTTGATGGCAAGTCCTCTCAACTATTTCTGACTCTTTTTACAGTAGACCGAGTCCCGTAAAGTCATGGCAATTCCATAGGCAGTCACCCACCTCCAAGATCAATACTCTCCGCTGTGCTTTATTTACGTGGAGTGACTGGCAAAATAAATAAATGGAAATCGGGAAACAGTTTGGTAACTCCACCTCCGGGTTCAGCCCCAAGACTTGGAAGCGGGTACTTGAGCAGCTGTCTGTGTGTGTGTGTGTGTGCGCGTGCGCGCCCGTGTTCAAAGCAACATCAGTCTCAGTAGCCCGACAGCGTGAACACCGACATGGACACCAGCAGATGGGCAAACAGAATAAGAGGCACCCATGCAACAGACTGGACCTTTAAGAAGAGTTGCGTTCTGACTCATGTAACAACCCAGAAGAGCCGTTAAACGACCATGCTAGGGTGCAGAGGTAGCTTGGCGGGTAAAGGTGCTGACTGTGTGAGCTGATCCCTCCCCAGAAGGAGAGGCCCCTCAGAGTTGTCCTCTGACCTCTGGGCGTACCCTGTGTGGTATGTGGCACGTGTGTCCCTGTACACATACATATGCACACACACACACACACACACACACACACACACACACACACACACATATACCCTCGCAGAGACAGAGAATAAAAAATGTCAGCGATACAGGAAGGGGAAATGGTTGTTGCCAGGAGCTGAGGAGAAAAGAGAGATGGAGGACTTAATGACAACGGACCATTTGGACTTCAGTCATGGATAACGGCAATGGCTGCCCCACACAGTATAAACGGACTTAGTGCCACTGAACTATGCACTTGGAGATGGACCAGAACAACCCTAAGGATCGTGCTAGGTGTGCGTTTTATCACAACCAGGAACACCTCACGAGGAGTCTGAGTTCTTGTATCCTCTGCCCCCCGCAGGCAAGGGGCCTCCCCATCCCCATCCCCAGGGACCTCCAGATGGGGGCAGGTGAAGACGGAGGGCCGGGAGGCACTCTTGTGGCACAGCTGTGTCTGGGCAGCAGAAGGGGCCTCTCCCTGGGGTGCAGTACCAACGCTTGCTCAGTGGCAAGCCCCCCCTTAGAGCCCCCCAGTGCTCTGCTGCTTTCCGTTCTCACCTGTCTTTTGATGGAGTGGGAGGCAGCGCTCTCCCGGGGAAGACGCCTCACAACAAGCAGCCAGCGATTAATTGCAGCAGTTGAAATTTATTGTGTGCTTGCCGTAACTCAGAGCCAGCCTCTGCTGGGTGTTTATTTTTCACCGTTGATGCATTGCACACAGCAGCCCCGGAGCATCTGAATTTAGAGTACACACACCATTGTGCGGCATCCTGTCCATGGAGCGGCCCTCCCCGGCCTGACCCCCTGAAATCCACAGGGCCTGGAGAAGGGAATTCTTGATTGCTGGCCTAGAGAAACAGTTGGAAAGCCGAGGGAGCTTTGGGTTTTGTGCCTGGTGCATGTGGTTGGTGACTCCATTCATTTCAGGGGGCCCAGTCAATAAATCCTTTCTAACCTGCCAGCACCGGCCACCCCCACGCCCTGACTGTCAGTCACAGAAACTGCCAGAATCGGAGGCTCTGTCTCAGAACGAGCAGGAAGCACTCTGGCCTGTATCTTCTTCAGGGCGGCACAGATGCCAAGGGGCATCTTGTGGCTCCCCCAGCTCCCGGCCCCTCCTCCTGCCTCACCCCACGTCGCCTCACCCTATTCCCCACCCCGCCGAGTGACGGTCTAGAAAGGACTGTAAGCATTGGTGTCTAACAAGGCAGAACAAAAGCCTGTGTGCTCATCGAGCGCCATTTGGAGTGCATGACAATTGCAGAGCACAAATGGAAAAGTGGGGGGGGGGGGGCTGGAGGAGAGAAAGAAGGCTTGAAATCCATAGCTGGCTTTTATCAAACCAGAACTTGTAGGTCTTGCCTGACAATCAGCCAGCAGCTCCAACCCACGGGGGACGCGTCTCACGAGCAGCTTCTGGCTGGCTATTAGCTCCCAGCAGCCTTATGACCCTTTTTCCAGGAAAGGAACAGCTGGCAGCTGGCAAGGGGGCCGGCAGAGTGGGGCAGCGTTTGCATCTCTGGGAGCGGATGTAAGATTGGCAGGAAAGGAGGCATTGAAAATATGACGATTATAAGCATTTTCCACACTCGCCTCTCTTTATTATGCGTTTGGGTTCTGGCTCTGATTGCTAAAATGTATTGTGTGCTAAGGGGCTTTGATGATGCCCCCCCCACACACTTTCACCGTAGATGTCCCAGCTTTTTCTCTGTGACTAACACCAGCCTAGATAATGACGGATTCTGTGAGTGTTTTCTACTCAGCTCCCTTTCAAACAGTCCTTAGTAGCAAAGACGATGGACAATGGCTGCGAGACTGAGCTCAGGTGCGGGGCCAGCGACTTGTTGAAACAACGTCAGCTCGCTTGGGCCTGTTGGGCAAGGCCTTCTGTGGCGTCACAGTGCTGGGGAGAAATGGATGTGGGGATGGAGTGAAGTGTAGATGGATGAGCTGCCAGCAGAACAGAGAAAGATCAATTTAGCCTGGTCTCTTTCTTGTATGTGCTCACCAGCTCTCCATCTTGGATCAGAAAGGGTGGGGGTGGGAGCAGGCCACAGGAAGCCCTGGTTAGTGGCAAGCAGAGCGGACAGAGGGGACAATACCCCTCAGGAGAGTGGAGGACTTTGTGACAGCCGCATGCTTCTGAGCACCTGTCTGGTGATGGCAAGGGCATTATTTGTGTAACCTCACGTGAGGAAGACTGGAGTTCAGGAATCAGTGGCCGTGAGAGAAGAGGGGACACATGACCTTCTGCGTGACCCGTCCTTAATCATACAGACACACTGATACAAAGATCTGAAGTCGGAAGGGACATCTCTCATCCTGTTCCTACTCCAGCCCTGCAGCAGGGGCACATAAGCTGTGTTCAAAAGTCCCAGAGAAAGGCCACAGTAGTCATCCCTTCACGGAGACACTTCCTTGTCTAAAAGCTCTCGGAAGAGTTTTCCTCGCCGCCAGAAGTGGACGGAGGAGCTAATGCATGTGAAGGGACTAAACCAGCCTTGCTCAGTGGAACTTGGCGTCTTCTGTGGCAGCATACTTTGAAATAAAGCAATAAAGGCGAAGGTAGCTTATCAAAGACAATGGCTGCCGCTCCACCAAAGAAACCAGTTGTTCATTTTCTCGCTGGTGCCGTTATGCTGACCCTGGGGAACCCATGACATTTCCTGTGACGTAAAGAATACCACTTAACTGTTCCCATGGGCCCACGGCAACTGTGAACTAGGCAAAGTTCAGAGTTAGAATTTTCCCGCCTACGTGCTGGGTTTTTTTTTCCTCCTTACAGTTTCCCAGCTCACCCCCCAAGGTATTTACTGTTCTCCAGTGTCAGGAAAGCAAAATAATCTACTTTTTACTGAAGTGTCATCGATTCCCTGTGAATTCTACCCCAAGGACATTTGAAGTCTGTGTCTGTCTGGATTCAATCAAGAAGGACCAACTGTAGTGTAATTTGAAAGGCAACATATAATACAAAGAATTGTTCACTGTAATAAGGGATTAAGCCAACAAAGAACTGGCTAATAAGAAGTAAAGAGAAGCCTAAAGGATGTAAGAGTGGTACATGGAAAGAACAACCCTTGAAGGTTGAGAAGAATGCTTGAGGGCCAAGTTCCAGACCTTGTCGAAGAGGGCTTGGCGATGGCACAAGATGGCAGAGAGGATTCTGGGATTCAGCCGTGGAGACACACACTAGAATTCTGTCCTCTGAGCTGTCAAAAACAGCTGGTGAGGTAGCTCACCACAGGTGCTCTGCTGTAGGACTTGAGTAGGGGAAGTGCCTGGAACTGCTGCTCTCAAGTGCCCCTGGCCACTGTGCATCCCGGGAGCTGGTGCTGCAGGGGCTGGAGAGCGGCAATGTGGCAATGTGGCAAGCATAAGGGTAAGGGTACCAGGGCAGAGAACCCCACTTTCCACTATCTCTCCTGTCCTTCTACTGAAAAGCTCAACATTGTACTCACCACAGAGGGAAAACTATCAACGGATGCAGCTCCATTTTTGAAGAGTATTCAGTGAAGGGCATGTATGGAGCTGAGAGGCAATGCATTGACAATTAGCACATATTTTAAAAGACAGGTAATGGTTCCGTGGGTAAGAATGCTTGCTGTGTAAGTGTGAGGACCTGAGTTCAAATCCCATCACCCACAAAAACAAACAAACAAAAAACCAGATATGGTCAGTGTGCCCCTACCACCAGCATTACGGGGCAGTGATAAGCATGTCTCTGGAGCTCTCTGGCTGGATAGCCTTGCCAAAATATTGAGCTTCAGGTCCAGTAAGGGAATAAGGCAGACAGTGACTAGGAAGACCCATGACATCCTCCTTTGGCTTCTGCACACATACATACCCACAATACTAAAGACAGAAATGAATGCACTCAACAGCACAAATTTCTAGTAGTAAAGTTCTGCAATAGGGAAAAGGAGGGCTTAGCCAGAAGAGTGTGTGTGTGTGTGTGTGTGTGTGCCTGTGGAGGCTGAAAGATGACGACCTTACGTGTCACCCTCCTCACAAACACCACCCACCTCATCCCAAGGTCTTTCATTAGACTGGCTGGCCAGCCCACCCCAGAAATCCTCCTGTCTCTGCCTCCAGTGCAGGGATTAAAAGGGAAGGCTGGCATTGTCATGTGAGTTCTGGAGACTGAACTCAGGTCCTCCGAACCTCCTCAAAGGAGACTATCTACAGGCCCGTGAATCAGGATGTAGGCGACATAAAGGTAAATCAGGATCAGGTGAGATTGTTAAGTGTTGCTTTGAGGCAGGACATGCCTTCAACTGTTAAGTTCATCTCTAGGCTTAGGTGATGTGGGGGCCAACCAGATCCCACCTATTTTATTCCTGCTTTTAAACATGTGAAGAGACAACATTCTGGAGTCCCTTTGCTCTGGAGTATGTACCGAGTTGTGGGCATTGGGATGCGGCCCCCAAGGCATCTTCCAGAGAGTTGCTGGCATCCAGAGGAAAGCAAGCATCTGATGGAGGACTCCAGAGGAGCATTGTGGGGGTGGGGGTGGCTTTGCATGTTGCAAACCTGAGTCATAGCCCACAGTGAGACACTCAGAAGAGCTGTTCATCCCATACTCCACATGGCTAAATTGTGGCTAAAGAGCAAGACCTCAAGAAAGCTGGGATTTTCGTGACTGAAGCTAATGTTCTACTAGGAAAATGAAGAACTCCAGGGCAATTTCATTCTCAAACTTAACAGAGAAATGGGGTCCATGATTTCCATCACTTGAAGAAGCTGAGTCATACAGTCTCGTTTGTTGTGTGTCTCATAGTGGGATTTCACGGGGCCCCAGTAAGGAGGGCAAAGCATGACCCCTTGGCCACTTTACTGTCATATTTGGATGTTAAGTGTCCCTCTATAGGTTGATGCTGAAGACCTGGTCCCCTGTTGGTGACATTATGGAGAGGCAATATGGTCAGGAGGTGCTGGCTAATCTCATTGGTGGATTAAGCAAGCTCTGAGTCTATAGCCGAATGGGCTGTTGGGAGGAGGAGCCTACTTGGGAAGTGAGTCACTGGGAGATGAGGCTTTGAAGCATGTGCCTTGGCCCTGGACCTTCCTTTCTTGCTTCCTGGCCATCGTGAGGTGTTCCACCATGAAGTCCTGCCTCACTACAGTCCATTCAGAAGCAATGGAGTCAGCCGACCACAGACTCAACTTGAAGCCACAAGTCACAGCATTCCTCTGTGAAGTTGTTTTTATTGGGTGTTTTATATTTTATTTATTTGTCACTATTGTCTGTTGTGGGTGGAGGGACACATGGTGCCACGGTGTACATGTGGCAGGCAGGGCAGGCAGGGGAATGCTTTGTGGAGTTGGCTCTCGCCTTCCACCTTGACATGGGTTCCCAGGATCACTCAGGCCTTTGCAGCAGGCTCCTTACTCAGTGTATTAGTTGCTGTGATGAAACATTGTGACCAAAAGCAACTTGGGAAGTGTGGTGGTTTGAATAGAAATGGCCCCCACAAACGCATGTATTTGAATGCTTTGACCATAGGGGGTGGCACTATTAGGACGCGTGGCCTTGTTGGAGGAAGTGTGTGCTATGGAAGCTGGCTTTGAAGTCTCATATAGGCTCAAGCCACGCCCGGTGGGACAGTTCACATCCCGATGATGCTCGTGGATGAAGATGGAGAACCTCAGCTCCTTCTCCAGCACCTGCCTGCATGCTACCATGAAGACAAGGAACTAAACCTCTGCAACTGTAAGCCAGCCCCAGTCAGGTGTTTTCCTTTATTAGAGTTTCCACGGTCATCGTGTCTCTTCACAGCAATAGAAACCCGCACCAAGACAGGGAGGAAAGGGTTGATTTGGCTTATGTATCCTGAATCACAGTCACTGAGGAAAGCCGAAACAGGGACTCAAGCCTGAAGGCAGGAGCTGATGCAGAAGCCATGGAGGAGGGCTGCATGGCTTGCTTAGCCTGCTTTCTTATAGAACCCAGGACCCCCAGACCAAGCTGTCCCCACCCACAATGTGCTGAGCCCTCCCACCTCAATCACTAATTAAGAAAATGCCCTACAGACTTGCCTGTAGCCTGATCGCATGGAGGCGTTTTCTCAACTGAGGCTCCCTCCTCCCAGATGATTCTAGATCGTGTCAAGTTGACATAAAACTACCCAGCACATCCACTGAATCATCTTGATGGCCTTATCAGGTATTTTTATTACAGTACAAAAACCCAACTCATACATCCATGGAACAAAGTCTCCATGAGGCTTGAAATCAGGGGGTCTTGTCTTTTTCCTCCTTTCTGGGAGTTGGTCCTCGTCACAAATAGGCTGGAAGTAGGGGTACACAACTGGACGCACAAGAGAACCCCACTGGCCAATGTAAGCCTGAGCAGGTTCAGCCGCCCTGTGGAGAAGAGCCTCAGAGTCTGTCAGCTCTCTTCTCGTCTCATTTTCTCCTTATTCATAGTTGTTTCCTTTTCCAAGTGTTTAGAAAACTGTATTTCCTCCATTTTAAAAATGCATACATCTACATTAAATATGTATCGAATATATCTGCACATTTCCCTCCCTTCAGACGAACCTCCCACTATGGGCTCTTTTTGGATGTGGATGGGTGGAAAAGGAAATGCATTAGCATGTGGACTTCCTTCCAATCTGTAAAATCTAGCAAGGTACCCTTCCTAGTCCTCGGATTTCAGATTTTTATGGCCGCCGGGCTACGTACAGATCAGAAGACCTCTCTAACAAGACCTCAGCTTGGGAGCCTATGGCCCCCCAACCTTTGTGAGGTGAGGCCTTTGGAGAGGTCCTCACTCTGTGTGACACAGTGGTGTCAGCAGAGATCTCCTAAGCTCTGCACCCTGTGAGCCAACACCCCACAAGTAAATCACGTTTAGCAGCAGCGGCACAGCACAGCATAAAGTTTATGGGGGATGCACATAAATTTGGGTCTGGAAAGAGCAGAGTTTCCTGTGGTGACAGGCAGCTAGGCTGGCGTGCTTTTACGCGCCCCGCACCCCAGTTATGGGGCTGGGAATGACATCGGCTGGAGGCCTCAGTAGCAGGGAGCAGAATGAATGTCTGCAGAGAGAGAGAGGGCACCCTGGCACCTGGCACCTGAATCCAAACTCCCAAGCTGCTTTTTATGTTGTGGAGTTCACTTGATACACTGGAGGCGGCTCCCTCTAAACCCAGGCGGAGTTTTCTTTCTGGAGGTTTTGGTGAACTCCAGGGAAGGGGAGGGGAAAGAGAAAGGAAGAGAACACACTTTTATTCTCTTGGCTTCTATAGAGTTCTGCTTTAAGATTTTTGTTTGGGACCAAGGACTTCTAAAAGAGTGCACTAAATCTGGACATGTTTGGGGGCTTTAATACTGGCATGAATATGGCCCTGTCCCCTGCAGGCTTGCCTCATGATCTGCGTTTTCAGCTTGTCACTGTGATATTTGTGAACGCAAGGAACCATGGAGTCGGCAGGGCTGAGGGCTTCTCATAAGGGCCCGACCCCAGGCTTGCTGGTGGCCCATTCAAAGTGTTGTAAAGCATCGCTCTCCAGGAAAGGGGAGGCTGGACTTGGAAGCGTGAAGGGGAGGCTGGACTTGGAAGCGTGAAGGCGAGGCTGGGGTGTTGGACTGGAGGCTTTCGAGTGTCATACCGAGGAGATATAAAACGATCCATCCAGAGCCAGCACTGTCCCCCCACCCCACCCCCCAGAAGCCAGTAAAAAAGAGGCAGACTGAGGGTCTGGACCCAGAGGCACACAGAAAGCGAACTCTGGAACCCAAGGTGGCTGCTTTGGCTCCTCAGTCTGAGAGAGCAGAGGTGTGGGTAAAGGTGGCGAGGTGCGTCCAGAGTGATTGATGACCCAGAAAGGTTTGCACAAAAGTTGAGCCTGCTGAAAGGAGGAGACATAGGTGGAAGGGACCATGGCTGGGCGCTATTGGTCTGTGCGGGAAGCCATTGGTCTGTGCGGGGGAGGGGGGGCACCATTGGTCTGTGCGGGGCTTCTGGGCTCCCACCTTCTTAGCTGTGTAACCTGAGCAAGTTTTCTGAGCTGTGATGTAGGGGTGACGGGTGCCACTGTTTGGAACAGGACCTGGATGAAAAAGTGACTTGGTAGGACATCTCTTTGCTGCCCCACACTGTTTCCTGGACCCAGAATCCACAGGCAGACACAGATGGCCTGGCCCGGGAAAGTATCTACAGGCTCCACACCTCCCTGGATCCCGCTCCATCACCCAGGCAGCGTGGGCTGGTGGGAAGACCGATGAGCGGAGAGTCAGCAGACCCAGCTTTTCACCTCAGCTCTGTTGCAGGGATCTGGGGCACACCCAATCTTCCTGGATCTTGATTTTAAGACTGACAGACACGACACTCCTGTTTCCTATGTCATACATGCTCTGTACTCAGTGAGTCAGCTCAGAAGTACCTTCTGATAGGGGATACGTTCACATCCATTTTACAGGTGGGGAAATTGAGGAAGAGATGTTCCACACAATTTTATAGGCATTTCCTCATGGTTCCTCAAATGAACAACCCCCAAAGCAGTATACTCTACAAAGAAAATTGAAGCTCAAAAAACCTTATTTAACACTGCACTTTTTTGTTTTGTTTTGTTTTGAGACAGGGTCCCTCTATACGTAACCCAGGCTATCTCAGAACTCACTATATAGACCAAGCTGGCTTTGAATGCACAGAGATCCATCTGCCTCTGCCTCCCTACCACTGGGATTAAAGGCATTCACTGTGACAAACAGCTTTAATGCTGTACATTTAGGCCTCTGTAAAGTCTCTTAAATGAGTACTCTCTCTCAATTACTTTTTTTTTAAAAACTGAGGACAGCTTACTGAATGCTGTATTGTATTCCATTCTTAAACATAGATAAATAGGCTTTTAAATGTGTGTGTGTGTGTGTGTGTGCATGAATGCACACATGCATTATGTATGTATATGTAAGGGCCTGAGATGGTCAGAAGAGGGTGTTGATCCCACAGAGCTGCAGTTACAGGAGTTATGAGCCACTCAGCATGGGTACTAGGAACCAAACTCAGCTTTTCTGGAAGAGCAGCAAGTACCCTTAACTGCTGAACTGTCTCTCCAGGGCAGGCCTACGTTTTCTAATTGTTGAAGATGATTTATCAGTTCTTGATTATTTGGTTTGAATAGCAATAACCTGAGTAACACTTTAATTACCTTCGAATCGTTAAGTGCGGCTACCATATGATCCGGTATTTCTATTCCCCACATGAAGAGAATTAAAAATCTACACCTACACAAATACTCAGAGCAGCCTATTCACAGGAGTTCCAAAGAAAACCCAAATGTCCATCAGCTGACAAATGAATAAATAATAAACGAAGTGTCTTAGTTAGGGTTTGTATTGCTGTGAAGAGACACCGTGACCACGGCAACTCTATTATAAAGGAAAACATTTAATTGGGGTTGGCTTATACTTTCAGAGGTTTAGTCCATTATTATCATGGTGGAATGCAGACATGGTGCTGGAGAAGGAGCTGAGAGTTTTATATCCAGATCAGCATGAAGAAAGAGTACCACCCTGGGCCTGGCTTGAGCATCTAACACCTCAGCCCGCCCCAGTGACACACTTCCTCCAACAAGGTCACACCTCCTAATAGTGCCACTCCCTATGGGCCTGAGGGGGCAATTTTTATTCAAACCACCACCACCACCAGCAGCAACAACAACAAAAAAATCAAGAATCAGCAAATATTATGCCATCAATGAGCCTTGAAATCATACTGAGAGCTGCAAAAGGCCACATGTGGCATAATTTCTATTAAGTGAAATGTCCAGAGGAGATAAATGTACAGAGACAAAAGTAAGTTAGTGGATTCAGAAGGGGAGGAGAGGACTGTGATTGGAGCGTGATGGCTAACAGGAGAGGGTTCCCTCACCCCAGAATGATGAAAATGTTCTGAAGTGGATGAGGGTGATGGCAGCATGGGTCAGTGAATATTTAAAACATCCATTGAAGTCTATAATTTAAAGGTGTGAGGCACGTAAATTTTGTTTCAATAATGCTTTTGATAACTTATAAGTAATTTTGGCCATAATCTGTTTTTGTTTCTTTGATACAGTGTCGCCCTGTGTTCCCAGGTGTGGTGATATTTTGTTTGTGCTCTAACAAATAAAGTTTGCCTGGAGATCAGAGGGCAGAGCCAGCCACTAGATGCCAGGTAGTGGTAACACACACCTTTAATGCCGGCATTTGGGATCTCATGCCTTTGATCCCAGTACTTGGGAAACACATGCCTTTAATCACAGTACTTGGGCAGAGGAAACAGGAAGTGATATGGCTGGGTGGAGAGAGGAAGTGATAAGGTGGAGCGGAAATAGGAGCTTGACCTCTTTCATTCTGAGGATTCCTAGAGGTAAGAAGTGGCTGTGCTTGCTCCTTGGTCTCTCTGATCTTTCAGCATTTACCCCTATATCTGACTACACGTCTTTATTATTAAGAACAATTAGAATCCACGCTACACCCAGGCTTGTCTTCTAACTACTGTGTCCAAGCCATCCTCCTGCATCAGCTTTCTGAGTAGTTGAGTCTAAGGTATATACCACTATGACTGTCCATGATCTATTTTTATGGGCTGAACTGTGTTTTCCTAAATTGATATTTTGAAGTCTTAACTTTCAGTATTCAAATGTGACCTCATTTTAATTAATAGGGCCTTTTGGGGGGCTTTTAAATTGAAATGAAGCC
The DNA here is from genome assembly GCF_004664715.2 of Peromyscus leucopus. Classification (NCBI taxonomy): domain Eukaryota; kingdom Metazoa; phylum Chordata; class Mammalia; order Rodentia; family Cricetidae; genus Peromyscus; species Peromyscus leucopus. The sequence goes on from NC_051085.1 coordinate 9,594,141, forward strand.
TTAGGATAAGCCTCATCTGTCTGGGGTCCATGTGACAGAAGGTTAGGACACACTGTAGAGACACCAGAGATGTGTGTGCTGAGAGGAAATGCAGTCTGAGGGTAATGACGGGGAGAAACAAACCAAACTTTTGGCTTACAACATTTTGTATTTCCGTTTTGTTTTGTTTTTTCAAGACAGGGTTTCTCTGGGTAGCCCTGGCTATCCTGGAACTTGCTCTGTAGACCAGGCTGGCCCCAAATTCAAAGATCTGCCCGCCTCTGCTTCCTAAGTGCTGGGATTAAAGGTGGGCACCAGCACTGTTGCCCAGCTGCATTTCTGTTTTTTAAACATCACCATTTGTGCATTTTGATTGGCAGTTGCCAAACTAATACATCCATGCTGTTAGCTTCTTCAGTCAGGAAGAGTCTGTGAGTCCAACTGTAGGGGATCCAGCAGAGTCTTCTGGACTCTGCATTCATGTGAACATATCCATGCACATGCACACACACATACACACAATTTAAAAACAAAATAAATCTGTAAAAAATTATTTTTATAAAATGTTTCCAACACTAGGCCATGTTTTAAGCACTTGGGAAAGTTGGCTTTTTTGAAAACAACATAATTATTGTTATTATTTATATTATTACTTTTGTATAATGCTGGGAGCTAAAATCTTCTGCATGCAAGGCAAGTACCCTACCCTGGATGCTATACCCCCCCAATCAACATATGAAAATATTTTGATAAGCAACACCTCAGAATTTCTGAGGGTTCCCTCCCCCAAATCCAGAAAAGTGAGATTCTCTAAATTTAGGAGGAAATGATAATTACTGAGAAATAAAATTTTGAAGTCTTCAGTATTGTCAACAATTCTCCACATAAAAATTTCTCAGGCTGAATCTCCTGCAGTAAGTAATTATGCTGGACACCTTGATCCTATTCAACTAAATATGTTCACCTGTATTCATGCTTTGGAGTTCAATGTAAAGTTCAAAAGTGGAAATAGGTAAGTATTTTGGAAAACGCTATAAATCTATTTAGGATTGTACTTCTTAAAAATGGAAACTTTTAAAGGATTACAGTAATTAACTTCATTTTCTAGCTTTGTGGGGGGCGGGGGGAGACTTGGGAAGTAAAGCTCAACCACAATGAACAAGGAAAGGTGTGACCCACAGCTGAAAAGAGCTTCATGGGACTTGATTCCTGGGGAAGTGTGTGTTTCACAGGGAAATGGGAGCTGGTTCAGACTTGCCATTAATAAGTTCTTGTCAGAGCAGACTCTGGCTCTTGGCCCTCGTTTCTTCTAAGCTACGGCGACTCATCGTCATTGTCCACTTGACTGGGTTGAGAATCACCATGGAAACGCCTATCTGAGTATGTCTATGAGTATGTCTTTCCAGAGAGGGTTAGCTGGGGAGGGAAGACCGCTCTGAATGACGGGAAGCACTCTGCGTGGGCTGGAGTGCCGGCTAGATAAAAAGGAGACAGCCTCTTGAACACTGCCATTCATGGCTTTCTGCCTCCCCACTGCAGATGGCCAGCTGTTCTTGATCGTGCTCCAAGGTTGCTCCCCGATGATGGGCACATCCCTCCTCAAAACATGAGACAGATAAACTCTTCCTCCATTAAGTTGGTCCAGTATCTTGTCAGAGCAACTAGAACACGTAAGTCAGATGCTAAAAATGAATAAAACCACTTCGGTGACATTCAAATCCATGTGACAACAGGGAGTCAGAAAATTTCCCCAGTGTCACTTAAGGAATGCAGCACACCCAACTGCTTCTGGGTCCAAAGCCTGATCTGTACCTATGGCCGCAGATGGTATTGAAAGACTTGGTCCTCCCTTCTAAGCCTTTTGACGTAACTTTGTAGAGCCCACACTCCAGGAGTGGGTACACTTGTGACCCCCCACTGAGATGTACTTGGCCATGTGACTTGTGATTTGTACTTTCTAGTTGGGACCCACCAGCCTGCAAATAATGACATACAGACTTAACTGTGAAAGCTTGGCCTCTAGCTTAGACGGTTTCCCAACTAGTTGTTATAACTTAATTAACCTGCTTTTTATTAATCTATGTTTTGCCACTTGGCTTGGTAACCTCTCCTCGGCACCATATATCAGACTTGCTCAGTTGGCATCTCCCTCCTGCCTGGCCCTACAGTCCCACAGCCACCTTTAAAATATTCACTCAGAGGTTTAATTAATTACCAACTGTATGATTTGGGGCAGGCTTCTTGCTAGCTAGCTCCTTTACCTTAAATTAACCCATTTTTATTAATCTATGTATCACCGTGTGTTCTGTGGCTTCACCTGAGTCCCTTCCCCTGTTGCTCCCTGGACGGTGGTTCAGCATCTCTCTACTCTCTCCTTTCTCCTTTCTCTCTCTCTCTCTTGGATTGGATTCCCACCCGGCTCCATCCTGCCCTGCCATAGGCCAATGCAGCTTTATTTATTAGCCAATGGGAGTAACACATATTCACAGCATACAGAAAGACATCCCACAGCCCTTCCCCTTCCTGTCTCATCAAAAGGGAAGGCTTTAACTTTAATGTAGTAAAATTACATGTAATAAAACAGTTATCAAGCAAGAATTACAGTTATAATATCTAGTCTATTTATATTTGGCAAAATTAGAAAATATTCTACCATCTATCCTATTTTTGTGAGTCTAAAGTTTTATATCTAATTTATCTTTTATCATGACTAAAGAAAGATATAATTATAACTATCTAGTCTTTATTTCCATCAAAGACTCCAGGATAGAATATTACCTGAGTAAACAGGAAGTGCATTGCAATCAACTTCCATAATTCTAGAAATGACAGAGACATCTGGCTGCCTGGACAGTCATCCAAAGTTCTTCTGCAACGTTTGGTCATCCATCTTCAGCCTAAAGGCCTAGAGTCTCTCAGTCACTTCCCTCTGTGTCCTGTAGAATGTCTGGCAGTCTCCTCTGCAAAGCAGGAACCTGAAGGACCATTTTACCTTGTTTTGGCAAAATTCAGTGGTCATTTTCCTATGGTTCCTGTATGTCTAGTTCATATATTATCAATCAGTCCAGGCAAGAGCAGTTTCTTGCCCAAATGGCTATTTTTGTCACAAAGAAAGTAAACTCCATAAGGAGTTTCTTTGATGCCCTATCATCCTCTTTGAAGTAATTGGTGTTGTGAGGAGCAGACATGTCTCATTGTCCAGAAAAATCTAAGTTCTTAAAACATTTTAAATGCCATATTCTGTAGGTCTTTGAAGTGTTTGAAGACTACCTACCTAATTGAAATGTATCTATGTATACCTAGAAAACTTAACTAACGTGACTATAAATTAGATTATCATAGATGACTAATTATTAACCTGTATTTCTTAATTATACATTAAATTTTAAATGAGTTGCATAAATATAATACCTTAAACAAGAGTGAAAATATATACAGTATAACAAAATTAACTTTAAATTTGTATCAATAAACTAAAATCCATAGCAATGTAAAACATTTCAAATAAGTTGTTGCTTTTTAAAAGTAGATTCAGTAATCTACTTCAAGGTCATAGCTGGAACAGCTACCCACTAAATACCTTCACCGTGTACAGAAAGATTATCCTACAATAGTCAATGGTAGAGATCATGATGCAATTAGATCTGGAAAAATATAGGCCCTTTGGTGATAGCTTTACAGGAATGAATTCCTTAGGAAGCCTCTGCCTTCTTCCTGGGCTCCAGGACAAGGGGACACAGTCATATCTGGATTTGACCTGAAGCTTGAAGCCAAGACCTAGGAAGGCAAACTGGAGCTCTGAGCCTGCAAAGCAGTCCAGAATAGAGGTTGGTGATTCACCTGCAGACCCATGATGGAAAAGGACATAGCTACAATTTGAAGCCATTGAGGTTTGGAATCTTTCTTGTAAGCATAATGTTACTATGGCAACAACTAACTAATACAACCGCTGTTCTATACTCTCAAAGTATGGTCCCTGGACACTTGCATCTGAATCATCTAGATGCTAATTAAAATTGAGGAGGAGGAGGAGGAGGAGGAGGAGGAGGAGGAGGAGGAGGAGGAGGCTCAGTCAGTCACAGTGTTTGCTGCACAAACATGATTACCTGTTTTGATCCTTAGTACCCACATCACAAAAAAGGTCAGGTGTGGCAGTGGGTGCCTGTAACCTCAGTGCTGGGGACACGGTGGCAGAAGGATCCTGAGGGCTCCCTGGCCAGCCAGTCTAGCGAGTCAGTGAGCTCCAGGTTCAGTGAGAAACTCTCGGTCAAACATCAAGAGCAGAGAATTGAGGGTGCCCGCCAGCATTGATCTCTGGCCTCCACACATTCACACACGTATATGCACCCACAAACACACATCCACACAAAATGAAGACTCCAGGAAGAAGCTTATAAACACGGACCAAGCAGTTTGGTTAGACTATTGCTCCTGAGACACGAAATTTAAGAATGCGCTGAAGTAGAGCAGTGTGGTGGCATCTGTCATCCCAGCCCCGAGGAGGCCGAGACAACAAGAGTGGAAGTTTGAGCCCACGTGGGCTGAATAGCAAGACCCTCTCTTAAAAAATGTGTCTACTGAATTACTACAGAAGCAATTATAGCTCGAGATCTTTCGAAATCTTGCTGCTGTTCATTAAAACACGCGAAGATATAAATTGGCTCTAACGCGGAGAATATGGAAATCCAACTATAAACAGAAGCCAGTTAAATGAGGGGTGAAGTCTCTGCTCCGCGGGACTCTGAGTCGTTGGTTGAGAAGGCGCAAACAGGCAGACGGGCAAGTTCTCTGGGAAGCATTGTTTGCTGAAGAGTTGACGCGAGCTGATGTCGGAAGCAGCCCTGTCTGCGCAAATTCAGAAGGGTCACAGAGACACCCACACAATGGATCGGTGTCTTCAGAAGAGACAGTGCCAGCAGAGGAGGTGTGACATTATCTGTGGTGTTGACTGTTTCCATGCCACAAATCTGCAGTGCAAAGAAACATTCTGAGTCTTTAAAAATGTAGAATTTTTTTTTTTTTGGGGGGGAGGAGGGCTTATCCCTTGAATCAGAAGAGCCCATGAATCTACATCTAACTAAAGGCTGCCCTGATTGATGATAACCTGGGTGTGTCAGGTTAGATGGCATGCTGTGCTTACCCCTGTGAACAGGGACAGAGGACCTCTCTGCCCCAGGGTTGCTTGTCTTAGGGTTGCTATTGCTGTGATAAGCACTGTGACTAGAGCAACTTGGGACAGAGAGGGTTTATTTGGCTTACATATCCTGAATCACTGCCCATTGTGGGGAGCCAAGGCAGGAACTCAGACTGGGCAGGAACCTGGAGGGAGGAGCTGATGCAGAGGTCACCGAGGAGCGATGCTTACTAACTTGCTCCTCGAGGCTTGCTCAGCTTGCTTTCTTATAGCACCCAAGCACCAGCCTAGGGTGTCCCCATCCACAGTGAGGGAGGCATCCAAATGGGGACCATTCCAGGGACAGGACACCAGATGCCACTCCCCATGGAGACACTGTCAGGAAAGACTGAGGTGAGGGCAGGACCAGGGCCAATGAGAGTTGGCAATGTAGCTTTTGACACTCCATCTATAAAACCAGCTTTCCCTGAGCATTGGCCCCTGTGCCCTGCATATCTGTGATCTCTCTGGGACTCTCCCGGAAGATGGACAGTGTCTCTTTGAAGTTCTGGGGTTGCAGGCAGCCCAAAACCCTTCGTCAGCTGCAGCTGAAGGACTGCAGCTGGGTAACCCCACCCGAGCAGCATGAGGAAGTTAGGAAGCACCAGCCACCCCCAGGAACCTTACCACGGGCTACTAGACCTGCCATCCCAGGGACTTGCTTGTTCAGGAGTTGAGGCACACTGAGCCTGTCCAGCCTAACCTGGCTTGGTTGGCTTCTCCAAAAGCTGCAGGCCCATGGCTGAGATAGTCCTTGGCCCTCCCTGGAGGGCATCATATTCCTCATCCCAGCAAGAGAAGACAGTTGCTTCCCCAGATCAAAGCTACAGGCAGGAGCCTTACAGGCTGGGCCAATGAGGCCAGGCAGGTAGGACCTGGACCACAAGTGTGTGTCACGGAATATCCTGCTGCCACAAGTTTGCAGTAGGAGGAAGGTGAGAGGTCAAAGGTCAGCACACTGCTACGTACTGAAGTTTGTGCTTCTGGGTCCATATGCTGATCTCCTAACTCCAGGATGACGGCATTAGGAGGGGTGGGTGTTGGGAGATGATGTGAGGGTTTGTGCAGGGGGCTGCTGTGATCTCCCTCCTCTCAGCCATGTGAGAACACTGCAAGAGGAGGACGTTGGGACTGGAGAGACAGCTCAGCCGTCAAGGGCACTGGCTTCTCTCCCAGGTTCAATTCCCAGCACACCCATGGCAGCTGGCGTCTGTGACTCCAGTCCCAGGGAATCCAATGTCCTCTCTTTGTCTCCACAGAAACTAGGTACACAGGTAGTGCGGAATGCTTGGTCCTCATGGGTAGCCCTGTCTGGGGAAGCTGAGGAGATGTGGCGGTGTTGGAGGAGATGTTTCACTGGGGAAGAAGGGCTTTGAGGTTTAAAACACAGCCCTGTTCCCAGTCCGCTCTCTCTGTTCCCTGCTTGCTGTTGGAGATGTGCGTCTCAGCTGTTCCTGCTACCATTTCTGCCGCCTGCTGCCAATGCTTCCCTGCCTCAATGCACCCTCCTCCCCCCAGAGCCATGAGCCCAAACCAATGATTCATTCTGTGAGATGCCTTGGTCACGGTATCATAGCCGTAGAGAAGTACTGATACGACCACACACATAAAATAAAAAATGTAAAACGGGAGATGGCTGTCTACAGACCAGCTTGGTGGCAGGGACCCTCAGACATCAAATCTGCGGCTGTCTGGATCTTGGGTTTCCCAGCGTGCAGAACTGTGGGAAACAAACCTTCTGCTGTTTATAAGTCACGCAGCCTATGGTATTTCTGTTGTAGCAGCCAGAACAGACTAAGACACATGTTCAGAGACAAGTTTCTGGCCTCCTGTCCAAAAAGGCCTGACTGAGTGGGTCTAGGGAAGACCCAAGCCAGTCTTTATAAGGATTTACTTAGGTCATGCCAAGGCAGGCCCAGATCTGTGGTTTGAGGATGGTTTGTTTACTCTCTCTTCAGAAAACTTGGGAGGGAACAGGGGTCAGTGCAAGAAATTATCCATAATTTCAGCCATGGGGAGTCTCTCCCTCTTTGAGAGGGCTTGGAATAAGTTCTTGATGTATCTATGACCGATGACCCCAAGCACAGACCACAGAGGGAAGGGGAGGTATGAGAGGGCAAGGTGGGGGATGTGGGTGGGGGACTGGACACTGAGACATTGGGGCATGGAGTAGTCACTAAGCTGAGGGTGTCTGGGGCTGGGTGAACCCCAGGCCCAAGGCCCCAGACCAACCGCCAGGCTCACATCTGTAGTCAAGATTGCCATGGGAAATTGTTACATGCTGGCACATGCAGCTAACATTTCAGCGCTGTCTGCCTGAGGGAGCTGCTAGCTATTCTTGACCTGGAGCCATAGAATCTTGCATTTGAGTGGCCATGTGTCCGATTATCTCACACACACACACACACACACACACACACACACACACACACACACCACCCTCTCCTGATAAGTCTGAAGCCAGGGGTACCTCTTGGTTCAGCCAAGGGTGGGGCTACAGGCCCCCCATCAACTCGGAAGTCTTTTGCATGGGGTACTCCAGCTGTCCTTGTCCAATTTGGTGCTTTAATTGGAGACCACAGCAATCCTAACACAGTAAAGGGGTGACAGCATTTTTACCCAGCGAAAAGTTCCAGAAAATCTAATGTTAAGCACCAAATCCAATGTCGTGGTTCCAATCAATTCAGGAAACAAAATAAAAAAAAAAAAATCTTCAATTTATTTGCATCGCTCAGACTCAGAACTTCTAGCCAAAAATGTGCCCTTTGATTTTTCATCCCTTTAATGTGAAGCATTCCCTAAATGCATTTCCATTTTAGAAAAAAAAAAAAAAAAGCCTTATGCTGGCATCATACTTTGTATTGAAGGAACTCAGATGGCAATTGAGGATTCCGGTCCTTGGACGGAGTTCAGTGTAATATATGAGGGCCTGAAGTGTGCCAAGTCCCTACCCTCAGTGAACTCGGAGGCCAGAAGGAAAACTCTAGGACATGGACTGACACCCACAGCAGGCGGTGAAGTGCTGCATGCCACCGGATGACCAGCAGCCAGGTACAAGATGCTGTTAGAAGGCAGCCACTGCTTGATGTTAGGGTCCTGAGGGACGATTCAAGAAGAGGACAGAGCAGGGCAGGTCTGGAGGTGTGGGTCATTTTATGAAGCCAGAAGACAGGGTAGGATGATGGGAGAGAGAGAGTGGGGCCAGCTGGTGTGAGCGGACTCCCTTAAATTAGCTACAAGAGATGTTCAGAGAATCCCAGATAAAGAGTGTTCAAGGTGCTGGGGGTGGCTGGTGGTGGTGGTGGTGGTGGCGGCGGCGGCGGCGCACGCCTTTAATCCCAGCACTCGGGAGGCAGAGGCAGGTGGATCTCTGTGAGTTCGAGGCCAGCATGGGCTACAGCATGAATTCCAGGAAAGGTGCAAAGCTACACAGAGAAACCCTGTCTTGGAAAATCCGAATGTCTTCCCCACTGAGACTGTAGGCAGACTGAGAGAGTCCCAGGACCACTCTCTGGTGGTTCTCTCCAGCCACTGTTTCTTTCCGCAGACTGTGTACTTGGCCTCTTCCATGGGGTCATCTCTGTCCCCAACTCCATTGCCAAGCATCTACCCAGTCTCTTCGTTTTGGTTCCAGCTTAAGGGAGACGATTCAATGGCCGGTAGCCAAAGGCTGGCTTCCCCGTGGATGGAATCCCACTCCACCCATCTCAACTCTTTTGCAGGGCGGAGTGTCACATGGTGAAACACGTCAGGGCATGCCCTGCTGCCGGATGGGGGTGGGGCGGGGGTGGGCGAGTCCCGTCCTTCAGGCACAGGTGCCCTTCCAGTCAGAAAGAGAACGACCCGGTGATGAAAGTTGTAATTTTAGAAGATTATTCTCTTGGATGGAAGGTGAGGTTGGAAATGCAGGGCAGGTTGCCCACGTGTGTGAAACTTCTGCCGCAGGCCGCGTACTTGTCTAGGTGCTGTTTGCAGATCCCTTCTGTTTGTTTACCCCTTAAACGACATGTATCTCGTTGTACCTTGCTCTTGTTCATCTCCCCTCTATTTCCCTTTCTCACTCCTCTTTCTATTCCTGATCCCCCCCCCCCAAACTATCCTGCTTCTTCGTTTCCTCAAAAGCCCATGTTACTATACGAGGACCCGGAAGCTGAGAGGCTCAGCGAGGTCCCATAGCTTGCCCAGAGTCACCCAGCTAGGTGGTGACAGAACTGTGCTTTGAATCCCACATCTGTACTGAGCTGAAGCCCTCCACTTTCCATGTAGCAAGACACCAGAGGATCCAGCCCCCTGTGTGGGTCTGCAGGCACCTCACTAGTCAGTCACCCGTCCGTGAGTCTGTCCTTTCCGGTCCCTGTTAACAGCACTGCCACTGCTCAGTCACGTGAGCCCAAATCTCTCTCTGTCTGTCTCCTTGTCAGGAAAGCAGGGGTCCTAATAACAATGACTCATAAAGGAGGCAGAGACAGGCAGGTCCGAGACTGAGGTTTACAGATCGAACTGCAGGGGCTGCACAGAGAAACCCTGTGTTGAAGAACAGAAACAGAGCAACAACAAAAGACTAATGATGATGATGATGGCGGTATGTCCCCACGATGGTGAGAATGAGCCCAGAGGATGCTCAGGAAATGCTTAGCCCTGAACTCGGCATTTGACCCACCGCTTTGCAGAATTTGCAGGGAGAATAATTCCCCGCAGATGGGAGCCACAGGAGTATGATTGGGAACCTGCTTAAAGATGGAGCGGGCAAACACTATCTAAAGTGTTTTCAGAGTTTTAGGTCAATCAGTGCTCAACATTGCCAGCGCTGGGTGAAGTCAGCTTTGGCCAGGACAGAACCAAATGGGTGTGGCTGTGTCTAGAGACTTCACACACCAAAGAAGGCAAGCCAACAGGCCCTGAGGGGGTGCTTGCTGGTTTCTGCTCTGTGTCCCCCAAATCTGTGTACTCACGGGTTTTTCTCAGCCATGAGGAACCTTGGCTGGCACATGTGTAGATACCCTATAAATGCTGAAAGAATGGCTACTGCTGTGAGTGTTTGCCTAGTGTGTGTGGGCCCTAGGTTCAAGCCCCATCAGGTGAAGGAAACAAAGATAAAGAATGACCAGTGAGAGAAAGCAAGCAAAAAAAGACAGACAGAAAGGGGACACAATTGTGGGGCTCACCTGAGGATGCTGATAGGGGTCAGCACAGGAGGCATGCTTTCAAGTGAAGAGAGATGTCATGTAACAACTTACGGACTTGTTGGAAGGGCTGGAAGAGAGCACCAGGCGAACCGCTCTGCTGGCGGACCTGTGGCCTCTTGCGCAAACCAGGAAGATGAGACACAAAAAGCCATTTGAGCTTGTTGGAGCTGTAGCTACAGACCTGTGAACTGCAAAACAAGGTCAGAGCGTAGCCAGGAAGCCAGGGACGGCATGGGCTGCCACCACCACCTTGGAGTGCCTGTTGGAACGTGGAGTCTAGACAATGGCACCTCACCAACTGAATGGTGACACCCATGAAGCTGGAGATGAGACATCACTGACTCCATGACCTTGCTTCCTAGGACCTAAGTACAGGCTGCAGGGACCTGGCATATACCTCCCTTAAGCCTTCCAAACCTTCACAAGTACATCTGATTGGTACAATCTAATTCCTCGTTTTGGTCCAAACAGTAAGGAAGTCTGGGAGATACAGTTTTCGCTTTCCTAGACACAGCATTGCGGGTGGGAAGGTGGGTATCTGAGAGAGCTGTGACAGCCTGCATGATCTGGTGATGGGCTGCTAAAAACAATTCCAAATCTCATGACTAGAATCCCTGGCCGTCTCTTTATGTTTAGAGACTTGAAGCTAGGCCTTGGAGGGAGCAGTGTGTGTCTGCTTTGCCGTGAGTCAGCTGGGATGTCTGAACATGGGCTCCGCTCTGTGAGCCAGCCCACGGGCCACCTGGGAGCCCAGGGCCTCACCCACAGTCCCAGCTGGGCTCTTGCTCAGCAGCTAGTGACAGCAGCTAGTGAGCTATTGTTAAGAGATCCCCAGCTGCTGCTCTGGGGAGCAGAGGCCAGTGGTCCCCATGAGCCTCCCTTACTGCAGATCTCTGAGCAAAATACACAGCTTGCTTCTATTTCTGCCACGAAGTTTTGGGGGCGATTTGTTATGTAGCCAAAGATTACCAGGAAGTGGGCCTATGCTGAATGGGAAGGGGATGGGACGATCAGTGAGAAGCAGCAGAGACAGAGAGAGGGGGATGGTGACCCTGGGTGAGCACAGTCCCTGCCCTGGGGCCCTGAGGGCTCAGGCTTGCCAGCTCCCAGACTTGGAGAGCTTTGTCCGCTCAACACCAGAGTCTAAGCTCTGGCTAAGTCCTGGAAGTCTGTCATTGTGACTGCCACCGCTACCAGGGGACTGTCTCTTGCAGAAGCTGTCTCTCCACCACTTCTGATCGTGGCTGAAAGGCTTCGATGTTCAAGTTCCAAACAGGCAAGGCTTACCTCCAGAGGCTAGGATTTCTCTGCAGGGTATCAGGACCGCTCTGGTGATCCCACACCGCAGGCCCGACACACTGAGTTGTGCTGGTGTGTACCACACAGTTTGAGGGGGCGGCATTCACATTTGAGTCATTATATCCTCTTGCATATTTATTGTAGCAATTTCCTGGCAGATGGCAGCAAAGCAATGCTGAGGTAGGGTCGTCTTTTCTATTTGCATAAAGCTGATTGATGGCGAGTGGCAGGGGACGCAGGTAGAAAGCTCGTGTCTGATAAATCATAGGTCGGTGGCAGGGCTGGGGGCTGGGGGTAAGGTGGGGAGGACCGGGGTCACGGAGGCCCTTTGCCTACCTCAAATGGGAGCCCAGAAGAGAAGTGTCGAGATTTGTGGGTCATGGAGTTCAGCTTTCTGAGACCACCAAGGTTACAGAGAAGACAAGGCAACTCTCACACAGGACGCCTCCTCGGGATAGTCCAGCAGCCACAGGTTTGCCTAAGGGTAGAGACCTAAGGGTCTAGCTAGGCATGGTAGCGCATGCCCCAAATGCTAGCGGTTGGAAGGCTGAGGCAGGAAGACCTTGAGTTTGAGGTCAGCCTGGGATGCATAGTGAGAACCTTTCTTTAAAAAGAAAAAAAGTCTGCCTTTAATAAATTAATAGGGACCCTATGAAGGGAGATGCAACCAAGCAAACAAAGGATGAAGTGAAAATGGTGTGATTCCAATAGGAAGCAACGGAAGGGTGTGGGGGATGGGGAGAGGAGGCAAGGCGTCCATGAAAGCTGACTGGCATGGCTGTGTTCTGCCGAAGGGCAGGGTATGAATGCGACAGCCACCAATGCCACACTGCTTTGGAAGAAATCTGTATTAGTCGTGAGCAAATATCATAATTCAGAGCAACAGTGCAGCTTCCGACTATCCAAGTGGATTACAGGGCCCTTTATTTATTCCAAACGAATGGTAGACCGAGAAGCCTTTGCGGTCGGAACAACGCTCTCCATTTTGCATTTGCTTTCGAACCCGGAATCTCAGCCAAGCATGGCGTTTGTTTCATCTATGAATCTTCCAAGGTCCCCTTTGGCTGCACGCATGCTGCTTTTGTTCTTGGCTTGCCGTTTTAAGTACAGCTCTGCTCCATTTCCATCCTCCCCCTGCTATTCAAAACCCAGGAACTGTTTGAATCAGGGCAGACAAATACGGACAGAACGAAGCATCGCTTTCCTGCCCTCCAACACGGGGAGGTCACGGTTTAGCGATAGCAAAGACAATGATTAATGCCTCGCATTTTCACTTAGAGACCTTCAGGAATGTACAAACAAATATTTTCTGATGTTCGCAGGTGAGAGGGAGAGGTGAAGTGGCTCAGGAAGGTTTTTGCTGATTACACGGTTTCCTCCTCCACTTCCTAATTGTCTCACAACGGTGCCGAGCGCCCCTGGAGCTGCCCATGTTTTAAAATCAAGAAGTCTATCAAAGTAGAGAAATCAATGCACTCTATGGAAAGGATGCATGCAAATTATCATTCAGTTTTAACAGTCCTCTCTCCATCATTCTGTTGTGCACAATGTAATATGGCTAATTTACCAGAAAGCATTGTTATTCATTCTCTAATTCTCTAGGCAACTGCTGTCATGTGCTAACCATTTCCTCACTCACTCTCTGGGAATTGACAGACCTTCAGCTCCATTTAGGGTGGCTGGGGTTCCAGCGCCCCGTCTCCAGGGGCTTAGCTCCCTCCTGATATCCTCCAGTGCTCAACCCTCCGGGGGCGGTGGGTGTCTGAAAAAATGAAACGAAAGGATCCACATGCTTGGATTTAGTTTGTGACAGGCTTATGTGAATCCGTTTGTAAACACATGCAAATAAAAAAAAAAGGAAGAACTCTCCTGTGCTGTTTCTCCACAGTATGGCATGTGTGCTTTTCATTAAAAATACTATCCGAATAGTTCTCATTTCATTCTCTCCTGCTTCCAATTAGCTACCCACTGATTATTACATAGCAAGCACCAGATAATTAACTAAAAGAAAAATACCCAGAACAAAACAACCAGAATACCTTGTGATTTCGAGTAGCACCTTTCATGAGTCTTCATACTGTGTGACGCCCCAGCAAGTGAACTGGCATGGCTAGCCAGGAAACAGTGACGGACACACGGACAGGAGAGCTCTCGCTATCAGTTGCCCCAAAGAGAGGCACTGAGTTAGTACAGGCTCTTTGCTAGCAATTCTTGGATTCTTGTACTCGATATTCCCAGCCCCACTCCAGCAGGGACCCTGGAATCAACATCCTGCCCGGAACTCATTCTTGCGGCTGGAGAGATGGTTTTAATGGGTAAAGCGCTTTGCTATGCACTCATGAGAAACTGAATTTGGATCTCTAGAACCCGTGTAAATGGGAGGCAGAACACACATGTGTAACTCCAGCATTCTTAGGACAAGGCGGGAAGCAGGGCCACCTGGACCAGTGTCCATAATGGCGAACATGAGATCCCATCTCAAACAAGGTGGCCGGTAAAAAGGACTAACGGCCAAGGTTGTCCTCTGACCTCCACATGCATGCTGTGGCATAGATGTGCACACACTCCACACCCACTCCACACCCACACCCACACACACACTCCACACACACACACAGACACACACACACACACACACACACACACACACACACAACACACACACACAATCACCAACAAACCAACTACTCTACCAAAAAACAGATGCCCAAAGCGCCTTACCCTCTGTCCTTCAATGGTGTCACTTACCACCTTTCTATATAGAAAGTCTAGGGAGGGAGGGAGAGAGGGAGGGAGAGAGAGAGAGAGTTAGTTTTAATGCAGCTTTGCTTTTTTCTTTGGACTCATTTACCAAGCAGCTTCTGTGTTCAAAGCATGGGAGTCAGGTGTCACCTTGAAAGGCAGGAAGTGTCCCTACACTGCAATACCTAAGCCACCTCCACTGAGCGCCTCTGGCAGTTCCTCCTGCAGACCCCCAGCAGAGCCCACACATCTCTTCCACTGAGTCCTGGGCTTCCCATCTACAGACTAGCTGCAGCTCGTCCTTTGGGCCTCCACCTCCATTAGGCTGTGAGGTTCACTGTGTGTCTTTGGTGCACACGGTCAAGCTCATAATGAGCACACACCACACGCTGAAGCGAGGCACGCTAACAGTCCTCATGTGTACTCACCATCATCCTTGCCCCATTTCTCCAAAGAGCGACGACCCAGGGTGCCTCTTCCCAGCTTAGGCCTCTTCTCCTTTGCCCGGGTCTCCATCCCTCCTGTTCCTACTCCCAACATCCTGGCCAAGGAGGCCTATCTGATCTCTACATCCAGAAGGCTCTGGGTGGCCTCTTCTTTCCGTCATTGGACTCTCTCTCTTGCCTTTTCTCCTATTCAGTCATGAGGCTGCTCTTGGCTGAGTGAGAAGGGAGTCAGAAAAGCCTCATGGGGTGGGGGCGGGGTGGGGAATGATACCTTTCCCATGTTCAGTCTC
Organism: Peromyscus leucopus; assembly: GCF_004664715.2. Taxonomy (NCBI): domain Eukaryota; kingdom Metazoa; phylum Chordata; class Mammalia; order Rodentia; family Cricetidae; genus Peromyscus; species Peromyscus leucopus. The sequence goes on from NC_051085.1 coordinate 9,609,256, forward strand.
CATACAAAAGCAAGCCACCACTGCGTACAGTGTTTCTCACACAGGCCAGAAGCAGTCTGGTCCTAAGAGCTGCAACAGCGATCCTGCAAGCCACGGGCTGGGGACACCACACCCCGGGATGGTCTGGAGAAACACTGCCATGTGAAAACGAAGATGGTTACCTTAGGAAATGGAATATCAAGTTTTCGTAAGATTATCAAATTCCGGTAGGGCCTCCCTTGAGCACACTATAGACTCCACCTCACTTGGTGACATTTTATACTCATGCAGTCAGCTAGCACGCTTTAAGAAGTCTGAGCTTCTACCCATGGGTGTTGGGGCAAGACCTTGGGGAAGGTGTGGGATCACCGATTGCGTCTGGCTCAGGCTGCAGGTGGAGCCTTCATGGTTATCTTGAAGACCGATGACCGCACATTCCAATGGGCTGGGCGGGTGCTGAGGCAGCATGCCGCAGCTCCCTCGTCCTCAGCAGGCTCTCAGATAAGAACGGCAAAACCTCAGCCCACTGACTGGTGGGTCCGATCCACCTAACCATCCACCCGTGCCTCAGCCCCACATCTGCCAGAGGCCCGTCATTGTTCAGGAAGAGTAAAATCAAAATACCGCACAGTTTCCGGTCTTGACAAGTGCGCAGTCTGCCCTGGAAAAGCCACTGGAAGAAGAGCAGCCCTGCTAAGCACACTGGTGGCATGAAGCACAAGCTGACATGCATTCTGAGTGCTTCGGAGAGGGGCACACTGCTCTGGTGGTTGGGAGGGCAGTCAGTCATTCATCAAGCACTGCATTCTCAGGGCCGTTCCTACAAAATCACAAACCACTTATTTGTATTTCAACCTCTAGACCTGTGTGTGTGTGTGTGTGTGTGTGTGTGTGTGTGTGTGTGTGTGTTAGAGAATGAACACAGGGCCTCAGGCTTGCAAGGCAAGTGCTCTATCATCTAGCTATATGCTCCCACTTCTAATTTAAAATAAGGACATATTGGTCCCCACGTCTTCCCCATGGGATTCTGAGTATTTTGCATTATTGGGTAAAGATGAGGAATGATTTGGATGGTTGTTATGAAACTTCTCTGAATATTGATACAAACACAAATTATGAAGGTTCATTTGCTATTTAAAAGATACCACAGACATTATCTTTCGTTATGTTTTATGGAGTTAGAATCTACATTTGAGAATTTAACAACAACAAAAAATTAAACACAGATACTGATGCTGCTTGAGCTGTTTTTCCCCCTCCAGGATCAAAGCCAATCTCCTTCCTCCCTCTTGTCTTCCCTCCAGAAAAGAGATTTTTGACATTAGCCTAACTGAATCTCACAGTGTAACATACAGTGGAAAGCAAGCCAACAAAAGCCATCTGAATCTATTAAAATATTTTTCAGAACAAATTGACCAAATACCATTTTACTCAAATATAGCTTGTCAGGAAATGCCTGCCCTGTGCGTTGTCTTGCTCTGTGTCATGGCCAATGATAGAGAACCTCGCCTCTACTGCAGGAAGCTATGGTACTATCCTCCTTGGCACGCTGCCGAGAACCTTACCTTCCCGTGAAAGAACCATTCCGATTAATACGGCAGGTGCTGTTCCAGCCCCCTGGGAAATTGCAGATAACAGTATTGTGGCTCTGGTGCTACTGGAAAAACCCTTCACCGCTGACATGTAGCCACAGAAGGATTCCGGTGAGTAAATACCCCCAGCCACCTGGAAGTCTTGAGTTATGTGGAGGTTTTAAGGGTTCATGGTCACCCTTGCCTTTTCCCGTGGAAACACCTGTTCCCACCATGGCAGGGCCTCGAAGGTCCACTGAGGCTCTGACTCGTGGGACCCAGCATCTCCCAGGGTCCTGTCGGGCACCTCGATGCTGCGCCCTGAGTTTGTGGTGCAGAGTCAAGGGCGGGAAGAGGAACCCTTTGATCAACATTTACTCCTGAGCTATGACAGTGGACTTTGTATTTGATATTTTAGAAGTGAAAATCATTTATTGGGAAGGCATCTATGCAGCTGGGCAATGCCAGTTGGTGTTCTCCTAGAGAGCAAGTTCTTACATCCTTATTCTGGGTTACTAAAGAAAAACAATAACCATCAAGAACTCCCCCCCCCCAAAAGTTTTTTTTCACATCCTTCACAGTAAAGTGATATTTTCTTTTGTAATAACAGAACTTTCTGGTGGGCACCTTCTGTCCTCTGACCCCAACTTCTATCACTTGTGACTCCCTAGAAGTGACCTTGGGACAATCAAGACTCCCTAGAGTGACCTTGGGAAAATCAGGACTCCCTAGAGGACTAGCTCTCAAAAGCACATTGGACACTTGGGGAAACCTGGACCCTTTTCTGATTTCTTCCTGATTGCATTCCTTCTACTCTGGAAGGCTACATACACAGGGTTCTGATCTCGTAAGTGTGCCCTTGAGTTGACCTATGTCCTTAATTTTCCTTTATATCCACAATGAACTCACTCGATGAAATAAAAAAGTAAATGTTTTTTCCCCTCAGTTTCTGCTTAAAATGGTTTCTTTTTCAGATTTTTCAGTTAAGTCAAAACAAAAATCCTCCAGAGAATATTTGCAAGTTACCTAACATGAAGTAAGGATTGAAAATAGTTATCTTAAAAAAAAAAATCTAGAACCTGTTAATGAGTAGTCCAATGTGATAAAAATTGTACCTAGTGAGGCTTTGAAATCCTGTTAAGGGTATTCAGATCCAAAATAATAAAGTTTTGATTTTAAAATATTTTACATTTCCCCCAAATGCTAAAAAGCCTTTTTTTTAAAGGTTAAGTGTTATTTCAGTAACAATAAAACCCCTTTCTTTTCCTTATGTGGCTCCATACGACACCAGTGACCTTGGTGTCTTAAGAAGTTAAGGCTGTAAGGAGCTAGCGGGCATCTGTACCCCCTCTCCAGAGGGGCCTGTAGGTGAGGTGCAGCCGCTGCTCCAGGTTCCGCAGGGAATGATGGGAGATCCAGGCCTGGACGGTTCCCCGGCCCACCCACCTTCCTTTCCACACATGGCACTGTCTCCTGATCGGCAACTTCATTATAAAGGTAGAGGGATCCGACTTGAGACATAAAATGTATTTAAGTCTCAAGGTCAAGAAACACTATTGTATCCTCTACAAATGAGACACAGTAAATTCCTTTTAGAGACAGGGTCGGAAAAACTTCAGCGCTCAGGTAGGTCCCGTTTTTTGCTGTAACAATCCTCTGAATTAGCCAGACATTTGCTTTGCCTTTTGGTGGGGAGGGTCTCCAGATGTTCTGAATGTATCTGTCATTTGGAAATCACTGTACAACGGCCAAATTCACCAGGTGATTCTTCACCATCTGGTGAGGGACAGACATGTCACAGAATGCCTAGGGCACCCCCTGTGATACACAAATGAAGCAATTTTTTTTTTGTTTCAAATGTAAAATGCTCTCTTTTTAATTACTAAATTAAGAAAGTTAAACAATTTAGAAATGTAAACTCACAAATAAATCATTAACAAAAAAGGAATTAAGACTTCAGAGTTGCTATTCAGTATTAAAAAACTCAATAGAAATAGGAATTGATTTGTTGTTGTTAGACATATGTAATTCAAGGTTGGTACAAACAGCAACTAAAACTGTAATACTTTTTTGTGCACCCCCATGAAATGTAAAGTAGTGCATAGTTATTCACTGGAGTACTCTTGACATGGAGAGGCATTCATTAGCAGTACAGGACATTAAAACACTTATTTTACAATGGGACGTGTACAACCCCCCACCCCTGCCTGACCCATAATTTTAGTTTCATGAGAAAGTTTAGTAGGTTGCCGTGACTACAATGCTATATGGGTTTTAGACCATTTAAATGTGGTTACAAGATTTATTAAATAAAAGAACATTTGAAACACTTCAGCATTCATATTTATACAGGAAGTCTGTGTGGTCTCCGTCCGTCCATCCGTCTTCCAGCTCTCATGGTAGGACCGGCTGGCTGCTTGCTTCAGGGCGCTCCCTCGCTGGAGCAAAAACTGCTACTAAAACGTGGGAACTCAGCTCAGGGACCTGAAAAGTCACATGAACAACAATCTACAGGTATGATTAGGAACCAAAAAAGTGCAATCCAAATGAAAGGGGGAAAAATCATGCTTTGTAGAAGTCAAAAATGAGGCTACCGGCTTTCCGAATGATACCAGTGCTTAGATGCAGGTCTCTGCAGTAACCCTCACTCTGGGTCCTGTAACGATGTGGCCTTCTAGGGCCAGTCTCCATGGTAGCACCCACATGGTGTATGTACAGGAACATATGTTTATATATATATGTATATATATTCATATGTATAAAAAAGAAAAAAAACAAACACCTGTCCTGATCGGTTTTTGTTAAAACATGAAAAAAAATTTTATTGTTTTAGACAAAGAGGCCACTTTTGGAAAATAATACTTCTTTTTAGTTGAATCAGGTGAAGACAGAGTTAAAATCACATAGGATTTGCATTTTTTTTTTTTTTTTTAAAAAAGGAAAGCACTAGGGAGTGTTGGCACGGGAGCGACTATTTACACTGAACAGAGGTCGGCCTTTGACATCACATCGATACAATGCATTTCCAGAGTCTGAGAAATAACACGCTTCTGTCTCGGATGCTTCACAGAGGAGGTTCGGACTGGGGGACAAGTGTCATTAATGAGGGCCATGGAAGTTCGTCAGCTTCAGAGTCACATGCAATCTGATCCTGGACGGTTCTTGCTGCTCAGGGGCAGCTGGCTACGGAATTGGAAGCTAATGGGGAGGGGTGGGGAGGCCTCTGGGAGGAGGTCTCTGAAGAGCAGGCTCTCACAGGTTTTCACCGGGCTGGTACTGGGGCTCTGTGGCGGTAAAGTAGTCCTCCAGGAAGCCCTGCAAGTACTCGAAAGTGGGGCGCTCTTCCGGATCCTTCTTCCAGCAGTGGATCATGAGCTCGTGCAGGGAGATGGGGCAGTCCTGAGGGCAGGGCATCCTGTAACCTCTCTCCACCTGCTCCAGCACCTCTCGGTTGTTCATGCCTAGGAAGACAAGGACAGTGAGAGTGGACACGCCTGGGCTCCAGGCCTGACCACCATGCTGCACGCGGGTAAAGCGTAAGGATGCCATCCGCCCTCTCGGAGGGGAACTATGCCTTTAATCGGCTCTCACACGGTGCAGAAAGCACGGAACAAAGGAATGAAGGACTCACTCATAGACGCAAAAGCCCAGACAGTGAATCTCAAAGCGCTGCCAGTGAAAGAAGCCAGACACCAAAGGCAACACACTAGATGGTCTCCTTTACAGAAGACCCTGGGAAAGGCAAGACTGCCTGACAGAAAGCAGATCAGAGTTGCTGGGGGGAGAGGGCACCGGGGAAAGGTCAGGGGGAGCCGAGAGCTGCCAGAAGTGGTGTGTCCAATGCCCATGCTTTTCCTGCAAAGGGGCAACAGCAAACATCTTCGTCTGTGTGGCTAATGCAAGCTTTGTTTTCCTTATGCCACTGAAAGGGTTTAAAATAAAACCAGGTTGGGCGCTGGGCTTGGCCCATGGGCTGCAGTCTGTGACCCCAGTGCAGCATGTATAGACTGATGCGGCTCTTAGTCAACACTCATGGAAGTGTATTTTTAGATTAGAATCTGTTAGGTGTAAATTATAGCTCAGTTGAACAGATAAACATACAGGAGTGGTGGGAATGATTCCGTAGTTCAGAGGGTGCCCAGCTCTTGAAGAGAGCCTGAGCTCAGTGCCCAGCATGCACCCTGGGCAGCGCACAGTTGCCTGGAATTGCAGCTCCAGACGGCTGACACCCACGGCCCCCGCAGACACCTGCCCTTCCATGCAGATGTCCCCACACAAACAATTCAAAAGAAACCTCTATGTGAATAAACACACGCACACAAATACCCCATGGAATACGAGCGAGAAGTCTTCTATTTGCGGGACATACAAGACCCATTTGTGACCTTTCTAGTTCCTACCTTGCCCGAGCACCGTGTCTGAGATTGGCCCTCATGCCAGCAAGGCTGGGCACCATCTGGCCTGGTGACCCCATAGTACTGAGGCTTGGGAACTTTTGACAGGGAGGCCGGGTGTCTCCCGGGCCTTTGTTTACGGATGACCTCAGGCAGGCCATCTATCATCGGAGACCTTCCTGGCCCTCCGCAGGAGCTGCCTTAGTGCTCAGACTGAATATCTGGGAGGCTAAGCAGAGCCTGCCATGTGCTGGCCTTCTTGACAGCACAGGAAATACACAGTGTGACCCCCTCCCAACTACTTTCAGGTACTCCCCCCGAACCCCCACATCATGTTCTTCTCTCTCTGTGCCAGGCCCGTGAGCCTGTCATCTGGAATCTTCCCTAACTTCTGACAGTTCACAGCAACAACAATCTGCCGTCGTCTATAGCACGATATTCAGGGCTGTCACCAGCACGGAAGCCACACATATGCCATGCAGCCATCTTTAATTCTGGGGACGGAGGTGACCACCTGGTCAGAACCTGTTGCTTGGCCAGAGGTCCTGGGTGCTGTTCCCCTCAGTGGGGAACACTCACTTTTGGGTTCGTAGGTGATTCTTAGTTGTACTCTTGGGAAGCTGGGCCTAGCCAAGTCTCCTTGGTGACAACTACTTCAAGTCACTTGTTTGTTCAAAGCCCTGTAGGATGCCGATTCTTTGACCTTAGAATTTCCAGAGGTGATAACGTCTGTCTATACATTCTTTTGGCTGTGTTGAAGCAGACCTTCACTGTAGCCAAACAACCTCACTCAGGTCAGCTACCCCTTGCCTTGGAGAGGTCAGAGCCCAGTGTGGGACTGCCACCTTCCAGTGGGTGTCGCCTGCAGCTAAGGAGCTCAGCTCCTCCCACTGTTGAGGAGCTGGGTCCTAGGGTGGGGAGCTGGAGGCAAGGGGGGGCACAGGACTGCAGACCTTTCCCGAGGTGCTCCAGACAGACAGGGTAAGGGACAGAGGCTAGCACCTCCTCTGTCACAGCTCCAAACTCCAATAAGCTCAGGAAATCAGAAAGCTATTGTAAGTCACTCGGTAGCACCACAGATCGGAACTGCCACAAACTCTCTCTGATGTGACGACGTCATGGTGCTTACTTCCGCCTGCGTTCTCTACCCGCGTCTCCTTCCATGTTACGTAACACACTTCTGTGCAAGTGTGATGCAGGGGTCCAAGCGACAGCCACCTCAGGAAGAGGGGGTGCCTCACACTGGGACTGGCATTCTCTGGAGCTTTCCTTCGCTGCACAATTCAGTAGACAAAACTCTTAGTTTCAGTGTTTCTGGAACCACACAGCCTGAGTCTGCAGGGTCTCCTTTGTTCTGACTCTGGCCAGGAGCCCCTAGAACTGGAGGAAAGATCTCAAGAGGCCTGCAGCCCAGAGGTGTGACAGGCTTCTATGGAGACACTCCCACGTCTCAAATACATCTCAAGGCTTTAACCTGGTACCAAGTGCCCAGAACGGCACCACAGAATTCAATTAACCACTTTCACATGACTGTGGATCTTACATCAGTAATGTTTTATTTCATTAAAAACCAAACTCCTCAAACGGAAATATTTCCTTTCTTTAAACTTAATTCAGTCTCTGCCAATGGAAAGTTTAACTGGCAATTTGGTCAATCCTATTTTTCCAGTGCTCTGCCCAAGACTTGGACACAGCAGATGTGACAACCTGAATCGGCACGCCACATTTGCTGGGGTGGCCTCCTTCCTGGGTAACTGTAGCCACGGGACAGAGCCATCCGGACCTCAGTCTGTGGAGGACGATGACTGGGCCAGACCTGAGGGGCCACACTGTCAGCTGTGATGCACATTCCTAGCTTGCTACCTCCCTTTCCTGCAGTGGCCCGCCCCACCGTCATCCCATCCCTCCTCTTCTTCCTCTTCATGCGCTCTCTCTCCAGACCTCTCAGAGTCTGGGGAGCATATGACCAGTTCTATGCACTGAGGGAAACAGAAACACGCCAATGACAGCCCTGCCGGAAGTCGGCTCTTCGACCCTGCGATTGGCTGAGAGCGACAAGGGCCAGGGCTGGGCTGGCTCTCGTCCAGTCAGCCTGAGGCCAGGACACTCGTGGGTTGTCCTGCAGCCCTGGTCCTTCCTCAAAACCTTCCACACAGTCAGGATGCTCCCACTCAGCAAGGGTTCAGCTGGTTTTCATTTCACAAACAGTACCTCAATGAAATGCAGCATGGTGATATTTTAAAAACTACCCATTACCCAGTGTGGTCTCAAGCCTTTCTGTGGTCCCAACGCTCAGGAGAACAGCATGCCTCTGCCCTTTCCCTGGACAGGGCCACTCTGGAGGGCCACTCTCTCAGGGTCCCGCTAGGTGGCCCTGAGTCACAGGTCTCCACAACCTGCCGGTCCGAGGTCTCCCTTCCAATCTTTGTTTTTCAAACGTGGTCCTGGCTATAGCACCCCGAGTCCTTCGGCCCCAACACTGTCTCTGGGATCCTCTGGCCACATGGACTCTCTCGCTTCCTGGCATCATGACTGCATTATTCTTTCTGAGTCATTTTGCTGGCTTCCTTCTCAAATACAAGAGGTCAGGTTTCCAACTCTTCCTGTCCAAGTCTGACTATGTAGATGCCAACATGGATTCTCATACGCACATACATTTTCCTGTCCCTGATCCTGCGGGCCCTTGCGTCTCCTTTCTTGTAAGCATCAGTGTTCTTTGAGTGGCACATGAACTCAGTCGACCCTTCCCACTTTTCTTTTCGGTTCTTGAGGGAAGGAATACAAACGGCTTTCATTGGCAGAGCACTGAACGCGACGTCATTTCCTGACTCTCCGCATCCCTTGGCAGGGGACCTGATTTCACCACTCCAGCCTCAGTGTCTCCTTTCGTCAATCAAACACCTTAACCATTACCTTGCTGTCAGCTGCTTGGTACAAAGTCTTACAAAAGAAGTATTAATGTTTTACTGCTTCCCATTTGTGCGGCTTCCCAAGGACCTCCGAGGGGCCATATCTGTAATCAGTGGGTTTGTTTTCTATTCACACTGACACATGGACTTCACCATGGCTGTGGGAATCTGGATTTTTGTGCTGTGTAAATACATGTTGTAACAATGGAAATGGTACGCAGGTCACCTGATAGCAGATTCCTCTTGCAAACTGAGCTTTTCATTCAAAGGGAACGATACGCTATTGTGTATGAATGAGGCCTTCTGTCCGAGGTCCTATGCTTCTCTGCATAAGCTCTCTAAACACCCCAGCTGCCTGCTCACTGTTGAGCACGGTGCTGAGGGAAGGACATCGGAGTTAATGGCGCCTGCTCAGCAAGAGCGTGCACTGCGCCATTCCATGCACTTGTGCTGTCAGATTATCCAGTGTTTTCTCATCTTACAGAACAACCAGGAGGCTCTGAGACAGGCTTTGTGGATCAGAGTCCACATCTGGGGCAAAGGGATGCTGACCAAAGATTACAGGTGCAAATAAAGGACTGACCTTGAAGAGACACAATAATCACTAGTTTTGTTTACAGTTGCCCATCTCACCCATCACCTGGGGCAGCTGTTCTTATTAAACCCACTGTATTAATAAAATCGGAAGTGATGGCTGGGGGTGCTACAACATGCAAAGGTTATTTGAAGTGGATGATGCAGTATTATGCTTTGGGGGCTTTTCTTTTCTTTTTGGAGACAAGGTCTTGCTTTGTGGCCAGGCTGACTTCAAACTAACAGTAATCCTCCTGCCCAGTCTCCCAAGTGCTGGAATTACAAGGCCTCAGCCACCACACCTGGCTTTTGATAACACAGTGTTATAGCTGACTTGTCTGTCCTCTGAAAAGCCAAGTGAGAAGGAGGTGAAGGAGCCGCCGTGGACGGCGAGGCCTGCGCAGCTAAGACTGGACGGCAGCAGGGTGCTGGCTGGAAACACACCGAGCAGAACGTCCCTTCCCGGGGCCCTGGCTTCACACACATTCTCCGATCCTCCCTCTCTTATCAGCCACATCGGCCAAGAGAAACCTTGCAGGGGAGGGGGCAGCATTCTAGGTGGGCTCCCTCTCTGAACTGGAGGGCTTTGGCCCTGGCATGTTCAGCTACAGCGTGGCCTTTGTTTCTCCTCCCCCTTCTACCTGGAAAATTCAAACTTCCTAGTTCACAGAGGATCTGCCCCTTTCGGCGGCTTGAACGTGAGACTCCGTCTGCGCAGTGAGGGTCATGGGTGCAGGGCAGGGGGCTTTGTTCTTTCCAGAAGGCGCCAGCAGTCGTACGGCCAGCCCCCCTTAGCTCTCCCAGTCATTATCAAGTGACTAGACACGCTCAAGAAAGTCAAGCAGCTGGCACTTGCTGGATGATCTGAGGCGCTTCAAACACGTGGGTAAACGATTTGCTTCAGGGAGCATTCCTGCTCTGCCAGGTCCTGCCAGCTCACAGGCAGGTGTTCAGTTAAGGACCATGGCAGGGCACAGCCATGACATTCTGCCTATCAGGTTACTGGAATATGGTATTTGAACACAGGGTCAACTTCCCAGAACTCTGGGGACAGATGCTACCTGGTAGCTAGGAAATTTCCTACCTTGTCAGCCACGTGTGAAGACAACTGAACAGAGTTATAAAGGCTTTGTGACCAACTTTAAAGGTGTTTGAAAAACCTGTAAGTTCTTCTTCTTAATTCTCCCTTGTCATATTCATCCACTCCTTCCTTACATGGAGTCTACCGTGGGCAGACACTGCGGGGGAATTGTAGACCGTGATGTCCTGTTCCCCTCAAGGAAGGCAGAGCCATTGGGAACTGCAGATAGATGGGCTTTGAAAGAAACATCCCAACACCGGGGGTGGGGTGGGGGGCAGCGGCAGGCAGGGAGGCCTCTGTGAGTCGGAGGTCAGCTTAGTCTGTATAGCTAGTTCTAGCCTGCCACAGTGAGACCCTGTCACACCCCAAGATTTCTTGTGTGTCCAGGCTAGAACGTGAAGGGAGGGTCAGCAGGGATCCTGTCGCTCTTCCTCTCCACACCGCTCACTCCACATGGCATCAACAGGAGCAGCTTACACCTACAAAACACCGCGCCACCCCGGGCTCAGGGGACACTGTGGAAAAGGGCGTGGGAAGACAGTTGGGAGCCAGGGGTCGGGGGTTCTGTGAGACCGTGTCTCCTAGTGACACCAGACGCTACACCTGTCAAGTCTCACCCACATGACCGCAGACATGAACAAGGAGGACACCAGTGGACATGTAAACTACAGGGGGAGATGCCTACAAAGCCTCAACCTACACAAAGAACTACAGGCAACTGAGGAAAGCTGGGGGCGAGAGAGATGGCCCTCCCCAGGGAAGAGCACACTAAACTGGGTGTTCTGTGCAGAGTGGTCAGTTCTGAAAACACAATACAAGTAACACTGCACGTACTCAACAGGTTACATTTCGGAATATATATGTACATACAAATACATATGTGCATGCAATGACAATTGATTAAAAAAAGCAGCAGCAGCAGCTACAGCTGTGAAGGAGTGGGGAAGGGAAGGCTAAGTGAGAGGGTTTAGAGGGCGGAAACCCAAAGGAGAAGCGTTGATAATTATTTTATGTTCTCAAAATTAAACAACAGCAACAGAAAGAGAGAAAAAGCGTACTTGCTTACAACCCTGCAAGGCCCTATCTGTCACGACTCAACGCCTCCTGCTCCCTGGCCCCCTGCAGGGGCGCACAGTCACCCTAGACACCCGCCTGGCCCAGGTTCGGCTCCCAGCAGTTATACTCAGAGGGCACCTCCCGGTGACCCTTGCACTGCCGCTGTTTCCTAGCTATGTTCCTTCTCTTCCCGCTCACTGCTACCAGCCAAGTGTGAATATATTTTATTAGTCTTTATTGTCTATCTTCTTCAAGAAAAATGTGCCTGAGGGCAGGAGTTTTCCCATTGTTTCGCTGCTATCATCTTGGGTCTGGAACACATAATAGGCCTTCGATAAATATTTGTGGACCGAATGAAGGAAGGGCTGATAAGGCACTGTGCAAGAGGCAGCCTTCTGGAGTTATCTGAAGGGCAAAGGGAAACGGGGCCTCTTTACCCAGGAGCAGAGTGAGAGAACTCGTCTGTTTTCCGGGATAACATTTCTGCTCGGGACAAGGACGGAACGGTGGTGGATGAGGGAGGAAGGGAGGACCGAGGGCAGGAAGTTCCATTAGGAGCTCGCTGCCCAGTGGCGACAGCTTGATTCAGGCAGTGGCGGTGGAGGCAGACGGGGAGGAATTTGAGAAAGGCTCTGGAGGTGAAATGGCGGGCTAAACTGCAGAGCCATGATTTTATGCATCAAACCCAGGAAGCAGCTTTGGCGTCAGCCTTACCATTTCTCACGTCCAACAACCCGTCAGTATAGAAGCAGCTCTCAGCTGGAAGCAAAGAGCGGCTTAAACCCTGCATGCCGAAAGCAAGCTGGGCCATGAGGGTGCACCTGCTCGGGCCGCGGCAGCCACGCAGCAAACAGAGCTGTGCTGTGAGGCGGTGCTGTGTAGTGGTGTCAGCCCTCGTCACCTGGCCACCTCCCTTCCATCTCAGGGCATCTCAGCATTCCTCCCACGGTGTCAAGGCCCGTGCCAGCGTCAATGTTCCCGTCTTCCCTTCCTTTGTCTCCCGACAGCTCCGTGAGGGCTTCCTCACCTAGGCAGCTCCTGCTAATCTGCCCTCCATTGGTCACGCCTCTCACGTTCTCCACAGGCGCGCTCGGGACTGACTTTCATGCTGGGCAGAAATATCTGAGCAGCTTTTGCAAAACTCATTTATAAATCATTCCCTCGCTCACTTGGCTGTCACTTACGAGCCAGAGCACCTTTCCTATGTGACACGGTGACAAAGGACCATTCTCAGGTATGAAAGACCCAGCAAAGTTTGCCACCACCTACCATTCTTGAGAAGAGAATTATTTGAAATTACATTCTAGGCAACTGAGAAATTACCGTGTCAAAGTGCAGAATGGAAGTATCTGACAAGCGGGGACTGGGACTCTGCCCTGGACTCCTCCCGGCAGGAGAGTTGAATCGAGGTGACCCCCTCAGTACGTGCTGACTGACTGGGACACACCAACACCATGGTGACATCTGCATAATGCTTAATGAAACTGTCTGTGCCCTGAAACTCTCCCTTTGTGAGGATAATAATCCTGTAATTGCAATCCTCTGCAGAACTTCTCCCTCAAGAAGAGTTTTCTGTCACATTCACAAGTCCAATTAAATGTGATTATAGCTGAGTTGTCTGTGGCTCTCGGAGCAGGGCCGGGACGGCTCCCTGTGGTGCAGGCAGCTCACGTCACTCCCCCCCCCACAGCTCCCGGGCCTATCAAGTCAACCTCCAGGCTCGAACGTCTCTCTGTGGCAGCACACGGCCCCTCACGGCAGGCGCCGCCCCTCCCAGGAGCATCCGGTCCTTCACCTCACACAAGTTCTTCTCAGACCCTCCCTCCAGCTCCTCAAACGGGGCGAATCTTTGCTGCTTTTCCAGAGGCCAGGCAGCACTTGGCTTCCTCACTGTGAGCAAGCCCCCTTCCCCATACCCTGGCCTACTTGCCTTCTCCTCCTCCAAGGCCTCTGCAGACCGGAAGCCTATGGCAGATCAGCATTGCTGACAGGCATGAACCCACACACTATGCTGGACTCAGTTCTCACTTCTAACTCCTTTGCTCTTTTCATGATCCTCTCAATGAAGGGACTGTTTCTGTCCCTGCTTCGGCCACATAACGAGGACGCAGGTCGGGGACACGCACAGCAGGGATACTTAACGGCACACATAAGTAAGGCTCCTGATCTGAAGGCCACTCTCCCTGACCACAGGCTGCATGTGGCAGGACTCCATTTGTCTATGGCTCACTGCTCTCCCTCCAGCATGAGCAGTACGGCTCTGGGACAGGAGCCTGTCAGCGCCACCTGAGAGCTGGACGGCTTGTTCTGTCCCATTTCCCCAGGGAGCAGACACCGGCACAGGTCACACTGAATGATGCCCAGTGAACGAATATAATATAACTTGAATTTTCTTTGTGCTAAAGCCCAACCTGACAAAAACCTGCCTCCAAAGACACCTGCCTTCCTCTTCCGAGGCCCCCGCCTCCACCTCTTTGTCTTGGCTTTGGTGTGTGACCCAGGAAACAAAAAGCAGCTTTGTATTCTGGGAAGGAAAGGCTTCACAGAAATGCAAAACAACATTAACCTTTTCCCGTGATTGCTTTTAACACACCGGGTGTCTATAAACCTGGGGAGATCAGGAAGAAATTAGTTCAAAATGTAGACAATAATAAATTTTTTTTTAAAAAGTGCCTTCTCATCTTTAAAATCCGGAGATGGCATATTTTCCTCCTTGAGAAGCAATTCAAAAGCACCCATGCTGGGCCCCGCCCCCTCCTGGGGAGCCCTTTCTTCTCTGCTGGTTGGCTATTCCCAGAGTGTCTGCCCACTTGTGCATGCTGGTGGCAGCAGCCGCAGCAGCAGCAGCAGCATTAGCAGCATCAATAAAACAGACTCACACTCACACCTACAAACGCTGGCGCTGGGACTTCAGAGGCCAGGACTTGGTAAATTTTGCTCAATGCCAGCCTTGCTCTCTTAGAGGTCTTGAGGCGGCACTAGCCTAGACAGGGAGGCTCTTTAAAAACGCTGCTCTGTTCTCTGACGATGACCAGAAACAATCAGGCAAAATGAACAAAGGGATTACAAATTAATCGGCTCTCGCTGGCTCCTCTGACTGCAGAGATATGATTACAAGCCCAGGATTTGCAAGAGACCTACATTCCTCATTAATCTCCACTATCGTTTCCATCGCTGTGGGCTTTTTCCTTCCCTTTTTTAAAGCTCCTTTTCTAAAGGCGGGGAGTGAAGAGAGCGAGGCAGCCAGCTATGTATGCTCTTTCTTTGCTCAGCAGTAACTAAGAAATATGTCCTTAACATTTCAAAAAGCAGATTGCCCCTGTGCTGTAACCAGTAAAGCGTAGAGGTGGAATGGCCCCAGTGTCCTTTCTGTCTCCATCTGGCTAAGTTAATGAATTTAAGCATGGATAACCTTAGCCCACGGCTTCTTCAGAGAGGAAGCGTATGATAACCCAGAGCAAACGCAGGCTCCATGACACTCCAGTGCCTTGACAATACATTCCCCTTTGGGTAGTGTATTTGGCCATTCAGCAACAGGCAGAGACTGTCTGAACAGCCTTGTGCGAGCCTCTGCCCTGGGGCACCTGGAGTTGGAGCCTCAGAGAGAACAAG
The DNA here is from genome assembly GCF_004664715.2 of Peromyscus leucopus. Lineage (NCBI taxonomy): Eukaryota > Metazoa > Chordata > Mammalia > Rodentia > Cricetidae > Peromyscus > Peromyscus leucopus. Next base: position 9,624,431 of record NC_051085.1, read on the forward strand.
TTCTGGCATCTTCCAGCCAGGCTCTCTCCAGTGTGATCAAAAAGCAACAGGAACTTTTCTCCTCCTCTTTCCAGACATATCTACAAACTCCATTTGGGCACAGGCTCAGCCAGTGACATTTCTGCTCCAGGAGGTGTGACACCTACTGAGACAGGACACATTCCACGACCTGACCTGTGGGGCCTGGGCCATTAATACCGCTGCTTAGCACATTAAGCGTGGTGCGCAGGTCACAGCAATTCTTGGTTCTGTATTCCTCTGGCTAAATACCTTGGCAGAAGGCTGAACACAGGGCTTAAAAAGGCAAGCAGACAGGATTTCTACAAAATGAAGTCAAGGGGGAACCCATCAGAGACCCATTTGCCAGATCTGTGCTCTTACCTGGGTATGGCACTCTTCCTTTGGTGACCAGCTCTGTGAGTAAGATTCCAAAAGACCACACGTCAGACTTGATTGTGAACCTTCCATATAGGGCTGCTTCAGGGGCTGTCCACTTGATGGGGAACTTTGCACCTGCAAAATGAGGACCTGGTTATTTATGAGGTAGAGAGCCTGCACTGCGGGGACAGACGGACGGACGAGGAAGCACTGGGGAGTCATCTTCAGGGGACAGGGTGAGAGAGGAGGACAGGAAGGTGGTGGGAAAGGAATTCCCGGGGCTGAGATGATGTATGCCCTAGGCCTGGCTTCTGTGACTTTAAGCAAATCACTTTAATTCTCCCTTCAAAGGGTTAGACTTCAAAAGCCTTACTATCTCAGTAAAGAGAGGAGCTGCTTTCTTGAACATGACTCCATGATCATAATGAATGATATGGGCTTAGTCTGGAGTGTGGTTCTTGACTTGTGATTTAGGAAACTGCTGTGTGTGTGTTTGGGGGGTATTAAATAAGAATGGCCCCCATAGGCTCATATATTAAATGTTTAGTCATCATGGAGTGGCACTACTTAGAAGGATTAGGAGGTGTGGCCTTACTGACGGAAGTGTGTTATTGGGGAATGAACTGAGGTTTCAGAAGCACAAGCCAGGCCCAGGGGCTCTCTTCCTGCGGCCTGTGGGTCTAAATATAGAGCTCTCAGCTCCTTCTCCAGCACCATGTCTACCTGCATGCCACCATGGTCCTTGCCATGATGATAATGGACTAAACCTCTGAAACTGTAAGCCAGCCCCAATTAAACACTTTCCTTTATAAGCGATGCCATGGTCACAGTGCCCCTCACAGCCAACAGAACACTAACTGTATATATATATGTCTTTGAATAATGCTCTCTTTTAATGAAACATACAGGATTAGATCATCATGCTTTTCTCCTGTGTCCTAGGGTATCTAAAATCACAGATTGGCTTTATGAAGTGCCACAAAACTAGGAAAGTCGCAGCTTCTCCTAGGACAGAGGTGAATGGATACAGCCTGCACATTCCACTGAAATGGGCCATGTTTCCTAAGTTCCCTACACCCTCCGCAGAGAAACGACCCTGTCTGTGGCTGATTCCTCTCCTCCATCTCCTCCCTCTCTCTACAGCGGCCATCTCCATCCGGGCACAGTTCTTTATTCTGTGCTGTATGATCACCTTCCTCCCTTCCTCTCTCCTGCCAGCCGGAGAGGGTTCAACCGAAACGGTTGTTAAGACAGGGCTCGCCATGACGACAACGTATGAACCTGACTTCTCAGGACCAAGGGGCAAACACGCCAAAGGCAGTAGATTATGTCTTTGAGATGTCTCTGAGCAGCGGAGAATCCTCTGTTCTCCACATCTAAAGGGAGGGTGAGGCCCACCCTGCTCACCATGTTGCTAGGAGTATGTGGACAGGTTAAGATAGGACCAGCAGCCTACGTTTTTATGCTAGGATCAGTGACTATAAAGCAGTCCTGGACATTTAACAGACCAAAGGAAAAATATAAGGATTTTTGTATTAGTTATACAAACAGCGATATGTTTAAGGCATACTAATCATGCTTAGGAGCCCCTAAAAAGCATACAAAGGCTGATAAAAATCAGATTTTTTCCACAGTATCATCTATGAAAAGTCACTGTGTAAAAGTGGCAAATGATTAAAATCTTTGAATCATGGAGGTTTTCATAGCCAGACATGATAAATTACAGCAATTACATTTTTGTTTTAAACACAGTCCATGATAACAACTTTAGCAAACACACCCTGGCATTTTCCAGCAGCGTAGTTTTCTTCCCCACCTCTTTTAGCCCAGTGTGCGATCAAAAAAATCCTACGCTTTCCCTCTGTGCGTCTCACATTAACAGTGGAGCAGGAAAGGAATTCCAGTTCTCGTCCGCTCTTGCACACTTTGCTTAAAGTCTACTTGCTTCTATCTGCTCTTAAGAGCTGGTGGCTGCCTGCATGATCTGGGATTCTCTGAGCAATCATTTCGTTTTCAAGTTTCTGTCAAAGCTTCCTTCACATAGCTTTCTGTCCTTGGGCATTCTGTCCATGCAGCTTGGACTCCAAGCCACTGGGAGTAGGGTAACAGGCTTTCCTCAGTGTCAGGAGCAGACTGCCCTGGACCAAACATCAGCTGGAGCTCTCTTATTTAAAAGAAAATAAATAAAGGCATATTAAATTCATCCTTATTTAGACCATCTCCAAAGCCAAATGGCTTTGAAATCTGACCCTGTCTGAAGTATGACAGAACCATTTTTCTTCGGTATACAGGAAACTCCTGCACCATAAATGACAGGAAACGAGCCCTGCGTCTTCCCTGGACTCATGCGACACCGTCTGTGTGCCGGGTCCTGGGAGCAAACCATGCACAATCTGGGTAGAGTTCTCTTGGTCTCCCTTCCTTGAGACAGAGTCTCATGTAGCTGGGGATGCCGTGACCTTCAACTCCTGGTCCTCCTTGCCTCTACTGCCCAAGTGCTGGGATTAGAGATGTATGCCAACACATGTGGCTTCCATTTGGATTTTCTGAGAGGAGATTTTTATGATTTCAGGCTTTAAAAAGTAAATCTATCACCGAGCTGCACTAGCCTGCTCTATTGTTTTCTCATTTTATAGGAAAAGTAAAGATACTAATATGCAAACTTTTACATAGAAGAGCAGAGCCTATATAATCTAGTGGGTCTTTGACACGAGGTCATCTGTAGGCATGTACTTTGATGGATTAGCAGGGGTTTAAATACATTTATTTCACATTATTTCTCTGTAAGACATGCAATATTTTTCACACCAAGCAACAGGTATTTAGATTGGTAAAAAATAAAGAATAATTTTGTCCAAATTCTTAGCAGCTACCTTCAACAGAAACGTAAAAAGATTTATTTTATTTGTGTGCATCTGCACCACTTATGTGCTGGTGCCCTGAGGCCAGAGGAGGGCGTGGACTCACTGGGAGCTTGAGTTACAGGAAGCTGTAAAGCAACCTGACATGGACGCTGGATGTGAACTCAGGCTGAACCATCTCTCCAGCCCCAACAGAAATTTTGTTTGCTTTTTTGTTTTTTGAGACAGGGTTTCTCTGTGTAGTCCTGCCTGTCCTGGAAGCCACAATGTAGACCAGGCTAGTCTTGAACTCAAGAGATCCGCCTGCCTCTGCCTCCACGTGGTGAGATTAAAGTGTGCACCACCACACCTGTTTTGTTTCCCCCCAGAAATTTCTTGAAAGAGAATGTTTTCTTTTCCAAGGAAGACGAAGGTTAGCTTCTCAAGCACCGACAAGCTGTTATGGAAGAGAACCAATCAGAGTTCACTTTCCTCCTCCTCCATTACTCCCATTTCCTCCTGTCCGGGCTTCCTGCCTCCCAGGGTGCAAAGCACTGGGCCGAAGTGTGGCTTTGGAGGAGGGGTGTCAGGCGGTTGTTCTGCTGATGTCTCTGCACATGGCTGCGCAGGACGCTTGGTGTAAAGCCCAAGTCTGAGACAGATCTGCCGGAGGCCAGCGGGTACCACCACCTACACAACCCCTCTGGGTGCAGTCAGTGCTTAACCAGGGTCAAGTCAAGGAGTTTAAGAGACTCGGAAGGAGGCGACTCCCAGACGGAAGTCGAGTCCACTGCCGCCCTGTCTGTGGCTGGGCTGACCCCCCGCCTCTCTGCTTCTGCCCATGGAACCTCCACCTCATCAGTAACAGGTTTTGGAGTTGTTATGGCTTGAAGTGTGATGAATATACGGGCTGTCACAGGGTCACCCTGACAGAGGTGCTGCCCTGAGGGTTGGACATGTTGTCTGGACGACTATCTCCAGCTCAGAGCCTGGATGTTTCCTACACAGGAGAGCCTTGAGAGAACCAACTGGATGACCGAGGAGCTGGACAGTAGATTAGGCTTTCAGAGCTCCCCTTCATGATGACTAGCCCATGGTTTCTTATGGGTAACTATCTGGTCTTGTTCCTCTGGGGCATCTTCCCTTGTTCTCGGTGACAGCACCAGGGTCACGTCTGTCATCATCTGGATAGCTGCTTAAAGGCCTAACAACTGTTAACTACAACAGCAAAGCAAATGTCACACACCAACGGAACTTACAAGTGCTTACAAAATCTGTATTTTAATCCCAAAGACAGAGCACTCAGAGACCGTTTGTAGAGGGAGCCCCAGGTCTGCTTTGATAGAGGCATGGGGCCAGTTCACGGGATGCTGCTGTGACAGGCAGTGGTTTTATCAGCCCAAGACCTGGGAGCAAGAGGCCGTGGAGCAGTCACAGCAAGGCAATGTGGGCAGTGGTCATTTCCAGTGCCAGGAGTCCTGGTCCTTTTCATCTGAAGCAAGATGAATAATCACGTATGCTTCAAGTCAGAGAAAGGAAAGTGTGGGTTCTACTCAGTTCTCCAAGTTTGTCCATAAGAACACCAACCACCACCCTACCTCACCACTGCTGAGGCCGTCTGCTCTCTCCTTCCAGCCATAAGCAGGTCTGGAGTTTGCCCCGCAGGCCTAGCACCCTGCTCCACTCAGCAGCAAACTCCACCTCCTTCCTGCCTCTCTTTCCTTCGTCTCCACCGTCCACTCCTCTTCATCCTCACTCTAACCAGTGTCACAGAGCCTCAGTGTCCCAGACTCCTCTCTCTCCATCGTTCCTTTGGAAATAGTCCTCTCTTGTCACTAACATGGCCTGCTGTCTGTGGGAGGGTGGGTGCATTCAGATGCTTCTTATCTGAATTCTTGGCTCTCTATTTCCAAATATCTACGGGACAAGGCTTCGAGGGTGCCTGGACTTTACCTAAAACACAGCAGCTGTGAGCTGAGTTTATTGTTCACTGCAATATCTTACCACATGTGGGATTATAAGAGACTCCCGGAGTAGGGAGAAAATTTCACCAAATGACTGAGTTATAAGTTAATTCTCAATTCTTACCTTGCAATTCTAAGATACAAACTCGGCTTTGTTTTGTTTGTTTTCACTCTCCACTTCCTGGGGGTTGATCTCTATGTTGCCAGGCTTCGGGGCAGAAAACTTATGGATTAGCTGGGACTTCTCTCCCTCTTGGTATTCCTCGATCTAACCCATCACCTCGCTTTTGAGCCCAGCACCCTGCTTTGTTCTTTGACGCGTCTCTCAGACTCCCTCTCTCCTGCTTCCGCTCACAGCCAAGGCCAGACTCCAGTCATCACCACCGATAAGGCCTCCTGCCCTGGTACCTAGCCTCAGCTGGGTGCCCTTCCAATTAATCCTTTTAAACTACAGCTTCCTGTTCTGCCTTCTTCAACCACACAGGAGGGTCCCTACTGAATTAAATCAAAAGCTGCCATCTGGTTTCCAGGGATCCACATATCCATTCAACGCTGGTTCTTCCCACTGCAAACATACAGTTAATCCAGTTCGGTTTGCTTTTCCTTCTTGTGACAGGTACCCCACACCTGGCCTGAATACATTCCCTTCTGTTGGATTAGCTTGTTTGAAATGCCAGTTTTCCTTCCACTTGCCTAGGTACGACATTCTCTCTCTCCCCTCCCTGCAGTCTTCTGGGATGAGCCTGATCAGAAGCAACAATTTAATGCTGGGCAATACGGGCCCCTCCAATTACTGAACAGATAATGGGTATTGCTAAGGGTGTCACGTGTCTAACACATGAATTACATGTGTAAACAACATTTCCATTCTTCAGCTGAGAGACCACCACGATGAGTTCAAGAACAAGTGTAAAGGATGGAAGTGAGATCTGGATGAAACGAGACCGGCCCAGAATCTGAGCACTTAAGACACTGTGTACCCTCTGTCGGGTGTGTGTGTGTGTGTGTGTGTGTGTGTGTGTGTGTATGTGTGTGTGTGTGTGTGTATGTGTGTGTGTGTGTGTGTGTGTGTGTGTGTGTGTGTGTGTGTGTGTGTGTGTAGCTCAGAATCCAAGCACTTAAGATACTGTGTAGCACTCTGTCCGGTGTGTGTGTGTGTGTGTGTGTGTGTGTGTGTGTGTGTGTGTGTGTGTGTGTGTGTGTAGCTCAGAATCCGAGCGCTTAGACACTGTGTAGCACTCTGTCTGGTGTGTGCGGCTCTTAGCACAACACAGACCCTCCAGGCTGGTGTGCTCTACCCTCACACTCTTCCACAGCACCGTCACTACATCTGTCAAACCACAGCTGCTCAACAGATGCGGTAACAGAAGAAAAGGTCAACACCCAATGGCCAAAGACGCTATCTTCTTTGACAGAGACTTTTAGAGACTAAACACAGAGAATACTGACACTGTAACTGCAGCTTTGCTGTTGATTCATGTTGGGAATGAACTCATTCTCACAATACACTCAGCATACCTGATTCTGTGCTCTCAGTTTTAAGAGAACACCGAATAACTGACCAGACTTGACATCAGGATGGCCCATCCCAACTCCAGGCCACAGTCTGGTTAAAGGACTCGCTGCATGTCTAGTGGCCAGCCAGGAAGGCCGCCTTCCACTCTGCCACAGACAGAAATGGTTCTTGACTTGGTGGCTTCCTGTGACAGTGGCATTTCAAATGCTCACACAAACACTGCAGACACCTTTTGTCCTGAATCTGCCTTCTGCAGGAAGAGCCAGGAAACGAGAGTGCTCTGCAGTGATGGTCCGAACAAAGCCAATGGGGGGCGGGGCCGGACCGAGTGCGAGAATGGTCATCCAGAAATGAGCTTCAATAGACGTGAATGAAATGGTTAAAGATTCAATTTAACAGAAGTAAAAAGAGGGGCTCCAGAGTCAGGCAGATCCGGGCTCTAGGCTTTAGAGCCCAAGTCAGTTTCTTGTCCCTAACTTGGGATGGCGGTAGGTATAAAGGACTCAGCAGAGTGTCTGGAGCCTGGTGACAGCTGACTCAAGAGAACGCAGCTCCTCCTGTGTCTGGATGGATGTGCAAGGCACTGAGGTGCCCTAACAAAGGCCCTCAGCACCATCGACCCCCCAAACTTCAAAAGAGGGAAGAAGATGAAGAGAATCCCGACTCATTCATCAACCACCGAGAATCTCCCCAGTGTCCACTAGGCCCCCAAGCACGGTGTGAGGCACTCTGAGGTCATCGGGAGTGGGGCACCTCCTGTGGGAGTTTTCTAGACAGCTGAAAGAACAGAGAGCTAAAATGTAGTACCGGCTTGAAGAAGATGAGCAGGTGATGTAGGAAATGAAGAAGTGAATTGGGAGTAAGAACGGCAGCGAGAGGAGGCGACGAGAAGGATGCAGTGACCCGTGACTTTCACTGAGAGAGAAAGGATCATGGCAGAGGCGAACACCAGCCTTGGGGAGGGGGGGGGGGGCTTCCACACATCACTAGCTCTTAGTGGCTCCCTGGCTGTTTCTGGTGCCAATTCTACCACATTCTCTCAGAAAAAGAGGATCTCCTCCAGCTAAAGAACTGGGCCAGCGGAGGAGGTCCAGCCAGTGCAGAGCAAAGAACGCCAGGTCGACCCCACAGAACATGGTCTGCACCCTAACAGCGCTTCCAAGAGGGAGGAGGGTTGGCTTCAACGACAGATCCTGCTTTTCTAAACCAGAGAGCCACCCAAAGCCTCTTCAGTGGTGGAGCCACAAACTCTGCAAATAATTATACACAATATCAGGTGATGTGTGGTGACTGTAAAGTCACCCTGAAGAATAAACGAAATCACAGAGCATGCCAGTCACAGGAAGCTGACTACCTGGCGGAGGGCAGTGAGAGGAGGCCAGGATATCCCGAGTGAGGACCTCAGCAAAGCTGACCCGACCTGGAACTCTGTGGTGAGTCAAACGCAGCAATCATTTCAAACCTGGGCAAGTTTGGTAGAGGAAAACCAGTAATTCTCATACCAGATACTAGGCCAAGGGGTGACGTGCAAATTTCCCAAATGCCTCTGAAGTAATAAACAGAGTGTTTCCAGTTACCCTGGTAACATATTCTGCTAAGATGTCCACTTTTAAGTTCATAAGAGTTTAGCATCATGTTTTTAGAATAAGTATAAATGAAAATCCAGGGCACAATGGACTGGGATATTATTATTATAATATTATTCCCTTTGAAATTTCAGCATGCCAGTGGGTAGGAAATCTGACAAGGTGACAAGGATTAAGGAAGAGTATTGTCTCACCAGGGACATTGGTAGAGGAGGGAGGAGAGAAACCAGGAGAGCCAGGGGCCAGAGTGGGGTTTGAACATACTGCCAAGCTATGGGCTGATTAATTAGGCACAGATCCAAGGGCTGGTTGGGATAAATCCACGGAAGAAATATTTAGGATGAAATGGTGAGCAAGCTCCCCGGGGAGCTGAACAGGGAGCATGGGTAGAGGGGGGTCTTGGCAGGCCCATCACTGGGTTTAGAATGTAGAAACACAGGACAGATCAGATCTGGCCACCCTCAGAGGGGCCTGGGCCACACCAGGCACACTGGGCTAGACAGTGTGAACAGCACCAGTTTGGGGATGTCGCCTGGGACAGGCTCAAAATGCTGGGGCTCGGTTGTGAGTCTTGAAAGAAGCCCAGGAAGAGGAGATAGACAGAAGACGAGCCCAACTTCAGGTTGCTCTTGGAAACTGCCCTCTGCCTGACATCTGGCCGTGTCTATGCCGCTGGGACCCAAGGGAGACCAGCTTGTTGGGCTCAGCACCCTCCTTCAGTTAGGAGAAAAGGACTTGTAGCTGCAGGCAGTTCGAATGTGCCCTGCCTGTCCCTGGTTATCCAGATGATGCAAATAAGGTTCCTTCTGCCAGCAGAGCAAACAAGGAAGCCAAAAGACATTTCTGATGTTTGATGGCAGTCTGCAGTTCCTATGTACACACTTTAAAATCACAGAGGGTGACCATCTGCTTCCTTACTGATGATTACCAAGAAACGTGGGCTTTGCAGACCAAGGACTTGCTCCTGACCACTCATAAACAACTGCCAAGCAGCTCGGCCCAAAACAGCACGAGGGAGTGGGAGATGCCCTGGGGAGCACAAAGCAGGACTACCTGTGGGCTGGGCAGATAGAGGGAGGTGCCCGAGAGCCGGCTCTGGTGACCTGTGCTGGCAACAGGCCCATCCGCATCCTCTGGGCCAACTCAGAGAGCTGTCCAAGGATGTAAGTGGCAGAAATCAGTTCTCCCCCATGCTGAAAGCCTCTTTAATCTTAAAAGGGACTGGGGAGAAAAGGGTGATTCAAAGTCCCCTTCCTTTCATTTCATCCGCCTTTCAACACAGCCTTGCTAAGAGGGAACGAGGCTCCCAACAGTTCGTCTCCATTTCCCAGCATCTGACCTGCTCCCCTGACTACTAATCTGGGTTGAAGCTTCAGCAGATAAACAAAGCAGACCCTCCCAGGAACAGCAGTGCAGGGAGCTGGAGACTCAGGAGGCAGAATACCAATGAAGACAACCTCGGCCTGCTGACAGGGGTGCACCCAACTCTGGCTCGGGAAGCTTCATGGAGGCAGCTTGGCTCAGTTGTGCTCATGGGGATCAGCACACGGCCTCTGGCAGCTCTGGGGATGATAAACTGCCCACGTGGGCCTGGGGGTGGTGTGGCCACTTCACTGCAGCCTTTCACGGCTCTGCTGGAGGGCAAGCGAGTTTCCTGCCTATACTGAAACAATGGCCTGCATCGGGAAGAGGTTTGCTTTTTGTTCAAAGATGGTCCACTTCTCTAGCAAGGAAAGAATTTGATTAAATTCAGTAATTACCAGCGCTCCATCCCTCCCCACCCTCTTTCCCTGCTGACATTTGCTGTTCAGGGCACAGCACACAGTGTGGGAATGGGGATGCTGTTGTTGACAGAGAACGAGAAATCCATCCGCTGGAGGAATGGAGCGCAGGGAGGACATCTCATGGTGAGATCAGCCTTGATCTGACACTGGATTACAGGGGCCTCTCGAGCAGCTGATTAATAATTCTGCAGGAGCCCTTGAGCTGGAACGCGGGAGCTCTGAGTCTAATAATCCCCAGTCGTTGTAACAAAGGAAGGACAGGAATTGAATTCACAGTTCTGCATTGTGAAACTGGAAATCTGAAAGGAACAGGACCCAGTCCGTCCTGGCTGTGTTTGTCAACCTAGCTGCCTGCTTGTTTGTGCTAAATGGCTACTGTGCTTTTTGAATCCAAAATCTGATTATATTTAATTAGCACGGGCATCTGGGATTTCTAATACACAAAGAGTTATTAAAGTAACAAATCTTTCTAAAATATGTTCTCCAAGAAAGAATGTGTTAATTTATGCAGTAACAATTCTTAACGTGAAATAATGAACATGAAAACTGTAACAATTATGAATTCTTTGTAGTCTAATTTATATGTGAATTTTACTCCAGACAATAATCTATTCAATTTAAATTCTCAATACTGGGAGTATTTGAACAGACACATTTTTCTTCTCCTACTTAATTCACAAACCAATAGTCTTACCCAAAGTTCTAAATGGCCCTGTTTTGTTCATATCGTCCACAGACTCAAAGATTACACTGTCTTGACATTGGCTTTCTAGGTGATCATCTGGCTACTGTTTTAGAACAAATCAATGAACTAACCACACCCATGGAGAAACCCCATGCTCCTGTTCTCCACCATGATTCAATGTGGGAGGAGGAGCCTCCTGCCAGGCTCCTCCTACCCCCACAGCCACCGCGAGGGGGCTCACGGGAGGCTGGGGCTCCGAGAGCCTGAGATCTGGACGAAGGTGGAGTTAGCATCTGAACACAGGCCCATGCGGCTCGGCAGCTCCCGAGAGTCCCCAAAGACAAGCTCACAGTGTGCAGCCAACACTGCCAGAACAAACCAAGCTTTCTGGGGTTCTCACAGCAATTACAGTACTTGATTTCCTGGAAGCCCTGTGCGCACCGCTCAGAGAGCAGACAAGTATGTCTGAAGAGGGGGAGGAGAGGGCAGACCACAGCTATTTCCATTGCTACACAGCAACAGTGACACTTAGTATGTGCTCTGTGCTCATGGGGGCTATATTCCTGTTTTCAGGCCAGTGTCCCCATAGAGGAGCAGCAAGATCTGTTTTAGTGATGTCCAGAAGAACTGCTAGCCAAGGTCCAAGAATGTAAGCACCAAGGAGCACATGTGCTGATGTGTAAAGCTGCTGAGCACGTCCACCTGACGTCAAACACACGTTTTTATAATAAAATAAAAATAAAAAACATATATGCCTGCAGCTCGGGGCCATGCATAGTTCGTTTCCCTCCCTCCCTCCTTTTCTTTCTTAGAGACAGTTTCTCTACACAGCCCTGGCTGTCCTGGAATTCACTAAGTAGACCAGGCTGGCCTCAAACTCAAGAGTTCTGCCTGCCTCTGTCTTCCTAGTGCTGGAATTAAAGGTGTGCACCACCAAGACCAACCATGGATAATCCTAACAGGAGGAAAGAATAAAGGTCTGTACAAGACACTGGAATGGCAGAGGCTAGCTGACTTGCAGCTGAGTTCAGGACAGAGGGTCCTATGGGACACACGGATAGAACCAGAATGCTGGTTGTCCAGATAAAATAGACTGGCCTAGGCTAAAAATGATGACGTGTACACACACATGTACACACACACACACACATACACACACCCCAATCTATCCATCATCTACCTATCTACCTATCTATCTCTCTATCTTCCATCTCTCTCTCTCTCTCTCTCTCTCTCTCTCTCTCTCTCTCTCTCTCTCTCTCTCTGTGTGTGGTGTGTGTGTGTGTGTGTGCACACGCACATGCGTGTGTATGGTCTTACAAGTCCCTTCCTTCTATTGATTAATAACAGTTTTTCTCTATGAAGTACTGTTTAATGAAAACCTTTTCTATAGAAAACATGTCTTAAAAAGTTAAGGTTATAAAAATGATTCTTCGTCGTATTTTACCTCCCTCAAAGCATTGTTATATACTGCTACTTAATTCTCATACGACTCCTGAGAGGTAGTTACTATTACTATCTACTTTACAAAGAACAAAAAGGAGGCCCAAAAGGTAGCTGGTTTGCTTGAGGGTACCCTGTGGTTGATATATTGTGTACCCCAATAAACTTATCTGGGGGTCAGAGAACAGAACAGCTACTATATTAAACATAGAGGTGAGGCAGTGGTAGCACACGCCTTTAATCCTAGCATTATGGAGGCAGAGATCCATCCGGATCTCTGTAAGTTCAAGGCCACACTGGGAACTGAGCCATGCATGGTGGCACAAGCCTTTAATTCCAGGACTTGAGATCTCATGTCTTTGCTTGAGAAAGATACACACCTTTAATCCTAGGAAGCGATGGCAGGAAGCAGAAAGGTATATATGGCATGAGGACCAGGAACTAGGGGCTTTTAGGCTTTTTAAGCTTTTAGGCTTTTGAGCAGCAGTTCAGCTAAGATCCATTCGGGTGAGGACTCAGAGGTTTTCAGTCTGAGGAAACAGGATCAGCTGAGGAGAGGTTGGCTGTGGCTTGTTCTGTTTCTCTGATCTTTCAGTGTTCACTCCAATATCTGGCTCCGTGTTTTTTATTTAGTAAGACTGTTTAGAAATTCGTGTTACGGTACCCTGCTTGTCAGTGACAGAGGTGGTTTAACCTAGGGGTCCTGGTTTCTAACCCAGGTAAGTGATGTAACTACATCTGGCTTTTAAGTTTGCGACACCACTCCATGAGGCAGTCACTGGCATTGCCAATCTAGGCCTGCCATGACCAGCCCTTCCAACAGTGCAGGAGATGGGGTGTGTGTTTCCCACCCTGAAGCCTCATCTGTAATGGTCACGGGTGGGATTAGTACCACTGTTCCTCAGCACGGTGGTGGTCAGCTGTGGTGTGTGTGCTCAGTGGAGTACTAGTCTGCTGTGAGAAGCTAAGAACTGCCACAGGAAGCAAGAGTGTCACGGCGTAAGGATGGGATAGGAGGCAGACCCAACAGTGTGTCATGGCTAGATGATGCTGTTCCTACAAGTGGTAGGTTACTGAGGAAAGGAATCTGTGGAGTTACACTCATGAACTTCCCTTACCAGGCAGAATGAATTTGTAGGGATAGACAGAGAAAACAGAGCCCTCTCTGGGGGAGGGTGGAATGAAAGAGTCTTCCCAGGTCTGTCTTCCTCTGTGAGGTGGTTTCAGGACTACCTGCACATAGAAAAATATTCTCAGCTACATACCAGATTCATTCATTTTACTGGATGAATGTAAATTGAAAAAAAAAATTGTGTCCACAGATCTGAGTGTGCTAGGTTCAAGTCAACATTAGCCAGTCCTCAGCTGCTTGAGAGGTCAGGAAGGAAGACGGAGTCTGTGCAGAATTCTCCTACCCATTCTCATTCTCTGTTAGAAAATGATGGCCCTGGGACTGGACAGGGGAGACAGAGGTATGTCTCACTGCCCTGGCCCAGGTGGGGGCTGTGGTAACTTCTGGAAGGATCAAGGGAACAGGAATAGGGAGGTGCCTGTCAGCAGAACCAGGGGAAGGTGGAGGTGACAGGGGGTGGGGGAGGATGAGAGCTGGAGCACCTAGCTGTGGCTGTGGCTCAGGAGAGGCCATCCCGCGGGCCTCTCTGGGTTTAGATGCACCAGCATGGATACTTCACATGCAGCCAACCCCAACTCGGGCTCATCCTCCCTCTCAGAAGTAAGATGTAGATGCTCTCTCATTGCCCTACTGCCTGCTCCACCCTAACCACTGCCCACACTGCCTCCGGGGATGCTCTCTGGCTGCTCTTCCTTTCTCCTGCACAGTAGCTGGTCTTTCCAGGGCTGCCCTACCCATCTCCAGCAGCCTCGTCCCGTGTTAGACCACACAAGAACAGCGGTGACCGTGACCGGTTCCCACAAGCTGGGGCTGCGTTCAACGATGGGAGAACACACGGAGCAGTAAGATGCATCTTCATTTAAAGACAAGCAATCGCCCATGGGAGAAGACAGCTCGCCCAGGGCCCCGGTCAGTGGGCGGTACTGCTGGGCTTCACTGCCTGACTCTGATGTTCCCGTGGTCCTCCTCACGCTAGCCCTTATGAGCCCTGAGGCTTCCTCCATCTTTCCCCTCTCGCTTCCTTCTTCCTTCAAGTTGGAGTCTTGCTATTTTGCCCAGGCCAGTCTCAAATCCTTGGGCCGAAGAGACCTTCCCTCCTCAGCCCCAGGAGTAGGTGAGGCTACACAGGTACAGGCCTTGGCTTTGGCCTGGGTGTCTTCATGAAACAACTTCTTTTATAAACAAAGCATTCAAATACCTGCCACGGATTCTTTAAGAGACTCCAGATGGACAGAATTTAGTGCCGAGCTTATGACTAAACAGGAACTGGGTCTAATTGTGAGATGTCCAGGTGATTACGAGGAATCCCAAATGTTTCTAGTTGCTTCTAGACTGCTGTCAGTGGAGGATTACCATGCTAGGCGCTGGTCTTGAACCTCCCGTTGCCAGCAGGTTTCTGCTCACAAGCTGGGGTGGAGGGGGTGAGTGTGGGGCTTACAGGATCAACACCACAGGAAGCCCTGCAGCAGAGCTCCACGCTGCAGGGGTGTCCGTGGCCTGCGCTGTCACACCTTGTTGCCTGGTGTGTCTGTGTGCAGTGACAGACACTGCAGAGCACCCTGAGACGGGGAACTCACAACTGTTTTGCAAACAATTGTCATTCACGGTCCTAAAATAGCTGCATCTGGCACATGTTTCAGAACACTGCCTGCGCTCCCACAATCAAGATGCGGCACGGCTGTGGCCTGCGGGTGACATAAAACCCGACTTGCAAATATTATTAGGCACATGGACCAGCTGTCTAGAGGAGCTGATTAATCCCCGGCAGGAACGCCGGCATGCAGCACGCATGCCATCTGCAGAATACATTGGCAAATACATGCCGGACCTTTCTATCTAGTGGAAAGGCCAGGGTGGGGCCGACCCAGTGCAGGAATTGTAGAAACAGCTGGGCTATCCAAGGCTGGAAAATGAAACTCTCTCTAGACCCCTGACACATGTGAGTTTGAGAGGTTGCCCCTGAAGGCTTTTTCCATAAAATAAAGGGGAAGTAGGACTTATGACTAATTCTCTCCATTTTTCACACTCTGCTCTCTGATTCACTGTCTCGATGAGAGACAGCGGGCACAGCTCGAGAGCATGCCTGTACTGTTCTGAAATCCTGGTCTTTCATTGCGAGCTTCGTGACTTCGAGAGCAGCACCAACGACTGCTAACTTTCTGAGTCTCTTTCCTGCCTCTCGAAAGTCAGGCAGTTCCGGCTCCACAAATGCCCTGGCCTTTCCTTGTTCTCTGCTTCAAGACAGTATCTCCTTCCATAGTCCAGTCATCTCATTCTTACTTACCCCATCCCAGTGTTTGGGTTGGTAAAGGAGAGGAAGAAGAAACAATGTTCTATCTAAGAGGGAAGGATTGGGAACCAAAGTCAAGGAAATGCTGAACAAAGGATGAAGGCTGGTCCTCGGAAAGAAGCTCAGACAGAGGTCGGGATGTGATGGGGAGGCGGGGCCGGAAGGCAGGCCCCAGAGCAGAAGCTGACACGAGAGGTGCCAGTCACTTAAGACCACTGTTTTAGGTACCCTAATGAACGATGCCAGGCCCTTCTAACAGCACCTCTGTTAGCATCTGCTGGCTCCTGGCCCTGCCCCCTTCTCATATATGGATGGGTGAAGGGTGTTAACCACAGACTCTGCAGAGTCCAAAGTCTGGTTCAAAGTGAGAAAACAGTCTTGAAGCGCCCCCTCTGCCACTGACATCTCTCTCACACAGAAGGAAGCCCCCGGGTTCTACTGGAGCCATTGGCTAAGTCAAATATTCGGATATCAACCTTCACCTGCTCTCCCTCGGGGCCAGGGCTCTGCTCACATTCCCTCAGACCCTCGTGGCACATCGTGTCACCAAAGTCATGTCTGCATGCCTCTCTGCTTAGAGACACAGTCTCCTTTTGTGTTCCCCAACTCTGGATGTGTGTCTGTGGACATGCTCTACCCCACGTGATCCCTCGGGGAGGCTCACTGTGTGGGCACAGGCTCCAGGACAAGCAATGCCACATGTTGGAGGCGTTCAAATAGCCGAGCTGTTTGCCCAACATGAAATGGAGCATTTGGACAGTGTCTGGAAGCAGGCAGGAGCTAGTCTGACATTTTCCCTTATCTTTCATCATACTTCTGAGTCAAATGAAAGAAGGGAAGAATTGGCATTAAAAGCAAAAAGGAGAGAGAACTAGGAAAAGAAGCTTCTAGAAATGAGCGAAATGGCGATTATTCATTCCGAAATTGTAGAAAGCACCATCCTGCAATATATTCCAGTTACTGTTCAGCCTGGCTCAGGTGGCCAGGCTTTGGTTAGTATTACCAATGAAACCCACCCTCTGCTGAGTTCCAGGCATTCAAAGGCAGAGAAGCCTCCATAGTTGCTAGTTCCTCACTCTGTTCCACACCTGGACATGTAAACAACCAGGAAGGCAGAAAACACCCTCGGGAATTCCTTCCTGACATCTGGAGTTCTACTAACTCACATACAGTCACCCCAGTGGGCTGGCTTCGGGTTTGGTATGTGCTTTACATAAAGACTGTCTGTGAAGTTTTGCAAGGATTGAGTGGAGGCAAAGAAAGAAAGAGAGAGAGAGAGAGAGAGAGAGAGAGAGAGAGAGAGAGAGAGAGAGAGAGAGAGAAAGAAAGAAAGAAAGAAAGAAAGAAAGAAAGAAAGAAAGAAGGAACTGCCACCCTCCAGTTCCTCCAGACCATCTCTTTCCCCTTCACTCTGTGCTCTGAACTCAAGAGGCTTCATCAAGGCTTCAGTCTGAGGCTGGCCTGGTCGGGGCCCTGGAAGGCAGCTGCAGACTGAGGTCAGGATCAGCCTCCATGCGCCTCTGCGGGCTCTGTACTAGGAGGCGCCTTCACTCTGGCACTATCCACTCCTCTTACCTTCCAAACTTGGCTGCCCTGATATTAGCTCTGAGGCACTGTACTGTGCTCAGTGTTCTGAATCCCTGCTTGTTCCTTTGTAAAAAGACTGTTATTAGTCTTCCCTTAGAGTGTCACCTGCTTTCTGCTGGGACATGACTGATTGGGAACGAGCTATAACTTGGTTTCCCAGAGCATTCTTTTTCCAAAAGCAGAGCACTGTGGACCTTGACACTTCCAGAAAGGCAGGCGGACCATGCGGTAGACACCTGCTCACCAAACCAGTACTGCACCCATCTATTGGGCCCACCAATCCCCCACCTGAGAACTGTCATACTCTTGCCAGCTCAGAGAAAAAAGAAAGGGCAGCCGGAAGAAATCCAGTCAAGAGGAAGGCTGTGCAAAGCAAGGATGCAGTCAGGAGCCTGTCACGGGATCTCCCACCTTGTCTCGCTGTGTACTCGTTGTCTTCAATCAACCGCGCCAACCCGAAATCAGCAATCTTGCAAATGAGTCCGTTCCCCACCAGAATGTTCGCCGATCGCAGGTCTCTGTGGATGTAGTTCATCCGCTCGATGTAAGCCATTCCTGCAGCCACCTGGGGAAACCGAGGGGAGGGCACAGCTGTCACACCACAACCCTCATGTGCCCATGCCGATACAGCCACGCCTGACCAAGGCACCCCACAGCCTACCTGTGCTGCCATGTCGACAAGATTTGGCAACTTCAGAGCTCTCCCTTCTCCATCTTTTAAGAAATCAAGCAGACTTCCTATGAGTGAAGCATAAAACAATATTAGTTTACTCGGAAAGGCAACAACTCCTTGTGGGCTGTATGTGATTTCCTTACTGTAAGTAAAGGACAGCTGAATGGGACAATACCACCGAAAGAAAAAGAAAGGTTTGTATAAAAAGCAGAGAAACAAATTCCAGGTTTTAAGGAGCAAGTTTTAGCGTCTGGAAATAAACAGCAATTATTCTGTTTCTCAGGACAAAGAGTTTGGTAGAACTAGAAGAGATGAACTTCATCGCCTCTTCTGTCACGAGGAGGGAAGGGTATGTCAGGAACCGAACCATGGTCACATGGCCCCGTCACCCCTGCAGAGGGGAGTGAGCACTGAGGACGCAGTGCTGGCACCAGGGGCGTCCTCTGCCAGGGAATGTGCCGGAAGTGCCCATCCTCAGGCTCCGGCCCAGGCTCCACCGACTGCGTCAGAGACTCTGGAGTCAGACCCAGACACCCCTGTTTCCCGAGGTCCTCAAGGTGACTCCAGTACTGGTGAGTTTTAGAATCACTGACTCATTTTCAGGTCTGAAGCTGTGAATGCAGCGTCTGAGGAATGTGGGGCAGAGAGCTTCTTAATTAGATCACGGGCAGCCAGGCCTCTGCCTCAGACATCTGAGACAAACAGACAGAGCTGCAGAGCCACGCTTGGAAGCTGCGTGAGGAGGCCCAGAACTGACACCAAGGCGGAGATAATCAGTTGCAGGAGCTGGGGGCACATGATGGCCCTCAGTGGGGTGCGTTTTTTTTTTTTTTTTTTAAAATGCTTTAATCACAAAGCTATTTACAAAATAACCCTGGATCCAAAGGGCAAACAATCTGCCAGGAAAAAAATTCCAATTATATTTTAAAAGAGAGTGCAGAGAAAAGAAAAATTACACTAGTGTCTTCTAAAGTACAATGCACGGCCTTTTAAGGCTGCTTCTTGTTTGCCTCATTTATTTTTCCAAAACAAAGTGCTCTCTGGCTTCATCCCCAACAATGCTGGTTTGATTATAATGATGTACACATGCACACGTGTGCGCCAATACATGACTGTTCAGGGAGGGGAGGGAATAACTGCATATCGTTTCTTCACCTGACATTTGAAGAGAAAACTGGGGAGAAAGATGTTGATCTGAAGCCTGAACTAACCCACCAATTGTCTGCTATTGATTATTTAGCCCTAAAAAGGGAAATGTAAGAGAAGCCACTGATTCAAAATGGCAGCAGGTTTTATAGCCCTCTACATTAGCTCTGATATAAAACGGGAGGTTTTTTTGGTTTTTCAAGACAGGGTTTCTCCGTGTAGTTTTGGTGTCTGTAGACCAGGCTGGCCTTGAACTCACAGAGATCCGCCTGGCTCTGCCTCCCAAGTGCTGGGATTAAAGGCGTGCGCCACTGCTGCCTGACTTAAAATGGATGTTTTAATTATGAAAGGAACACTCCTGATGTGTAACAGGCCAAAGTGTACTTCTCAAGACTCTGGGGGGCAAACTCAATGACCCCCCTTTTCTAAGTGTTATCCTGAGTGAGCACAGCTGGCACATTCCTGAGGGGAATCCCTGGCCCATGTAGAAGCTGGGGGCTAAGTAACAGTCCCTGGAACCTGCAGCCGGCCAGCAGGAGGCGGAGGTGGGGGAGCGCTGTCGTACCTTTACTCATGTACTCCGTGACGATGTAAATGGGCTCCTCGGACACGACGGCGTACAGCTGCACCAGTTTATCATGCTTTAGCTTCTTCATGATCTGTGCCTCCTCCAGGAAGGACTCCGGAGACATGGTGCCCGGCTTAAGAGTCTTTATGGCTACTTTTGTGTTTCCATTCCAGGTACCTACAAACATCCACAAGACTAAGTCAACCCAAAGATACTCTTTTCATGGGGAAAATAATTTTGACTAGCAACTATGTGCATAAAATCAGGCTTTAAGTTTTAAAAAACCTTAAATGGTTCTTATGAGCAAAGACAATTGCAAAGGACTCAGTCATGTATTTCAACAGAAAAAATGAGTTTACTCATAGTTGTTTAATAATTCACTAGTTATTGAATCAATTTCTATTTGCTATACATCAGTCTTTATTATGACTCATCCATTTAACTATGAATTTACACCAAAAAGCTCTGGGCTCTTGAAGTGATGAGAGTCTAGGATTTTAGAATTGGCCTGGGTATCCAATAGTTGTCCCTCAGATAACAGGAAAAGCCTGGAAAAAATTAGATGAAATTCCATCTTAGAGGGTGTGCCCCCATAAAAATATGGCCACGCAGCGAGGATGCTTGGCAATTGGTTCTAGGCTTCCAGCCATCTGCACGGGATGAGTTACCTGACTGAGTCCTTTAGCAGCTGTGCTAAATGTGCCCAGAAGCAGAGGCAAGGAGCACACCGGCTCCTTGCCCACACTTCCCCAAGCAAGGTGAATCCCTCAGGCTTCTGGAGAGTCAGCCACAAGAACAATGGCTTCCAGCAGGTGGACTCCAAAACCAAACAGCAGCGAGGAAAGAAGAGAAGTATTTAAACGCTGTGTGTAAATACTTCTTCAAAAATCGAGCTGACCCAAAGGTGAGGCTGGTTTGGTTATCAGTTAGTTCATCTGTAAAATACAGCAATGGACTAGCTTTTCATTCTCTTTTGGTTCTCAAATAAAAAGACAAAATTCTGGCTTATTCCATTTTTAACTGATGACTTTGAAGGATAATTTTGTAAAGGGAAAATAAAAATCTGCTAAGTTCTGACTATATTGCTTACAATTTGAAAGAAAATACAGGCTCAATCCAAGATTGACTAACATGTAACCTGACTTCAGATCTAAGGAGCCTGTATATTAATCATTTATTATTTTGTGAAAACATATAATCACAACTGTATCCTATGGGGGAAAAAAACCTATGAAAGCCAGTGGCTTAGAGAGTTCAATGATCTCAGGAACTATCTGCCACTCAGTGTAAATGGGAACTGACAACTTTTAAGTGGCCTCCGTGATTTAACTGTTAACATTTTCCAATTTCAGCCCAGTGCGCTCTTCCTCTCTTAGCTCGGGTAACTGTCTAGGCTTCTATCCGCACTCTTCCATTCCATGGGAAACAACACCTTAATGCTCTGTAATGATGATTTAAAGGTGATAGTTCCAAAAGTTGGAAGATAAAATTTCTTATAGTATCTGTCCAATTCTTCCTGATTGTGTGATCTGATGAAATTCCTTAGGACTTACAACTTCAATTATAAGTTGGATAGATAATGAAGAACAAGTTATATAAGCAGATTTTAAATACTTGAGATAACGTCTAGACAGGGATGGGCACATTAATGTGGATTCACTATTGTAATATGCACAGAAGCTAATATATACACATGCATGTCTGTGTACTTCCATTATCCATTTGGGCATCTGTTTATGTGTCTGCATGGTACCTGCTCCGTTTCAAGCACTTTGATTACATTAACTCTCTTACTGGGGATTATACCTGAAGATCACACGTACCTGTTTATATCCTTTTAGACTCTAAGGAAGGGAGGTCCCAATACTTTATTATTTTATGGACAGATGTTTTTGGGAGGGATCTAAGTCTGTGCATGGTCTGTAAGCAAAGTTGCACCTGACCCAGAGGGTTATAAATCTCAAGGGCCCAGTGCAGTCGGCATTACTGACCAGCAAATGAAGAACGGTGTGCATGGATCTAAGATCTACAAGGAAGTTTAAACATGTCTGACATAATCCTCAAAACAGTCCAGTGGAGCAGCTATGACTCTGGTTTAACAGATGAGGAGCCAAGGCTCTGAGGTGTTAAACAGGCCCGTACTTATGCTTAATCATCCAGCAAGGGTTTAGACCCAGGCTTGGCATGCAAAAGGCCCATGACCTTTCTCTAGCTGCCCCCACACAGCATCTTACCATCCCATTCCACAGGAAGAGAAAACACCACATTCACAGTGGGTTGGCTTCCTGTCTGCAGGTGCTTAATGAGCCACATGAAATAGGACAGGTGAACACAGCAAGGTGCCACCACGTTCTGCAAACCCGGGCTTGACACCCATCTAGTTACACAGGTCAAGGGTCTCGGTCCCAATGGTCACATATGCATTTCTGTTCAAAACTGTCCTTTTCGTTGGCTTTGAGATGCAGCCAAAATAGAATGTGCCCTCTGCCTTACCAAGCCACACTTCAGCGAAACACCCCTGCCCCAGCTTCTTCTCCAGAAACAACGAGTGACGTGCAACTTCCCAAGCATCTTTAGCCAATCCAGAAGTTTGTGGGGCACAACTTGATGAAATCACAGTTAAGTTAAAACACAAACCATCAGCTTTCTCTACAGGAGAGGGAATTAATAAAGAGAACACAGTCTTTATAATCCAGAATCATGCATGCACTAGGAAAGATGGAAGGTGACGTGCCCTGAGGGCAACATCCAGCCAATGTCTGCAGCCGGCAGGGCAGGGTAAGGCGCTCTGCAGGCTGGAATTTTCCTTCCACCGGCAACAACGCAACCTGAGCCACCCGCCACTCTTGCTCTTTTCGATCTTTTTGAGAGATTCCAATTTTTTTTAAAAAATAAAAATTGAGTAATTCAAACTGTCTGTCTTCCTGGTCATAAAAAATATCTTTATTTTCACCTTCCATCTTTGATGTTTGGGATTTCCCAAACGAGGAAGCTAATAAAAGAGTAATTGAGTCTCAGCATACCCATCCATACTTCCCCAAACTGCCCATTTCCCAGTCTCTTGATCAACTGCAGGGATTCTCGAGGGATCTCCCAGACATCTTTGGTTTTGACAGACAGATCGGTAAGCCTTGGCATTCCTTTGTGACAGGGAACTACTAGGCGGCAGCAGAGACCTGCGGCTCTCTCTGGAGGAGCAGGGCAGTGGTGAGGGAGAGAAGAGCAGAACATGTAACAACAGTTGCACAGGCCACAGGAGATTCGACAAACACAAGCCAACATCGGCTGGGGGCGGAGGAGGGCATTTCAGACGTGGATTTTGCAGTGCTCCTGGCATGCTCCGTATACACAGGTGCAGAGTGCTTTGGCTTCTCTGCACTTTGGTCTAACGGACTAGCATACATATTCTGGAATTCTGAAAATGTCCTTGCTAATTTCAAACAGTACATACATAAAAATAAACATGTGACTGTCCCTTTCCCTTCTGATATCTAGATGGCCCAGGGGTTGAAGGAATCTCCCTGGTACAAATGTGTTTAAAATGTGACTTGATCACGGGAGCCCTCCACAGAAGGCTGGTCTGTCGGTGGGCCTCAGGGGCACCGGCAGCCGGCAAAGCATGTCACATGTTCTTCAGGACTGCTTCGTCCTTCTGATTCTGGTCTACCGTCCTGTGTGCTTGCACAGCTTTTATGGGCAATTTTCCACTAAAAACAAACAAACATGAAAACACAACCTTTAAACAGCTTCCTGCGTATAATGTAGGAGTCTGGATTCAAATGCAGAGTGGAAATTAACATTCACAGAAACCCAAGGACATGAAAGACAGGGAAACAGAGCTACTGCTTGGGTTACTGGGAGGTTGGGTTTTCCTCCTTCCTTTTTGAAAAGATACCTCTGAGAATCTAGCAAAGGTAAGGGGAGATCGACTAAATGTCAACAGAGAACAAGCCCTCAGGGACAGATGCAAGCCACACAGAGCCTGGACTGATAGGCGGGCAGAGCCCTCCATGTCCCTTGAAGCACCTCAGATTCAAAGCACAAACTTGGCTGCCTCTTTTCTGGGAATTCTTAGCTTCTTTTTCACTTTTCTTTTTGATGGAATCTAGTTCTGAGATGTTTAGGCAGGAAATTATTTATGTGTCAGCATTTCAAAGGCATTCTACGTGCAAGAGGGAAAGAGGAAAAGCCAATATAAAAACAAATCTAGCTCAAGATAGATTTTTTTTTCCCTGAGATTAAAAAACGTCTATTGTTCTTCATCTCCGCTCTCCTTCCAGCTTTATGATGTTATTAAGGTGCCCTTTGCAGCACACTATTTTCAAATGATCCAAACCCTGGGGATCCTGCTGATGTTTGCCTGTAATGAAATATATTTCAGCATTTGAAAAATCCTTATAACACACAGGCGTTTTGTGTATGTCTCTGAAGCTCAGGGAGATTTTCTGCTCCATTTCTCTCAATATTTCATTAGAATCCATGTAGAGTGAGAGAGTTAATGCCTGAATCATTGGCTACTCAGGTACTGTTAATTTTTTCAATTGCTCATCAATGGCCAGAATCAATTCATAGGCATTTCTTATTATTTTTAAAAGACTACATTTTTTTGTGCTAAAAATAGCACAAATATTATTCAATGTGGGGTAAAAAAGCTGGGTGTGGCTCCTGCCTGTAATCCCAGAATTCAGGAGGCTGACCCAGGAGGACTGCTGTAACTTTGACAGGTCACCTTGGGCCACACAATGAATGCTGGGATACCTAGGGCTACAAGTGAGACCTTATCTCAAAGGAAAAGGAAAAGGGGGGGGGGTCGTGTGCACATGCACTGTACAGTGGGACACACCTGTTAACCAAGGAAAGCAAGCAGAGCATATTAAACAACCGCACATAAAGCTACATACTTAGATAAAATTCACGCACATATACATGTATCCAATAATTAAATTGCCAAGAACAAAACAGTGCTGTCACTTGGTGTGACGACAGCCTAATCTTTGTTTAACGTCATCCCAACAGCTGGGTGTGATAGCACACACCTTTAGTCTCAGCATGTGGAGCTCTGCTGAGTCTGAGGCCACCAGGCCTACATAGTGAGACCCTGCCTCAAAAAAGAAAACCGAAAGTCACAATAGAGGTAATAGAGAGCTGTGGCCATACACGTAAGCCTGCGTGGGAAGCAGCCCGTGGAAAACGGAACGCAGATTTACTTCTGCTGACCAATGGTCATGAAATGCAGGGGTGTGTGTGCACCCCCACTTCAGGGCGAGCGTCAAGGGATGTTTCGTGTGAGCCTGCCCAGGGACAATCCTTTCTTCCTTCCCTTTGACAGTTCTGTACCACAGGAGGGCGGAAGGGAAAGACCTTGCCAGGACTTTTGTTATGAAAATAAAAACGACAACAACTTTTAAGATTTAAACTACTGCTTTCTACTTGGGGGAACCTCTGAAAAGCACATGAGGACAATGCTATCTGTGGTAGAACAGCAACAGAGCCACCAGTTCAAGTCTGGTGCCAGGGCGTGCACAGCAAACAGCTCTCCTTAGGGACTCCATAGGCACCTGTGATCTCCTCCTCTCCCTTCCCGCTCTGGACCCACCCACTCCCCCCACCCACTCCTCCAACCCCTCTCAGTTTCCGAACACTGAGGGTGGTCAGAATTAAGGTTACCTGAGTAATGCTGTACGAGCTGCTGAAGGGTCTCAAACTGCGCTCGGGTCGTGATGTAGTACCCGCCGTTGTCAAGCTTGCGGATTTTATAATGTTTGACATGGTCTCCTTTCATATCATCCCAATCACGGATGGAAAGTGAGTAGGCACCTGGGGAACAGGCAAAGCATTAGCGGGGTCAGTCACCCGTGATCGCCGCCTGTTTCGAGGGTCTCATTTATTTAACTATTCTATTAATTATCAAAGGACACACATACATGCATGCACACACATGCTTACACACATACACACGTGCACACCACACACATATGAGAGAGTGGGGGAGGGGGGAGGGAGGGAGGGAGGGAGGGAGGAGGGTTGTACAGACACACACACCATCTCTACTCAGTCACAGGACAAAGACAACCCTTGCTGTCCTGCCAGTGTCAGAAGATGTCAGCAACAAAATGACTCTACCCCTGGAACTAAAACTTCCCAGCTATTTTTCTAAAGTTTCCTTTCAGCTTCTTGTGTTGTCTCACACGGCCCAGACCAAATCACACTGGGCAAGGTTAAGGGCGGTACTGGACTCGAGGTGAGCTTGTCTCCTGTTTCATTTCCCATGGGGTACCTGAGAGGCGGGGAGGCTGAGGACAGAGATCATGGAGGAGCAGAAGGTGGGCACAAAGGAAATGAAGCGTTGCTCCCCTGAAAGGAAGCTCCAGAACTCTGCTGGCCGACACCTTACAGGGACAGGTTACCAGTGTATGACACATGGGGCCAGAGACCACCATTCCCGCCCCGTTGACCTACCTCCTCCCGTGGGCGCTAATGACTTATTAACAGAGGGAAGAGGGAAAGGAAAGACTGCAGAGACACTGGCACTCTGGCAAGACCCGCGTCTGAGGCAGCGATGCTGTCTGCCATGCTCCAGATCACTTCTCCCGGAGCCGTCTGCAGTTCCAGAGTCTCCGGGAGGCAGGAGGGGCCGGGCCAGCTAAGACCCTTGTGCACTACAGCAAAGCCTTCCAGCCTCAAGACTAATCCATGGACTTGAACGACAAGGCAGCTGCGTCGGCTCCAGATCTTACCTTTGGTGGTTTCGCTCTCGCGGATAAGAAAGGTACCTCTTGGGTTTCCAAAGGACAGGAGCTGTCGCTCAGCATCTTTCCGGCCAAGTTTTCCAAAGTACCACCTTTGAGAGAGATGGAGGGAAGAAAATAAGGCCACCTGTGACTGAGCGAAGCAGCTCTTCCTCCACAAATTCCTTCTCTCCCAATGTTGCCCCCGCTGTCCCCAACTGTTTACTTTTCTAGCTTCATTCAGTGCCCTTTCAATCTATCCCTGATTCTATCCTCTTTCCATCTTTCATTCTTAAAAAAAAAAAAAAACACCCGATTTGAATTGTGGGTTGTTTTCCTTCCCTCTAGGATGACAGGAACGCACATGTGTGAAAAGTGCCACCTGCATGCACAGAAAGAGAACCTGCCACCTTGTTTGAAATGCCACCTGCAGGAGATGCTTCCGCAGCTCAGCTATGAGACCCTTGATTCCTGAGCATAATTACAACTCCTGGGAAACACCAAGGCGCAGCCCTACTAGAGAGACAGCTCATTGATCAAGCATTATTTTTAACAAGAAGCTCACTCAGGATGGAGAAAGAAGAAAGGTGGACAACATTTCCATTCAAGCTCCACTTACGAGAATTCTCAAGAAAGGAAGTCAGCTCTAGCCCTGATCTGAGACAACTGTTGTCCTTGAAAGCCCGGCTTGACTGTCTCATCCCTGCGCACCTGCAGGTGTGACCTGGCCTGGGATCTGCAGCCCGGCTGTCTTGGACACAGCTGTAGGGACAGCTTACCGCACAACTGAGATCTATGCACAGTCAATGAGCATGTGCGGGGAAATGAGTCGGTGGGGTAGACCTTTTACCATCCCCTTCAAGCAAACTGATGGCTCTTTTGTGCCGTGGTAGGAAACCTTAAGTCACCTCAGGATCTCTCTTTACGTGTCTCTTGTCTCCTCTCCTGTACTGCCAAGCCCTAACCAGAGCTGGGCAACTGGTTCACATTTCAGGACTGTCTTGTAGGTGAGTGGATAAGTGTACCAAGGGCCCAGGGAAGAGTTTAGGAGCATTCCACTAGCATCCGTGTGTAGGAACAAGTTTTAGGATGTTTAACTATGGAAGCATGCAGCTTTAAAAATGACAGTCCATCACATCTGAATGTAGCTAACAAGTTCACCATCAGTCCTGTGAGGGAAAGAATTTAACTGAAGAAAATCCGGTGACTTGAGAGGGGACATTTCCCACAATCCCAGTCTAGCAATAGTTGGTGTGAAGGACATGACACAATATTCTGTGAGAAATGTCTTTCTTGGTTATGTATCAATAACTCAGTTAAGATGCCGTGTAAAACAGTGGGAAGGGGGCTTGGAGAACAGTGGAGGACACCTAACTAAGCGGTTCTTTAACACAATGCTAATTAACTGCACACGTAAAAACCATAGGCTTTATTAGAAAAAGCTACCCTAATCTAAAAAAACCTAAAATATTAAAAATCCTTATTATTATAAGTATGACTTAAATACGTAGCCAATGGGTTTCCAGTTAAATCAAAGTAATGTTATTCCGTAATTAATGAGTTTTAAATTCTGAAAAGGCATTGGAGATATTTACAAATCTGTCCTACAATAAAAATTCAGTACAAACACATGTATTTACTGATAATGAAACATATTAATAAGGAGGGGAGGGGGAGAAAAAACAGCTCAAAGCCACTGGGTGCTGGAGAAGCGGAAACCGATCTCCTTAGTACAGTCGATACAAAGGAATTAGAGGAGACACCGATCGGACCGGGGATTTGGCGAGGGTGACCAGTCTAATCCTCCTTGCTGTGCCTCAACAAATCCACAGCAGAATTTAACATGAGAGCTGCAGGCTGTGTGCACCTGACTTCCTCTCCCTTTCTAGTGGGCCAGGTCCCAGGGCTGGGCGGAGGCCAAGTTCCTGACTTCGGGACATCACTGTCCATCTCCTCTTGCTGGCGTCCTACAAATGTCTCTGAGAGGAGAAGGAACAGCGATCCGTCACTGAGCCTTTGAGAAGCCTGGAGTCTCTCGGCACTTTTCCTAAACGGCCTCCAGTGGGAGAGTGAGGCCGAGTGATTGCTAGTCAGTGTCCATCAGCCACGAGAACCACTGAGACCTCAGAGGCAGACATCACCTGAAACCCAGAGCTGCAATGTTTTCCAAGCTATGGGACTTGCTGTATGTGAAATACTTTTACCCGGAGCCAGAAGGTATGTCTTGTCAGGACTCTCAATATTTCTGATTACCAGGGAGAAGCCTCCTAGCTCACTCTTTAGTAATTATTTGCCTCCTCGGTGCCCGGGGAGCAGACTGCAGGCGCACCAGAGGCTCTCAATAATACAAGCTGCGGTTGGCATCTCACCACGTTAGTTTTTAATCTAGAGCAAGTTAGAGGGTTTTCATGTAGGGTACTCATAGAAGCTTCTAAACAAGAAAATGGACAGGCTTAAAGGAAGAGATGAAGCTAACACAGTGTATTGCAGAGACCTGACAGAAATCAGAGGGACACAGCAGCATTATATTCTCTCAACCCTTGATCACTGGTGAATTTCTTCTCTCTCCTGTGCCACGTCAGTGGCATTTTGTTGTGACAATCAACTTTTCAAAGCAGGAGTTAGAGAAAACAACAACAACAACAACATACTCTTCTGCCTGGATCGAGTCGACTGGAGCCACATAATTGCTTGGGATGTAACCAGTTTCCCCCGTTGTCAAGGAGCGGGCTTCCCACCAGTCTCCTTCCCTGCAAAGGAAGAGGAGAGACGTGACTGCATCATCCATGCAGCGGCGGCGGCGGCGGCGGCGGCGGTAGTGCTCTGCAGTCAGATTCAACGCAGCCATCAGCCCTCGGCCGTGCAGTTCTGCAGTCCTGCCCCCCTTCTGCAGACTAACACCGGCCCTAAGGAGGCCACATGGCTTACAACCCAGACCACCCTGAACTGAAGCCAGGGCTGCCTCTTGCCTTCCGGGGAAATTATGCAGCTGGACCGGTAATGCTCTCTAGGGTCACAAGGCTCTAGGTTCAAAGCCAGCAGACGGCAGAAGCAAGACTAGAAGTTCAAGGTCATCCTCAAGGCCAGAGATCCTAAAATAAACACTTTCTCATGTAGGGCTCCAGGGAGCATGCACTTGCAGGAAAAGCGATTTTCTGGGTAGCAGGTGAACTTGGATGAGGTGTGTGTGGGAGTACACGCTGCAGTCTCAGCTTACTTTAGGAAACTGCAGACTGTTTCGGGGAGGGAAGCCTGTTAGGAGGTGCAGTGAGTGATGGATGAATGCTTAGTGGACCCACCTTGCTTGCTCTTAGGAAAGTGGGAAGACAGGTTTTCTGCAGGTAGAATGATCAAGAACACCGTGAGACAAGCTTTCCTCAGACACTTTCAATTGGGGGTTATTCTATCAGCACTCGGAACTTTAGCCTGCCTGAACGTGACGAAGGGTGGGCCAGTGCACGGCTGGACAGCAGGAGCGGAAAAACTCAGAGGGCAGTGAACTCCGAGGCATGGCAGCAAAGTGCTCAGAGAGTGTGAGGCGGGGTTGCGGGAGGGTGGGGAGTGGGGATGAGTGCGGGAGGGTGGGTGGGGGGCACTTTCAACTTTAAACTCAGTTTAAAGTCACTGTACACAAAGCAGGCGTTCACATGTTTGGGTTCATGCAGGGTTTTGTACAACAAAGAGCAAGGATGGAGTGTGACCTTCCTCCCACTAACAGCGGGTGGGCGGAAGGTCGGATGTGTGGAGGTTAGCTGCGACTCTCCACCAATGAGGTCAGGAGCGGGTGGGAGGGCAGGGCTGCCCTCCTGCACTCAGGCCTTTCAGTCTGTGACTATTACAGGTGCATCATCTCCTTGCCTTCCTTTAGTCCTTGGAAGGAGCAAGAGAAACCCCAGGCCTTCAGTTTAAAAAAAAAAAAAAAAAATCGCCCTTTGGCTGGGCTCTGTGGATGCTCTCAGCCAAGGAGGAAATCCAGCATGGGACTAGGGGAGCATTCTCTCCAACCTGCCTCCTGTTCAGCTGGAGTCTTTTCAGGTTCCCTACATGACTCTTCTGAGCAGGGAAACCAAGGGGCAGTGAGTCAGGTGGGGTTTTAGAAAGTCACAGAAAAAAATGGTGACTGGTCCAAGTAGGTGTGGCTGTGGGATGACAGACTCATTCACAAGAAACCAAAGTGCTAGAAAGGTGTGTGTTTGTTTCAGAGATTTATGTTTCTAAAATACTATGTGCAGGCATGAGTGTGTCTGTGTGCAGCTCTATGTGTATGTGAGTGGAGGTGCCCTTGGAGGCCAGAGGCTCAGACTCCTGGAGCTACAGATGGTTGTGAGCTGATGTGGGTGCTGGATACCAAAACTGGGTTTTCTGGAAGAACAGCATGTGCTCTTAGCTCCTGAGCCTCTTAACTCCCGAGCCATTGTTCTAAAGATTTAAAAACACTTGTTCCTTGGCGAGGTGTGGTGGAGCACACATTTAGTCCCAGCACCTGGAAAGCAGAGGAAGGCGGATCTCTGTGAGTTCGAATCCAGCCTCGTCTACACAATGAGTTCGGCCAGCCAGGCTACATCATAGTGAGAGCCAGTCTTGAACACACTATTCCTCAGTGTCTTATTTAACTCTATTAAACAAACAGATCGACCACGAGAGGGATATTGTAATTCTACCCAGAAAGCCCTTTAATTACAGCTCAATTATATCCACATTCTTTGAAATATTTATACATATCAAAGATTTTACACAGATAAAAATACCCGAAGAATGTAAGAGCCATGTCATTTTCCAAGCACATGGAAGTCTATCCCAGCTACAACCTGTACTTGTGTCCCTCTTCTTGTAGTTCAACTCATGACTTGGTAGAGGGGTGCTCTGTGGCAGACTGCTTGCCTAGTGTGTCCTGGTTCTGAACCCCAGCACCACAGAAGGAAAAAAGGGTAACATTTTAAGTTGTTATTGTTCCCATTTCTAGCCCCACAGGAATATACATAGTTGTAAGTCTAGCATCTAAATGTGTATGTGGAAGTTATGCTAAACATTATTTGGAAACACCACCTCCATTTGAATAGTGACAATCTTTACTGCTCTGAACTTCCACTAGATGGAGACATTTCATCATTAAAAAAATCACCCACTGGCTCCTCACTGCAACCAGTGCCCCCAACCTGGGAAATGCTCCAAAATGGCGAAGAAAAATCAAGTGCTTGTAACACAGCTTACTTTCTAATGCACAAAACCGTTATCAACTTAGATATAATTGAGTTAAGTTAAGGAACAGAAAGGCTAGCATCAGTTTTGGGTGATGTCAGCATGAATGGGGTCAGGAAGCCAATACACCTTGCTGCAAGTTGGGACAAGCCCAGTTTTATTCAGGTGATTCGGCATTAAAGAAGCAAGTTCCAGTTTAAGTTAGTATTACTTGCTGTTTGGTGTAGGCACCTAAACAGTTCATCACACGTTAGAATCCAACAGTCAATACCACGGAGTTTGTACTGAGGCACAAGAAAGATACCGTCCCCGGGACTTCTGCTTTTGGGCCAGCCAGGGTCATTTTCTTTTTCTTCTCTATCCTCCAAGCAACACACAGGGACAAAGACTCAATGCATTACGAGGTAAATGTCACATCTTTTTTTTTTTTTTTCCGAGACAGGGTTTCTCTGTGCAGCTTTGCACCTTTCCTGGATCTCACTCTGTAGCCCAGGCTGGCCTTGAACTCACAGAGATCCGCCTGCCTCTGCCTCCCGAGTGCTGGGATTAAAGGCGTGTGCCACCACCGCCCGGCAAATGTCACATCTTGAGGCAGTTCCCTCCCACTTTACTCTCACTGGGCTTTGAGGAGTGATAAGACTCAAAACATCTACCAGAGGTTATTAGGCAAACAAATAAATCTCTGTTTCATACACTGTAGCACCAATTCACCTACAAATACCTTCTGCACATGGTGCTGATTTGGAGTGGGATCTCTAATATGCCCCTTTCACTCTTGACTTGATCTGCTGTAGTTACTCATTACTAGTAAATCTGCACACGAGAGCGTGTGTGTGTCTACAGAGGCCAGAGGTTGATGCTGTTGTATTCCTCAATTGCTCTCCGCCTCTCACTGACCCTGAAGCTAGCTGATTCAGCTGGACAGTGGCCAGCGATCCTCCTTGCCTGTCTGCTTCCCCAGCACTCAGCTTTCTGTGTGGGCACTGGCAGCTGGACTCACCTGCTGGTAGCTGGACCAGGTTCTGGGCTCACCAGCTGGGGGCTGGATTAGGTTCCGGGCCTTACCTGCTAAGCTATCTCCCCAGCCTATAAAGCTGTACTTCTCTAAATTGTTCTTACAGCAGCTTTTGTATTAATTCACACTGTCTTCTTGTTTTGAATCAAACTCACAATTTAACCCCTGACACTGGTTGAGAATGACTTCTAAGGTTTTTTTCTTGTTTTTTGTTTGTTTGTTTGTTTGTTTTTATAATAGCCTCTGTTCCTCCATTCCTGTCTCTAGTCCTTAAAGTCCCTCACAGGACTGTGGCTCCAGGTGCTGGGAGCCTAGATGGAGGCAGGAAGTGGCTTTGCCAAGAGCAGCCAGCCACGGAGTGCTGGAGTCTCCCTGTGTTTAGCCAACTGTCCTTCTCACTTGGAGAGAGCCTCTCTGTAACAACTTTGATCACATCTGGATAATCATTTTTTTTTTTTTTTTTGTCTGATCGTGACAGAAAAGAACTTTCAGTGGGTTCTGGGCAGTGATTTATTTCATCTGTGTAAAATGTTGATTGCATTTTAAAGACTGTTTCGAGATGTTAAATCACTAGTTACGAAGTGTGAAAACAGGGAATTAAACAGGTGAACTTAAATACAGTGCAGGATGAGCTCTGGCCTGCGAAGTCCTGAGACAGAACACTGAGAACTACCCTCCAACCTGTCGGCACTGGCGCGGCCCTTCTGGGCACTGCCCTCCTTGTACATGTGATGGTGGATGAGGGCCTCTTGATGGGGCGGGTCAGGGGGACATACAAGAGGGGTGGCAGCTGCTCCCAGGAGAACAGAGCGCCACCCTCTCCTGTCAGTGCTGAGAGCCAGGGCTGGGCGGCGGGGGAGGGAGGGAGGCCCCCATGCCATCTGCTCTGTGGTGTTTTGTTTTTCCTCCCTGGTTTCCCTCCCTGTTATTACCCCTGACTCCAGATACCATTGTACGGTACAAACCTTACTTTTCTTTTCCATAACCGTGAAAGGGGCAGTTAAATGGCCTGGAGCATGAAGAACTCCACTCTTAAAGGAAAAGCCCCTTTGCAATGTTCTCTTCTGGGAGAACAGGGCCGGAGGGCCACAGGACTCTGTAAACATTAAAAACTATGTATTGAAATAAAAATACAGAGTGGGACAGACTGCGTCCTCCCCTTAGCCATTTCTCTAAAATTCACTTTGTTGATATTGTAGGTCCTTTCTGTAACAGAGGAAGACGCCAGGGATTTGACTTGGCTGTGACCAGCATGCCCATGCCCTGCAACCTGAATAGAGACACCGTCACCACGAGTGTGCTCAGAGGGCCACAGCCGCACATGCTTCTCTCTACCCCTTCTATTACTTACTTCCGAGGCCTACAGAGTTTCAAATTTCTGGTCGACCTTGCCATTTGAAGAATACTGTACAACTGGGGAGGTGGATACAAACCCGTCAACAGACTGACAAGAAGCGTTCATCTGGGAATCAAACTAACAATGAGCGATCACAAATGGGAAGAGATCAAAGCCAAATTCCCTCTCCGACTCTCCAGCCAACCTTCTAACTCTTTTACTGGCAGATACTTCAGCTATGGTGGACGACAGCAGCCGGGCTTTTCCGAGGTCCCATCAGACAATGCACTCGGAATTCTGAACCTTCATCTCCCCCGGGCTTTGCCACCTGCCAGGACTGTGCCCTCGGCTCTCTAACCTGTGCCCTCCTGCTCTCAGATGTCACCTAACGACTGCGACACATCCTGGACAGCTGCTGCGAAGAATCAATGACAGCAATTGTAGCAGCACATGGTCAGCACCCAGGAGCTGTCAATAAGCGGCAGCTGTTTACTAGGACATTCCTGTGTCTGCAGGAGGCAGGGGTGGGGGAGGCAAAGCTCTCAACCTGGGTGCTGGTGGCACAGACATGCTTAGTTTCTGAGAATACAGTAAACTTGATGTTTGTGAAAAACTGTGGTAAGATACATATAGCATAAATGTATCAATTTTTACACTTTTCCGTGTGAGTTTGCAAGGTGGTAAGTTAGGAGTTACATTGTTATACAAGCATCACCAGGCAGAAGTCTACGCACATTTCTGCACGTATTTCAGTAAATTAAAGAACAGCACACAGGCACACCTCTGTTGGGGACGACAGTGCTCCTAATTTAAATGTCCCTGGTGTTATGTAGACAGTGTCTCTGGCGGTATTGGGGTTTACTGGTAAAGTTGGTATGTTCTCAGTATATGGGCTGAGAGTCAGAGGTGCCCCCAGGAAGGAGACAGTCTGCAGGTGACAGGGAGTCCTCTGTTGCCACACCCCTCCTCTTTCCTGGGGTGTTACCTCTTACCTCCCTCCCTATGTTCATCTTTTTAGAGGAAGCTGAGGAGCCAAGTTTCAAAGCCTTCAACTACCTGGAAATCCAGCTGGAGGAGAAGCAACCGGACTTGGTGGCATGAGCAAGCTCCCCAATGTGCCCAGCCCCAGTGGTAATCTTTCCCAATGACTGGGGAGCGCCTATCAAGACCTTGAGGGGCTGAGGCATGGCACTGCCATTTTCAGGAGCCTGGATTTCCTGCGGTTCCCTCATCCACACACACTGCCTACATCTAAGGGAGGTGATGTTTTAGAATCTAAGGTTGATCCACAGCGCCTCTTCCTCTGCAGGTAACAAGGTGGGGCTAGAAAAGGATGTCACCTTTGCCCTAAGTTCGCCTGCTCTCTGTTTACAGTCCTTCCTAGTGGTCACATTTACAACACACACTCTGCAGCCGTTCTCCTGGGGGTGAAATGCTTCTGCTCTCTCCTTACAGTGCACGGACACTCAGGGAACCACCTCCACAGGCTTCACGGCTGGGAAAAGTAGAGGACCCTGTTGCTGGCCCGAAGTGTGAGGCTTCTGCCCGTGCCCACAGCTGAGATGTGGAGATAATCTCATGGTAGAGAGCATGGGATTTGGGCAGGCAAGCCATGTGCCAGTCATGAGAGAGGGAGAGAGGGGGAGAGAGAGAGAGAGAGAGAGAGAGTGGGAGTAGGGGGTTGGCTGGCTCTTTTAAGGCTTTTTCTAAACTGCAAACACAGGGCCCTGGGGCTGGAGAGATGCTTGGTGGCTAGGAGTGCATGCATCCCAGCATCCCTGCCACAAGCCCGTGACCTAGTGCTGTGGGGTGGGGTAGAGACAAGAGGGTTCCTGGGCTTGCTGGCTGCTAGCCACACTGAAGACCAGGAGATCCAGGTTCAAGGACAGACCTGCCTCAAAGTGACAGAGGCCACCTGATGGCTTCCTCTGACCTTGATGTACACACTTGTACACCCCCCTCATACAACAGCAGCTCTTTCTCATAGACCCATGTATGTGCGCGCGCGCACGCACGCGCACACACACACACACACACACACACACACAATTAGGAAATAGATTCTAAAACAGACTATGTTCTCTGCTGTAAAAGTCCTTGAGCATACAGTGCCACGGAATACTGCACTTTTTTTTCTTTTTAACCAATTCTCTCAGGCTGTATCGCTATGAGCTGGTGAACGCGGTAAACATTCTTTCCTTATCTCCAGACAGGAAATGTGTTTGCCACAAGAACCTTTCCTCAAACCAAAAGGCAGCGTGCTCCACCTCCCCCGATCCCAAACTTACGAGCTGTTCAGTATTTGAAACTTTTCTCCTTTGTGAAAACTCAGGTCGTCTTCTGTCCGTGCTTCATAGTCATAAAGAGCCACAAACAGGGTCACTCCTGCCAAGTCGAGGAAGGACATCGTTACTCGGGGTATTAATACTAACAATTACATCTCTGCTCAAGTCTCATCCTTAAAAATCTACGGTTACTCGGCATTAATAAACACGAGGAATTGTAATTAATATGGGACACTGTGGCTAGTTATACCATGGTTTTGTAGAGGGGACACTATGACAAAAACCTGGAATTGAGGGATACCTCACTGCAACTTTGGGTGGGTTCTGACTGACATGGGTCTGCAGCACATACCCATGGCCCCCACCCACTGTCCCTGGAAGCCTGGGTATTTTATCATTCGACTCCAGCACACATAGCAGTGAATGAACAGGAAACCTGCCCTGTGGCCTGGGGAGACTTAGAGACACCTCTGTAATGGTCACCCCAAGCGGAAGACGCACTGCCCTTGGTGTCTGCAGCTGTGGCAACGGCTGCCCACACTTCCTGCCCCTTGTTTCTCCTGCCTTGAGTTCACCTGTCCTCACGGTCTCCTCACTCCTCAGACCCACCCCAGTCCTCTCACCTGCTGACCCCCGGAACCTTTCCCTCATTCTAGGAGTTTACCATCAAGAGCAAAACACACCCAGACAAAGCACGCCCAGGGTCCCACTCGGTCCCGGGCTTGCTCTACCTGGCGGGCAGAATTCTAGGACAGTGCTCCTGACTCCTGCCTTGGATCTCATGCCCGTGTGCAGCCTCCCTGCCTTATGGACACAATGACTTGATTCAAATTAATACAGGATATGGAAGTGACAGGCTATCTCCAGTGTGACACACCTTTTCAGAAGACAGACTTCTCTTCGCCACACTACCTTGCAGACTCTGGTTAAGAAGGGCGCCATGCCAGCAAGGCGCTCGTGACAACAAACTGGCTAAGCCCCAGCCAGGAACTGGACCCTGCCCAGAGCACATGAGCTGGAGCAGCTCATTCTAGTCAAACTGTGTAGTCCACACACCCTGACCACAGACTACGGCCCACAGAAACACAGGTACTAAACGTAAGATCACAAACACATCCTGTTCGAGCTGTGACGTTCAGTGGCGGTCACACAGGAAGTGATAGCTGAAGAAAGTGTTTAATTTCTCTGAATCCGGCTTCTCAGTTTGATTTGCACACACCTCAAAGTGCCCGCCATGATGGTTTCAGAGTGCCCCGCTGTTGAGGAGCCGCTGCCACAGGACCGACAAGAGCAGAAGGCTGGGGGAAAGCCATCTTTTCACTGTCTCAGGCACGTGTCCTGACCACGGAGGTTTCTCTGACAGGGTGGGGGAGTCCGGCAGGCGCCTCTATGGTCATGTCTACTTACTTCACATGTCAGTGACAGATGCCCCTCCTTTTATAATGTAAAAACAGAACCAAGCCATCTCTGTGTGGAAGGCAGCCACACCAAGTCAGACCTTCCAACCCTCTTACTCATCACTGAGGCGGAGGAGGAAGCAAAGGATGCTGGAGAGAAAGTGGACACTGCTCGTGGCCTCTGGGGACTGAAGATGATCTGCCAGAAAGTGGGACACACAACACAACCAAACCACCCAAGGAAAGGACATCTGCCAACATCCCAGGGTTCTGCTTTTTCAAAATTTATTGTTATATGTACACACTTTTGCCTGTGTATACGCATGTGCACCATATGTGTGTCAGAGGCTGTGGGGCCAGAAGAGGACCTGGATCCCTTTGAACTGGAGTTATAAGTGGTTGTGAGCTGATTGATGGGAAGTGCTAGAACAGAACCTGGGCCCTCTGTAAGAGCAGGAAGGGTTCTTAACCCCTAAGCCAGCTCGCCAGCTCCAGGGACACGACATCTGAAACTTCAAATTTTATAAGGAGTCAGATGACCTCTCCCACTAAGATTATCCCTGACTGTGGTATATACCCACAGGTTTGACAAGGAGCCCATGCTGGTGAGCTTAGTGAATGAGACATGCACAGACTTCAGAATGAACAGGGATGATGATTATGTTTGTTGAATTAAGAGTTACGGCTACAAACCACTCAATACTCTCACAGCAGAGCTGTGTATGTGTGTGCACGTGTGTCTCTCTGTGTGTGTGTGTGTGTGTTTGTGTGTGCCTAGTATACTTTTGGCTTTCCCTTTTCTTTTGTATCTTCTAAGGACAGAGGGCCCTAGACTGCCTGTCTGCTTCCTTCTCAGGCCCCTGGAGGAGAGCAGGAGGTTTGGTGAGGGTCGCATATACAGCTGGATCTAAGGGTACGACAGTGTCAGGGATGGGCACAGATGTTTGTTCTGTGGGGCAGAGATTGGCACAGCACTGCGGGAAGAGACCGTGCCCTCTCCCAAGTCCACTGCCATGTGCTGCACGCAGAGAAAGAGCCTAACGGTGTCAGGAGCATCAGCTCTCCAGGTTAAAAAAAGTCACCATGACTTGTCATAGACGACAGGAGGCATCTGTCCCCAGAAGAACTGGGAGATGCTTCATTCTTTTAAACTTTTGTAATGAACAGTTTTGGAACAAATAATGGCAAATATCTGGTTACCATGGTTCATGGAATGGGAGAGGATTTGGAAGATGAAAGATGCTTAAGACAACTTACAAGAAGCGAAGAAAGCATGTGAGAATGTACGCCAGATTTGTTATAAAGCTACGTCAGCAAACCGACAGGGCAGTGAAACCTAGCCTTATGGCATAAAGCAAAGGGAACTTGGGGGAGGAAGTGGGGAGAGAGAGAGAGAGACTATGAAAATGGTCTTGGCATACAAAGCTCAACTTTATTTATTTATTTATTTATTTTTTGGTTTTTCGAGACAGGGTTTCTCTGTGTAGCTTTGCGCCTTTCCTGGAACTTGCTTTGGAGACCAGGCTGGCCTCGAACTCACAGAGATCCGCCTGCCTCTGCCTCCCGAGTGCTGGGATTAAAGGCGTGCGCCACCACCGCCCGGCCCAAAGCTCAACTTTAAAACACACAGCTGGGTGTGACGTTTCATAGCTGTAATCCCAACACTCACCAAGGCAGGGGGGCTGTTAATAGTTTGAGGACAGCCTGAGCTACAAAGTGGTAGCCTGTCTCCAAAGTCACAGACAAAACAACACAACATACGTACACCGAATATGACAGAGGAAAATACAGAGACGTATGGAAAACTGGAGGGCTTATCAGGTTGAAATACTGAGAACTTGAGATAAATGGTAAAAACACGCTGGCAATAACCACACTGGCCAGCAAGTGGCTGGCAGGCTGAAGAGTAGGAAGAAGAGGGACAGAAGGTACCCCGGGAGTGAGGGAGGGGTGCATCAATACTGGAGAGCTCGAGGTCACCCAGAGCCAGGCCTGAGGCCTCAGGTGCAGAAGACCCAGGACAGGGCTCAGGTCGCCATGCTTTAGAGTGGCCATGCTAGGTATTCAGGGCGGCCACGGGTGGGGACGCTTGGCTTACAGGGCCCAGGAGGACACTGCAGTGCGCTAACCCGCGCAGAATTCTCAGAGCAGTAACAAGAGGCCTCTTGTGCCCCCAAAGCCAGGCATTTTGGTCTTGAGTATTCAACTCGGGCCTTCTGTTTTGAATGGTAGGTGATGGATAAAGGTGACTGAAAGTTCTCTGTTAGAGCTTTAGTCAAAGTGAGTCATATGGAGCACAGGTAGGGGCTGCGCTGAAATAATTACGAGCAGAGCCAAAGGGCCGGCCAGGTGGCTCAGTGGGTAAAGGAATGTGCTGCCGGAGCCCCGACAATCCAAGTTTGATCCCTAGAACCCGTGGTGAGAGGAGAGAACCAACTCCTCCGACTGCCACACACTGGCTGTGGGACACCTCCACCCTCCTCCCCGAACAACAAGAGCTTACAAGGAGCTCATCCGTCCCCTGGCAGCCGTCCGTCCCCTGGCCAGCCGTCCCCTGGCCAGCCGTCCCCTCAGCTCTCCCGACCGTCAGCGGCTTACCTGTCCCTCCTCTCGTACGGAGGGTCCCAGTGTGAGAGGAAGAGTTCACACCCCCAAAGACCGTGAGTCCCTGGCCCCCAGCTGCGTGGAAGTTGTTGTAGTTTGGGATGGAGGTCACGCCGAAGCTGGGATAGTGCTGAGGGGTGGGGTCTGTGCCATAGCGGTACCCGGAGCTCT
Organism: Peromyscus leucopus; assembly: GCF_004664715.2. Taxonomy (NCBI): domain Eukaryota; kingdom Metazoa; phylum Chordata; class Mammalia; order Rodentia; family Cricetidae; genus Peromyscus; species Peromyscus leucopus. Next base: position 9,664,758 of record NC_051085.1, read on the forward strand.
GGTTCAGGCTGCCATCCCTCTCCTCCGTCAGTTTCGCTGCTTCTTTATCCTTACATTGCACACAGCCCATTATCCAAATTCCTGACGGGAAGAGAAAAGAGGGGCGTGAAGGTGCATGCTTCCATCAGGCTAACAGGCAGTGGCCAGGGGCCAGTGTCAGGAGGCGCCTCGGTCCTCTGAACCTGACACCCTGTTCCTCGTGTGCTCTGGATGACGGCACGATCACAGGCACCAGTGCTCACCGGGTGCGATTTCCCTCAAATGAGGCCTGTGCCCCCGGGGACGCCACATCACCACAGGCCTGCCTACAGGCGGCCCACCAGCTCCTTCTGCTGCTCTATAGTCACCTCAAAAATAATGTGTGGGCAATAAAGTGCGTTTCCCAACACTAGAGCAACACCTTTCAATACAGCAGAGGCTAATCCATCCGAGGAGGTGCCAGGTGAGCTGGAAAAGCCCAGACACAGCCTATTTACCAGACGCCCCCACTCGTGGGACTTACTCTTTAGTCACAAGTGATGATCAGTATGAAAACTAAGAAGTAGTTACCAGTGAAAAGAAAACTGGGCAGAACTAAAGAGGCTGTCATGATAGCCTCTGGAAACAAGCATTTAAAGCTGCTCATTAGCATCTCAAATTTCTACGAAGTGTTTGACGTTCTTAAAATCATTTAAGAAGAGCACTGCTATGTTCCGCAGGTAGTGATGGATGAAAAAACTGAGCGGCTGTCACTCTACCCTCCTCACACCTGCCTCCCCAGGGCTCCTCCTCATCTGGGTAGACCTCCACAGACCCTGGTGCTCCTGTGGGATCCTGAGAGCATCCTCATGGCTCTTCCACTTTACCTCAGTCTTCCTGCTTCAGCTCTTACCTTCCTGCTTGGGGATGTGGCCGTGACCACACCTGCCCTTCCTCCTGGACCTGTCCAGGTGAGTCAGCCCTTCTTTTGAGACACCTTCTCAGACCCCCCTTTCCACAAGCTGCAGAACCTTTCTTAATGGTCCACTGGCTTCTACACTGTCCCTCAGCTTGGGACCCATTGTGCCACATTAGAAGATGGCCTGTCCACTTGTCCCACTGCCCTGTGGACTGAAGTCCATTTTCTCACAGATACATTACCAATGCCCAGAACACAGTAGCTGCTGCATAAGTAACAAGTGAGTGAGTGAAAACCCTGTGCCTTGTGTTCTCTCTGTACTAAACCAACCTTCTCCCAGTGACTTTCATCAGCAGTGTCCTGTTTTTTCTTTCTTTCTTTCCTTCTTTCTTTCTTTTTTGAGGAAGGGTCTCATTATGTAGCTCTGTCTGTCTTGGAATTCACTATGTACACCAGGCTGGCCTGGAACTCACAGAGATCTACCTCCTGAGTGCTGGTCTTAAAGGCATGTGCCACCACCACACACCCAGCCCCTGTCCTGAATTTTCTAACATCCTAGTATGTATGTGAGAAGTGAGGATAACTCAGAAATATAAGGGAAGGTAGCAAATGTCACCACTTTGGACTGTAAGTAGACAGGAGGCAGGCAGAACCTGCAGCGGGTGTCCCTGCCAAAACTCAGAAGTAGCTTTGGGGACCAAAGAGTCAATAAGAAACACGTGACATCATGTCTAATGACACATCCTCACTGGGGAGGGCAGGGAGAAATGTGAGACCACGAAGGACAATTCGTACCAATGTGGGAGCTGTCACGGGGTGAGGAGATATCAGTGGCAGTTCGTTCCCATGCACCGAATTCTCCTAGACCAGAGCACGGAAGAGCATTAGACATTCCAAAGCTCTCCCATTCTACACTTGAGCAAATACTTGGTAAGCTGACTAGAGTTCTTGAGAAGAGGAATGTTTATCAGGCAGCCGCCCACTACTTGAGTTGAGATCACCAAATCTGGAGCCCATTTCCTCATAAATCATTCGAGATTAATTTATAGCATACTGTGTCCAAGACGCTCTCTAACTTACGGTCAGTGAGTGATTTTAACAAGTTTCCAACAGGAAATGTGAACTATCTCCAAGGCATTACCGAGGGCATTTCATCACCACTGCTGCTGTTGCTCCGTCTGACTGATAAATATCTTGCTCACTCTATATTAACTCTTCCGTGGTAGAAAGCTGCTCTGAGAGTCGGCAAGGGCCAGACAGAAAATACTTGCTCCAAGTGCTTAAGCAGAGGACGAGAGCCTGGACTCCCAGGGTCACATTCACATCTACCACCCCGTCCACCAAGAGACACGGCAGGCAATGTCTGGAGATGCCTTCAGTGGCTGACACTCAGGGAAACGGGCACTTGTACATCTGGGGTTATGCCAGGGTTGCCGCCAAACATCCTACAATGCACAGAGCAGCCTCCGGCAACAAGCAGTTCCCTGGCTCCAATGTTACTGGCATTATCCTGGAGAAAACCTAAAATCAAGAGCTTTCATTCCAAACCATCTTTCTAATGCAACACAGCAACCTCCACTAGAGTCCTTGCAGAAAACAGGACATCATATCCCACTAAAGAAAAGATAACCTCGAAGGTCCCTAAAACGAGTCCTGCAGTGTAATCCAGGGCTAATTTCATTAGTTTTATTTAACAGTAGAGGGAAAGGCATAACTCCTTGAATCCCTTGAAGTCAGGGATTGGTTGCTGGTCCTTTGCTTCAAAGGGGTGTGTGTGTGTGTGTGTGTGTGTGTGTGTGTGTGTGTGTGTGTGTGTATGTCAAGTGCTGGGAACAGAGCTGAGCATACAGCAGCAAGCTACAGGTGTCATGTGAATGAATTAAAACCATCAAGATTATTTCACAGAAAACAATCTTTTATGGAACGAGTATACTGAGTGCATTTGACATTCGGAGTTAACTAATGCTTCTGCACAGATCTTGCTTGCTCTTTTCTCTTACTGACTGACAGATACGAAGAATCAGAAGTAAAGACAGAAATAGCGGCATGAACAAACGGAAATAATGCCCCAATTGGGTCAGGCAGTCTAAGTGTTTGGTGGAGAGTGGGAGGACGCTATATGGACTGCATTCTGTGTTTCAGGCTCCCTGCCAGGAGGCAGCCTTCCAGGTGACTGGGCTCACAGAAGAGTCTCCCTCTTCAGTTTTGTGCTGTGGTTTTATGTCCACCAACACACTCTGTACTCACCATCCCACTTGCTTTTGATTTGTGCGTCACTGCAAAACACTGTCAGGACCACTCGGAAAACACTGGGGTCCTGGAGTTCTGATTAGTAAGACGCCACGTCATGGACCACCATGGCTCTAGTCCATGTTTCGTGTCTAAGAAGAGCTGGCAGAGGAGCATTTTGACTAACCGAATCCTGTGTGAATGGTCAGATGTCTGGATTCTAGCCATGAAGACCCTGCTTTTCCGTTGGTTTGAAAGCGGAAAGGCCCTGTTTCTAGCATACATATAACAGAAAGACCCAGTTTGCTGAAGTATATGTGTATCTTTGCACATCTTTTCAAATGTGTCAGCAGCATTACACAACTGGGGAGAGGTTGCCACAAACACTGAAGCGTGGCCACACCCTGCTCCCATGAGCACAGCACATGTGATCACTTTATACTGCTAGGTCATGGTGTGGCCTCAATCCTTCACACAGTTCTGTGATTGAAAGTGACCTACAGTATTGGGGGTCTCGATTGCTATAGGTGTAATGTATCTGCCCCAAGGTGGGCATGGGTGAGTACACATTCTCTCCTACGGATTCCAGTCTACGGACACATAAACACACACCATGTTTCTATTTCCTCACCTGTCAACCTAAGAGCAATGACCACGATCAAGTTTCAGGCTCTATAAGAAGACTTCAGGTTCGTGCTGAGCTGGGTAACAAAGACAGGCAATGCTGGCACCGTCTCTGTGACAGACTCTAGGGACAGCCAGTGAGTAGCTGTCATTGCAGTGGAGTAGGCTGTTACCCTGGAGCCGGCTTAGGCAGGTGTGGGGAAGGGACAGCCCTTACGCTTAGCTCCCCATCCTATCCTGTTCCCCTCCCATCCCCGACCCCACCCTGAGAGCTTGGAGGGCAGCCCAGGTTAGGCCTGGTCAGCGGGTACCCTGACATGACTTGCTTCCTGGTTCAGCCTTGAGCTATCCCTTCAACTCTGGTATCCCCCTTTGCTGGGCAAATCCCGTGGTGGAGGATAAGACCAGGATGGGAACTGGGCCAACTACACCCAAGCAAAGAGAATTCGGAGCAGAGCTGTGGGTCAACTGCAGCTTCACACACTTCTCTGCCGGGGGCAAAGGCAGAAGCAGACAGCTTCCTGAGCGAACCCCCCTCTTAGTGAACAGCAGTGGCATGAGGACGGGGCAGGGGAACAGCAAACCTGAGGTGACCTTAGGCTAGGGGGCTCATGGCAGACGGCTTCTGATGTTTGTAAAATCACAAACACCCACAGGATTGACCCAAGGTAGTCTACTACCTTCTCAACCCCTTGAGAAGTCCGGCCAGCTGATTGTGAGTTTCCCCTGATTGAGATTCACTGGACAGCATGCTGGGAGCAGTGGGTGTCAGGTTACAGAACCTGCCGTCCCAATTTCCTGGTTCAAGGGCACCTTTCAACTCTGTGCACTGGGGTATTCCTCCTTGGAAGGACACAGGGGCCAGATGACCCTGACATCATATGGGTGACAGCAGGAAGTTCTGCCTTTTGGGTACAGCCAGAAGGGTCCTAGGAATTGGGAGGCTGGAGAAAAAGCAGGGCCATCCTGGTGGCTCCTGGTTACATAAGCGCTCTTGGAGGTCCCAGGGCAAAGAAAAGACCCAGCTGGGTTTGCATTGTGCAATCATAAGATCTTGGGGGCCGAGCCACACAGGCCTTGGTGCTGGGCCCACCCAGCCTCAGCATAGCTGAGGGCTCTACCCACTTGGAAAAATCTGCTCGCTGCCAGCTGGAGGGAACAAGTGAGAATATGTGCCTCGCTAAGGTTGTGCTATGGTAGGCAGAATTCTGAGCTACCTCCCAAGATTCCTGCCCCTAAGGAATCCTCCCTGTACAAGCCCTGGGATGTGTGAATGAGACAGTCACTCCTGGGACAGGCTGTGTGACTTGGCAGAGCTGACTTTAAAAAGAGACATTATCCCGATGCGCTGACATCATCCAGTAAGCCCTGGAAGACGATGGCTCTTCCTGGACACGCAGAGCTGAAGCGTGAGAAGCTGAGGATCTTCTCAACTGCAGTTCTAACACTGGGCCAGACCTGTGGGGACCTCCAGGGCTGGGGAGTGCCCATGGCCGGGAGAAGCAGGGACCTGGGATGTCAGCCCCACAGCCACAGCAACTGAGCTTGCTCAAGAGCCTGCTTGGGCAGGAAGTGGACTCCTCCCTAGCAAGGTCTCAGGATGACAGCCCCGCCAACACCTGATTTCAGCCTTGCTGAACAGAGACCCCGTCATGCTGTGTGTCAGCTCACGGCCCACAGAATGGCGAGCTAATAAACAGATGCTGTCTGAGGCTCACGGGAGGGGGATGCGTATTTACGGGACAGGGCACTGTAGAGATGAAGGCTGCACATCCTGGCAGTCACAGCTCACATAAGTAAGTACTCACTGGACACCGGGCGCTGCACTGTGCAATGGAAATTCTCCTAACTCCCCACACATGGGCTGCCATTTTCCTGTACTTCACAAGGGAAGAACAGAGAGAGGCTAGGGAATGTGTCCACAGCTGAGCTCGGTGGGGATGAGCAGTGAAAACAGGGTCTCTGTAACAAAGCTGTGTCGTGTACCATGGAGCCCCGGCAAGTCCACACACAGGTGTGGTCGGAGGCATGGAGGAAAAACGTTACAGAGAAGGATGGACCCTCATGGACAGCACCTCCAGGAGCAGAGAGAGCAGAGTCCCTGTTTAGGCATGGTGCCTCTGTCTCCCATCCACACTTCACACTGTGAACAGTCAATTCTACGGAGGTGCTGGGACCACAGTACGTAGAGTGAGTCACCTCTTCCTTGGTATGGTTTGGCATCTTAATAACTGTTTGAGCTAGCAACACTAAAGCAGCCCTCAATTTCCCGATCTTTCCTAGTTGTGGCAAGAATATTTATACATACCACGAGGGAGGCAGCATTGGTTTCCTTGGTACAAAAATGATCTCTCCTGTTGCATTTAAGGCATGATTCACTTCACAGGCAAATTACACTATAAACTAAAATGTTCATATAATCTACCCCCTCCCAACCAAACACAAACTAAATATCTACTCATGGTAGAATCCTGTGAAGGAGAGCTCCCACCAAACACACATTCCAAAAGACTGCAGTTTCTTTGGAGTAAAGACGGTGCAGATCCTGGCCACAGGCAGTGGCCAGCAACTGCAGCTACTCCATTTCAATCAAAGCTTTTCCTCACAAACACTACAGGTCGGGCTACTGGATCATTGATGACCGATCGATGCAAAGGCTTCAGGGGGACGAGTACAGATCCTGTTCCACCCTGCATAGCAAGGGGATGAAAGGAATCATTCACAAAACACCACGGCACTTTAGGAAAGAGCCCCACTCTTGGCACCTGGGATCTTCTGTGGCTTCCCATTTCTAGTATTGCTTGTTCAGATAAGCCCCAGGCCGAGAAACTACAATGTCTGTTCTTCCTGGACAGCCCCCCACTCACAGGGCCTGGAGCTTTGGAGGCACTTAGTGGAATGGGAGAGCGAAGCATGAGACCCCGAGGGGGAGTGAGCATCAACACTGCTGTCAACCGGCCAGATGCTGGACAGGGTCCCAAACCCAAACGGCCAAATGAAGTTTTAGCACCAGACCATGGAAGGGCTCCAAAGAGAGGGAGACACTTTTTGTGCCCAGTTTTCTCTGAACCTCTGAGTTGACAGGACTGTGAAACTGCTGATACAAATAAGGGTGTTTTAGCTCTGCCTCTATGGAAGAACTGAGGAGGGAACAGGCCACCCCGCCTTCCCCAATTCTTCCAGACCATGGAACAGTTCCTTTGGTTAATACTTTTACATTTTTTTTTGTGATGTATTTTAAAAAAACATAAAATCTACCTCCTTAGAGTATGGCACAGTGGGTTCATAAGGGTATTTATGAAGGAACCGTCACTGCCATTTAATTCCAGAGCATTTTCTTCATCCCCCAAGAAAGCCCTGTGCACTAACTCAGTCACCTGCTCATCCCTGTCTGCCCTGCCAACCTCTAAGCCACCTCAGGTTTCTATGGATTTGCCCATTTTGGATATTTTGCATGGATTTAATCACACAATACATGACCTTGGTGACTTTCTCTTTTTCATTAGGCATAATGCTTTCAAGATTCATTCATAATGTAACATGTATTAAAGTATCATTCTTTTTATCACTAAAAATATGTCAATGTATGACTATATCACATGGTGCTCATCTATTCAGCAATTATGGATTTCTTAACTACTTCCTCTTTTGAATAATCCTGTTATGAACATTTATGGACAAGTTTATTTTGTAGATATATATTTTAAAATGGATTTATATAGATAAGACAAACCAATTAGGTGAAAAATTCGGAAAAACCATTGGCAACACATACCCACAAATACACTCACCCACCCACCCACATCCACACCCACACACCTCTGAAACTTAGGGGAAAATACCACTTTCCACGGTAATCAGAGAAACAGTTTAGTGAAATATCATCTTTCAAAATTCACAGATTGATAGTGACTGACGGTTCCTTGAAGTGAGTGTGCTCTTGCACTGCTGTGGAGATGGGAATTAATATTGGAAATTTCGATGGACCAAACTGGTAATGTCAACCAGGGGCCTTAAACACAGGCTTGCCTTTTGGCCTGTGAGTTTCTGCTAAGAGATATTCTATGAGATGCTGGTTATCATTTGGGAGATTAGAAAATACAATTGTTGAACGAGAGGGTGGTGAATATATGAGATATGTCCATGAGAGAATGCTAAGCAGAGAAGAAAACGGAAATGATCAGAGCTGTAAAGCAGGTCACTGTATCTAAGAGGCCTGTGCCATTCCAGCTATGAAATGGATGTCTGGAAAGTGCTTCGCAGGGAGAGGGGAGGACCAGGCTAAAATCACTGCAGGTGGTGTTGTCACGGCAAAGTGTGCTTTCTTAGTTTCTGATTTTATTTCTCAGATTGTCTACAATGAGACTGTACCGTGAGAATGCAGCATTTTGAAAATGAAACTAAGTTACCTTTATTCTTCCAAAGGAAACAGCCCTTTTGTTTCAGTTCCCAAATGAATTTGTACGTCAGTTGAAATGATCATATATATTAATGAAATATAAAACCGGAGAGGGGAAGGCACAGCTAACTCAAAGCACATTAAGAGGCAACTTCTGGAAGGCACAAGAAGGTAAATGTGCTCCCTAGCCCTCGGTGGGCAGTGAGGGGCTGCGTGGAGAGCAGGGGTGAGGACTCGCACATCCAGCCGCAGAAACCTTCAAGTCAAACTGGAGGACTCTGTGAGTAACACAGGCAGACCTGGGAGACAAAGTCAGAACCAGGAGCTGGGGGACGGGAGCAGTCCTGTGCCCTTGGAGAACCCACCCGACTAGGAGTGAGAGTCCTTAAGTGGGCAGCTCCCGGAGCGGGAAGGCTTTGGAGGAGGGGCCGAGCTGGGCCGAGCTGCACAGTGGCCAGCCCTAGGAAGAGCAGGACCACCAACAGGACGCGGCTCTCTGGATGCTGGCTGTTGGTGGAAGCAGGGGATTTGCTCACATGCTGGTTTTCACCCTTTCCTGCTGGCACACTCAGCTTTGACTTTTGAGCCATCCTGCTTGAATCCTGGTAGAGGGCAGAATAGTGAGCAACGTGGCCTATACCATGTGATACTCTTCTCCCTGACGCTCTCCAGCCAAGCGTGTTTCCACCTTCTTTGCCCATGCTCTGTGGAAACAACCACAGGAAGACAAAAAACAAAACCATGGGCTTCTACTCACAAACCAGGGCAGCCAAACAGGACAGCCAGTGTCGCATCTGGGCCCTGATCAGTGGCAAAGCCTGGCTCTTGGGCCTCTTCTGTTTTAGGAACAGTTGTAGCAGGACTGGCCGAGGGCCAAGGGTCACCGTGTCACCTGGCCTAGACACAGCAAACACATCAGCACAAAGCGGCCCTCGGAGCAGGCAGTGTCAACATCCTCTCTCCGGGAGGAGAATAAAAGTCCAGGAGGTTCCCTCTCAGGCACAACAAAAACCCGCTCAGCAGATCTTTGCGGTTGCCATGGAGGTTCCTCGCCAGAAGATACTACATAAGCCTTTGAGAAAACAGTGGATTCTTTTTCTTCTCTGGAATTCAGGAGCTCTAGTCAAGGTCCATCTCTTAAAGAAGCAGATGGGGGTGGCTGGGACGGCTCAGGGGTGAAGACGACTGCCGCGGGGCTCAGAGAGCTGAGAACCGGCTGCCCCCAAGTTGTCCGACCTCCACAGGCGTGCCAAGGCTCGTGAGGAACCTTTTCCCACGCACACACTTATCGGGCAGGGGGTGTGGTTTCCACGCCACCCACCCCTTTGCTCTGAGGCTTGGTTATGGAAACAGAGCCCCAGCAGAACACGCCGGCCTCCCTCCACCTTTGAGGTGAACACAGATGGGACTGAGACAGGCACCTCCTATGAAGTGTGACATGGAGCCCCGTGTCTCACAGCCACTGGGACTGCATGTTGGCACTTTCTTCAAGCTGCAAGGAACACAGGAGCACAGCAGCGCCAGTCTCTGCAGCCCGGGCGGGCAGAGATTTAGAATTTCAAAGCTCTGCGGCAGCGACTTTGGCATGAATGCTGATAAGCCAGGCAGTCGGGAAACACACTCTGCTCAAATGCCCGTGGCTTCTCCAGAGAACTGAGAGCAAACAGCAGCGACAAAGGAAGCCGAGAGATGGACTCCAGCCAGCCTCCTCCTCCCACCTCTTCATAGTGCAGAGTCTGTGAGGAGAGTCGGCTGATCTCTGCCTTCCTTGAGCTTCCTCCCTGCAGGGGAGCCTGAGAGGTCTGCACTGATTGAGTGCCAGAGACCCAGAGGGAATTAAAGGAGGGAGATAAGAACATGGAGCCACCTGCAGGCAGCGGCAGGTTCCCAGCAGCCCTTAGAAAACAGCCTCTGGGGTGACAAACTGGCCCCTCTCTGAGGAAGGAACTGATGCTACCTCAGCTAACCCACTTGATGACACACTTGAAGTCTGACAGAATCCTGTCAGCCAAAATATTTTTTAAATTAATTGATTATAAACACATGGTAAGGTAATCCAACAGTGACTTTACTTGACATGTGAATTATTATTAATATTATTATTATTATTATTAATACTATCAGTATTGTCTTGAATAATAATTAGGAGCTTGGAGAATTCTGGTATCAGATAGGGTTGTCCAAGACCTGAAAGAATACAATTCTGGGCAAGCATGGTGATGCACATCTTTAATCCCAGGACTCCAAAGGCAGAGGCAGGTGGATCTCTGTGAATATGGAGGTCAGTCTGGTCTACATAGTAAGTTCCAGAACAGCCAGAGCTACCTAACAGAGAAACCTTGTCTTAAAAAAAAAAAAAAAAAAGAAAAGAAAAGACAAGACAAACAAAAATTAAAAAAGAAATTCCTGAAAGAATAGTTTTGACAATCCTGAGGCCCACACCCATCTCTGGTAGTGAGTGAGTCCCAGAGGAGGCAGAAAGGCCTATGGCCATACAACTGAAGGCCAAACTTCCAGATTTCTTCTGTCTGGCTGGTTCCATGTCACTTCATCTGGTGCACAGACTGTAGGTAGCTGTGACAAACCCAGGTTCTTTATCTTTAGGTAGGAATGTGTTTTCCTTCTCCCTTCCTGTGGTACAGGAGTATGTGGTACTGGGAAATCAGCTTGAACAGACAGAAGACATCAACCTCTTAAGGAATGGCTCACTGTCAAGACAGCAAGAACCTTGGACGGCCTTATTCGCCCTAACTCACTAGCTCTAACCTTCAGGCGAGGGCAGCATGAACATCATGTGTGAGTCCTTATATTTAAGAGGGGGCGGACAGGGAGTGTGTATGGGGTAAGATCTTTCTGTTGTAACAGGCAGCCTGTGTTTGGACATAAGGGAACAAGGATGAAGTGAATGTAACACATGGAAATCAAGCCTGGAACTGTTGGGCACATGCCTCTGTCCCTCTACCACTGGCCACCAAGCTCCTTTGCCTAAGAGAACAACAGTGAATTATAACAACACCTAACTGAGAAGACAAAGCTTCTTAGCTCTTAACATAGTCTCCTTGAGTCCTGGGAGCGACTATGCCAGGGTTTCAGATAAGAAGCACTGGGCACACAGAACTCAGGCACTTGCCTAGATCACCTGTGTAAGGATTGGAGCTGAGTCCACATTACAGCATCACATCCTCTGCATTCTACACCGCACTGTCTCTGAAGTGCATACTCTGCATTTAGATATTTCCAAGGGACAGGTAGGTCGCTCCCCAAGTGTCTATGGCACCTTAGTTCTTAATATCGGGCCCTTGCTTGGCAGAAGGGACAGAAGCAGTGCCATAAGCCGGTATCGAGGATGCTGGGTGACTGTGTGGCCTGGAGTATGTCCTTTAAGTATGGAGATTGAGAGCCCAATATGGCCAGCTTTGGCAAGCATTAATGTAAGCCTAGGAACTGTAGCCATGAGATTGGATTCTCCAGAAGAGCCTATTTTCCTCACTGATGAGCAATGGGGCTTCACTAGAAGCTTGCCTGGGTTTGTGCTGATGCTGACATTCCTGAAGAAGCCAGAGTCTCTCTTCACAGATTCCAGCAGAACCATGGAGCCCACAGACCTGGATGGTCCAGCTATGTCCCTAAGCTGAACCTCTGCCTCCTGAGGACTCATGCAGTGACCTGGCCAAAGGGTCAACTCTGGCTGTAAGTGCTCAAGCACCCCGCTGAGCTCACTGTGCCCTGCAGTTTTTTACCATACCATTGCACTAGGCTTAAGGAGTCCTTTCTAACTGCAGTTTCAGAAGACCTCGCGTGCCCTTGTTGATAGTATGAAGAATAGCTTTTGATCCGGCTCAGAGGCTTCAGCACCTACCTCTTCCCTTGTCTTAGGGAAGCTCTGTCCACCAACTCTGGGGGTACAGCTGTTCTGAGCTCAGATGAGGAAGTAAGAAAAGAAGATTAAGAATAAAGGAACTTCCTCCATCCCATCCCTCAAACAAAAGATACCCAGAAGTCACCATAGTAACAAATCACCAGCGCTCCAGGGCTTCACTTCTCTTGCTTTCGTCCTTCTGCCCACAGCCTTGTGTCTGTGTTCATCTCTGCTCTCAGCCTTTGTTCAGCAAACACATTCCGATCCTGCTCTGTACAGGCACTGTGCAGGTGAGCAGTCTCTGCCCTCAAGGAGCTTACAAACACCAAAGAGGGAGACAGACAAGCTCACTGATGGCCTCAAGTCAGAAAGTGATTTCCAAGGTGACTGGCCACTGACTCAGAGAGGAAGAGGAGCCGCCGGAAGCGAGGAAAACATACCAGAGAGCACACAAACATCACAATGCCCTCACGGAGCTGGAAGTGGCCCTCTGGCAGGGTTAACTGTTGTTCTTATTTATAGCGCACTCAGACATGGGCCAGGCCAGCCTCACTGGGCCTCTGCTCAAGAGAAGCTTCAGTTAATGGAATTGAAGCAGGCAGATACGGAAGTGGAGGCGCGGCAGAAGCAAGATCGTATGTGCTGATTCTACCAAGTGCCATAGCTCTACTCTGAGCAACACATAAATTACCTCCTTTAGGGCTCCTGTTGCAAATCACCTTCTGGAGCGATGGAAGGATCTTTCTACTAGCACGTGGAGGAGACCCGATCTAGTGTTGGTGTGGCCCCGGAGTTTGGTTTATGTCTTTCTCAGGACAATGAGGTTCTTCTTTGGATTCCTGAGCACTGAACGCACCCTGTGGCTGATGCTGAAGCCCAACATGACAGAGACCTAATGGGTCATCATGAAAAAAATCTACCCTTCTGATGCCAATGGAGATTGAGAGCCCAATATGGCCAGCTTTGGCAAGCATTAATGTAAGCCTAGGAACGGTAGCCATGAGATTGGATTCTCCAGAAGAGTCGCCAACCAGTCATGCTGGGATCAAGAAAAATGGGCCTTGGCGGTTTGTGTTCCTGGAGTTGTATCCATGCCAGTGGATGTCCACACAATCCAGAAGAGAATTTGACATTGCTGCTGCCACTGTTGCTGTTATAACAATGGTGCACACCACTGCTACTGTTTCTGGGATTACCATTTCATAATTGCTTACTACAGCTAGCACAGTGGAGACCCTGGCAGCAAAAGTAGCTACCACAGTTAGTTAATCTTTCATTCTATTGGGCATGATAAATTTAATTCAGTAGTTATATACATCTCGATTGGCTTTGAAAATTATAAATTTATAAACTCAAGTTCCAGTTGCTTTTGGGATACTATCTTACAAGGACTCCAACGTACAGTATGGCTCATTAAGGAAGGGAATGTCTCAGTTGCCTTTAGCCTACTGGCTATGGGTGAGATAGGACCTCTGTTGGTCTTTTCTGTATCGAACACACAGATTGCAAGCCTAGTGCCACTTTGAGATCTTTGGCATTAATTAGCCATGCAGCTCACACATGACTGAGCTGGTATGATAATGAGTATTCAGAGACGGTAATACCTGGGGGCACTCACCAACCTAAGATAGGCACCTGTGTGGCCTGGGCAGGCGTCTTCATGACGGGTAAGGTGACCTGCTGATGTCCCACGCAACCCAAGTCAGAAGCTCATTTTTTAATAAAAGGGGGACCTGCAGGGCCCTGGCCCCCATTTTGAGTAACTGTTGCCTTGCTTGCGGACCTTGATATCTTCCCAATGCTAATTCCCTGCCAGGTTCCACCCTCCTGAATGCTTAAGGGAAGTTCCTTGTCTGTATATCCTGAATAATGGGTGTTAACAGCTTAGATGCAAGATTGTAAAACATCAGTAGCGAACTTCTGCTCTCCGGGGTCCTCCCATTTTGCTGTAAGCCTGTATTTAAGACCTCCTACCCCCTTCAAAAAATGACATTCGACATTTAAAATTAAACATATATATATAAATGAATGAATACTGCGAATGTAATCTATGAATACCACAAATGTGATTAATATGAGTGTAATTAAAATAAATAAATAAATAAATAAAAATAATTGTGCAGGAAAAAAAAAGATGGATTGACTAATTTTCTATGATTACCCAGAGATAATCATAGAAAATCATGGTGGAGCATATTAAAAATAAATAAATAAATTACCTCCTTTCATCTATCAATAGCCTCGTGAGCTCAATATTGGTAGCCTCCCTATTATAGATCAACGGCACTATTTTACAGGTGGGGAAGTCAGTGGAAGGAGGTCAAGTTACCTGTGTCAGGCTTCACAGCCACTTTGAACTGGATTTTAACTAAGAGTTGGCCGAATCTAAGGCCCACCCTCTTCACCATGGCTAACAGGCCAAAACATCTGTACATTACCCAGGATTTCGTGGGAGGCAAAGTGGGTCATGACAGACACATATTGAAACTGGGGAGAGAACAGCCCAGAGGAGCCAGTCAGAGGCCAAGAGTGGGAGGACTGTGTGTAGGCGGCGGACAGAGATTCAGCTAAGTGAGATGTGACTTCCTGAGCTGGACAAATGACTCCATCCATTCTAGCTACCCATCTATGCATAATTCATACCTCATAAATCACACAGTGACAGCAAAGCGGTGGCTTCTGTTGTATGTGAGAATGAAGATCTGCAACCATGGATGCCTGCAGAGTGACTTACTACTGGTTTATGTAAGCTCCATTACTGGAGATCCCCACACCAAAAGAGCCCCGTGATCTTTTGGGGCTGCTGGAAGTGGGGGCTGGAAGCTTGCTGTGAAGCTGTGTAGGTGGTAGCTTAAACGTGGTGAGGACGGATAATAGCAGATATACATCTGCAATGCAGGGCATCAGAAAGAGAAACCACCACCCACTACAAATGCATGCACCAGCTGGTATCCAACAGCAGATTGGTATCTGGGGTTAGAAGTCTAGGGGTCCACCTCCCTTCTCTGTCTGCAGAGACCCTGTTCTGTCGGGTCAAACTTGAACATCGTTATCACAGTACACAGAGGCAGTTACTTGTCAGTGCTGCATGAAATGTGCAGCTCAGTTTCAGCTACGGCAGGCGCTGTGCTCACACACAAGGCCGGGGTGGTCAGAGGATGGGACTCGCTCCCCCGCCAGCAGGAGTCATCACTTGGTGGCTCAGGGGAGCAGTGCTTTGCCCCAGCACAAAACAAATGGGTCCGTTCTTGGGAACACGCCTTCCAAGACTCCAGGTGACGGTGACCAGAGTGTGTGGCGTTGTGTTCTGTTCTGCTCTAAGTCTGGCTCAATACCACCCAGAGAGATGGAGCAAGCAGCAATGGTGTGCACTTGGGACAAGTCAGGCACAGTTCTAGAACACTTCTCTCTGACTGACTGCAGCCTATCAGAGCAGGTGGAGAAAATGTCCCATGTGTCTCCTACCCCCAGGCTTGTCTTTCACATGGATGCCATTCCCCAGATGCACAGCCCTCTAGACTCCTTCCTTCTCCCAAGGGCTGCATTTTCTCCATAGGGTCTACTCCAAAACAACCGTGTTGCTAAAAACAGTGGGTCTTTATGACTCTTGGGACAGGCGCATCGCGCCACATCCTGCTTCCTCCTGCTTCTCATTCATTTTTTTTCCTAATTTGCTAGACGTTGCAACTGCTTCTGTGGCAGGCTCACTGGTTACCTGCCTTCTGTTCTTTGCTACTTCTTTTGTGCTTCAAACATTTAACTCTTCAAGTTAAAACAGCAGCCTCAAACTTCTCCTCTTTGTTTTGACTGGTTCTTCTGGACAAAACAAATACATACAATTTGTATCTTCCTTTTGTTACGGTATGGAAGGCTTTGGCATTCCTGTCAAAGCCAGGTGACAGAGCTACCACCTGCTTTTCTTTCTTTCTGAACTAAAGCTTCATTATAAATAACAGACACACACACACACACAAAAAAAAAAAACCCACCTGACATTCGACCTAAACAAAACATCTCACTTGACGTTGAACCCAAGCAAAACACAGCATCTGCCACAAACTCCCATCCTTCATTTCAATGCTGCGATCGCAACGTGAAGAGGCCATGCTATTGGCAGGGTTTCAGTCTGCTGGTAAGTGGAAAGTGCTAGAAGATGTGGGAAGATAAGGAAGTTCACGCACAGCGCTGGCAGCGTGTAAACTATCACAGCTCTGGAAAAGTGACTTCACATCCACTGCAGATGAAGTCGGCCTTTCGACAGCCACTCTACTCCTAGGAACAGACCTGAAGGTCACGCGGCTAATGAAGCAGGGGACGTGTGTACCACCTAGGACGAGGTCAGGAGTGTGAGGAGCCGTCCCCAGGTGCGGCCCCCAGGAAGCTCACTGAAATAGAGCTAAGGAGCTGGACGGCACTTCCCTGCCTGCTGCTGGTCCAGGCCAGAGGCGGCTCCCCCCCTTCAGTGCCTGGCTGCTGGGGAGGCTTAGTATGGTGTTCTTCTATTCAAGTCCCACCTGCAGGGGTGGAGGGAGGAGGTTGGGGTACAGGGTGGGCATATTCTCAAACAGGCCTGAAGTGTCCATGCAGGCTGGGTGCCCTGCAGCAAACACTCCCCCAGTGTCCAGAAGAATGACATGACGGCAGCCTGCGCAAGGGTAACTTCCGCCTCCCCTGCTTTGCCTCCTCTTATTCAGGTTCACCGTGTGACAGTGACGCCTTGGCGCCCTTGCTCCATTCACTTTTCCTGCCGAGAACGGCCTCCATCTCTAGCAGAACAAGTGGGGGAGCCCTGGGTCGCCAGACAGCCCCCTTGGTATGTCCATCCCCAGGCAGGATTCTGTTTCGGAACTGAAATATCCTCAGTGCAGAGTCGACCACCACAGGGCTACTGTTCTTTTAGGTTAAAAATATCCCCAAGGTGTCAAAAGCTGTCCAAGTTCCACTGGGCACTGAAACCCGCCGCCCTGTCACTCAGCACCTGCAACATGCGGAGGGTGGTGGAGACCGTTTGTTCACATTGTTAACTGAGAGCCCCAGATTCTGGCAAGACGCCCGTGTGGGGGCGGTGCCGGGGCTGCTAGGAGGAAACTGAGGTGAGGAGATGAGGAAACCCAAGTGGGGTCTGGGCAGGTTTCAGGGAGGACACAGCGCACTTCCACACGCCTGCTTCCTGTCCCACGGCCCCCGCACTCCCCTCCCCCAGGGGAGCTGTCTGGTGACTGCCCGGCCTGCATTCCAAGAGGCCGCTGCCTGGCACTTCATTATTTGAGGCTGCAGGTAGGAGAGGGATGTGAGTGACATTTCCATTCCACTCCTTCCGTTTTAAGACAGGATTACTTCCACGCCTCCTTTTTCATTCTCCAGGTTTCTGGAGGTTTTAGTTCCCATGTCTGAGGTTTCTAGTTTAGGAAGATAGCAAAAGCATCCCTGGTTCTTCACTGTGAAATGGGTGGGCATCACGCCAACTCCAAGGCTGGTGAGAGGCCACTGGTGCCCGCCTATCTTTGATGGAAAAGAAAAGGAAAGGAATGGTTGCGCCACACGGCACAGGCAGGCTTGTACTCCCAGCTACTTGGGAGACTGAGGCAGGAGGAGACCAGTGCATGGTCTGCCTGAGCTACAGAGACTGAATTCAAATCCAGCTGGACAACTTGGTGAGAGCATGTTCAAAACCAACCACAACAAAGCCGAAAAGAAAAGGGCTGAAGACCTAGTTCACTGGTAGAGCTTGTCCAGCATGTGACCAGGCCCTCAGTGCTGGTGGGGAGCAACTTTAGGTAGTTCACGTTAACAGCCACTGAGGGCATTATCTAGTCACACAGGAAGTAGTGGCTTAGTAGACAGCAGCAGACGTGTGTGTGTGTGTGTGTGTGTGTGTGTGTGTGTGTGTGTGTGTGCAGAGTCATGCTGGAGCCGAGTGTTCTCTTGTTGGCAGAGTGAGCCTGTCTGTCTGTCTGTCCTGGGAACTAATGAAGCCAACCTTCCTGCCACCTGGAGACAGGCAGACGTCTACTGCAGACATCCAGCTACCTCCTATATGGAATGGAATGAACTACTTAAGTCGACAACAGCACGGTTGTTGTGATAAAAAAAAAAGAAGAAAGAAATTAAGAAGGGGTTACTGTATTTCTGCCCAACACATCTGATCTCAATTCAGCAAAGAACCTACTCTCTTAGGACCGGAATTACTATCATGGGACTTCTGTCCTACAAGGACACTTCCACCGCTTTAAAACAGCATCTCCCTGTGTAGCCAAGGTTGGCCTGGAACCATGGCAATTTTAGCCCAGGCTGGCCAGGAACCCTTGCAATTTTGTCTCTGCCTCTTTTTTTTTTTTTTAGATTTATTTATTTATTTTGTATACAGCATGTATGACCAGGAGAGGGCACCAGATCTCATTACAGATGGTTGTGAACCACCATGTGGTTACTGGGAATTGAACTCAGGACCTCTGGAAGAGCAGTCAGTGCTCTTAATCTCTGAGCCATTGTCTCTGCCTCTTAACCTCCGAGACCACAGACATGAGCCACCACATCTTGCTAAGACTTACTCTGCTGTTTTTCTGAGACAGGGTCTCACTGTGAGGCATTGAACTCGTGGCAGTTTTCTTGCCTCTGCTTCCCTAGCACTGAGATTACAGGTGTGCACCGCTGAGCCAGGCTAATCACTTCCGGTGTATGACTTGGGGGGTGGCGCTGGAGGATGGCTTATCTTTCAATATAACTCTTGTGTTGAAAAATCTCGTTTGCACATATCATCAAAGGGCCAGTTTCAAGGTTCAACAAAAAGAAGGTGTCAAAACACACACAGTCAAAAGAACAGCCCGTGGTGAACAATGCCTTGCGGAACTGCGAGAGAGTCCAGGGAAAAGGCAAAGGACCTGTCACCTCAGGTGTATTTTGTTCCCTGGATTGTTCCTGGACATGATTTCGTGTCTCCTGTGACAAACATTTACATTCAATTTATGAGACATGTTTGTTCTTGCTGGATGTCAGAACATAGCTATAGAACCCAATCCGGTCAGTGTGTCCTGAATCTGGATATGGCCTCTGCCTCGCTTTCCGCTTCCCCAGATAGAATCTATAGTACATGTCAGGTAATTGTGTTTAAATTAGTCTGTCCTGAGAAAGTTCTGGGAAAGGGCTGCTCTGTTAATATTTAGTATGTGTTTACTGACATTTACTTACATGGTTTTCTGAACTCTAAACAACCTTGCTTGGACCATTGCTTCCTTTGTTACATCTGTGTATGAAAAGTCCACTGACGCTGAAGTAAGGTTGTCTACAGCATCAGACTGTAGTCCCCCCATTCTTTCAGGTCCTCAGACCCCAGGTCCAGCAGAGAAGGTCTACACAGAAGGTATTAGGGTGAGTGGCATTTCTGCAGGAAATAAGCTAATTTTACCTAAATATCAGTGGTCAAGCGCAGACTTTCCTTTCTGATGACTGACAGCAGAGAAAGGCAAATGGATGGAAGGATGGAGGGTTGTATCTATCCCCTCTTCTTAAAGCCACCAACAGCGTTCTGAGAACTCTGGCAGGTTGGGCCTGGGTTGATGTTCAGTCAGGAACTCAAGGAGA
Organism: Peromyscus leucopus; assembly: GCF_004664715.2. NCBI lineage: Eukaryota > Metazoa > Chordata > Mammalia > Rodentia > Cricetidae > Peromyscus > Peromyscus leucopus. The sequence goes on from NC_051085.1 coordinate 9,684,327, forward strand.
ATCAGAACTGTGTGGGGTTGCAGCAGCCACCTTTGAATTCTTCAGGGATGGCTTCTGTGGTCCTCGAAGGGTCCTCAGCCTCTCCTCTCCCCCAGTGCTGTTCCCAGCAAGGCCAGGCGGTCCGACTCTATCCTGACCTTTCTATCTTTGCTCAATGACCCCATAGAGCAGCTATGCTGTGGAAGGAACCCTATCAGTCTCCTGATGCTGTGGACAGGCCACTGCCTCAGACATCCAAACAAGACCACCTCCGCCGTCTTCACCTATGCTGAGATGGAGGGACTGTAGGGAGCCAGATTACACTGGACTACCCTGAGGAGTGTGGCTCTGCAACTTTCTGCGTTCAGAGTTTGGACTGTGGCTTCTTCTGCAATACAAGTTCTTGCTAACCATCAACCTACTGAACTACGTGCCAGGCACTTGTTCGCTGCAGAGAGGCTCTAGAATTACTGATGAAAAGGGAAAGGGACAGAGGAACAACTCCGTTCATTTATAAGTCAACGGAGACTCTGCAGTGGTGACCCTGGTTGTGTGGCATGACCGGCTGCCCGGCCAACACCCAGCAAAGGCATGAGGACCCTTGTATTCAAGGTGTGTGTGTTATGATGATACAAGCTCGGTGCCTGCAAGATATGGCTCCCAAGATATAGCTTCTGTTTTTCCCTCAACTATGTGCTGAAAAACATCTAAAAGACTGATGGCTTCTGGGTGGAAACCAAGAACTAGATGGGGCTAATTTGGAGAAGGGAACCAAAATTGAGAACTGAAGACCCATTTGGGCACTCGTTTTGAGTCTGGCTAATTTCTTTTGTTTGTTAAAACAACTCCAACTATATATAACTTTCAGTCCTCAAGCTTATCTGAGAATTGAAGAATCTGAATAGTGGCGGGGTGGCAGTGGTGGTCACTGTTGGGGCAAAAGGATCAGGCTAGTGACACACTCAAGCTTCACTGTTCAGAGGGCCACACGGATATCCTACCCAGAACAAGGGAGCCAGACCAGGGAACACACACGGCATGGCCATCCTGAGTCCAGTGAAGAGAAAGGCATGCGGGACAACAGCCCCCAAACATACGTGTTAGTGACAAACGTGGATCTCGGACCTATTATCTGTTGTATGTCTATGTTCAACACTTACTTGAGAATGAAGAGGATAATGGGCATATATGATGATAATATGAAACTAACATCCAAGGTAACGGTACTAGGAATAAGAGAAACAAAATAAACAATTACTTCTTGGATCTCCAGAGAGGGCCTTGCTTGGCTCACTAGAGCTCAGCCTGGGGAAAGTCATCAGCTAAAGGTGTTAAGATATTGGAAAATGGCCAGCAAAACAATTACAGATGAAATGAACGACCAGAGTCAGGAAAAGTCTCCAAATGCATGCTATTCTTGGCCCAGGACTCCCCAGTTAGACATTATCCTATGAACAAAAATGTGTATAAAAAGCCAACAACACTCACTTCAGTGCGATCCATGATCATGAAAAATGGGACATGATCTGGGCACTCACCCACAGGAGATTAACAACACATATCAAACAGATTCCTATGCAGCTATTAAATGACGCTGTGACGGAATGGTAGGACGTTCATGCTATGGGAAAGGGAAATAATACACACATCACAAAACAGCAGTGTCACTGCGGAGGCATTCTCCTCCTCGTCCTCTAACCCATCCTCTACCAATAGTCAGGAGACAGTTTCAAAACTTACTCCCAGCCCTAAAATGTTTCCCTCCCGTATTAGAAACATTTAAAGCATTCCAGCAATTCTGTTCTCGCTCCCACCTGTCTCCTGCCTCCTCCTCCTCCTCCTCCTCCTCTCCAGACACACTGTGTGCCTTTCTGTTCTTTGAACACACACTCCTTGAACTCAGTCTATGTCAATGCAAGCCTGACTGTGTGCCTTCAGCACTCTAAACTATTTCTAGCATAGAGCACTCAGTGGGTGGATGCTGTAATCTCATTAATGTGACATTACCTGTATGCAGATTAATAAGTGGATATACCTTCACAGAAAAGGGAGAGTAAACCAGGAAAGACACACATGCCTGTATTCCCACCCAGCTCCAGGGAAGTGAACACATAAGACCCCTTGGGGCTCACTGGCCAGCCAATGTAGCTGTATCAGAGGGCTGGAAATACAGCTCAGTGACAGAACACCTGCCGAGCATGTGTGACAGGTCCCAGGTTCAATTCCCAGTAAAACAGACAGACAGACAGACACACACACGGGGGGGGGGGGGGGGGGAGAGAATGAGAGAGAATGAATGAATGAAAGTCAGGAACACACACAAATATGAGTGTATGCCCCTCCACATACAAGGGGTGCAGCAAGGGTACAGTATTGGAGATACTTAAATAATTCTGGATATTTCCAAGTTTCTTCTGTTGTTATACATTCATTTTCTGCAACAATACTTAAAAGATTTATTTTTATGTATATGCATATGTGCAGGTGCCCTCAGCGTCCAAGAGATGGCGTCAGAGCCCCTGGAGTGGAAATGATACGTGGTTATAAGCTGTCTGATATGGGTGCTGAGAATTCAACTTGGGTCCTCTGCAAGAGGAGCAATGTTCTTAACCACCGAGCCATCTCTCCAGTTCCCATCAATGCTTTCTTTTGAGGTAACACAAGTTAAGGGTTTCCTTCATTTATTTTTTTAGAGTGTACCCATGCTAAGAAAATGTTATCACAGCTGGCTTAAGACTAGACAGAATCAAAAAAGAAGATCTTAGATCTTAGAAGCTGTTTGGTTTCATGCCCTTCCTCTTGGGGGTGGGGGTTTGAGGTTCAGCACAGAAGGGAGAAAAGGAAAGGAAAGAAAAAAAAGAAAAGAAAGGAAAAGAAAAGAAAGGAAAAGAAAAGAAAAAAGAAAAGAAAGACAAAGGAAAGAAAAGCTTGCTGGCTTCTGTAGCTGAACAAGCAAGGAACTCATCCAGTGGGATTTCCCCTACACTAGCGGTTCTCAGACTTCATGCTAGAGTGCCAATCGCCTGGACGACCTGTGAAAACATGCTGCTTGGGCCCCGTTCAAGCTTCTGGTTCAGTACTCGGTTGAGGAAGGGCCTGAAGGCTGCATTCTGACAAAGGTACTGAGGGATGCAGTTGCGATGGCTGAGGCTACACTTTGCACCCTCTGGACTGTGTCACACTGCCCCTCCAGGCTTCCGTCAACATCTCTGGCTCTTACTGTAGAAAGGGTAATGGTTTAAACAACAGCTCCAGTCAAAGGATCCACAGGAAACCCTGTTCTGTCCTCCCCTAGAAGTCCCTCCTGCAGGAAGGAAAGGGGACAGGAAGGCTTACATGACTCCAGACACTGCACTTGGACGATCTACAGTTTATATCAGTTTAATCCTTTCTACTACAAAACAACAATACAACCAACAGAACAGTCTATACCCAGGGAGATTAGGGAACTCAGAGGAGATAACGGGATTAGTTAAAGCCAGAGCTACATGACCCTCAAGTCCATGCTTATTCTCCAACTTTCATATTGAAATCTGTCACTAGTGGCATTCAGAGTGTTGAATCAATGCCCCAATGGAGAAGCAAACATTCCCCAAAAATTTTAGTATGTTATCTGTAGTGGTTTGAATAAAAATGGCCCCCATAGGCTCAAAGGAGGGGCATCATTAGGAGGTGTGGCCTTGTTGGAGTAGATGTGGCTTAGTTGGAGGAGGTGTGGCTTTGTTTAGGAGGTGTGGCTTAGTTGGAGGAGGTGTGGCTTAGTTGGAGGAGGTGTGGCTTAGTTGGAGGAGGTGTGGCTTAGTTGGAGGAGGTGTGGCTTTGTTGGAGGAGGTGTGGCTTAGTTGGAGGAGGTGTGTCACTAGAGGGAGGGGTTTGATGTCTCAGAAGCTCAAGCCTGGCCAGTGTGCCACTGTTCCTTCCTACTTTCTTTGATCCAGAGAGAGCTCTCAGGTGCCTCTCCAGCACCAGGTCTGCCCGCATGCCACCCTGTTCCCCAGCATGAGGACAATGGACTAAACCTCTGAACTGTAATCTAGTCCCAATGAAATGTTTTCCTTTATAAAAGTTGCTGTGGTCATGGTGTTGCTTCACAGCAATAGAAACCTCAGACAATGTCACACAAACTGGTGTGTTGGCGGAGAGGCAGAGGGAAGACTGGGTTATAGGAGTGTGGATGGTGCTTCGGCAAAGTGAGAATAAAAAATATTTTCCCCCAATAACTTGCATCCCAGCATGAAGATGATCTGAGGCGATACCTGGTTTATTACAGCGAGTCTTCTGTGAGGCAAGTGGTGGGAGGCAGAGCTTATCACAGAGCTCAGCCTGTGGCACCGAAAGAATTCACACAAAACCTGTGGGGGAAGACCTCAGCAGGCTCTGGCACGGAGCGTGACTACCCACACTCTTGGAGAAAGCCTGAGTTGACAAAATGAGAATGTAGAGCTGGGGAAAGGCTCAGTGGGTAATGGACCTACTGCACTGAGGACTGAGCTCAGATCCCCAGCACCCACAGAAAAGCCAGACACAGGGGTGTGCTGTCTGGGAGTCCAGAGCTGAAGAAGCAGAGGAAAGGGGATCCCTGAGCTCACTGAAGAGCTGGTCATTCTAGCACTCGATGAGTTCTACCCATGCCTGTCTCAAAAACCAAGAGGTAGCCACAGAGGAAGGACCCGAGTCTACCTCTGGTTACCACATCCATGTGCACACACATACATCTGTAACTACACACCTGTGCACACAAGCATGAACTCTTGTGTTTGGACACACACACACACACACACACACACACACAATAGGAATGTATCATTTTCTATCTTAGGCAAAAGTAAACTAGAAACCAGTGACTGCTTTTCCATTCACTAAAGAAATGAAGGAGACAAGAGGTAGAGTCTAGGTGACAAATTCTCCATACCTACAAATAACTACATAATCAATGTGTTACAATTTGTCCTACACCACATGACCCCAAGTCTGACAAAGTCCTGAGATCATAACGAGACATGCCAATACTCTCTAACATTATACTTTGACTGGAATTCAAAATTGAGACCAAGGTTAAATATCAGTGGGTTATTTGAGGAATAACAAAACAATAGTGTGGTTTTCTGTATCAGTCTCCCTGCATTTCTTCCCTTTGTGACTTGTGTTATTCTAGATTTCTGAAACAGCTGCATGAACAGGTTTAAAGAGGATACTGTCTGAGTAATTCTGGCTATACCATCAGAGGAACAAGGCCTCATACGAGATAACTCACAGCTCACGTGCTCAGTTTCCTGTGCCCTCTGCAAAGGGCCTTTGTGTCTCCTCTCCAGGAAGTACATTTTCTAACTGTGACAGTTTGCCAGAAAGACAGCAGAGGGAACCCGAGAAGGAAGGTAAATGGAAAGGAGGAATAGGGCAGAGTGAGTGGGAAATGGAGAGGACCCCTCAGATGAGCCCCTGAAAGCTCTGAAGATGAGACTCCAATGGTGGGTTTGCAGACACACAACTGTAAATATGTCTGGGCTTTGCCTGCCTGCGATCTCCTCGGCACAGCACAGAGAGTCCATGTGGTAGCCAAAATCCAGTCCCTTCCAGCTTGGGATGCTCTCTCCCAGGCCGATGTGTGCTGCTCTGTTTATTACAGAGAAATGGGTGCCCATGAGATGTCGGAAATTAAACACACCTCTCCAGTCAGCTCTGCACCGGCTCTCTAATGTGGACTCCAGGCTGGACTGTTTACCATGAAGTAGGACCAAGTCCTCTGTTCCTGGCCCGGCTCCTGAGGTGCTGGAGAAGAGCCCTCTTGTCCTCCCCAGAGGCTCGGTGCTGTTGCAGCTGAAAACACAGCTTTGGCAGCCCGGCATCCTACTGTTAATCATTTGCTTTAGCATTTTCGACTGACCCAGCAGAAATATCTGTCTTGTCCTACCAGCCTCAATTTTGGGGACAAAGCTCTCAATCTGCATTAGTGCCCACACCTGCGTCCTTGGGAGGGAGAGTTTACGAAAAGACATTCTCTAAGCACTATGTGAACAGGCAGTTACTTATTTCCTAAGTTCAAATACATTTCTGCAGTGGATGGCCACTCTCCTGCTTACAGATTCCAGGGCCCTTGGCCTGGGGTGGTTTATGCAGAAAACAAAAGAACAGCCACTTGGCAGATGACACTCTTCAGGCCTCAGGGAAGGCACTCAGCTGGAAAGAGCTGTTCCCTGGAGTTCGGAAGTGCTTTTTCAGCAACAATTTGATCTTTCCTGGGAACTGGCTCTTTGCATCACTTTCCCAGGCTGGTGGGAACACAGGGGCTCCCGGCCTGTTCCTGCTAACCTGATGTGGAAGCTGGAAAACCACCCTGCTTTTACCTCCCCACAGTCTTCTCATTTTGATAGGGACAAATGGCACAAGCTGGCACATGAGAGAGGCGTTGAGAAAATGCAGGAAGTTAACTCATCTTCAGCAGGGGCTGTGATGCCGCCCTCCCCGCCCCCACTTTCAGTGTTAGGGGAATGTTTCTGTTTTCCTCTTTGAACTGGGTAGGGATTTCCTCACGAGACAGCAAGGTGGAGAGCACAGGTCAGGGAGAGTATCCTCAGGGTGTTGTCACTATCTGGGAAAATAAAGCAAGGAGAGCAGGACTGGAATCCCATGGGCTGGAGAGATGGCTCAGAGGTTAAGAGCACTGAATGCTCTTCCAGAGGTCCTGAGTTCAGTTCCCAGCACCCACATGGTGGCTCACAACCATCTGCAATGAGATCTGCACCCTCTTCTGTATACATAATAAATAAATCTAAAAAAAAAAAAAAAAGAAGAATCCCAGAAAGTTAGCTCTGCTACAACATCCTGGTCCTTCCTGCCTGGAAGGCTACTACTCCAGCGCTGACTGATGAAATGAATGGATGGATGGGCTCATTCACCCACTGCTCATGAGACAACATTGTGTATCCAAATCCTGCGCAGGGTACAAAGACGTGAAGTGTGTCCCCATTATTGAAGTGGGTTAGTGTAAGAGACAGTGTCCACACAGACAGACAGGAATTCTCTGCTCATCACCTAGACAGTGGTGTTCAGGGAGCTTGGGTATGCTGAGTCAAGCTCTATAGATTGGGTGTGGCTGAGGATCCTCCCAAGGATCCACTGCCATTCTAAGTTTGGTCCACAGCTTGGTGGTCCTGGAAGGTGGCAGGGCCTAGTGGGAGACCCTTCTTACTAAAAACGTGCCCTTCAGAGATAAACTACTGGTGTGTGTGTGTGTGTGTGTGTGTGTGTGTGTGTGTGTGTGTGTCTGTGTGTGTGTGTGTGTATATGTGTGTGTGTGTGTGTGTGTGTGTGTGTGTGTGTGTGTGTGTGTGTGTGTGTGTGTGTGTGTGTGTGTGTGTGTGTGTGTGTGTGTGTGTCTGTGTGTGTGTGTGTATATGTGTGTGTGTGTGTGTGTGTGTGTCTGTGTGTGTGTGTGTGTGTGTGTGTGTCTGTGTGTGTGTGTGTGTGTGTGTGTGTGTGTGTGTGTGTGTGTGTGTGTGTGTGTGTGTGTCTGTGTGTGTGTGTGTGTGTGTGTGTGTGTGTGTGTGTGTATGTGTGTGTGTGTGTATGTGTGGCTTTCTCCAGAGAGCTACAGTAGAAGCCAGAGTTGCCCCATCCAGTCCTTTCTGCTCCAGGCTGCAGAAGCGGTCATCACTCTGCTCCGGTCACTGTCCTGCCACGTAGTCAGGGGTTGCTACCTTTCAAGTCTATGCTTTGCCATTGGAACCGTCAGATTCGGGAACTGTGAACTAAACAAACCACTTCTCATTTAAGTGGCCCCTCAGGTAGTTTGTTATGAGGATGTAGAGCAGATTAATTCAGCGTCCGGGTTGGGTCTGTAGAGAGGACTGGTGAAGGAGGGGGTGAGTGACATGCTTCCTGGGAACAAGTTCAGGGCCATGCCCAGGAACAGCAGGGTTATTTGGTAAAGGGCAGGGCCTAATGTGAAAGAGTGAGCAGGTCACACAGTGGATCTGTAGTTTTAAAAGATTAAAGCTGTAGGCAGAGAGTGTCTGAGGAGAAGTCAAAGGAGAGAGATTTAGAATGAAAGGTAAATATCTGTATTTCCAAATACATCCTGAGAAGTCCTGGCTTGAGAGTGTTCTCTTCTGTACTCCAAATGAACACATGTCCCAAGTGTAAGCGGCCTGCTGCCATGCCTAGTCACTTCAGTTCCATCCCTGGGAGCCAAGTGTTGGAAAGAGAGAACAGACTCCTGCAGGGTACGTCTCACGCCACCTGACAGTGTGGCACACTTACGTGCACACGTACAGAAAATGTGAAAACTATTAAACCATTTGGGAAGCGACTATACATGGTCCCAGTCCCAGAGAGTGGTTTCCCTCACGCTACTCACTAGGTATCAACTTCTCACACAATTCTCGGAAAGCCTCCTGTCAACAGGAAACACTGTTTCTCACATAGGAGGGACCTTGGCTGTCTTCAAGTATCTCATAAACGAAGAGAATTTCCACTAATCTGGGGAAGTGAACAGGCATGTGGATTTCTGGCTTCCTTTCATGAGTTAGTTCCAACCTCCCCCTTTGCGGTCTCCGCTCCTCCTCCCCCTCCTCCCCCTCCTCCTCCTCCCCCCCCCCCCCTCCTCCTCCAGCTTCAGTGTTTTCCTTCTTCTCTTCTCCCTTGTCCTCTTCCAAGTTCAGGTACGATTTAGATACAGTGCAACATACAGAAGTCGTTCAGGTGGCTACAGACATGGACAGGATGTATTGTGTAGCAGCCCTCCATCAGGACAGAACACTGTAGTCACTCTAGAAAGATTACTTAGTAGCCAATCCCATTGCACCCCAGATTAGTTTTTCTCTGGTCTAGATTTTCATCTCAATGTAACCCCACAGTGTGTGTTCTTTGTGTCTATTGACTTTATTCAGCACATTCCTGACACAGTCTGTTATTCCTGAGTATTCCTGGGGTAGTTTCCATTGCTTTATTCATTAGAGTAACTTGTTGCTGAGGGCTATTTTATACCATGAACCCACTATTGTTGGCAGGTTTTTAATAGTCCCCCCCCCTCTAAATTAGGTATGTAACCACTGACTCACAGCAAAGCAAAAGGAAAAAGGGCAACAATACATGTGAGTTCCGAAGAAGCCACCGACTATTTTCTACGCCAAACATCATCTTCCGAATCCTTTAACAGCCATGGAGGCAAAAACTCAAGCAGATCAGGACAAACAGGATCGATAACTCCCTTTGACTTTAGTGCTCTGGGGTCACAGATCAGATGGAAAATGGTCCTTAAAAGAAAGAAGCCAACTTACTGAGGATGTATGTAACTGTGATCAGACAAATAATTTAGATAACTAAAATACATTTAAAAAATTAAAATGTGAGGCTTGGAAGATGGCTTAGTGATTTAGAGCACCTGTTGCTCTTCCAGAAGAGCTGGGTTCAGTTTCCAGCACCCACATGGCAGATCATAACCCTCTATAACTCCAGTTCCAGGGCATCTTATACCCTCTTCTGACCTCCAGAGGCACCAGGCCAGGCCTGCACATGGTGCAGACATACATGCAGGCAGAACACTCACACACATAAAATAAAAATTTCCAACTGCCCACAAAGGCTTTTCCAGGGTTTGAGATCCCTCCATCCTGTCGATCTTTCTTACCTGAGTGACAATGTGGGAAGTGGACTGACAGCCCAGCCAAGACAGGAAGTGATTAAAACGTACTAAAGAACACGGAGGTTCCCTTTAAGAGAACCACACTCATGCCATAACCACTTGATAATTTCATGTATGTTCAACCAAGAGATAATACATGGAAATCTCAAGAAAGCCCAGGAGCTCTAGCCAAGAAGGGCTCCCGGAAGAGCATGGCCAACAGGCAACGTCAGAGGGGAGGCAGCAGCTGATAGCGAAGTCTTAATCTGAAGATACTTTTTTACTTCGTTTAAAAGAATCGGCACACATGATCCCCAGAGACACCCCGAAGCTCACTGTCCTCTGCACCACTGCCAGGACTCACAAGGAAAGCTTGATATGAATGTGTTCTGACGACTCGGAATGTTTTATTTGGGTCAGCTCGACCCTGACGGTGCCCACCGCTTGTCCAGTAAACTGAGCAGTCACATTAACTCCAACATGCCCACCACCCTCAGGAATGATGGCATTTCACTGTGTCATGCTGAGCTGAGCCCAGTTTGATTCCAAGAACCATGTGGATAATGTCCTAGAGGAACACCTGGTAGGCGTCCTTTCGCTTCTCAGACTACATGGACTTGTTAGCTCTCTATTGTTCTGAAGCAATTTAATATTTGTTGAGCATCAATTATGGGCCAGACACTGTGCTTTTAAGTCCCATTCTCATAAGTCTCTGAAGTAGCACTATTATAATCCTAGTTTCAAAGATGAGCAAAATAAACAGGCTGGGCTTCAGTTTTCATTACTATTCTCCACATTGCCTTTCCTCAGCAAGATCAAGGAGGAGACCAGGAGACGGGAAGACCGCGCATGAACAAACAGAACACACAATGACTTCCTTCTTTGATCTTCCTCCTTATACATTTGAACATTACATTCTGTAATTAGGTCAAAGTGAGAGATGCCACTGTGGAGAGCTCCCGTTAAAGCTGAACAATTATTTCTTAGAAGATTGCTAATTAGACTGACTTGGGATACAGTCTCTGGAATGTATAATCATTCTGATAGCGGTCTCAGTGTAAGGAATCTCGTAAATGAAAGCCATCTGAACACTACCCACAGGAAGCAGCTGCAGCTGTTGAGGAAACGTCTGACATTAAATGCAGAATTTCATGGAGTTATTTCATGGACTCATATATCAGATAGTAACCCATCTGAGCAAGAACAGGGCTGTGTTTCCAGGAGGCATTCTCATTTTATAGCAGTCACACTTGGCTTTCCTGTCCCGGCTTTCAGGAGACAACTGTGGCATGCTAAGAATAAAAATTCAAAGAAGAATGAACTAGTACTTAGAGGCATTTATGCTTTAAAGGATAAGGGCCTGTCTGGGTGTTTGGCTTAGGCTTGATCGGCTGCACAGACTCATGCTGTCTCATATGGCAAGTGAGTATGAACCACATCTGGATGGCACAACCTGAGCTGGATGTAAGTGTGAGGCACATAAGCAGACCCTAAAAGCTTAATATGAAAAAGCAATACAAAATAATTTTGTATCAATAAAATTTAAAATGTGGTTATTTATAGAAACGATGTTTTAAATGTGTAGACTTGAATAAAACCGTATCAACACCACTGCCATCTGTTTCTTTCTCCTTTTCTAAAGTGGCCACCGGGGAATTTCAAACTAGCCCCCTTGCTGTGACAAAGGTTAATCTTCATTGTCAGTTTGGCTGGATTTACAGTTACACTGAAAACACCTTTCGGTGTGTCAGTGAAGGTGTTTCCAGAAAGGAAGGCTTAAAGGACAAGGGGAGACCCACTCTGAGTGTGGGTGGGTGTCACCCTCCCCGTGGGCGGGGGTCCTTAAGAGAAGGGAGTGGCGCATCAGCATGGGCATGCATCAGTCTGTCTGCTAAGTGTAATCTTAGCAGCTGCGTCACACTCCTGCCACCGCACTTCCCCGCCATGGCAGACTGCGCCCGCAAACTGTGAGCCGGAAGAAGCCCTTCCTCCCTGAAGCTGCTGCTTTGGGGGTTCTGTCACAGCAATGAGAAAAACCATGAATCGCGCCATTTGAGTTTGCACCCCGTCCCCGGGACAGCAACTGGTATAGAGACTCCACGACAGGGGAGATCAGCCTAGGCTGCAGGTTCGATACCACTGGCTAGAGAGCCCTTTGCAGTGAAGTGTGTTCCCTGGGGAGGGTGGGGGACACAAGGCTGTGGATCAGGCCAAGTCGCCCGCTGCTCTGCCCTGACCTGATGGTGGCCTTGGCTAAGCCACTTGCCATTTCCAGACTTTAACCTTTACAACAGCTGATCCAAATATGGTGGAGAAGTTCTTCGAGAGATGGTATTTTTAGTCTCTGGCAATTCCTAAAAGCTAGTAACTCCGAGGTGAACATGAATTAAACATCCCACACATACACATCTCCTATTCGCTCGGGCTTTGTAGCATCAAATGTTGTCAGCTTCTCTCTCTGGGTGTCATGCCTTTGAGGCTTTCTGGAGTAACAGCTACAAATGACAATAATGACCATGTTAATGTACAGAAGGGTAAATAAAGCAAGGGAGATGCTGTTTGCTCCAGGACTAGAGTCTCAGATGGCAATATTACAGGAGCATAGAGGAGCTTAAGAGTTCTTTAGTGACCAGACAGAATACTGCTGAAAGACAAGGGCCAGCTACTCTCCGCAGGGAGTGGGTAAAGCAGTTGTCTTTAGCTTGGGCTCTTTCCCACTTCTCTTCATCTTCAAAAGCATTTCCTATCTGTGGGAAGTCATTCCACAGCTTTGGGGTAAACTACATAGATGATCATGAGTCTTCCTTAAAAAAAAAAAAAAAAAAAAAAAAAAACAACCAAACATACAACAGATCTTATTCGACACTGGTTAAAAAAAAAAAAAAAAAAAAAAAAAAAAAAAAAAAAAAAAAAAAAAACAGGTACCAGTCCCTTTATCTTTTTTTTTTTTTCCTGGAAAAAGGTTAAATAATATTAGATAACTTAAATAATAATTAGGGTAAAGGTTCTAGCAGAATACCAGATATATAGCATCCATGCCCTGTAAGTAGTCTACAAAAACACATACTTGAATCTACATGTGGAAACAAATGTGGAATTAAGACAATGTCATAATAAATGAGCCACAAGATGGAAAGAAATCCTTCGATTGTCATGAAGATCTCTAGAAACTCCAAACACTGTCCCAAGGAAGAAATCTAATCCCTATCTCCATTTCTGTAGAAGCTTCTGGTGTACCCAGTGCATCTGACACGGTACCTTCTGACCAGGCAGAAGTGTGCTCGTGTGCTAACCCCCATTTCCCTGGGGACGAAGCCTTTGCCTTATCTAAGGGTCCCATGCTCTTCCTAAGGCTTCCTGCAGCTGGGGCAGCACACTGGACCCTGCTCAGCTTGGCCTGCACTGAAGATAACAAGAGAAGCAGCTGCTGAGAAGAGAAAGGTGAGGGGTGCGGGCTGTTCCGGCTTCTTCTCTTGGGTCTTTCTTTCTCGTGTAGTTCCCCTATGTGTCACACCAGGACAACTTATGTTAGTATTAACTGTGAAGTTAATCATTTGGCAATTTTGACTGAACTGCTGGAACAAATAGCAACACATGTTTTCACCCTTCTGTAACTTCTGGGGAACTCACTTCAGAAAGCAAGAAAGAGATTCAAACAGGATAACCACCACCTTCATTTACACGGTGACAGACAACTGGCCAACTCATGGCTTACAGCGAGTGTCTGTAGGTTTACTGTGCACGACCACAGTCCTATTTGAAATAGAAAAAACAACCCTACATTTCTTTCTAGCTGCCATTATCTGCAGAACCACATCTGACAAAACACCGAGGAAAGCAGATTAAAGAGGACAGTTCCACTGGCCTCCTAACAGTGCCACGGAGTTTCATTCCTTTACTTTTTCTTCTTCTACCTTGCTCCCCACTATTTCACTATCTGGGCGGCCCGGGGCCAGGGCACAGGATGTGTGGAAACTATAAGGCTTACTAATCCGCCTGGATTTTCAGTGAATTCTTTCAGCATCTCTGTGTAGCAACAGGAAGGATGCGGCTCCCTTTCAGATTCAAATGAAGCAAGTGGGTCCCAGGGACAGCATCATGCATCAATCATTCCGTAGCCAGAGCCCCAGAACCACTCTCTCAGGTGGGGTGATCATTTCATCCTGGGGCCTAATCTCTACTTTAAACATCAGATTTCTGGGTCCATCGGTTTAAAATAACGACCACCAAACTACAAACCAACAAAAAACTGTAGATTTAAATTTAAAGAAAATTTTGATTTTTGGTGTTGAAAAGATAAGCATTTCCAACATCTAGACAGGTGTTAAATTGTGTGGCACAATCGTTAAGAAATGACCAAGACACCCTTCAAATTATTTCTGAAATTTGAATAGTGTAATAGGAAAGCCCACAGTACCTTCTGCCCAAATGTATATTCATAAGCACACAAAACCAAGGAGTGGTAAGTTTTATGTGGTGAACAAGAACAACAAAAATATCTAAAATATCAAAAAAAAAAAAATCTACCAACCACAAAAAAATCTAAAAACACCAAAGCAAAACCATGGAAGAAACTCGGGAGTGGTGTTAGTCAAATTTTTAAAACAAAACTGAGGACCAATTTTATTATTAATTTGGTTAGTGGAAATTTGTGATATTAGCAAGTTATTTCTCCTGTCTTGGGTCACTCCTGTCTCTCTATCCACTCCCATGACTAACATCCTATCATCTCCTCATCCATCCAATACATCCTTGTCTACTACTGGTGAGCCAAAAAGATGAATGAACAGTCATCCTGCCCCAGAGCAGCTCTTGATAAAAGAAACACACAAATAATATACATAAAACACGGTCACTTGGAAGCTGTAAGAGGAGCTTAAAGAAGGAAGACATGTCTCCCAGTGAAGAGATGAGACCAGGCTGCTTCGAGGAGGAACACTTGGTTTACTGCTAAGGAACAAGAACTCTCTATCCACAAGTAGGCGGGGACACGCCTGGCCACAGGCGTCAGGGGACTTGGAAGACAGGGAGAAGCGAGTCCACTAGGTGGCGTAGGGTTGAAGGACAGGCCACTGCTGCTCTGAGCAGATAACCAGGAAAAGTGAAGGGCCTGGATTTGGGGCTCCGCAGCCCCCTGCAGGATGGGTCAGGATGGGTCAGCGTGGACAGCGCGGGACAGGGACACGACTACGAAGAAGCTTTGGTAGTTCAAGTCAGTCTTGATTTAGGAAGGGAGGGTGTGAGTATAATGGAAAGACAGACTGGCAGTTGGTGGGATGGACATGGACAGGGGTACTTGGTGGATTTCTAATATTCTAGTTGATACACTCTGATTTTGATAATTTATCATTAGCAAGGGAAACTCAAAATATGTTAAAATAAATTTGTGCCAAATTCAGTCCTATTTCTGCACTCTAAATCTCAGTAACAATTGATTTTATAAGGAAAAAATCTTATGGAAAAGTCTCAAGGTATGACACACTGATGAAGAGCTGTCTGGGAAATCTGGCTTTGGTGTCTTAGCATTTAGTCTTACCCCTCATGCAGTTCCTGGTGTTGTTTTGCTTTGTTTTGTTTTCCAGACAGGGTTTTCTGTGTAGCTATGGAGCCTTTCATGGAACTGGCTCTGCAGACCAGGCTGACCTCGAACTCACAGAGCTCCACCTGCCTCTGCCTCCTAAGTGCTGAGATTAAAGGCGTGTGCCACCACTGCCCGGCTCAGTTTCTGTTTTGACAGGGATCTTAAATATGGATCTTCTTGAACTTCAGCATCAGGAACGGCCTCTCATGACACACTTGATGCGTGACAAATGGCCTGGGTGGGTAAAGAAGTGAGTCACAAGACTTAAGAAAGCTGAAGGAGTCCCTCCACCTATAATGTGGCATTTAGGGCTTGAAATGGGGCCCTCGGCTCTTCAATAACTTGTCAATCTCTTAGTTGAAGACATGGAAAACTAGCTTGGGGAAGCATTCAGACGAACAGACTTTTAGAGAGACCGGGAATGTCGTAAGTGACAACATTGATAGGCTAGAGTAACAACAGGGGTGTAACAAGACAAAACATGAGGACTTGAACAACAACAAGAGGTTGCCAAGTACAGGATGGGGCTGTGTGGTTTGACAGCGGCAAGGGTGAGAACGATGTTGGGGGTATCCGCTGAAAGTAACTTCAATTTGAGTCAGTGTGTACCACAGCTGCACAACAGCTGTAGTTAGTGAAATACAGCATTGACTCCAGCTTCACTCCATTGGGGTTCCAGGAACCATGAGAAAAGTGGGTGTTTCTGATATGAACAAGGTGGGTGAAGTTCCTTAACACAGTAGCCACACTTGACCAGACAGAGGTTTTGCTGGTCAACACTGTGCCACCTGGAGCCTCCAGTGAGGCTAACAGGATGGACAAGGAGAACCCCGCCAAACTAGAAGCCACATGTGCCATTCTTAGCAAGTCTGAACTCTTATTCTAATGCAATTCTAGGCATCAAGCAAGAGACTGACCTGTCCAAGGAACAGGACAGCCCTTCTGCTCCAGCTCAGATACACTGCCTAGCTATATGAAGACACTGATTGTATTTGCTGTTTGCCTGAAGAGGGGACTCTTCAGACATCTCAAGAGTTCTGGACCCCAATCTGGGCTTGCCTTCTTAACAGCTGGAGAGGAGCATAAGGGTGGAGTAGTGTGACCCTTGACCTGCAGACCACTTGTAAGCCAGCAGGGTCAGTTCCATACAGAGCTGGTCTCTGAAACTCTCTCTTGGTGTGTCAACTGTGGAATTGCTACTTCCAAACGTAACACTTACCTCATGTTGGCAAACAACGGCCAGCATCAGCTCTGTCTTCTCTGTGAGAAACACAGGAAGCCAGCCAGCAGGATTTCTAAACGCAGTTCGATTACGTTTTAAAACAGGAAACTTGCTGCTGTGTGCTTTTTTCCTCCCTTGAGCAGGATGTTGGTTCTCTTCAGCTCGAACCCCATGAACCCTGTTGTCCATGCTGAAGAACAATAGGCAAGAAGCACAGCTTCCAATCTCACTTGCTTATCCTGAGTCATAATGCAGTTCCCTAAATCCTACAATGAAAGGGGCTGGTTTCAGCCTCAGAACAGAGTATTTTCCTGAGAGCTTGTCTTTTAATTTACCCAATAAAACATTCCTTACAACACACAGAAGTATGCATACATACACACACAACCTGCCTTTATATACACATGATGCATGGATAGCAGAACTTGTTCACAAAAGAGCAATCATGTTGAAGAGAGTTGAGACTTTCGGTAAAAACTAGCAGGAGAGTTGAAATGTGTCCCACTTAGCAGAGACACTTGAAGCTGTCGCTAAGCAAGCGAAGCCAAGACGGATGTCACATAGAAGAGTACCCCTCCTCCAGCAGTGAAGGACCGAACCTGGGCCTCACACACTCACCCTACTCCTGAGTCTACTGTCTCACTAGTCCCTCTCACATGCTCACCCTACTACTGAGTCCACTACTGTTTCACTAGGAGCTCTCACATGCTCGTCCTACTACTCTTTCACTAGCTCCCTTTTCTAGTTTTAAATTTCCAAACAGGCTCTAAGTTGCCCAGGCCTTGAACTCTGCTGCCTTGGAAGGCACTGAACTTGCGATCTTCCTGCACTGATTGTGCTAGCAGCTAGGGTTACAGGCTTGCACTACCAGCCTGGTTCAGGCCATTTCCTTAAGACTCATTTCTATGAGATGACATAAAGGTGGTAGAGCACACCTAGACACTAAATCGTTCTGGTGGACTTTTGATGGATGGATGGAGGGATAGATGGGTCAATACTGGTTGGACTAGATAATCCCAAAGGTTCCTTCAAGCATAAGACTATGATTTTATGATACAGTTTTCCTTTCCAAAATAGCCCATAGTATTGAAGATAACTAAGTAACATAAAAATAATGCTCCAATGTGGTGGTATTCTAATAGTACTGAAATGTGATTTTGATTGTATGTTAATAAATTAAGTTGCCCGGGGGTCAGAGCTATTAGAGCCATAGCAAGAGTGTGGCGGTGGTGGCACACGCCTTTAATCCCAGCACTTGGTAGAAGAGCTAGGTAGATCTCTGTGTGCTCAGGGATACAGCCAGCATTGGAGACATACGCCTTTAAGACCTGGAGGGCTGTACTTACAGACAGTGACGAGGCAGTCACGTTTGGGTTTACAACCAATGAGAAGGCAGAACAAAGACTATGAAAAGACGTACACACAGGAAGTGCTCTCTTTCGGGAAGCTAGGAGCACGCAGAAGGAAGGATGAGATTTTAGCTCTGAGCTCTGACCTCTTGGCTTTCTCTTTTACATTGGTTCTGTGTTTCTTATTTGATAAGACAGTTAGTTACATCTACACTCCAAGACCAGGGTTTTTGAGAAACTAGATTCCTAGTCTGCTTAGAAGTCAAAGAAGGAAATCCATGTTCTGAGGGGAACAGGCAACTGGTATACCCACAAGAAGAGTTAATCATAAGAAACACACAAACAAAATTACAATATTGCAAGAGATTTATCAACAACTCCTTTAGAGAATGGCAGGATGGGAAGGATAAAAAAGATCGGCATGCATTAAGTTTAATCCAATGTCTATATTTAGAAGTCAGTCCCCTCAGCCCCAATACAAAATCAATTTCATAGGAATAATAGTAACATTCTTGAACTACAATGTTGTTGATTTTTTTCTTGTTTGTTTGTTTAAATTAGAAACCCTTCACAAAATGACTATTAAAAACCGTCACTGATTTGGGATTTAAAAATGACACTGTTAATAACTCATGAATCAAAGAAGAAAGAGTCAGAGAACATTTTATAACTGTGATGGAAAGTCCTCCACGTTAAACTGGGTCAGATTCCTCTGCAGTGGACTTAGCAGAAAATAATCAACAAAGTGAAAGCAATGGAAGTAGGAAGCAGAAAAGGACAAAACCAATAACTTCATAAACAATGATATCTGAGATTAATACAAAGTTTTATTTGAAAAAATTAACAAAATATGAACTATCACCAAAACGGATCAAGAAAGCTACAAAAAGGGGCCACATTAATAACAGGAATGAGAGAAAATACTCAGCAGAGAGGAAAACACGAATGTACTAGAACATGTCAGGCCACGAAGTCTGAAATCAATGACATGAAGAATTAGAAAAAGTCAAATATTACATAACTAGGGAAGAAACCTGGGTAGTGATGTAACTGTTGGAAGCACCAAAAGCACGGGGATCAGGTAGATTTAGAGGAGAGAGGAAAAAAAAAATCAGAAAACCATTTTTTTCAAAACAAACAAACAAACAAACAAACAAAACAACTGTCGGCTGGCGGGACAAAGCTGACTTGTGGTCCTGACAAAAAACTCCACCCACATCTAACCTCTTTAATTTTTACAAATGTAAAACTCTTACATAAAATCTGCTAAACTTAACCCAAGGGTACATAAACTACACCATGACTAATTTCAGCTGCACCAATAATGCGATTTCTATTTTTATTTCATTGGGGTCCTTATCTTCTACCTTGTTGGAGACAGGGTCTCCACATTGTTCTTACTATGGACGCCAAGTGACTTTCTGAAGATTTCGTCTCCAGGTCCCATTTCCGGACAAATGTTACAGTTTAGACGGCGCTGCCACCCACACCCGGGTTTATACACTTGGGTTCATATTCGTGTGCGAGCGCTGTGCCCACTGAGTCATCTAAGGCCCAGCAATGCAGCTGTTTTTATTGTGCTGGACAGCACTCAGGGATCCACACCTAAGCAGAAAGGACTATCCTGAGTTACACACAGACGACTGTTTAACTTAGAGAACTGATAATAACCACCCCTGCTATCAGATTAAAAGAGAAAACCCTGTGATTTTAATCAGTAGATGCTAAAAAGTATTCAAAAATAATTTAGCTCTTTGCAATTTTTGAAGATGTGAAAAATCTGAGTAAAGTACAATCAAGGGGAATTTCTTTTTATATATATATTTGAGACAGTGTCTCACTGTGTAGTCTGGAATTTGCTATGTAGACCAGGCTAGCTTCCTACTTTCAGGAGATCTGCCTCTCCCTGCCTCCAGAGTACTGGGATTAAAGGTATGGGCCACCACAGTCAGCTTTTATATTTTTAAAATATGTGTGTGCGAGTTTTGTCTGTGTGGGATATATGCGCATGAATGCAGCTGCCCACAAAGGCAAAGGTCAGAAGTGCAGATCCCTCTGGAGCCGCAGTTATAGATTGTTAGGAGTTGCCCAGAGGGTTCTGAGAATTGAACTCAGGTCCTCTTAAGTGCTGAGCCATTTCTCCAGCCCCCAAGAGGTCCTTTCTTAACCCAAACAAAGCATCATGCTCAAGGCAGGGACGTCAGCAACCCTCCTTCATCATCAGTAGACAACCTGTGCTATCCATGCTTCTTAAAACTGCATTGTATAACATCCCTGTGGGTGCTAAGTGAGGAGAAACAAGACTGAGAAGGAAGAACTGCACTTACTTACAGACAATGAGACTGGTTACACAGAAAAACCTGAGAGACCACGAGAAACAGTGTTACTTCAATATGAAAAACTGTGCACGGCACTGGTCAGAGAAGGTAACTGAAAAGGGTGATACTGGCTTCTTTCTCGAACTTCATCTCCTCCTCTTCACCAAGCACCTCACCCAGATAAGCACAGGATGACAAAAACAGCCAAGAAAACAAGCAATCTAATTATATTGCAAAAGTATGAGAAAGGGACCATAATTTCACAGACGCCTTTCAGGATTCCAGTCTATTTTATGGCTCACATGCAAAACTCCAAGTTCTACTTATCACTAGAGTCACATGTAGAAATTCCAACCCCCTGCATCTCCACCTCAAATGAAAAGCAAGCTGGGGGGCTGGAGAGATGACTCAGAGGTTAAGAGCACTGACTGCTCTTCCAGAGGTCCTGAGTTCAATTCCCAGCACCCACATAGTGGCTCACAACCATCTGTAATGAGATCTGGCGCCCTCTTCTGTATAAAAAAAAAGAAAGAAAAGCAAGGCTGGGAGGGCTCGGATGATAAAGTGCCTCTGGATCCCCAGCATCCACATAAATAATGGGTGTTGTGGCATTCATCTATAAGCCCAGAGCTGAGGGGTGTAGATGACTGGATCCCTGGCCAGCCAGTGTAGTGGAATCAGTTAGCTCCAGGTTCAGTGAGAGACAATGCTTCAAAAACTAAGATGGAATCCCAGCACTAGGGAGGCAGAGGTGGGCGGATCTCAGTGAGTTTGAAGCCAGTCTAGTGGTCTACGTAGCAAGCCCTAGCCAGAGCTACAAAATGAGATCCTATCTCAAACAACATAAAACAACAAAACACATACAAACAAACTACAGTGGAGAGAGGTTACAGAAGGCTCTCGACATTGACCTCTGACCTCCACACATGTGTACACACACACACACACACACACACACACACACACATGAAAGGAAAACAAGGCTGATACCTTTCTTCTCCATGACTTAGAATCTGCAGGAACTGAGTCTCCAAAATGGCACCCACATTGGGCAGGAGACAGGTGTCGTAAAGGGAGACATTGGTAAGGAGGTAGGCAGAGAGACGAGGTTAAGAAATAATTTCCTTCAACTTGAAAATACAGGTAAGGGTAACTCTGAAAGAAGCTGTTGAGTCTCTCTAAAGTGAAGCACCACATGACACCTAAACCGTAAGAACTGCTTGATCCTTGGCCTGGACTCCGCATCCACATTCAGGTGTAATTATCGGTGTGGGAGTGGTGGTATAGGACATGTTGCTTATAGTCACAGGAAAGCAAACTTCAACACATACGCTTTTTCCCCCCGAGGGGTTGGTTCACTGTAATTTTTGGTTAAGTGAATACAAATGAGGTACAAAATACAAATGAATACAAACAGTACTGACTTTTTATATTCATTTGGATCTGAGTCAGTAAAAACAAGGTTATTTGAAAATACTACATGATGATGTTACTTTTAAAGCATGCTAATAGCCTAATTGACTGGAAACAACCCAAATAAACAAAACTTGAGAGACTGACTTCCTATCTGACTGATTACTATTGACTACTGATTGATTAACTGGTACATTCTTATGATGTAATAATACATAGCACACAATATAGTGAAACAAATTTCCTGACAGAAAAATATTCAAGATACATTGTAAAGTTTTTAAAAGTAGGATATAAAACACATGGAATAATTCAAAATCAATTAAGAAAAAATTAATTAAAAAATCTAGATTTATAGCAGAAAAGGATAATGGGTAAAATACTAACAACATGTTATTATCTTTGTATGGTAAAAGAACATGTGACTTTGTTTTTCTGTATTTCTAAGTACTTTACACTGGAGTGTGCACCACTCACATGGGAGTTATCCCACAATCATGAAAATACCTCCACTTAGCAAGGACTTTAGAGATTTCTGATGGAGTGGCTAATCCCCTTCCTGATGGTTCAAACCAATAAAAACCAAGGGCCCTCCCGACAGCTCTGCTGGCACAGGTCTGCCAACGTCACCAGGAGACACCTACAAGATGGCCAACCCGAGAAGGTACCTACTTGTCCTGCTTACTCTCAACACTCAGCACTGCCATCAACAGAGACGACAGACGCCAGCCCAGGATGTGAGGCAGCTGGAACTGTGCAGAATGCTGGGCTGAACAACTGTGTGCACGTCCTTGTCACACTGCTTCCTGCCTAACTGCTTTCTCTGATCAAAGTATGGTTTTACAGTGGCCACGGCAGCCCCCACGTCTTCTCTAGCAGTCCTCCACTGCTCCTAACACACCCTCTCCCCACAACTGTGCACCCATGGGTCCCACCCGAGTCCTGTCCTCCAGGAAACCTACTTCTCAGCTTCCTGGGCCCAAAGTGGTCTCCCCATCTCAGTCTCCTGGCCGATTCCCAGCAGCTGGTCATTTGTGAGCAGGTCTGCAAATACAGTAGTTTTCTACAACATACTGATTTTCAAGTTTAGAAGGTGGATCATCAAGGTGGGGTGATTTTGCCAGGTGCCTTTTCATTTTTATTCATACTCTTTCCCTCCCGGTCTGTCGGTCTCTGTCCACCTCCTTTTTTCTGTTTATCTCACTTTTTGTTCGTTTGTTTTTGTTTTTCAAGACAGAGTTTCTCTGTATAGCCCTGGCTGTCCTAGAACTAGCTCTGTCGACCAGGTTAGCCTCGAATTCATAGAGAACTGTCTGCCTCTGCCTCCAGAGTGCTGGGATTAAAGGCGTGCACCACCACTACCTGGCTGTTTATCTCACTTTAAAATCGTAAAATATCTATCTATCTATCTATCTATCTATCTATCTATCTATATATATATATATATATATAATTGAATGAATACTACGAATGTAACCTATGAATACCACAAATGTGATTAATATCATGAATGTAATTTAAAAAATAAATAAATAAATAAATAAATAAATTTTAAAAAAAATCGTAAAATAGCATTTTTCCTCTTCCCAACCCACTCTCTTCCTGGAAATCTTCAATTCTCATGTAGCTATGTAAATGGATAGTAAATCCTGAATATAGACATCCCAGGATGGGGCCTCATCCCATGGCTCCAGGATCTAGTCTCTGTCCAGTCCTGCCACAGACCATGGAACATTTTGTTGCTCAGGACCACGTTGTTGTTTCTCAGGACTTTAGTAGGCTGTATTATATACCCATTTATTTGCCTGTTTTGTTTTCTGTTCAACACTCAGTAACTTAGTGTCTTCCACCTGCCAGGCACTGTTTCAATGTCCTGGTTCCCCAACTCCACGGGGTGCTCCCTAAGGCAAAGGCTATCTGCTGCAGTTATCTGTCGCCAGTATGCTCCAAGTGTATCTGAGAAATACTTAACTGGCTGAAATGAGAAAGAGAGAACAAGGCAGAGGTGGCAGGTTTCTCTCACTCTGTCTCCTGGGTGGTCTGACTAGAGATGGTGGGAAACGTGAGGGTGGGTGGGGTATGATGATTCTGGCTCTCCCATCCTGAGTGGAGCCTTCATTTTCTTTTCCTGAGCCTGTGTCCAGACCAAACGAGAGAGTGATATACACAAAAATATCCTTTTCAGCGGCAGACCACTTGAAATAAAAAGGTTACTGTATTTGCCCAGCCCTCACCATGAAAAGTTCAGTCAAACAGAAAGTAAGCAAATGACTCCTTCTTGCAAGCTCCTGCTACCAGGGGAGGGAAAAAAAGAAGCCGACAGCCCGACAATACCCAAATGGAAAATACAACTGAGCAAGAGCCGCAGACCCAGAGAGAGTGAGCAAACCAGGATGCCAGGAGGAGCCCTCTAATTGCCTCCACACTCCTCCAGCTGCTTACATTTAAGGAAGCCCAACTACTGGGCTCCTGGCAGCTGTACAGGAGTCAGGACATATGTCCCCAGTGCTCGACGGCAGTGACCGGCAGGGACAACAAGGACAAAGAGCCACAAGCAAGGCTCCACTGAAAGCCAACAGCAAGCCTCATGTATGTTATGCAAAACTGAGCAAGCAAGCTCTCGGGCAGTGAGCTGACAAGAAACAATAAAATCGCTGGGGGAGAAAGGCAGCGGCAGCCTGCATGCGTGCGCAGGAATGCTGCAGCGGCCCACTCATCCCGCAGCCCGCTGCCGGCCTCCCCCAGTAGCTGCCCGGCCGGAGGAGGAGCCAGGCTGCAATTAACCTTCTGGAGGGGAAGTGACCGGAAACACGGGCACCCACGCTTGCTCTTCGGCACGGTGGAACTAAGTAAGCCTTCCTTGGCAAGAATTCCAAGCGCTAAACTCAATGCTTAGAAATGCCAGCCTCTAATTTCAGGCTCCCTCTGCTCCGGTCTCCCTATTTTCTGTCCAGGAATCTCACCCACCCAGTCTCCAGTCGCTCCCAGCCCTTTCTGGGTTCCCACCACTCACACTCAGGCCCCTCTTAGGGATAACAACATGGAAGGTATTTTTAAAAAGAGAAAAACAAGACCACCACAACACACCGGGAATCTTGAAGAACAGTCCGTTTTCACACGATGGAACTGTGGTGTGAGGAGAGATGTGTTCGCACCACCAGCTGCTGGCAGGGCTAGGACCCAAGGGTAAAGTCCTCCCCCATCAACTCTACCATGAGCCACACCTCTGTCAGAAAAAGGGGCGCTTACTACGAACCAGAGATGAAGCTAGCTGTATTCACATACTGTCTTTAAGTTCAGAACTTACAATTACTCTGTGAGTGAGCCCCAAAGAACCCGGGCTACTTCCCCCAAATCTCAAAGGCATAAGGATGGTGTTGGGACTCATGGCCCAGACCGATTACAGAACTTGCTCATCACGCTTCTGAACAAAGCATGAGGGTGTTTCTATTTTATGTGGCGCTCCTGGTGTCATGGAAGAAGAGTCTAACAGTATGAACCCCAAAGTCACTTTCCTGGAGTCTACTGGAATTGGGAATGTGGAGCTGGGAGTCAGTGAGAAGGGAGCTGTTAACAACTTCTTGGTTTCCCGGTATGACCATCATTTTGGAATTTGTAGGGACCACGGGGGATTCGGATGAGGTGACTTGTGCACCCCTAGGTGACTCCCTTCTCCCTGGCAGACTGAAGCAGAAGGGTAGAGTCCTTCTTGAGCTAGAATGCACCAGCTTCCGGGACACAAGAGCTCTCTGCAGGGCAACATGAGGGACTCCCAGGTCCCCTTGCCCTTGAGCAGGAAAATTCTGCCATGGACCCCCTGAACTGATGATGTCCCTCTCCAACCATCACTGCCTATGAAGCCAGTTACATAGCAGTTATTGAACAGGCCAGCTCATCCTCAAAGCAGGACCGCGCACACAGAGCAGGGGCCGGGGTTGCTCGTTCTTCCTTCCTTCCTTGTGTTGTACAAAAAAAAGTGGTTCCGCTCCTGCACATGGGAAAGCTTCAACACATGTGTTGTATGCACACAGTGTTCTCGTGGACAAATGATGAAGACATCCCCATGCATTCTTACGTAAGTAGCCTGAACTGGAGAAAAGCATCATCTTTCCGATGTTTGGCTTGGACTTCCCAAGAGCAGCTCCGTGAGGAAGCTTCCTGGGCAGCAGGCCCACAGCTGAGCAGCCTTCTGGGAGATGTTCCACTTTCGCGTCAGGCTTCTCATCCTCCCATCCCCATGTCCATCTCTCCCTGGGAGATGTTTAAGGTGAAGATCCAAGCAAGTTTCCCATCAGTCTCACAGGGAAGAAGCTCTGGACACAGCTTCTGTTTCATCTGCTGCTTGACAGTTGAGAGAAACTTTATTCTGCTCATGTCCCCTGCCCACATCAACGTTCTATTCTGAGACTTTTTACTCCTAAAGTTTCAAGTTTTACTTTGAACATTCATGAGCACCACTTAGCCATTAGCATTAATATTATGATGTGTTTGCTTTAGGATTTAGCTGCCCATCTGGTTATACTACAGAGCTTTCAATTATTTTTTTCAAAAAGGTTTTCACTCTTAGGGGTGTGGATACATGCTTAGGTCCTTAGCAGCTGGGAGACCTTGGGCGGTTTGACCATTTTTAGAGTTTCAGTTTCTACACATAAAATGTGGGTAGCACGATCTCTGGATGCTGCAAAGGGGTCAATAGAGTCTGTGAAATACATGTCCACTCTGACTCAGTACATGGTAGGGTCACACAGCCGATTTCAGTTCTCAAATGATTTTCTTTCTTATCTACAGAACACAAGTCAATCAGTTAAACAATAACAGCATCAATCAGAGAGGAGATGAATCAGCACAGCTGGAGCTGGGAAGTGCATGGAGAGCTCTTAAGTTACTGTTTACTACTGCAAATTTCAAAGTTTCTGTGACAAAACGTTTGAAAAAACACACTGGTCACTGGTTTTGTCAAGTAAAAATAAAAACTGTGACTGTTATCTCCTGTGTCTGAAAGATTTAATAGGAGGCCCGTGAGGAAGTGATAAGTGGCGAGGCTGTGGTTAACTCCCGGCTAGGACGCCCCTACCATCTCTCTCGCTGGGTGCTGTAGAGGGAGGGGGTGCAAGCGCGGGGTTGGATTCTGTAAAAGCTCCCCAGGTGATCTGGTTCACTTCAGGGTGAGAACCTCGACACTGGCAGAAAGTGCAGAAACCACACTTTCCAGCATATTCATTGTGAGAATCAATACTTTGCATAATGCAGAGCTGGTGCCTTCAGCTAAGCTGCAGGCCGGTGACAGTGTGAGGGGCCTCTGACTTAGCAGAAAAGCACTGCCTCCAAGGGAACAGCCTCCCTCCATTAAGTCAGGGTGGTCTGACTAAGGACCCAGTCTGGCTGCATTCTCTCACCTCCCTATCAACCAACTTGTAGAGCTAAGGAGCTATTCAGTGGCTTCCAGACTTGGGGACCCTGGGGATGTGACAGTGTTTCACAGAAGCCAAAGGAAGGCATCATGTCCCTCACGACACAACTGCCACCCTCTTGTTCTAGTCCCCAATTCCTTCCTTCTCTGCTGAGGTTCATTCTCTCCTCTGCCTTCACTGGTAGCTGAAGGAGGCAGAGAGAGCTGTGAGGGAGGTGAGGGGTAAGAGAGCATGGAGGGGAGCCCTTTCCTGGAAGCAGAAACAGTCTTTGTGGGATGGGATCATACGGAGGCAGCCTGATTGGGTGGGCTACCACAGGGACCAGAAACATCAGCGAGTCTGTGGATTTCCTGAGTAAGGCATGGGGAGAGAGAAAGTTCTCGGCAGAGAGGAAGTTCCTGACAGAGGAAACTCTGCCCATGTGCACATTCAGCCTGGTGGAGCTTTTATATGAGTGGATTACACTGAATTATATTCTCTTAGAATTCATGTACTGAAGCCCTATCTCTCAAGGTGACTGTGTTTGGAGATAGGGACTTTAAAGGGGGTAATCATGTTAAACAGGGTCACAGGGATAGGGCCTTCAAAGAGGGGCAGGAGGACAGGAATGTAGCTCAACTGGCAGAGTGCTTACCCACGATGCACAAAGATCTGGTTGGTTCCCCAGCATCACATAAAACCTGATGTGTCAGCTCACATCTGTACCCCAGCACCTGGGAGGTGGAGGCAGAAGACTCAGAAGTTCAAGATCCTCCTGTGCTGCACAGGGAGTTCAAGGCTAGCCAGTGTGTTTGTTTGTTTGTTGGGGGGGGGACGTTATTTTTGTCTGTTTCTTTTCTTTTAATTTACTTTGCTTTCTAAAACAAACAAAAAACAAAGTAAGTGAAACAGGAGGAAGAATCCTGGCTTAGACACAATACTAAGGAGACTGATGCAGGAAGATTGCTGAGAACTCAAGGCTAGCCTGGGCTACATAGTGAACAAACCAAGAACTTAAGAAGTAATATGAAAACAAGCAATAACATCCAGTGTACACATATAGAAAGTGCCACGTAAGACTCAGGGAGGCCGTTGTCATCTACAGGCCAAGGAGATAGGTCTCACAAGAAACCTTACGTGTTGGCATGCTGACCTAAGATTTCTAGTATCCAGAAAGTGAGAAATCAATTTCTGTTGCTTAAACTCCCTTTGCCCCTCAGTCTCAGGCATTTTGTTATAGCTCCGTGAGCTGACTGATACATCAAAGGTCTCTTTGATAGAAACAAGCATCTGAAAGTGACCTTTATTTGTTTCTCTGGTTTGTGCTAAAGGTTCTAGAAATATATTACACTCATTCCTTTACTTACTGTTTTCAGCAAGTGTAATGAAAAAAAAAAATAGTGTGGGATACAGAGGTGAATTTTCCAGCTGGAGAATCATGAAAAAGGTGTCATTTAAAAAAAGCCTTGTATAAAATTGAGTGTGGTAGGTACTGGGAACAAAACCTGGATCGTCTACATCTACTGCTGAGCCATTTTCCCAGCTCCCCTGAAAGGCTCTTCAGAGGAGGAAGGAAGTTCTTGCACTCTGGTGAGGGCACAGAGTTGGTTTGGCTTTGCTGTTGGACTGTGCATGAGTTTTAACAGTTGAAAGTGGTGGAGAAATTGCCTGGTCAGAAATCACAGATGGCCCTGAATGGTGCTTGGGCCTTTCTCAGCCAGGGAGCAGGGCCAAGGCTGTCTGAGAAAGGTCTGAAGGAAGAGAATGTTGAGACGATACAGCTGATGAGGGAAAAGTGGAGAGATATGACATGGGTTAACACGTTTCTTAATCTTCTTTAATCTGCAAGACACCACCATCTTGGATATGGGAAACATACAAGGGAGGATTCCCACAAAGGGAAGTGTCTTCCCTAAGATCCCACAGATGGTCAGTAACGGACCTCTGCTTCAAACACATGCCCAGAACCAGAGATGTGCTGTCCACTGTTCTGCTTAAAGCCCCCAACCAGGCTAGAGAGATGGCTCAGTGGTTAAGAGCGCTGGCTGTTCTCCCGGAGGTCCCGAGTTCAATTCCCAACAATCACATGGTGGCTCACAACCATCTATGATGGGATCCAATGCTCAAATGTAGCATGCATATACATAAAACAAACAAACAAACAAACAAATAAATGTTTTGCTGGGCAGGGTTGGCATATGCCTTTTAGCCCAGCACTGGGGAGGTAGAGTTTGAGGACAGCCTGGTCTACAGAGTGAGTTCCAGGACAGCCAGGGCTACACAGACAAACCTAGTTTCAAAAAACTAAAACAAACAAAGCCGGAAGCCAGCACATGGTGACCATTCTCCTTTTCATCAGAACAAAGATCTGCAATTCACATTGCTTCCAGAATGGAGAAACAGGAATATTAACGACAAAGGCTTCCACAGGCCACCCAGGGAAGTCAGCCTTTCAAACAAAGCAGTTGTGTTCTTGACGCCCTCTTCTACCTCAGCACGTGAAAAGGTCAGGGTGAAATTTCCGTTACACCCTCTAGGATCAAAGAAACAAGGTAACTTGAGCAGACAGCTACAGAAATGCGTAGACGAGCCGGTGGCGGGGGAGGGGCACTGTCCCGCACGGACTGTATTTTCAGCACAGTATCAGCTAGCTGGCACTCTCGATTTGTCTTAGTCCATTTTCTGTGGCAGTAACAGAATACTTGTGACTGGGCCACTTCTAAGGGAGGAGAGGCTGATTTTAGCTCACAGTTCTGCTTGGTGCCTATGCAGAGCTGGCTGTGAGAGCAAGTGGGTGCCTGTGGAGTGATCACATGTTGAGGGTGGGCGCTAGAGAAAGCTGAGGAGCGGAACTCAGCTACAGCAGCCCCCTCTCAGAACGAACCCATCCCCACAAGAAATGCACCAATCCATCTAAACAGATCAGCCCTTAAACACCTTGCCTCTCAGCATCATTACACAGGAGACCAAATTTCAACACATTTTATGAGGAAAACCTTATCTACACCATGAGTATCCAGTATCCATGCAAGTACAGTGCCATTTCCTGTGAATGAACGCTAGACATAATGATCACTTCATCTTTTTATCTGTTGCAATTCTAAAACCTTAATATATATTGAAAGTAATTAGGTTAGAAATAAGAATTAATGCTTCTAAAATAAAAAGCTGGAATGTTCTTCAGTTTCTGGTATACTCATGCCTTCATAGCCGGGTTCTATGGTTTCCCTGTGTGTGAATCCTTCCTAATGCAACCAGCCACCTTCTCCCTTCTGGTGAGAGGGATACAAGAGGAAGTGTGTATAGGCAGGAGTGTGTGTGTGTGTGTGTGTGTGTGTGTGTGTGTGTGTGTGTGTGTACACATGTGTTTATGGGTCTCCTGCTCCCACTCTGCTCTGTAGGTACATCACATCACAATTTTCACACACACAGTAATTACAGGCTATAATTCTTATCCATTAAATAAATCCCTCTGTACCATGGGCCCTGTCTGACTGCCCCTCTGATTTCCCAGGGCAGTCTAGGATTGTTCCAACCATGCAATCTAGCTGCAGACTCCAAGGGGTTTGAGAGTCAAAATATTCTCCATGGTGGTGGGTTGTTAGAAGTCTGAAAAATGTTGAAGTTATGCATGTACACAGATTTTAGGACAAGTTCGTCAAGGTATAGGCTCCCCACAGTCTGCCTAGGAGAAAAGATACAACTGAGTTGGAGCAGGTGATGGTGACACTCTTCCCTGGGCCCTGTTTCCAGGATACCAACTGGGCACTGAGACACATTCTATCTTGTCAGGAGATTCTGAGACAGGCTCCAGGTCAAAGGTCACTTAAGTAAATGCTGTCTGGCTTTGATATTTTCTCCCCCTGCCCCCCCCCCCCCATTTCATCCAGGACCCCTCTCCCTGCTAACTATCAGTATAACACACAAAACTAAAACATTTTTTACTTAGGATCACCTTTGAAAACTAAACCTAGGGACCAAGACCCTGGTCCAGAGGCAATGATAATCTCTGGCTTCTTAATAGAAATACAGCCACTAAAGACATTGTGAGATGAACACAGGCTATTCGCTCAAGGAAATAAAGATGACTTCAACCCAGGTGTGGGAAGGGAGTGATGTGTGGTGGGGCTGTGTCTAAGTGAGCACTGCTTCAGGGAAGGGGCAGCTAAGGGGAAACGCCTTTCACACTGTTCTGATTCCAAATCACTTTATACCGCGGGTGACTTAAAGAGCAGCTTCTGGGCAATCTGGGAATAAGAGAGCCACACCAAGTCACAACCTCGAGGCACAACACCGAGGGACCAGGGAAACTCATGGTCTCCCAGGGAGGGGCTGGTCTGGGCGCCACCCTCCCTTCAGCTGCAGCATGACCTCAGAAAAGGCACTGCTGGTTTCTCCTGCGTGTCACTCAGAGTGCTGGAGATGTGGGGTCTGGGCTCCAGTTAGGAATAAGAGACTCTTTTCCTGATCCAAAGCTCAAGCTTTACAAATCAGAGTCTGTATGTGGCTGAAGCTCACGGTACAGATGCCAGGCTGCTAGTCCCCCTTTCTTGCCAGCTTCCTCCCCACGCTGTGATTATGGTCCGAGAGTTCATGCCATGGGGTCAACAGACAAAGACTTGACAGCTGGTAGAAACAGAACCTGACCTTCTGTAATACTCACGGGCCGATAGCTCAGAGAAATATTTGACCAGTCAACACAAACCCTGACTGTGGAGACGGCTGAAGGAGATGTCTGCTTGCAGTGCAAGAGGAAGGACCTGAGCTGGGGTCCCCAACAACCAGATGTGTGGGTAACAGTGCTGGGGCGTGCAGGGTCATCACTGGGGCTCGCTAGCCATCCAGCCTAGCTGCATGTTCAGTGAGAGACCCTCTCTCAAAGAGGTAAAAGTAACAGAATGACATGGATGCCAACCTATGGCCTCCACATTGACTCATGTGAGGGAGTGCATCCCCACAGACACAATAAAACAAAATCATACGACAAAAGGGAGACATAAAGCTGGATGTGGCAGAGATGTCTATAACCCAAGTTACTCTGAAAGCTGAGGCATGATTGCAGCAGGTTCAAGGACCACTAAACAAGTTTGAGATGAGCCTGGGCAACTTCCTGAGTCCCTGCCTGTCTCAACGAGCATGTAAAAGGACTAGAGATAAAGATCAATGTTAGAGTGAGCTGTGGGATGGTCTTTCTGTACGCTGTGAATATGTGTTGCTACCATTAGTTAATAAAGAAGCTGTTGTGGCCTATGGCAAGGCAGAACAGAGCCAGGTGGGGAATCCAGACAGAGAGACAAGGAGAAGAAGGCAGAGTCAGAGGAGACACTGAGTGCTGCCAGGGAAGCAAGACATAATGGAACACAGGTAATGCCATGAAGCCACGTGGCAAAACATAGATTATTAGAAATCGGTTAATGTAAGATGAAAGAGGTAGCTACTAAGAAGCCTGAGCCATAGACCAAACAGTTCATAATTAAATAAGCCTCTGTGTGTTTACTTGGGACCAAGAGGCTGCGGGACACTGGAAAACTTCCACCTACAAGAGTGCTTCCATTACACTTGCAAGGCTATATATTCAATTCCCTAATTCATCCCCTCAAAGGAGGCATTTGTAACATTTAAGAATACATAATACCTATGTGCTCTATGATGTCACAGAGAAGCTACTAAATAATATATTTAAAGAATCTGTTAGTTAGGAAGAGTCTTTAAGAAGGAATACATTACAACATCAACTTGGTCCTGAAAAATAAAATGCCACCAAGTTACTGCTAAGAAAAAGAAAAACATGGAAATCACCATGGAGAAAGCAGAGCTATGCTCTAGCATGCAGCAGCATTTCCAGGCAGTGGTCTCCCTGGCTGCCAGGCTGGAGGCAAACTGCTGACCTGGCAGTTATGGTCATCCTAAGCATCTCCCTGTAATTAGTGTGCCAGGGGAAAAGGCACAAAGAGGAGAGAAATATGTGGCCTCAAACTCAGGGAGGCAAGAGCACTGATCAGGTTTCTCTGGGGAGATTCAAGAGAAAGAACCAGCTGGTGCGACCTTGGACAGTTACAGTGCCCAAGAATGTAGCCAGGAGTCACAATGAATACCTGAAATTACTGTCCTCAAAGTGAGACTCGCCGTAAGAAATAGATGCACTGAATTTCAAAGATGCAGTCTAAACATTACATGGCAAACAATAACAGTTTGGATATATATTGGGTTTACATGGCAAACAATAACATTCTGGATATATATTGGGTTAAGTACAACATCTTATATAAACCAAGTTCACTGGTTTCTTTTTCCTTTTAACCTGGTGTTGAGAAAAATGATTCACATAGTCTTTGTGTTGGATTTCTATGGGATGGGGCTGGTTCAGCCTGCAGCTTCTTCGCGTGTGAGTCAGAGCTAGTGGTGGGAGCCTGGCTGCTGGAAAGCTCGGGTGGTCTTCAGAAACACTGTGAGCCATGAGATGACCTGTCAAGTAACACGTTCTCGTTGCTACTGGCTGGCAGACAATTCTCGCTGCAGGAAGCTCGAGAAGCAAATGCCAAGAGATTCCAGATGATCAAGCCTGATCGGCAGGGTGCTGCCCCTCTGTGCCTAGAGGGTGGCTGATCTGTTAAACGGGAGAAGGATGAAGTTCTTGCAGAATGCAGCAGCATGGCAGAGGCCGTGTCTGCATGGCTGCCACCACTCCAAAACAGAGTGCTTCGAGAGCAAACTGGGATGAGCTGCGCCGGTTCTCGGGCAGGACCCTTCCTGGAAGCCGCTTATCTGCTGGGTCTGCTTTAGCCCTTACACGGGCACGTGCTTACGCTTTTCCTGTGCCATGTGCACACTGAGACACACAGAAAGAACAGGAAAGCACGGGAGGGTGAAAGCAAGCCTTGGGGAAGTCTGAGAAGGAAAAATCCTCTAGATATTCAGAGGAAAGTGCTATTTAAAGGTAACTGAAGAAACACCTACCTCTGCTTTTAATCTACTAAGTCAGAAATCTAAGGGTTTGATTTAAGGAAACCCAATGCCTTAGAGCAGTGGTCCTCAACCTTCCTGATGCTGCGACCCTTTAATACAGTTCTCCATGTTGTGGTGACCCCAACCGTAAAATTATTGTCATTGCTACTTCATAACTGTAATTTTGCTACTGTTATAAACTGTAATGTAAACATCTGTGCTTTCTGATGCTTGTGGGCATCCACTGTGAAAGGGTCATTTGACCCCCAAAGGGGTTGTGACCCAGAGGTTGAGAACCACTGCCTTTGAGTATTAAATAATCTGGTTAAATAATGCTTTTGTGAAACCCAACTTTCCCTTCTTCGCAAATCTAACAACCTACAAGTCAAAACAGCATTTCAGTTTCATTCCAGTACAAGAGTTCCTTACACAGAGAAGAAAATGTTAAAAACAAACATGCCAACAACAAAGAAAAATGTCCACTTGTCAACAGGCCTCAGTCAGCAGTGGTGCTGGCCGTAGACAAGGCTAGCTCCTCCACTTGAAACGAACAAGTCAGTGGTCTGCAGTGCAGTCGGAACGGGTGGCACACAGATCCAGAGCTCCAGTGGTGTCAGGGCCTGCTCCCCTCAGCTCTAATAGCACCCGTTCCTTCCAGAAGTGTGAGTGTGTGTGTGTGTGTGTGTGTGTGTGTGTGTGTGTGTGGTGGGTGGTGGGGTGTTTGTGTCTCTCCAGCAGTTTAGGGCCCTTCCCAGACACGCAGGGTCTACAGCCGGAGGCCGGAACGCAGAGTGGGAAGCACAGCCAGAGGGGATCCCCGGCAAGGAGTTGCTGAAAGACTCTGGTTCAGCATGGCAGACAGAGGTAACTGTGTGACCTGTACAAGCTACTTCAGCCCTCTGAAGTGCGTGCAAGGAGCAGGTGTAAGAAACTCTTCATGCAAGGAGGCGGTGAGACATCTAGCATATGGGAAGTGCTCTATGGAAGTTACTCCTTCCTATCCCTAAAGGTAAGAAAACTGTGTAGGACAATCTGTTATTACAACAAAATCTAGCAGACCACACAGAAATCAAACACATGACGATGGATGTTACACGGTGCGGAGAATTCAGGACAAGAAAGAAGCAGAAACATCAGGCTGTCTTCGAGATCCAGGCAAAGACTGTCCAGACACATCTCCAGATGACAGACTGTTAGGACAGGATTCACGAAGTACCCAGGAATCACAAGTCACTCAACAACTCAAAGTGCACCCTCACATGGATAGGTCTGGTTCCCACCTTCGCTGACACCAAACAGCACCGACGATGATAACCAGCCCAATGTCCCAAACTCAGCATGCTAACACCAAGTATCTACCAGGATGCTTTCTTAAATGTATTTTTTAAACTAACTCACTCACTCTCTCTCTCTCTGTCTCTCTGTCTCTGTCTCTCTCTGTCTCTCTCTGTCTCTCTGTCTCTCTCTCTCCCCGTGTGTGTGTGTGTGTGTGTGTGTGTGTATGTGTTTGTGTGTGTGTGCGCGCGAGAGAGAGCTCTTTATCTGTCCACAAAGGCAGGGGCTACAGGTGGCTGTGAGCTGACCAAGATGGGTGTTAATAACAGAACTTGGAGCCTCAGGACGAGCAAAGAAACACATGTAACCACTGAGTCATTTCTCCAACTCTATCAGGATGGTTTCAAGCTGGTGAGATTAGGTTAAAGTCTGTGGGCAGAGCATCTTACTAGACTCTCTATCTCACCCCAAACAGAAGGGTCCCGTTCTCCTGTGCTGGCAATGATGGAGGAGGAGTGGGTAGGGGCACTGATTAGCCACACCACAGAGGTGTCAGAGGACACCCCAACAGCATGCTGTGCTGAGCTCTGGTGCACACAGCAGCAATGTACACAACCTGTGGATCAGCCTCAAATGAGGAGGCTCCCAGTGATGTGAAACAGGAGCGAGGACCTCGAGGACCTCGATGCCTTCGACCCAAAGGGCTTCCTGGATCTCTGTGGGTTCACTGCGCATCAGGCTGTGTGTCTCAGCGGGGTGCTATAGAAGCTGTCCGAGACACCTCTTCCCCAGCTCGGAAGGCCAGCTGGCGCCCTTGCCCCATTCTCTACAGCACATATCAACAGTGCCTCCAATTCTCCAGAGGACATCAAACACTCCCACACATTACCAATGTCCCCGCTGCCTTAGACAGGCAAATCCAGGAGCCTCTGCTTTGACCCGGTGATATTACTAGTTTGGGAGGATCAAATGCATTGCAAGTCTTTTTAACCTTAAAAGAGCTATCTGAATGGCATC
The DNA here is from genome assembly GCF_004664715.2 of Peromyscus leucopus. Classification (NCBI taxonomy): domain Eukaryota; kingdom Metazoa; phylum Chordata; class Mammalia; order Rodentia; family Cricetidae; genus Peromyscus; species Peromyscus leucopus. Next base: position 9,720,438 of record NC_051085.1, read on the forward strand.
AGGATGCACAGCCTCACGGCAAAGCTGGCGGGCTGGCCAGCTGGGTCCCAGGCGGCCTCATTACAGTCTTCTCAATCTAGCCAAACACGAGCACATGAGACGGCTGCTGACTCTGAAAACACTTCCCTTAAGTGAGCAATCTGGGCTTCTACGTGTTGCTACAGATTAAAGCCACACTATGGCATTCAGTTTTAGAGTAAGGGCGGATGGCAAAACCATGGGCTACGGCAGATGAGCAGGGCAGCATGCTAGAAGCAGCTTCATGGGATCTGGTCCAGGTTGTTGCCCAAACTATCCTGGAGTGAAAGGGACACCTGCCTTGGTGAGTCAGTGATAAAGGGACTGTGGATGACTTCCGCGATCAGGGTTACAAAACAATGCAGAAGATGCCACTCTGTCCCCCTACACACAGGCTGGTTTCTAGTAACTACTCTGGGCATCTCTTTAAACTCTGGCAGAATGTTCTAGAAAGGGAATCTTAGAGGCTGGGCCAGACTACAACATACAAAGTCTCCTCAAGTGTCAGTGCTGAGCCAAAGCTGAGATGGGGCAGGAATTCCTGATTTAGTGCTATAAATGGACAGTCTTGTCACGGACACTTACCATAGATAAAAGTGTTTTTTATACTGTGTCACCTGTTTACCTCTGAGACTTCCGTACACCCTCCACGTTCCATTCATCTAAAGACACGGCTCGACAACACAAAGTCTCTAAATCTCTGAGCCCGGCCATCTGAAGTGAGGCTTTCAGCCTTCTCTTGTCTGGCTTTCCAGAACACATTTCCAGGGCATTCATGTGAGAGGAAAGGATACAAGAAAGGGACATAGAGTACCATAAAGCCAAGAGCATCCTACTAAAGCTTTCAGTAAGCACATATTCACATCCTCAACATATGCCACACCCTTTCTGGGAAGATATTACTGGCCTGGAAGCTGGGTTAGTGTAACCTAAAATACACCACACAAAAAGCACAGTTACCCTCCCGAAATAGGCCCCATAATTAAGTCAAGCCATCTCAAGAGAATTGTTCTGTGTTGCAGCCTGACATATGTTGCTTTAATCTCCCAGCTTCAGTAAATGCAGCCATATTGGGCTGCTGCAAACGTGTGCAGCAGCTCCCATTTAAGCCAGATTGTGGTGTCACTAGCAACTGGATGCAAATAAACAGCCCTGTGAACCAAACTACTCTGTCTCAATCATCTGTAATGAGACCCCTCTCCTCCCTAAGCACATTTCCATCACACCGGAATCACTACCATCGACTCAGGAGGACCACTCAGACCACAATACCATCTCATCTGCAAACAGACACACCTGAGGAAGCTGGGCTGAGGTCTACAGCATGAGACAGACAGCCCCTGCTATAGAGGCCAAGAGCACGCCGTGAGAAATTCCCTTTCCTTCTGTGGACCTGTTCAGTATGACCTGTCTGTCTGAGTAAAACCTCATTAGATCTGTTTTTGCTTAGAATTGGGAGGAAGCCTGACTCCTAACGAAGTCAGGAAGCTTCATGAAGGAGGTAGCTTCTTGGTAGCCATCTCAGGCCTCTGCATTCTGAGCCCTTTTCAGGTGGTTATATGTATAATATAATTAGATATTAAAATATTTTAAAATATAAACCCTCAAAACAGTGGGCACTTTAGGCATTTTGCTAACATTTGGGGTTATTTTCTGGGTTTGGGCATATGTGCTGCTGTCCTGTGTATTGCAGGGCATTTAGCAACATCCCTCACATCACCAAACACCCTCTAAGGCAAGGTGACCCCAGATGAGAACCACGTTCTCTATGCACTTATCTCTCACCCTGATAAGGCCCAGAAGTGAGGGAGAATCTTGGCTTTCCAAGATATTCACAAGTTGTAGTTTTAACAATCTTAAATGTCTCAACTCATGATGAAGAGTCAGAATCTGAGGAAGACTTGCACCTCAACAGATTCAAACACAGCACTCTGTCGTCTCAGCTCATAGTGCCAGGACACAGAGGACGACATATTTGCTCCTCGGAGCTCCTGGACTTCTCCCCTTCCAACAGTTCTGTTCTTAGAAGACTACTCAACAGAAAGCCTCTACAAAGCATCACTGGGTGCTCAGTATGAGAGTAATGGATGAGAAGAGAGTTTGGGGCTGGCTATCTACTAATGTCATCTACAGAGGCAAGGCATCCCCAGTTCCTGATACGTACAGTGCCTCGGTGCTGGGCATCCGCAAGAGAGGAACTGTAAAGCAGAAGCCTCTTCTAAGAGCTTCCCGGGGTGGTGCGGGCCGTGGACATAACACCAGATGAAAAAAGATGTAAGAAGGGGAGCTGGTCAGTTTAGTCCACAGGAGGACGGGTGGCAGAGGAAGAAGAGCATCTGGACATGGTGGACCGGTGTGTGGGACAGTGAGGTGATGGGGGGGGGGGACGACACACGACACAACGAATACTTCAGTGCTCATCACATCCGTCCAGGGGCCAGGCACTGTGGTGGCAGGAAGGGCTCAGCCTAAGTCCCGCCCCCCACAGCCCGATGTGAGGAGCAGGCTGCTTCTTTCTTTCCACTCGCCCTCATCCCACTCTCTTTTCAGGGAGTTAACTGTCCTCTGTCTAAGAGGCCATTCTTTCCACCCTTCATTCACAACAACAAAATCCCTTCTCTACTGTACAGTTCTGTGAGCTTTCGCAAAAGCCTACAGCTGCATGAACGCCACCACAACTAAGATACGGGACAGTAGGATCACTTCTCAAACGGTTTCCTTGTGTCCCCTAATTGTTTATTATTTTATTTTTCGTTAAGACGAAACATCTGGGTTCAGTACAATGATTTAATGCACATATACAGTGTCTAGTGATCAAATCAGAATGAGTATTCCAGCTCCTCAAAAGCAAATACTTCTACATGCTTGGAACGTTTGCATTCTTTTTCTAATTGTTCTGAAATATTATCCTATATTGTAGTAATCAGTACTTCCCTAGAGGGCTGGAGAGACCAGGCCTAATCCCTCTGTCTCACACCTCATGTATCAGCAAGCTGCCTTACCATAAGCAAGTTCCTTATCTCTGAGAGGACTTGTACCCCCGGTTAGAAATTTTGTTGAAGAGACTTTTTGGCTCTTTAGAGATTATCATAGAGATCTCCTGAGGTCATGTCCATGTCCATGATTCATCTGTTAACATAACAGATGTTAACATCAACACCCCTCTTCAGTGACATGGCTGATTCTCCCCCAAATGCAGGTAAGGCTTCACCCCCAAACCAAATTCTTGGGTCTCTATGAAGCTACATGACCATGGAGGGTAAAATGCAAAAAGGTTTGGAAATAAAAGCCTGCACAAACCAAAAGTATCATTTCCTCACTGCTGTCCCTTCCTACTAATGTGGATGGAAATGGTATCATACTTTAACCAAAAGCTCCAACAACGTGACCTCACTCGGTTGCAAGGTGGCAGGAAAGGAAGCCAAGTTAGCTGTGCTTGTCTGAGAACGGCTTCCTGGGGTTCCAGAAGGAGGCCTAGGTCACAGGGTCCCCCACCCCATTACGGAGTAAATGATGGAGAAGTGGCTGTGCCCCCCCCTGAAGTCACGTGTGTGATCAACCCATTCCGCAGTCTCCTGCTGAAGACACACACCTTTTGAGTGGCTTAGCTTTAGTGGCACATGTGGTCCCCAAACAAGGAGGCGCTGTCATGAAACAGGGCTGCTGTGGAGCATCTACTCTGCCCAGCATTTCTGAGCTCACTTATTCCCACAACAATCCTGCAGAGTAGAAATACTAAAGGCCTTGGTTTACAGAAGAATCCGAGAGGTTATGAAACAACAAATAGGTGCAGAGTTCTAACCTGGATCCCCTGACTCCAAGGCCTGCCCTCCTTATCACCAGTGAGGTCAGGGATGCTGCTTCTCTGGGTCTCTCAAGCTACTGCCCCCAGCCTGGGGCAAGCTCCCAGGAAGCTGTGCGGCCCATTTCCCATTCCTCAAACAGCTAGCTTCTCTCTCGTTTCAACATGCAGGCCGTTGTGCACCCTCTGCCTTGGAGATGTTATTCTCTGCTTTGTGAGTTTATTACTCCTATTACACGGTTGGCTAGAACATAAACTAAATTGCCATGGGTGTCCCAGGTTGTGCATCTGAGCTTTCCCAAATCTAGACATACTAGATTTTAGAAAATCCCGTATCACTTAATAACATTAGTTTTAAGAAGAAAAATGGCATACTGTCAGAAAACACCAACTCAGTGCCACATTTAATTAAAAATGTTTCATTTGAAGTTCAGTGCAGATTTAAAGGATGCATGGGGCGCGGCAGTAGCTTCCCCTCATTGGCACCATTTTATAACCAGATGTGTTAGAAATAAACGTGACAACACTTACCCAGATGTCCACCAACTATCACAAACTTTATATACACCACATGTCTTCTAAACCACCGGCGGGACTGACTCTGAAAAAACAAGGCAAATAAACACCTTATTCACAATCCGCTTTAATTTGCCCGTGCTCGTTCGCTAGGGCTCTTCACTGTGTGGGGCACCCATCCACACAGCAGCAAACTCCCAGCTGCCCCTTTGCTGTGCACAGGAAAATGAAACCAATTTACAAATGATCTTAGCATACACTAATAAGAAAAAAAAAAAATCTGTGAACAATTGAATCAATCTGAAACTGCGCTTACAAATACAAGAATTTCCGATCCTTTCAAACAACCAAAGGTAAGAGAACAATGGGGAAATACCTAAGCTTAAAAGCGTAACATTTTCCCCTAGAGCCAATTCCTCTCCATTTCATCACAGCACTCTTCCTTCTGCCTAGTTTAGTTCTGGGAGGCCAGGCCACTTTCCTCTCTCTTCTTCAGTGGATCGTATTTGACTATCTGTGAAATAGGAATTGTGGTAACCAACCTCACAGTGTCGCCCATACTGTTAAATCCCATCAACTCAGTCACATTCAGGACACAGACAGGCTGAAAACAGCAGCAGACACCAGTCAGTGCTGAGTGAAGGAAGCTTTGCCCAGCATGCTCCTCCCTGCCCCAGCCTGAGACCTGGCTTCTCACCTCTGCTGCACACCAGGCCCCAGACCTGCTGCTGAGTCCACATCCTGGCTAGAACACACTTCTCTCCCTTCCCTCCGGACACATCTGCATCATGCCTCACTTTCAGAAATCCATGCCCAGCCTTTAGTCCCTCCATTCCCCCCCCACACACACAACAACTCTCTTGACTTCAGAAAACATGCCTCCCATCCCTTCCCATCACCTGCACATTCATACACGAGATTACATCAGCCTGAACTCATACTTGTCCTAACTTTATTTCCGAATGTTCTCAACCAGGCAGGAAGCAGCAGCCGCCTCACCGGCTGCTGGGCCTACACCAGGCCTGTGCCTCTCCTGTTCCCTTCTGTCCCATCCCTACGAGTAAGAGGCCCAGGAATTTTCTTGGGCAGGAGCTCTTTGCCTTTCTGGACTATATCAGTCTACAGATTTTTTTTCAGAATTCTAAATGGAATTTTTATTGTAGTTGCTTGTTCTTTTTTTTAAAGAACAATGTCTTTAAGTACTTGAAATTAACATATGAAATGCAAAGAATTTAAGTCACAAAATGCATCCATATTCAGTCATCAAAATATTTCATAGCCTCATAGTGAGACGCTGTCTCAAAAAAAAATTTTTTTAATGAAGTTGAGATGGACTTCCTTCAATATTTAAATGATTTTCTGCAAAAACTAAAATAAATGCCATGTTAAGTATTCTTAAATGAAAAATCATATTTCATGATGTCCTTGACTGTAATGTAACATAAAGCATTCACAACTCTATTCTTATTCTATTCTATAGACAGCTAAAATTATTCCATACAAATAACAAGGAGTGGATTTCTTCCTCTCTACGTCCCTGACCCCTTGAATTCCAGCCATATCCTCATTCAAGAGCACGAGATTAAGCCTCTCCTAACTCTCATTATCTTTCGCTGTCTTGATTTTCCTAATTGGTATTACATTAAATTTTTGTTTTCTAGTCTTTTAAATTATATTTTGATATAATACTTTATATTTCACGTTTTATGCATTTTAACATCTAAGCATTTTAACTTTTTATTCCTTTTTAATAACACTCTCCCCTATCACTTTCATGGGAAGGGAGGCATTCATCAGGACTGTGTGAACCAATCAGCGATTAAGAACACTGATTGTACAAGCTTGGCTAATATTAAAATTATCTCATCTCTCTTTGGCAGTTATGAGGTCCTAAATATGTAGATGGACACCTCAGCATTCTATATTTGGATTACAAATGACTGAAGTCAGGCAACAGAATGTTCTCTTCTTTTTAGAGAGTAGATGCTTCATCTGTCAATTGCTGATTGACAGGTCTCTGGGAACAGACCAGCTGTTCACGTACTCACTGACAAGCAATACGTGGATGCGTAAGAGATAAGTACAGGGCGGTGGTGGCGCACGCCTTTAATCCCAGCACTCGGGAGGCAGAGGCAGGTGGATCTCTGTGAGTTCGAGGCCAGCCTGGTCTCCAAAGTGAGTTCCAGGAAAGGCGCAAAGCTACACAGAGAAACCCTGTCTCGAAAAATAAAAAAATAAAAAAAATAAAAAAAAAACAAAAACAAAAACAAAAACAAAAAAACAAAAAAAACCAAAACAAAACAAAAAAAGAGATAAGTACAACCCCTGCCTTCCTGGAGCATCAAGTCCAGCAGCTTCTGTCAGCTGGTCCAGAGCAGCTAGAAATCTCTCCACCTCCCAGAGTCTTGCATAGAAAAGAATGGTAAAACCATGTTGGTAAGGCCAGTTAGCACCACTTGGCATCTCCTGGAAACTGGACCAAGATCCGACTTCCCGCCAATCACACAGAGGTGAAGCTGTGTGCTGGGATGGGCAGATCAAGCAGATGAAATGGTGAAAGCCCACATTCCTTCCCCATTGCCCCAGGAGCGATGGCTCTGCATAGGAGGCCAGAGATGACAACCACTCATGACCACCTCAGGTAGGTCTATGCAACATCTGGCCACATGCTTCATTCCAAGCCCCAAAGCATCTGTGATGAGTCAGACTCATGAAGGACAAGACTGTCTATATTACCCTTTTTCCTAAGTAGCTTCAGCAAGGGATGACTGTGTATCTTTTGCCAAAAACAAACAAAAACCAGGACAGTTCTCCCTTTTTAAATGAAGAAAGCATAATGATTTTCTCCACTGGAAAATCAGTAATCAGGGCGCAGTGACCAAGGCTCTGGCAGAAGTCTACCACTGGCAGAATCTTTCAAACCTAACATCATGTCAAGTGACTCTTAGGATACGTGGGAGTGTGTTCTTCTTCTCCAGGAACTCCCAAGGCTGAGGAGCTATCTACTGTAAGAACAAGGGGCAGACTTGGCACCTACACTCTTTATACTTAAGCACATCTATTCCCATTTCATTAGGATTTGGATACATGATATTAGTTACCGGTCAAAGTAACTGAAGGATAACAAAGAGGTGAGTTGACTACTGTTTTTTGAACTCCAATGTGTGTGTAGTTATAAAGGAGTAATACTGTTTTTATGGGTACTCCCACACAATAGTGTATAACCCCGTGTACTTTCTGTTTCAAAGGCACACCACAGGCTGTGTACGACTTCTGAGTTAAAAGCAACATTTTCAATACACACTGTGAACAGGTATTGCCAATACAATTCTCATCAATACAGGGTTATTCTCGCTTTCTTCTTCCTAATGGAGCCCTCATACACCCTTTACCAGCCATGAGCCTCGGGAGCAGGGGATAACAAGCTCACTGGGGGGTGGGCATCTGAATGGTCTGGGGCTTTGCCGGACACCAACCCACTTGGACACTTCTCAAGAGTATCAGCCCTATGGCTTCACTCAAACCAAGCTTTCCCAGGTGATCCGTGTGTATACTAAGGCTGGAGAGGGTCTGACTCAAGAGATCCCCAAACTCTTGCCAGTGATTGGGTCAAAAATAAATACGGGCCCAATATAGGCAATGAGAGAAGAATGTTTTACTAGGAACATCTCACTCTTCTGAGAGAACCTCTTTCTTGTCCAATGGTGTGTGTGTACGAGGCCTGGGACTTCCATGGCTCTTTTGCTGATCCTGGAGACACAGAAAACAGAGAAGCAGAGCACAGGGCTGCAGCACCTGCGTTCCCAATGCATTCCTCATTGTTCAGGACTCCCTGAGTGGGGTTGGCAACTGTTTACTCTAGAAAGTGTTTTAAGGAGTAAGTCCCAAGAAAGTGTTATAAAAGGGACAGGATGGCAAGGCGCTGCGCTCCCTCACAAGCTCTTGAAGAGACCAGAGCAGCACTTCAGAGGGTCACTTTGTTCAGGGAACTGACCCAGTGCTGTTCTGGTTATGATGACCGTGTCTCATCTGTGCATTTCCAAAAGCTTTCCAAGTCAGCTGGACTCAATCATCCAGAGGAAATGTTGAGCACTTTCCAAATTATCTTAACCAGAGTGGTCAACAGTTGCCTTCCCAAGAAGTCACATGGATGTCATTTCCTGCGAAGACAATGGGAGACTAATTGCTCAGCCTCCAATGGGGAAGATATGTAATTACTGAAGGGTAAATAAAGGGGAGCTTGGGGCTGAGTCTGCTTCTGGATCTGCTCCAATTACTTGTGGAATTGGGGGCAGCTATTTGGTCTGGAAAAGATCTGAGGGGCACTACCTTATGCAGGCATTTATACCCCTTTAGAAGCCCCTGGTTCTTAGTGAAGACCTTGTTGAGAAAAGCAAACAGACTGGCCATTACACGGAACCACATGTGACTTTAATATCACTTTGATTCATATGTAAGAGTTATGCATAGTTGTGGAGAATGGCAATGTCTCAGACATCTTTGGGGTCCTAGCTTGTTAGCCACTGGGGGAGAGGGGTACTCTGCTGGGTTTGTCACGGTGGCCTGAGGAGACTGAATTTTCTGTCAGGGAGTGAACAGCACACTGACTGTCTCACAGAATGTCTGCCCAGCTTCTGCCTCACACGCTCTTTTCCCCTCAGACCCTTTTGGCTTTCTCTTTCCTGTCCTCCTTCCCCAGTTCCCAACAGCATCCCATGTGATGAATTTCAAACTCCACAGCTACCATTCTTGTGCCTGGCTTATCAGCTACCTTTAGCCAGAGGGAAGGAATCCGTGGCCACTGTTCTGCTCACAGTGCCTGCACAGTACCTGGCCTGGAATTTACAACACCTGCTGAATGAGTGACCAAAAAGCCTCCTCGGATTGAGAATGTCTCACAGGAGCTCGTGCTGCTTCCCAGCTCTGGCTTCTCTTCCCTCACCTTGTTGGCATACAGGAATATCCGGGGCACAGGCTGCTTAGGTCCCAACCACAACGTGTCATCTGGGAAGGACGCACAGCCTACACCATGCTTTGCAAGTGAGAAACCACACTCACTGCAGCCAAGAAGCTCCCAAGAAGTGTTCAAACTAGAGGACAGGAGAGATGGGAATTTTACCCAGGCTGTGGACCAAGTGCTCTGACTACCAGCCTGACACTAGCGCAAACATATACAATCTCTCAAGGGAACCAAATGTGTAGCAAGCATTCAAGAATATTTGTTGACTGGTTGAATACATCAATGGGTCTCATGCATGTAACAAGGGGTGTCTCTTACAGTGGGGTGCTTTCCACAAAAAAGTTACGGAATGGATATGACATGGGAAAGCTGTTGTTCTTCTAGGATAAAGGGAACAGATGGAAATCAGACTTTGTCCCACAGGGTCACTAAGACACATCCATCCAGGAGATGGATTGCTAGAAAAATCTCAAGATAAAACAAAAACAGTAAGTAAAAAAAAAAACAAAACAAAACAAAAAAAACCCAACCATCTATTATTTACAAGGTTAAACACAAGCTCTACATCTTAAACGGCAAGAGTGAGGGCTGAGAGGGGTGGTGAGTCCCCGTCTCTTCCTTTCTTCAGCTCGCCTGTGATGACTGTTGTTATGTGTAGCGTGAAGTAAAGGCTGGCAGCTTATGTGCACAATAACAAGAGATTTCAAACTCGGCCCCGACTCCCCCCCAGCTACAACAGTCTCTGAAAAACTACAGCTAAATTGTCTGAGAAATCGGAGCGCCAAATGATGGAATAATACACTGAACAAGCAGCGAGCACACAAAGCCGCAGCCAGGACCAGGATGGTTCTCCAGGGAAGCAAAACCACTCTGGCTGACTGGAGGCTTCCCTCCTCCTTTTGGGTGGGGGCGGGCGTGATTAACAGGGTGTTTGGGGAAGGACTCACTGACCCACTAGCTAACCCTCCTGTCAGTCTGGCTTCCCTCCAACGCGCTGTATGGACTCAAGCAAGGCTGTGCGGGTTGTTTTATGATTTTTTTTTTTTTTTTTTTTTTTTGGAGTGGGAGTAAATAGCAGAGAGAGGAGGAGAAGGAGGAGGAAGACAGAGGGAAGAGCATACATGCACGCCGCCAGCAGGAAGGAAGTACTGACCACAGACTAAGGGGATGGGAGGGTCAAACTGTAAAAGCTGGCTGCTCTTTTTAATGTGAGGACCAGGATGAGACGGCAGACGCACACCGTGAGCAAGGCATCACAAAATCAGCGAAGCGCTCATTCTTGGCGACTAAGAAGCCAAGAGCAGATTCCTGAGATCGTGAAATATTATTATTATTACTATTCTTACTAATGTTGAAATCTATATGCCATTCATTTACGGTTAGAAATAAATGAAGTAAATGTCATTGGAACAATGAGTTAACGGTCCAGTGTGGGGTGGACTTTGAGTCTCTAAGACTCATTAGAATGAAATATATGTGTGCAATAATCCCATCTTTTTCTTCCTAGTCCTGAAATCACATCAGGCAGCAGGAAGAATGCGAAAATGAAGCAAATACTGTTTTATAGCAAATGTGAATTGTTTCTGAGTTGCCCTTTTAGGGCAAACTATTTCTAGGATCTGCAATCTAGTCTGATTAAAAACACTGCATTGCTCTGATGCATGTGTACCTGCTAAGCATGTCCCCTGGCTCCCCCTAAAGAGACACCCTGGAGTGGCTCCAGGGAAGGCTAAAAAATGCACCTCTTCATAATTACACATCCAGCTCAGAAGGGAGGTGAACAGTGGATCACGCAGAACCTGAGATGTAGGCGGTGACCACTTCAAGCTTGAGAGTAGATGGGATGTTAAAAGAACATCTTATAATTTAAATTTTATTTTTTAGTACCAGAACCTGGTGTGTCTCTTACATAACCAGTACACACACACACACACACACACGCACACGCACACGCACACACACACACACACACACACAGGCGGTGGTGGTGCCTTTAACTCCAGCACTCAGGAGGCAGAGGCAGGTGGATTTCTGTGAGTTCGAGGCCAACCTGGGCTACAGAGTGAGTTCCAGGAAAGGCACCAAAACTACACAGAGAAACCCTATCTCGAAAAGCAAAGAAAAAAAAAAAATCTCATTACTAAATAGAAGTAGAACAGACCAGCTTTCACTCAGACTCCCAACTGCCCTGAGCCATCATCTCCAGGTCTGAGGTTCTCAGGGCACTGTCAATTAGAGATCTAGTTCCCCACTTGGTCCGATACCCAATCTTAGCCCAGCATCTTTTACAGTCCATGTTAATGTTTGCAGTTACAGCATTGATGAACCAACACTGTGCTAACTTTCTCTTTACCAAGAACTTGTTTTAACCATCCCTGAGGATGCCAGGCTTTAAACCAACAGACTTCTCATAAAAACAGAATTTCTGAAGTACTTGTTTTATTTGTCCAGCTCTGGTTTGGAATCTGTGAGACTGATTTAAATCTTGGTCCTGTTAAGCTTAGTCAATGTGCAAAAATATCCTTAGTGGTGGGTATAGGAAGCAGAAGCTTTCCTTTTCTCCCTTCCTTGCTTTTAACAAATCTCCAAAAAAGACAATCAATTACCAGGAGGGGAGAGATGGCACAGTGGGGGAGGAGCTTGGGCTCGGTCGGGGAGGAGCTTGAGCCCATTGGGGGAGGAGCTTGGGCTCGGTCGGGGAGGAGCTTGAGCCCATTGGGGGAGGAGCTTGGGCTCGGTCGGGGAGGAGCTTGGGTCCATTGGGGGAGGAGCTTGGGCTCGGTCGGGGAGGAGCTTGGGCCCACTGGGGGAGGAGCTTGCTGCACAGACAGGAGGCCTGAAGGATCGCAACACATGGAAATCTCAGGACTTTTTAGACATTAATTCTCTCACAAATTGAATCTTTAATTTAATTTTAAATAAAAAGAACAACTAGTACTTTCTTTCTGGAATGAATCAATAATCAGAAATTATCAGGTAATGCAAAGGACCAAAAGCAAGAAAAATCCTGAAAAAGAAAACAAGACTTTATCTGCTATGGAGATTCACTACAGAATAACAGTGGTCGAGAGCAGTTATTTGTGCATGGACACTCAAATAGACCAACAGAGCAAAACAGTCTAAAGCAGACAGTGATGGTCACTCAGTCAATGTGAGGACAAGACTGAGTTCAGTACACGGGTTCACTGGACGTATTAGGTTGAAATTGTTTCTCCCCAAAAGACAGGCTGGAATCCTGACCTCCAAGCACCTCACAAAGTGACTTTACTTGGAAACAAAATGGCTGTGGATGTTGAGATGAGGTTATATAAAATAGTTAGTCCTGGATCCAGTGGGATTTTACTTTTTTTTTTTTTTTTTTGTACCTTAAATAAAAGGACACAGACCCAAAGAGACTCCCAGGGAAGAAGGCCATGAACTGGGGGAGACAAAGATCAGAGCGCTGCGGCAGGAACCGAGGAGTGAGGTCAAGGAAGAATGGCGGGTCCCCACCAGCAGCAAGCAGAGGGCTGGCTCTTCCTGCCAAGCTCCAGGAGCCACCACCCTGCTCTGAACTTCTGGCCTCTCGACTACATTTCTGAGGGGAAACACTTCTGCTATTTCAAGTCACGGGTTTTGTTATACTTGTTACAGCAAACACATAATATCAGTATCTTGAGGAAGACTCTGCATAAAAATTAGTTATAGATGGATGGCAGAATGAAAAAAGGTCAAATAGAAAGATTTTAGAAAACAACCCTTCACATTTTGCAACAGGCCAAGATTTTTAAACCAGAACACAAAAACGTACTGACCAAAAAAGGAAGAATAGCTCAATCTGGAGTATAGTAAAATTAAGATTATCTTCATGAAATGCCATCAAGAGAGTCAAAAGGCGAGGAAGAGGAGGAGGCAATTACAGCACATGTCTGTGTGTGTGTGTGTGTGTGTGTGTGTGTGTGTGTGTGTGTACATGTGTATATACACACAAATGGATAATCCACCAGGAAATAGGCAAATAGTTGAGAAGGCAAAACAGGAAATAGCCAATACACACTTAAAATGTTATGGTTTAACCAAAGAAAAGCAAACCCACAGTGCACTACACCAGCATGTACTGACCAGACTGGCTAACCTAACCAAGACAGACACCGGGGAAGGCTGGTGAGGAGATGGAGTGCTCCTGAGGACTTCTCACTCACTGTGGCTGAGTGTGCTCAAAAAGGGACTGCGACAGCCAGGGGTCTAGCCTACAGAACACTCAATGTGCTTGTCCTGAGGCCCTGCTGGTAACAGTTTCAAACTGGCAACAACTTAAACTTAGCACCTACTACAGAAGAGCTGGATGAATTCTGATGCAGTCATATACAACCCAGGTTATACAGCAGCATGAATGAGGGGCATGTTTTATTCATATAAAATTCATAATAGATAAAAACCAGCCTTTGAAGTTTAGAAGCACCGTTACTAACTACTCTCGGTGAAGTTCCCTGCTAGAGACGAGAGGGCGAGGAGTCTGCACTGTTTGAGTGACTTCCTTTCCCACCTGGCTGCCGCTAACAAGAGGAGCTCGCCTAAAAAATCCATCACCAGTGCACTTAACGCTTTTTCACATTTTTATGCAAGAACACAAGAACATTTCCATTAAGAAAACCCTAGAACTCTTGGCGTCAACCCAAAGAAATCAGAAACAAAACAGAACTGAAAGCAGAGGAACACTGCAAATTAATTTAAACAAGATAAGATAATCCAAAGATTTATCGTGCTAAAAGCTTCAAAGTGCCATTTCATTAAACTGTGGGTTTTATTCACTTAAGATGACTATCGTGTAAAGGCATTTTGTATTGTTATGTTAGGATGGCATGAAGCAGACAGTTTCGGTATAACACCCACCATTTTAATTTTATCTTAATTGATTTTTAAGTAAAAATTGGGCTATTCAAGGCCAACTTCATATACATCAAAATATTTTTTTGGAACCTTGGTTTACAGCCTGCAACATCCTAGAAGGGAAAATCTTGAGAAAAGGCATTTTCACCTTCTGGTGCCTAGAAGACACTTGAGGTTTCCTTGGAGAATCACTGCATGGGACCCGTCTATTCCTGTCTTCACAGCAGTGCTTGGACAGGTGAATGATCTCCAAGCAGTGGTCTAAATACTGAAAATGACCCCCTGAACTCCATCCCTGCCTTTGAATTTCCAGGCTCTTAAGATGCTCACACTGGCAAGCACGCACTCAGGGAGTCAGCAATGAGCAGTGCTGGCCGACCTCGGAACAGCCAGCTTCACGGGGAGGGAGAGGTGGCCCTTTGGTGTTGGGGACACCCTGATCTCAGTCTCCTGGTCAGAGTCAGCCTGTCATCATTATACATCCAACACAACGACAGTCCCAGGGACCCTGTGTTCATTTCTAGGACCCTCCGGAGGAGAGGTTTATTCCTGTAATTAGGTCAGCACCCTGAGAATGAAGGCCACCTGCACAGGAAGTGAAACACACACACACACACACACACACACACACACACACACACACACACACACACAATGGCTCTATCCCACAGGCCCACATACTGTGCTTCAAGAGGTATGTACTGGAGGCTGGAGGGTGTGGGGTTCCTGAGGAGGAAATCTCACTCACCCTGAGAGAACGGCCAGGGAGCCTGGTCCCAGAGATGCTCCATTCTCTACACCCGCAGTGTAGAAATCTGTGTACCCCCAGTTACTCCACTTCCTTAAACACTAGCTCCCCAGAGAGGGGCACTTCTCACCTCAAGCTCTGCTGCTCTTGCGCAAGCTTTCTGATGCCAACCCTACCCACAATTCCACCAGCTGCCAGGGGATGATACTGCGGGTCCTTCAACCAACCACCCTAGCCCCAGTCCTTGGCTCGAGCTCTCCTGACAGAAGAATAACGTGCTTTTCAAGCCATTCTTTATCATGAATTCTGAAAACGGAGATAAATGACAGAAATCAAATGTGATAATCAGTTCAGAATTATATGGACAAATCCACCCGGGCCAGTTTCTTTAAGAGACTTTTAGTTGGAAGACTGATTCCTGCCACCAATGGAGGAAGCCACAGCTACAGCTGTGGGAAGGTCTGATTGGTTTTGTATGGCCCATGAATTAAGAATGGGGTATGCCATTTTTAAATGGCTGGAAAAGAGAAAAAAAACCCAAATTTCAGTGTCGATAAATGAAAATGTATTGGCACATTGCCACACCCATTTGCTCGTGTTTTGTCTGGGGCTGCTTTCAAATGACAATAACAGAATTGTCTCAAAGGAGTCCGCATGGCCCACAAAGATGAAAATATTTATAATCTGGCCTTTATGAAAAATGTGTGCAAGTCCTGAGCTAAAGTAATTGCTGGGTTTGCAGAAGGCTGGCCCACCCATTAGAGTCCCTTGTCTCTGAAACCATCTTGGGACAAATCAAAAGCCAATCCTAAAGCAGGTGTCGATCCCCCATCCAGGTCACAGACACAGCCCACCAGCCCTGTCTTTCAATCTATGGGAAGCAGGCTACAAAATTCAACAGTTATGTCCACCATTTCTTTAATTAAATAAAAGACAAAAATTCAAGAACATTGTTATGGACTGAATTGTGCTCTAACCCTGGATTCGAATGTTTAAGTTCTAATCCCCAGTGCAGCTCACTGGACCACGAATGTTTGGAGATGGGATCTTTAAGGAGGAAATGAAGTTAAAGTGAGATCACCACAGAGGGAGGGTGAACCCAGCAAATGTCAGACGTGATGACAGAAGGGACGGACAGACATCTGCAAGAGAGAAACCAATCAGCCCTTCCAGTCCCCAGTGAGGTGTGAGGAGATCCATTTCTCACACTGATGCCGCACAGTCTGCAGTACTGACGGGCAGCCCTGACAGCAACAGAGGCACATCCACAGGACTCCTGAGGAAGTGGTCTCCAGTCACACAATATACGACAGACACATAGCAGAAAATGTACTAGGTTCTGTCACCAAAAAAGTTAAAACTGCAGACCACCTTGCTAGCGGCAAAGAAGTGCATGCACACATGCATGCATGCATACATGGTAACAAAATCACCGCCACAGCCATGCTGTCATTGGGCAGCCAGAGGCCATAATGAAGAGCTGAGACACTTTGATACGTGTCCTCACAGCAATCCTGCATGACAAGTCCATGGCTTCGGTTAACAATGACACTAAAGTACAGGCAGAATAAGCCAGGAGAATCCGCCTCAAAGCTCAGACAACTTCTCATCGAGGATTAATCTCTATGTCCCCGAGACATAGGCCAGAGCTCAAGTCTCAGAACAGGCTGTTGCTGAGAATGAGTGAGAGAAAACAGCTACTATTCACTGAATATTTTTTATTACTTGCCGGGTTCTGTGCTGGGCTTCAGTCTCTCCTATCAAATCCATGGGGTCTAGCACTGGTTTGCAGGTAAATAATGGAATCAGGAAGAAATGAATTAAGTTGCTCAAGATTAGACTACAAAGCTGAGGAGCGTTGCATGGCCAGGACTTGAGGCCCACTGGTCAGGTGTCCGGGCTAAGCTCTCGACTACCACAAACTCTCGTGAACTGGTGCATGTATTGCCAATGTAAGGAAATAACAGCTTGTCTGGGAGTCTATAAAGGGAACACAAGGGGGGAGGGGGAGGGGGAGGGAGGAGGGGGAGGAAGGGGAGGGGAGGCGGAAAATACACTTTTTACTCATACATCCAGTAAGTACTGACTGAGTGGATACTATGTGTCAGACCCTGGCCAGAGAGCCAGAGATACACCAGCAAACCAAACAGATAGAATCCCTGGCATCATGGTAATCACAAGGGTAAGAAAACCCTTATATGATTTGGCCATGTAGGCTGGTGACAAGTAAAATTCATGTGTGCTGAGGACACAGGCCAATGAAACTGCAGACATTACATAAAATGGAAGACAGAAGATAAGAAATTTCTGGTAAATTAACTTTGGTGGCACTGAGAGCTGACCCTAAGGCCTTGCCATGGTAAGCATTCTATCACTGACTACCTCTCCACCTTATTTTTACTTTATGAAGGATTAAAGTATTTCTTTTACATTTTTGTTAAGAATCTTTTTATGTATCAAGAGTTTATGTTTCTATTCACTCAAACTTATTCCTTCATCAAGAAGTAATCAGAGAGGCAAGTTCTTTGGTACCAGAACATATCCAACAACACTACTTACAATATGAACTATGAGAATATTTAACTGCACAGTTAGATAATCAGTCTGTTCCCAGAACAGAAAACATCATAGTTCTTTAATTACATTAGAAAAATTATAATAATAAATGGAAGAAGTGAGATCAAAACATACACACAGGAAATAACTACACCATAACACAGTTATCTCGATATGGGTGTGACTAAGAAATATTCTCATTTCTTTATAGCTCACCACCTTGCCTACACTGAAGACTTTAAAGCCAGAAAAATTTTAAAATTTGATTATAGAAGCTCACATCAAAGAGAAGCTAGGCCTCTACCTAATAACTGTACTTCTACTGTTCAGCTGAGGTTTGCTGAGGAACATGGCCATCAATCAGAGAGGCCTTGTCTGCACCACTCCAGGAGTCACATACTACTGATGTTACTGAATGTTTTCATTAGTTTGCATTTGGATGAGTGGTGTATTGTGTGTTGGGTGGCACATGTGTGCCATGGTGTGTGTGTGTGTGTGTGTGTGTGTGTGTGTGTGTGTGTGTGTGTGTAGCTCAGAAGACCACTGTGGGAGTCAGTTGTCTCCTTCTACCATGGGGGTTCCAGGGATCAAGCTCAGGTGCCAGGATTGGCTGCCAGTGCCTGTGAGCCACCTCACCAGCCCTAATACGGGTTTCTAAATTCACTTGCAAAGAGGTTTCAAAACAGATTCAAAAGTGTCCAAAGACATCACCAGGATGAGACGAATGGTTATAATGAATTCTTCGGCTGTGAAAACACATTCATTTAACAAATACACTGAATGTTGGTCATGCTCCAGGCCTCCTGTTAGGCAGGTACCAGAAGGGCAAATTAGGTCTCTGGGAACAAATGAGCCACGGGGTCGACACTGGGCCTCTGCACCCCATCTCAGCAGGACGCAGTTAAAGGCAGGGCTGGGCAGCCATCCTCATGAGGCTCTGACCCAGCCTGGACATGTGGCCCCAGAAAGGCTGGCTTCCTTTCTCGAGTTCCAGCTGCCTCATTTGTAAAACAAGGATAATTCTGACCCAGTTCGAAGCACTGTGGTGAAGAGGAACTGCAAAGGATTTCTGGGCTTGTTTGTACCTTCCCAGTGCTCAGTGGATGCTACCGCAGACAGGCAATGCTGCTTCCTTCCTTGGAAAATTCACATTTACTCTTTAAGAAATGAGGCTCGGTGACTAAGGGGAAAATTCACACATTTTTCTCTTCCACATATTCAGATTAACAGTAATGGAAACACTCATTTCCTTAACTAGACAAAAGTAAAGGGATTTCAAAGTTGAGGGAGAGCACATCCACATTCTCAGGGCAAAGCGAGGTGGGATGCAGCCAGTCGGGGACCAGGGCAATTGTGACCGGCACTTAAAAAATCTCTGCACAGAACTCCTAGCTTTCCTCCTACCTTTTAAGGAATGTTGTATTGTTTTAAGCAACATTGTCTTCGTTTGTTTTGTTGAGATAAGGTTTCTCTATGTAGCCTTGGTTGGCCTGGAATTCACTATGTAGACCAGGCTGGCCTCCAACTGAAGACATCTACCTTCCTCTCCTCCCAGGTCAGCTCCTGTTGATCTCCCAATCCGAGTTCTTATTCTAATTAGTGGGAACATTTCTATCAATCACTTCCCTGCTACAGACAAGGGAGAGGAGAAAGGCTGGGCAGCGGAGTCGAGGCGGACACAGAGACTTGTCCATCAAGTTCACTGACTGTAAACACACAAGGGGGCAAATGCCCGGACCCTGGCAGAAGAGGCCACCTCGACCCCGGTACTCATATTTTAGGCAGAAGCTAAGGATTTTTCTGGTTACAAAGTACCCATTTTTACAAGCTCAGATTCTTTGTGGTCCTTCTGCTACAGTCAAGACTAGAAACTGTCAAGTTTAGATAGCACCACAAGTAATGAGAACCCGAACCCCCTCCTCCTGCCTGGGTTTCAGGATGCTCCATAGTAACCATCCAGCTGATGACGGCTGTGGACGCTGAGGTGAATGGATGCAGATGGGTATGGAGGCCAGCCTGCTGTCTTCCTCGCCCACTGCCCCCTCCTTTCTCAGCCTCCTGCACTCCAGCTCCCCAGTGCAAATGAGCAGGCACAGCGGCCGCAGGCAAAATGGACAGAGCCTGCAATTTGTACCCTGGGAGGGGCGCACTGCATCCATGGCAACAGCCAAGCCCCATTCTGAAGGACATGATGAGCATGTTATGATAGATTCAGTAACTGCTCCACTTTTTAAAAGGGAGTTGTAAAAATTATCTTTAAAATGCTTGTTGATGCCCTGTGGGGATGAGTCACTTTGTGAAGCAGGATCAAAATGGATTTCTATTATGGGTTTCTGCCGGCTCTTTGATTCTAAACAACTTTATTAATGTTAATAGGAGTTATGCACACATCAATGAGAGAATAAATTCTTGGGTTTAGGGGAGCTTCAATTAGTGATCTGTATTAAGCAATGTAAAATGCTTTTTAATTTTCTTTCAAGTAATGAGACATCACCCCAGCAGGGCTGAAAATGAGGCAATGAGCAGGAAAGACAGGGAGGGGACAAGCTCTCCGGCCAACAGGCTCTGCACCCAGGGCCTCGGCATCCCTCAGGGAGTCCAGCAGGGGGCTGGGGCACAGCCTGCCAAAGGGAGGGAGAGGTTGGGCAGAAACTGAGAGAGAGCTGACGGAGGAGTTCACTGTCGTCCCAAACAGGAGTTCACTATCATCCCAAACAGGAGTTCACTGTCGTCCCAAACAGGAGTTCACTATCATCCCAAACAGGAGTTCACTATCATCCCAAACAGGAGTTCACTGTCGTCCCAAACAGGAGTTCACTGTCATCCCAAACAGGAGTTCACTATCATCCCAAACAGGAGTTCACTGTTGTCCCAAACAGGAGTTCACTATCATCCCAAACAGGAGTTCACTATCGTCCCAAACAGGAGTTCACTATCATCCCAAACAGGAGTTCACTGTTATCCCAAACAGGAGTTCACTGTTGTCCCAAACAGGAGTTCACTATCATCCCAAACAGGAGTTCACTATCATCCCAAACAGGAGTTCACTATCATCCCAAACAGGAGTTCACTGTCGTCCCAAACAGCACCAACAGCAGCCATGCCTTCCCAATCTGTCACCACACTGCTCTGGTTTTCCCCAGAGTGTAAGTTAATATTATTCATCTACTTCCAAAAATATCAAGACAAAAATGGGAACTGAAGTTGTAAGGATGCTGCGGCAGGATTCTGAATGCACAGGTTATCCTACAGGGGCACAGAGCATTTGAGCCTGGCATTTCTGGCACTCAGTTTCTAACCCTCTCCTACCCAGGTCTAACAGTGTCTCCTCAACTCTTCTCATGGGGAATCCATGGCCAGGTTACTGTTACCTCGAAGGACAAGGGATAGGATGCAGCAGAGAGCTGCCCAAGTGGTAGATGCCTAATTTCCATGGTTTAAAGGGAGAACTAATAAAAATTTAACCTAGCAATGCCCTCCATACGGTTTTTATTGTTTTATAGACCCTCATGTTTCACAGACAGTAGGAAAAAGACCCCAGAATAAAGGACCGGTGACGGCCACGAGGGCACAGTGAGCCCACAGCTTCCATTACCAGGTGAGATCTGGAAAACTGGCCTGCACTAAAGGAGCCCGGGCAGCACTGTAAGCCCCTCCTAGATGGAGCGAAGACTTAGCTGGTAGCTGGTAGCATTAGGCTGACTAGTGGCTGACTTCCACGAGGCACAGTATAGAACACTTTACATATGGGGTGGGCTGCAGTTAGGTATCTTTTTATGCAAATGGTTCCCACCATAATCAAGGTATGTGCCTTTTATGTAGGATTAGCTGGCTTTTCAAGGAGTCCCCTTTTTCTCTATAATATTTGCCTTATCACCCTGGAGCAGAACAACTGGCAATTCTTATAGAGCATAGTTCAGCTGAACAGGTATTTATAGAAAAAACATGTTGGCTGAGGAAATGTTTGGATAACGCTGGAATATAAAGATCCAGCATAGCTTCCACACCAGCCACACAGGTGCCCAGGAACATATCATTCACTCTGAATTATCAGTAAGTCGGGAGTGTCTCCAATGCTCCAGAATGAATGAGAAAAAAATGAACCAATCACAAAAACAGTGTGTCTGAGGTGGCGACAAAGACAAGCCCAGCTTGTGCACCACTTGACAGGGTCAACTTCCTCTCCCTTCCGCTGCTGCTAGGACTGTGAGTGTTCTGGAGACAGCCTGCCTGTGAGCAGACATCATCCCCCAGCATGAATCTGTTGGGCCCTAGGGGAAGCTCAGGTTATACATCCTGTGGCGGCGACAACAGAGAGACGAGATAAATATTGACCACGTCTCAAGGTTCGAAATGTTTGCAGCCCACTTGGCAGATAAAACTCTACAGACACCATGAACCAACAAAGGAGGCAATACTAACTACTGCTTACCACGAGGGACTTGCAGTTGGCTTTGAGTAAAACTCTTGGGTTCCTCAATCATACATGCTTTTCCTAGCTAGGAAATGGCAGTCTGGTACCAGATGACCAGAATCCAGATGAAGTTCTTCTAAGACAAGTTGGAATTATGTACCTCTGCTGCTCATCCAGCTCTCTCCAGCAAAACTGTTCCCAGAATCCTTTATCTCCAAACATCAAAATACCTGCTTCCACTAAACTGTTTGAGCGTATGCTACTACCTCATTTCTTTGAGCAATCTTTTTGGCCAATTCATTTTTTTAGGCTTTTCTAATTCAAGTTATTCTCAGTGGATCATATTATTTGGTACCTTTAAAATAAACATTCAATTATCTGTAATATCTGGGCTTCATTGAAAGTATTTGTAATTTTAAGGATTATAAACTACAAAGCCTGTAGGAACCAGGCAGTTTCCTCCATCATATCCTCAGCTTTTTAGTTTCATAATCTATTTCATCTTTTCCAACTGGGCAAGAGAAGTCACATATTGCTAAGGTCATGGGATAGTGGTTCACAACCTTCCTAATGCTGTTGTGATCCTTTAATACAGTTCCTCATGCTGTGGTGACCCCCAACCATAAAATTATTTTTGTGGCTACTTCATACCTGTAATTTTGCTACTGTTATGAAATGTAAATATCTGATATGCAGGATAGCTGATATTTGACCTCTGTGGGGGTCATGACCCACAGCTTGAGAACCACTGTCATGGACAGCAGTAATGTTTTGAAACACTGATTCCTAAGACAGGCGTAGAACAGAGCCCCAGAGATGAAGGTTAACAGAAGATCCTGAACACTACTGGTGTCTCTGCCTAATGTTAAATAGTATCATTCCTGCAATAAACAATCAATCAACTCGCCAAGGATAATTTAATTTCTGTAGCCACCAGTCTAAATGTAGGATTACCCAAAGGCAGAAACCATAGAACACAGACAGATACACACAGACCTCCATCTTCCCAGAGAACACTGCATTGATATTGGATATTTACTTCCCAAGGAAAGACCAGAAAATATGTATCAAGTTAGGGATGGACAAACCAAAAAAAAAAAAAAAAAAAAAATCAGAGAAAAAGAAAAGGATCATCTTTCCCACGAGTGACCTTCTCCCCTCTGAATAGTTTCCCACGAGCTGCTGAGCTCCTGCAGTGTGGATACAGTTACTGGTTTCTTCTCATCCTCAAATCTAGAGTTTATGTCAGAAGCTGCTAAAGTAAGCCAAATAAACTTTAAAGAACATTTCATTCCTGTGACATTAAAAGCCCAAGAAGAGACACTACAGACCTGAGAACACAGAACACCGAGACAGTGAGCTCTTGAGAGCTCAGCCACAAGTGTCAATACAAAACCTCCAATTCCAGAGGGTGAAACCTTCTAGAAAGATCTATCTGCTTCTGCTCTGCCCCGGAGGGTTTCTTTCTTCCCAGCTGCTCTCTGGGAGCTCCCCAGGACGGCAGCCCTGTCTCTTTCTGTCCCACACAGGATCTGAGCACTGCACTGTGAAGCCACTGGATGCTCTTGCTGAGCCAGAAAGGACACAGACTCCTAAGTTTCACTCTCCTGTCACGGAGCATCTAGGTCTGGGAAACACACATGAACATGTGTCGTGTTACACCCGCCGTCATGAGTGATAGCACTTCAACTTTCCGGCCCCTTGTTGGGAGATACTTGATGACAAGTCAAGGTATGTCACTGTCATCGGTTCAATAAAAAGCTACATGACCAATGGCTAGGCAGGAGGTACAGGCAGGACTTCCGGACAGAGAGAGCTCTGGGAAGAAGGGGAAGCAGCCAGATGGACACTGAGGAAGCAGGACATACAAGAGGAGAGGTAAAAGCCACAAGCTATGTGGCAGCATGCAGATGAATAAAAATGGGTTAACAAGCCTAAGCTAAGGCCAAGCTTTCATAATTAATAAGAAGTAGTCTCCATGTCATTATTTGGGAGCTGGCTGGTGGGACAGAGGAAGACTCCTTACAGTCCCTAGTCTTTGTTACCTGGCAACAAAAAGCTACCTATGAAGTATTTAACACACAGCAACCTCCAAAGTACTTAACACAACAGGCTGTGACCACAAAGGAGCTCTTCTGTTACGGACACTTGGGAGGGTCACTGAGAATCCACTGAGTCACCACCACTGAAAGAACTCAGCGAGGGCTGAAGAAGCCCTGACTCTATTTCAGGCTTCCTTTGACCACTGCTTCCTGAGTCCTCTCTCGGTTTCCTGAGAAAACCAGGATGGTGGGCAGGTGACTCCACACCTCGGCTAAGCCTCTGAGCCTTCCTCTAACTAGGAGGAATAGTCTGTCAGCCTGCACTCCTCTGAGGGGCCTCGGAGGCCCTTTGTGCCAGCGGAGACAAGCAGCAGACACAAGGCAGCAGCAGTCTGGTCCCACAGTGCATTCTCCACGGAAGGGCAGAGGCCTGGAACATTAACTTTCCTGTCAGCCGCAACCCCTTCTAAAGGTCTCACAGAACTGTCCAAATGTTGGATGCACAGCCAAGCAGAAACACCACCAAGTAAAACCAGGACACAAGGCTAAGCTTGAATTCAGACACACAGTTTGGGACAAACTTACATTCAAAATGATTCACTGTGTATCTCAAATCCAAATGTAACTGGGCATCCTGTATGCTTCTGCCGACTCTGACATTCCCACGTACATGCTGCCATGGTGGTGGGCAGCCTCATTCCGCCCACTCGTCTCCACCCACAGTCAGACCAGCACTGGTCCATCTTCCGGGCCAAGGAACAAGGGTCTATGGGTTATGCTTAATCCTTTTTGTGTCCAACTGTCCTTCTTGGGTCCTCCTGCTGGCTTCCCATCACTGTACACCCTGCTTACATCCCCTGCACGAGGGGTCCCCGGTGTCTCTGCCCTGGTGCCGACAGTCAGGTTGATGGTGTCAACTCACAGTGTCACCCATTGCTTAATGAGTCAGCCACTCTCTGAAGCAACTGCCTCTTTTTTATTTTTTCTTCCTAAATAAAAGGTCATTTTTAACCACAAGTTAAAGTGATCAAATTACAAGCCTTCTAAATACTGAAGTGAAACAAAAAGATGTAGGCTGTGTGAAAGAAAAGCTGGGGCAGGGGCGAAAGGCGGGCGAGGAGGCTGGCACTGCCCAAGCGCGGGCTCTGCTTTTCCAGCAGCTTCCTTTCTCTCCTGAGTTCACAACGGCTCTCAAGGGGATGGGACCACACACACACACACACACACACACACACACACACACACACACACACACACCACGGAACAATGGGAGAGGGGAAGGGACGGGTAGAGAGGACTAGAGGGACAGGTAGGAAGCTTCGGTTGACTTATAAACCGGTCTCCTCCCAGTATAGGCCCCAAGTGTGTGTCAAGTCTCTGACTCCGGTACAATTCTGAGGGACCCTTAACACCTACTTCAGACTGCGGACAACTCAAAGCCCTGCTGCTCATTAGCTTTAGGCTACGTGGTGTCCACAGGCAGAGAGACCTACTCTGCACTCCACCTTGTCTCTCCAGAGCCACGTCTACACAGCACTGAAAGCTAACCCAGAGGAGGTGCCTCCAGCACTAAAGCATGGCCTACTGGGTCACGTGATTTCCTTAAGCCCAGCCCTAGCCCTGGAAGACTCTGTCTCTACAGTATCCTATCAAAGATCACCATTCTCCTTAATATCCACAACCGGGCCGGTTAGTTTTTTGTCAACTTGACATGAACTGAATGCAGGTCATCTGGACGAAGGAGCTCAATTGAGAAAATGCCTTTATCAGATTGGGTTATGGGCATTTTCTTGATTAGTGATTGATAAGGGAGGCCCCAGCTCACTGTGAGTGGTGCCTTCCCTGGGCTGGTGGCCCTGGATTGTATAAGAAAGTATGAGCAAGCCATCGGGGAAACAGCAAGCAGCACTCCTCCATGGCCTCTGCATCACTTCCTGCCTTCCCTCCATGATGTAGAGTAGAAGATAATATAAACCCTGTCCTCCCAAGCTGCTTTTGTTGTAGTGTTTATCACAGCAATAGAAAGCAAAGTAGGACAGCCACCCACTGCGGAAAGGGCTTCACCAAACCCCCAGAGGAAGAGGCTTAAAATGAACGACAAGACAAAGCAGGACAAGCGTTCGGTAGCCTTCTCAAGCAATGAGTAATTATCAGCCCTCAAGCAGCTAGAAAATGTGTCCTGGTCCACTACTGAGGGTGGAGTAGGTCATGATGAGCTGGAACCGAGAAGTTCAGTCTGGTAATATTGAAGACCCATCTCTAGGTGCTGGGGCACTTGGGTCTGCCCCCGTTGACTCAACAGAACACACCTGCCGATTACCTTTATGTGGTTATTCTGCGATTTGGATGTAAAATATTTAAGATGGCAATCTAAGGCTCTGATGGGGATGAGGGAGGCTCGGGGACAGGGAGTGACACTCCGAGATTGTCATAGGCCCCAAGAGTTTTACATCTCATTTAATCCTCTCAGTATCTGCTGGAGAAGGAGACCCAAGCAGGTTTTAAACTCCCGTCTTCTGGCCACCAGTGCTCTCTGGCCACCATATCCATCTGTTCCACTTGGGTCACGGAGTTGCAGCTTCTCTTGCTCGGGTCAGCACAAGCCCACTGCCTTCTCTAGACATGCCCTCGGTGGACAGAGACTGGGCAGTTCATGGGCTTCTAACAAGGGCTCTACTGAAGGGACTCATCTTAACAGAGGGCTTCTTTATAGACTTTCTGCAACAAAGCTGTGTCCATTATGTTGGTAATTCCATCCCATATCTTGAGGCATACTTAGGGAGTCTACAAGGATTGTTTTACTTAGCAGATGATGTCGAGAACGCCATCACCAATGCTGAGCTTTGCCCGGATGATAGGCAACCGTCTCAAATTCTTACACAGGGAGTCAGTCAGAGGAAGCTAGCCCTTGCTGCTGAGGTATCATGTCACTGCTGTTTGTAGGGGGGTCAAAGGGCAGTTACTCCTCTATTTCTAATCAACCCCCACCCCCACCTCTCTGGTCTCTGTGGGAGACACACACACACACACACACACACACACACACACACACACACACACACACACACACACCTCTCTCTGGCAATTCTCATTTACAACCAGAAAGAGCCTCCTTAGCCCAGGCTAGGCTAACACATGAGACAGCTTCCCCACTTAACCCCAAACAAGGATCCCGTGTCCTTTAAGTTATCATTTGCAATTTGGAAATCCTACCGATAGGGAACACACTACTGTTGGTGCTAAGGTCAGAGGTCAGTCCCTCTGAAGCAAGTGTACCTTTGTGTTGTAAAAGAATCACAGCAGCAACAGTGCAGATGCACTTGGTCAGTCAGGGCACCATCTGCTGACAGGCAGCCCCTTCCGGTTACAATCATCTTAGGAGAATTTCACAAACGAGGTATTTAAAAACTGACCAGGGCACAGGAAAACCGCAAGGCCTACTGTGGCCCAGCAGGAAGCCTGGAGAAGCAGAGTCCATTATACCCCAAGGCCTGAAAGAGGCCGAGAGAGCAGACACCTGGGTGCGGACAGAACCGTGGGAAGGCTGGTGGGGAGGGCTGGCAAGGAGAACTGTCCTGCCCTGGACAGTCACTGCCAGTCCAGAGAGACCCTGGGAGGGGGCTCGCCCTTTGCTCCCTCCCTTCAATGTGTGGCTGCTAACCCCAACCACAAAGCAGAAGCAAAAGAACCCACCAAGTAGGTCATCAAGTCAAATTGCTGGTCACAGGGGAAACAGAGGGAGGAACATAACGTGTTCAGGGTAGAGGAGTGTCGAGGGCTGGCCATCCTAATCACAGTCAACAGTGACCCACGCCCGCTGCTGGGGTACCTGCTGCTGCTGCTGCTGCAAAGGTCCGGTGACATTCCTGCCAGAATATGGCTTTGTTCAGGCAAGCAAATATTTTAAAAATACATTCACAAATGTATTCATACTTCCCAAATATCCATAGGCATTCATTCCATGAAAGAAAGAATATTTTACTTTAGTCCTGTAGGAAAAATCTCCATGTACTTAATGCTAAGCTCCATTTTTTTCTAAAAGAAGTAAAAGCAAAAGCACCCCAGAAAAAGGAACTCCGATCTCTAGAGCGGAAGGTTGATCATCATGCTTTGTTCAATCTGTGCCCTGAACCTACAGCGGGGTTCCTCCCCTCCCCTCCCCCTCTTCCCTTCCCCTCCCCCGTCTTCTTTTTAGTATGTGTGATTTTCCAGTTAGATTTATCTTAGCAAACAACACCCCATCTTTTTGCTTTAACCCCCCCCAACATGAGTTCTGCTGAGCTAAAGCAGAGGCAGCATGCTGGACTGGCACCCTCAGTTGCATGGGGTATCCAGTAAGGGCTTTTTAAATCTCCCTGTGTGTGCATCTTCTGGCAACGGGAAAGAGGGGGGCTCCTGAGCTGCCTGAGTGGGCCAGGTACTGCTTCGCAGGGGCACAGCGAATCGTATGCGTTCTAGGACAGCAGTTCTCAACTGGGGGTCGTGACCCCTTAGGGCGCCCAACAACCCTTCCAAAGGGTCACCTAAGACCATCAAAAAGCACAGGTATTTACATTACAATTCATAACAGTAGCAAAATGGCAGTTATGAGGTAGCAACAAAAATAATGTTATGGTTGGGGTCGGAACTGTATTAGAGCATCACAGTGTTAGAAGGCTGAGAGCCACTGAGCTAGGGACACCTCAGATGATGTCAGAGCACAGAGATGACAGACAGGTGGCACTAAATAACCTGTGACCATGCAGTGAGAAATTCATTCCCTCTCAAGCTCTCAGACACCAAAACCCAGGGGGACGCTGCCATGCCTGTAATGCCCAGTGACACCCGAGGATCCTTCCTTCACTAGGGACACACAGCCATCGGCTTGGGTCTTCTCTGACTTCCACAGCATCTCTTATATGCAAGGATGGATTTCAATTTAACTTAAATGATGCTGGTTTCCTACTTGAGGTAATGGAATTTCATTTAAAAGTTAAAAATTAAAAAAATTAACTTCTAATAGAAAGGATAAATCTGAGAGACGACGTGTAAATGCAGATGTGGTACCCATATGACTCAAGGATGGGAAACGCTGATACATACAGGCATAGCCCATGAGTCAGAGACATCCAGGTTTTAGTTCTAATTGCCACCAGGTAGGCAATAATGACTAATTTTATTGCTTATAAAGAAATAATTCTTTCATTGAAGGTAGTAGTTCTTCTGGCCAGAGAGCTGTAGCTCAAAGAGAGCAATAATATTTTAGTAAACTGCTTTGCAACCTGAATCCTGTCTCGTGCATAATATAACAGATGCCTGCAATAAATGATTGAACATTAAGGTCCAAAGATTTATATTAATAGTAAGATGATAATTAGAGAACATAAATATGAAGCAAGAAGAGAGAAGCAAAATGCTGCTCTCTTTGCACAGAATGTAACAAGGGGTCTCTGCTGTCACTAGAATGTGAAGAGAGGGTAGGGAAAGCCTTCTCTGAGTCACACAGGCCTCTGCTGAGAGCATTCCAAGGCCATCAGGGGAATTGGATTACAAAGGCAATCTGTCATGGTTTGTGATTCCTTTTGATGTCAGGCTGGTAAGGCTACTGTATATTATTTCCATGGCACTCACTGATCGGCAGAATCACTTCCAACTGTCGCCTCCTACATGAGCTTAGTCTGACGTTTTGTTCAGCTCTGTTCCATC
Organism: Peromyscus leucopus; assembly: GCF_004664715.2. Taxonomy (NCBI): domain Eukaryota; kingdom Metazoa; phylum Chordata; class Mammalia; order Rodentia; family Cricetidae; genus Peromyscus; species Peromyscus leucopus. The sequence continues at coordinate 9,750,048 of NC_051085.1, forward strand.
CCAGACACCCCAACCCCTTAAGTCTAACCTCCTGGAATTAGCATTACATTAATGCTCATGGCTCCTTCCAAGCTCAGAGCCCAGGAAGCAGTAAATCGACCAGTGAATGGTGTCTCTTCCAACAGTGCAAGTATGCAGAAGCCCAACCCACTTTCCACAAGCTTGCACACCCCTGTGCCCCACTCAAGCCTACCCTGGGGGGGGAAGCCAGGCAGGAAGTCTGCAAGGCCTACTCCCTACCTCAGGAGAAGACATTTGAATCAAAACAGCCTATGCTTCTTAATGCCATTCCATTCCCAGCAGATCTCACTCCAGAGCTGGGATCCTCCCTCCCCCGGCACTGTTGTTTACTCGTTTTAAACATCTTTGTACAAAGCAGCCATTGTCCTCCACTCACTGTATCACTGCATGATACACTGACAAGCTACTGCTCCTGCATGAATAAGAGTGTTTTCCCCAATGAACAACGGAGCCGATTGGCACTGGGAACAAGGCTTGCCCAGCAGCAACTGCTGCACGTGGCAAACCCGGCTACCCACGGCCTCTGTACCCAGTGAGCCTACAGTAAACGGTCTGCAGTTGCTGACTCCAGAGGCTCAGCTTCCGACGCACAGAGCAGAGGGATGCTTTTGCCATGCGTGGCCTCACTTGAGAATTTCTTCACATTGACTAAGTTTCTAGAAGGACAGGGAATAAACAGACTTTAATTTCATTTAAGTCATCAAGTTTAGATTCAAAAGCCAAGGCTTTAAACGTAACATCGTATATAGCAGCGGATTTGGTGGTGGGCGTGGTAGTCACCCAGCACAGTGTTCAGACCGGCAGATGGAAGTGTTTCCAACATTGGACAACATGGGTCAAACTGCTTCTGTCCTCTTTATTCTAATGGGGTCCAGTTCCAGAGACTGGTGTGAGAACAAACGGCAGGATAAAGTTTCTGCTCCATGGTTTCTCAGATTGCATCCTTACTGTATGTGTGTTTGTGCATGTATACACACACACACTCTCACACACACACTTTTGGATGACTGTCCCATCCTTGACCCCTATAGAAACCTGTTCTGTTTACAGTTCAGCAGCAGGCCATGGGACTGAGGTTGTCTAACATCTAACTGAACAGAGATGAGCAAGTGACCCAAGAAAGACCTAGTCACGGGGGCTAGGAACCTACAAAAAGTGTGGTTTGGCTTAAAACGAAAAAGTTAAACCAATCAGATTGCTCAACAAGGAGTCTGAAGTTACAGGCTGATGCCGGCTAACTGTGGTTTGTTGAGCCAATAGATGATGCATGCTTGGATATCATAGGATCCAGTCGGGGCCAAGGTCACGCAGGGCCACAGACTGAGGAATGGAGGAGACAAATAAGATGACATGGAGAACATGGGGACTACAGACACAGCCATGGAGAGTGGGTTCTGTTCTCGCGGCTTTCTAGCCCCAAGAGGCTTCCGCACTGATGTTTTCTGTTCCTAAATTCTGTAAGATCTCTCCATGTGAGAGCAACAAACTCTAAGGGAAGATGACATCATCAGCTTTACAGATAAGTGCAGCCCTTAGCACTCACCAAAGAAACAGAGACGATTATAGAAAACCACAACCAATCGAAATACAGAGTTGTGGGGCCCCGTCCCAACGGGTCCCTCCAACCTCTGTACCTCAGGCTCTGGAAGTACTGAAGAGAGGGAGCAGAAAGATTGTAAGAGCCAGGGAACCAAGGAGCTTGCTCTGAGGATGTGCCTCCTAGGAATGCCAGAAGCCACACCCATAAAGTTTCAACAACTTGACTCCCTAAACAGCAGCTGTACAAGGACTACATTCGTTCGTTAGACGTGCTAAAATGGAGGTGATGGAGTCCATCAGGCCTCAAGCCTATGAAGAATACAGGCAACATGAGAGTGGGAGAAATATTCTTCCCAGGGAAGCGCACACCAATTGGTTTTCCAATACCAAATGGCCAGCGCTGAAAATACATATACAAGTAACATTATACAGACCAATTAGGCTATATTTGTGTGTGTGTGTGTGTGTGTGTGTGTGTGTGTGTGTGTTAGAATATATAATCATCCTATATATATATTTAAAAATAAAAATCTATCTACCTATATATCTATTTATCTAAATACCTACAACAATTAATGAAAAAAGAGGCCATGAACTTGAAAGAGCAAGAAGGGATACATGAGAAGAGGGTTTGAAGGGGGAAATGATGTAATTATATTGTAGTAAAAAAAATAGAATAAATATATTTTTAAAGAGCAATAATCTTTTTACCTGAAGTAACTTGCTGAAGCCTCTGTTCTGGCAACTGAAAACAAGTTCTGACCAGGACAACAGGCCACAGGGGCTCTTACGGGCTGACCCACAGCACTCATGACTGGAGAGAGAATGTAGAGTGACATGAAATGTGGTAGCAGTAGATCCAAGGAGACTGGCAAACGGTCGGTCGGGCGTGGAGCCACACTGGTGGAGTGAGGAACAGAGCGGCTGCCACAACACTGTGTGTGTCTCCGGGAGTATGGGAAGGGCCTTGGGGAGAGCAGGGTGATGACTGGGCTGGCAGGATGGGAAGGGGCCAGGCTCCGGGGCAGAGTCAGCACAGGGGGCTCCTGGGGATCTGAACCCAGGTCCTCACGGTTGTGCAGTGAGCACTGTACTAAGTCATCTCTACAGCTGGGGGGGGGGGTCTTTTTTTAATTTTAGAGGACAGCAGTGAGTAGAAAGGACTGCATTTGGGGTAGAAAATATTTCTGTCGCTATAACTAATAATTGTTGGCCCAGGAAGAACATTGGAGAAAAGAAGAACATGCACATGACTCCCTTGGTGGGTGGTAAAGGAGGGTGGTATCTGGTGCATCTGATGCGTGAAGTCAGCTGCTGGCTTTCCAGGTAGCCCAGCGGACCAGGCGTGTTCGTTTTGAGACCACACACAAAAGCAGAAACCTTTGTTTTAAGGACCTTCTTGGTGTGTGAACAACGCTCAGATGTATATAAAGGGAGCTGCATGGAACTGAACCTGCTCAAGAACAGCGTTTTCAAGAGCTTCCTGTATCCTCAGATGGATGTCAGACAGGCGTGGAGCCACACTGTGGTGTGAGGAACAGAGCAGCGGCCACAGCACTGTGTCTCCGGGAGCAGTAAGGAGCATTAGAGAGAGCAGGGTGATGGCTGGGCCGGCAGGAGGGGAAGGGGCCAGGCCACTGGGAGGAGGCAGCCAGATGGCCCTGCTTCAGGGGAGTAGAGCAGAAATGCCCAAGGCAAAAACCTGGGACTCTTTCATCTAAATGGATGTGCTAATGGCTCCCGGGGAGCGGGCAGGAGAGGGCTTAGCACATATGCCTTCTCTACTGTACTGGCTGTAAATAACCCATGTGCTTGTCGGTGCCATCTGCTTGGTGTGCACTTTGTGGAACTGTGCAGACAAAAAGGAGGCGCAGGAAGAACAGCTCCTAATATTTAAGTGGGTACTCTGAAGAATCGAATATGCTTACACAGCTAGATTATTACATTTCCTTTAAAGGGGTTAATTAAGCCAGAAGTGTTCCTTTTTCTTTTTTTATAGGTGTGGGGGCAGGGCAGCTTCCTACAGGTCAAAGAGCAGGTCACAAAGAGAATGAAGCTAAAAGACAAACCTTCTGTTACTGGATTTCACACATCTTGGATTCATTACTCATAACCGATCTGGGCTACCTCTTCATCCATTCATAAGAGCTGTGTGTCGCTTGCTTTCCTAAGAGTAATATTTCACAATTATCTCTAAACCATCAGGTTTAGATAAAAGACATGCCATGTTTTTGTAGAGGGAGTCACACTCTCTGTAAAGTGCCTACTGCACGTGACTGAGTATCAATTCCCTTCACACACACAGTGGGGCTGCTCACACATGCTTTGGTCCCTCACAATTATACAACGTAAACAATCCATGCACCAAAACAACTCCGCAGTGAGCATTTGGTGCACTGCCCACCGCTCACTTTAATCAGAAGGAGTGCGTTAAAACCACGGACTGAGGTGCTGCACGTCATTTCCAAAGCTGGATTTGTATCTTCAAGCTAAACACGTGGTATTGTCCCTCTTATAAATCTGCAATTACCTATAACTTAGCAATGAGCCAATGACGGGGTCAAGAAATTTAACCTTGCCACCAGAATCCTCCCACGCTAGTTTCACTTGAGCCTCTGTCTCATCTTGATGGGATCCCCAGAAAAAACTTAGGCTGAGCCCTAATGCAATGGGTCCCCAGGGTTGCTCAAACGCTTCTGATGGCTTTCAATTCTGGCCCTACCAGAAGGGGCTTGGGAGAAAGGGGGAGCAGGTACAGTGACTAAGAGCTGAATATGGTCCACTTAGACTCCACACTCCAGATGAGTAATCAGTCTTAAATGAGATTCCTTATCGCTCCAGACCTGAGTTTTATCACCTACAAAGCAGAGGTGATCTAACCGTCACGCACAGGATTCCCAGGAAGCATCAGTGAATCAGTGAAGGTCTTCACAGGGTAAGCTCACTGTGTGTGTCCAAGAATACACACGGGCACCAGGATACCAGAGGAAAGAGGTCTTCCTTAAGGCCTGCACAAGCATGAGAATGGGTAGGGAGTCCCTACTGCCAGGTTCTCACGACAGAAGTGTCAAGGAACTGCCCTAGTGAGACCGGCCGCAGCGGGCCGCAGCGGAGCACAGGGCACCTGGATGCAGCTCTAGCGAGCTCTCATTTCTCGTCCTCACCCAACATGGGCGCCTCGCTGCCCCCCTCAGGTGTTAGTTCTGTATGAGATGTGCAACACTGGCAGTGAGGAGCTTAAAGCTAGGAGGAATCCCCGACCACTTCAAACAGCTGGGCACGGTGGCACAGACCTTTGACCCCTGCACTCGGGAGGCAAAGGCAGACAGGAGGATCTCTGTGAGTTCGAGGCCAGCCTGGGCTACAGAGTGAGTTCCAGGCTACACTGTCTCAAAAAAGAAAAGAAGGGAAATGAAACTTAACTACTGGGTAAACTTTAACAGCGGCTTAGGTTGTATGAATTACATTTTGATTCCAAAGACAAAACAATGAGGAGGAGAAAGAGTTGGCAGAGGCCACTTCCACCCATGTGGCCTCAAGTTCTCCAAAAAACAAAGGGAAACCCTGGACATGAAGAGGTGGAGGTCTCCTTCTTGTTTCCACTGAAAGCTTTAGAATCAGATAAAAGAAGGGTATAAAATCACTAAAAAGTGAGTTTAACAGTTAAATTTTCATATTCACGCTGGGCAGCAGTAGCGCACGCCTTTAATCCCAGCACTCGGGAGGCAGAGCCAGGTGGATCTCTGTGAGTTCGAGGCCAGCCTGGGCTACAGAGTGAGTTCCAGGAAAGGTGCAAAGCTACACAGAGAAATCTTGTCTTGAAAAACCAAAAAATAAAATAAAATAATAAATTAAAATTTTCATATTCACTTTCAATGAAAAACAGAAAATAATTAAGAACCTGAAACAGGAAAAGGTGCATACTAAAAATTCATTTACATAATACATAGAAATACATACAAGTACACACGATATAGAATCAGACTAAGAGAATCTAAAACTGAACTATGAATGTCACCCACGGATGACAAATTTTCAAAGACTCATGCTAAATGAAGTAAGCATTTTAAAATACTCAGTTGGCATGAGCTCTTAAACCAATCAGTCATGATCTCTAGCAAGAACGGAGAGTATCAGCAAAGATAGTTTAGACTGAAACGAACCTATGTGGACATTGTAGAGAGGGTGGAGGCACCCGTGGGGATCTGACTGTTAAAAGGTGAGCCTGGGTGCAGAGGAACTGTCAATCAGGAACTGTAAGGAAACATCCACACCAGGGCAGTGACCTGGCTGGAGCATCTTGTGCGTTCTCTCCCCGCCCCCTTTACTCTCCCTCCGTGTATGTCTGTGTGTGTGTGTGTGTTTGTGTGTGTGTGCGTGTGCGCGTGCGTGTGTAGGTGCTTTAAAGACTTCCCAATAGCTTCTCTGAAAACTAGCTTCTCTTAAAATAAATTTGGTTAAAACAAAATTTTGATATTTTAATTTTGATGATTCATTGAACTATCTCATGAAATTTATCCTTTTAAAAAAAATCTAGCATCACTGTGTTACTTACTTCAACTCTTAGCTGTCAGGAACAGTAACCAGGACCTGGTGTCTGCTTCTGTCACCCTCACCTTCTAACCCATAGCTACCATGAGTCAGTGTATCTCCATCCACGTTGACCAGGCTGGTGTCCAGACCAGCAATGCCTGCTGGGAGTTCCACTGCCTGGAACATGACATCCAGTCTGACAGTCAGATGCCAAGTGACGAGGCCATTGAGGGAGGAGATGACTCCTTCAATACCTTCTTCAGAGAGACAGGCACTGGCAAGCATGTGCCCCAAGAAATGTTTGTAAATGTGAAACCAGAAAGTTATTGACGAAGTTCACACTGGGACCTACCACCAGCTCTTCCACCCGGAGCTGCTCATCACAGGCAAGGGAAGATGCTGCCAATAATGAATGATGCCTGTGGCCATCATACCATTGGCAAGGAGATCACTGACTTTGTCTTGGACCAAATTTGCAAGCTGGCTAACCAGTGCACAGGTCTTCAGGGCTTCTTGGTTTTCCACAGCTTTTATAGGAACTGGCTCTGGGTTTACCTCCCTGCAGAGGGAACGGCTCTCTGTAGATTACGGAAAAAAGTACAAGCTAGAGTTCTCCATTTACCCAGCCCCCAGGTTTCCTACAGTTCCATCCTTACTATCCACATCCCCTGGAACACTCTGATTCACGGTAGACAATGAGGCCATCTATGATATCTGTCACAGAAACTTTGACAATGAGCGCCCAACCTACACTAACCTTAGCCACCTTATTAGCCAGATTGTGTCTTCCATTACCACTCCCTTCAGATATGACGGACCCCTGAATGTTGATCTTACAGAATTCCCGACCACCCTGGTGCCCTCCCTCACATCCACTTCCCTTTGGCCACATATGCCCGTCATCTCAGCTGAAAATGCCTACCATGAGCAGCTTTCTGTAGCAGAGACCACCAATGCCTGCTTTGAGTCAGCCAACCAGAGAAATGTGCCCCTCGCTATGGTAAATATATGGCTTGCTGCCTGTTGTACCACGGTGATGTGATTCCCAAAGATGTTAATGCTGCCACTGCCACCATGAAGACCAACCACAGCATCCAGTTTGTGGACTAGTGTCCCACTGGCTTCAAGATTGGCATTAATTACCAGCCTCCCACAGTGGTACCGGTGGAGACCTGGCCAAGGCACAGAGATCTGTGTGCATGCTGAGCAACACCACAGCCACTGCTAAGGCCTGGGTTCGCCCAGACCACAAGTTTGATCGGATGCATGCCAAGCATACTTTTGTGCACTGGTATGTGGGTGAGGGCATGGAGGATGGGGCGTTCTGAGGCCCGGGAGGACATGGCTGCCCAAGAGAAGTTGGTGTGGATTCTATTGAAGGAGAGGGTGAGTAAGAAGGAGAGGAATAATGATCCATTCTTTCAGCCCCTGGATCACTCACGTCAAACTCCCAGGACTTTGGCTTCAACATTAGCCGACAGACATTGATGCTTCTAATTATGTTCATTTTGTGATCATATCTATCTTTTCCTGTAAGGTTTCTTCCATGATGTCTCAAAGTAAAAGCTTTAAGAAAAAGAAAACAGAAAGAAAAATCTAGAAAGATTCAGAGTGGATGCCTGTCCTAGAAGGTTGCACTCAGACTACAAGACTGCCCTCTGCATTCTCCTGGGAGCAGTGGTCAGTGGTCGTGTGGACTGTCTTCAGGGGCACCCTCCTCCAGCCAATCAACCGTCTGAACACTCCCCAAATAACAAAGACAACAGCCGTACTATTGACTTTGACTGCATAATAGGCAGCAGATTTGAACAATGAGTTAGGAAGAACTAAAACATTCATAACTTTAAATTGTCTAAAATATTTTCAACAACATTTAATCTTCAGTCTAATAAAACTTGTTACAAATAAATAACACAAACAAACCATTTCCAAAATAAAAGAAAGAAAGAAAAAGAAAAAAAGGAGAAAGAGGAGGAGGAACGACCTGGGAAACCACTCCCTCTCACTGCTGAATAATAAGATACACACATGTGTTCTCATGCAAAATGTGGTATGTTTAATACAGTCCCACTTCTATAAAGTATGTAGCCGGACACAGACACCGGACATTTCTGGATGGTGGAATTTCAGTAAAAGAGTTAGTTCTATCCCTTTTAGAGTATTTCTCATCACTGAAATTTCCAACAATATAATAAACTTCCCTACAAGAGAATAAATATAGTGTTTATTATCTTCAGTTTCATCAAGAGTATGTGACATCTTTGTCTCACAGAATTGCCTAGCGTCACAAGGTGGGTTCCACTATCCCTGTACCTGTAGAAGCAGGCAATTCCGCATGAGGGTGTGGGGAACTGGGACTCAGGGACTGTCTCATGATTGCTACGCTGCTGCGGTACTGCACACGTGCCTGGTGGGGAGAGGAACCCCAATACTTATAAAAATACACCAACACTACCTAAAATACCTAGCCAAGTGGCAAGCTAAATGGAGATAATACACTTGGATATACCTGTAATATTTATTTTAGCTATTCTCTAAATGCCTTTGATTTTGTTGTATTTTCAAAACTATGGCACCTATTTGAAAACAAAAAGAAATTAATCAAATTACAGAAATACAATTAGGTTCAAAGGGTAAATCTTACCTAAGAAAGTTTCACTACTGGTCTGAAACATAACCATAGTTATCAATGTTAAAACCAACTCCACTTAAGGTAGTAAAAACATTTATAACATCTTGTTTACCTTTCTTTAACTCAAACCTGACCGAGAAGAAGGAAATAACCACAACAAAACAAAAACTCTCTTTAGGAGGAATAAAATTAAAAGCAATCAAAGAACTGGTACTCCACAGATCATATAGAGGTCATGATTTCTCAGTAAAAACTCCCATTCGCTGAGACAGAAGCTTGTTGCTATGTTACCAGAACTCAGCACAGTGCCGACTACATGGCCAGAACAAAAAATAAAAATAAATTTGGTGAATGAACAGCACCATGTATAAACTACTAAGACACAGTTACACGAGTGAATTTAAAATTTTCTTAAATCTGAGAATGAGCTAGATGATTCAGAAACTGTTTTTAATGGGGCCAGGTGCTGCCGGAGTAAGAGAACCCTGCCATCTGCTCAGACGCTGTCTTTACTCTTTTACTTTTGCTTCTTAATGGACTGTGCTGGGCATCTTTGTAATTTTGTTCAAATGAGTGCAGGACCTGGGAAAGCTGTTGCTGCTATCGATGCATAACGTAGTGCTGTTGCTGGTCTTTTTATATCAATATCTACATGGATATACTGTTTGAAGAGTTGGAAACATTAGCTGTGCCATCAGATTTGGGAAAAATACCACAGTTTACTGTGTTGAGTTGGCACTGTACACAAATTAACAGTCATACTGATCTAGAAACATTAACATTAATTTTTTTTCCATTTTTAAACGAATGGTACACTGTACTAAACATGCCAGGTCTTGTCTACATGGGTTTGATTATAGAAACTAATAAAGTATTCTTGAAATAATGAAAAATTGTAATGTAAAACTATATTCAACAACCAAGAGTCCACAATGCTTCATGAAGTGTTCGAAATCAATTGTAAACTAACCTACAGAGCTCAACGCCCATGAAGAAAATCCTGTCTCCCTAGAAGCAGATTCCTAGGGCAAAGGAAGGGGTCTGGACAATTTTCACTTTTTCCTCTGCGTTTTTCAGACACACAAATAGTAGCCACATACGTTCTATTAGGTTGGCAGAGGTCCTGTTCTTTAACTGTTTATCCTAACCACTCAAGCTCTGGAGGATGGAAACAATATCAAGGTATAATTGACAATGAGGACAAACTGGATAATGTCTTCCTGGTTTCTCAGATATTCTGCATCTGAAGTACTCTTTTTTGTGAGTTACTCTATAAACACACCCCAAACACGCATTTTAGCACAGCTGCACACACAGATGACCACACAGCTATTTTACCAGTCTTCACACCCTGTACCTAACCGCTCTGAGTGTGGCCTTCTTAATTTTCTGGCTGACCAGCACAGTGCAAGGATGATCTCCTGGGCTCTGTATTTATCTAAATGTATTCGCCATTGATAGTCTCCATCTGTCAGCTCCACACACAAAGACCTCAACTTATTTGACAAAAAATACTGCTTTTCTTGAAGGCTGGATGAATGTAAAAGTAGACAGCCTGTACTAATAACTAATGGTTCCTTATCATTCTTTTCTTTCAGTCTAAGAGAAAATGAGAGCATTGCCTGATAAACAAAAGCTAAGTGTCTCTTTTCAGATTCCCTCAAGAGCAATGTGTGTCCTTTACTGGGGTGCTAGCCTGGTTCCTACAGTGCTGGGCTGCGATTCTGGCCAGCTTCAGGCTGGCCTCTGAAACCTTGTATCTCTGCACGTGTACCCTGAAGAATCAGCCAACTGGTGTGAGAAGGGCAGAGAGAACACAGAGGGACCGGTGACTGGCAAGTGTCCTACTCTGGGTGCCATTTATTTGAATAACTGAAGTGTGATGAAATTTACTCATGCCAGGCTGAAGCACAGGGTTCACTATACTGAGAATAAGCTTTGTGTTTTCAATCCTAGGCAGAGATGGCAAGATGGAGGGTTGAGAGAAACAGAGAACTACGCTGGCTATACGCATTCCTTCTAGCACCCAGGTGTGGTAGCCATCCAGCAGGAATGGGGGCTGCTGAAGACTGCTACAGCATGTGCCCAACATGCAAATCATTCTACATGCCTGAGGCATAAGAGCTGGCTGGGTTAATCTGATCCAAATGGCTATGGCCTTAATGACTTGACATAAATACCTTTCCCCGCCTTCTTTTTGAGATAGGGTCTCACTTGGTAGCCTAGGATCTCCCGAACTAAGCAACACTGGCTGCTCTATTTTTCTTTCTTTTTTAGAGATATGTTGCCTATGATAATAACCCCAAGGTGTGAGTGCTAAGATCCCTTTCCACTGGAAGTGACTGATCTTTGCAACTGTGCTCAATTGATTCCAGTACCATTCATTTACGAGGTGCTGGTGGGCCTACAACCCACACTGTCTGAGGCCCACAGACGGCTGACATGGAGCCCTGGCTGTGGGCTGCCTCCGGCACAGGACCTGACCCTGAGCCCTGCTGCTGCGCCACCGCTGACTCGTTTTCTCTGAAGCTGCCGTCATGTGCCTTCTCGACACGAGCTGTCTCCATGTGAGCCACGGTTATTTCCTACGGGATGAAACTGCAAATAAACAGCACAGAACATGACCTCCAGCTGTCAGGCTGCTGGTGTGGTTTTGTTTTACAAACTGTGGCATTTCTGCAGTTCTGATTTACAAGTATCACTTGAGTCGCACTTTCTTCTTTTCCCACTCCTTTCTCTGCCTAGCCCAGTCCCTTGGACCTCCCACAGTGGCCCACCACACCCCACTGGGATCATGGCTCCCGGGTTCACCAGACTTCAAAAATGTATTCCTACAAAGTTCACCAGCAACCTCTCCTGCTCCCAGCCTCAGGCCTGACTGAAGACTAACTGACTTCCTTCACCAGCTTGACTATGATCCACGCTCAGTGAAACCACCTCTCTCTTCCTTGTCATCAGAGGCCCAGAAACGGAGAGCAAGCCAAGTGGTCCTTCCTCTCTCTCGCCTCCTTAGTGCCCTACACCCAGCCGGCCTGCCACCAGCAATCCTGCAGAGAAGTCAGATCAAACTTCCCAGAGGAGCCTGTAAATTCCTCTACACTCTATAAATACAGGGTATCTGTATGGACACAGCCACTTCATTTCTTTTTTTACTGTTCATGTCACTTGAACTCTTATTCCAACGTGGAATCTGGGCTCAGCGTCTCCACTGGATCTCCAACTGTTGTGTGGTGACAGCTCCTGACACTAAAATTCTTCCTCTCCACCTATCTTAAGCACAGCTCTTGACCCACTTTCTCTAGGACCTTGCCATAGTAAACAGAGCTTTACCACGCTGTAACCCTGAGGCAGACTTCGGTGTTTTACACACACACACACACACACACACACACACACACACACACACACACACCCAGAGGCCTTTGTAGATCCAGTTTCCTGTTTCTTTACTGTCAAATTTATGCTTACTTAGTTTTCAAGTTTGTGCAAGTAGGGAATTGCATGATCAATGATTCCAACTTACTCCTGGTAACAGTCTGACCTCCCCTACTTTCTTAAATACCCAAATGAAATTTTAAACTATTCCCACACACTCACCCTTGGTGTCTCCTCCAGACGGCCTGGCGATGAGAGCTTTTGAGACTATTTAAAAGTCTCATTTCAACGCAGGAGTAAGAAACTCATCCACTTCTAACAAACCAGCTTGAGGATCAACTACACACCCAAGATACTTTCTTCAGCCCATAAACCCAAGCACACTGCATAACCATGACCCAAGCTTGGAAGGCATCCCACAGCCATCAGATGGTAGATGTTTTCTTTGCTTTCTTCTTTAATCAGAGCTCTTAGCAGCAGCAGGACACTAAATGAAAATCCTCAGCAATAGACTCACATTGTATCTGACAAGGCTCGCTTCATGAGCCTCAGCTCCTTCCTACTGAAGGGACTCTGTTTTACAGAAGCCCTGTTTACACAACCACTGTGCAATTACACTCCTTTAAAGACAGATGACACTGTTATGAAAAATGAATTGCATACACAATACTATCTGCTTTGGAAAGATGCCAAAACATAAACTTGTTTAAAATATACAAAACCAAACCACCAGATGCCAATATTTTTTACAACCAAAAACAGTTGACATGCAAACTTCTCTTCTGAATAGCAGGGTGGTGAAGATCTGCTATTGGTTCCTCATTAAGATAAGGATGACAAAATTAATCAAAATCATTAGGAAATGACCTGAGAAGCAGATTAACTGTAACTTACAATAAATATACTAATATCCTGACTATGGTGCTTAGAATATTGAAATTTAGATTTAAGTTATTGTATAAATTTTACATGCAAAGCTAAATTAGAATGATTTAACTGAAGGGACCGAAGGACCATATTCACTTGCTGACTTAGGGACTATGTACCGACAGGCACTCCGACAGAGGGAGATAGGCAACCACACTGTTTCAGACGGCTCACAGTTCCATGGAAGACAGACACGCGACCATAAAAGCAGCAACAACCTAAGTGCTGTGGTTACTGAAATGCCGTGCTGAGAAACAGCACCACTCCAGTAGCTGGTAGAGCATCAAGTACAGGGGCAGAGATTGATTTGTGCCGGCCAGCGCCATCACTAAGTTAGAAGACAGTACCAAAACATGATGCTGCTGATGTTAACCAACAAACTATGCTACGGGGAAAGAATCAGGACAAGAAAACACATCCAGGGATTAATCGTGGTTAACTCTGAACAGGGAGTAGGAAGATGGGTTTAAATTTATTTTATGTATATGAGTATTTTGTCTGTATGTGTATCTGTGCCCTGTGTGCTTGCCTAGTTCCTATGGAGGCCGAAAGAGGGTGTTGGGTTCTTTGGAACTCAGTTACAGGCAGTGTTGAGCTGCCATGTGGGTGCTGTGAACTGAATCCAGGTCCTCTGCAAGAGCCAACAATACTCTTAATGCTAGGTCATCTCTTCAGCCACAAAAGTCGATTTTAAAAAGAACTGTCTTTTTTTGTTTGTTTTTACTTCATATACTGCTGTATTATCTGATTTTAAAAGTAACATTTTGTTGCAATATTTGAAAAATAAAAAAATTTAAAAAAAAATCACTGAAGCAGACAGTGTAGGAGGCAGCAAGGTAAAACAGGCCGGTGCTGACACAACAGCCCACCCCCCAGACTGCAGCCCACCCTCGACTGAGCACGGATGAGCAGCCTCAGCTCCACCTGACTGCAGACCTCTGAGGTAAGAGTTGTTTCAGCGTGATCTGAGTAACCGCTGCAGCAGGATGTGGGGAATGAGCCGCAGACGAGCATGCGCTGCAGACGAGCATGGGCCGCAGACGAGCATGGCCGCAGGACAGGTGACATGCTTGAGCAGGGTGAGTTGGGTACAAGTGAAACTCGACCACTGTCTCCTTCATGTCCATTACAAAACTCTCATCATAATGTGTTCGTGAATGACAACCAGGACCTGTGGCCAGAGACCATAGCTGTGGGGACTGAAAGGACGAGACAGAGCCCAGGAGCCACTTATGGGAGGAGCCAAGAGGCTGTCTCCAAGATGGCAATCGCCCTGTTTTAAAAGAGAGACCATAAATATATTTTATTTATTTGTTGTTTATTTTTGGTTTTCCAAGACAGGGTTTCTTTGTGTAACAGCTCTGGCTGTCCTGGAACTCACTTTGTAGCCCAGGCTGGCCTCAAACTCGTGATCCTCCTGCCTCCTCCTCCTCCAGCAAATTCTACTGGTGTGTGCTACCACGACCGGCTTATTAATTTTTTTAATATGAGATATTGATTTTTAAATGATGGCTCAACTTAAAAAAACAAAACAAAAACAACCAATCAAGCAAATACAACAAGCCAGGTGGTGGTGGCGGTGGCACACACCTTTAATCCTCCCGCGTTAATTAAACTCGGGAGGCAGAGGCAGGCGAGTCTCTGAGTTTGAAGCCAGCCTGGTCTACACACACACACACACACACAAAACCCTCGATCTCAAAAAACAAACAAACAAACAAACAAAAAACTCAAAAAATAAGGAAAGAAAGAAAAAAGAAAAGAAAAAAAAAACAAAACAAAGCCAAAAGCAAAACCAAAAAAAAACATAATCACAAAATCAAAACATGTCTGTGTGCTACCTCAGTACTGAGACTTCCTAAAGGCTTGAAGCTGAGAAGAAAATGTCAGATTAAATTATGTTATTCCTTCCTCTTCCCTTTTTAGGAATGAAAACTTTTTACTTACACGGTGCTCTTCCATACTTTTAATCATAATCAACATTTGAATTAAAAAGTTCCCCCTCCTCCTTTCAGGATTCTACACTCACATGCTCTGACCTCTTACATCATGCTAACATTAACAGACAGCTGAGGTCTGTAGTAAGTGTTAAAATATGTGTCTGGGTGGGACTCACAATGAACTGGTAAATTTTTAAAGGGAAACACAAGGAAGGGCAGAAAAATCCCACACAAAATATCTGAACCTTCAAGCTAGCTTTCAGTTTATCAAATTTCCTCAGGAAACAACTTCCCATTTGTATGTGACTAATACTACAACACACCCAACAATTTCATTAGAATGCTATTTTTAATCAGCTCAGTGTATCACTGTGCCTCAGGACCTGAGAGCAGGCACATGAAGTCATTGCAGGTCACTGGGAAGTCACAGCACTGGTCACTGAAAAACAATTTTAACGGGACAGCATCTCTGCAAGGAAATCATCAAGAGCTGACACCCTTGTGCATGCGGTCTTTAAAGTCTTCCCTGCAAACCCTGGAAAATGGCAAGACATCTGTTCTAAGACGTGGGTTTAGTAAAGGCTCCTGGGCTAGCATCCTTGGGTGAGCTGTTACTACAGGTCCTCACTGGACTTCCCTTTGGTCTTCCTGGTATTGGGGGCCAAATCTGGATGATAGTAAGGAGTGCCCCTACTTGCAAGTGACCTTCCTGCTGGAGCTGCAAACACAATCTCAGGCACGTGGAAAGGCACCTCTCTGTATACCAGACTGAACGGTCTAGTGAAGTCCGTAAGAGAGCCCAGCCGGCATCCTCGAAGAGAACAGAGGCTGCCCTATCGACTTAGCACTACTGAGGGCATGGTTGCCGCCTGATTCCCTACCCTGCCCTGTGCACCATGCATTTCTGTCTCCCTGTCTTCAGCTCGCACTCAGCCCAGCTCTGGCTTATCCCCCTGCCTCAGCCGCTTCATCTTACTTGCATTGGTATCTGTTTTGATTTGCATTTAACCATTTCCTTCTCTGCACGATTCCCTTCTTCAATTTGGTATCCTTTTTTCCACCACACTCCCTGTCCAGTCAACACCAGCTTTCAGTCACAGGGTGCCACCAAATGCATTCAGTGAAGCTTCACTTGAGGATTATTACCCCATCAAGTCCACAAGTTCACACAACAAACCAATGTATTTGTCAGAAACCATCTTTATCCTCCCGTACTTGGGAGAAAGAACTGCCTGTTATTTTCTCTGTGCATGGCAAGCGTGGCCTTAGCTGTTCAGACCTACCACTAGCACAGTGCTGGTGTTAGAGACGGAAGGAGCCCAGCACCTCTGGTATGCTGGAACAGAGCTCCACGGAGGTTGCTAGATCTCTTTAGACTGGGTTTTCAAACAAGACAAAAATTCTACTTCCTAAGGCTTTGCTTGTAGGGTTCTGTAGCTGTAGTTTTCAATGTAGCTCTATGCTTCCAAGATGGATGCTAAAACACATTTAACTGCTTCAATGCTAAGAGCACATAGATTTTGATCTGGCAATTGACAGAACGTGGAGTATCAAACGTTTGTGTTATTTGGAGGTCGCATCGTACAGAAGATGGGTGATTTTATAATTAGAGACCTGGGCTCCAGTGCCAGCACCTCCCTAGCACACAGCACTGGTCAGGTACTTGGTGTCTGTTAACTGAAGACATCAACAGCTGCCACACAGTGTTTCTGTGAGGAAGACATTCCATGAGGTGGTAGAGAAGAAAGCCTAAGCACACAGCTGTCAGCAGCTGGAAGGAAATGAACAACACATGCTCCCATGCTGTCACCTTGTAGCACAATGTGACCCTGGAGCTTTCCTTTGCTGGCCCTTCGGGAAAATCCTTCCTAATCTTGGCTGTTTTGTGATGTAGAATCAGGAAGAAAAGTGGTATGAAAGTGAGGCATGATTAGGAAAGTTTTGGGGACACACATGGAAGAGCTAGAATGTGTGGATGACGCTGGAGGAACAAAGGGAAACTTGGCCTGTTGTAGATTCTGTATCCTACGATGGCATTGAGAAATCCTGTAAACGATTTACTGTTTTGAAATTATTGTCACTAGACTATATAACACTTTACACTAACATTATAAAATGATACAGAAGGGCTGAAGTGAATAGCCTGTCCATTTCTTAAAAACTGATCATACAAATGTGGAGGTGGAAGTGATCCAAGGCAAAAGTGGGGGAGGGTGAAAACCGGCCTGTTGGTCTGGTGAGAGGAAGTGGGGAGGCACAGGAAGGTGGCCGTGGTCACTCAGAGGCTGGAGCCAAGCCCAGTTCCCACCCCGACTCACTGGCTCTGGTGAGTCATTAGCATCTGTGTGTTTCAGTTTCTTCCCTTGTAAAATCACAGGACAGGAGGACTGCATTACTATGGCATCCCAGTTGGCCTTTAAAAACTGGGTTGGAAAAATGCCCAAAGCTGAGATCTCCGTGCTTTGGCTTCTACTGAAACTTAGGCAGTAGTATCGTGTATGGATGTGCATAGATTTATACAACTATATGTGTGGGCGCATATGAGAACACATACATACACACATACACACACACACACACACCACACACACACACACACACACACACACACACCTTGGAGGTGATCCTGCACAGAGAGTTGATGAGACTGTTTAAGCAGAAAGCTTTCTAAGAATCCTATTACTTGACATGATAATGCCCATTATGTCCAAACAACCCTGAATCTAAAATAAATAGATTTCTTTTCCTGAAAACCGCAAAGGAAAGGCTAACAGCCTCCCCATACGCCCACATGCACCACATGCCTGTATGTACCATACACCTGTGTCCACCACATGCCTGCACACATTCCCCATTTCCCTTTACTGGGATACTTTGCCCCGTGTACAACAGATGGCCTTCTTACGCCTGCCTCTGAAGTCTCAGTGGTCACGGCCTTTGTCGCATCTCTTCCCCAACTGGGCAAAGTGACCCTGTTCACTTATTTAACCCACATCCCCAGAACAGCACCTTGTTCACACCAGCCACCCTGCACTGCTTTACAATTAGACACTGAATTCTGCATAAACGCTGGTAGAAGTCACAGACCCGTGACAATGGAAGGGACCTCCTCGGGATGTGCAGAGAAAAAAAAAAAAAAAAAAAAAAACAGAGGCTAGTGGAAGCAGCTTTCTGGAGTCTACACAGACTTTTTCTCCGTGTCTCCATATGCACCTCTGATCCTGGGGAAACAGAGAACCTGGGTGTGTGGGGGCCAATGAAACAGGCCAGCTCTGAACTCACTTGAAGCAAAGGCTCCTCATCGCCAGAGAAGAAACAACAACCTTTCTTTACAGAACAGCAAAGCCCCACGGAATAATGACGGTTTTGCGTAAGTGGCGGCTTTCATCTAAAGATCTCAGCACTTAGGAGGCCCTCACTCCACCGTGTGAGGGGTCATTATCTGTTCTCGGTCAAGAGGGGTAAGAAGCCGGGCACTCCTCCACCTTACCGCAGGCTGATTTGAAGACACTTTGGGGCATGAGTTTTCCCCATCCTTACCGACATCAAAGGCACCTTCTAAAGCTATCACAGCGACGGCAGTTTGTCGTCTCTTAGCTTCCCTACAACTGCTGCAGCCCATGCTAATTTAGGGCGTAGGGAAGTGACAGCCCCGGCACTCGGGGCTGGGTTATGCCATCTCTCCCTCAGATCAACAGAGCCTGGGACTTCTTGAGCTTGTCCTGGAGAAAGAGCAACCATAGCCACATTTGAGGTCTGTGAAAGACAAAGCACTTGGAGGCTTTGCCTACCCACAATTACAGTGCTCCCAACTATCCCTCAGTTATTTAAGACCTACGCTGCAGGCCAATTAGAGGGAGTTATGACAGCGAGTCCTTCAGAGGAGTCCACGAGACCCGGCCAGACAACATTCTTCCTTCTTCGGCCTGATGAGGAAACAGAGGGTCTGGAGCTGGAAGCTCCTCATCACCAAGCTACCCAACCCCTGTTCTCACAGGCAGGAGGGCTCGCCCTTTCACAGCCCTGACCTGATAACAGGCTAACTGGTGGAGACCAAAGGAAACCCGCACCACAGCGCCCAGCTCTCCCCATGCTGAGCTCACAGCCCTGGTCTCTGGTGTCGTAACTGGCTGGGCATCCTCTACAGTTTCTGAGACTATGCTGTTCATCTTATACTCAGGCCAGGAACATCATGACCCAACTCCCTAGCCTGACTCTTCAGGCTCTGGCCCCTTGGAACAAGTGGGGACTTTTTACTAAGCTCAAGATTCCCCAAAGTTTTTTTGAGACACCTTCTATATCATGTGAAAAATAATTCTATGACCAAGTGAATTTAAGAGATCTGTTATAAAACACTTCAAACAACTGTGGATTCCAAATATTTAAAAACAGTTACTGTAGTGTCACGGTGTGAATGTGAGATGTCTTCCCCAAAGCTCATATTCTGAACACCCAGGAGGCCCCAGCTGGTGGGGCTATTCTGTGAGGCTCCAGAAACTTTAGGAGGTTAGATCTAGCTGGAGGGAAAGCAGGCTGCTGGGCATGCATATCTGTGGCTCTTCCCTCTACTCTCTTTGTCCTGGGCATTGTTGTTGTGAGGTGTTTGCAAATGCTGCACAATCCACTTAAATGAGGTACCTAGAATCAGAATAAACACGAGAGAAAGCCAGAGTGTCTGCCATCAGGACTAGGGGAAGAACAGGAAGCTGCTGTTCTGGAGGAGTTTTAGCTTTGTGAGGTGAAATGTCATGGCTGCACAGTAACATGACTATACCTAAGGACACTCACCACACACTGAAAAGTTTTCTGTCATGTGTATTTCACCTCAAATACACGAGATGGTGTTCTTTCAGTATGAACTTTTCAGAGTTCTTAAATGCTATGTGCACTAGGAATCCTTAAGACTGGAAATGTGTCAGCTCACCCTGCTGAACAATCCATTTTTCACAGAATGCCTTCTGGGACCGTGTGCTTCAGAATTCACTGTAGGAATGAGATACCAAAGGAGAAACTGCTAGAAAATATCAACTGCAGGCCGGGCGGTGGTGGCGCACGCCTTTAATCCCAGCACTCGGAGCAGAGCAGGCGGATTCTGTGAGTTCGAGGCAGCTGGGCTACAAGTGAGCTCCAGGAAAGGCGCAAAGCTACACAGAGAAACCCTGTCTCGAAAAAAAAAAGAAAAAAAAAAAAAAAAAATATCAACTGCATCAGTCACTAGCTGATGGCCTGGGACAAGACCAACTTTTGGCCTTCAATCCCTCTCCTGACAGATAAGAACAAGGCCTGTGTGACTCTTCTCACTGGCTAGTGGTAAAATCTAGTTTTTCACTAAATAAATAAATAAATAAATAAATAAATAAATAAATAAATAAATAAATAAATAAAAGTATATACAGGAAAGAACCTAAGTACACCAAAGGCTCTTCAAGATGAAGCTGTCGGCTAAAGGCAGAGGTGAGGCCCTGCCCCCATCGTCTAAGCAGCCAGATACCAATAAGCCCAGCACTAGAAAGGAAAGACCCACAGCCTTGTGTGTATGCATTAACGCAAAAGGGGAGACTGGGAGTCAGACAGCCAAGGCTAAGAAGCCGACTTTCTGCTGTCTGATCTTGGACGGGCTAGTTGGCCGCTGCCTTGAGGCTTGCTTAGCTATCAAAATGAAGTAGCTGGAGGAGATGATCGTCAAGGTTGCTCCCAGCTGCACAAGTCTACGAATTACGAGACAGACAAGCTGTGGGAACCTGCCCAACCCCGTCCTCAGATATTTAGGAGTGGACCCCATGCTTGGCTGGATGCTGAAGAGAGGAACAAACTGAAGTCTCTGGACTCCCTGGTTAGCCAAGCGGCCACCTCCTTCTCATGGCCAGCATCCGAAGAGGATGCTGCCCATGCAGGGCAGCCAGAGGTGATCTTCTAATTCTCTTGGTACCTCTCCTCTCAGATTTCTAAAAGTGTTCCAAAACTGTATTGATCCACTGACCCAATGGTCATGCAAGGGATAGCATGCATGGGATGCATGCTGCTGAGTGGGCGGAGCCACAGACCTCCGCAGGGACCATCTCCTGCAGAGCTCAAGGGCTTTAACTACACAAGGTGTGAGATACCCGAGCACTGGCGGATGGCAGACTGGCAACCCCTGAAGACTCTCTTGGACTGGCAGTGTAGGGCAGTGCAAGGAGATGGGGTAAGAGTTCCTGGAAGGAACCTAGGGAACTGGCTGGTGGGAAGGGGGAGGTTCTGCATCTGCTGTGAAGAGTGACAGAGACCAAGCAGAGATGACAAGGAGGTGGGACGCAGGACCACCACACACAGGAAGGACTCAGCTGGCAATGTATGACCAGGTGAGGACTGTGGACAGGAGTTTAGGGATGGAGGCCCGGGTACCAGGAGACGGGGCAGTTTCTAAGGACAGGAGCTGAAGGCCTGCTGAAGGAGGGGCTGGCAGCATAAGGGACCAAAGGGACAGTGTTGTCAAAGGAGCACCCCACAAGAGGCCGCTGGGCAGAGGGAGAGGTCTATGGCAGTGTATAGTGACTGAGGAAGTGATGGAGTACACTGGGAGCCAGGGTACTGGAGAAGAATCTGTTCCCGTCATATCGAAACTGGAAGTTAAGATAATTAGGTAAAAGTGCCTGGTGACTATAGGCAAGCAGACTGTAGGCAGGCAGCCTTCTGAGAGGAGAGGTGATGCGGTGCTCAGCAGATTTGGAGAATTTATTTTTCTAGAATGGGTTTCTATCTCTGCTCTTGAATAGGCATTCAGAGTATCCAGCTACTTTTTGCACTTGGACGCTTTCTCTTCTATCTGCTTGAAAAATCTGCTATGTGAGAATATATTAAGATGAATGTACTATGCTGGTCATGGTGGCACACACCTTTAATCCCAGCACTTGAGAGGCAGGGGCAGGCAGATCTCCGAGTTTGAGGCCAGCCTGGTCTACAGAGTGAGTTCCAACCAGGGCTACACAGAGAAACCCTGTCTTGAAAAACCAAAACCAAACAAAAAACTGTACTAAAACTACTTATCACCAAATTTAAGAACCACAGTCGAGTTCTAAACCTGCTGTCTTATCAAAGTTAAGGTATAAAACCCCAAAACACTTGACATTGCCAAATATTTCATTCAGAAGGTTTAAAATTAAAATGATAAAGGGCATACTTTTTTTTGGATAGGGTCTTTGCTACATTGTCTAAACTGTCCTTAAAGTTGAGATCCTAGCTCAGCCTCCATAGTGACGGGATTACAGATGATACCGTCAGGCCCCTCTTAAAAGCATATCTAAAACCTTCCAAGTACAGGTTCCTTGTAAAAACTACTATGTATGGCCTTTCCCCACCTGGATCTGTTCATATTCACAGCTAGATCAAAGACTCCGCCAAGAACAGTCCCTGGCACTACTTTTAACACTCACAGCTTTTTAGTCCCCCAAAATGATGTGATCAAGTAGATTGTGCAGTAATGACGATAAATGTGACATGCCCATGTTACTATAAATAAGGATAACATATTCTCCCAACCCATTTAATTACCTCTCATGTAAAGCAGTGCAATTAACAAAACTGTCTGAATTCCGAAAATGGGAAAAGCCCTCCTGTCTCTCTTAGGTAGTTTTACAATCCTAACAATAGACTCACGAAACCTTTTAAAAGAGAGACGATTATATTCAAATGACAGAGGCATGTAAAAATTCATCAGAGAGATCCCCCTGTTGTTAATGGACTGAATGCTTCATCATACCCTAGAGAGGAGGAAGAAAGGAGAAAGAGAGCTCCTAAGTCACTGGGGATTATGCCCCACATCAGAAGGTCAAGAGAGACATGCATAGCCTGTCGGGTAATCATGAGATGGCTTGATAATACTGCGTGTGGAACATGAGCTGGTGTTATATATCCATTTCTTGAGGATGCAAATGATCATGCAAGCTGATACAACACTTTCCCTCAGAAAACAAAACCTGAAATCTACTTCCTGGAGAGCTGCCTGGGGTTGCTAGAATCCACAGCATCCTATCCTCCAGAGACAATGCCAATGACTGGTTTATATGCCGTTCCTATCCTTAACTCTGGTTTGCCTCACACTAATTTGGGCCGATAGAGGGCCATGAAAACTGGGCTGTGAGGCACTGTGGCCTTGCACATAAAGGCCATTCCCACCACCTATCTGGAGAAGACAAGGACCTGACTCAGAGCCTGGAAGCTGAAGGGACCTGAACTTTTGGTTGCTCTCCTGTAACTTTAATTAGTCACACATCTCAAGATGCTGACACTTAAAACAAAACATGATGGAATTACTGAGTCGTTTTGAACTCGAGCTTGGAGGGCCCTTAGAGATGATATCTTTCATGTGATTCTGAAACTGTGGCTAAGCATGCCCAGTAACCCGCCCCAGGTCAGCCGGAGGAAGAGGAAGAGTCTGCTATTCTGGATGGGACATAAGCTAGAGCCTTGGATGCTACTCTGAAAAGATCCAGAATGTACCTCTGTCACTGCTTGTTTAGGGATCAAAGTCGGGGGCTCTCAGATGCTCCAAGTCTGGTCTAAACAGACAAATAGCAAACCCACATGAATATGGGTTTACTGAACAGATAGATGCTAAAGGTGTTCTCAAAACCCAGGGCAAAATGATTCAGGGTTTCTAGTCAATCTACAGCTGGCTACTACTGCTCAGAAATGGGTTTTCCTCTCTGTCCTGAGTAAACTGACTCTGAAGTACATGAAACATGGCATCCCAGTGAGCATCTCTGGTCCTGTTACCAGCAGCTTGGTGATCTCAGCAGCAGTGTGGTCTTGAAAACTCAGTTAAGCACCTCTGCGCTCACATTCAGCCCTGGAGACCTTAGTCATCGGTGCCTTCTCGTCAAAGAATTTGACAGAGCCAAGGACACAAGCCTGTTTAGCAAACACACATTTCCTCCTCACCAAAAAGGCAAGCTAACATGAATGCCCTTGAATTACTAAGTATATTTTGGTCAAAATACACATATTTAAACAGTTGAAAATTTTAGTTTTAGGAAGTGCAGGTGTTCAAATTTCCTCTCTTGTCATACGTCTTAGTCACTCTTCAACTGCTGTAAAGAGACACCATGACCAAGACAATTCTTATAAAAGAAAGCGTTTAACTGTGGCTTGCTTACAGTTTCAGAGGCTCAGCCGTTTACCATCACTGTGAGGAACATGGCAGCATGCAGGCACACAGGGCAGTGGACTAGTAGCTCAGAGCTAAATCCTGACCCACAGGCAGAGAGGAAGAGAGACTCTGGGTGTGGAATGGGCTTTTGGAACCTCAACGTTGGCCTATCCCCAGTGACACACTTCCTCTAACAAGGCCACACCTCCTAATCTTTTTAATCCTTCTCAAACAGTGCCCCTCTCGGATGACTAAGCATTCAAATACATGAGCCTATGGGGCCGTTCTCATTCAAACCACATCATATAAGGCCAAGTATTCATTCTTACTCATCAATCGTTTCTCTAAAATTATCATCAGTTGTCAGTGCTAAAACAGAAGTCCCAAGAGGGTGTAATCAGAGATGGGCCACAACAGGATAGAACAGAAACCACACAATAAAAGGACATCACTCATGGCTTCTGGGTGTGGACTGGGTGAGGCTAGTTTCACCAGGGAAGGGGAAACAGGGAAGAATGGGAAGCGGAGTGGAGAGACAGGGTGCTGGAGAGCCAATTGGCAACAGCCTTGTGAGTGGGGCAGATAAAACATCTTTTAGTTCCTGAGGCAGCCAGTGCCAAGCAAAGAAGCTTGTCCAAGGTCAAACAGTCAGAGAGCAGTAGCTGGAATCCAGATTGTCTGCCTTTAAACTCACTTTTTTAATTAATTTTATTAAAAAATTATATAACCACATTAGCAAACATAGAGAAGGAAATCCCATAATCTCAGACCCCAAATACAACTGTCAGCATTTCAGTGTGATTTCTGTGGGCCTTTCCCTCATAGAAATTTTGTTTTCAAAATTAAGCTCATAGTCCACAAGTGATTTCCTATCCTGCTTCCTCCTTATTTAATAACCTTAACACCTGTCCAGCTTACTTAGTAATTTGGGCAATCAAAATCTTAACTAAGATTTTTTTTACCCCATGGAGTTTTACAATTTATATGATGCAACTTCAATTGTGGGACATAAGAGGTCCTTCCCTTCTTTTTGGCAGTATACACCTTAGTTACAGAACAGCGTGGTGTTTCCTCAAATTGGAAATGTCAGCATCAAAAGTTTCAAACAGGAGATACTACTAGTCAAGACATTATGAAAAGTCATGATGTATCTATCTTGAATATCCCAGCATAAGTGATCTCTCTGGCCTGGAATCAAATGCATCTGATGAATGTTATTAATGAAGAGGGTCCAAAAATAACAAGTTAAAAAAAGCCACCCTTCTTGGCCTCTAGAGGCCATGTGTTTTTAATGGTTTAATGCTCCACTTTCCATTTCAGTAATAGCAACAAAAGAAATTACCCGTCCGCAGATTTACATTTGGAAAAAATGGGAATTCACTGAAAAGCAAACATACCTTCTGGTTTAAAAACCAGGGTGGTCAGAACTTGCAGTCAATCAGCTCCCTAAGGACTGTGTCAGAGCTCAGAGTAATTCGCTATCTATCATGCCAGAGTTTTGTTTTTTTTTTTTTTTTTTTAAATTTTGTTTTGTTTTGTTTTCTCACTTGGGTCAGGTGAATGAGCAGTCCCAAGAAGTTCTGACTTTGCATCGGGTAAAGCCAGGAAGCAGAAGAGACAGCCACGTCAGGCCCTGTGTAAGCCTGCTGCACGTGAAGGACACAAAGCACACGGGCAGGCGGGCTATTGTGACCGGAAGAAGGTAACTGTCAAAATGTTTGCATGCTTCTGTGGCTCTCTGTCTCGAAAGCTTCCTTAGCCTCCACGGCACCGTTAGTTTGACTTGGAAACACATGTCAGCACCTGACAACATCTGCTCCCCAGCCAGGACCCAACAGGTGCTGGCCAGGGAGAACCTGGTGAGGAGAGAATTGGGCATGTTGACTTCTAGCAAGATGAAATCCGCTCCCTCAAGGCAATGTGACTCCTGCCCATGAGGTAGCTGGTCACTGCTTCCCCAAGGATAATTTAAAACCCAAGTCGTCCTCTTCATTATCCCATGGTCACTCCATTCCTCAACAGGAAGTTGTACGTCACCAGATCCCAATGACCTCCCTTTCCTCTCCAAGGTTCAGTCAGTACTGCTTTCCATCTTCCCTCTAGACTTCCCCTCCTCTTAAGTTACGGTTGCTTCACAGGCATGTCAAGCGGTATAACCATACTATGGAAACAAATCTGGCATTATCCAGTCAAGTGGAGAGTGCCCACACACAAGGACTCAGGAGTTCTTGAGCATTCTCTCACAGGGAAGCTGCAGCGCGCACACTCAAGGATGTTCACAGCAGCAATGCTGAAGAACAGGAAGAAAGCGGAAATGACTCAGATACCCACTGACAGGAGAGGGATTCATACACCGAGGTGCATTCATACAACGGATACCATGCCGGACAGTAGGAAGATAAGGGAATGTCATGCATGGTACATGGATGGATCGTGAAAAAGGCAAATGGTACAAGAATGCCACTCAGTATGGTCCTTAGGGAAACAAAACTTCACAGTGGGTTATTTGTGGAGAGTGACCCAAGGCCTTGGACATGCTAGGAGAGTACTCCAACCACCGAGCAACAACTCCAGCTCCAAATTAAAACTTTCAAAGAAACTATTTTCAGACCGAATGAGGGCTGGTGAGATGGTGGAGTGGGTAAGGGCCCTTGATGCAAACTGACAACCTGAGTTCTCCACCTGGTTCCCACATGATAGAAGGAGAGAGCTGACCTATAACCCCTGCATGTGCATGTGCGTGCGCACATACACAAAAATAAATAAATAATATGTAAAGCAAATAAAGCCATCCAATTTTTATTCCTATTTAGCAGCCACATAAATCACAGAATAACATCCATCATAACTACTAGCTCCAGGTGGCTGGCTGTTACTTCTTCAAAATAGTTCACATCATCCATATCCCAACATGGGAACAGAGTGGCACATCTTCCTTTTCCTCCACCAATCACAGAGACCATGCTGACCCGAAGCATGGATGGGAAAAGGGGTCACCTGAGAAGTGAGGGAAGGCTGGTGTTGGGCAGAGGGACTCTGTGGGGCGCATGAAGCGGCAGCTGAACACACAGACAGCTGGGGCAGAGCACAGGGCTGGGCTGGCAATCTCCAGGAGGGAGTCCTGAATGCCACAGGAAATGGTAGGAGACTGAGTGTGGAGTCACCGAGGAGGACTCGGAAGGCAGCAGGGACAAAGCTGGGACAGGGAAGGCTGTGGGAGAAAAGCTCCTGAGTGAACCACACTGTCAACCGCGATGGAGTCAGGAGACAGGCCGAGGGGAAAAGCAGCAGCAATCTGCAATGAGCTGGGTCAAACCTGAACCGAATGAATGGGTGCTCGAGGTCTAAAGATCAGGGGTAAAGACAGTTGCCTAAAACTTTGCAAAAGCAGGTGTAAGGTACTCACTGAATTGGGTTTTACCTTCCAGAGACAAAGAATGAGAAAAAGTTAGTTCCAACAGATAACAAATACCTTTTCCTGACAACACATTTTGCTCTGTTGGGTTTGAAATTATCATTTCCGAAGCTTTTTACTCCCCCCACAAACAACCTTACTCTGATACAGTTAAGATCTACAAAACATAGACACTTAATTGTATTTTTTCTTAGTCGCTATAAAAACAGATTAATGCAAAAGTCACTATATTGACTAGTAGCCAATATTAGTTACATCCAACTATGAGGAACTACAGTAAATACTAGAGGTTTTTTGTTCTAGCAGTTGATGGGCTGTGACAGTTGACCCATGAGGCCTGCTGGACTAATAGCTCATAGTGGATCACCACCACAACAGCAAGTAACCCGCCATAGCCCGGGGCTATTCAAACCTTCTCCCATTATCAAATCTGTTTTCCTTATTTTCCACAAGCAGCCCCCGAATGTACGTCCAGCTCTTTCACAAAGGAAAAAATGTGCTTCTCCCATCTGATAACAGTATAATCAGCAAAATGGCAGTTAATTAATTTTTCAAATGATTCTTTCTCCGGTCTACAAGGTCTACTGTTTATAATATTCTTCTAAAGATGAACAAGACCAGCCCCAGACAAAGGTTCTGTTTGCTTGTTTTAAATGAATGTACCACTGGATCTTGACAGGCAGCAGCGGAAGAAAAGCAGGCAGAAAGGAAGACTTCCTCCGGCCTGTTGTACAGATCTCCTACCCATCAAAGCTGGAAGCTAGCCAACCCCGGGGGCAGGCTCTGCCCAAGGACAGGGGAAGGGCAATCCGTGGCCCAGCGCCACCTGGGGCTGGCTTACTTCCGTGTGCTGCAGTTCAACACTGCCTTTGAACACTCAACGCGGCATCTGTGACCACCTGACAGCTCTCCCTGGTGTCGGTGCTGAGGGAGGGCTTATCGAGGCCCTGGATCTGCGCACCACCAGACCACCATCTCCTGCATCACTCCACCGTCAGTGCGACTCTGAGGCCACCTCACTTGTTTCGACTCTTACTGGAGGGACTATGCAGATGGGCAAACTGTTGACTCATCCCTGTTAACGACTGTACACACAGAGATTCTCCTTCTCTCTTTTCACGTTATATTCTGTCTATACCCAGTACTGAGTGGCATACTTCACTTCCAAGAGGTAGTCATATTTACCTGGTAGGTGTTCTCTACAGACTACACATACCATGAGAGCTAGTCTTTAGTAGAGGTGAGCCCTTAAAAGAAATACTGGCAGATGGGGGTAATAACTGGTAAAGTGCTGGTCTTGCAAGCATAAAGACTTACCTGCGTTTGACCTCCAGAACCCACATTAAAAATGCCAGATGTGTTAGTACACACTTGTAATCCCAGCACTGGGGAGGCAGAGATGGGGGGATCCCTGGGCTCCTGGCCATTCAGTCTGGCCTACGTGGTAAACTCCAGACCAATGAGAGACCTATCTCAAAGGAGGTAGCCAGCATTTCTGAGGACAATGTCTGAAGTTGTCGACTGGCCCTCCACACGTCTGTCTGTCTGTCTGTCTCTCTCTCTCTCCTCTTTCTCCCTCCCCTCCCTCTCCCTGTCTCTGCTTGCCACATCTGAGCACAGAAAGAAAACAGAACACCCCCCACCTGTGCTAGTGGGTTTTATGTCAACTTGAGAGGGGTGAATCTCAACTGAGGAAAATGCCTCTATAGATCAGGCTGCAGGGAAGCCTGTAGAGCATTTTCTTAATTAGTGATTGATGGGGGAGGGCCCAGTCCACTATGGGTGGTGCCATCCCTGGGTTGGCAGTCCTGGGTTCTCTAAGAAAGCAGGCTGGGCAAGCTACAAGGAACAAGCCAGTAAGCAGCTCCCCTCCACGGCCTTTGTCTCAGCCCTTGCCTCCAAGTTCCTGCCCTTTCTGAGTTCCTGTCCTGACTTCCTTCAATGATAAATAGTGCTGTGGAGGTCTAAGTCAAATAAGCCATTTCCTCCCCAAGTTGCTTAGGTCATGGTGTTCTGTCGCAGTAACAGAAACCCTAATTAAGAAACCACCTACCACTTGAATATGTGACAGGAAACAGGCTCACAATTTAATACCACAGACCCCGATGAAGGACCTCCCAGCACAGTGGCTAACCAAGAACCCCACCTCTCCCTCCCCTTAGGACAGATGCAGGTCAGGACATTGTCAAATGACTATTAGGTGCTAGATCATGGGCACAGTACACCTGGATGTCAGCAAAGCAGCGGTCACTCAGAGGCCCAGCTAAGCATGCTGGTAGATCCTGGAAAAGCAATGATTCAGCTCGGCCGGCGGAGGGGAGACTAGACGACTACACCCCAGGGCACCAACATGCCCAGAGAGCAACATTCTTGGGACAGCATTTGCACATTGTTCCTCAGTCAACATTTTCATCAAGTTGTCCTTAAAGAAATAACGAATAATAAATACACAGCTAAAAAGAAGGGGGGGGAGTTAATTAGGAAAAAGAATAGATTTCAAAACATTTCAGCACGTTAAAATAATAGCCAAAGCTGATCCGGAAAACACACACAAGCACTTTTTTTTAAAGAGCTAAATCTGCTTTTAACGTTAACAAGTCTTCGTGTAGGATGGTGTCATCGCCTGCCTCTCACCCTGCAATCTGCTCAGCTAGACAACTCACCTTGTTTACCAGCTCTGCCAGTGACTCCCTCCCAGGATTTGAGATGAGGATCTGGGCCAAGGACACTCAGAATGACATCGATTCTGTGGCTGTGACATCAGACTGGGGCTTCCTTTTACTTGTTAGGCTCAAGCTCCTACCTTGTTGCCTTTCTTTATTCAGTAGGTACCTAGACGGTCTTTGCATTAGCTTCACGCCTATAGCCTCCTCTGGGCCCCATGACTTGCTCAGTCAGAGAATTCTGCTGCCAAACATCTGTCCATCTAGATGACACCTATTGAAGAGTCTCCCTCATGCCAAGCTTTACCACACTATTTAAACTGCCTCCTGTTCGCTATGTTCTAGGACCATCCCTAGGAGCAGGGCCCAATCCACTGATCTATTCCTCCTCTGGATCCTAAGCTGATCACATCTGGCCACTGAGAGGGAACCAGATCTTCTAGCAGCAAGAAGAACAGAAATGCTTATGAAGGATTTTATTCCAACACCATGGTGCTCAGTGCAAACCGGAGGTGCTACCTAGTGATGAGTTACCATGGAGCTTGGCTCCCACTGGGTACCATTTGTAGAAAGATGCAGGTGATGCGATGACAGAGTACCCAAGAAGAAGGGGACAGAAACGACAGGGACAGGCCACAGCCGAGGGACATGTCAAGCGACCAGAAGATGAAGAAGAGAAGAATGGGTTCTCCCCAGATCCTCTGGAGGTAACCCGAGTCTGCTGACAACCTTAACACTGAACCTCTGGTCTCTAAAACCATGAAGAACTCAAGGTGTCATTTCAAGCCACCAAGTCTGCAGTAATTTGTGACAACATCCACAACAAACAAAAAAGGTCTTCCACTTAAATAAAAATTGGTTGTGGGTTCAAAGTGGGCACTAACAACCTTCTTTAAGGCACACTACTGACTCTGTGCATTTTACGATTCCTAGCTCTGCTGCTAAGAAGAGTCTGAAGGCAGTGGCAAAGGCCTCTCTAAAGCTGCCCCTTGTATGGATCTTGTACGGATTTTATTAATAATCATTCCTTCACATGCAATTTCTGCAGACAGTACGACTATGCAAGACAGACAACTAAATATGCCAGCCTCTACCATGCAGCCCTGGCTGCAGCCAAACAAACCACACACGAGCTCACAGCTTTTCGGGGGGAAGGTATCCATGTGAATGGAACCCAGAGACGAGGGCTTGTGAGTCTCTGCTGTAAGGAGGGCAATATTTCCCCCACTGACTCACATCCCACTCTATCCTCTGGAATGACGGATGCTACTGAAGTGGAGAACATAATGAAACGATCTCTCAGCAGCAGGAAGGGACGAACACCCCACAGGCTTCCCATACCTACTTACTGCCTGAAGCATGCTATCCCCCCAAGTCACTCTCATGCTGTTCCAGGGGACCACCAAAGAGGACCAGGTCAGGTTTAAAGGGGCAGTTGAGGGATTTCTCATGGTTCCTGATTTAAAAAATACCATTACTATTTTTATTACCATAAATAAGGGAGAAAGCTCCTTTAAATTTAGTAAAGAGGAAATGAAAGATGAGCGTAGCCCTGCCCGGTAAATGATATGGCTGTCTTCTGTGGACGTCAGTGCAGCCAGCAGAGTGGAAAGAGAAGAGTGACCAGGTCTGCGGGTGCTTTGGGGTCCGGCCACCTCCTAGGTGCCAGCCAGTCCCTGGGCCAATCATTTCTGTGGAGCTTCACCTTCCTCACAGGCCAAATGGCACACCCAGGTGGGACAATCCTGACCCGGGACAGAGGCCAACCCACCGCTGTTGGATAACGGTTCCAGAAGGAATGGATAGAATGTTCTCTGTCAGGACTAGCAGCCCACCGCAAACTGTGCCTCTTCCCTTGAATTAGAATGGTGACATTTTATTTGTAACTCTTCTCTTTCAATTATCGTCAGTATTTGCCTGGGTTTATACTGTCTAGAAAGAGGGATTGTTTATTATCTTGGAAAGTTTGCACTGGCAGAGGGCATGTTTTTTCTTCTTAGACAGTAGCACTTTTACAATCCAGAGATTTATGTAAGAGAATGTTGGTTGGTTATTATGGGTGATACATAACTACTATTTTTGGCCCAGGACTAAAAAGCATTGCTTTTGAGTCTAAAACAGAGCTCTATGCATGTTCCTTCATTCAAAACTTACTGTCTCCTTTTCCCCCAACTCAAAAAAGCCATTCTCTTTCCCTGACCCCCAGTCGGCAAGAGGGTGGGCTGTGTGACCTGTGATCTTCAGTGGTACACTGAGGTGGGATCCGTCCCTAGCCCTACTGCTAGCAGAGTGGATCAATTCACCTGTGAGTGTGGGGTCAGAGGCAGGGAGAATGTAAGCAATCCTGGCATCCTACAGTTCCCTGGGCTGGGCATCCTGAAACGTGTGTCGGACGGCTAAAGGACATGCACACCTGCACACAGATCCTTCCCCTCTCCAATCCCCAACAGTGGGCAAGCAGGACAAGCCCTTCACTCCATCCAGGAAGTGACAGCCTCCTCAGAAGGCTGGGGACTATGCTGGAGTTCCTCTTCTCTCTCCCACCTCCCTAAAGCCACCACCACACACACGGGGGGGGGGGGGGATGCACTCCAAAGCATGCCCATTGGCACTGGATTTAGACCTGCATGCCACCCCAAAACTAGCATTTTGGAACCTCTGGACGATCCAAATGAGCACTGCTGAGTATCAGAGCTCAGGAAATCTATGCTCAAACTGAAGAAAGATGTGCTAGCCTTTCACCCCGGACCAGCTGGGCAGCAACCACACATGCATGGCTCAAACCAGTGCGACTCCAGATGTAGTCTCCAATTTAAAAAACTTAACTATGTGGAACTAGACTATTTCTTTTCCCACAAGACTAGTAGTAGTTTCACTGTAAAAACCCAGGGTGTCCCCCCCCTCCAGGAGTTAAGATTAAAACAAAGAAATATTGAAAATGGATCGGCTCTGGATGTGCAGACCAATGTGTCTCACCAGGATCAAGGGAAGTAAGTCTCCAGCAGGCAAACTTCCTGTGCACTTTGTTTTTGGAGGATACCCTTGCTTTGGAAGCCCACGGTGCCTGTCAGACAGGCACAGTCCTGTGGTCTTGAGTGCAGCTTCCTAGCTGTGGTGAATGGCTGGAAGGGCAGCACAGAAGTCCTAACCTTCCTGAGATACAAAAGTGTCAGGGGCATCACTGTCATAGAAGGTGCTGGAAACAAACTTAAGAGACAAAGGCCATCCAGGGTACAAGGAAATCAATATGCTACCTGGGAAGCAGCTATGATTTGAAATAAGTTTTATTTTAATCAAATCCATTTAAGTCAAGTTATAAGTTATTAAATAGAATGAACTGATTTAATCAGCTTTTTATAGAAAAAATGCATTTTTCTTCCAAAATTCAGGTGCATGTAATTTCATTTTCAGACGACAAATTTTCTATACTTAAAGAAGCAAATGTATAGAATCCACACTCAGAAGAGTATCCCCCAGACTGCTAGAAGAATCAGTGCAAACAATAAAACTACTCTGATATTTTCGATTTGCTCTCAAGACTTCTTTTATCTCTGAAGTTGCTCTGATTGCCTAGATTACATTATTCTTAAGACTTATCTATTCATTTGTCTGCTTGACACTTAGTACTTCTAGAAAGAAAAGCCAAAAAGGATTATCTTATCTCCGTAGAATGCTATCAACGAACACTATTTCCACAAATAAAATCCCTGGATGGGAAAGAGAAACCATTGTTTCTAGAATGTGTGGTAGAATTGCTTTTAATATCTCACCATGTACCAAATGGCTTCTACTTCCTTTTGCTACCCTTTCATTGGCTGTCATTCACTCATTTGGGCCTGCAGCTAACGTTTTTGAAGGCTCTGCTATGACTAGACATTAGCACAGATCATGACTCTGTCTGACAAAGCCTTCAGTTCCACAAGGAACAGCTCCTACAATAACTCCACAATTACAATGGCAGGTTTGAAAACACCCATAGCCAGCAGCCATGAACTTGGGTGGGGGTGTCATAGGATAGCTCTTTGGGCACTGCTTTCTTACATCATACTCATAAAATGTTCCAGAAGAAGGCACACAAATACATAGACTTAAATATTATATCCATTCCAAGGTAAAGTGCACTATGGGAAAAAAAAGGTGGTTCTGGATGCAGACAGACCTCACTGAAATTCCTGATAAAATCACAGTACCTGGAACAGCTCATAGTGGGGGGTCATGTCCCCATGGGTAGGCACTGCTAGATCAGTATAATATGCACAAAGCACACTATTCAATTAGCTACTGACATCAAGTAATTCAGAACTGATGTGGACCTATGTGTGAGCGTCAGCATTTAAAATAAAGTTCACTTCCCATACAGAGTTCTGTCTTCACAAAATCCACAACTAGAAGAAACCAAAATATCCATTTTACAGACAAACACTATGATGCCCGTGGCGTTTCTCTGCTCACAGGGTTATCAGGAACCAGTTGTTTATAGCATGGAGGAACTCCTGTACCAGACTGACTATGGCATGCATAAACATCGTCAAAAGGAAGAGCCGGTACACTGAGCTCACCGCCCTCGAACAGTGATTGGGAAAGAGTCTGAATTGAGGTTTTGCAAAGGGTGAACTCTCTTAAGGCATTAAGTGATTTTCAAGTCATTAGGTGCTTGACTGCGGGTACAGGCAGAGCCCATTAGAGGCAGCGAGAATTCCCTTTACCATCGAAGAAGTACTTCCTACCTCTGACTCAGCACCCTTTATTCTGTAAACCCCACAATGTGGTCAGTCAGACCTGCTCACCACATGGCTGGAGACTTGGGCGCTGGCCACGTACTTGCAGGGGCAGCAAGCAAAGCCTGGCCTTCCAGGAGCCCCCTCTCCCTAGGAGACCCTACTGAGAATGCTGTAGCCCGTGACCAACAGCCCTTTTCCCAGTTTGGTACAATACCTACATCAAGAGGTTAAAAATACATATGGTTTGTGTTTCTAAATTCAAAACAAAGACAATTTTACTTAGTTCTGAAAGGGGGCCAGGGAGGAAGGGAACAGGAGGGAGGGAGGGAGGGAGGAGGGAGGGAGGGAGGGAGGGAGGGAGGGTGTGTGTGTGTGTGTGTGTGTGTGTGTGTGTGTGTGTGTGTGTGTGTGTGTGTGTGTGTCACTTGTCTCACTGTGTATTACGGTTTGGCCTAGAACTCAGAGATCCACCTGCTTCTGCCTCTGCCTCCTAAGTGCTATGATTAAAGATGTAAAACACTGTGTTCATCTGGCCCACTTTAGTGGTGGGGAAAAATGAAGTTACAAGAGCAATAACTAGCCCAAGGTCTTACAGAGAGTTAAAAACTGAAACAAGGGTTAACTCCTTCACCCTTCACTTGATCCCACATACCAAGCCCTACTGTCTGCCTGGGATAAGGGACCCAGAGTAAGCTTCCTGTAGTTACTACCCACAAGGTCAAGTCCTGAGAGAGCAGAGAAAGCTCACAGCCTGGGTAATATCACACGTCTCCTGGGCAAGCCCTGAGGTGTCTTTGGGCACCCAGAGGTCCCGTCTGCTGTGAGCCTGGCCTGACTGATGAAGGTCACAGTGGACTGACCTTCCATAAGGGACAGTCTTTTCAACTCCTGACACCAAGTGCACAGATTTCCAAATGGCGTCCTCTGTCTTGTCTCAAAGAGAGACTTTCATTTCCCTAAGACCCTTGTATGTAGGAGCTGAAAAGCTCATGAACAAAGGAGATCACAGAAACAAATTCTGCAGTGGCCAGAGGCCTGCATGAGAGGGTCAGGATTGCTGTAGACGAGTGTTTCAATGACTGCTCTAGATCAGTGGTTCTCACCCTTCCTAACGCTGCGACTCTCAACAGTTCCTCATGTTGTGATGACCCCAACTATAAAATTATTCTGTTGCTACTTCATAACTGTAACTTGCCCACTGTTGTGAACTGTAATATAAATACCTAATATGCAACCCAAGGGGGCTGCAATCCACAGGTTGAGAACCACTGCTCTAGATCAATGTTTCAGATAATGTATTTCCTTAACTTAAAAGAAAAACACATCACCCAAATTCAAAGGGGCTCTAGGTCTTGGAGAAGAACTTCCTCTGCACTGATAATCAAAATGAGAGCTAACTCTAGCTCACTTCTGATGATGATGATGGTGTGGCATTCCAAGGCACCAAGGTGAGGAACGAACTGAGACCTGATGAAAATTACACTCCGGGCAATGAGGCTGGGTAAAATGGACTTCCCAAGAGTAGCCAGTATGACTTACATCTGGTCAAGAGAGAAGAGAATCCAGAACAGATCCAGCCACACTTGTAGAAAGACTGAAGAGTGGTTGCTCACACAGCCCACTGGATAGCTCGCCCTTTCTAGGCTTCCAGAACTGCTCCAGTGCAGTACCATCAGAGGGTGACGTAATGACCTGTGCAGGTCTCTGTCACTATATAATAGCTAACACCCAGTGGGGTGCGTGCATACACACGCACACACGCACGCACGTTAACCAAATGAAAGAATGACCTATTACACAGTGGCCATAACTCAAAGTTACAACCGGGGCATAGTAAGTATTAGCCATTTGCATGTCGAGGAAAAGTGACAAGGAATGGGCTAGTAGAGAGGGCCCGTAACTAGTCTAAAGACAGAGCACTGTCCATCCAAGAAAGGCTGGACACACAGCTGGACCACAGCTGTTCCATTTTACTTAGGGAGAGGAGACCTAACTTGGAGCTAAAACGTCTGTTTTGATCACTGTCCAGACTGAAGTGAACTAGGGTTTTCTTCATATTTTGTATGCCAATTTTTATCTACAAGTCAACTTCTAGGGTTTTCTTCATATTTTGTATGCCAATTTTTATCTACAAGTCAACTTCTATCTTAAAAACCTATGGAGCTCAGTGGGGCATGCCTATAATCCTAGCACTTGGAGGTAAAGGTGGGAGAGTCATGAGTTCAAGGTCACCCTCAGGTACACCCTCAGGAGTTGAAGGCCTCCATGGGCTACCTGAGACCATGTCTCAAAATAAATAAATAAATACAAGAAAATACAACCATCCGTATGGTTCAATTGCAATTACAGGGTTCCACTCAGAAAGGCTTTCTCATTCACGAGGCACTTGCCTTCAGCACAGTCAACTTACTTTTTCCACGTCTAGATCAGCATCCTGTTCTTTCCAAACACTGCAGAAGAAAAAGAAAGACGAACATGAGAAAGAAGAACATTAAAACAGAACCAAATACTTTCTACACGGGAACCACCACCACACAGTTGCCATTTGTTGAAGACAAACTGTCCACAAGTGTCTTCATTCACGTAATTGCTACAGTTACCACAGACACCTGCCTGTAACTGCAAAGTCTGCCACCAAAGGAAAGCAGCATCGGATCTTAGTTTCTAGGGACAGGAAGGGTAAAGGATAGAAACCATGAATGTACACCCATACGCTCGTGCACACACACATCGCTCCGCAGTCTTGACAAGTCATCTTGGGCCACATGGGGAATGAGTATTTCAGCTCTGTGAGATGGCTCACACCCGCCATCAAAGCACTCAGGAGGCTGAATCAGTGATCAGCCTGGGTCAAGGGAAAGTCTGGCTACAGAATGAGACCCTAATTCAAAGGAAAAGAAAAACCAAACCAAATCTCTCTCCAGGCCTCAGCCCAAATTTCCTCCGTTCTCCTGCTTTGTCAAGACTAGGGTGTCTTTTCCTTCTGGAGACACCGTCTCACTCTGTTGTGTAAGCCGACACTGAACTCAAGATCCTCCTGCTGCTCAGCCCACCATGCACTGAGATTGCAGGGCATGGCCACAAAACCTGCTCTCTGCAATGGCCTGTTTCCCAAATGCCAGAGCTTCCTTCTGCAGGTCCACTAACTCAGCCTCTACCAACCAGTCTACGGCATGCTAGCCCCAAGATGCCCTCAGGACCTGGTGCCACCACAAGCCTGGGTGCTGATTCTGATGATGCCCATGCCCACTTTATATTCCCCTTTGCAGTTTGAGGGAAGAGACAGGAGACCTCCAGCTTGTGTGTAACTGCCTACGACCTGTCAGTATCATGGTGCATGGCTTGCTACTTGCCTTTAGCTGTTTGAATAAAAGTTGTTTTAGTAAAATATCTTAAAAAAAAAAACAATTAAAATGGTTGAAGGATTTATGCTAAATGTGTGAAGTCTGAGTTGAGGAATCAGAAGCAGAGAGGAGCAGAAACATTTTTTTTTCTATCTCTATCTTAGTAGTGGCACTCATGCTTTTGCCGTAAGGCTTTTACCATCTTTCTTCCTGGTCCATGGTTTAAAACACCCCCTCTAGTAAATTACTATTCCCATCAAAAGCATCCCCTCCCACATGTACACAACAAAATTTTTGTACCATCTGAAAAGGTGCATAAATTACAGGAGCATCACTGTTTCATTAATCAAAGATGACTCTGACCATGGGGGAAAGAATTAGAAACTCATATACTATCCTCGGCAGTGGGCACTGAAATCATGAACTCATGGCAGATAAGCAGAAGACCCACCATGGAGGCCCATCTCTATGGCTGCTAAGCCATGCTGTCCTGCCCAAACCATGAAGGAGCCACAGTCTATGGCCTCTCTGGTGGTTAGCCCACTGGGGGTCGACACCGCTGAGCTGTGGCACTGTGATTCTCTCTACCCATGAACTTTAACTTAGCTCCTGATAATCAGAGAAGGGTAATTCAGTGCCACTAGGGCGTCTGACTAAAGGCAACATTTATGTGAAACGCTGGCTTCCTCCAAACACTTCCAGAGGTTAGGCGAGTTGCTCTGACTTAAAGGTCACAACAGAGAGTTTTCTATTTTCAAGGGAATGGCTCCTTCCACTGATACAGAGCACTTCAAGAGTCCTCACCCTTTTCTAGCATAGGTAGGGAATTTAATATGCTCCCCTCTTTGTGCGCATCTGCCGCAAAACTGCACAACACTGGATGCCCGATCCGTGCAGACTGTGAAGCAATTCGCCTTCCCTGCAAAACACTCCAGCAACTGGTACCAACGGGAAGGCTGAAAGTCCATTGGAGCTGGAGCTGCTGGCTCACTACTGCGGTCTTCTCCATCCATCCATCCACACACACAGCACCATCCAATTTCTTCTTCAGGCTTATTAAACAGGTGGTTAACTAACAAAGAGTCTATGAATTACAGCCATAAACCCAAAGGGGGATGCCACAGTTTTGACTTCAAAGCCTCCCAAGCAAGACAGCTTGGCATAGCGTTAGGCTTCATCAGCTACCTTGTTTCAAAGAGAATATAGATGGATAAAACAAATGTAGAAGACAAATTTACATGGCAGCCCCATCTAGAATGAAGAGCGGCATTTGCCTCTAAAATCACATACTGTTTTTCTTCAAAGCTATTATTTTTGAAAGTTAGAATATAGAA
Organism: Peromyscus leucopus; assembly: GCF_004664715.2. Classification (NCBI taxonomy): domain Eukaryota; kingdom Metazoa; phylum Chordata; class Mammalia; order Rodentia; family Cricetidae; genus Peromyscus; species Peromyscus leucopus. The sequence goes on from NC_051085.1 coordinate 9,789,619, forward strand.
AGTAGCTATAATGTTTAAGTAAAATGAAACATTTTACCTGCTTTTCTAAGATCATTAAAAAATTAGCCAACTCTCCAGATTTAACTATATCCAAGTCTGACTGTAGGAAATCCAAGTTTTAGATTTCCAGGCTTAAGACAAGGAAAATCTCTCCAACTCCCTGTGTGTGCATGTAGATAGAGATATATATGTAGACAGAGATATGCAGTGACGGAATAACTGATGAAACCATACTTGTTCACACATTATAAATAGCTGCTGCGTATTCAGTTGTGGGCTTTGGGACAGTAGGATACTCTCCACGCTTTCATTCTTTGCTGTGGTAGTCCCGATGTTTCAGATCACAGACCTAACTAAAGTGATCCTGACACTCTCATGGAAAAGACTGATCATAATACCCAAACATGTGGTCTATTGCAGGACTGGAGACCAAAGGATAAACCTATCATAGTGGCTGTACAGCCAACCGCTTAGATCATGGAACCCTCCAGCCTCGGGGGTTATACATAACTAACAATGAAACCAAGATCTGGTGTGGTGGTACAAGTGTGTAACTCCAGCACCAAGGAGGGGAGGTGGGGGGACCGGGAGTTTAAGCTCACCCTTGGCTTCCCAGTGAATTGGAGGCCAGCATGGGCTACATGAGTCCCCATCTTTAAAACATAAATAAAGAGCAACGAAATGAATACCAAGAGTTACCAACTTCGAAGTCTCTCAACAGAGGCATCTTCCAGCTTCTGCTGACCCGGAGCTTCCCAATGCCCAGGGATATCACACCAGAACCTTGAACAGGTACTCACAGACTTAGCAGAGCACACTCGAAGGAACACAGTATTGGTAACGGCTGGGGAGTCCTCCGGGGTAGAGAGGCTGACTGACAGCACGTGGAGGACAGAAGTGGGAAACTGAGGGAGAGACCAGGCTGCGAGGGAAGGTGTAGGCCAGGCTGAGAAGTCGAGAGTTAGGAGCACAGCTCTGCTCCACAGTGTTGTGTCCTCCCCTGTCCCAGGAGGCGGCAGAGAAAGAGATGCGGCCGCAGGCTTTACTAACGCTGGGTGAGCGTGTCTCTCCCACCTCACCCAGCTTGCGGGGTGAGTGTAATTTTGCACTAATCAGTTTGCAATCATCTGTGAGTGTTCCTTTGCCCTCTGCCGAGCTCTTACTGCACTTTATCATCTCCTCCTGCTGGACTGGCAGCTCAGGGAAGTAGTGAGCCCTGTGACTGAAGCACACGGGTGCTGGTGTGCCGTGAGATGGATGAGGCAGGGACAGGGCAGCGGTGAACGGGGCAGGGACAGAGTGCCTAATGACCTGACCGCACTCCTTCCTGTATGAAGAGTGGTGTGCGCGTGTGCATGTATGTTGGATGGGGGGAGCAAAGTGTATAGAGACCATACTCCCCTGCACACTCAATCAACAATTAACCAGAAGACCATTTACCTCTTTAAATTTAGTCCTGAGGGCTTCTTTTTAAAATAAATGGCACACATACTATTGAGAAATTTTGCTTCTTCTTCATGAATCACTTTTTGGTGATTCTTTTCATTTTTAAAAAAGGTGAATAAACTCAACACTATGCTCTGAAATATATGAGTAATAAAGAAAAGAATTAAGAGGTGATCAAGGAGGCTAAAGAGGTAGTCCAGTGGATAAGGATACCATGTGAAGTGGGAAGAACTGTCAAATCCCAGGCACCCACATGAAGGCCAGGCAGGGCCAGCTACCTGTAATCCCAGCACTGAAGGGAGGAGAAAGGATGATCCCAGGATAACAGAAACACTTAAGTGAGAGATTCTGTCCCCCCACACAAAAACTGGAAAGTGACGGGGGAAGACACCCAGCATCCTCCTCTGGCCTCTACATACACACACACACACACACACACAACAACACACTGACTGAGTCACTGAATTCTCCCAACTACTGCCATATTCCTATCTTCTAGGTGATGAGGAGATTTAAGGGCCTGAGAAATTCAAGACTTAAGGCATTATTTGGGTGACTTTTTAAAGGGGAGACTGGGGGATAACGGAGGTGAGCTTTCCCCGTCATGGTGTCTTCTTCACTCCTCTTTCAGCCCTTTCCACGACCTGCAAAAGATTCACAACGCTCACTGACCTGTCAAAACCATCTACACAGCACTGGACACGCAGTCCTGTCTGAATGGCTCCTTTCTGCTCCAGTGATCACAGCTCTATTCAGTCACAACCAAAGTGGGACCTCAGAGCTGTGCGTGCCGTGATGTCAGTGGCAACAGAGGATACAACAGCCATTTGATAGCAACGTGGATATCAAGCCTGTCAACGGGGACACGTGTTCCTTCGGCTATTCTTAACTCAGAATCCAAAGCACAAAACAAGGCCAGGCAGGGCCAGACTCCGCTGTAACCCCACAGAAAGCTGAGGGACAGACAACACACACAAGCTCCTCAATGCTCTCCAGTGCAGGGTGGCCCTGGCTCCCTGCCGGGGGACCAGGAACAGGCCCACTTTGACAGTGGGCTCCCCAAGGCCTGTGCAGCTGCGGACAGACACGCAGTGTCTGGAGCCATCCACGTTCGTGGCCTTGACTGCCTGTGTGCCCAACAGCTGGAGCAGGCCCCAGAGACAAGTCTCAGCTCAGACAAGGCCTTTATTGCAAGGTTTGCCTCAGCATCCCGCTTCCCCAGGAAAAATGACATTCCTCCAACCATTCAGTCTAGCTCCAGCCTAGCTCCTTCTCCTAGGCTGTGCAGGACACACAGAAGGTTAACCCTGATGCCGACTGCTGCCTCTTCTCCTGACGCCCCCATCCAGTCCAGGCCCAGTGACTAAGCGTCTGTCTAAATGGTGACTCGGGCAGTGACAAAGTTGGAGCATAATGATATGGCACACTGGCATCAGGGGAAGACCCTAGTCTGTCATGGAGGCAAAGGTGGCTGAGGATGCCTTGAGTCTCTCATGCATGGAGTAGGACAAAGGGTTCGGCCAATGCTGTGTGTGCTGACATGATCTTTGCTTACATAAGTAATATTCACTATGCCTCCTTAAAAAGGTAATACATACCCACTGGAAACTTTGTGAAATACAGAAATCGGGGGCTGGTAGATGGCTTAGCTGGTGGAGTACTCCCCTTATGAGCACAAAGACCTGAGTTTAACCCCCAGACCCCACACTAAACAAACAGCTGGGTAGGGTGGCCATGCTTGCACTCCCATAGCTGACTAGGGAGAGAAAACTAACACTCACTGTCCAGGAAACCTAGTCTCTTTTGGGAGTACTAAACTAATGAAAAGGGGGTGGTCGACACTTCTGTGATGACAGTTGAGGCTACGTGCGCGCACACACACACACACACACACACACACACACACACACACACGGAACCCATGTTATACTGGAGTTTTTTCTTTACAGCCAATTTTCCTGTGCATATGCAAATATAACATTTATTGCTAACATCTTCATCCTGCACACCACAATGGGGAGCACACATGTTTTCCGACCGAGGGAACCAGTATGAGAAGTATACCAAATAAGAACAATGTACTCAAATACCATCAACTGCGGGGTGAATTTCAATTAGGAAGAAGCAAAATGTAGTCTATACTCTCTAATGATGCCTCTCACCTCTGACCTATCAAGTGCACTCCAAAATAGAAATGTCTGGTCCATAGCCAGGGAGAAAGCTGCTGGCTGGGAAACAAAGTTCTAGCCCTAGCCCTGCCTTTTATGTGCTCTGTGATTGGGCATGTGGGTGCAGCAAGGGTCGCACACTAAAACCCACAGGGCCAGGCAGTATAAATATGCCAGGCAGGTGAGATGAGGCTGGTCACTGTCCTGCCCAGAAACACTGCCAGACAGTTTTTTAAATCTCAGTTTTTATGTAAAACTGCCGTTTATGATTCTATGTGTTAAAAATGTAATGTCTACATCACAAGGACTGTGCCTCGGTTTCTCTTTCTGTTGGACAGGAATTTGAGTGATACCTGCTCATCCATGGAGATTTATTAAGAACATAAAAGATGCTTGTACAGTCATATACCAGAATAGCCCAAACACACTCTATGAGCATGGAGCAGAGAGACACAATCCCTCCTATCCGCTTAAAGTCCAGGATCAACATACACAGGACTGGATGTTTAGTAGAAACGCTTGAAAGTAGACATGTGAGCACTGGCTTCCAAATTTAAAATCCTCAGAGGATGAGTGTGGCCAACTGGTGATTTGGGAGCAGTGTGGAGAGACAAGCCTGTGTGGAAGGCTCTGCTAACAAATGCATGTTAAATGGTGGCCACATTAAAGCAAACACACAAAAACCTAAGTACTGACCGGAGGAACAGTGTCAGCAAAATACCAGATTGTGCTGGGCGTAGCAAAAACTGTTAGCATATTAATATGTCAAGAGCTAATCACAGGTTTTCCTGAACAGGTCAGGAAACACACACACACACACACACACACACACACACACACACACACACAGATCTCTACTACAACACACACTGCCCTACATTTTACACTGTGCCAGTTCTGTATCTGTCCCTTTTAGCCTACTTCTATCACAGTCTCTCTTTGCTAAAATACATTAGTTACTATGGAAACGATGTCATAGTGTGTAAAGCCATTTACTGTCCTTGGAAAGGCATTCATGATAAAACTGAACAGTGGCATGCTTAAAAAAGAGAGGCAACAGAAAACACTTGTTCAAAAGCACAGTCTCAAAACGGTAGCTTCAAAGTACCCTTTACCCAGTGTCCTATGTCCCCAGCAGCTTTCACAGGCCACACCCCCATCACCCAGGGGAGCACCCTGTCAAGTTATCTAGGCCACGTGTGCTTAAAACAAAGTCTCTCATCTGCTGCTGCTACAAACAATCAGCTTCCTTTAGTTCACACTTTCTTCCAAGAGGTGGAGAAGGGCTGGAAGATGGCAGGAGCAGAGGGAGGCATCGCCTAAGGATGGTCTAGATACATCCTGCTCTCTTAACTGTCTCTGGAGACAGAAATAACACTAGAAACTTGGAGATGGGGACCTGAATTTCCTTACCAGCATAGGCATGAAATAAGGAAACTGCCTTCAATTTTCCCTTCTAATATCAAGTCAAGCTTACCACACTAAAACAATGTACAGGAATAAGTGTGCATGGTAGGGCGCACTTGCAACCCCGCACTTCAGGAGCTGAGACAGGAGGATCTTGAGGGATACATGGTGAGACCCAGACACACAAAAATGTTTTTTCCATTTTTCAGTTTAGTTTTGCTATATTTTCTGGGATATCCGCCCCCCTCCCATGCGCGCACCAAGAGAAGCTAGAAATCTCAGATTTTGTGTATAATTGTTCTATTTAAAAGCGTGAGTCTGGCCGGGCGGTGGTGGCGCACGCCTTTAATCCCAGCACTCGGAAGGCAGAGGCAGGCAGATTTCTGTGAGTTCGAGGCCAGCCTGGGCTACAAGTGAGTTCAGAAAGCGCAAAGCTACACAGAGAAACCCTGTCTCGAAAAAAAAAAAAAAAAAAAAAAAAAAAAAAAAAGCGTGAGTCTATATTTTTAAATGAGCTATGGACATTGTAAGTTCTATGCCTCTAGATATGTATAAACATATATATGTGAACACATGCACAAACTTAGCAAGACTCGTATGTGAGTTACACAGACAAAGAAAGCCACAGGTATGTGTTGGGGGCGGGGCACAGAAAGCCAGTCTACATTCTATCATGGAAGACACTGAGGGAAGAGGCGTGGCCTTGACAGACTAAAAGCTCACTCTATCCTTGTAGAAGTTAGACTGGATGGCAGAGCAGAAAAAGGCAGAACACAGCTGTGGGAATATCGCAGTCAGTGACAGAGGAAGGAGGGAAGCAGGCGGGAACCTCCGCATCTGACTAGGGTGACTGTCCCGCAGGGTAACCATCTACCCACACTGCTCCAGTGAGTGTCACTGGAGCCCCCCCCACCCCCAGCCTGGGCTTTGTAACCGGGTTACACTCATGCTTTTCTGATACAGAACTGCCCACCAGTGAGACAAACAGTACAGTGAAGGGAATTTTACCTCAACGCTGATCATCCATCTTGTTCCTGTTCTTTCCAATCAGGACACAAGGAATACCTTCCTTTCAATGACAACGTGAGGGCTGTTCACCATGGACTCACAAGAGTGCCTTGGACAGAGAAACTCAGGTCGGCTAACTCCATCCAGTCTTGACTAGCAGTGAGACAAGCTTCCATACCGCTGCTCCTGTCAGACAGAGATGTCCCTGAGCCACACCATGCTGGGCCAGAGATGCACAGAACCTCAGCTGGGAGAGTTCAGAGCAGACGCAAACCATAACCAGGTGGACACTGCGTATGTGCAGGAAACAGACCAGCTAGGAGAGTTCAGAGCAAACACAAACCACAACCAGGTGGACACTGCGTATCTGCGGGAAACAGACCAGCTAGGAGAGTTCAGAGCAGACACAAACCATAACCAGGTGGACACTGAGCATCTGCAGGAAACAGACCAGCTAGGAGAGTTCAGAGCAGACACAAACCATAACCAGGTGGACACTGAGCATCTGCAGGAAACAGAACTCCTATGGAGCTTTTAGGAACCAGCCTCTCTCAATACAGCGCGTGTGCCATTTCCTGAATGGTTGTGCTTTTTATACTCTTCCAATATCTTCTCTGGCCACAGTGAGGCAAAAGGAAAAGAAAACACAAGTTTAACTTTTAAATTTAAGTACTGCCAAAAAAGAAAAGAAAAAAAAAAGGCCAGGCGGTGGCACATGCCTTTAATCCCAATACGAGGGATTAAATTTCAATCAATGAAATTAAGTACTGCATTTCTGATTTTCTTTCTCATGCTGGGGAAACTCTACTACTGAGCTGCACACTCATCACCAAATCTTGTTTTTCAACCAAGTTGAAAACAAGAGTGAATGAGCACAAAATGCGTGCTGAAATTTACTGTCCACCATGGGAGACACAGGGTAACATCCCCGACTGAAGTCACACATCACAAACGTGCCACAGAAGCATCACACGCTACTTCAGATGGCCACAGCTCCTGTATTAAGACGGCTGGTGGCAACACCTCACTCAGGTGCCCGCAGGAGACTCGCTACCGTTACACTGAGGGGAACATGGCTCTCCTGAAGCAAATGTCTCTTCTAAATTGGTTCTGCTCACTTCAAGGCTAGGTTTTGATGTGTGTGCACGTGTGTGATGTGCAGCGAAAGCTTTTAATGTATTTATTACCTTTATTAGAAGAGACGCACCTTCATCCACAGTTAAGGGATTCCAGGCTTCACGCTAGTATTACCATGCATTTTAAAGACAGTCAATCTGAAGAATGGGAGTTCCCATCTACTTCATGGGATCAAAATAAACCTTCTGGATGTTTCATCTGTCACAGGTGAACTGCCTGTGGTGGCGAATGCTGCTGCAATGGTAACAAGTTCTACCTAAGAGATGAAATGACTTTTTGCCACAATGACCAAAGTGTAAATTCTGTGATGTTGAAAACCATGGTCTTGCTTTTCAGATCATTATTTATCAGAAAGTTACTTAAAGTTCGGTTATGGCATATCTAATTTATAACTTCATTCAAGAAAGTGGCTAAATCCTACTAAATACAAGAGGAAATGAGGGTGTAGAAATTGACAGACCACATCACATACTCCCATTTAGAAAAGCTGATTGACAAATTTTTTTGTTGAACGCCAAAAGCACTTCCCAGGAGCACATACTTTCTCTTCTGCCGCCTATCAGCTGCATGGCCCACGGCCCACATAGGAGAAACCACACTAACTCAGCCTGATGCACCGTACACTGTGATTGACAAGTCCTCGCAGGCTGAGGTGTATTCTGTTCCAGACCAGCTGGAAATCTCTGAAGAAGGCAGTGAACGGAGCATCCAATGGCTTCAGCTCTGGAGGCTGAGAGCCGACTGCAGCTCTAACAAGAATAAGGCAAATGAGCAGATGATGCTGAAGCTTATCCCAGTGAGAGCACGGAGGAAACTGGGCACATGAGCCGAGGGGACTTGAAGAGCCTCCAAGATTCAATTCTGAGACTGCATTTGAGATCTGGGACTAGCTTGCCATGTGACAAGCTTTTGATGGAGCTCCTGGTTTTAACTGGATCCAGTTTATGCCTGCCCTAGGATGGACTGGAGCAGAAAAGACTGATCCTCTATCGTCCGAGACAAAGCATTCAGAGGGGCTATAGAATAACTTAGTCCGCTAAATTGTGAATTGTAGATGTTTGTTGGAGGTAGCAATTCTAAAATAAGGAGGAAGGACCTGTGAAACTATTAGGCAAAAATGTTTACACACTTCGTTATGGGACCGTGGGGAATGTCTGGGAAGAGCCTCCAGTTAGTAGAATTTGCTCTGAGCATGGCAGGGAACCTGCCCCTGCATACAGAGCCACTGTCTCAAGTAGAAATAAAGTGTTGCTCACAGGTATCCATCTCAAGTACTAATCATCAATGTAATTCTGAAGGGATTGCAATAACTTTATGAGAAAATTGAGAACAACTCATTCTTCATAAAAAAAAAATACCAGTGACATGAGTACTAAAAACTGGCTTAAGTTAGTAGTAGAAAATCCCACTCTATATTCCTAATGCACAAATACCCAGGGTAAGAGACTGTTTCTCTAATGTGTATATACATATGTTTATAAGTTTTAGAAATGTTATTTTATTTAGTCTTTAAATAGAGCTATTTCACAAACCCAATTTTTTAACTTGCCAACTATCATAGATATATATTTCAGTTCTAGAATTGTATTTAGTGACTCTTTTCAATTAAATCGCGGTACCCCATCTTAGCTCTCCTGGCTCTCACTGACAGAGAAGGGAAAACAGAGGATGTATTTATGGCTTGAAATTAGCACAGAATGTTACAGCAATTTTCTGGCAGGAAAATCCATAAGCATTGTCCCATCAGGTAGTTCCCAACACACCTCCAACCAGCATGTGCTTTTAAAACAGGCCTAGAGATTTCCTCTCAAAAATTACTAGGTATTTCAGGACACACAGGTTTCCAAACACATCTTCCTAAATGCGGCATCATCCTTGTATGAATGTCAGTGAGAAGTGAAATGTAATTAAAGGGTTTTTCTCCCTCTCATCTGAGTGTTCTGGAAAGTACTTAGGAATTATACTTGGAAATGAATCCCTGCATACGGATGCTTTATTTAGTACATGGGGACTGAATAAAAATGAAGGGCACCTCCCCTTGTGTTTAGGGACATCATTTCTAGCATTTTGCCCATTTCTTTCTAAACAGTGAACAAGAGGGACATATAGTAAAATTTCTCCTCTAGTGTCCAACACCGGGGCAAGTCTGAGAGAGGCTTTGTACCTCTAAATGTTTCCCTGACCTGAGGTCCCTCCTTCCACAGCGTTGGCAAGAACCCTCAGCAGCTAAGCCTGTAGAGCGAACCTCTCGCTGCACTCTGTGGTTCCAAGTAGACAGCTCTAGCCTTCAGGGTGGAACATCTCACTTCTCAAAGTAAGCCTGACCCAGGTATCCTGAGCCATGACTTCGTCAAAGGAATTCCCTGCCCTACCTCAAAGTAAAAGTACAGCCTACCTGCTCTGGCTTGAGGTGCACACTCCACCATGTATTTTAAAATACGCTACTTTATTTCTCAATGGTTGGATTCAACTTAATTATTAACATTACATTTCTGCTTATGACAGAAAAAATACAATCTTGCTCCAGTCTCTTCTTAGGAGTTAAGACTTTGGTTGCTTCCCGCAATTAGTCAACTAAACTCACCTCTACACGCCTCTCAAAGCCATTCCTCCCTCCAGGGAAGATGACCGACCATGGCAGTGACGAGGAGGGGTCTGGTCTGAGCGACGATGGCCCCTATGGGGTAGTTCCTCCTCTCTCTGTGGGTGTGGGCTTAGGTCTGCTGACACACTGGTCAACTCCTCACTAGAGTTTGGCAGTATCTGCAGTACGATCTCAGCCAGCCTCCAGGGGTGAGACAGGAATACTTCCTTCTCTCAACCTTCCTCTCAGGCCCCAGAATTCTCAGCAACTCTACACCCACTCAAAGAGTAAGCAGGGCTGATGCTCAGGGTTCCTCCCTATGTCATGTGCAAGCTTTGGGGAACCAAGAGGGGCCACTCTCCGGGCCTGGCTCTGCCTAAATGTGCCCACGGCAGGGCACACTTAAAGTGGTTTCTTCCCAAAGTTCCACACAGGTAAGAGGGCAAACATGTCCTCTGCCTGCAGGGGCTGTTCCACTAATCTGGAGCTGCAGACATCTGAATGGCCCCTTAGAGGAATCTGAGGAAGGAGCATGGGTCTCAGTGACCATCCAGCCCTTAAATCGACTTCTCCTAGTGTCTGGACCCTCTCACGAACCCAGGGGAGGATGTCTCCTTTCCATTCAGAGGGGAACTGCCCTGCAGCCCCCCGCCCCATGAGCTTCATTCACACAGACATGCCTGGCCTTCTGAGGTATGGGTCCTTGGGACCCACAATTATTTTCCTAACAAAGCCTGCCTCTTAAATGAAGGATTGAGCTGACTCTGGTCTCTGAACATGCTTGAAAGGCCTGCTTGAACATCAACAGCTAAGCAAAGTACTCTTGTCCTCGGCTATGTTCTGTCCTCCCCTTAAAGTAAAAGGATCCTTAGCCTTCAATGGGGAGAGTCCCAGGGCAGCAGCAATTGGGAGAAATAAAAAGAAAACTGACCATCAGTTAAAAATGATTCCCGCTATCCAACTGCTCATGATCAACGTCTCCAGGGCCCAGAACACTCATTAAGGATAAGAGCAACCCATGCATACACCCTTTTTTCAAAATATTTATAAATGTTTGAACCAAGAGCAATAGGGGCCAATGGGCTCCATTCTCAAATTCTTTACATCTACTGTCCCTACTCTCTACAGGTTTTCTACTGCTGCACAGAAATTCATTTAACAAAGATCCAGCTGGAACCTTCCATCTCCCTGAGTCTCCTTATTGGAGACTCTTCACCTTTGCCTCTCTTCAACATACCTACTGGGTTAACTCCTCAGAGATCAGGCCCTTATCATTCCCAATTCAAGCCTAAAACCCATCCCTGAGCTCTACTTTGAGTTGATTCAACTGATGTTTTCTTTAATTTCTTAGAACACCCTGCCCACTTAACTAGTCAACTCAATACTTAACTCTAGGTCACCATAAGGCCTGCTTCCCCATTCCAAAGTCAAAAGCACTACAATCAAAGTCACAAAACTGCCCTGAGGGGAACCATTAAAAACTTCCACGTTTGCTGAGCCTTGTCGGCCCACTCCTTTAATCCCAGCACTCGGGAGGCAGAGCCGGGCGGATCTCTGGGAGTTCAAGGCCAGCCAGGGCTACAGAGCAGATCCAGGATAGGCACCAAAAACTACACAGAGAAACCCTGTCTGGAAAAAACAAAACAAAACAAACAAAAAACAAAACAAAACAACAACAAAAAAAACCTCTACATTCCAATGGGGTGTCAATCCAGATATTTATTATGATCCGTCTAGTCACAAGCTATCCCGAAGCTGAGTGCTCTCTGAACCTTTTCTAGACTCTCCACATCCTCTTCTGTCCGTTACTCCACCTCTTCCTGCCTCACCAACATCTCCCTCATTAGTAAAGAAGGCAGCAATGAGAGCCCAGATGGATGCTGTGGAAAAACAGTCTTCCTTCTCAGGTCTAAGGAAGAACTGTTGTTGGGGCAAGGTGCTTCATCCAATGAAGAGAAAGAGCTGTGTCACAGAGGGAGAGATGATGAACAGGGGAGTCAGACAGGCTTGCCTTAGATATAGCAGACTCAATCACTTCTGTGTGCTGGACTTTTCCCCGTGGTGGAGTCTGAGTGGACACAGTTGGGTAATGAGGAGGACTACAATCTTAAAAGCATCAAGTCTCTCTGGGTCATACTTGGAAGAAATGGGCTGTAATCTATCCACTTCCAGGACAGATTGGAATAGGTAGATTAATAGATTGGAATGGATAGATTAACATGCTACCAGCATGTTACAAAGCACCTGGCTGTGTTCCTTCTACCACATTCTTAGATTCTCCCAGGCACCCCTCACTGGCTTCCACAGAATAACTCAGCCTCTAAGAGAACTATCTCCAACTTCAGCCACCCGAAAACAAGAGTATGTTCCATCATGACAAACCAGTGAGAGAATTCCTCAGTCTACTGTACTTACAAAGAAAAGGGCGAGGTGTGACCCATTCTCTATGCCTCTACCCCTAATTGTAGGCAGGGTAAGAAAAGGACCACAGAATTTTCACCTAAGAAGATGGAACACAGAATTCGAATTATTACCTGAAAAGACAATGTGGATTCTAAACTGACCCTGAGGATCCAGGAATAACAGGATTATCTGAGGTACTGCTCACACAAGGAAAGTTTTCTTGAGATGCATCTCCATCCAGAAGTATTACTAAAAACATGCAAGAACACCGTAACCAGCAAGCACACATGAGCACACACACTTGTACTCCATCTTCTCAACACCTGCTACTAAAAGAGTATTGACGACAGCATGCAGCAAAGCGGCTGGACATGAACGAGCTGGGTACCTAAGTCAGGTGGTGACATTAGATGCCAACAGAGGGCAGCCAAAGGTCCATACTGTCAGAGCCGAGTGTGGCCTCCTACATTTAAGGCAGGAGTCAGGGAAATTTTAAATCCTAGACTATGCCGGCGGGTTTAAAGCAAGCCACGCGCCCCACCCCCACCTCCCAAAGACCACAACAGCCTTGCCAACAACAGTGAACACCAGGCATGTTCGCGTCCGCAGCTGCCCCCCATCCATGGAAAACGTCCTCCTTCCCACCCCCTCCCCCCACGCACAGGAAACCCAGCGTTCAGGTGAGGCTAGGTAGGGGAAGCCATTAATGAGGATCCCAGGCGGCCGGCGCAGCCCACAGGTGGTTCAGAAGACGCTTAATGAACCCCTGACAAACACCGCCCAGTGTGCTGTTGTGTCTTTTGTTACAAAAATGACTAGACCGTCCCTCCTGTAACCATGGAAAACATTTTATAAAAAGCTCATTTCCTACCATTCCTTTGAAAGACAGAGAGAGAGAGAGAGAGAGAGAGAGAGAGAGAGAGAGAGAGGCTGAAACTGAGCCACAGTGTCAAATTCTTACTTTACAGGACCTTAAATCTGGTATGAACCCCTCCTCCCCTGATGAAGGGATTCTTCAGATGACGCCACGTGGAGAAGGCACCCCACAGAAAAAGCCGCCTTCTCTAGAGCTGAGGGGACTCAGGCCAGTGTGGAGTCCAGAAATGGGCCGGTACACGGGGGTGAGGCCCTGCCCGCTCCCTCTGCCTCCGAGGCTGCAGGGCACACCCCCTGTACCCCAGGCGGCCCCTTCTTTCAGCATTCACTACGACAGGCTTCCAGGCTCCTCCGGCTGCGGAGCCATCCTGCAGATTCTCCCTGGCCTCGCACGTCACCCTGCAGTGTGATAACCTCCCCCTCATGGCTTAGCCCCCTCTCCCTTTGAAAAAACTGCTGACGAAAAACCTAACGGCAGAGGGAAAAGACTCCACTACTTTCCTGACCACCTGAAACTTTCGGCAAAAAGCTAAAACTTCTGAACAGAGTTCTTTCAATACATGCCATTCTCAAGATATGATAGATCCTGAACAGTGTAGGACAACTGCTATACCTAGACCACAGTCAGTGGGAAATGCACCTTCTGCCACCAGGACACCCGAGAGCCCAGGAAGATGCCAGTCTAATAACATGTATGCAGGAAACCAGCTGTACCCGGCCTTGCTCCAGGCCCATCTAAAGAAGCATCCACTGGCCTTCTAGTTGTGGGCTGCACTACTATAAGCTGGACAGACAAAAAGATGTAACAGCAAGTGATATGCTGGCATGAAAAGGACATCAATTTCTTGAGAAGACAGGACCGCCACATAAGGACTTTGGGAAACTAGAGAGCTGGTCTCAGCTAGATTAGCAGCTGGGCAAGTCATAAAACTCCTTAAACTTGGGATTTCTCCTATCAAGTTATAACTAATAACACAAGGTACTGTGTATTAGGAAGCTACTGAGAGATATGAATACTTAATGTAAGAAAATGAAGAGACTGGGACTCTAGCTGGGCCTTGACAAACGGGAAGAATTCTAAGGGAAAGGGACGATTAGGGGTCTAAGAGAGGGGAATGAAGGCAAGAACAGATGATCCGTGTCAAAGATATATGGGTGGGGACAGCCATCTTGGCTAAGCAGTGAGGTGAGCCAGGTTTAACTGAGGAATGACATGGGAACCTTGGAGGCTTGGAAGGCCCGTGCTCAGGAATCTGGTCTTTGGCCTCCTACTCAGTGGGATGTCAGCACGCAGGAGGAACCAGCATCAACACCAGCTAGCTCTTGCTGACAGGCACAGTGCCTCCCCACCAATCCAGAGGCAGGGGAGTGAAGCAAATGGTCTTTGCAAGCCCGAGTCCAAAGGATCTGTATTCTGAGGACGAGGACCAGACCAAGGTGTACAATGAACTGGCAGAGAGGGACCCTGTCCAGGAGGACACACGATAAACAGTAAGAATGACAAAATGTTCAGGTTTGCTGATAAGCCAGGCTGGGAGCCTGTGTCCGAAAACAATAAGATGCTGTGTTTGCATTTCTGGGTTAGGAAAGAAACTAGACCAAAGGACACTCTCCAAACCGAGAGAATAACCAGAGAAACTGTGAACCCTTTCTAAAACATTCTTATGTGACTCACGTGCTGAGATTAAAATAAAATTGAGACAAAAATCAAATTGTACTAGTGTCAATATTTGAAAATGTTATGACTTTTAACAGGTGTGGACATGACGGGACTGCCTGGCGCTCTTTTGCCTGCCAGTGGAGTTTGAACCGGACAGGTTGTCACAGACATGCAGACCCAGTCACCTCTTCTGGGATTTAAAGAAGGACGGGGAAAGTTCCCTGGGCTTTGTTGTGGGAAAAGAAAACTGGCTCGTTTCAAATTTTCCGTTAAAGCCCTACTTTTCCATATAAAGCAGATGGACTCCTTACACAACTTCTAAAAAGCCTGCTATTTTGGGGTGCCTCAAAGATGGGAGCTCTGAACAAAATAGAGTCTGAATTCACCAGATAAAATCCCACTAGCACATTCAAAGTGAGCAGACTTAGAAACCTTTAAAATGCCAAGTGAAGAGGTCTTCTTGTGACAGAGGCCAAGGCTCCCCCAACTCTGGCTGGAGGGATCATTTCTGACAATCCCTACCTGCTCCACCATCAGAGCTGGGACTCCTTACTCACTGCGCTCCCTGACTTCTAGAAAGCTCCTCCGCCTCCTTCCCATGGCTCCTCCCAGCTCCTGAGATTTCAAAGTGATCCACCCTGGCTGTCCGACTGTAATCAGAAAGTGGCCTGGGAACATGCATTCCAGCAGGGTCCCCGGAACGTACTCCGCAATACCAGTACTGACATAGTGTTCTTTCTTAGGAGGGAAAACCTGGTTTTATTACCTGTTTGCTGTTCTGCAAGGGTGGAGGGAAGAAGAAAAGGCCCGATGAATGCTCTCGATACACTAGCTGTGTGGTACTGGCATGGGAGCTGCTGGGTACAGACTCTCCCTCGTGGATCCCAATCTCTTTTGAGAGACAGAACAAAAGGAAAGAACACAGACACTGGAGCCAGACCACCTGGGTTCAGGTCCCCAGCTCTGCCACTTACCAGCCTTGACAAAAATCACATAACCTCTATGCTTCCGTTTTCTTGTTAAGTGGGGCTAATAACATCATGGGACAGTGCCGTACGCTGCCCTGGCTAATCACCGCCACACACCCCTGGTTTGCCAAGGGCTTCCATGTCACTGTCAAAGTCCAGGCCTCCTTGTCCCCCACCCACCTGCCTCCCTCTGCGGCATGAGTCAGGCAGTATGAGGGTGACAGGAGGCGGTAAGCAAGTGCTGTGGGAGCTCTGAGGGAGGGTGCAGGGGGCTTCTCAGGAGGTGAGTCCTCACTGGCTACATCAGGAGTGACGTTCTCACGGTGGGGTAAAGGTGCCCGTCTGTCCCCTAGCACGTGACACAGTAACTGCAGAGCAGAGACAAAAGGACAGGGACGAGGTATAAACAGCCTTCAGAAGCAGGCAGCATCCAGGCCCGGCCTCACTAGCTGTGAGCTGTGTGACACGTGCAGGTGACTTCACAGGTTTGAGCCTCGGTCTCCCCGTGTGACTAATGGGGATAATAATATTGTCCCTGTCACAAGTTGTTGTTGTGATTTTTAAAAAATTACTGTGTGTAGAATGGCAAACACAGGCCTCCGGGGGTCAATAAAAGGCTGGTGTGATCTGTCCGGCAAATTCAGACAGGAGCCAAGCAGCCGAGGTAAGGTGTGTACATGTTTTTATTACCAACAGGAACGGTGAGGGGAAGTGCAGGGCCAAACCACGCAATTCTCAGGAAAAGGTTTGGGAAGAGGAATGAGCAATAACCTAAGCCTTTCTGACACTGTAATTATTTTTTCCTCACTAAAGTTTACAGGAAATAGATGCTCAATAACTACCTTCCCAAGACAGCACGGTGTTGCTTGAGACTGTGGGAAAACTAATGTGGAACGGGATCTGTACTTCCTAAATGCACCCAAGAAGACCAAGGCGGCCTCCCATCCCGAGGGAGGTACAGGGCAGGCCCTGTGGAACCAGGTGGAGACCAACAGAAGTGTTCTCATCTGAATGTCACAACTCCGAGTCTAGCAAACACTGTTCAAGTTCCATGAGTCAGGGAGCATTATCTTTTCTTCCCACGTTTTTATTAGGCCGTAAATCCAGTTCAATTTATATCCTTCTAGGATTACTGTGCCCTAATCAAGTCCGAGTGTCACTTACCCCGAAGCTGTCTATACCGCATGTCACCCAAGCCCATCTAGATAATGTTGTTGAGGCTACTGAGACTGTTTTAAGAGCTAAAAATTAGATTTGCTCAACTACAAACTCTGGAAGATGATCATATTTCTCTAAATAACCCAACTCTTTTTTTCTTTTCAGAAATCCAGTGCATGGATTTTCCTACTTTGTAGCTTCTTTTTCCTCTGCAAAATCAGGATACATTCGAAAGTCCAACTCCAGGGACTGAAGTGTAAATAGGTTACAGTTCTGGTTGTCAGATGGAAACAAAGAAACCCTTTACAGGGTTGACTCCGGAATGCCTTTATGTTTCTGTTCTCAGGGATAAAGAAGATTCTGCCTGTCTTAAAAAAGACTCACTGAAAATGCTGTTTCAACCACACCATATAAGCAAATTTCCTATCTTTCCTAACATATCTTGATCTGCGACTAGACAGCCTTCCATTAAATCTCTTTCTAAACACTCAAATTTTCCTAATATACAAACAATACGTTTTTCAATAAACTCATGCACATACAAACAGTGTCGCTGGAGATCACGGGCAAATATAATGTGATCACTGCTTTCTAAATGCTTGTGTGCGCATGTGCGTGTGCACACATTATACATTAGAACAGCAAACACGTGGTTTACTGATATGTGCGGTGTGACTTTAAGTGCTTTACATTTGTCAATTCTCTCAGACTCCACTTCAAATGGAGTGGTTGTCAATCTGTGGGTAATGACCCATTGTGGGGGGGGTCAAGTGACCCTTGTGCAGGGGTCACCTAAGACTACTGGAAATGTCGATGACTGGTGGTGGCGCACACCTTTAATCACAGCACTCAGGAGGCAGAGGCAGGAGAATCTCTGTGAGTTTGAGGCCAGCCTGGTCTCCAAAGTGAGTTCCAGGACATCTAGGGCTACACAGAGAAACCCTGTCTCAAAAAACAAAAACAAACAATCCCCACCTCCTCCAAAAAGACCATCAGAAAACACAGATATTTACATTACAATTCACAACAGTAGCAAAACTACAGTTATGAAGTAGCAATGAAAATTTATGGTTGGGGACAGCACAACCTGGGTAACTGTATTAAAGGGTCGCAGCATTAGGAAGGGTGAGAACCAGTCATTCAGAAGAAATGGGAGCAGAGAGAAGGCTCAGTGGTTAAGAATGTATAATGCTCTTGGAGAGAACCCTAGTTCAGCCCCCAGAAACCACATAAGGCAGCTCACAACTGTCTTTATCTCCGGCTCCCGGGGATCTGATACCTCTGACCTCCTCAAGACACCTGTACTCACAAGCATTTACCACCCCCATCTCACACATTAAACAAATAATAAAGAAATAAGTAAAGAAAGATCAGGTCAGACATCTGGGATGATCAAACCTGGACTCCACTTCAGCTCCATGCTCTAAACCTCACCCCTCACCTTAACTTTTGAAAGGCTCAAAATCTGGGGTCTTTGGCCCTTTGAATAGGTTACCAATTCTCTCTGGATTTCATTTTGCCTCAAGTGAAATTAGCGTGAACTATACGATCCTTGAGGTTCGAGGTTCTAGGTTCCATGACCTGCACCCTTGAAAAGCTCTGTAAGTGCTTTTCATGTCCATGTCCATGTCCAACTGCTGCACTTGCTGTGCTGAGGCAGGTGCCAAGACCGCTACCTCTCTGGTCTCGGGATGGTCCTCTGGTCAGGTTCCCAAACTCCCCATGCTAAATCCAATGGCACTTCTCCATCCTGTATCTGGTCAACTTTCTGGCCCCAGCTACTACTCAAACCCCTGGCTTGTCATACCTGGGATCTCCTCCACTGAGGGCCTGCACCCCTATTCTGTTAGAGGGCTTGCCTTGGCCACATCTGTTCTTTCTATTGGCATATTCTACCCAAGGAATGTATTTCCATGACTTCAAGTATTTTGCAATTTGCTACTAGCAAATTTATATTTGAATCTTAGTCCTCTTCCCTAGTTCCAGACCCACCCATCCAGTCACCTGCATAAAAGTCCAAAGTGACCACAATGAAGCTACCTGTCTGCTGTCTTACTGGTTGACACAAGTCTCCACCTCATTCAGTGATTTCTCTGCTCTGTCTCCATCTTTCTCACTCTATCTCTGCGACATCAATTCCCATTCAGACCTTCATGTGTTGTTAGCAGATTCTGCAAACAATTCTTCTGGAACGGCTCTTGTCTACCTCAGGCCATGCCCCACACTATGACCAAGTTATGTTCATAAAATACCACATCTCTACTTGTAACTCCTCTATGGCACTCAGGATGAGCACTCGGGAAAAAAAACCTTTTCAATTACTCCTTCAGCTCTGTCTTACTTACCCCTCTGTCCATCTCTCCACTGACCCCATCTAGTCCTGAACTAGTTGCAGCATCCCAGTTTGTAAAGTTACTTTTGGGCATATTTTTTTTTTCTGGTACAGTGGACTTCCAACACAACTCAGCTAACCTCATTCCTGTACATCTCCTCCTTCACCTAGTGGTACAGGGCAAGGATCCTGTAGTCCAACTAATCGAGCCTGATCCTGACTCTTCCCTTAGAATTATGGTTTTAGATTAGTTACTCAAGAACTATTGAAACTTGTAATTTTCTTTCTATAAAATGGTGATTATCAGACACACTGGCTCATATCATTATTGCTCAGATTAGAGCTTAAGTGGGACACGCCACACAGAGAATGCTCAATAAATGTTAACTACTGTTTATTATTGTCATCTCCTCTAGTAGACTGTGGCCTTCTGAGGAGCAAGGACTCCACAAGTATTCACGGCCACATCTCATCTCCTTGCTATCTTGCACAAACAACAGTGACCCAATGTTTGTAGGAAAGATAAATATAAGAAAAGGGTCACTGCAAAAATAAAAGCACATGCATTATCAACTGTGATAACTGAGATGGACAGAGACCTCCCGCAACAACGTCAAAGCCTGTGGGGACTGGGAACCATTTGGAACGCTAGCAGCGCCCTACTCCAGGCCCAAAAGCACAGTTAGCTTCCATGCAATGTGCTGGACCCAAAGACACAGCCAGAGCTGCTGGTGAGGGAGTCTCCCCTGTCCTACATGCTGATGGAGAAGAGGAACATGAAAGAAAGCTGTATCAACGAATAAACAGGAATATGAGTTCAGTCTTTAGTAACCTAAACAAACAGCTAGCTCTACGACCCTTGCTCCCTCATCCACACCGCCCAGTCCCCATGAAACCCTTACCATGTGTCAATTTCTTACTTTTCTTAATTTCTTAAGGAAACTAAGTAAAATGGAACCAAGATTTGTAAGGATCCTCCCTAGCCTCTTTGGAGTCGACAGAACTGCCAGATAAAAACTAGGCCAAGATAGGTGCTTCTGAGGTAAAAGACCACATCAAAGGCCACAGAGCGGCATTAAATAATGGTATGGTAAGGGCTGCCCAATGGTGGCCCCTGGAAATGACCAAAAGCCAGGTTTTTAATATGCTGAAGATGAAAATACCTGAACTTATAAAATCAAAGGAACAAAAACAATGATGGGTGTTGGCTTTCATTTACTACTCAATTCTCATCATCGTTTAAGCTTTTAAAGGAGAGTGAGTGGAAGTGCTTGGCTAAGTGTTAAACAAAGCTGTTTAAGAGACACTTCTTATTCTTTTCTCTGGGCAAATGGCTAACCTAGACTTCTCAGACTCCCCTGAAGCTAAGCCTGGGCACATAGTCAGATCTCTCCCGAAGACTGAGCGGAAGGGACATGTGCCACATCCGGACCAAAGCATGCTAAAGGGAGATGCGCCCTCCCCAACTCTTTTTTATCCCACCGATCTGTCGGCTAAAACAGGTTACCATGGAAAGCTACGGCACGGCGGAAGAGTGGGACCCAGAGTCACTCACTGCACAGAGGAAAGCCACCCGCTGAACAGAAACACCTACTGGGAACTATCACATGAGCAAGAATAAGTATCCTTTGTTTTTGTACCATTCTATATTTTCAGGCCTGTGATAGCTGCTAACATGAATCTACTTAAAACAGATGTTAGGTACATATCATTGACCTAATTCACATTTGTTGCTCCCTAAATCAAACCACCAAGTAACACCAACTAAAGTAAAACTTGATAGAAAATGACACAAGCCAGATGAGGTTCTCTTCTCAAGGGGCTGACCAGTTAGTGGTCGAAACAGACAGAAGACCAAACAGTGTCCGGTGATGATGACGTTGGAAGACAAATTCAGAGACCTGGTGGTTTGGAGCAGAGGAGTTAGAGAAGCCTTCAGAAAACTGATGACATTTGTGCTGGCCATGGAGGCTGAAGACTTCGGGCGAATCTGATGGGGTTGGAGACTCCAGACCCCGGGGAAGTAGAGAGCATTCGCTCACGTCCAACCTTACCACTAATACGTTCCTCTAACGTGGGCAGCACAGTGTCCATTTACTGTGTGCTGACTTTCCTCTCTGGGTCTGGTATCCCCACAAACCAGCCTTTGTTTTCAGAGAACATTTAGTATTAACCCTTCTGCCTATTTTTTTTTTTAAATGTAAAAAGTTCCACAGGGAATGTCAGAGTTTAAAACATCACAATTCTTTTCAGCTAAAACGGCTAAAGAATAAACTTGGGACGGTTTTGTTACTTTCAACAGCCAAGGAACCACAATCCAGGTGTCAGCAGATCCAACCTAAGTCTTGACATATCAAGACTGAGATTTACATTAATGTTTCCACTTGAAGAGGAACATCATAGGTTCTGAATTCAGACACCTACATCCCGTTTATAGCTAACTACCCCCGAAGCTTGTGAGGTGAAACCACTTCCTCCAAAACCTGAGGGTTTTCTTCGTCGGAAGAAGGCTTGGTCCTCACGGGGCAGAGACAGGGACACCGAGCACAAAGGATGGAAAGTATTGTAGTCGCTTTGGCGGTGAGAGGAAGGATGTGGGCATTCAAAGGCAACCTTGAAGCCAACAAGTGCCATCTCCGGTGGTCTTCCAAATGCCAGCCCCATGCAGCCATATCCACGGCCCCCGTTACTTAAATAAAAGGGCAGAGCACCATTGCTGGGCAGACCAGAGAACATTTCACTATAGCGGCCTTGGACCTTAAGGGCTGCTTCAGTCTTCTCAAACAGTTTGATTCTGACTCAGAAACAATTTTTTTTTCTGATCCTCCATCAGTTTATCCTGTCTCAGGTATCAGTACCTATCCTCAAAGAGAAAGAGGAGGAAATGGGGAAGGAGAGAAGGCTTCCTTGAAAGTATAGCAACTCCTAAGACAGCTGAAATAATCTCCCACCCCCTTAAATAGAAGAAACTGCAGTTGCCACTCGGCGTTACCATTCTGTGAATACAGCAGAATGCCCGCACCTGCCGCCCGGGATCTGGGAGCTTTCATTTTTTTGGTAAATGTGGCAGAAAGGACTAAGAGACCAACAGTTTCATCAGAAAGAAAGGGAAGCCCCCGTATGAGAAACAAGAAGCATGGTGCCCTGGGTACTTTATGTCTCTTCTCTATGAACTGAAAGGGCTCTTTGTGTGACACACACACACACACACACACACACACACACACACTGAGCAAGTCTGATTTATTGGACGGAGGAGGGGCAAAATGGGTGATTTTATTATCCCTCCTCCCAGTGAGTCCCAGCAAACGCCTCCTGGGCCCAAGCTTGGTGGCCTCTTTCTAGCCCAGTCCCTTCTGCCTGGGGCCTCAGAGATAAGAGAGCCTGGAGGAGACCAAACAAAACCATCCACCGACCTAGGAAGTAGGGAGGAAATCCAGCCAGTGGAGAGGGGAGCTTGACAGAGCAGAAGGGGTGGGGGGACAGAGGAAGAGGAGGCCAGGCCAGGCACAGGGGAAAGGGGAAGGGTGGGTGGGTGGTGGCACAGGAAGGGTGAAGGGGAGGGTGGGGGAAGTGCAAGGGAGGTTCCAGAAATAGGCAGGAGGATGCGCTGGGGAAAGGCGAGGGCCGCCGAGGGAGGAGGCCGAGAGGTGGAGGAGTGGGGCAGGGGTTGGGTGGGGAGGAAAGCAACACGGGGCATCAATTATTAAGTGATTACATCATCCCTGACATTAAAACAACACACACAGCCCGGGTCCCCGCGGGGGGCCGCGAAAGGAGGGCGGGGGCGGAGCTGGGCCAACCTCGCCCCCAAGCCAATTCCTATTTTTCACCCGGCGCCCGCCGGCGGCCGAGGAAATGCACCCCGGTGCCCGCGCAGCCTCGGGGCGGCACCCCGCGTTGAGTGTCCTGCGTCGCGGGGAGCCCGGGGCTCGGCGCCCCGCAGGCGGCGCGGCGGGACCGCAGCGGGGGCAGCCCGTGCGGGGGCGCCGGGCCCGGCCGGCGTCTCCGCAGCATCCCGCGGCTCCGCGCATCTCCCCTGGCCGCTTACCTGCGTGGCGTGGCGCTCGGCTCCGGAGCACATTCACATGGTCCTCTCCCCGCCCTCCTCCGGCGCGGCCCAGGCGGCTCCGGCGGCTCCGCGGCGGGGCCCGGGAGCTCGTGGGGCCTCGCGAAGCGCCGAGGGGGCGGCGCCGGTGTCCCCGGCCCGGCAGCCCGGTCCCTCCCTGGCGCAGGCGGCGGCTTTGTGTGCGCCCGGGGAGTCCTCGGAGCGCTCCGGCTCGCGGCGGCCTCGCGGCGCTCCTGGCCGGCGGGCGGGTCTCGGAGGCCCGGCGCACGGCGACCCCTCCTCCTTCTCCGCGGAGCCCCCTCCCCGCCGGCTGCGCTCCTGACAGATGGCGCAACTGCACCGACGCGCCGCCGCCGCCGCGGCTTCTCGCAGCTACTCTCGCTGATGCTCGGGTTGCTCCGGATCCCGAGGGGTGCGGGAGGGGGGCGGGACCCGCGCTGAGACTGTCAGGTGGCTCTGCCCTATCAAAGGGCCCGCTGGGAGCCAAGGGCCGCAGCCATTGGTGCGCGCGTGGGAGGCGGGACGGCCCTGGGTGGGGCCGCCGAGTGGGTTGAGCGTTACTGTGGTGGCGGGCATCCTGGCATGCGGGCCGCGCAGGGTGTGCGAGAGGATGCGAGGTTGGAGGAGGAGGAGGTGTGTGTCTGAGGATCGTGTGGTGGAGTCGGGAGTTGACAGGGTGGACCGGAGAGAGCGGAGACTGTGATCTGCTTTCTACTTTGATAGTAGAGACTGGCACCTGCCACTGCAGCCGAACAGCCATGGGAACCTATTTCTCCAGAGAAATAGCCTCGCCTTTGAGAGTGGGAGGATGAAACGGAAAGGTGTTAAGACTGGCGATGGCAAATCGGAGAAGTGAGGAGCAAAGTAGAGAAGTACCATTGCAGAAGCTAGGACCCCGCAAACACAACGAATAACCCCCCCCCAAAAAAAAAAGTCTTAGAAGTCTCACTTTCTTGGGCACCCATATACCTTTCTTTTCCAGAAAAAAAAAAAAAGTCAGGAGTAACTATTGCTGAAATGCAAAGGTCCTGCAACAAAGAAACCCGAAGCCACACAGCAAAGGTTGTTTGCACCCTTTCTCCAGATGTTTAGCAGTAGCCGTTGCTGGTCTGGCTTCTTGGGGCATTCAAACTTCTGTTGGTTTGCTTGTTTTCACTCGTTGCTGAGCTGAGTGAGCTTTTTGCTCAGATTTTCCTTGATGAAATAATGGCCGGGTTGGTATGCAGTTGGGAAAGCATCGGTCTTTATTTCCGATCCAGCTTTTCTATGGCAGGATGTAACTTCATAAAAAGAAACACTTCGCCTTCCTGATTTTCTTTATAGGTAATTCCTGTTTACCGAAAGCTCCGTTTTAAGACATGCTCAGAATCATTCTTCCTTCATGATTTTGGCAAGACACTCCCCGTTTCCCCCCTCAGCAAATCTAACCTTCTAAGATGCAGGTTTAATCGAAGTCGCCTTGGCTTCGGACTCAAGGTCTTATTATCTTTTCTGACCACCACTTTTTTTCCCCTGAAGTTTAAAAATACCAGTCACTCTTGCTGACTTTTCTCAAGTGTTTTTTTTTTTTTTTTAAAGAAAGTTGCTACTATTTAGTAAATGATCCTCACATGATGGATGAAGAAACTGAGGACAAGAGGAGGTGACACCCTGGAATTCCATGTCCACTCTCTTTCCCAAATCTGGAGCAGATGACTGAAGTCACCTCATTGTTTATCATTTTTTGGAGAGGAGTCACTTTTTTGGCCTCTGCAGCATAATAGCTTCTCCACGTAATTAGTGGACCAATGAAGGCCAAAATAGATGACAAATTAACCAGCTCCCAGGAAGATTCCAGTCTATATTTTTAGTTCTTTACTTACCTTGCTTAAAATAAAAAAATTAAAAAAAAAATCTCTTCCTAAGAATAGCTTTAGAGGGGTTGGGTCTCCAAGGGAGGATTTGCTGATGTTGTGAACAAGTGAATAAGCCCTGGTGTCAGTGTTATTTCCTGTTTTGATCTGCTCCAAAAGAGACACAGTAAACTTGACTTGACTTAAAGATCCACAATGCTGTCCCTAGCCTGCCCAAACCAAAGCATACTTCGCTCTAAAACATGCAGGTTTTTGTGGATTTTGTGGTGGTGGTGGTGGTGGTGGTAATGGTGGTGGGGTTTTTTTTCTTTTTGTTTGTTTGTTTGGTTGGTTGGTTGGTTGGTTAGTTTTTTGAGACAGGGTTTCTCTGTGTAACAGTCCTGGCTGTCCTAGAACTCACTCTGTAGACCAGGCTGGCCTTGAACTCACAGAGATCCACCTGCCTCTGCCTCCTGAGTGCTGGGATTAAAGCTGTGTACCACCACCACCAACGGATCAGTTTTATTTTCTTATTTTCTTATAGGCAGTATTCATTACACAAACTAGAATTGGAGACATCATTCTAGAATTTCTCTTAGATTTTCTTGTTACTTGGTTGGTGTTTATTTGTTCCATTTCTTTCGCCTTGAAGTCCCCTGTTTCTATTCTGGTGTTCCTTTTTTGTTTTGTCTAATCTGTTTTTCCTGTTTTGCTTTCAATGTATATTTAGTGTTCTTTGCTAAAGTGTGTCTCATCTTATTAGATTTTAGTGTTCTTACCAATCAACAAAAAATAAAAATGGTTACTCCAACTAAAAAACTACGTGCAGTGAAGGGCTGGGGAAATGGCTCATTGGATAAAGGACTTGCTGCTGCAAGCTGGAGAACCCGAGTTTGGGTTCCATAAACAAACTTCATAAAAGCTGGGACGGTGACGAGTGTCTGCAGTTCCCGGTTCAGTGAGAGACACTGTCTAAAAATAGAAGTTCGAGAAACAATTTAGACAGCCTGGCATTGATCTCTGGCTTCCACAGGCACTGCACATGTGTGCAAGTGCACCCACTAGCCCATATGAATACCTATGAGCAGGTATACACACCTACCCCACACAGAGACATACACACATGTACAAGGGAGATGCATTCCAAAGTGACCACGATGCAACATGTGCACAAGGACTTAACATCTCACCACACAAGCTACTTGCTCTGCTGTGTCCATTGCCATTCCGTTCATGATAGCTAGGAAATGTAACAGCTAAAATGTTCTCCAGCTGAAGAATGGATAGTGAAAATGTGGGGTGTATACTCAATGGAATAGTCAGCTGAAAAGAAAAATGAAATCATGAACTCTTTGGGTAAATGGATGTAACTAGGAAAGATCATTGTGGTGGTACTGTGTTCCCCAAAATATTATGTACCCTAATAAACCTATCTGGGTCAGAGAACAGAAAAGCCACTAGATACTTAGGATAGGCAATAGTAGCACACGCCTTTAATCCTAGCATTCCAGAGGCAGAAATCCATCTGTTTAAGGATACAGCCAAGCATAGTGACTCACACCTTTAATCCCAGAAAGCGAGCTTTTAATCCCAGGGAGTGGTGGTAGAAAGCAGAAAGGTATATGAGGCATGAAGACCAGAAACTAGAAGCATTTGGCTGGTTAAGCTTTTACCTGGTTAAGCTTCAGGCTTTCGAGCAGCAGTTCAGCTGAGAGCCATTGGGATGAGGACACAGAAGCTTCCAGTCTGAGGAAACAAGACCAGCTGAGAAGTTGGCCAGGTGAGGTTAGCTGTGGCTTGTTCTGTCTCTCTGATCTTCCAGTTCACCCCATTACCTGGCCCAGGATTGTTTTTATTAATAAGAACTTTTAAGATTCATGCTACAGATCATATTGAGTCATGTAACTCAGACCCGGAAAGACAAACATCGAATATTCTTTCTCATCTGTGGCTCTTAGTCCCAAGTCCCCAGATGAGAGTGCATAATCCAGAGTAACTGCAGAAATCGGGAGAGGGAAAGGGGACTGTGGCAGGAGTGGGGGCAGTATAGACGGGAAGAGCAGGGTACAGGCAATTTGAAGAGGGGCATGGGAGAAATTGAGGCAGTAATTAGAGAGAAGGGGGAGAGATAAATACAGAAGAAAGAGGTAGGCAAGTAAAGTAAGAATAAGGATGTCCAAAAAGGCATAGTCATGTTATGATCTATCTACATAAAATTAAATACAAGACATGCCTGGATATATATATATATATGATGGGTAGCTCTCATGGTACCAGAAAGTGCCATGCAAACTTCGGGGGTGGGGGAAGCAGTTAAAGGTCCTATCCCGCTATGACACCTAGGAACCACAACAATGAGTAGCATCGCATGATAACCCTCAGGGGGCAGTAATGGCGCACAGACCTTGGTGGTAACCAATGGCTCTCTAATTGGACTTAAGGCCTGCTCAGCGAGAGGGAAACCATGCCTGGTAGGGTAAACTAGTTAGCTACCTGGGGCTAATGAAGTCATGGGTCTTAGATGAGAACCTACAACCACTTTATTGGGCCAGCATAATTCCTAACTATATTCTAAATATTTATCCCACAGGTAAGTAAGTGTTCTTCTTATCCCCTCATCCAAGAAACTTCTCTTTGCAACAGATGGAGACCATTACAGAGAACCACAACCAATCAAAATGCAGAGAGAGAGAGGTCATGTAGCGCCCAGTCTCAGCTGATACATCTGCAGCACAGTTCCTGCACCTAAGGCACAGGGACCATTGCAGAAGAGGAGATGGAAAGATTAGAAGAGCCAGAGGATCGGGGAGTTTGCTGTGAGATTGTTTCCCAGAGCTGCCAGTGAGGTTACGCTCGTGAAGTCCCATCAACACGGCTGCCGGAACAAGACCTGAACAATGACACTGATGGACGTGTTAACATGGAAGGGGGGCCTCAACACGGGAGAAATGATCTTCTCCATGAAAGGACTCCCCCACCCTGCAATTGGTGATCAATTACCAAGTGGTGAGCCCTGAGATAATATACATCCAGTTAATGCTATATGGACTGAAAAATCTTGTACTTATGATATACACATATACAATGCATATATGTATGTATGTATGTATATGTATATATATATATATATATATATAAATCAACAATTAAGAGGCCATGAATTTGAGAGAGAACAGGGGGAAATACATGGGAGGGGTTGGAGCAAGGAAAGGCAAGGAGAGAAATGATGTAATAAGAACTTCAAAAACTAAAAAAAAATCATAAAAATTATAATTCTCATAGATAAAACATGTAAGAGTGTGTATAAAATTAGCTAAGATCAAGTTAAGAGATGAGTAGGTCAACTTGCTACTCCAAGGAAGATGCTCCAGACTGACACTGTCCGACCAGCGCCACACTGAATGTATTAGTCAGGAGACTTCAGGTGCTGTGACACTCTTCACCTGACAGAGGCATTAAATGTGCCACCATGGTTCAAAACTTTTAGTCAGATTTCTGTATATATATTTTTTTTTTAAAGCATCACACTCAGCTTTACTCATGTAGCAATAATCTGTATAAGATATAGATCTTATAATGTATCGGTTACTTTCAAGAATTCAAATAGTCTCGCCGGGCGTTGGTGGCGCACGCCTTTAATCCCAGCACTCGGGAGGCAGAGCCAGGCGGATCTCTGCGAGTTCGAGGCCAGCCTGGGCTACCAAGTGAGTCCCAGGAAAGGCACAAAGCTACACAGAGAAACCCTGTCTCGAAAAACCAAAAAAAAAAAAAAAAAAAGAATTCAAATAGTCTCTCGCCAGGCTGTCAATGGAAAGATGAGCAAAAGTAGAAGAAAGGTTTCCCCTTGCAAACGTTAAAAACTTCCTACGTCTAATGTCACAAGAAAGGGACTTTACTAGGAGATTGGTTCATGGAATCAATGGGTAGACATGAGAACTAGGCTCAGAAGAAAACAAACACCAAGAGACATTGGTCGGGATATCTCTCGGGGGACCCCATACTGCCAGACTTCAACCACTAGAGGAGAGCAGAGCCCAGGTGTATATAGCCTAAGCTGTCTCCTCATCCTTATCTCTTACTGGAGATTCCAGTCTTTAGGTGGCACTACCCAACAGGCTGATGGGACACTAGTGGAAGCTTGGGCTGGAGGGAACTGAACGTTCTGTTCCTTCAGCTTATATGAAACATGAAGAGGCCTGTCTGCAACCCAACTGAGATAACAGGACTCTCTCAAAGAGAGAGTTGAGACATTAAGCCAGAGTTTTTAAACTGGCATTACAGCTGCTCACCTAGCCCTGTGTTCTGGGACTGTTGGTACTTATTAAACAGGAGCTTCTTCCTTTCCACTCATGATTTGTCCTCAGCAAAAAGATCACAGACTCGAGTCTTAGCTCCCTCAAACAGTGCCCGTTTCACCATAATAAGAATGAGCTTTCAGCTTTTATTTCGTCTGCATTTCTCAAGGGAGGGTTAATTGTCTCTGAGAGTTAATTATCTAGGATTTACAGCTGGTCTTTTGGCGTGAGGGCTCCTGAGAAATGGGAAGATGGATGGAACACTGCCTTTTCTCCAATCTTAAGAGTCGCCTTAGAGGCCCAGGCTGTCTTAGCCTCTTCCTGTGTAATGTCCTTCATGTAGGAGACACTCCTGTGGTGGTCCCTGGCTCACAATGACCCACCTCAGCCTAACTGTAGCCAAGTGATCAGGATTAGACACTGATCCCAGACTGAGGCAAGTGTTATTTACTGAGAAATCAAACATTAGACCAGAGTTATACAGATGTGAATATATTAGTCAGGAAATACCAGTTGCTGTAACAAATAATCCTCATCTCTCCTTGAGCTTACATAACAGAAATTCGATACCTCTCTCAGATCACAGGGAAGCTGTTTCAGAATGTGGTTCAGAATTTAAACCTGGATTTCACTCAAGTCATTCTGTTCAAACTACTGGGAAATAAAGGGAAGAAGAAAATTGCATGGCAGATTTTTAGAGTCAGTCCTAAAAGTGACGCATACCATTTCTGCTCAATGTCTGTGGGTCATGTGACTGTAATGTAGTACACATGAGCCGGAAATGTAGTACAGCGGGTTCCCAGGCAGAAGAGGAAATGGCTTTGGCAAGTATCTTGCCTATATGCAGCATTAGGAGCTGGTGGTGTAAGTAAGCAGTGTAGCAGGAATCTTAAAAGTTCTTATTGATAAAATCAAACCCGAGGCCAGTTATTGGGGTCAATGCTGGTAGATCAGAGAGACAGAACAAGCCACAGCTATCTCACCTCGCCGGATCCTCAGCTGGTCTTGTCTCCTCAGACTGGAGGCCTCTGAGTCCTCATCCGGAATGGGTCTCAGCTGAATTACTGCTCAAAAGCCTGAATGCTTAACCAGCCAAAATCATCTAGTTTCTGGTCCTCACGCCTAATATATCTTTCTGTTTTCTACCACCACTCCTGGATTAAAGCTGCTTTCTGGGATTAAAGGCGTGTGTCACCATGCTTGGCTATTTCCAATGTGGCCTTGAACTCACAGAGATCCAGAGGGATTTCTGTCTCTGGAATGCTAGGATTAAAGGTGTGAGTGCCACCATTTTCTAGCCTTTGTATCTAGTGGCTGTCTGTTCTCTGACCCCAGATAAATTTATTAGAGTACACAATATTTTGGGGAACACAATACAACCACAAAGCAGTGCTCAGGCAGAGACTAGGTAGATACACATTTTCCATCAATACCAGAATCCATTTTACATTTTACATAGGTATGTAATATAAATTCATAATCTCAGATAGTTCTAAACATTAGAAGGATGACCAACAGCAACTCTCCAAATTTCATTTTGAATATTGCTTTATTAGGCCAGCCTTTTGTTTGTTTATTGTACAATCCAGTCGTCCTTATCAAACAAGATACTAAGAGGCACGGGATAGTTTCGCCAAGGTACGAGTCAGATGGCACCAATCTTCAGTCTGCAACCATCTGTTGATAGTATGTGGAGGGCAGAGCTTATTCCTTGATGTGTGTGTGTTACTTTTTCTGTTGCTGTGATAAAATATCCCAATAAAAGTGTTTAAGGGAAAGAGGACTTATTTTGTCTCTCAGTTTGAGATCACAGTCCATCACGGTGGGGAAGGCCCAGTGACAGGAGCTAGAGGAGGCAGCCGATCACATTGCATCTGCAGTCAAGAAGCAGAAAATGGTGGATGCTTGTGCTCAGTGGGATTTTTCCTTTTTATGTAGGACCCCAGCCCAGGGGATGATGCAACCCACTTTTAGGGTAGATCATCCTACCTTACTTAATCTAGTCAAGATCATCTCTCACAGGCGTGGCCAGGAGCTTGTCTCCCAGATGACTATAAATCCCATCACATTGACAATAAATGTGAACTGTCAGACTTGAAAAATGCTGTGTGTAATTTTTATCCTTCAGAAATGTTTAATTCCTCATGAATATACTTGAAGATTCTTTGAGTGTGCCTTACTCCAAATTTTTTTCCAGATTAGTTAAAGCAAGGTCTGAGTCAGCTATATTTAACAAGAGATGATGCAGAAATGAACATTTCCACAAAGTCCACGAGGAACACAATCCATTTTTAGGATCCTAATTCACTCAACTAATACCTGTTAGTCAACATGTAAATCACCTACAGACTTTGTGCTTATAAAAATGCCTAAATCGTCTTTTTTATACATGATCTTACATTTTTATTGCATTTATTTATTCATTTTGTATGTGTGCGTGTGTGTGTGTGTGTGTGTGTGTGTGTGTGTGTGTATGTGTGTGTGTGTGTATACAGGCATGCACATGCCACAGCATGTGCGTGGATGACTTCTGGGAGGCGGTTCTCTCTGTCCACCATTTGGGCCCCAGTGATTGAGCTGAGGTGGTCAGACTCGGCAGCAAGCACCTTTATTCCCTGAGTCATCTCTCTATCCCTCATGCACGATGTACACACGTGCACAAATCTGTCTGGCCACCGTGAGCATAGGTTGAGTGGGGGGTAGATACTGAGGTAGCTTAGTGAGCCCAAGATGACTTTACATAGTCAGATCTTACGAAGTTTATCTATGTGGAAATATACACCCAAGTGTGTGTACCTCTGTATAGCTGTGTGTGACAGTCAGAACCAGGAATAAGAGCAGAAATGCTTGCTTGGAATGTGTGAGTTTGGCCAGTGTGAGTCGGGGATGGTCCGTCTTACATGTTACAGGTTTAATCAAGCTCAACTATTCTCAGATCTTGAAGCCCCAGACTCATTGAAGGAAGCAGTGCTTTTTTTTATATGATCCACAGAACCAGAAGGCAGTGAAAATAAAGCAACTGGAGAGGAAATCAAACGGGCCGATCTATCCAGGAACCTTGACAATTAAACTCACTTTAAAACAAGAGAATCAGCTGGACGGTGGTGGCACACGCCTTTAACCCCAGCACTCGGGAGGCAGAGCCAGGCGGATCTCTGTGAGTTGGAGGCCAGCCTGGACTGGAGAGGGAGTTCCAGGAAAGGAGCAAAGCTACACAGAGAAACCCTGTCTTGAAAAACCAAAAAAAAAAAAGAGAGAGAGAGAGAGAGAGAGAGAGAGAGAGAGAGAGAGAGAGAGAATCAGCTCTATTGAGATTAATTTTTTACAAACATCTTTCAATTTAAGTAAAAGTAAAATTTATTCCATCTTGCATTTTTTTTCAAGACAGGGTTTCTCTGTGTAGCCCAGGCTGTACTGAAACTTGCTTTGTAGATCAGGCTGGCCTTGAACTCGAAGACCTGCCTGCCTCTGCCTTTCTAGTGCTGCTGGGATCAAAGGCGTGGGCCACCACTGCCTGACTCAGCCATCTTGCATTTAAGAAGTTCTCTTTTTGTTTAGGATAAGCTCTCTGTGCTCCCTTAAACTAACCGCGCCCATAGAAAGAGAAGCAGAAGCATCCTATTTATACTCAAACCTGAAGTTAGACAATGATATTTCTTTCACCACTAATGCTTAATATTGTTCTGAAAATTGTAGTAAATACAATAAGAAGGAGCCATATGTATGAAAAAACGAGGAGGCAAAATTCCTATTATTTCCTGTTAATGTAATTGTCTACTTGGAAAGACCAAAAGAATCAATTGTAATATTATTTGAAGTAGTAAGTGAATTCAGTATGGGAGCTGGTTTCTAAAGATATTGAAGTGAGGTTCTAAAACCACGAGTGGAATAAAGATCGTATGAAGCCAGAATATCCGTGAAAGTTATCTTTTTACTTTTTATTTTATAGCTGTGAGTGTTTTGCCTGCATGTGTGTCTCTGTGCATGTCACGTGCCTGCCTAGGTCAGAAGAGGGTGTCGGATCTCCTCGTACTGGAGTTCCAGGTAGCTGTGAGCTGTCACGTGGGTGCTAGGAATTGAACCTCAGCCCTCTGCAGAAACAGCAATACTCTCGGCTGCTAAGCTGCCTCTCCAGCCCACTTATTTTTTTAAACAATACATTCACTTTATTAAACAGTTGCAGGTCATGGCCTGGGCCAAATGGTGGCTGTCTAGTACCTCCCACCCAGCTCAGTATGACTTCCAAGCCTCTCCTTCTGACTCCAGCAGCTGGAGCACAGCACCCTCTCACACTGGGCCTTTCATGTTATGGATGATGGAGTGCCTGATAGTCTATAAATTCCATGAGCACCTGCGTCCACTGTTCCTTTGAACTGGTCCTGCCCAGCATTCTAGTCACTCTGGCAGCTTGATGGGCTTGCACATGACTCATGTCCAAGGTGGTGGTGATCTGGCAGGAGTACCTTGAAAATTATGAACATTGTCTTGAAGTATAGTATACATATATAAGGGCTGTTCACAGATCTATGTGCTGTATCTATATATGTGTCTATGTATATATATATATATATTATATATTATATATATATATGTATATATATATATGTAATCTGTAGCCCCTAAGAGCTTATATGTAAGAAAGTTTCAGAATCATAGTGATTGCATGTCAAAACCTTGTGTTTGAATATGTTCTTATATGGACATATGTAGTAGAATATTATTTTAAGGTGTGTTACTTTTGTTTATGTTGTATTTGTTTAACTCTGTGAAGCTGTGTTACTGTGTCTGTCTAAACACCTGATGGTCTAATAAAGAACTGGCCAATAACAAGTCAGGAAAAAGGATAGGCAGGGCTGCCAGGCAGAGAGAATAAATAGGAGAAATCTGGAAAAAGAAAAAAAAAAAAAGGAGAGAGAAGCAGCCAGAGAAGGAGGAGGACTCCAGGGGCCAACCTTGAGCAAGCCATGGAGTAAGAGTAAGATTAACAGAAGTAAGAGAATGGGAAAACCCCAAAGACAAAAGATAGATGAGATAATTTAAGATACGGAAAGCTGGTTAGAAACTAGCCAAGCTAAGGCTGGGCATTCATAATTAAGAATAAGCCTTCGTGTGTGATTTATTTGGGAGCTGGGTGGTGCCCCCCCACCAAAAGAGCAAAAACAAACAACAGACATATATCTGCCTAGAGTTAAAAAAAAAGCAATAGATTTCTTATTATCTAGTTAGAAACTATAGTTCTTAGAGCAGTGTTTATAATAATTTATAATCCACTAAACACAAGAAGGAATCGTGTCTTGGTTTAGGTTTCCTTAGAAGCTGACCCTGAGACAGAAAGGTGTTAGGGATGTTTATTGAAGAGTGGTTCCAG
Organism: Peromyscus leucopus; assembly: GCF_004664715.2. Classification (NCBI taxonomy): domain Eukaryota; kingdom Metazoa; phylum Chordata; class Mammalia; order Rodentia; family Cricetidae; genus Peromyscus; species Peromyscus leucopus. The sequence continues at coordinate 9,824,330 of NC_051085.1, forward strand.
GTTCCCCAGTCTAAGAGTGAAGATGGGAAATTCGGATGGGAAGGGAGTCAGCAGAGGCTGCATCGGGCTGCCTTCCTAGGGTTAAATATAGCACCACCCTACTGGGGACTTATGAGTAGATATCGGAGTCGTTCTGACAGAAGGGGGATGAAGTCAGATGCTTACACACTCTTTTAGCCGGGCTTCTCAATGGAACCAGCCCAGTGCACACGCACACACACCACCCAATTTCATATAAGGAGTTGACTTGTGCGGTATGGCACTGAGGAATTGTAGTATCTACACACTTGTGTCAGGAAAGCTGATGCTGTCCCGAGGACTGAGGATGTGAGTCCCAGGGAAGAGCTGAGGACTGATCACCCAGCAAACGCAGTTAAGAAGAAGGGTGAACATCTCCTCTTTCCCCCTTCTTTGTTCTGTTCAGGGACTCAGATGATTGGCTGGTGCCCACCCACATGAGGACAGAAAGATGTTTCATTCTCTCCACTGATTCGGGTGATGTTCTCACCTGGAAACAACCTCACAGGCACACTTAGAAATACCTAATAAGCTGGGCACACAAAATTAACCATCCCACTCATTCAACACCACCGCCATGGAGGATATCACTCCAGATTCCCAGCTTGCCCTGCCAGCAAGTGTGTTCCGGTGGTTAGATACAACCCACCACCATGGAGTCTACACATGAACACACAACACACTGCCCCTAGCCAGCAGGTGTGAATGCCAAAGAACTCGGTGAATCAGTTGTCTCCCGTGTTCACCTGCAAGGAAACAGGATGTGTTTATAAAAACCACACATTTTTTACTGAGAATCATAAATTTAAGAAGAATCAAATGGAAAGATAGATCATGTTCCTGGGAGAGAAGACTTAATAATGTTAAGGTTTCAATTTCCCCCAAATTAAACTATATAAATCAAATGCAATTTCAATTCAAAATCTACTGGGGCCCTTTTTTTTTTCTTTTAAGTGTATCTAGAAGGAAAAGAACCATGAATGGAAAGAGGGAAGACTGAAACCTTCAGATACAGTGGATATCTGCCTTATCAGATGATAAAACAGAATGGCACTAATACAGAAATAAACAGACCCCTAACGGTAACAGTCTTCCAATTGCTAGAATACACCCAAATACTTACAAACATGTCATAAGTTTAATGTAGTATTTCAAATAAGCCATCGATAAAAAGAGTATTAAATAAGAATTATCAGCCGGCCGGTGGTGGCACACGCCTTTAATCCCAGCACTCGGGAGGCAGAGGTAGGCGGATCTCTGTGAGTTCGAGGCCAGCCTGGGCTACCAAGTGAGTTCCAGGAAAGGCGCAAAGCTACACAGAGAAACCCTGTCTCGAAAAACAAAAAAAAAAAAAAAAAAAAAAAAAAAAATTATCAGGATAAAGTAAGTCTTAACACAGGTCATAGAACAAATCCAATGTGAATTTAAGATTGAAATGTAAATAAATGAAATATTAAAGTACAAAATACAAGAAATTGGCCGGGTGTTGGTGGCGCACGCCTTTAATCCCAGCACTCGGGAGGCAGAGGCAGGCGGATCTCTGTGAGTTCGAGGTCAGCCTGGGCTACCAAGTGAGTTCCAGGAAAGGCGCAAAGCTACACAAAGAAACCCTGTCTTGAAAAACCAAAAAAAAAAAAAAAAAAAAAATAGAAGAAAGTGCATATGAATACGTATGACCTCATTGGGTAAGTTCAGCAGAAGCGTGGCATCTCAGTTTACTTTAAAAGGATAGACTTGGAAATATAAATGTGAACACATCTTTGGCCAAGAGCATCACAAAGAAAGCTGAGCAAAAGACAAAATACTAGCCGGGCGATGGTGGCGCACACCTTTAATCCCAGCACTCGGGAGCAAAGGCAGGTGGATCTTTGTGAGTTCGAGGCCAGCCTGGTCTCCAAAGTGAGTTCCAAGAAAGGCGCAAAGCTACGCAGAGAAACCCTGTCTCGAAAAAGCCAAAAAAAAAAAAAAAAAAAAAAAGACAAAATACTAATATACTTAACATTTAAAATGCAGTACATTTAAAATGCATGCAGTCATTTAAAATCAAGAAAAATTTAAAATGCAGGAAAAGCCAAACAGGGAAGTTATTTATCTATTATTCAACAAACATTTCTTCCTAGCCTGTCAGATGGGAAGCACTGTGCTAGGTACTGTGGATAAGCTGCTGAATAAAAGGGCATTCTCTCCAAAATCTTTGAGTATAACAGTATGGTATAATGGGTAAGAAAGAGATATGTGTGTAGCTACAAATGGCTGTAAGCGCTATGGAAAGAACAGTTAAGTTACAGTGACGGAATGTGAAGGAGTGCTTTGAGAGAGGCCAGAAAGCCTCTTTAAAGAGTTTTAAAGGAGCTTGCTAACCTAAGGAGGTAGGAGGAAGTGGGTAGAACCTTCCAAGAGGAAACAGCATGAACAAAGGCCCTGGAGTAGTGAGACAAAGTGATACAAAAGAAGAGAAGCGAGGCCGCTGTGAAGGGAGAGGGCAGATGTGTGAGGTTGAAGAGGACGCAAGAGAGAACATACAAAGCCATCTTGATCAGGAACGCTAGCTTGGAGTTCAGTTTGTTTGTTTATCTATTTGTTTGTTTGTTTTTGAGACAGGGTTTCTCTGTGTAGCTCTGGCTGTCCTGGATCTTGCTCTGTAGACCAGGCTGGCCTTGAACTCACAGAGATCTGCCTGGCTCTGCCTCCCGAGTGCTGGGATTAAAGGCGTGTGCCACCACTGCCTGGCATTGGAGTTCAGTTTATACACTATGGGAAAACAATGGAGAGTTCAGACAGGTGAATACCATCATCGAATTTTACACTAGAAAGTCTAAGGTCTGGAGAGATCTCTCAGTCAACCAAGCACTCAGTCATGCTGTGCAAGCGTGAAGACTTCCATTCAGATCCCCAGCATCCATGCAAAGACCCAGGTATGGTCTTCTGCCTGTCATCCTAGTGTTGGAGATGCAGATGCAGGTAGATCCTGATATAGGCAGATCCTGATATAGGCAGATATAGGTAGATCACTGGCCAGCCAGTCTAACCAAGTGGATGAGCTCAACCATAGGTAAGAGACTCTGTCTCAAAAAGTGAGGGCAAGAATAAACTGAAGAAGATGCCCAATATTAACCTCTGAACTACACACAGGTGCAAATGCACCTGCACACATATGTGTACACACATGAACATATACGCATACAACACACACACACACACACACACACACACACACACACACACACACGTCTGCTATGTAGACCAAAGATTCGAGTGGTGCAAGGATATAAATAGGATGAGCTAGAGCGTTGCTGTGGTGGTCTAGGTTGAGCCAGATGACACTGACGTGGACTGAAGTTTGTAGAGGGTCAAGATGTATGTTGGAAATCGCAAACATTATCATTATGATTTGATAATGAGCAGGAAGGCAAGGTAAGAAAGAAACCCATTGATCTTCGGGTTTCTAACTCAAGTGGCTTTGAAAATAGTGGTGACGTTTTCTAACGAAGCTGAGGGAAAAGCAAGAAGGATCAATGTCCATTTTGGACCCTGTTACACAGGGGATTCCTGAGATAATCCAAGAAGAGATGTCACTGCCATTGAATGTCTGTGTTTCAAGCCCAGGGATTTGGAGGTGTACATATGGTGTCTATCTGGTGATTGAGTCATGGGTGAGTGAACGAGATCACCAAAGGAGAGGCTCCTGCTCTGGGACACAAGGTCGAGAAAATGGGGAGTCTAAGAAGGAACAGGTAGATAGTCAAAAAGGAAAGGAGGAGACACCATCTCGGAAGGCAAGAGTGTTTTAAGAGGAAGTGGCACAGGGTAACAAGATTTCCAAGAGGAGTCCCAGTGAGAACCCAGCATTGATTAGTGTGGCAGAAACCAGAGGCCTCAAACCAGACCAATGACTCTTTGCAGTGAATATTTGCACATAAAGATATATGGATAAAAGGGTTTGCTGCATGACTCACTGGGCCACACTACAGCTTCCATGGTGAGGTGAGGTGCAGGGTGAGATTTTTCCTTTTTTTTTTTTCTCTAAAATTTTATTTTATTGGGGGGGGTATTGCAAGGGCAGAGAGCAGATACAAAGGGACAGAAAATGAATGGGATTGAGATGCATGATGTGAAAGACACAAAGAATAAAAATAAAGTTGAAAAAAAAAAAGCGCTTTGGTCCTGAAGAAGGGTTGGTATTGGCATGTGAACATCAAATTAAAATATGAAAAATAAATATTTTTTTAAATTTATCAAATTAGCCAAACAATCAGCTTTGCTCCAGGGGTGGAGGGTGCACTCTTTCACAGACTGCTATAGAGAGATGATAATGTCGGATCCCATTTCTGCCTCATATTAACCAGTTTGACTCAGCAATTGTCGTCCTGCAAACACCAACTTTACCAAGGACGTAATCATGGACGCATACAAAACAGGGCTGAGTTTTTGTCCCCTTGACAAGCCAAAGAAAGAATGTTGGAAACAAAATGCCCAAACAATAAGAAACTAGTTGTGTCGTGGAATGAATGGGATGTATTGCTTCTTTTTAAACAAGAAGTCGAGGCAGAGGCCAGTGCTGGCATTGGTTCATCTTAGTGGGACCCTCAAGACAGGGCTCTCTTTTCACGCCCACCCCTTCAGAACTCCTCCCTCACGGCTGCGGTATGGCTGCCACCGCCAAGAGCACACATTCACATGCACAGGTGGTGATGGTGGTTGACCTAGGGATGTCCAAGCAAAAAGAGACCTTTCCTTTCCACGCCCCCATGTCCTAGTCTTTCACCAAGACCAAAAACCTCCTCACTAGAAAGATCCCCCTCCCTCTCCTCCTTCTCTTATCTTTCCCTTCCCCCCTTCCTCCTCTCTCTCTCCCTTCTCCTCCCTCCCTCTTCCTCTCCCTGGCTCCACTTTGCTTCCCATCTCCACAGCAACTTTCTTGCTATTAAAGTTTCTTGCTAGATACCTGAACAGAACAGGGGTGGAGGATGCTGGGGATGCCCCTAGCCCCCGATTCCCCGGGCAGCCTCCTCCTGACCTCCAGCTCATCTCCTCTCCCGTGATTCCCTGTCTCTTCTGGGCTTCTGTTTATTCTGTTATCCTGCCAACTTTCTCATAACTTCTGATGGGAGCCCCACAGGAAGGATGGCCTAGTCTCCATCCTGAACATATTTATTCCCTGAGTAAGGTAAAGGAAAATAATAATAATAAAACAAATAGAAAACAACAAAAACAAAACTGCTTATATCTGCTTATTTCCTCCCAGAGTTAAAAAAAAAAAGAAAAGAAAAGAAAAGAAAAGAAAAGAAAAGAAAAGAAAAGGAAAGGAAAGAAAGAAAAGAAAAAGACCAGTAAAGCTGAATGGTGAACGGGTGTTCGGCACTTGCAGCCAAGCTGCCCACATTTCAGTACATTGACATTCATTAAAACTTACATATTGATTACATGCACCAGAAATATGAAAGGCCCCAGCACGACACTATTGCAGAAATGATGATACGCATGACCTCAGCAAGCATGAGGCCATATTTGCTCCAACCAGCAAAGTTAAAAGGGCGACTCCCGTGATTCTGGGTCGCTCTTGTTAGCATGAAGCCATCATACATGTACCCAATTATTGGTCCACGTTGAATATGCCTCTTCCTGTCCGCGGTGCCCAGTGTTTTCATCTTTCCCAGCATCATTGTCTTGGAATTCTGCCGACATTTCTGGTAAATCTTTTAAGAGTCAGGATCGCTCCCGGTTCTGTTCTTTTGAAATCTATTAAGAAGGCTTCCTCTCTGCTCACCCGTGGTGTGTGCTCTTTCATTCTTTGTGTTCCCAGAGCTATTTCCACTGTGTCTTTCAAGTCACACAATGCAGCGACGAGGAGAGGGGAAACCGGCTGTGAATTTTGAAGATTGGAAAATTGGGTCTGTGCCAGAAGGTATGAGCCTGCTTCCCCCTTTGCTCATCTGTGGGCTCCGATCCCTGGAGGACCGGAAAGACAGGGCTGGAAAACAAAACAAAACCAGGAGAGGAATCTTGTGGGCAGAAGAAGCAGAGGAACACACTCACTTTTAGAGTATGAGATGGGAATTCTCTCCGACAGCAGATCCCCGAACATCTACGTAAGTGGGGCGCAACAATGTGTTGCGAGCATTTTTGAAAAGAAATGTTCTTATTATTTTACCTGCAAACCTGATTCGTTCTCGTTTTCTTAGCCTGTGGTATCATCCTCCTTAGATCTAGCCTGGCTCATCTTCAGGCGGGAGGACGGTGGGTACCTATTTAGCAGGATACTCATTGGAACAGGGCAGCCCCAGGATGCCTCTCTAGCTGAGGAGCAGGGTCTCCCACCGGAAGAAAACAAACTTCTAGAGAAGACCCTAGGGAAGTAGGGAGACCTCCATAAGGACTTGGGTTTTCAAAGCTACTCTTCCCTTTTGAAGCAGAGGGAGAGGAGGATCAGAGGGTGGAAGTTCCTTTACAGCATTTCTAAACCGGCTTAGGACTCCATCCCTGCTGAAGCATCTTGCGGTATACAGTTAGCGGACTGTTTGGTTAATTCAATGGGGCAGGCTAATCATTTAGATTTAAACACAAAGCCGTGACTTGGGTAGCAGAGAAGACAGCTGATCCTAGCCACCTGTTCCCAGGAAAAGTGAGGGGACTTTTACTCACACATGCCTGGCAGAAAGCCTGGCAAGGTACCCAGTTAAATGCCTCTGGAGGTTGATCTTCGGACAGTGATGACTTGGAGGGAGCTTGTCTTTTGCTCTCTCTCCCACCCCCGGGCCCCTGCCTCCTGGGCTCCAGGCTGCATTTTCGTCTCCACCCTCCAGGGCTTCTTGTCCTTGTCCTTGCTGAGACAGGTCCTGCTTGGGATGATTTCCTCTCTAGATCCCTGACTTTATTCTCACTACTTTTCTTATCTGTATGTTCCTCAACTTCAAAGAGTGGCCTGTCCCTAGTTTGGCTTCAGTCTTCTCGCCTCCTTTACAATTTCATCAATCCATTCGAGTTTCTCTTGAGCAGAGCCCCTACTTGCTGTTTACAACCCAGAGCTGACTGCTTTTACGTAGGCGCTAATGACCACTGAAATGAAATCCAGATTTTTTTAAAAAACTTATTAGGCATTCCATCTCCAACCAACATATTGAAAATTGGACTGCTTCTTTCTCCTTGGAAGCTGGTGGCTCCATTTACTTAGTCACCCAGGTCAGCAACTTGGGAGCATTTCAAGTCTTGACGTATACATCTAACTTGTCACCTAGATTAGTTGTCTCTTCCTCAACAGGACTCAGATCTGTCCTCAATGCTCCCATCCCTAATGTGTCCACCTGAATTTAGATCTATATAATTTCCTGCCTAATCTCCCTGACTTTATAGCTACCCTCTTATTTTCTCCCATTTTCTACAATACCATCATGATCATGCCATTTGTCCATTCAGAAACCTGTTCCAGGCTGGAGAGATGGCTCAGAGGTTATGAATACATAATCTCTTGGAGAGGCCACAGGTTCTGTTCCTAGCACCCATATTGAGTGCTCACCACCTCCTGGAGCTCCAACTCCAGGGGCACCTCCACAGGCACCAACATTCGCTCACTTGTAGCACACACACACACACATGCACACACACATGCACACACACGCGCGTGCGCGCACACGTACACATACACACAATTAAAAAAATAATCACAAATCTTAAAAAAAATTGGTGTCTGGGGTTTTTGTTTGTTTGCTTGTGGGCATCCCAACTCCTTAGCATGACATACGAAGAAAATGTTATGTCATGAAATGTCCCCTACAGGTTCATATGTTTAAACACTTGGTCTCTAACTGGTCTCTAACTATTTGGAAGGTTGCAGTTTTGGAGGTGACTTGCAAGAAGGCAGGCTTTGAGGGTGATAGTGTGGCCCAGTTTCTTGGCTTTTTGATTCACTCAGATGCTACACGCAGTCAGTCACCTCCTGTTCCCAATGCCACGGAACTATGATGTTATACCTTCCCCACAACGACGGTCTGCATCCCCTTCAATCTGCAAGCTAAAATCCAAGTATTAGTTACATGTTTGTTTGTTGTGATAAAAAAAATAAATAGATAGAGAAAAAAATAAACTTAGGGGAGGAAAGATTGGTTTTGACTCTGGCCCAGGGCATCATGGTGAAGTCAGGGCAGTGGTGCCTAAAGCGGCTGGCCACATTGTATCAGCAGCCAGGAATCCGAGATGAAGTCAAGTAACCAGATTACTTGCTCCTTTCCATTAGCCCAGGATCCTAGTCCATAGGTTGGTGCTCCCCACATGGGATCTTCCCATCTCAATATACCTAGCCGAGATAACCTGCACATCATCATACTCAGAGGCTAACTGAGTGTAGATAAATCTTTCGTGGGCATGTCCTAAGGCTTGTGTCCTAGACAACCTATTGACAATTGCTACAATCATCACATCTCTCTTCCCTAAGTTACTTCTCCCAGGTAAATGAGAAAAGTAACTGATATGGAAAAAACGCTAGACACATGGAACAGATTGTGTTCTTTCCCAGCAGGTGTATGGTCTATTCCGAACCTTTATAGATAAACGAGTCCCTTGAGCAAGCTGACTGTTCTGTCTTTGTGTACATCCTTCTCTTCTCAGCTGTCTAGTCCTCACTTTTCTCTAAAATAACTCACCAGGAAGCCTTGGTACCCCGCTGTGGATGCAACACCCTGAGAGCTCTCCCCCTCCTGCTTTTTTAAGGTCTTATTGTACTAGGGACTCTCACTGGGAACACCATCCCAATGAATGGGTGTTCATTGAGCGAACTGACTAATAAATGGTGAATGAAACCTCCCAATTAATTTTAGAATCATAAAGCGGTGATTCTAAAAGGAACCTTCTTTCCTTTCCCAGGCAGATTTAGAGTTTATTAAAAGAGATTTAATACAGGTTTTAAGGCACAAAGGTTGAAAGAAAGAGGCACCCTTGGAGAAAATAAGATATCCCCAAGATCATGGGGGTGAAGGGGACTTCTGAAAGGGATTTTATTGAATATCGAATTTACAGATGAAGAAGTCAAAATTAGTAAGTAGATCTCCGTAGTCCTGCGCCTTCTCTTTTTCACACTTTCTGAAATGTGTATTTCTATATTTCCTATTTTGTGAAACTGAAGTGTGTTCATTCATTAGGAAGGTTTAACTGTGAAGTGATGAAAGTCTTTAAGTGTACTAACCCAGCAACTGTCACAGGAGATGCGTTCTCCGGGGCTCCCCTGGGCACAGCTCACAGGAATTCGTCTACAGATGCACAGCCTCTGCCCCCCCCCCACTCCACTGTTCAGTATCCTGCCTTTATTCGATACAGTTGCCATGTAAACGCTCCTTAAAGAGGACAGGTGACAAGTATCTCAGGTACATTTTGGTTGTCTTTTCCCTTTTCCTTGTAGTCTTTTGATGCTAATCAGCATCAGCATCCAGAGGGAAAGGATAGGCATGGAGTTGGTAGACACATTGGTGACCAGCCGAAAACTACAATATAGGTTATAGGGCGGATATGTAAGAAGAAACAAAAATAAATGGCACACACACAGCTTGGAACAATGACAGGAAAGCAAGGATGTGGTGATTTCTCAGTAATTAAGAGATACTAAGCCGGGCAGTGGTGGCGCATGCCTTTAATCCCAGCACTCGGGAGGCAGAGCCAGGCGGATCTCTGTGAGTTCGAGGCAGCCGGGCTACAAGTGAGTTCAGAAAGGCGCAAAGCTACACAGAGAAACCCTGTCTCGAAAAAAAAAAAAAAAAAAAAAAAAAAAAAAAAAGATACTAAAAAAAAAAGAGGGGGGAGGTGGTTTTGGTTTTGACCATATTGCATGTGTACAAAGAAACTAAAACAGGGAAAAGGTGAAATAGGAAAAAATACAAAATACCAAAACGGTGTTGGTAAGTAGGCTCATCAAGAAAAGTAAGAAATTAAGTCGCTACAACGATTGAACGCAGGGGGTCGGGCGTGACTTTAAAAGTATCACAGGTATGATTAGCTCAAGAGCTTTCATAGCCACCCATCGAGGAAGATGCCATGCTTCACTCTGAGCGTCAAGCGAGCAGCCCTGAAAGAGACAGGCCAGAGCCCCTTCGGGCTCAAACTATTCTTCCAAAGGTGTGCATTGTGGTGAGCTTCCTGGAGATGCAATTCACAGGCTAGATTATTTTCTCGTGTAAAGACTGTACTTTAGTGATTTATAGTATATTCAGAATTGCATAGTTGTCGCCAAGATATAATTTTTGGAACATTTTTGTCAATTCCCACTTCCCTCCCTCCCCATGCCCATTAGCTGTCACTGCTTGCCATTTCTCCCCGTTGTCCCAGCAAGCACTAAATTACTTCCCATGTCCATGCCATATAAATGGCCACATTTTGTGTGGCCTTTGTGTTGTGTTCCTTTCCATTTGTCATGTTTTCAGTACTGTTGTATTAGAGCTTAGTTCCTTTTTAAAGCCGAGTACTGATCCATGTGTACCAGATTTTATGTATTTATTCATTGTACGATGGCCATTTGGATTGTTTCTATTTTTGAACACTAATGTGTCAGGTGCTATGAAAATTCACGTGCAAGTTTGTGTGTGAAAGACACACTTTTTTTTTTTTTAAATAGTCATTTTCAGAAATGTCCTGATGGCCGCTCCTGCAGAGGACTGGCCCATGAAGTAAGTTCTCAGTGAAACAATGTTGCATTCTACGGTTCAATACACTTGGTCGCCCCTACACTTCCGTGCCCTGTTAGAGTCACATTACCCAACAGAGACACGTAGAAACCTTGTTCCAAGGAAACCTGTTTAACTTTCCTGTCCAGTATTCCTCCAACTTCTGCAAGGCTGGCGCCTCCTTCCACAGAGCAGCGTCGACATTCTGAGGGACCGGTTTGCTGTGAAACACATTTTGAGAAATGCTACCTCAAATATTGAGCAAGAGAGCCTTTCAGGAGAGAGGCAGAATGGAATCATTCCAAATGCTTCCTTCCCTTAATCCGATCCAGCATCTTTGCATATGAAATGCACATTATAATAATAGCACTAACATTATGGCCCCGTTTCTATTTTGGGCTGGGGAAAATAGGTTAAAATCTTCCCTTTAAATATGCCTCTTTTTTGGTTTAAAAAAAAAAAGTAACCACTAGGTTGCTCTGGCAGTATTTTCATCTGTCACAGAACACATCTGTCAGCCACTGGTGAGGGCCAGAATCACATTTCCTTTAGGGTGTGGTTCACCCTGTCCTCATCTCTGTGACTTTCCTAGAACCTAGCCGAGGGTTTGGCACACAGTTAGGCACCCAAACTGCTGATGAAGAAATGGGCGTGGATCATAGATTTGGGACTGTATAATTTGGCACAAATAATATTGCGGACCCCTCCCACATATTTGTAGAAAAAAAAAAAAAAAAAGACTCATGAACCCGGAAGCGCTAAGTGACCTGCTTAAGGTCTCAACGAGGCAACCCAGCCAGGCTCAACTTGTGCTCCTCTGCTTTATAACATTGCATTCTGACATGTTCAGCTTAAGGTTGGAAACTCATTTCTTTTCATCTAAATTTCAAATGAAAATTTTAAAATTAAGCTTTTTTTTTTTTTTTTTTCCAAGAGAACTGGGCTTGAGTTGTGCTAAAGGGAATTAATGCCAAGAAAGCAAGGGCTGGGGTTCTTTCCTTGGAATGTTCGAAGCTGGGGAAGAACGCGAGCTCTGGGCCCTGTCTTTGGGTGCGGAAGCGGCAGTGGAAGTCTCTGCAGTGAAGAGCTAAGAGAATGACGGGGCCAAGCGCTGAAAACTCGGGGGGCAAACATCGCGTGGCACCATGCCCTGCTGCCGCCGCCGCCGCGCATCTCATTTTCAGCCTTCCTTATTTGCACACCCAGTTTCTGGAGTGACAAAACTGTCACCAAAAAAAAAAAAAGGGGGGGGAGATCTAATAGCAGCCGTTGATAGAGAGCTTGAGCAGATGGGCATATTGCTTTCTTCTTTGTGAGTGGACCGGGTCCCTGTACTGTAGCCCTCAATGAGATGGACAGCTGCAGTGGGGAGGTGGGGGTGGAGGTGGAAGAGGTGGGGGTGGGGTGGGGGATGGGTGGGGGAATATGTGCTATCTGTGTAGTATGGCAGTCTGTGTTCAAAATGAACTAGACACTCCCAAGGAATGAAAAGTCCACTTAAATGATTCACTGGTCATAAGATTACACTTAAAAAAAATAATAATAGGACTTGGTTTCAACTTTGTATAGAAGGATGTTGTCCTATTTGAAATTAAGTGTGACCTCAGAGCTAATGATGCAGTTGGGTGGTAGAGCGCTTGCCTAGCGTGGAAGAGGTCCTGGTTTCATCGCCAGCGCTGCCCGGAAAAGCATAAGGAAATGAAGTATACACCCAGGAATCTCTGTTCACCTCTTCATCTCCTGGCCATTTTATGTATTATTTTGGTGTTCTTGGAGATGGCAAATTCCAAATCAGCACATTTTCGTACATCAGTTACGAAGGTGCCGAACAGGTCGTCTGGGTCCTTTCTTGCCTCTCCCCTCCACCAGCGCCCTGGGCCTGTTTTCCTGAATTAGAACATGCATCAATCCCCAGCCTTTCACCCCCACTGCCCTGACAAGCCAGGGTTCTTCCCCGGTGCTGAATTTGATAGTAGCACATGGTACTGTCTTAATACCCCATTTGGATAATAATAATAATAGCACTTCTCACTAACACTACCATGGTGCTGACCTCAGTGTCCAATATAAATTCTTTCTGAATAGAACGGAACACCTAAAATAGAAGTTCCTTCTCTGGGAATGGGATCAAGTGTGAAAAGTGATTTTTTTTTTTCCCTACCATTTGTTTGCAGAAACCTGCCAGGAAGGGGCCTGTGGACTGTTAAGTCAGGGACCACTACTATCCATGTGGGGAGGAATACTCTCCTTCCTGGCACCTTCCCCGTTGATCTAGGCCCATCTGGGAGAGGAAAGGAATTTGGTCCCCAGAGTACAATTTGCAGGTTGGCCTAAAAACTAGGCCACTTAACCCCTTGCATCTGGCCTGCTTTGCCACTTCTGCACATTTGCTCAGCGGGGAGTCCTATCTGATTTGGCTTCCCCTTGCAAGATAATCTTCTTTTTTTGTTTCACTACCCCCCTCCTCCTCCACAGGACCGATATCGGTAGAACAAGCTTTGACACATGATCCAGCCACTCAATCAGGATAATATGCTTCCTGCTTCAGGCTTGTAACTGTGGGGAGGACCACTGGGTTTGGACTTGGGTGGTTTGCTCTTGGGCAGCTTGCTCATCAGCTGTTTGCCTTCTCCAAGTCAGTTACCTTCCGGGGACTTCTGTGTTTCTATAAGGGATTTCCAAGTTGGGTAAACACTACCCACAACAAATCAACTCACTGAATCGTTAGGAGAATGATAATAAAAAGCAACACACTTAAAGCATTTTACAAATATTCCAAAGAGGCACACAATTTGCAGCAGACACTGGGTTTGTTGCCCAAATCTTTTGACTATAGTCCTACACATTTAACGAAGAGATCTGTGGTATCTTAGTGTGCTTTCTAGTAATAAGATTAAACACTATGGCCAAAACCAACTTGGGGAGGAAAGGATTGAGTTCATCTTACAGCTTATAGTTCATCATGAAGGAAAGTGAAGGCAGGAACTCAAAGCAGGAAAGCAGAGGCAGGAACTGAAGGAGAAACTAAGGAAGAACACTGCTTTCTCACTTACACCCCATGTAGCCAGTTGCCTCGACTTACAAGATCACCGTCTGCTCCGAATGCTGGATAAGGCGTGCGCCACCAACGCCCGGCAGCCTGCTTTCTTAAAGAACCCAGGGCCACCAGCCTGGGGATGGCACCACTCTCCGTGGGCTGGGCCCTCCCCCATCAATCATTCATCAAGAAAATGCCCCACAGATTTGCCTATAGACCAACCAGATGGAAGCTGTGTGTTTCAGTTGAGGTTCCCTCTTCCCAGATGACCCAAGCTTGTGTCTGGTTGACAAAAAACTAACTAGCATATGTAGCAAGTAACAGTTTTCCTGATGGATGAAACAGACTCTTGGAGGCACACACAACATACCCCCGGACAGTTAAGGCAGTAAGGCAAGAGTTGGAGGTTGGAGAAAGTGATGCCTGCTTCTCATCACTCTGGGTTGGGGCTAAAAAAAAAAAAACTAAGGAAATCGTGAGTGGGCTTGGCTGGGGCTTCTGAGGGCCCTTAGACTTTGGAAACCTATATGTAGCAGTCATCTTTCAGAATCGGTCTTTAACCCAAAATTCATTCCTTTCCTTTTGAATAGACTATTGAAGTCAACACTTTTAAACAAGATGCTGGCTTGGCCTGCAGGAACCCTCATTGCCTGTTTTCTAGATGAGGAAGGACAGTCTTGGATCTGACTGGGACTATAATACAGGGTGTCCTTCTAAATTGGTTTCCACTTTACCAGCGAGATAAACCTTGCACTGCAGATTCTTGTCGTCGATCCCATGATGAGTAGACTCTTCTAACACATACTATGGCTGAACTCAATTAGATTAACATTTGAAAGCAAAACCTGCAAGACCATAGTCACTCTATATTCTAGTCAATTTTAGTTCTGTCTGTTCTTCCTAATTTAATCAGAAATGCATGAGTCCAAGTGCCAGAGCTGAAATGAAAATGTATGTGTTCCATCCTGTCTTTTTATGGATGGGAACGTCTAAGTGAGCTGCTGGTACAGAGCCCAGGCCTCTGACTCCCAGTGCTGAGTTTTAGACCTGCTGAGGCTAAGTACATGGGCTGCTTCCTCTCCAGAAACTTGTTATACAAGAAAGGATGGATGCATGCAGTAAAACATCTCCAAGAAGTGTTTCATGGAAAACAAAACCCTGGTCTTTCCTAGAAAAGAGCATGCTTGGTTTTTCTCTTTTCAACCTAAAAACCAAACAATCTGCAGTATACTGGGAGAACTCAGAGCCTACAGCTCAGGCCAGTTATACAGAACCATTTCTTCCAGGCCCTTTGGTGGTCTCTAGTCTGATGTCCTCATCACTTACTTTAGCTTGATCTGATGAGCCGGCTCAGATCCCCTAGAAAGTAAACAGGCTGTAAATCCCAAACAAATAAAACTACTGGGGCCTCTGTAAGCCTGCCTTTGGGCTCCTGTCAGGATAGTGATCTGTAGCCCTGTCTCTCAACTTCCTGCTAAGGACTGCAGCCAGTGACTCCCAGAGGACTCCCGAAGCTCTGGCTTACATCTCCTTGACAGCTGTGCATCACCAGACAAGCAGTGTTCCAATTTGCCTTTCTCTAAAGGTGAAATGGGTGCAGACAGATATTGGACTCATTAGAATATATTTTGCATTAATTTGGTCAGGCTTCCAACCTTCTGTCCTCTTAACGCATAGGAGGTTGGACAAAATACTGCTGGAAGTTGTGAGAATTATCCCCCAAATATTGTGAGACTGAAAAAAAAAATCCCCCCACCTAACCACTCTTTGTTAATCTAGTTCCCCTGTGAGCATCAAAGGACTGAAGTAATACTTGAATTTCTACTGGCCAGTGTTTCCAAATCTGTCACACAGTGGAACAAACTGGGAGGCCTTCGAAACAGGATGCTGACTCCTCTCCAGATATGGTGATCAGTGGCCTGGGCATGGGGTCCAAGGATGTTAAAGTGAAGCCAGCGTTGAGAACCATTTTTCTAACTGTGGCTTCAGTCAGTCCTAGCTTTTCTACAGCATGTTGCCATTGTGTGGGTCTCTGGCATCATCGACTCTGTCGTGGAACATGGAGATAGCTTCCTAACTGACTTCCCTGACCCCTGTCCCTTCTGAGCTCTTTGTCTGGGACGGTTTCTCCATTTATAACACGAGTTTGGCTTCTTAATTTTTTTTTGGCCTCATGTGCCAAAGTGTCCCTCTCTGCCTTATGCAAATCCTCTCCATTTGCATAATGGCAATCACCGGATTGATTAAGGAGCTGCCGTGTGTCAAGCTTTGCAGCAGACATAAATACAGGGTTTCATTTGATCCTCACAGCCACCGCAGAGGTAGGTGGTAGCGTTATCCCCAAGTCACAGGGAGGAGATTGAGATGTCCAGAAGTGAAGTCAATTGCCCTGTCTTAGAGACAGTGTGTGCCGGAGGCAGAATGCAGGTCTATCTGTGCTCTTCACCGGTCCAGTGTTTTAGTCAAAGACAGAAGATGCATGCTTAGGTTTGTAGCCTCTCCTTTCAGAGACCTTACTAAAATATCTGGAAGGATAAAAAGAGGCTTCTACTTGCAAGTATAAAGAGGGTAGGAGAGGGGACACCAGTTGAAATACTTCAAAAGACAGAAAAGGGATGGAGAGGTGTCTTGCATAACCATCCAGGGTGCCTGCATGTCTTACAGGACTCGTGGAACGAGAGAGGAGAGAGTGAGTTAATCCTGGAGAATCCTGGAGAAGCTCACCAACAAGGTGGGCTAGTGCCGCTGAGAGCGTGGGAGGCTGAGTCCATGGGGAGTAGTGGATCCACCTTGCGTGGAACTGGGACATAGAACACTGGGGCAGATACATGATTACCCCTGGGCAGCAGGCAGATGTGTTGTTCTGAGAAATGGTTGAGAAGAAGGGCAGGATTTGGAGACCACATGCACTGCATCATGGGAGCTAGGTGGGTGGGGGGAGGGGAAAGAAGGGTGGGAGGGGGTTATATATTGAGATGTAACTCAGCTCCTAGCAAGCTTGCCCAGCATGCACCAGCCCCTGAGTTCAATCCACAGAGCCCCAGAAAACCAGTGTGGTGACACATGCTTATAATCCCAGCACTCTGGAGTCAGAAGCAAGATGTTTGGCTTTTAAGGGCATTCTCGGCTATGTTGTGAGTTCAAGGCCACCCAGGCCATACATAGACGCTGACTGGGGTGAAGGGGAGAAGAAGAAAAGAGAACGAGTGGTCAGATTGACCTGTGGGTGCCTTTCACTCCACACTCCTAGGGTGAGTGAGACTTTCAGAGAGAACAGAGGATCTACGGAAGAAGCCAGTGTCTTCCTGGAAGAGAGCAGTGAGCTACTGCTGTGTGACAAAACTTTCCCCTGGGACACACTACACAATGTCTGCTCGTCCCAGATAGAGAGCCCTACGACAGACCGAAAGTATGGCTATAATCAAAGTCCAATTTGGTGAACTGATGAGTTTTATTGGGTGTTGTTTACAGGAATGTAGGTGAGGGGTTATTTGTAGGAGCAGGAACGACTCAAAGACAGCTGCATTACCAAGGCCTACCCCAGCACAGGTGACAGTTCACAACAGCTGGGAACCTGGATGTAGATGAACAGTCTTATTAAATAAGAAACGCAGAGCCAAACGCAGAGTTAAAAGCCCAAGAGGTCAGAGCAGTAGCTGAGAGCTGAGACTTGAAACCGCCTTCTTACCCTTCCTGCCGCTGCTGTCCTTAAATCCAACCAGTGTGCCACCACAACTGGCCGAGTGTAGCTCGGGCCTGAGCCGGGGCCCGCAAGGCCACAGTCAAGTGGCTTCTTCATGAATTCGTACCACGAACATTGGG
Organism: Peromyscus leucopus; assembly: GCF_004664715.2. Taxonomy (NCBI): domain Eukaryota; kingdom Metazoa; phylum Chordata; class Mammalia; order Rodentia; family Cricetidae; genus Peromyscus; species Peromyscus leucopus. The sequence continues at coordinate 9,841,850 of NC_051085.1, forward strand.
CACCAGATGTAGCAGGAATCTTAACAGGTCTTACTAATAAAATCAAACGTGGAGCCAGATATTGGGGTGAAACACTGAAAGATCAGAGAAGCAGAACAAGTCACAGCTACCTCACTTCAACAATTCCTCAGCTGATCCTGTTTTCTCAGACTGGAAGCTTCTGGTCTTGGCTGAACTGTGCTGCTAAAAGCCTAAAAGCTTAGCCAGCCTAGCTCCTGGTCCTCACGTCTTATGTACCTTTCTGCTTCCTACCATCACTTTCTGGGATTACAGGCACGAGTCACCATGCTTGGCTGTTTCCAGTGTGGCCTTGAACTCACAGAGATCTAGGTGGGTCTTTGCCTCTGGAATGCTAGGATTAAAGGTGTGTGCGCCACACCATTTTCTGGCCTCTATATCGAGTGGCTTTTCTGTTCTCTGACCCCAGATAAGTTTATTAGTGTACACAATATTTTGGGGAACACAATATCACCACACCTGGAGCACACTGCACAGCCTGCAGGCAGCTCAACAGGTTGGAGAGTGTCCTTTCCAAGTGACTCAGTTGGTCTAAACTTCTTCCAGGCAGCTGGTCGGGTCTCAGAGTCTTCTCTGCAACTTGGCTTTGCTGTTCTGAGAGGGGCGTTCGGCTTGTGTGGCTTACTTTGTCAGGAAGGGGCCTAGTGAATCTGGTCAGTTTCAGGAACTTCCTGAAGCCATTTTGAGTCATACCTTTTTGCTCAAGGAGCTTCCTGGGAGATGGAATGTTTCAATCTTAGTGTTTCAATTTTGGAAACCGTTACACAACAGCTACACATTTTGGAGTTCTCTGAAAGATAGTTTCTTTGCTAATCACCCCATGCATGATGTGGGCTGAGGGAGCACGGGTCTGTGCTGGTTTCCTCTTGCTGCTGAGGAAAGTTACCACAAACAGAGAGGCCTCACATAATACAAACGAGGTGCTTGTCAATTCTTTGAATCAGAAGGGAGACAGATCTACTGGGCTGGCTTCCAAGTCTTAGCAGGACCATGGTCTTTTCTGGAGACTTCAGGGGGACTCACATCTGTACCTTTCTCCAGATTCCTTGGCTGCATTCACTGGCTGAAGGTCTCCTCCCTTCATTCCCAAGCCAGCAATAGCTATTAAGTCTTCACACAGCCTTCCTTCGGCTCCTTTTCTGTCTTCTTCGCCCTTGGAAGGACCCTTGAGGCCATGTTGAACCTTGGATGATCCCAGTCACTCTCCGTAATAAAGACAACTGATTTACAGCCTGGTTCCTCCTGGCATCTTACTCTTTGCTGTGCCCTTTGATATACTCATAGGTTCTGGACATGAAGGTGTGGACGTCTTTGAGATGGGTTGTTAGTCTGTCTTCCACACTTTCCTAACATGAAACAGTAAGAACAAAAACAAGGGAAGCCTTGAGAACTTGCAATAGCTTAAGAGAGGTCTCAGGAGACAAAGTGACAGAATTTACTGTGGAGTCCCGCAATAGACAGAAGGCAGCAAGCAAAACCCTGGAGAGCTCGGCAAAATAAGGGTTGGACAGAGGATATATCCATGTACACTCATTAATTATGACAAGGTACAATATTGGTAAAATGTTAATACCATTCATTTACTTTATAAGTAACTAATAGGTAGACAGGATGTGTCATATAAAGAAACCTCATTACTTCCTTAGACATTTTCTAGAAACCTAAAATAAAGGAGTTATTCTTCAGAACAGGAAAAGAAAGCTTGTGCCTAGGGTTAGAGTAGAAATAACAGTGTAAGAGAAGTTTCTCATGACCTTCTTGGATATTAGATCATTTAAAAACATGGGCATGTATTATTCTATTAAAATACCTAAAAAGAAAAGAATATGAGTGTAGGGAACCTCGGAGTTGGCTCAAGATACCCCAAGACCAAATTCTCAGCACAAAGGAGATTTATCTGTCCCAGGGAGACAGAGGATGAGGGAGAAGGGGAAGAGAACAAGAGAGAGGGGGAAGGGGTATTTGTCTGGGAGGGACAAAGGGCTGCCTCTGGATAGAGAGGAGACAGACGAGGCCCATAGGATGATGACATTTTATAAAGGTACAAGGGGAAACCCCTTGTTAGGATGAGGTGTTTAATTTTAATTGAGCATGTTAATTAGGGTAGCTAAAGGGGGATTTTGATTTCTGGACTTCATTTTGGTAGCTGGACCTTGGTAGTCAGCCTAGGAGGAGGAAGTGGCCAAATAAGGGAATAGGCTGGCTTCAGGAATGTAATCTAGCAGTTCTTAGCAAAGCAGAGGGAATGGAGGAGAAGGGTAAGACCCTCCAGAGCCATGCTCGCCATGCTTGGGCTGGCCAGAGTCCCTCCAGTGGGTAGGTAGGTTGTCTTCTGTACTTGTTCTTGTAATGTGACTTCTCATTTCCACCAGCAATTTTTTCTCAAGTCTTTAAGACCTAGGTCTAGCTGAGCTTGGTGATAAACTTATCATCCTAACACTGAAGCAAGAGCATCCTAAGTTTGAGGACACCTGGGCTATACATTGAGACGTGTGTGTGTGTGTGTGTGTGTGTGTGTGTGTGTGTGTCTGTCTGTCTAGAGCAAAAGCAAGAAGACCTTGTGGGGTCTGTGCCAACTCCTCCAAACATATTTAGTGACCTGCCCCCACTTTAGGGATCCTTCCATCTGCTCTTATCATTATGAATATGTCACATGGCATCATTATTGGGTGTTCAGTGTCTGCCTCCTGGAGCAGAATGTGATGAACTCTTTGAAGGCAAACACTGTCTGATTCATCTTAATGTCCCCAAAGATGATGCAGGACCTGCCTCATAACAGATGACTAACAAGTTATGCTGGCATGATGATTGAAGAAATGAGTCGGTAGATGAATGAATGAATGAATCCATGAGGGAGACAACCCAGAGGAGAACCGAGGGTTCATTCAGCATTCTTGACCACCATGGGTTTCGCAAAGGTGGCTGCACTTTTCTTGTTAACTGCAAATGTTATGAACACGAGATCAGATCAAGACCTGGTTTTGCACACGCAGAGGGAAGATAAGCTGGTGCCTAAATACTGGACTTGTCTGCAAAAGAGATCTATGAATGTAATGTGCCCTAAAAACAAACTAGTTGAGAGATATCTGTGAGTAAACAGGCGGAACTGGAAGTATAGTTCAGTGCCTGTCTAGTATGTGCAAGGCCTGGGCTCAAACCCCAGGTACACAAAACCTCAAAACAAAAACAAAACCCCACAGTAGCTGCAACTAACAACACTGCTACTGGGGAAATATGTTACTTTATCTACTGAGAGGGTAGGACAAGTAACTTGTGGGAAAGATTGATTGATATAAAATACATATTTAAGACAAGGACACAATTAAATGTGATGAGTCAGTCTAGTGTAGAACACAGAAGATCCAAACAGAAAGTAGCCCTGGATAGCAGGGTGTTATTCATTTATTTATTTATTGGTTTGTTTGTCTTTGTTTGTTTGTTTGAGACAGGGTCTCACTGTGTAGCTCTAACGGACCTGGAACTCTCTATATAAACTGGGCTGGCCTCGAACTCACAGAGATCTGCCTGCCTCTCCCCGTGAGGTACTGAGATTAAAGGCGTGTGCCACCATCCCCTGCTAAGCAGTGTTTTTTAAACCCCACTCTACCCAATCATATTTCTATAGTGTCTGGTGCTTCTTGGAGAATAAAATTCGAAGTCTTCACCATGCTCTTCAAAAGCATCTACGATGGGCTCACCTTCTTCCTATCATCGGGTTTCTTGAAGGCTGCTCTTCCTTTCTTGGCCCAGGGAGCCTGAGGTTTTCTCCCTCTTCCTGACCTGCTCTTCCCTGATCTTTGTCTCAGCTCAAATGTCCCTCCTCGGGGAGATGCCCCCAAGCCATCTTCTCTAAAATAGCACCACCTTCAAGTTACTCCTTACATCACCCGGTGTCCTTTATGGCCTGTGTCACTGTTGGCAATTATTATGGTTATTTGCTTGTTTTTCAGATCTTAGCTTTTATTTGTTTGTTTGTTTTCCTGCTCTGCTAAGAGAGAACTTACCACCTCTGCCGCAGACAACTAGCGTGTCCTAGCCTCCAAGTGGAAAGACTGGACCAGTCAGGACCCTCTGCTGGGCCATTGTAAATGGAGCAGAGAGCAGGAGGTGAGCAGCTCAGCTCAAAGTTCTAAAGGCAACGGCTAAGGAACAGGTAAGCAGGCCCTTTGTCTTTTTTCTTTTTCTTTTTTCCTCTTTGGGCAGGAGCCAGCCTCCCAGCAAAGCCATAATTTGTGTCCTCACATGTGATTTTTCAGACATTCATGTTTGAATGCCTTTCCAGGGATGCTTTGATGCAAAACCAGCCCACCTGTGTGGTCGGCAAGATGTTTGCCTGGAGACATGAACAGGGCCCAGAGATGGTTTCTTGCCCTGAAACAGCCCCTTGCTTTTTCTCCTTGCCTTTTGTCTGTGGGTCTACTTTGGCCGCCCTGCATTCTAAGTTGTGCTATTTCTGTGGGCAGTAGAGAGAATTTCTGGCCCTGCTTCTGCTCTCAGGAAACATGCCTTCAGGCGGGTCCCAGCCAATAGGCATTCCCAGCTGAGCAGAAAGATAGACATCTTTATGCGTCTCCACAAATACTGTTTTTTAGCTCTTTCGATGTCACTTGCATTGTGAGGTGTCCACCAGAGAAGACTACTCAGACAGGGCTCAAGCCAACAGGAAGTCTTTATCAGCCCGGTGGTGACTACGCTGGATGTTTGGGACCCCAGTGCAGTCCCGAGCCTTGCCCAGGATGAGCTTCTAAGCACAAAGTCCACATCCTGGGTTGACACACCTCAGTTAGCAAGAACCACAGTCAGAAGCAGAACTACAGAAGCCGAAAGGCGGGATTAGTACAGCTCTGAGACTTTCCCAGAGCTGTGGACTTCGATGGATGGGGTCTTTGTTCTCCTTTTGGCAGACATTGCTGCCTACCTGCTGGGTTCCAAGGCCTGCATGGTACTTTGGTTATGGCGTCAGTTGTGCTGAAGTCTGGGGGTCTGTTACACTTGGCCTACCTCTGCGAAAAAAGAAGGGGAAAAAAAAAACCCAGAAAAAAAAAAAAGGAACAGGAAGGAAATAATTCATAGTTTAAATGATGTTACACATTTGGGGTTCATGAATTGATTAGGGACTACTGAAAACCTACAAGGCAGTTTTTAATTTGTAATAAGATTGCAAAATATATGAGCCAATATCAGAGTCAGAGGGATTTAAAGGACAGAGTAAATAAATATTGGTAAGGATCAGCTTATACAAATAAAGATATTTACAGGGCCTTGGTGGCACACGCCTTTAATCCCAGCACTTGGGAGGCAGAGGCAGGCAGATCTCTGTGAGTTTCGAGGCCAGCCTGGGCTACAGAGTGAGTTCCAGGAAAGGCGCAAAGCTACACAGAGAAACCCTGTCTCGAAAAACCAAAAAAAAAAAAAAAAAAAAAAAAAAAAAAAAAAAAAAAAAAAACCAAAAAACAAAAAACAAAGAAACAAAAAAAACAAATAAAGATATTCAGAGTCAACTTGCTTTTTATTATCATCATATTTCTAGTCACCTAGAAGCCAGTGTGTTAGAAACATAGATTGACAGAGCCAATGTCAAAACAATTTTGCAGAATAATTAGGTGTTCTGAATATTAGAGAACTTTCTGGAAAGAATGTAGCTCATATACAAGTCATCAAAATGACCACCTTCCTGATCCTAATAAACCCTTGATTAAAAATTTCCAAGGAACTGTTTGGAGGAAATGTTACTTTGCACTAAGGTGTTTTGTAGCTAGTCTGTATGTTTTAAAAACTGTACCGAACACCAAAGGGCCTGGAAATACCCTATCATTGGTAACATGGGCATAATTTCTATATTGCTTGAATATTTCAGCATTAAAGTGGCGAGAAAGGGGGTTAAATGGACATGTAAGGAAGTATATTTTAAGTAACATGAAAACATCTACAACATAGCATTACACAGTGTTCCCAATGCTGTCTATCCCTGTATTGTGCGTCTTACATGTGTATCCACCTTCCTGTAGGTGAGCACATGGAAGCTAGGTGGAGAGTTAGTTGTCGTTCTTTATCCCTCCCCACCTTATTTTTGAGACAATGTCTCGAATTGAACATGACCTCAATTATTTGGTTAGACTCGATCGATGTCCAGTAAGCCCCCAAATCCTCCTGTCTCCACTTCCCCAGTGCTGGCTCTAGAGATGTGCACTGTCCTTTGTATGTGGGCCCTGGAGAGTCAAACTCAGGTTCTCATGATTGCAGGGCAGCGCTTTACCAACCGAAATGTCTCCCCAGGTCCCAGTGCAGACATCTTAAGAACATCATCTTGTAAAACCTGAGTTATCAGCAGCAACCCTTATGGAAACAGGAGTGCCTTAGATATAAAAATATAGAATTGTCCTGTTATTTGCTTATCTTTTATTGTGATGTTGATCAAATATATTCTAATGGAAAATTCCAGCAAACAGAATTTAAAAATAAACTCTATCTCCAGCACTGTAATTTCCCCTCTGCATGATGAGAATGAGTAAGCATCCTGGTGGACTTCTCCCTTCAGGAAAGTGCTTGCTCGGTCTACTAACAATGTTGTAGGGAGAAGCCCTGGCAGAGGGGGAGAGCTGCCCTCTGTGATACTTCCATCATCTTGTACCTTAGTGACTGACTCCCGGTGTTCAGCAGCAAAGATGGTGTTTTTGTGGGCTTCCTCTGCATGTCTGCGTATTATGTGGCAGCATTCTGGTTAAGAGCGGGCAAGCAGACAGGCTATGCATGGGGTTTCTCCTCGGTTTGTTTCATCTCCCTGGAAAGCAGACATCGTGGCTTGATCTCCAGCAGTTCTGTGGAATCACGAGGTAATACCCAGTGCTGAGGGTGGAAGGTAACATGGTAGAAACCTGTTTCCCTTGTACCTTGCAAACAGTTTGAACCTGAGCTATAGAGCTGCAGGAATTTTCCTGAGTGAATAAACTCTTATGTGTTCAAACTACTGCTAATATTAGCTCTTGCACTCCCAGAGAAAGTGTGTCTTAAGTAATATAGTGGCCTTTGTCAGTTTACTTGATAGTCTGTAGCCTTCTGAATTTAAAAAGAGCAAGTTAGAAGAGATTGTGTCTGAAAATTTTCACTGCCTTGACATTTCTTAAACTCTAAAATGGATACCTCCTATTGTATAATAATGAATCACCATTCCTCAAGGTGTTTCTGGAGATGTTGTGCATACACACACACACACACACACACACACACACACACGCATGCACGCATGCACGCGCGTGCGCTTGCGAGTGCACACACACACAAGAATAATTTATAATTATTTCCCTTTGTACTCACTATTAATAGTTCAGTATACAAAGCCGTTCATTGTCACATGTATGTATATTACTTGTACTTTTTTGTAACCTGTATTTTCATTCATTACATTTTGCATGAATTTCTGGTGCATTTCAATGTCTTTTAAATACCATTTTTGTTTGTTTGTTTGTTTCTTTCTTTCTTTCTTTTTTTTTTTTTTTTATTTTGACAGGGTTTCTCTATGTAATAGCCCTGACTGTCCTAGAACTTGCTTTGTAGACCTGGCTGACCTTGAACTCACAGAGATCCTCCTGCCTTTGCTTCCTGAGTGCTGGGATTAAAGATGTAAATATCGTATTTAATGAATTCACTCAATTCCATTTCATAGATGATCTATCTTACTGAAGCACACCAATCCCACATTTGGACACTTAAGACATCCCATTTTTCGTTATTGTAAATAGCCTTCTTATGTATTCCTTTTCAACCCAATCTTTGTGTGTTGTAGTGCCCTATTAGCTCAGTTAAAACAGAGACAAAAGTGTATTGTCCTGAGTTCCAGACCTTTGCTGATTTATTTCGCTTCCATCTCTCCATCGCCAATGTAAAATCGTATTATATCCTCTGCAAGTTTGCTAACACCGCATGGTCTGTCCATTTATTCAAATCTTTGTCTATGTCTCATAAATGTCTTATTGTGCGGCTAGAGATCTATGTAACAATATGTATAATTTAAACTATTTCCAGGTGTGAAATTCGGGGGCATAGTTACCTTCACATTGCTCGACATTCAATAGCATCATTTATCTCCAGAACTTTCACCATCCATACCTATTAAACAATAGTTATCCTATCTCACACCCCGATGTCTGTGACAGCACTGTGTGTCTCCACTCATTTGCCTGCTCTGGGTATTTCATGAGTGGAGCTAAAACAGTGTCTTCTGCAAGTATTTTGTGACTGGTACATTTGGTTTAGCACAGTCTTCCGGCGATAACCATGTTGTAGCCAATGGTTGTTTTCCTTTCGGAGGCTGAACGTAATATCTATGTGTGTATGAGTATGGGAGTATATATTCACGTATCACGATTTTACTCATTCGTCCATTATTGCTGGCTGCTTGGATTACGAGCATGTGTTGGCTGTTGTGAGTAATGTGCTGTGAGCATGGGTGTATAAACATGTTTGCTTGCATCACTGCTTTACTGAGACAGATAGCAAATTCGTGTTTAGTTTTTAAGGACCCGCCACGCTGATTTCTATCACCTCTGCCTCATTTCACACTCTCAACCACACAGGGTAGTTCAAGTGGCTCTACATCCTGGTCATAATTTATTTTCTGTGTTTTTAAACAGTAGCTGTTCTGTTGGGTGCATTTTTAATTTGCATTTAAAATGGTTAGAGACGTGGTTCTCAACCTGCGGGTAGTGACCCCTTGGGAGTCACATATGAGATACTTGCAATATGGTTCATACAATAGCCAAATTACAGTTATGAAGTAGCAACAAAATAATTTTGTGGTTGGGGGTCACCACAACAGGAGGAACTGTATTAAAAGGTCGCAGCATTAGCAAGGTTGAGAAACTCTAGGACAGAGCATCTTTCCACACGCTAATGGCCATTTGTAGTATGCCTTCATGGAGAAATGTCTAGTCAAGGAACCTACCCATTTTTTAAAATTGAATTACGTATCTGTTGGTGGTGAATTATAGTATAGCATATTATGGATACTAACCCCTGACCTGTCACACTGTTTGTAGCTATTTTCATACTTCATCCTTGCCCTTCACTCTCCATTGAATCATGTGATGCATAGAAATTTTGGATTTTGATCAAGTGAAACTTACGCATTGTCTCTTTTGTTGCTTGTGTTTGGGGGTATTCGCTATGATTCGAACGTACAGTGTGCCCCGTAGGCTCACGAGCTGGGTATTTGGTCCCCATATTTTGGAATGTTTTGAAGCAGGGCCTAACGGGAAGTAGGTAGGTTACTGACGCGCTGGCCCTGGCCCCGTTACCTCCTTTCATTACTTCCTATCTGCCACCACGTGGAAGGAAGGTCTCTGTCACAGGACCCTTTCACTATCTGTCTGCCTAAGCACACGGGGCCACATGACCGAGGACTGGCATGCCCGGAACCATGAGCCCAAATAAAGCCTTCCTCTTTTCAGGTTATTCTGTTGTTGTATTTTGTTACAGGGACGAGGAAAGCAGCTAACACAGAAACCTTCAAAACATGTAAAGACTTTTCACTGTATTCTCTTCTACTGGCTTCCCTTTTAGACGTTATGCTTAAGACATTGATCTGTTCTGAGCTAATTTTTGCTGATGGTATAAGGTAAAGCTCCCTCCCTCTTCTTCCTCCTTTCCTTCCTCTTCTTCCCTCCTCCTCTCTGCCTCCTTCTTGTTCTTTACAAGTGCTCTAACCCTGAGCTGGACCCCCCACACACACACACACCCAGCCCGCTTCTACATTTTGAGACAGATTCTTGCTTAATGACCAAGGCTGGCCTCAACTAACATTCTCCGGGTTAGCCCACGGAATCACTGGTGTTTCTGGTGTGTGGCACCACACCAGCTCCAGTTCCATTCTTTTTGCATGTAATGTCTTTATTAATTCTAATTTTGCAATTTTATCCGCATAGTTCCTGCCTATTTTGTGGCTAAGCAGAGTCTCAGGTGCCTTGCATTTTTCATTTGCTATTGTGAATGGACCACTCCCATCTCCCTTTCCCCAATATGTGTTAGGTTTTCCGACTGCAGGCTAATAGGAAATGCATTTATTTTTCCTGCGGATCTCTATATAACTAGTTTCTTTTTTTTCTGGATTTTTCAGTTGGATGTCTCAGGACTTACAAATAGATAGAAATCTTTTTCTTCTACATACCACATGAAATTTAGGTAACATTTTTTTCCTATGCCTAACAAAATGAAGCTTGCTGCTTTCCATAAAATGAGGCTATACTTAACGGTGAGGTCCAGGAACTGTTTTAACTGTTTAACATGGCCCCAGCACATCACCAAGCTCCTCTCTCTTGTATATATTGTCTTTAGCATCTGTTAATCCATGTGTGGTCCCCAGACTAGCAAATCAGCATCACCTGAGAGCTTGTTAGAAATGCAAATTCTTGGGCCCTACTCCAGACCTACTGAGCCAGAATGTGCATGTTAGGATATGTGAATAATTTCTGTGTAGCTAAAGCTTTGGGAGTTAGTTCTACTTTAGAACTTAGCAAAATAATGTTCTTCATCTTTTCTTTAAACTTTCCCTCCACTTTTCAGGAAATTAGAATCTCTAACTACAAGTGACTAGAAAAAAAATCTTTCAAAAATAGCAATAAATAGATTTTGAAGTCACAGGATGCTAGGGGAGAAATCGGGTTTAGGAAGCAGCTAGTTCAGGATGTCCAAAATGTAACTTTTTGTAGCAGCTTCCTCAAATCTGAATATGGTAGAGTATTTCCTGTAAAACTATTTTCCTAGTAACTTTCTTTACATGGAGTTGCTTTTTTTTTAATGTGGCAAATGAAAGCCTATATCACTTCTACAATCAAACCTGTATTACTCTCTGAAAATAAGCCTAAAATAATTAAAAATCATAATAAATGGTAAATAAAATAAAAAATAATAAAAATAATAACAGTGATTCTAAAATAAAATCAATAAAAACCAAGGAATGTTAGGACATAAAAGTTATCAATGAGTTCACAAATAATAGTGAATTTATTTATGAAAAATAAGTGCTTATGACTTATTGACTGGAAACTTAATGTCAACAAATTTCAGAATAAGGTAAGGTTCTACCTCAGTGAGAACATTTTGAGACGTTACTTAAAGGTTCAAGGACTTACCGTGTACCAGGCATATATCTAAGAGCTTTGATCCTCTCCAAGGCCACATGAGGTTTCAGTAGCATTGCCTGTATCCTGCAGATGAGGACACTGGGGTGTCCAGATGCTAGACAACTTGAGAGCAGCCACAGAGCTTTGCATCCAGGCACATCCAGAACCCTACAGGGCTACACCGACACAGACTTCCCGGCACCGAGAAATCCCAATCCAAGCGTGTGCTTCTTTGGACAGAATATAGTCCACCTTTTCTATTTACATTCATGGTCAGTATCACTTATTGCGGTGGTCTGAGTAAGAATGACCCCATCGGCTCATATATTGGAATGCTTAGATGCTAGGGAGTGGAACTCTTTGATAGGATGAGAAGGATTAGGGGGTGTGGCCTTGTTGGAGGAGGTGTGTCACTAGGGGGTGGACTTTGAGGTTTCAAAAGCCCATGCCAGGGTCTCTCTCTGTCTCTCTTTCTCTGATCAGGACAGAGAATTCTCAGCTACTTCTCCAGTGCTACGCCTTTGTGCATGTCATGTTCGCTGCCGTGATGATAACAGACTGAACCTCTGAACTGTAAGTCAGCCCCAATTAAAAGCTTTTTCTTGCAAGGGTTGCCTGGGTCATGGTGTCTCTTCATAGCAACAGAACAGTGACTAGGACACTTAGGACGGGAGTTTTTACCCTAATTGAATGTCAACTTTTTTTTTACATTTCCTCAGTGAGGATGAGGATGTCATGCACATTTGAGGAAGTCAGAAGACACCCGTGGGGGCTAGTTCTCACTTCCCACCATGTGAATTATGGGAACTGAACTCAGGAGATCTGATCTGGTGGTGAGTGTCCTTACCAGCTGACCCAGAATGTCAGCTCTTGAAAGGAATACCTTGTCATATTGTAGATGGAATATAATAGTGTAGCTAGGAATTCTGGGAAGAAGAATCTAAGTCACAGATGGATGGCACCCTCCTTAACCATAGTTATGGTCGACAACCAGATTCCTTGATTCCAAGTTCCTTTCTATGTAATCTAGTAATTGAAGTGCTTTCTTTAAAAAAAAAAAAAAAGTTTATTTATATAAATGAGTTTTGCCTGACAGATGTCCTTCCTCTCGATAAAACATGAGAAGTCACAGGTTTCCTGTAATAGTTTGCATTTTCTAACCTTTATTAAAATATGGCTGAAATGAAATATTGGTCTTTATGTTCCCTAAAATTTATGCCTTTGGTTTGGTTTTTGTTGTTGTTTTGGGTTTTTTTGTTTGTTTGTATATGTGTGAGTGCACACAAACGTGCTTGTTTTTAGAACCCAGGGCAGGCAGGCACACACTCTACCACTGATACACTCCCACCATCATATCCCTTCTTCCTGTATGTAAAAGACTAGAATGCTTCTTATGGCTATAGAGGAGTCATCAGACTGGAGCATTAGTCTCTACTTCTACATCACGGGCCCCTCTTCAAATTCAGTAATAAATTCTTGTGTCTTTTAAAACTAACATGGCAGAGGCAGAGGCAGGCTGAGAACATGGAAATTAAGAGCTTGGAGCAAGGATGCCTTTAATCCCAGCGCTCGGGGAAGGAGCCAACTCCGTGGGACACAACCAGAAGGGACCTGATCATTCTGCCTGAGGCCAACCCAGGGCTCAGCTGCCAATCCTGCGAAACCCAGCAACTTGGAGGTGTCGGTGAGATTGCCTTACTGAACAACCTGCTCAGCTGAGATCCACTCGGGAGAGGTTTCAGAAGCCTACAGTCTGCAGTCTGAGGAAACAAGATCAGCTGAGGAGTTGATGAATGAGCAAAATGCGACCTGAGAACACAAAAGAAGGTGCTGCCCAGCCACTGAACCAGATCACCAGAATCATAAGCCCACCCTACACCGACTGGGGACAGGTAAACCCCCATCTCCAGACCTCAGACCCTAGGCCCCAGTCATTGGAGTCCCAGGGACCAGGGACCCTTTCCCTGCTACCCCACCAAAAAACCCCAACCCCTATGAATCCAACAACCACTGGAGCCATAAGCCCACCATGCACCAATGGGGAACAACTGCTCCCTGAGACAGAACCCACTAACACTGATGGGACAAAGCTGCTCCCGGAGAAACAGAGGCCAACAGCACCGAATCGACTAAGAACTCCTAGAGGACCAAGACTAACAATTAGAACAAGGGAGGCACCTTCAGACACAGACACTGCCTACACCGAACAGAGGAAGAGATGAGTAGACGCCAGTGCAAAAATACAGGCACAACATAAAGACCTATATGGCAACATCAGAACCTAGTGATTCTACACCTGCAAGATCTGAACGTACCAAGGCAGAAGAAGCAGAAGAAATCAATCACAAAAATGACTTGAAGAAGATGATAGAGGCCCTTAAAGAGGAAATGAAAAACTCCTTTAAAGAGGAAATAAAAAAAAATCCTTTAAAGAAATGGAAGAAAAAAACAAACAAAAAATTGGAAGAAATCAAAGAAAGCCAAGACAAAGTAATTAAGCAGATGAAGGAAGCAGTTCAAGATTTGAGAACTGAAATTGAGACAATAAAGAAGACACAAACTGAGGGAATGCTGGAAATAGAAATTCTGACTAAAGGAACAGGAACTACAGATGCAAGCATAACCAACCGAATGCAGGAGATGGAACAGAGAATCTCTGATGTTGACGACACAATAGAGAAAATAGGTTCGCCAGTCAAAGAAAACACTGAAGCCAAAGAAAGTCGTAAAACTAACATGGCTTGTTAGTGTAAGCATTGCAGCTCCGATGGACAGGGATCCTGGCAGTCAGAAGCCAAAGAGTACCATAAGTCACCATAAGCATAGCAGCTTACAGCCCTGCTCTAGAGAAAGGTTTCCCCAATGTAACAACTCTGCTCCGGCAGGGAAGGGTTTTTCCCAGCGATGTTGTTACAGTTCTGCTCAGGTCCCCCAAACTTAATTGCCAGGGGAAGGTTTCCCAGCAAAAGTGCTGCAGTTCTGCTCTGTCTGCTCCAGCACCCAAGAAAAATGGTTACTTTTCTTCTCTGCTCCATTCCGGCAAAAGGAGGTCTTGCACTCAAACCTCATTCAAGAGACTTATTGGGAAGAGAAGAATCCAGGAGGCGGCTACCTCTGCCATGGTGGGGAAAGGCAGCCACAAACTGGATACACACTGGTCTTACATTGGGCTTCTTAGGAGCAGAGTTTTTCTAGGGTAGAGATTTTCAGGGTGGGAATTGGTCGGATTTCAATCCCTGAGCTTGGCTGGATTTCGTGCCCAGGGATTGGTTGGGTTTTGTACTGAGTTGTTGTGCCAGGGCAGAGTGTGTTTCTTTGGCTCAGGTTTCAGGGCCAAACTGTGTTTCTTTCACTGACCCTGGTTAGGGGCCAGGGTGTGTTTCTTTGGTGAGCCGTTTTACCCTACAGTTAGTCTTCATAATTCATCACACTGTGATTTATTGGTGAAGGTGTTCGTATTTTTGATGTAGGTAATTCATATGATGTAGATGCATTGTAGCCCTCAGATTGGTGTTCAAAATGTAGAATTTCCTTAATCAACTTAAATTCCTCATGTGATTTGCATCCCACTAGCCAGGTGGGAAATCTATCTGCAGTCATATCTAGCATGTATCTCTCTCCAGCTCCAGATGTGAAAGTCAGGAGTCATGAAGAGGAAAGACTCCTAGCTACAGTACACGGGGGTAATGGCCTCTGCCACCCTGATGGTCCCTTCTCCCTGGAGCTATGCTTGCTGCTTCTGGGCTGCCCAGGGTCCAGGACTCTGGGCAGCTTGGGAGAGCTCTGGTTGAAGATTCCTGGGCTTGCAGGAGTCATTTGGCCCCAAGGATGAATGTCTCTCTCTACCACAGTCTGCAAGCTCCTGCTTTTTCTGGTGTCATCATTCTCTCAAGCCATAAAACAGCCATGGGGAAAGGGACTCCTGGTGTTGTGGTCTGAATACCCCAAAATACCTGTTCAGAAACTTAGTCCCCAGTGTGGTGGTATCAAGAGGTAGGACTTTGGGGGAAGTAGGTAAGGTATGACGTCTCTTCCCTTATGAATAGATCATTGATTTTAGAAGGGCTGCAGGCTGCTTTGCTAACTTTGCTCTTCCGCTGGGTTAGGTGTCGTCCTAAAATGAATGACACTTTAGAGAGAAGCTCTTCCACAAGAACTCATGTACAAGTGACAGAAGCATGGTGGTCTGGCATATGTGAACACGGCGGAGCCACGTGAAGGCCATAGGTGTACCCAGAGAGGCAAAGGGAGGCAAGGCACTGAAAAGGCAAAGTGAAGAAAGTTAAATTGTTTTTGGAATGATTTTCCTTGGCCACAGACACAACAAACCTCAGGCCAAAGCTGAATAGATAGTTGCTAGGTAGACATCTCCATAGGGAGACCCAAGATTTTTTGTGCAAGATTGGGGTCTTGGGTGGGAGGAGGAAAGAGAGGGGGATCTGTGGTAGGTATGTAAAATGAATAAAAAATTTCTTAGTAAAAATAAATAAATAGAAAAAGAAAAAAAGACTGGTGTCTTGGCAATCTGTTGAGATGGTTCTTGTTATGAGGCATCTGTGCCTAAGTGTCTTCACTTTATGGCTTCCTGGCTCTGCTGGGCCTGGGTATGGAAGCAGATTAAGCCTGCTGGTGTCTTGAACTAAGGCTTCCAGGCCTCCTGAAGGTGTGAAAATACACTCCTGTTCTTCATAGGCTACCCATCCCAAGGTATTTCAGTATCACAGCACACGCAAAAAACAGCACAAAGAAAGACAACGTCTATCAGTCCTCTTTGCATTTACAAAATCATTTAACTGTAGCCCAAAAGTACATAATAATTCATAATAATTCAAAGCCAACCTCTGCAGAGCTGGCCTTCAGTGGTGCGTAACTGACCTTGGAACATCTGAGGATGCAGCTCTTTGGTAAAGTCTTGCCTAGCACTCCAGGGTCCTGATCTCCAGCACAGAAAAAAAAAAAAAAAAAAAAAAAAGAGGAGGAGAAGGAGGCGGTAGAGGAAGGAGGAGGAGGGGGGGGTGGGAACAGTTCATCACGAGTAATTGTGAGCACATCCTATTAGCAATTTTCACCTGAGAGGAGCCTGCTTCTGATGCCCCCGCCCCTCCTCTTGCTTCCTGTAAACCCAGTCACACAACCACTGGCGGAAAAGCATGTGTTTAAGAAGTAAATTCTTCCGGTGTTATACCAGTGTTTTATTCATAGAACTTGCTTAGCCGTGACTGAATCCACTATCACCTTTAACTTGGGTGACTATGCCTCTGTGCTGAGTTTAAGGTTAGTACAGAGTCTATACTAATGCTTCAACCCAGTTGAACTTCAATACAGTTCAGGTTGTGGTGACACCCCCCCACACACACACCATAAAGTTATTTTCATTGCTACTTCATAACTGCAGTTTTGTTACTGTAAGTATCTGTGTTTTCCTAAGGTCTTAGGTGATCCCTATGAAAGGGTCCTTTGACCCCTCCAAGAGGTCACCACCCACAGGTTGAGAACCGCTGGTGTAGACCCTGACTCCCATGTGCTTCACCTCATAGGCCTCTGAGGGTCATCGAGGGCTGATGGATGCCCTTCCAAGGCAGGGACCTTTGCCAATTCAGGACTGGGGTGAATGATGGCCGACTTGCCAGAAACTGGACCAGCCCCATGGCACCTGTGGACCAGGAGGGTTGAGTCCAGGGCCCTGCGTGGTGGACCTTGTGTGCTAAACAGGAGGTGCCCTTCAGCATGGAGGAGGCTGTACCCTTGAGTCCACCTCTCGAGTCATCGTCCCTTCTTCTCCTGTGTCCTAGGCCACCCAGCTGTCCTGTCTTCTCCCTGAGCCACCAGCCACTCACTCAGCACACTGATTCTAGAGTCAAGTGGCCTTCAGTCATTCTTGGGAATCCATGGGGCCCTCAGAAAGGAAGCAAAGTTTAATAAGTCCAAGGAGGTTTTCTGGTACTTTTCTTCCTGGAAAAGTTAGAAACCCACACAATTTAAGTTCTGTGCACAACCTATTTGTGTGTGTGTGTGTGTGTGTGTGTGTGTGTGTGTGTGTGTGTGTGTGTGTGTGGTGTGTTTTAAATAAACTGCCAACCATAAAAATAAATGAAAAGATCGATGTTGGTGCCCAGGGCTATGAATCATGATGTAGAGAAGGCCTGGACCCAGGATCAAGAGAGCTGGGTTCCCACCAGCCTGGCTGCCTGCCTGTTGCCTGCTGGCTGTGTCCCAGCCCCAATCTTTCTCATCTGCTGAGTGGCTTGTGGGTGGATTAGGGCTGCAGGTGGAGAACGGATCATACCCCTCACTGTTTGGGTGGTAGGATTAAGCGAAATTAGGGGACCACAGGCTTCCTTTGTGAACAGTCTAGCTCTCTCCAGGTGTGAAGTATTACTGCTCCTTATGTCTTCCCACCGTAGGATCTGCAACACTGTAGAAAACACTGAATTCTTAGTTACAAAAGTAAGTTCACTGTGGGGCCAGCAAGATGGTCCAAAAGCATTTGCCGCATGGCCTGATGACCTGAGTTCATTCCCGGAACCCATGTATAGTAGAAATATAGAGAACCAACTCCAAAACTTGTCCCCTGGCCTGCCCCCACTCCTGCCTTGTTCACACATACAATAATTATTAACTCACAAGTTAACCAAACATCAGCACTGGTGTAGTTTTGACAGCATAATGTAGGCTGGAAACGTCACCTGTGTCACAGAAGGAAGGGAGGGGCCTGGCACCCGGGAAGAACTGGAAGCCGTCCAAAGGGGGCATTTCTCAAGTTCAGTGTACTGTAACTGTGAACCTGCCTGGAGGCTCTCCGACGGCCTAAGTTCCTGCCCCGCCCCCTCCCCCGAGACACCTGTCCTTTGTCTACTCACACTTGTCACCAGACTCCATCTGGTTGTCTCCTGGATGACCTGGGCATGTCAGATGCCAGAAAGAGGCAGAAGACTTCTGAGGATTTCTAAAGGGACAGAAACCCTCAGTGATGGCTCCTTGTCACCCACAGGCTTAATTTTATAATTCTTCTTCTCTTAGCTATTATGTCAAAACCAATGGCCTGATACAGGTGAGAAGTGGAGGGGTGGGGTCAATCCAGAGGCTGAGTTCAGTTCGGTTCATGGATGGCAGGGGCCTGTGATACTTGGGAGAGGAGCTCCTGGCCAGGCAGTGTGGGATCTGAGGATCAGTTTCTGTAATGATCGCCCATTGGAAAGGGTCGATTCAAAAGTATAGTCATTAAGGTAAAATGTGCAAATTAGTTTGGAAAGGCATGCTACCAATCGAATAGCAAGCTTCCTAAAATCCTTTCACTCTTTCTCCTAAGATGAATGGTGTCTTGCCTAGAGCTGGTCATTCATTCATTCACTCACTCATTCATCTCATTCATTCTATATACCTCCCGGTACCAGGGCCCCATCTGAAACTGTACCCCTTGGCTTAGCTCCTGAGTGTCTATCTGTGAGTCTGGGCAAATGTTGGCCCCCTTATGGCTGGCTGCTGGTCACTGGCTTATTTCTCTCTCCCTGCTCTGAGATAATTTCCCACCTATCAGCTGACGAATACCAGAACCTGCTTCCCTTCGGGCTGATAGGCAGCAGAGCCTGGCGGCATCTGTGTTGTTATACAAGTGCTTTAATTTTGCATTTAAATTCCAAAAAATCCCTTAGATGCTATCATTTGCAAACTGACTCGAGAAATACCAAATCACAAGGAAATTACAGCACAATAAGTATTTTAATCACTTTTTATTGCTTGCAATCAACTTGACAAATAAAAAATTACTCGAGTATTATTTTTTAAAACATCCGGTAATTAGGTCTCTTGTTTCACATCTTCCTGGAACCCAGTGAGCTTTGCAATGCGTGCTGCTGAATTCTAAAGCAACAGGACTGAGACCCATCTCTTAGCTGAAAAACTTGAATTTCTTTACTTAAAAAATCCTCCGGGGACTAGAGACACGGCTCAGTGGTAAAGAGCAGGTATAGCTCTTGCAGAAGATCAGAGTTCGATTCCAGCACCCACACAGGGCAGTTCACAACCACCTGTAACACCTCTGGCCTCCCCGGACTCCTGCACTCATGAGTGCATACTCTCACACAGACACACATGCATAGGTAGAAATACAAATAATAAAAACAAATTTTAAAAAAAATCTTCTTACTGTGTGTGGTGGCACATACCTGGAATCCTAGCACTCAGGAAGATTATTAGAAACTAGCCTGGGCTATATAAAGAAATCTTATCTACAAACAAAAACAAAACAACAAACAGACAAAAAAAAAAAAAAAAAAAAAAAAAAAAAAAAAAACAGCCATAGGCCAGCAAATGACTCAGTCTGTAAAAACACTTGTCATGCAAACCTGATGATAAGAGTTTGAGCAGAGTCCATGGTGGAAGGGGAGATGTGGCCCCACAAGTTATCTTCTAACCTCTACATTAGAGCCATGGCACCTGTGCATCTACACACACACACACACACACACACACACACACACACACACACACCCTGAAACCAAACAAACGTTTAAAACGAAACAAAACAAAACAAAAAAACCCTCCAAGAGCTCTGTGTATGGTGGCTATGCCTTTCATCCTAGCACTTCAGAGGCGGAGACAGGTAGAACTCTGTGAGTTCGAGGCCAGCCTGATTTACAAAGCAAGTTCCTGGACAGCCAGGGTTGTTGCACAGAGAAACCCTGACTTGAAAAAACAAAACAAAAAAACAAATCAACAAAACAAAAACAACCGCCCCAAAACTAAAACAGCAACAACAAAACCACTCACCTGATCAAATTTCTAATTTCTTAAACTTTCAGTGGTGTTCTTTGGGGAAGCTTACTTTTCAAATTATAACACATCTGCAACCCCAACATTCTGGAGTCAGAGGCAGGAGGACTGCCACAAATTCAAAGTCAGCCTGGTCTTTACCGCAAGGTCCAGGCCGGCCAGGGCACCATAATGAGACTCTATCTCCAATAAGATACGATAAGATAAAATAAAATCTTAATGTAATTCAGGCCCCTGAGAAGTGCATCTCCACAGCAATCTCCTGCCCACTTCTGATTGTCCCACGAAATCCACCGAGACAGTGGGCAGTCACTGCTCTCCAGACCTGGACCCCAAACTTCCCTCTGTTTCCTATTATGCCTCCTTCTTCCATTTTTTATTTTCTTTATATGTTAAAAAGACAGATTTAGCTATTCAAAAAGAATAATGAATGTCTGGGAGGACAGCGTCTCATCATAATTTCCAAGCCAGGATAAAAACACTTTATTTTTAGTTTCTTAGGCAAACATTCCTAATAGCACAGTGAAATTATGGGTCATCGGTGACATCAGACTTTTGGGAGGTCTGTGGTCACAGAGTAATTTGAAAGTTGCAGTTGGAATCTGATGAAATCACAGTGGGTATTGCAAGAGACACCCTTGTAGAAATTTGAAAATGATCTGGAGGCTGCTTAGTTAGTTCATGTATTGGTTTTAAATATGTATTTCTGTGTACTTCTCGCAAGTTGTAATTAGCATGCGCGCTCTGTCACACCACAGGCATTGTCAGTGACTTTTATAAATATGCATTTGCTTCCTAATTACTCCATGGAACTGAATGCCAGCCACGTATGTGTTCACCTTTAATCACTGCACAGCTCTGCCAAAGACTTAATTACAAAGGAAAAGATGGGATCCTTTCCATCGGCTTTGCGCTCTTTCATCAGGCGCGTTGCATTGTGGGGTATCCAGGACTTCAATCTGTTTATCTCAATACCAACAGTTCTTGTTCATGTACAATGTATTCACTTGTTCTTTCTATCTTTAGTTTTCGATGTCTGTATCTCGGGTACTGTTCTGGTTCTGAGGAAAGGCAGAAGTATCAGAAGGCAGTTCGCCCAGTGTTTTCAGTCCAGATCTCATTAACTACCTACCACCTTTGAGTTGGAGCAGTCACAACGAGCCTTGAAGAGTGAGAGGAGCTGGCCAGCAAGTTTTTAAATAAATGTATTGCTGTAAAACTTCTATGTAACACTGTCAGCAGCTTCATGCAATGTGAGTAGTAAGTACCAGAAATGTATTTAAGAAGGAAAGATACCTGGACTCTTTCCTCTTAGGATAAAGGAACTGCTGTGCTTGGATGGTATGGTAGTTTGAATGTAATTGGCCCCCTTAAGCTCATAGGGAGTGGCACTTTTAGGAGGTGTGGCTTTGTTGGATTAGATTTGGCCTTATTGGAGGAAGTGTGTCACTGTGGGGAGGGCTTTGAAGTTTCCTGTGCTTGGAATACCACCCAAGTGAGTCAGTTGACTTCCTGTTGCCTGCAAGATGTAGGACTCTCAGCTCCCTCTCCAGTACTGTGTCTGCCTGCATGCGAACATGCTCCCCACAATATTGGTAATGGTTGAACCTCTGGAAATGTAAGTGAGCCACCTCAATGAAATGTTTCCATTTACAAGAGTTGCCGTGGCCATGGCGTCTCTTCACAGCAATGAAAACCCTAAGACGGATGTGTTGCCGAAAGGCTGTGTGTTAAAAGCTTGATTGACAACTTGTGGTACTACTGGGAGATGTAGACCCTTTAAAGAGATGTAGCCCATTGGGAGGGTAGTTATATCAATTAGATTATGACCCTCTTCTTTCTCTTTCAGTCCCAGGCTACCAAGTGAAGAGCAGCCACCTCCACCGTGCATGAGACTCTGCCTCCTCACGTTCCCTAGAGCAAGGGACCCTTTGGATCGTGAGCCCAAACTCTCCTTCCTCCCTAAGTTGATTTGTCTCATGACCAGCAGTGAGATGCCCTGGTTTTCACCGCTTCTTCTGACTCCAGAGATTTAATGTTTTTCAGAAAGCAGTGCAGGAGTTGTTACTGTGGACAGACACACGGACGAAAGTGGAGCTGTGCAAAGCGTGTGTGACTGTGGTAAGGCCCAGCCTATCCCTGCCTTTCCTCCTGGACAATTTTGGTCTTCACCCTGTATTTTCCTCAGAGAAACTCTTCAAAGGACAGCTCCAGCTACTTTACCTCAAACCATCACAGCAAAACTGACGCTGCAGTTCTGTAGTATTTGGTTTCAATAAGACAAAAATAAACACAAATTACATCCATTTAGCTTTTATTTTAAATCATCTGCTGGGATTCTGGTCTCCTTCTAGAAACATAATTGTGTATCAGTTAACAATCCAACATAGGAAGATTATAGGTGTAATTCAGGGTAGAAAATGACTAGGGAGCATTTTCTAAAATGGTAAATTGAAATGAACTCTGTAGAAACAGCTAAATGACTTGGCAATGCTAAACCCGCGCCGACCCGACAGAGGATGACTGGGGAGACATCTAGCCACCCAGGTTGGCACTTGCTGCACACTAGGTTCTGATGGCTGTCCAATCAGGTTTCAGTCATCTGAGTTCACTTCCCCCAGCATGTCTGTCTGCCTTCCCCCCTCTGTGGTCTAACATGTTGTGGACATGCGTCTGTTTGTTAGGACGTAGGTCTGGCTGCAGTGGACAGAGATGGACTGCATAATAGGGGCTTAAATAATGGCCAGGGTTTGAGTTCTTCCAAATTCAGCCCAAGATGGCTCAAGGAATCTACTTCACTGAGGCGTTAGGGAGCTTGGCAGGAAGCCTTTTCGATTCCACAGAATGGAAGAGCCCCTTCAACGCCATAACCTGAAGGTGGCACATATTGAGACTGCTTATATCCATCCTGTCAATGGGAATGGTCACATGTCACCCAGCTGGAAGGAAACTAAAATTTTTTGTTTCTCTTTCGGTTGACTGTGTGCTCAGCTAAATAATTATTATTGCAAAAAAAAGAGGCAGATGGATACGAAGGAGCAAACAATAGCTTAGGGATAAATGTCATATTAAATATTCACCCTCAGGATCAAAGTTATATATTGATTGTTCTCAGAGTGTGATGTCTATTCCAGAAGCATCAGCATCACATGGACACTTGATAACAACTCAAATTCTCCCACCCTCTACCTGACAGCTCCTCAGTTAGAAACTGGTGAGTGCCAGTGAGCCTTCTGAGGGATTCTAGCGCCTGCTAAGGTTTGAGAACCACTGATCTGGGGTTCACTTTTCCAAAATAGCTAAGCTGGAGGCTGGATAGTAAGGGAGAGGGTGACTCAGGAAGGTGCAGAAGTGATCAGCTCCTGGTCCTTGACTGTGAAGTCACTCCGTCTGAGTCTCTCCCAGGGCTGGCTTACTGACTCAGCATCCAGAACTCCCTCTGCTGCCCCTGGCAAGCCTGCCCACCACGGGCACTTTGCTTGCCAGAGTGAAATGACAGATCTGGCAAGGAGGGCATATGAGTCTCCACTCATCGTCATCCCTCCTCTTCCCTTCTTCTGGGACTCACCAGCCTCTCGGTCTCTCCCTCTCCATTCTGGAGTGATTTTTGGAGGATCTCTGCAGAGCAGATGTCCCTGAGTGGGCATCCGACATCTCATACTGTATTGCCTTTTGCCCAAACAGCTCATTATGCTGCTGACGTCCCTCCACTCAGCAGAGATGGGGAAAGGGAACAATGACTCGATGATGAGTGGATAGGATGGAGAATTCTACCTCTGAGACAGCACACCCCTTCCCCCCTGCACTCTCCTGACTGTCAACACTGGTGTCTGTCAGCTGGTGGCCAGACATCTGAACAGACTTTGCCAATTAGAGAAGTCACACCTCTTGGTTGGCAGGCACACGCTATTGTGCCTGAGACCACAGCAGAGAGCCATATGGCTTTCACAAAAAGGATTCGCCAAGGGAGAGACAGGGGGTGCCCCTGAGGGCACCTGTGTCAGGTGGGGAGGCCCTTTCTGATGAAGTTCACAGGTAAAGCTGGAGGGTGGGCTGTTATTTGACGTGGCTATAACTCAGAGCTATTGTGACTCCACTTCAAATCATCACTTCCTTCGGGGGACGCTTGTATAGAATTTGTCTTGGCAGCCTGAAGCCCCTTCTGTTCTTTTGTTCTTCGGCATTTCCCCAGGTCTCTGATGGTGAACTCTTGAGTGTTGCTCCGCTGTGTGGGGGAAAAGAGAACAGGGGAATAACAGTTGCCGGTCCCCGCCCCCCCCCCCCCGCAGTTGTAAAGGCTGCTGCAAACCCCGCTCATGATGGTCATCCCAACCCAAGGCAGTTTGGAATGACAGCGAAAGCGGAACTGATGCTTGATTTTCCACGTGGGGAAGGAAGAAAGGAAAACGGGGCTGGCAGTTCGGATTTGAATCCTGGTCCTCCACAGGTGGGCAGTGAGTCGATCACTCAGCTGCCACGCTGGCATCAGTTTCTCGATGAACCGAAGGGACTCTAAGGCTGTGCTGGACTCCAGGATCTTTATGTCCAAGACCCCTGTTAAAGCAGAATGTGGACATGATCTACCACAGAAATTATCCATATGTGAGCTTATCTTTCCTCTTAATTTTTATGTTGAAAATTTCCAACATTCACAAAAATAGTGAAAAAAAATATAAAGAGCCCATATGCTAAAAACCAATTTTAACACTATCTTGTTTTCTCTGGCAACAAACAAAGATAACAAAACAAAACCCACAATATATTTTTAAATCTTTATTTTGTGTGTGTTCATGTGTGTATGTGTTCCTTGTCTGTGTGTATGTATGTTCTTATGTGTGTGTTCTTTCTATTTATATATGTGTGTCTGTATATGTGTATATATATTCTTATGTGAGTATGTATATGTGTGTGTTCTTGTGTGTGTGTGCTCCTTCTGTTCATGCATGTGTGTGTGTTCCTTCTGTTTATGTGTGTGAATGTGTGAGTGTGTGTGTGTGTGTGTGTGTGTGTGTGTGTGTGTGTGTGTATTAGCCTTTGGCATTGTTCCTCAAGAGCTAGCCACCTTGTTTTTTGAGAGGGGTTTCTCACTGACCTAAAGCTCTCTGATTAGGCTGGGTGGCCTGGCCATTGAGACTTAGGAATCCTCCTGTCTCTGCCTCCCCAGTGTTGGATTATAAGCACCATCATACCTGGCTTTTTCACACAGCATAACAGGGAACTCAATTCCAATCTCTATGTTTATACAACAAACACCTGGCCCACTGGATCCCCTAAGTGTTTTAATTTTTAAGTGGTAAATAAAATCCTATGCATTTTTGTATGTATATTATATATATATATATATACATATATATATATACATACATACATACATACATGCATATATACATACTAGGGAATGGTTAATTCAGGGTAAAGAACATATACTTCTCTCACATAGTTATTATTTTTTATGGTGAGAGTACTTTAAATCCACTCTCAGGATTTTCAAGATTAATGTGGTTAGCGTGGTAGGGAACAGGATAGTATGATGGTGGTACCCGTGGGCAGATGGTCTTTGGTTGTATTAAACAGAATAAGCCATGGAAAGCAAGCCAGTGAGCAGTATTCCTCCATGGTTTTGCTTTAGCTTCTGCCCCCACGTTCCTGCCTTGAATGTCTTCCCTGACTTCTCTCAATAATGAACTGTAATTTCTAAGCTGCAATAAACCCCTTTGTCTCTGTGTTGTTGTTTTTCTCGCGTGTGTTTTGGAGAAATGTGGAAGACTTTGGAACTTTGGATTAGAAAAGCATTTGCATGCTGCAAGCAGAGCTTAAAAAAACCATTCTAGTAGAAGCCTGGGAGACAATAGTACTAATAATGCAAGATGGCAGGTGGCCAGCTCAAGAAACTTTAGAGAGGCTCAGAAACTGAGCCAAACGTCATCAGGATGATATTTCAGCAAAGAATCTGCCTGCTTTCTGCCTATGCCCTGAGAACTTGCCTGTGGCTAATTTCAAGACTGTATAATGTTGAGTCTGTGGTCTTGTTATTATTGACAATGCTTGTGCGGGTCTTCAGTGAAAAAGAGCAAGTGTGACAGAAAGAAATACAAGGTATACAGTTTGAAGAGAAAATGTGTGCTAGAAAGCAGACTGTTACAGACAATGCATGTACGGGAGGAGAAGCTGTCATCGTTATTGAGTCTAGTACCGTTAAGGAAAGGGTTGCTCTGCACTAGGGCAAAGGGAAGGATGCCCTTTGGGCAGGACCCCATCCAGCTGAGCTTTCAACTTGTGAAAGGGAATGTTGAAAATTTCCAACATTCACAAAAATAGTGGAAAAAAATATAAAGAGCCCATATACTAAAAACCAATTTCAACACTCTCTTGTTTCCTCTGGCAACAAACAATAAAACAAAACAAAACCCACAATATATTTTTTAATCTTTATTTTGTGTGTGTTCATGTGTGTATGTGTTCCTTGTTTGTGTGTATGTATGTATGTTCTTATGTGTGTGTCCCTTCTGTTTATATATGTGTGTCTGTATATGTGTATACTCCAAAACACTGGAGTTACACCAGACATGGAGCTGTGTACAGGATTTGGAGTTTTGCCCTGCTGGGTTCTAGTCTTGCTTTGATCCAGTATTTCCTTACTATACCCCTTTCCTCCCTTTGGAATGGTAATGCATAGTGTATGCCATTATATGTCAGAGATACACAACTGGTTTTTTATTTTATAGGAAGTTTCAATTTACAGATGGTCTTGAGTCTTAGAAGAGCTTTTGGACTTTTGAACTGTGCCAAGACTGCGAAAGACTAGGGGGACTTTTGAAGTTGGACTAAATGCATTTGTTATTGTGATACGGCCACAAGTCTGTGGGAGGCCAGAGAGTGAAGGGTGGTGGTTTTGAATACAAAATGTTCCCCTTAGGGTACTTGGACACTTCGTCCCCAGTTGGTGGTGCTGTTCGGGAAGGTTTATGAAGTGAAGTTTGGATGGAGGAATTACATCACTGGGGACAGGCTTGAAGAGTTTAAATGTCCATGGCCTGTGTTAGCACAGGGGAATCATTGGAAAATGCTGAGTCAGCTCTACCCTTCACTGGCCCTGGGATGGCTGGCCCTGCCCCTTACCAGATACAGGTGAGCTGACCCTATTCCTCAGGGGAAAGCTCCTCCATGTACTCTCGAAAGAGGGCACCACCCCTCACCGTAGGCATGCACCTCACCTGGAAAGCACACTCGAGCAGGAGAACTGACCCTGGCCCCATGTGGTGGCATGGGTAAGGCCCTCCCCTATTGGTGAAATTATTAAGGCCACTCCATGTAGTTAAAAGGGAGGTTTATTAGTGGCGTAACTTACAAGTGAAGGGATAGGTAGGTCGCAGGGTCTAGGAAAGGCGTGGCACAGTCTGGCGGTGTTCTCTGGAGAACTCTGTTGGGTCTACCTCCAGTGCCCAGGGTCCAGGAACCAAGAGACCCAGATCGGGTCTTCAGGGCCCTCTCTTGGCCCCGCCTTGTAGGCGGGACAGTTACCGAAACCTCAATGGGGGTTGGAACTTCCACTACACTCCCCCCCTCAATGGGGGTTGGAACTTCCACTACACTCCCCCATCCCACCCCTTCCTACTGTGGCGGGCAAGAGAGCTGGCCCTGCGATGCGAGAGTGAGAGAATTAGCCCTGCCCCATATGAGCTTCAGCACACAGGTGAGTGGGCCCTGCACCCCGCCTGGGCAGCACACTAGAGCTGTGGGGGTGGTGGTGCAGATGAGCCAGCCCTGAGGGCATGGGAGCAGGAGAACTGACCCCACCACACCTTCTTAGTTCCCCCCACAGCAATCAGGAGAGAAGACCCTGCACCTCGCCTGGGCAAAACAGTAGAACGGGCCTTGGCGATGTGAGTGAGGAGGAACTGAATCAGAGGGCCAGAAAGCAGAAAAACTGTTCCCCTCCTTGCTGCAGGTTGCATTGGGTGAACTAGCCAAGGCAGTGCTGGAGAGCTCGCCCGGGGAAGTGATGTTGAGGGAAAGCTGGCAGGCTGACCAACCCAGCTACTACTACTACCCAGGCCCAGAACCAGGACTATGAACTGGCCCATGTTACGATATATCACGAGGGGAACGCCTAGCTGGCAGCACCGGGTATCTCATGCGCAAGGGAAAACGTGCTGGCATGCTGGGCAGATGCAGCAGTGGGCAGCAGGTGAGATACGTCAGGCAGGCATGGCAGCGGCCGATGGAACGGCAGGATGGAAAAGGCTACTCACAACCCAGGCGCTGCATCCGCCGTGGAAATGAGTTTATTGGCCGGGCGGTGGTGGCGCACGCCTTTAATCCCAGCACTCCTCGGGAGGCAGAGGTAGGCGGATCTCTGTGAGTTCGAGGCCAGCCTGGGCTACAAAGTGAGTTCCAGGAAAGGCGCAAAGCTACACAGAGAAACCCTGTCTCGAAAAACCAAAAAAAAAAAAATAATAATAATAATAATAAAATAAAATAAAATAAAAAATAAAATAAAATAAAAATAAAATTTACTGGGGTTGGGGATTTAGCTCAGTGGTATAGGGAAGCACAAGGCCCTGGGTTTGGTCCTCAGCTCTGAAAAAATTAAAAAAAAATTATTATAGTAGATGAAGAGAAAGACAGGGAAAGACAGGAGGAAGAGGAGGATCGAGGGGGATGGAGAGGGAAAAATGGAAGGGGAGGGTTTTTGTTTTTCTTGAAATGAGGCTTTTACGTCAGGACGCAGGGTGGCGCCAAGGGGCGGGATTTCAAGGGGCGGATCAGAATATTAACAGCCCACCCCAGCATCCACCACATTTATGAACTGTTGGAGCATGTGAAGGGGATGTACAGACTCATAACAGCAGGATCTCCAGGACGCAGGACAACAGGATATCCAAGAGGAGCCCCAGTGAGAGCCCGTCATTGATGGTGTAGCAGAAGCCAGCGGCCTCCAGCCAGACTAGCAAGTAAAGATGAATGGACTAAAGACTAAACTGTGTGACTCAGTGGGCCACACTACAGCTTCTACAGAAGATTCCTCTGTCACTGCTTTTGTTTTGTTTTATTTCTTTGTTTTGTTCAGGTTTTGGTTTTTCTTTTAAATTTGGCTTTAATTTGAGAGGAGGTTGCGAGGGCAGAGGGTGGATGTGGATTTGAGGAGACGGGGAGATAAGTAGAATCGGAATGCATGACATGAAATCCACCAAGAATCAATAAAAGTTGAAAAAAAAAAGAGAGAGTTTAAAGCCTTAGATCACGTCCATTTCACTCTCCCTGCTTTGCACTTGTGGTTTAAGGTGTGGACTCTCAACTTCCGTCTCTGGCTGCCATGCTTCCTGGCCATAATGGGCTCTTATCTCTCTGATATCACAAACCCAAACAGACTCTTCATTCTGCAAGTAGCCTTGGTCATGGTCTTTTGTCATAGCGACAGAAAACTAACACTCTGTTACCCTTTCTTGTCTTCTTCCTCCAAAATCCTAGATAATTTTATTTTACCAATCCAAAATTTCATTTAGCAATATTTAACTTACCAATCCAAATTTTCATCTCTGTTTCACACTTAGAGATATAGAAAATATAACTATCCTGCCATTGTCTCCTCTAGCAGAACTGAAGACTGCTCCTAGAGAATCTTTCAATAGTATCTAATATTCATATAATCAAAATTTCTGATTGTCTCACGGATGTCTTTCTTCATTTTTTAATTTTTTTTTTTTTTTCAGGACAGGATCCCACTATGTATCTCTGGCTGGGCTAGAACTTGGGATGTAGACCAAGCTGGCCTCATCTTAGAGATACAGCTGCCTTTGCCTCCCAAATGCTGGGTGGGTAAAGGTGTGAACTACTGCACCCAGCTGGAAGGCCTGTCCTTACCCTGTAGTCCAGGTTGGCCACGTAGCCCAAGCTAGCCTAGAACTCAAGGCACTTCTCCAGCCTCAGCTTCCTGAATGCTGGTGTAAGTTACCACACCCCACTCCAAAGATGTCTTCTTCGTTCCTTTGAGATGGAATAGAGACAAGGTTCACACACCTCCTTGGTTCTTGTGTTCCGTTCATGCTTAGTATTTTTCTTCTGATGCTATTGATCTGTGAGATAAAAGAGGCCATTTGACCAAAAACATCCCACGTTCTTGGTTTAGCTAATTATCGCCTGTGTTATCTTTATCTGTTCTCGATATTTTCTTTAAATAGAGATCCGTCTAGATCAGGTCTGAGTTCAGTTTTTCAACTCTAGGCAGAATTGTGTGTACAAAGTCTTGTTGGCTATCTTTTTCCCTTTTTGCACGTCTCATGTGTATATAATGGGTGTGCATGTGCATTTGTGTGTTGACATGTGTGAGGGTGCACTGGTGTTTGTGGGTGCATGGGGGATTGCCACTGTAGACTAGCCTTCAAGTTGATGTCAGTTATTCTCTCCATGACTCTTCCACCTCATTCTTTAAAACAGGCTCTGCCAGTTGAGCCCAGAGTTGATTGATGAGGCTAGTCTCTCTAGCCAGCTTCCTCTGGGGATTCCTGTCTCTGCCTTCTAAGGCTGGCATTACAGGCAGGCCACCATGCCCTCCCAGCATTTATGTGGGTTCTGGGGATCCGAGGTCCAGCCCTCTTGCATGTCCTAAGCATATGGCTGAGCTACCTGCCCAGTCCCTTGTTGGGCATTTTAATAATTCTGAGGCTGAGACTGGGTTCAGGTACTATCAAGAGCACCCCTGTATCATAAGTGAACTCACTTTTATTTGCATTTTTGGTTAGTCTGTGCGCTAACAGGTCTGTCAAACAGTCTTAAATGTAAATCTTTTCATCCTATTCTCTTTAATCTTTTCAGCCTTTTCCCATTTCCTAAGGCAAATACTCATCTCCTCCCTCTCAGGCCACCACAGTGTTGAAGACAACAAGAAGCTATATACTGTACAGAAACACTTTAATGTGCAGGCAGGACATTTGAGTGGGTGTCAGGACAGGGTGCTGCTCACGACAGCAGTGAATACAAAAGAACTTTGCCTGGGTATTTTGTAAGCCTCTTGGTTGAAATTCCTGAAAGCAATTGAGAATTTATGCATGGGTAAATTACATAAATGAAGGGCTTCTGAGAAAATGAGAAATACCATTCTCAAGAAAGCAGCTAAGAATTTTTGTTGTTGTTGTTGTTAATGATTTCGAAGAATCTTTTTATTCCACGGGCATACTTTTGCTGTTTTTGCTCCTCCACACCCAGACAGGAACACTCTTGGGGACAGCAGGCTGCAGACAGGCAGGGCCGGCTGGGCAGAAGCCCATGCTGCTGGAGAGCATTGCCGATTCCCCTGCAGTGAAGGGCATGCCGTGGGGTTGTGTCCACCGCACTTGCCTTGGCTTTATTGTGACTTAGATCAGGAAACGCGACAAGCACCACACACTGTAGAGAAGGCAAAACGAACCTGCCAGAATCCATAGACATCCATCCCCTATGGAATCTGACACTGACAGCTCCACCTCTTACACGTGATGTGTGACCTTGTATGAGGTGCTAACGCTGTCCAGCCTCACTTGCCTGCTGCTCATGTGGGGCTCACAGGAGCTTGCTTGGGTTTAAAGCCAAGCGGAGGAGCCGCAGCACTTGGAGACTAGGGAGCACTACCCATAGGAAAGATGTTGCTTTTGTCCCTGATTCTACCAAATGTTGGAGTTTAAGAGGCTCTGGATTCCCCGCCCAGTGCCTGGGATAGTGGGCAGACTCTGTAGGACTTCCGCAGTGTACAGGATCCAGCCTCGCTGCCTTCTCTAGACCCTTTTTTAGTCTCCCCTAGATCCGTCCCATACCTGGGCCTGCTTTCTCGTCTCCTTGTCTTTGCACATGTTCTTCTCCTGGTCTAGACCAGTGTCCCTCACTTCCTCCTCTTTGCAAGCACAGCCCCAACCATCCTGTCAAATACGCCTCGTCAAGAGAGCTTTTTCTAATCTCAAACCACAGGGAACTGCCAGGATGCTTCTCGCTCATGTTGTTCTTCTGTCTGTCTATCTGGCTTACATGAGACTTGGATTGTTTGAAAGCAGGACTTGTATCTTCATAGCTCAGATTCCTCTAAAAAAAAAAAAAAAACACAGTCGGTGTTCAGTTCATTTGGTGAAAAGATAAATTAGACACCAAGCACCTACTTTATTTTTAGCAGCTGATGTCGTCTTTCTCTAGTTCATCCCTCTCCTCCCCTCCCCTTATCTCCTCCCTGTTGCACGAATCTTAAAAGTTCTGATTAATAAAATCAAACCTGAAGCCAGGTATTGGGGTGAACACTGGAAGATCAGAGAAGCAGAACAAGACACAGCTTCCTCACCTTGCCAGTTCCTCAGCTGATCCAGTTTCCTTAGACTGGAAGCCTCTGTGTCCTCATCCTAATGGATCTCAGCTGAACTGCTGCTAAAAGCCTGAAAGCTTAACCAGCCTAGTTCCTAATCCTCATGCCTTATATTCTTTTCTGCTTTCTGCCTTTATTTCCTGGGATTAAAGGCTCTTGTTACCATGCCTGGCTGTCTCCAGTGTGGCCTTGAACACACAGAGATCCAGATGGATCTCTGCCTCTGGAATGCTAGGATTAAAGGCGTGTGTAAGCGCCACCATTTTCTGGCCTCTGTATCTAGTGGCTGTTCCGTTCTCTGGCCCCAGATAAGTTTATTAGGGTGCACAATATTTTGGGGAACACAATACCACCACACCTCCCCTCTCCCTCTCCTCCCCTCTCCTCTCCCACCCCTTCCCTTTCCTTCTCCTGTCCTTTGCTAGTTTAATTGTGTGGCACTAAGGATCAAACCCAAGGCCTTGCAGATGCTGCGTACACGCTCTGCTGTTGAGCATTGCATCGCCAGCCCTCTGCAGCTCACTTTTCACACCTTAGAATTACCACATCACCTCACACCCTGTAGTGCACAGTTTAGTGCTTCCTTACATGCTCTCTAATTCATGGATTCTGCTCCACTGTTAGGAGACCAGGAACCCGGTCTCTATGGCATTAGCCATCTGTTGCTGTGCAATGAATTATTCCAACATTTAGCAACTTCAAACAACCACAAATTCTATCTGACAGTTTCCATGGGTCAGAAATCCAGGTGCCATACAGCTGGTGGTTCTGCCTTGATGTCGTTAAGGTCACTGTAGTCACGTGACAGGTTAGGACTGTAGTCGTCTGAAAGCTCCGTGAGACTGGACAGTGATCAGCAGGCAAGGGCGCTGGCTGGAGGCCCCAGATCTCTACCATGTAGACTTCCCTATATCTTCTCAAATATCTGCAGGACATGGATTATGGCCAGGGGTGGGGCAAGGTAGGGAGGAAGTAGAGGGACAGGGAAGGGGAGAGGGGAAGAGGGGGAGTGAAAGACTGAGAGGAAAAAGAGAGGAGGGGAGGAGGACAGAGAGGGAGAGAGAATCACCTTATCTCTCATCATCTGTAGCTTGCTTCCTCTCTTGTCTAAGTGGTGACTCACTGCTCTAAGTGCTTTTCTTGTATTCTCTCCTTTGGTCTTCTAAGACTGTGAGGAGTTGTTTCATATCTGATATCAGATGGTGAAATATATCCCAAAGCTAGATCTGACTAGGATCTCTTTTGAAAAGGCCTAGACCCCAAACCTAATGTGTTTGTGTCCATCAATGTTCTGTTACTGTGACAAAATACCTGAGGCAATTAGTTTATAACGGAAAAAGTATTTATTCTGACTCATGGTTTTAGAGGTTCCAGCCCAACAGAGGAGCAAAAGTAAGACAGGAATAGGAAGAGACTGAGGTCTTCCCATCCCCTTTAAGGGCACACCCTCAGTCACCTGACTGTCCCCCACAGGGCCCCGGCCCCATCCACTACCTTTGACTAGCGCTATCTTGAACATCAAGCCTTTAGCATGTGGACTCTTTGAGGACATTCATTAGTCAAAGTAGTGACTTTGAATTCGGTACATTTTTACTGTAAGTGAATGACACACAGACAGTAATTTATACTCTGGGAGAGTTTGAGTCCATATGTATGTGTCTATTTATGTGCACATGAATATACATGTGTGGCTGCTGTAATAACCGAAAATCACAGGCCAAATACTGTTCAACATCTGTAAAAATACAGGGAAAAGAAGTGAAACTTAATAATTTTTTGAGCATGAATTTAATTATCTGGGTGTTCGTTCAACCCAGTAGAAATTACCTTCTTCTTTTCCATTTTATTTAAGGAACTGTGCTGTTGTGCCCTGGGCATGAGACCCCTGAAGAGACCACCAGAGACAATGAACTCACTGAAATGCAAAAGCAAGGTTTATTGAAGCAGTTCAAGCCACGGCAGGGACCTCGTCAAGCCATCTAACACAGTAGAGGCTTGAGGAGGTGCCCGCCTCTCTGCAAGCTCAGGTTTTAAAGGCAAAAACCCTAAGGTTACATCATTTAGGGGTACTAGTGCGGGTACAATTCTGATTGACTCAAGTTTTAGGAGCTTTTCAGAATTTCTGTGTTATCTTACTTTGTAGTTTTAACCCGTTGTTTGTCAGACTTTATAGACTACCTCCAGCATTGGGGCATTCTGTGGTTAATCAATTGCTACTATATAGTCCCTCATACATCCTGACTTTGTACTTTTGACCATCTCCGGCAATAGGGCATTCTATGGTTAATCAGTTGCTACCAGATGGCTCTTCAAACATCCTGACTTTGTCCTGGGACCCATGTCAGCAGCTCTGAGAATTTTGAAACTCAGGCCCGTTTCAAGCTGGGGTGAGGAGCTTGCTTGAAATGGGGGTGCTTTGGTTCTTCAGTGCCATCTGCCTAGAGTTTATGTTTGAGGGTCTTCTCTCTGCTCTCCCACAGGCACAACTGTTTGGGGAAGCTTATTGGACTTCTGTACATTAAGTACTATTCTATCTTTATTCATTTAATTAGTCCTTTAATAAATGTTCTTTACATATTACGGTCATGGAAGAAGGCACCTGGCCTGGTTTTATTCATGAAGAACTAAGTTGCAGAAGAGTTACATAACTCGTCAAGGTCATCTGACCCGTGAGCGACAGCCAGGGTGTGGCCACTAGCAGCTACCTCCGGTGCCTACTGCCTGAGTTCTTCATCAGACCACCTGTTGGTACGACTTATATTTCCAATGTCCACAAAGGGATGTATATGGAAGGCCTGAGCAACCGTGGCACCATTGGGAGGTAATGGAGCCTTCAAGGCGTGAGGCCTTGTGGGACCCCACCCAGCTCGCTTCGCTCTGCTTCTTGGCCACCAAGAGGTGAGCAGCTGCACGCTTCCATGTGTTCCCACTATAATACGCACACTCTCCACAGACCCCCAAACAACAGAGACAACTGACAATAGCCTGAAGCCACCATCCCCAGACGGGCCTTTCCTCCGGGTACCTTGTCACACCAATGACGTCTTGTTGTAGTGTGCTTTCTGTTGCCATGATAAAACTCCATAACCAAAACCAACTGGGGGTGGGGGTGGGGAGCTTCATTTCAGCTAATGCTTCCAGGTCACAGTCTATCACTGAGGGAAGCCAGGGCCTGAGGCAAGAACCATGGAACAATGCTGCTTACTTGATTGTTTCCAGGTTCACGTTCAGTTACTTTTCTCATACAACCCAGGACTGTCTGCCCAGGGGTTCTGCCTTCCACAGTCAGCTAGCCCCTCCTTCGGCATTAAAAAAAAAAAAAAAATCAAGAAACTGCCCCACAGACATGCCCACGGGCCGAGTTGTTAGAGGGAACTCCTCAGTTGGGTTCTCACTTTCCAGTCTCTCTAGGTTGTGTCAAGGTGACAAAAAGCGGCCAGCACACTGCCTCCTGCCACCCCCTCCACTTGCTCAGGTCCAGAGGACAAAGCTGCAACTCTGCGGAGATAAAATGGGCAGGGACACACTATTGATTTTTGTTGAATAAGAAAACACCTCTCTTCTCCTTTTGTCGAGGGAAATCTCAGCCTCTCCAGTTGGTGTTTATGTTCTCCTCAGGCGCATTCAGCACTGCTGAGAGAGGATATATTGCGCTGGACGGTTGAGTTGCTGGGATTCACACAAGGCAGGCTCCCTGATTTAAACACTAATCCCATTCTCAGTCCAATGACAATTGGCATCCTTGGAGCAGCTGGAGGCAGTCACCTTCCCCTTCCATCTCCTTGCTCCTCAGTTGTTGGTAATAAAAGTAGCATTTCCGTCTAAGGGAAGATGCTGTAACCATCTGTGCTTGTCTCTGACATTGGCTGCTGCAGCAGAGGGGGCCTGTGAGGTGCACACCAAGGGTAATTAGTCTCAGGGTGTCATTCATGGGCATTTCTGTCCTTGAAGTAGGCTCTTCCACTCACCAGGTTGCCTGGATTCCTGTCAAACAGGTTTAAGCATCCTGTAGGAGGTGGGGGAAAAGTACCTCTGGGGAGAGATAGAAGGAATCCTCCCCCAATTCTTAACAGGAGCACACATAGACTACAACAATGATTGTTTTCCTTAATATGACATTGAAGCTGGGAGATCTTGAGTGGTGTCCGGAATGAGGCTGCATGTCAAGGAGAAAGAAACTGATTTCAAAGAGGAGGAAGGATCTTGTCACGGACCCGAGTGAGTAGCATGGCCAGCAGTTCTGGCTCTTGTGGTAGCTGATTCTCCATTATCCACTTGACTGCATCTGGAATTAGCTAAAATCAAAAACTGGTGGGCACACCTGTTTTGCTTACTTTGAAGCAGAAATGGCCACTTCTAATCCCGATCTTTGAGGTAGGAGGACATGCCTTTAATTCAGATTTTTTTAGCTGGGAAAAGACATGCCTTTAATCCAGTCTTGAGGTAGGAAGACACCTTTAACCTGGGTCACACCTCCTGCTGGACGCCTGTATAACGATATGGAAGAAGGCTTTTGCTCTTTGCCTTCCTAGTGAGTCCATTCCTTCACTGGTGTTAGCGCCTACTGCTTCAGGAGTGTAGCATTTGTTGAAGACATCCAGCCTCGTGGGCTGAGCAACTGGATTCTTGAACTTCCCGTTCATGGCTAGCCATTGTTGGATTAGCTGGAACATAGCCTGTAAATAAATAAATGTGTGTGTGTGTGTGTGTGTGTGTGTGTGTGTGTGTGTCAGAGAGAGAGAGAGAGAGAGAGAGAGAGAGAGAGAGAGAGAGAGAGAGAGAGAGAGAGGAGATTTATTCTATAAGTTCTGTTTCTCTAGAGAACCCAGACTAATACACCTCTGTCCACTCTCAGTCTTGTATATTATTAAAGGATCAGCCTTAATAATGCACTTCCCAGGGGCTCAGAAGTGAAACTATGAATGGCAAGAACTATTTTTGGGAAATGAATCTAAGTACACCAAGCTCTTTGTCTGTCTACTTTATTCCTCTGGGATAAAATCCTATCTACACAGCTACAGTTCTGTACTCAAGCCTAGTTCCTTTCTTGCCTGATTTGTCTCTACCTTTATCTGCTGTTCCCTCTAAGTTTTATCTTAATTCTCTCATCTTAGTTCTGCCTCATCTAGGTCCTTCTCACCTTGTTCTTACCCATCTAGTACTTTCCCATCTGGCTCTTCCTCATCTTCCATCCTGACCTCCAGTTCTCTAGTCAAAAATCCTCTCCAGCCAAAATCCTCAATATCCTCTCTTCATTCTCCTTATACCTCAGTTCCCCTCAGTCTCTGAGGTGTTCAGTTATAAACCCAAGCCATAGCAATCCTCTGCCAGAGCAAGGTCACAGGGCTTGAATTCTTACGGGGTCATAAAGGCAGGTAAGAATTTTCCTCAGGCAGTGGCCAGCAGGCTTTCTTTTACAATCCAAATGAGTGCTAATGATCGGTTAGTCAAGAAGGGAATTTATGTGCTCAATCTACATTCCTAGAAGTGGTTAAGTAAGAAATTAGGAGTCTAGTTGAAAGGCTGTAAGGAAGGAGGGTCTCACCCTAAATTGCACAAGAAATAAAGCTATCCTCCTGACCTAGGAGATCAGTGTTGTTCCGTTTGGCCTTGGATGCTTGATAGCTTGGATGCTTAGATAAATACACTGTTAGGAGTTCTTGGAAGCATGCATAGCATTACAAGAAAATCACTGTAGGAACCAGCTAATATATATACAAAGGCTAAAATATCACCAAGACTTCTTAAGCCACGGCTTGACCTTTGGAGCAGTCCTTGACTTTTCCAAGTAGTAGCTTTTGTGATAGTAGCTGAATTCCATAACGTTTTCCTGCGGCTTCAAAGTCACTGTGGCCCTCCTCACCTGCCTGATTGGAAGCCCAGGAGGCTGACCCAGCGACTGCACCAAAGAGCACTCTCAGTTCCTGGTCGGTGGGAAATGTGGCAGGCGATCAAACTGGGGGCAGGTGAGTCCAGGTTTTTCTCTCCAGGTCTCTCTCCCTGCAAGGTTGTCTCTAGTCGACTGTCTCTCCGCCAAAGGCATGGTTCCTGTGAAGATGCCGGACTGGATAGGACTAACCTGGGCTGTCGGCTACTGCTCTTCCACAGTGACTTTTCTTGTTGCTGTGACCACATACCTGACAAGAAGCAATGTAAGAGAGGAAACGCTTTCTTCAGGTTATGGTCTACCACGGAGGGGAAAGTGTGGCAGCAGGACACTCCCTGGCAGCAGGAAAGTGCCGCTGGGATTCCTCAACTCAGTCTTGGTAGAATAGGAAGCAGACAGAAGACAGAAAGTAGAGCCAGACTGTGGAAGCTCAAGGCCTGCCCTCAATGAGTCACTTCCTCCAGCAAGAGGTACATCCTGACAGTTCCGCAACCTTCCAAAATAGCACTAGGAGCCAGGGACCAAGCGTTCAAGCACATCTGCCTGTGGGGGACACTCCAAGTTTAGACTGTGATCTGCTCCCTCCCCTCAGCCCTCAGGCCCAGGGCTGGTGACTCCTTCATAATTCCTTACCCTGGACTATTGCCTTCTACCTCGTGACTTCCCTGACTTGAGGAAGATATAATTTGTCATCCAACATGAAGTACTCTTTAACATTAAAATTTTTAATTGACACACGATAATTATACATTAATTAATAGTATCCACTTTGCTCTCAAGAGTAAAAAGAATGCTCTTAATTTCCACACAGGGAAAACAGGTTGAGACTACCGTGTCTTGGGGCAAGCTGAGACCTGCCGGTACCCATGTTTGTAAATAAGCTTTCCCTGAATTCCTGGAACTAGAGTGTGCCACCCGTTTCTTATTAGAAGACAGTGAATGCCCAGCTCTCATACCCAGCTCTCACCATTCAGAAACCCATTCTCTTTGCAGTGTTTGACCAAGGAATGAGATAACTATCAGTGCAAAAAAAAGAGATACCACAGCTGAAGTGGTTTCTAGGGTTTTATGTGCTGGTCAACATCCATAAGTTACTTAGTAGTGTGTGTCAAGAAAAACACAATCTATACAAGGACCATGATTTCATATGCATGTTTGCTGAGAAAGAAGGAAATTAGAAATGAATTTTCAAAGTAATTTGTTTTGAAAAGTATTGAGTCACCAGTAGCGTGGGCTGGTCTTAGGTGCTGGGCAGTTTTGCAGGGGCCAGAAGCACCCGTGAGAGTGGGGTGGCTCTTGGCACCACAGTGAGAGCTCACAGTGGGTTCGATTTCTCTTTCAGTAACACCACATCCACTTGTGATCACACTCTTTGGCCTTTTGAAATAACATTTTTATTACAGTGAAATGCACATAATATAAAGCTCACCATTTTTTGGCGGGGGGATCAGGCAGTGGTGGCCCACACCTTTAATCCCAGCACTTGGGAGGCAGAGGCAGGTGGATCTCTGTGAGTTTGAGGCCAGCCTGGTCTACAAAGTCAGTTCCAAGACAGCCAGGGCTGTTACACAGAGAAATCCTGTCTCTAATAAAAAACAAAAGTGAATGAACACACAAAAAAGCCCCTTTAACTATCTTAAAGTCTCGACTTCAGTGACATGTTTTATGTTGGTGTTTAGTCATCAGTGTTATCCATCACATCCTGAACTGGAACTCTGTATCCACTAAATAGTCACTGCCCTTCAGTTCCCATCCCAAGCCCATTGGCAATCCCTACCCTACCTTCTATAAATCTGACAACTTCATATATACCTCATACTGTATCTCACAGAAGTGGAATCACAGTGTTTGTCCTTCCATGAGTGATTTATTTTGCTTAGTGTGATGTCTCCAAGGGTCATATCATAGCATGTGACAATGTAATGGGGAGCCCATCAAAGATAACCACTCAGACATAGTTTATAGGCAATTGAAAGTCTTTATTCCAGCTGGCTGGGACTACACTAAAGTGTTCAGATCCTAAGTGTTCAGAGCACGGGTTTTTTTTGAAGGCAAAAGCCATGTCCTGGCATCTCACTTGGCAGATGCATGGGGTTGAGGTGGGCGGGCGATTCACAGAAGCAGGCAGTTTAACAGAAACTAAAACAAGCAGTTAGCTGGAGAGGATTCTGCACAAGCAGGCAGTTTAACAAAATCAAAAGATAAACTAACTAAGGCATCTTGACCTCAGGTTCTTAGGATAGAGTTGGATAATTTTCTGTGGGGTTCTTCATCAAGTAGATCAAGTCCTTTTTTTTTTTTTTTTGTTTGTTTTTCGAGTCAGGGTTTCTCTGTGTAGCTTTGTGCCTTTCCTGGAACTCACTCTGTAGCCCAGGCTGGCCTTGAATTCACAGAGATCCACCTGTCTTTGCCTCCGGAGTGCTGGGATTAAAGGCGTGTGCCACCACCCCGCAAGTAGATCAAATTCTAGTTAAACCTGAAATGGCCTCAGCAAGAATGCAAGATGGAGGGAGCTGCACTCTCTTGCCTGTCACACCAGGATCTCACCCCTTTTTAAGGCTGAGTAATATTCTATTATACATACCCATCCAATACCTTTTGTTTACTCACATATCAATGGACATGGCTATTTCCATCTTTTGATTATTGAGAATGATACTGATATGGACGTGGGTATACAAATATCTGTTTGAGTCGCAGCCTTCAATGTTTTTGGTGTATTTCCAGATGTAGTTTGCTGTATCATCTAGCAACTCTATGTCTAGGTTTTTTGTTTTTTTCCTTTTAAGAACCCACACATTAGTTTCTGCAGCAGCTACATTACCTTTACTCATTGTCAGTCTTTTTTGTTTTGTTTTGTTTTTCGAGACAGGTTTTTCTCTGTGTAGCTTTGCGCCTTTCCTGGAACGTGCTTTGGAGACCAGGCTGGCCTCGAACTCTGCCTCTGCCTCCCGAGTGCTGGAATAAAGGCGTGCGCCACCACTTCCCAGTTCATTGTCAGTCTTAAGAGGAGAGTGGAAAAAAAAAAAAAAGAGGAGAGCGGCTACACAGTTTGGAGAGGGTGATACAAAACCCTCACTGTGGAGAGGCCATGTAAAGTGTGTCCACGACAGCAGACCATGGTGTCCTCAACTACGAAAAGGGTATTGCATTACAGATCGAAAATGATATAACCATGCCATGGTGTGGATGTGGGATGCCCCCGCAGGCCCTTGTTTGAACAATGGGTCTCCAGCTGTTTGGCAGTGTTTGTGGTGGGATGTAGACTGTGGCCTGGCCAGCAGAAATGAGTGGCTGGGGGCTGGCCTTGAAGGTGCAACCCACTTCCGGTTACAGGGTTACAGTCTGAGCTCTGCGCTTCCTGATCCACCAAATACCATGGAGGCTCCCACCACAGCCAGCTCAGTCTTTGGGAGGTGTGCACTCTGTCAGGATGGAGACGTAATCCAAATTTAAACCTTCCTTTCACTCGTGTTTGTCAGGTAGTTCGTCACAGTGATAAGAAAAATGACTAAATATACACACGCGCACGCTTTTGTGTGTGAGAATTTTCTTAATTTTATAGATGCTTAGGCAATGTTATTTGACTGTTCTGTCAACTTTCGGGTTTTTTAAATGACATTTTTTATAGAGTAAAATGCACATTAAATAAAGCTTTCTGTTTTAACCATTTTAAGTTTCAACTTCAGTGACATGAAGTTGAGCATCCTTAAATCAGATTTTTTTTTTTTAAGCAATGATATGATCCACAAGGGGAATAGTCCACAGCTGACTTCATGTGATAGGTGGTAGTCAAAATGCAGACACAATAAAATATGATATAAAATTTCCTTCGGGCTTTGTGTGTAAGGTGTAGATAACACAAAGGAATTCTGTGTTTAGACTTATCCCCCAAATATCAGATTAGGTATAAATAAATTTACCAAATCTGGAATCCTACAGTTGTGATTTCAAACATTGGATAAGGAGTGTTTTTTCCCCCAAGTTTGTTCAGAGTATTCTTGTTTAATGTATTTTGTCTTATTTCAGTATTTTCACGTCCACTACAATTTCTCAAACACACTTTCATCCCTGCATATTAAGCTCAGTGTCTTCTCTGTGTTTACCCATGAGCTATGACCACACCCCCTGACATGGCCCTCAGGGTCCCTGCATGATGAGGACGGAGACCAGGTCTCAGCACAGCCTGTGTGCACTGGCAGAGCAGGGCCACATACTGTGCTAGGTAAGGGACTGGTTCTCAGTCAGCAAATGGGAGGTGACAAATGCTAGCTGTGTGATTTCCAACAAATCGCACCTCTGTGGCT
The DNA here is from genome assembly GCF_004664715.2 of Peromyscus leucopus. Classification (NCBI taxonomy): domain Eukaryota; kingdom Metazoa; phylum Chordata; class Mammalia; order Rodentia; family Cricetidae; genus Peromyscus; species Peromyscus leucopus. The sequence goes on from NC_051085.1 coordinate 9,884,273, forward strand.
TCCTAGGGTCCAAGGAAAAATTAACGTCCCATCTAAGGATGTAGAGAGAAGACTTAATATAGACTATTTGGGAAGAGAAGGAATTTACTTTTCAGAAAAGAGATAATCCAGTAATAGTGCTATGTTGGATAAGGGAAGTGCAGCTGGAATCACACATTTCACACTGAAGTCACAGGAAGGAAGCAGAGTGCTTAGCCAGTCTGGCACAGAGTGAGCTTTTAGCAAGTGCTTTGCAATAACTGTCATGGATTATGGTGCAAAATCCACCCTATTATTACCTACGAGTCTGGGACTCTGCCTGTCACCGTTTGGAAGTCCAGTGCTGTGCGCTTATTTGGGGCCTTCTGTCTTTATTATTTTTGTTGTGTTCGTGAATGCCTCCATTAAAACAGCTCAGATAGACAAGTGGACGTGTGAGCAGAGCACCGGGTCCGAGGATGAGGTTTGCTGCGGAAGGTCCTGCCATGGGTATATAAAAACAAACGCAAGGTCAGGCTGGGAAGTAACCCATTTAGGATACTCGGCAGCTTGTTCGCATTTGAGGTTTCTGAACTCCCAAGAAAACTTTATTAGAAAAGCGACGTCAGTCCATTTCAAAACAGTTAAAGACACAGACGAACAAAGGAAACAAGGCGACTACTGTCCAGAAAACCCATTACTGTGACACCTATTGATTTTGTCTGTCCCCTGACTTCTTTCTCCGGGCAATGCAGCCCTTTTGCTGCTCGTAGCTCTGCTGAAGCTGTCAATCACAGTGACCTAGTCTGGCCAAAGCAGACTCTGTCCTGGAGATCTGGATCTGAGTGTGCCCGAAGCAGGACCCACAGAGACCGATGGACACACAAACTGAGCTGGCGTTGATCAGACATAGCTGGAGACAGTTTGCTCTTGTTTCTGGATGCCCCACCCACTTGGTTCCTCTCTTTGCAAAGCCTGATTGTTTAGGTTTCCTTCTTTTCTCTGAGTTATTTGAACTCCTTCCAGAAAATTCTTCCTTTCCCTCCAAGTTTGTCAGAATCGGTTTTTATTGAAATGTAGCTGTTAACAGCCTTGGCTTAAATACTTCCACTCTTGCATCCTGTGGATCAGAACACAGTCTCAGCAAATGATGTTCACACATGCAATACTAAATCTCATGTCAGGAAATGGAATTTTGAATGTGTATCAATAGTTTCAGAGTGTCCCATCATATGGGCTAAGTTATCATTTAATTTTCTAATGGGACACAGAGTCCCTCTAAACTTTTCAGCATTAAAAATAGTTTAAACTTTGTGCACCTTCAAGGTTCATTTCTTCAGGATAAATTTCTAGACATGTGATTGCAGAGTGACTGTATTGGAGCTTTAGATAAAAACTGTCAAATTCAATCTTTCTACAGGTCCAGTTCCTCTCAAGTTATTCTCGAGTGACTCTTTTCCTATGAAGGCAATGCTGGTACCTGCTTTATTATTATTATTATTATTATAAATTAAGTGTATTCATTTATTTTAAATATGGAATGAAGGGAGTGAGGACCTCAGGACCAAATCTCACCCGGCTAAGTTTCCAACTTGTGAAAAACAAACTAAAGGAAAGCTTAGAGCCCCTTGTAGGGAAGCACTACTATTGGAGAAATTATTTTGGCCACTCCACGTAGTTAAAGGATATTTATTTAATGGCGTAACTCACAAATTAAGTAATAGGTAGGTCGCAGGGTCTGGGGAAGGTGTATTGCGGTGTTCTCTGGAGCTCTGCTCAGTCAACCTCCACCGTTCAGCGTCCCGGCACAGAGAGAGCGCACAGAGAGCTGGCCCATCCAGCTCTCAGGTCTCCTGGCGACTCTCCTGGCGTGACAGTTGCCAGAGTCTCAATGGAGGTTGGAACTTCCAGATCCAAGCTGGAATGGCTACCCACTACATACTACTCACCAAACAGGACCAGTCTCTAGGCCCCATACTAACATTGTCCTCTGAAACCTCTTGCTCCAGGCACCCACAGTTCGGGGAGTCACACTCAGCACCACTGTCATCCATGCTCCTACTAGTAAGCCCATTAAGCAGCACTTAAAAGTGTTCAACTGCTGTTCTAATTCGCAGTCCCCAAGTCCATATTACTCTAAATGAAAAACATGATCTGGCCTATCACAGCACTACCCCAGTCCCTGGTACCAACGTAGAGACCAGTCATATGATATTTTGGTGAAGAATGTGGCTGCTGTTTGCCTTATCTGAGGAGTCCGCGTAAGGCTAAAGCGAAGAGTTTTGGATTAATTCCATTGGCAGAGGAAATCTCAAAACAGCCTACTACTGATTCTGTTGTGTGGTTACTAGTATTCACTCTAATGAAGGTATATAATGAAGAAGAGCAAGCTGAACAAGGAAAAGTATGTGAGGAGAAAAGGAGCCCCAGAAAGTGGAATGGAGCTAAGGAGATAAACAGATTAAGAAATGGAATAAAGGGAGTGGTGACCTCAGGGCCAGATCCCACCCAGCTGTTTCCAACTTGTGAAAAGGAATTGAAGCAAAGTTTAGAGCTGGGTGTGGAGATGCATACCTTTAATCCCAGTACTCTGAAGGCATAGAGATAGAGATGGCTAGATATCTATCCAGAATGAATAGAAAAGCTATTCATGTACATACATAGTATGTGCATGCTTTCTCAGTGTCTACGGGGTGAAGAGCAAATCTGATCATATAATAGAGAAAGTTCAAGGTATAGCACTAAATGTAAGTTACCCAGGCTGCTGCCAGACCACCAAGCAATATGAGTATGAATTGGGAACATGAGGTGATTTTTTTTTTTTTTTTTCTCTCTAACTAGTTAAGCAATATACCCACCTGGTGTTAGCAAGGCATTTCCCATACTCCTCTGGTCATCTCACAGTATGGGGCAAGCTCAGAGGGAGTGGAGCTGTTCTGTTTCTGTCTAACTAAGGGGAAGATGGCACATGTTTTTTTTAATACCTAAGAAGCTGAGAATAATAAGGAATAGCTATCTCTGTTGGAGGTCTCTGTGTAGAACCAGTTTCAGATTCTGGAAGGAGGAAGCTGTGATTGATAATTTTTCACATACACTGGTTTTAGATAAAGGTCAATCATTCTTAACATCTGTACTTGGACTAGAAGAAGGCTTTCCCATTCCTCCTAGCCTGTCTCAGGAGGGCCTCACTGTTCCCATGGGTCGGAGGCACTGGGATCCTTGACATGGCTCATTTCAGCAACACAACCCATGGCTCCCTAAAACCAAGTGTTTAACATGAGCCTGTCAGATCTCTGTGAGTTCGAGGCCAGCCTGGTCACCTACACAGTGAGTTCCAGGACAGCTAGGGCTACACAGTGAACCCCTGTCTCAAAAAACAAACAAACAAACAAACAAACCAATGATAACAATAATAGCTTTTGGGGAACATTTCAGATTCAAGCCATAAAAGGCAGCAAGTGAAAACCTGGGGCAACAGGAGTGTATTTAAAAAGAGGACTTCTCCAGCCTCAGCACTGCCGCCTTGCTCCCTTCCTGTCCAGCATGCTGATCTCAAGTATCTCCCAGTGATGCCCCCTCTTCTTGCATAAGCTAGCAAATCTGTTCTCTGTTGGTTATGACCCAAAGAGCATTCATGGAAGACCATGTTGACTTGCTACAACATGAACTTCTGTATAGTTCTGGTATCTGGGAGGATGGCTCTGTGAAGACTTAAAATCTTAGGCAATTTGGAGATTATTGGGAATTTTTGTTGACTGTTTAAAATTGTGTTAAAACCATGTTTAGAAGCGGTGACAATTTCAACTTTAGTTCACAGATATGACTGTCAATTATCTCCAGTCTACTTTGTTCACAAATAAAAATCCATTGCCATTGGCTTGCTCGGTTGGGGCACACACTCTGAAGCTCTCTGGAGCCAGGAGACTTGTTTATACTGGGTGAAGAGCTAGGTGAGGCCAGAGCATGGTCAGGCAGTTGTGGGCTTGAAAAGCTGCCCAGCTGTTCTCCCCACCCCCACCCGACTCCAGCTGGCTGCCTGCAGGAGTGCACAGACCCCAGCAGAGACCCTGCCAAGCTGGCCCACGGCCAGGCAGAGTGAGGGAATGGAATGACAGAGATGTCCAGGTGCAGACAGCTGGCTTGGCAGAGAAGGAGCTGATTGACACAGAGGAACGAGGAGGGGTGAGCCGCTGGCACCAACCAGACCCTGGGAACCAGCCTGGGCCTAGACTCTCACTCTGCATCTGGAGGGTCTCCCCATGAGAGGAGAGGATGGCACCCCTCAAGCCCCCTCACACTTTGATGCTCCAGGCTGGGGCTGGGAGAGAAACAGAAGCAGGAGCAAGCGGGGGAGATACTTCCTTTCCTTTGTGACCTTTTCATTTGTGCTTACTCGGCAAGAGGAAAACAAGACTGACTCTTACTGACCTTCCTCCAGATGTTTCTGTGGATGCCACAAATTATTGTAATCTTCTCTATGAAATCATGTTCTTGGTGCAGAAAGCACAGTGAGGTTAGTTACAGACAAGGAAATACAGTCTTTTGTATAGTCAGTGGGAAAAGAAAGTGAATGGGGACGAGGATGGGGGTAGGGTGGGTGGGGGGGGGGGGTGGGTGGGATAGGGGTGGGGTGGGTGGGATGAGGTGGGGTGGGTGGGATGGGGTGAGTGGGATAGGGGTGGGGTGGGTGGGGTCAGGGACAAAAACAGCCACATCCTGGACCTTTTTCAGAAGGCTTGCCCCTGAAGGGAAGAGTACAGAAGGTTCTCTGGAAGGGTCCCCTTTGGACACAAGGACAGAAACCCCAGGTTGCTTTGGTGCCCACAGTATTGAGGAAGTGACAGGCTCAGCCTGCCAGCCCCTGGGGACAGCCTAGCTGATGTGATACCCGCTGCCCACAGCCACACAGGTAGCTGGATGGATTTGGATAGGAACCCAGCAAGCTCATCTTACTCAGCTTTTGATTTTTTTTTTCCCTTCCCCCCTAACTAGTTTCTTTGGAGCTTAGTGTGTCCATTTATAGTATTTCTTTACAACGGGAAAGAAGTAATGAATTGGCTGGATTCCTGGCTGAAAGTTCATCTTGCTATTCCATTGACAGAAGAGGCCCTTATCTCCCCTTTTCTTTTCCCAAGAGAACCCGGAGATTAGGCTCTTTGCCATTTTTCAGATCTTTCCCCAGGCTTTAAAGCAACTGGATAGCCATCTTCAAGATAAAAGCTACTTTTTCTGATAGATAGAACAAGGAAGGAAAATATTAGGATTTTTTTTCCTTCTGTTTATCTACTTACAGTGTTTCAACAGTTGTGGTTTTTGTTTGTTTGTTTGGCTGTAAAATACTAATTCCAATCACTTCCTTCATAGACACATGAGATTGAATTAATGTTTATGGATCATATAAACTAGTTTCTCCTATACCCTTGTACAGTTCCACGTACATGCATTTCCTGCCATTTCTGCTGGAGCCTGGATAAACTCATCCTGGCGGTAGCCCTGGTATATTTTGTTTCTTAGGAAAGAAAACAATGTATTCTTCACGGATGACTTGGGTTGTCTGACTCTTCTGGTGCCTCTGACCTCTCTGTAACATTCACTCTGCTGATCACAGACTCCCTTTACCCATTTCAAAGGCTGAAGGGGACTTTGGACACCCGGCTGTCTGTGTGCTTTTAGATGGTGTCTCTGGGGACCAGTTCCTCTGACCCAGTGAGTCAACACTTTCATCAGCCCCGGGGCTCTGCCAGGGAATCAGCACCTCTTCCTTCTCTCACTTGAATGCATTTGATTGAGAACAAAGATGGTATGTATCGAGAGAAGGGGCTTACCATTCAAAAGTGGTCCTTATGAAGCCTCTTTCTCGGATGTAGCATCTTAAAAAGACTCACAAAGAGCACCAGTTCTGATGTTGTTTTACACACCGTGGGCTAGAAAAAATTGAAGCGGCTGCCGTCTATGCTTTCTGGCAGAAGGGAGGGTGAAGGGAGGGGGTGTATGAAAACCCACATCCACGCCTGCTCTGAAGGCTCGCCCTTCTCCCAGCCTTCCTCCTAGTTCCTAAGGCGGTGGTTGGGTCGAGGGGAAGCATGTGAAAAGAAGGAATAAGGCTTTCAGCACCCCTGCAGTCCCTCGAGACATGGTGACTGAATGAGCTTGAGTTACAGCCAGGCTGTCTTGGCTCCCTTGTTAAAATCCCCGGTGTCAATGCAAAAACACAGCTCTCACCTTAAAGAGGACAAGAGACATTTATTTACTTTGGAGCCAAATATGAGTGACCATGGCCTGGGAACACAGATTTAGGTTATCCCAAACTCCATGTTTGAATATGGGAAGGGTTTGACGAAGAACACAGGAAGTCATAAATAAAGGTCCTTTTAAAATGGAGTGGCGGAACTGTTAGGTAAGCAGAGGGTGGGGTGGAGAGATGTCTTTATTAAAGGCCTCAGATGCTATCTGTGGGCCTTCTTAGGCTCTTGGTTGGTGGGAGTGAGGTATCTGTACCAATGGTCACAAGATGTTAGGTCATGTAAAGAGGAGAGTAATAAAATGGCTATTAAAGGACTAAAAATGGCCCAAGATAATTTGGCTGTGGACTTATAACGCTCCAACTCTTTATAATGTTGTAGAATATTACTTTAAGATGTGTTACATTTGTTTCTGCTGCGGGACATTTGTTTTGATGGTGCAAAGACGTGTTGCATTCTTTTATGTTGCATTTGTTTAACTCTGTGAAGCTGTGTTACCATGCCTGTCTAAAACATCTGATTGGTCTAATAACGAACTGAACAGCCAATAGTGAGGCAGGAGAAAGGATAGGTGGGGCTGACAGGGAGAGAGAATAAAGAGAAGGAGAAATCTAGGAGGGAGATCTAGGAGCTAGAGAAGGAGGAGGACTCCACGGGCCAGCCACCTGCTACACAGCCAGCCATGGAGTAAGAAGTAAAGAAAGATACACAGAATAAAAATAAAAGCCCAGAGGCAAAAGGTAGATGGGATCATTTAAGTTAAGAAAAGCTGGCTAGAAATAAGCCAAACTAAGGCTGGGCATTTATAAGTAAGAATAAGCCTCTGTGTATATTTATTTGGGTGGTAGACACCCCCCCAAAAGAGTAAAGAGTAAAAATAACCAACAACACTGTAATTTTTTTGAAGTCCAAATCAGTGAATCAGTTTTGTAGAAAGGTTAATGGAAGATGGTGCTCTCTCCCAATGTGTAAAGGGAGTTTCTTTTCTTTCCTTTTCTTTTTCCCCCCTCTAGATATTTCCCTGGACCCTAAAGCATGCCACACACTCATGAGGTTCTCTTGAATGTGACTCTGAAAAGTGTCCCCTCCCATTGGCCAGACAGTGGCCATCGGAGTTGAAGGCAGTTTGTAAAGCCTGTCCTGAGTCACAGGTAGGATGTAGCAGGTTCATCACGTGTGCCCCAGGCCGTCCACAGGTGGAAGCAAAGGCAAGGACAGGTGAGTGTCCCTAAGTCATTTGCTTGTGTCTGTCTGTGCACCTCCCCTCCCCCACACACCCATTGTCACATTTATTTATTTTTTTTTCTTGACACCATTTGCGGTGGGCTGGGTAAGAATCGTCCCCATAGGCTCACATATCTGAGGGCTTAGTCATCAAGGAGTGGCACTATTTGAGAAGGATTAGGAGGTGTGGCCTTGTTGGAGGAAGTGTGTCACTGGGGGTGGGCTTTGGGTTTTCAAAAGTCCATGCCAGACCCAGTCCCCTCTCTTCCTGTGGATTGCATATCAGGATGTAGAACTCTCAGCCGCTGCTCCAGCATCTGCCTGCATGCTGCCATGTTCCCGCCATGATGACAAGGGGCTAAACCTCTGAAACTATAAGCAAGTCCCAGTTAAACGCTTTCTTTTATAAGAGTTGCCTGGGTCATGGTGTCTCTTTAGAGCAATAGGACTATTACTGTAATTAACGAGGCAATTCCACATAATTTATCTGGTAATCAAGAGAGGTTTATTTATGGGATAACTGACAGCCAATAGGGGTTGCTTACAGGATCCAGGAGAGATAGATGAAGTACCATCCAGCAGAGAACTCTGGCTTGGTGTCCCATCCAGCTTCCAGGACCATGAAGTATCCAGAAGGGCCAAACATGTAGGCACTTTGAGCCTTTTTTGTTTGTGTGTTTGTGTTTGTTTTTGGAGACAGGGTTTCTCTGTGTAGCATTGCACCTTTCCTGGATCTCACTCTGTAGACCAGACTGGCCTCGAACTCACAAAGATCCTCCTGGCTCTGCCTCCCAGTGCTGAGATTAAAGGCGTGCACCACCACCGCCCCGCCAGCAGCACCTTGAGTCTTGAGGGGCTCCCTCTCAGCCACGCCCCAGGGGTAGATCATAGGCAGGTGTGGCAGTTACCCGCTGTCACTCTAGGGGCAGTGTTTCAAGGTCAAAGCTGGAACAGCTACCCACTACATCTCCCCCCTTTTGTCTAAATAAGAAAATTCTATATTTACTGAATTAAATGTGCTGTCCAAGAAACTTTCTTGGAGTATTTGTGTGGTGAATGTATCTTCCCTCTGACAAAAGGTATGCCTGGGCCCTGGCAATTACTCTGTGAGTTGGTTTCTACTAACCATTAAGTGCTGATTTCCTATATGTGCTATTCTCAGACCAGCCTCCTCTGACTGACCTAGCCTAAGAGGGTGGGTTCACCACTCTTGCCTACTCTGTTTCTTTTTTTTAATTTTTAAAATCACATTTCTTTACTTAGTCACATGTGGGGTGTGTGTGTGTGTGTGTGTGTGTGTGTGTGTGTGTGTCTGTGTGTCTGTGTATTAGGATTTTCTATTCCTGTAAAAAGATGCCATGATCACAGCAATTCTTATATGGAGAACATTTAATTGAGGTGGCTCACTTACAGTTTCAGAGGTTCAGTCCATTATCATCATGGGAGTGTGCAGGCAGACATGGTGCTGGAGGAGGAGCTGAGAGTCCTACATCTTGCAGGCAACAGGAAGTCAACTGACACACCGGGCAGTATCCTGAGCATAAGAAAACTCAAAGCCTGCCCTCACATTGACACACTTCCTCCAACAAAGCCACACCTCCTAATAATGCCACTCCCATGAGATTACGGGAGCTACTGACATTCAAACTACCCCAGTGTGCAAATGGAGCTAGAAGACGATCTCCAGGAGCCAGTTCTCTCCTCCCACCACCTTAGGTCCAAGGGGTTGAACTCAGTTCATCAGGCTTGGCAGCAAAAACCTTTACCTTTTGAGCCATCCCACTGGCCTATTTTATTTTTCTTAATTTCACTTCTCATTGTATTACATATTTTATTATTATTTGACTCCCCTAACAGAAGGTACATTCTCTGAGTATCTCTTTTTTTTTTGGAGGGGAGGGGGGTTTCGAGACAAGGTTGCTCTATGTAGTTTTGGTGCCTGTCCTGGATCTCACTCTGTAGACCAGGCTGGCCTTGAACTCACAGAGATCCGCCTGCTCTGCCTCCGGAGTGCTGGGATTAAAGGCGTGCGCCACCACCGCCCGGTGACTTTGTATCTCTTTTGGTCACCTCTGCATCTCTACTGTCTGGTACATGATAGATATTCAGTAAGCATTGATTGCCTGCAAAACATTCGGAACTTTGTTTTCCAACTTACCAGTGTTCATTCTCGGCACTCTAGTACTGATTAAGAGTCAGCTCAGAAGGCCAGAAGGCACACACCTTTAATCCCAGCACTTGGGAGGCAGAGTCAGGCAGATCTCTGTGAGTTCGAGGCCAGCCTGGTCTCCAAAGAGAGTTCCAGGAAAGGCGCAAAGCTATACAGAGAAACTCTGTCTCGAAAACAAACAAACAAACAAACAAACAGAGTCAGCTCAGTGTGCATGTCTGCCCAGCTTGTATTCTGTGATGTGCTGTTGGCGGCCTAAGGCAGCCACAATGAGCATCTTTACACCATGGAAATTAGCAAGTCCTGAACTGAACTCCCTTCCCCACATTGTTCCCTTGGTTAATAAGCATTTATCAGCAACCGCTGTCACCAAAACCAAATCACTAGGGGCAGACATGATGGCTAAATGCCTTGTCAAAGTTCTTCCCTTTTCCCTTGACTATTAATCAACAGAAGACAACGGAAGTGACCACCAGCTCGATGCTAGAACTACTGTCGGGGAGGGCTGGCAACTTTGATTTCCTTCTTCGGGGTGACTGGGGAGTCCAGTAAGAGCTTTGCTCTGTGAGACGTTGAAATCCTAGTGAAAACGAATTAGGGAGAGTGAGAGGTGAGGAAAGGGGGCCCCAAGGCTGTGAGCCATGAGACAGAGCGTTGTGGAGTCCTAACTAGAGGACTCGGTCAAAGGAAACAGATTTGGAGAGATGGGAGAGATTGCGAATGAGAAACAGTAGACACTGTTTGGTGACGGAGGGGGATGACTTTGGGAGTCAAGGCTCGAAGCAGATGAGAAGTGATGGAAATGGCAATCAGCTTGCAAGAGAAGGGCTTAGTCTTGGTTAAAGATGTGGGTATTTCAGGCCTGGCGACTTGGCTCAGTCAGTGGAGTGTGTGCTGAGCAAGTGCGAGGATGTGAGTTCAGCTCTCCAGCACCCACTTAAGCAAGCTTGAGTGCATCTCTACCTCCAGCCTGGAGCACTGGAGAACGCAGGAGGGTGAGGACACTGGCAGATCCTGAAGCTTAATGTCCTGACAGTCTAGGTAGGGTTCAGTGAGATGTATCTCAAATAATAAGGTAGGAAGTGTGTATGCTAGTGGGGGGGGCCACAGAGGCTCCCTAGTCAGGCCTTATTTAGGGTCAGAAAGTCTGAGCTTGCTTTACCCATCAAGGCTGCATTATAGGATGATTTGGCCAAAGGCATGGTTACCAGGTGTTTTGAAGGGTCTACCCTTGTTGGTACTTTATACCTCGACCTTAAAAGGGGGAAGTCTTGCCGGGTGGTGGTGGCGCAGGCCTTTAATCCCAGCACTCGGGAGGCAGAGGCAGGCAGATCTCTGTGAGTTCGAGTTCAGCCTGGGCTACAGAGTAAGTTCCAGGACAGTCTCCAAAGCTACACAGAGAAACCTTGTCTTGAAAAAAAAAAAACAAAAAAAAAAAGGGGGGGGGGAGGTCTTTTGCCCCTCCCCTTTCTGATGTATAAAAAGCCCATCATGAATAAACTCTGGTGACTAGGTATTAACCCAGGGCTCTCCTGCAGCTGTCTTGTGTCTCTTTCTCTCCATCTATGTCTCTATTTCTTTATTATTATTTCTCAATTCCTCCCTCCTCCCTCCAAGAACCCTTTGACCCCGACATGCTAGCACATGTGTATGTGACCATACAGGATCAGCACACACATACATACACCACACATACACAAGAATATGGACATTTGATCTGTTTCACACTGGTAAAACTGTAATGCACAGCTGCCGTTACATGTAGGTTATTAGATTGACTCGTGGAAAGATGAAGTGATTCTTACCAAATTAGGTGTTTTTGTAAATGAAACATAAAGATTTAATCACAAAGACTGGGTGGAAGATATCAGGAAGGGAGAACATGTAAGAGCCGTTTGTCAGGAAATAATACAATATAAATTTACTATTGTCCACTCAAAGGAGCAAAAGCTCACCTGAAATGTTTTGGCACAAGTTCCAGATACACTGATTTTCGTGGAGGTGTGTTTTTGCCTCGTTTCTGCTATATGCATCTGAAAGTAGAATGTTTAACTGGGATTCGAAGTTTTTCCAGATAATGTAATGGATGGAGCAAGTGACAAAGTGTGTGTCTGCATAAAACTGTGGGCTAGAGACTGGAAACTAGGTCAGCAGTGAAGGGAAAGATAGACTGGGGCCAGAGCACAGCAGAGGGGACGTGGAGATGCGAGAGCAGTGAGGTGGAAGTCTCTGTGGGCACTAAGAACTGTCGGAGGGAGCGTAGTACTGGAGCACGTGAGAAGAGACAGGAGACAATACTCAAAAGATCGAGGACTAAAATGCACATTATAGAGGGTGGCTCTGGCGTGGATGACTCCACTGGGGTGGAAAAGTGTCTGAAGAAGTTTTTTCTGGGGCTGAGGCTGCATCAGTCGGTGGAGTGTTTGCCCAGCCTGCGTGTAGTCCTGGCTTCTACCCTCAGCACCATTTAAAACAAGCACGGTGGTAATTACCTCGTAATCCCAGCACTCAGGGGGCAGAGGAAGGATGATCAGAAGTTCAAGGTCAGCCTCACCTACATAGTGAGTTCAAGGTCAGCCTGGGATAAATGATACCCTATCTAAAAGAGGAAGAAGAAGCAAAAGGAAGAGGAAATGTCATTATCTTTGGAAGTGAGGTGATCAATGAATTGCAAAGCCAACATGATCAATGGTAGCTGGGTTTTTTTGTTTTTGTTTTGTTTTGTTTTTTTCGAGACAGGATTTCTCTGTGTAGCTTTGGAGCCTGTCCTGGATCTTGCTCTATACACTAGGCTGGCCTTGAACTTACAGAGATCTGCCTGGCTCTGCCTCCCGAGTGCTGGGATTAAAGGCGTGTGCCACCACCGTTCCAGGACAATGGACAGGGGTACTGATAGCCGGGAGGGTGAAAAGCCAGGTACTAAAAACCAGTGAAGGAGGGGGCTGGATCCAGGAGTCGGTAGCCCACAGCACATGGAAGGGGTCATTGGCACTTATATTTTAATGCTATGCTCCTCAAAATGAGCTGAGATTTTTGCTTTTATGGAGGCCACAATAGAGTCACACCAGCTGGAGCTCTGGTATGACGTGTGAGAAAAACAGCCTCCACTTGAAAGAGCTACATGGGAAGTTTGTGGTCATCTTTGTTAGCCTCTGAATGCCCCCTTTACAACCAAGATTTTGTAACTTCTTAGTCTTGAAAACTTAAAAGAAAAGAAAAGGAGGTTTGTAGAAAGTTGACATAAATTACCTTAACAAGATATTCATCAGGATGTGGGGCCAAGAAGGAGGGGAGCAAGCCTTCGGGTCCTAAGAGGAGTTTAGGTGAGAGATAACATCACAGCCATAATGACGTTTGGAGGGAGGGGGAGAGAGGGGAAGAGAGAGAGGGGGAGAGGAGAAATGGAGAGAGAGAGAGAAATGGAGAGGAGGGCGTGCCTTCCCTTCAAGTCTGAAGAGCTAAGATTTCTGGCTCTTACAGGTTTTCAGGAGTGTAAGTATCATGTGGTCTATCTGGCCTGGCTTGTGAGCTAGGGGCTATGGGGACAGGCATGCTAACAAGAGAGCAAACTTGTCTTGGAGCTTCAGCATAAGAGGACTGTCAGGCCTACACAGTATACTTGCTTGCTTTCACTGATGCAAAAATTACAGCTCTCTCTCCCATCAAAAGGAATAAGAAATAATTTTTTCCAGAGCCAAGTTTGTGTGATCGTGTGTGGTGGTTTGAACGAGAACAGCCCTCATAGACTCATATGTTGAATACTTGGTCCTCAGTTGGTGGAACTGTTTGGGAAGGATTAGAAATTATGGCCCTGCTGGAGGAGGTGTGTCACTGGAGGGGGAGGTTGAGGTTTCAAAACCCCACACTACTCTCTGCTAGCTCTCTCTGCACTATGCCTGTGGATTGTGTGAGCGCTTAGCTACAGCTGCAGTGCCATTGTTGTGAGGTGTCCGCCAGAGAAGACACTTGGACAGGGTTCAAGCCAACAGGAAGTCTTTATCAGCCTGGTGGTGACTACACTGGTGTTTGGGACCCCAGTGCAGTCCCGAGCCTTGCCCAGGATGAGCTTCTAAGCACAAAGTCCACATCCTGGGTTGACACACCTCAGCTAGCAAGAACCACAGCCAGAAGCAGAACTACAGAAGCTGAAAGGTGAGATTAGTACATTTCGGGACTTTCCAGAGCTGTGGACTTCGATGGATTGGGTCTTTGTTCTCCTTTTGGCAGGTTTTGCTGCTACATGGTGGGGTCCATGGCCTGAATGGTGCTTCCAGATGGCATCATGTACGCTAAAGTCTGGGGGTCTACTAAAGTCTGGGGGTCTACTATAGTCTGGGGGTCTGTTACACTCCGCTGGCCTGCCTGCAGCCCATGCTTCCTGGCAGGATGGTGATGGACTCACCCTCTGAAACTGTAAGCACCAATAAACTCTTTCTTCTGTAAGTTGCCTTAAGTCATAGTGTCTTATCACAGCAACAGAAAGGTAACTGAGGCACCATGCATGGGAAACATGGAGCTGGGTTACCCCAGCTTCCACGTTCCTGTACGGAAGCACTTTCATAAGATTTTTACGGTAGCAGAACAAAGAAAGTCATAAGTCAGGGGATTAAAAAAATCCATTGGTGTCAGCAGCAGAGAGGAGGTGACAGAGAGATGGGAGAGTCTCTGCTACAGATGCTATCTGATGACACACTTAGCTTCGTGTTTGGTAGAAGCTGGTGGTTTGCTAAGTTAATAGATTCAAAAAGGTGTTTTGCTTTTTAATCTTCTGGCTAATGTAATTCGTGGCCATTCTCTGGGAATCCTGGGTCTGGACCTGGCCAGTGTCCACCATCCTGGCCAGTATTTAATAAAGCTTACTTCAAATTTGGCTCAAATATCATAGTGGAGGTTTTAGTCTCACCTGGTGGGATTGCTGCTCCAGCACTCAGTTCCAGTCAGTCTTTGAGGCAGTTGTTTTCCTTCTTCATGTGTATGTGTGTGCCGGGGTTCCCTCAGAGGCCAGAAGAGGGGTGCTGGAGTCCTTGGAGCTAGGGTGATGGGAGATTCTGAGTCTCCAGGTGTAAACACTGAAGGAAGTAATTTGACTTCAGCAGTCATCTCTCCAGCCCTCAGCTTTCGCATCCAAAGTGAGCTGCATGGAGGGTTGGCCTGGTTTATGGGGAGCGTGTGTGTGTGTGTGTGTGTGTGTGTGTGTGTGTGTGTGTGTGTGTGTGTAGGGAGGGAGAGAACTAGAGGGTCTGTGATCTAACACGGGCATGTTGTAATGCAAAGATAAAAGGCAAAGTAATTTCATTCTGAAGTGTAAAAAATGACGACACTAAAAGGCTTAACCGAGTTGTTGGGTTTTTGATTTGTTTGTTTTGCAACTTGAGCCCCAGCAGCTGAGTCCAAACGTGGAGTGGTATGCAACCCATAAGATGTGCATGAGGCAAAGACTAGTTAAATTTATAGATAAATCTCATTTCTGGAAAATTCAGTGTATTTTAAAACCAGGTGAACATACATTTGGTTTATTTGTGGAACAGTTAAATTCGCGGTTCCTGAAATTATATACAGTTCCCCACATCACCTGGCAGTCTGGCGCTCACCGCGTCATTGCTCTTTCCAGCACATTCTATACACTTGGCAGAAGCAAAAACCCATGGTTCTGACAACAGCCTTTCACGGTTCCAAATGCCTGCGGTCCACCGCAGCGTCCGAGCGCGGAGAGAGCCGAATGGGACACTCACCAGTGGATCCCGGCCACGCTGGGAGCCTTGAGAGGTGAGAAGGTGGGAGACTCCAGACAGGGGGCCTCCTTTGTGGACCTCGCCATAAAGGCTCCCTGACATATCCCTGCTCCTTCGGATAGACTAGGAATGGAAGCCTCTGGGAGGGGGAATTGGGTCAGAGGATAGCTTCTGGGAAGGCCCCAGGCAGTTAGTTGGCTGTGGTGTGCGGAGGCCTGGGTGTGCTGAGCCTAGCGGAGGCCGCCTTAGGGACAGAAGTGACAGGGGAGCATGCGCTTCCTCCACACGGCCCTCCTGCCGCTACTGACAATAGCGCTGGTCTCAGTGAATTATTAAAGCGTTACCCTGGTGCTGGACATTGAGGTTGTTTCCTATGTCGTCTTTTCTATTGAGAATTCATTGCAGAGATTGTTTTCACACATGCATCTTTTTGTTCCAGTTGAAATGCCTCCTGGAGATAATCCTGTCCTCATCTACACCTTGCCCCTTTCCTTCCTGCCGCCATTCACTATTCGAGGGGTGTTCTGAACCCCACGTACAAAACCACCCCAATTTGTGAGCATATTGGTTTCCCTGCAATCTCGTCAAAATTAAGTGTCATTGAAAACTTTTCCCTCTGACTTTCATCGTTACAAAATCTAATCTCAAGATTGCTTTTGGGTTTTTTTTTTTAAATTATTATTATTTTTCAGTTTAAAAAAAAAGGATGTTTTGCCGTGTTTGTTTACTTTTTTGTTTGTTTGCGCATTTATTTCCCTTTTAAGGTCTCAATGGTTTTGTTCTAAATTGAGTGAGCCCGTCACACCGCACACAGAGCCTCTGTTGTGAAACTCTACCTCCTTCCTGCACTCCACCCCTCCCCACCCCCACAACCCAGTCTGTTTTCCTTAATGACCCCACTTTGGAAGAACATCTGGGCAGTATTCAATTTACTATTAATGAGGTGCGCTCCTAAGACAGTGGTTCTCAACTTTGGCTGCACACTGGGATCGCCAAGAGAGCTTTACATTCTGCCAATGCTTACGTTTGGCTTCTGATTTAATTGGCCTGGGCATTGGGGGTTTTTTAAGCATTCCCTAGGTAGTTCCAGCGTACAGCTAAGGCTGAGAATCAAGATGCTAAAACTGGTAGATTGGTTGTTGGGGTTGACCTGAAATGTGAGGTGGTGGTGGGTAGGAGTGGAAACAGGGCTGTGGGAGCAGTGATGGTTTAAGTTACTGTTGGGTGTGGGACTGCCGGGGAGCGGGTGTGTGTGTGTGTGTGTGTGTGTGTGTGTGTGTGTGTGTGTGTGGGGGGTGGGGGGGTCCGGCGCGGGTGGTGGATTTCAGGTTTCCTGCTGGTGTCAGCATGTCTTGGGCATCTCTCCTGGTTCTAGTTAATGTCTGTGCTGGCTAGATTTATGTCAGCTTGTCACAAACTACAGTCATCTGAGAGGAGGGAACCTCAACTGAGAAAATGCCTCCATAAAATTAGGCTGTAGATGATCCTGTAGAGCTTTTTTTTTTTTAATTTGTGATCAGTGGGGGAGGACCCAGCCCATGGTGGGTGGTGCTTTCCCTGGGCTGGTGGTCCTGGCTTCTATAAGAAAGAAGAAAGCAGGCTGAGCAAGCCATGAAGAGCGAGCCAGTAAGCAGCACCCCTCCATGGCCTCTGCATCAGCTCCTGCCTCTAAGTTCCTGCCCTGCTCAAGTTCCTGTCCTGACTTCCTTTGGTGGTAAATGTTAATATTCTGATCTGTCCCTTGAAATCCCACCCCTGGCACCACCCTGGATCCTGATGTAAAATAATCTTTTAAGGAAAAACTCCACCTCTCTCTCTCTCTCTCTCTCTCTCTCTCTCTCTCTCTCTCTCTCTCCTGCTTTTTCTCCCATGAGGTGTGCACCCCTGGACCCACTCTTTCTCTTCCTCTCACTCCTTTCTATCTTTCTAATAAACTTTTTTTTTTTTTTGTGAAAATGCAGAGTCTAGGTTGTGGTGGTATTGTGTTCCCCAAAATATTGTGTACTCTAATAAATTTATCTGGGGTCAGAGAACAGACAGCCACTGTGGGCGCCATGGGCCCTGGCCCCCAGCCCCCGACTGGGAGTGGCTGCAGCCTTGCTTGCTTGACCTTGATCAGATGTCCTCCCTATTCAGATTCCCTACCGGTATCCACCCTTCTGAATGCTTAAGGGAAGTTCCTTGTGTCCTCCCTATTCAGATTCCCTGCCGGTATCCACCCTTCTGAATGCTTAAGGGAAGTTCCTTGTTGTGTATCCTGCATTTTGGGCGTTAACTACTTAGATGCAATAATGTAGAACATTGAGTCTGGAATGTGGACCACTGACAGCGAACTTCTGCCCTCCGGGGGTCCCTCCATTTGTGCTGTAAGCCTGTATGTATTTAAGGTTTCTTCCCTCTTTCAATAAACGGCATTCGACATCCAATCATATGGATGACCCGCTGTCTTTTGTCTCTATTTTTTAATCCGCAGCCCTTCGCTCGGACATGGTGAACGGGTATTGGTAACGCGGGCGTTACCGCAACAAATGGAGGTCCCACCGAGATCCGAGAAAGAAGGACCAGCTGACGGACACTCTTGGAAGGCCGGCCGGCATTTTACAGGTAAGAGTGGATTGTGAAATGGGTGCAGGTAGCTCACAGTCAGTTAATTGGACTGTTGAAGCAGGAAGGCACCAAAGTTAAGTAAGGGCAAGACAGCTAAAGATTTTAAATGAAAAAGGAAATCTTCCCAATAGAGAAGAGGGAAGGAAAGGAAATTTCCCGTTAAAAATGGGGGAAAAATTTTAATCAAGAAAAAAGGATTTTCCCGATAAAAAGGGGAAAAATTTTTGAAACTAGGCCTAAAGATTTGGGCCCTGTAGAGAAAAGATAAAGGAAAGAGAGAAGCCTCTTCCCAGTGGTAATGGAAAATGTAAAGACTTTTTCCAGTTGTAGAGTTTTCAGGATAGCTGAAACTCTGAACTCTTTCTTCCTGCCAGTGCAGAGCGGCAGCATCTGAATTACAAAGAATCGGCAGGTAGGCCTCATTGCTGCTGGCTGAACAGCAGGCGAGCCCAGAGCTTAAAGTTTTGTTGTCTGTTTGCTTAATTTTGGTTCAAATGTTTTTTATTTTTTACCTCAGAGTGGGAATAATTCAATATTTAGGATCCCTTTGTGGGAAATGTTTTTCTGTTTTTCCCTTATGGTGGGAATAACTCATTGTTAGGTAGTCCCTTCATGGGAGTAGGAAGTTTAAATGTGTTTGTGTGTGTGGGGCGCGCCCAGCGGCTGTGGCGGACAAAGGCTTACAGGAGATAGCCCGAAGCAGCGGGCGGACAGGTACACGCCGATGGGAGGCAGAGCCGTGATGGAGTGCGGCTCAGGCAGGTGCTGGCAATAGAGCCTGAGCAGTGGGCAGAGCAAAGCTAAGCTGCAGCCTCAGCTCTCGCCAAGCGAGCTGAGGCCGGGAAGGGACTAGCACTAAAAGTTTAAACCGGGCCTAACTTCTGGTGAAAAATGGTTTCGGTCAGGACATTGAATGCTAAGTCAATGCTGTTTAAATAAAGGATGTTCTGTTCTTTTGATTGTCTTGATAAATGTTTGGATTTTCATGGTAGATAAACTAAAGGAACAAAATTCATAATTTTAAACTATATATTAGGAATGGTCTTGTCTGTTGATCATTACTAAAAATTTGGCTCTGCAATTTAAGTTGCTTTCTAGAAATTTTTGGTTTAGTTCTATAAAAATATAATACCTAAAATAAATTGGGTTATTAGCTTATTAAATAATGTTGCTAAGATAATCCATAAATAATAATCTCTTACTGATAAAGAGGTTACAAAATTATTTTTCCAGTAAATAAAATACAGGTAAATTGTTTGGTTCACGTTGTTAATAATTGACTATTTGTGCTAATGTGTTACTTAAAATTTATAAGAAAGGATCCTCTTTTTAAGATCTTATAGAAATACTGAAGAGTATTACCTAAAGTTTACCTCTTCAAATCCTATAGAGATTGTATTTAATACTTTTGCTCAATTATTATTGCTTTCATATTTTAAATTCAAAATGGTGCCGGTATATAAAACTAGAGGCTTTGGAAGTACAGAAAAAAAAGGTGTTTTGACAAACAGTTATCAATGATAAACAGCCTAAATTAAAAACAAAATTATATGGGATTGAGATTGGAAGATTATTGGATTCTGGTGCTGGATATATCTATAATTTCACAAGAATCCTGAGATCCCCTGAGGCCCCTTAAAGATTCTACCTCTCACCTACAAGGTATTGGCACAGCTCAGACGCTGTTACAGAACAAGCTACTTTTAAATTAGAAGGATGAGGAAGGTCATACAAAAACTTTTCAACCATTTGTGCTACCTGACATTCCAGTGAACTTGTGGGGACGGGATGTGTTAGACGTTATTAAAGCAGTGGTTACTACACAGCCTGTACAACAGATGCTAAAGAGTCAGGGCTACTGCCCAGACAAAGGCTTAGGAAAAATGTTACAAGGAGACCCGCTCCCTGCGGCAGACAAAAACTGTGTCACTAGAGGTCCTGGCGATACTAAAGGATTAGGGTCTTTTCCATAGGGGTCACTGCACAGCAGCCTTCGATTATACAACCGATAAAAGTCACTTGGAAGAGTGATGACCCTGTATGGGTGGAGCAGTGGCCCCTTGCTAAGGAAAAATTGGAGGCTGCGTATGCATTGGTTAAGGAACAGTTAGATGCTGGACATATCATTCCTTCCACTTCACCTTGGAACTCACCTATATTTGTCATTAAAAAGAAATCAGAAAAATGGAGGCTGTTACAGGATCTTAGAGCTGTAAATAAAACCATGCTTCTCATGGGAGCAACACAGCCTGGCTTGCCTGCCCCTGTGGCAATTCCTAAGCATTGGCATTTAATTGTGGTTGACTTGAGGGATTGTTTCTTCACCATTCCTTTGCATCCCGAGGACAGTCCTCGCTTTGCTTTCAGTGTTCCTTCAAAAAATCTTAAGGAACCTTATCAGAGATATCAATGGGTGGTATTGCCTCAAGGAATGGCCAATAGCCCTACTATATGTCAAATTTATGTGTCTTTGGCCCTAGCTCCAGTTCAAAAAGCTTTTCCAGATGTTTATATAATTCACTATATGGATGATATATTAATGGCTGCTAAAGATAAAAAACTTGTTTTTGATGCCTTTTCTTATTTACAAGAGGTTCTTAGCTTGGCTAATTTACAGATAGCCCCAGAAAAGGTACAGGTATCTTTTCCCTATCATTATTTAGGTCATGAATTGTTACGCACGGGCATACGCCCACAAAAGATTACTCTGCGTATGGATCAGCTACGCACACTTAATGATTTCCAAACCTTTCTGGGAGATACTCAATGGCTTCGGCCCACTTTAAAAATTCCAACAGGTCAGCTTCGCCCCTTGTATGATGTCTTAAAGGGTGACCCTGACCCTTCATCTCCCCGTAAATTAACAGCTAAAGGACGTGTAGCCCTACAACGTATACAAGAGACCCTTATTGTATTTGTGTAAAAAATCATTGTCTTCATGCTTTTGCTTACACGGGAGTGCCAAAATACATAAAAACTGATAATGGTCCCGCCTACAGTAGTACGGGATTTTCAAAATTCTGCCAAGATTTTTCTATTGTTAATAAGACTGGTATTCCTTATAATCCTCAAGGGCAGGCTATAGTAAAACGCTGCCATCGTACCTTAAAAACTTATATTGCTAAAGTAAAAAAGGGGGAGTTAGGGGCTCATCTTTCCTCTCCACATTCTATTCTTTCCCTTGTTTTATATATTTTAAATTTTTTATCGGTGGATTCTGCTGGAGTATCTGCTGCAGATAAGCACTGGAGGGCTCCTGTTGCAAATCATCCTCTGGTGCAATGGAAAGATCTTTCTACTGGCACTTGGAGGGGACCCGATCCGGTGTTGGTGTGGGCCCGGGGATCTGTTTGTGTCTTTCCACAGGACAATGAAGTTCCTCTCTGGGTTCCTGAACGCTGTGTGCGCCCTGTGGCTGCTGCTGAATCCCAACATGGCAGAGACCTATTGGGCCTTCATAAAAAACTCTCCCCTTCTGATGCCAATGGGGATTGAGAGCCCAATACGGCCAGCCTTGGTAAACATTATTCTAAGCCTAGGAACTGTAGCCATGTGGTTGGATTCCTCAGAAGGTAATGTATGGTAACTTTTTTCAAAAAACATTGAGAATGTACCACACCTTGGAGATTAAGGATAACTCTGAAGGTCAATGAACTTCAGTTGTAAACAGTAGCATGCCAGCTAAGCCTTTTTTCGCATTTTGCAACCCCCCTCAAGCTGGTGTAGTACCTACTTTTCAGGAATGGCTCTGTGCAACATTTATTTGCCTCCTGAAATTCATCTAGCCTTTTTGAAGATACCTTAAAATTTGTGAGCCTGAATGTAGCCATTATTGAGACCATTAGTTCTGCTCCTTGTTTGCTGTTTTTGTTTTTTGTTCTTTATGTTTCTCAGTTGTTCTTTTGCAGACCTGCCAGCCTAAGTAGTGCTGGAATCAAGAAAAATGGGCCTTGGTGGTTCGTGTTCCTGGAGCTGTGTCCATGCCAGTGGACCGTGGCAGCTAGACACAGATGATGCTCACACACTCCAGAGACTCTGACATCGCTGTTGCCGTTGTTGTTATAGCGGTGGTGGCCACTGCTGCTATTGCTTCTGGAATTGCTATTTCATAATTGGTTACTACAGCTAGCACAATGGAGACCCTGGCAGCAAACGTAGCTACCACAGTTAGTTAATCTTTCTTCTTATTGGGCATGATAAATTTAATTCCACTTTTATACATTATAATTGGCTTTGTAAGTTGTAAAAATTATTAAAACTCAAGTACCATTTGCTTATGGGATATCACCCTACAAGGACTCCAATTTGCAGTAAGGCTCATTAAGAAAGGGAATGGTTCAATTGCCTTTAGCCTCCTGGCTATGGGTGGGTTAGGACTTCTGTTGGTCTTTTCTGTGTCGCACAGATTGCAAGCCCAGTGCCACTTTGAAATCATTGGCAGCAGTTACTCTACAGCTCACATGGCTGAGTCTATATGATAATGAGTATTCAGAGATGGGTAATACTTGGGGGCAGTCATCAACCTAAGACAGAGCACTTGTGTGGCCTGGGCAGGTGTCTCCATGACGGCTAAGGTAACCTGCTGATGTCCCATGCAACCTAAGTCAGAAGCTCATTTAATAAAAAGGGGGGAACTGTGGGCGCCATGGGCCCTGGCCCCCGGCCCCCGACTGGGAGTGGCTGCAGCCTTGCTTGCTTGACCTTGATCAGATGTCCTCCCTATTCAGATTCCCTACCGGTATCCACCCTTCTGAATGCTTAAGGGAAGTTCCTTGTTGTGTATCCTGCATTTTGGGCGTTAACTACTTAGATGCAATAATGTAGAACATTGAGTCTGGAATGTGGACCATTGACAGCGAACTTCTGCCATCCGGGGGTTCCTCCATTTGTGCTGTAAGCCTGTATGTATTTAAGGTTTCTTCCCTCTTTCAATAAACGGCATTCGACATCCAATCGTACGGATGACCCGCTGTCTTTTGTCTCTATTTTTTAATCCGCAGCCCTTCGCTCGGACATGGTGAACGGGTATTGGTAACGCGGGCGTTACCACTACAAGCCACTAGATACAAAGGCTAGGAAATGGTGGCACTCACACCTTTAATCCTAGCATTCCAGAGATAGAAATCCCTCTGGATCTCTGTGAGTTCAAGGCCACATTGGAAACAGCCAGGCATGGTGACTCACGCCTTTAATCCCAGAAAGCCAGCCTTTAATCCCAGGGAGTGGTGGTAGAAAGCAGGAAGATATATAAGGCATGAGGACCAGAAACTAGAAGATTTTGGCTGGTTAAGCATTCAGGCTTTTGAGCAGTAATTCAGCTGAGACCCATTTCGGATGAGGACTCAGAAGCCTCCAGTCTGAGGAGACAAGACCAGCTGAGGATCTGTCGAGGTGAGATAGCTGTGGCTTGTTCTGTCTCTCTGATCTACCAGCATGGACCCCAATAACTCACCTCAGGTTTGATTTTATTAATAAGAACCTTTAAGATTCCTGCTATACTAGGTTGTGAATTAGTGACCACCCTGGCTGCATGGTATGCATCTGCCCAGCATGCCAGCAAGTTTTCCCTCAGACAGATACCCTGGCCTGGCCAGCTGGGGGTTCCCCACGCATAATTCATAACAGTAAACAACGATATGGAAGTATAAGCTGAATGAACCCTTTCTTCCCCAAGTGGCTTTGGTCATGATGTTTCATCACAGCAACAGAAACCCTAACCAAGACAGTGTCTGTATGTTTTTTTTTTTTTTTTCAACATAATCCCAAACCATGCTACCTGTCTCTTTTGATTTCTCAACACTATCACTTCCAACCATATCCTTTCCCCAGACACCCACTGTGTCTGGGGAATTTACTGTGTCTCACAATTTTGCCTGTATCTGCCGCGAACCCCATGGCCTTTGAAATGAGAATCAGGGAGATCCCTGGTGCTCTTTGTGATTTATATGTTGGGACGAGAAGTCAATCTATGTGTCCTGAATGTCCCTGGCTTTGATGAGATGAAGTTGCTTTAAGTTTAATGCCAACTCTTGGCCAGTTTGCTATCTTTGCTTATTAGCAAGGTCATGCCTGGCTTCTAGCTACATTTAGAAATCCTCATATGTGTTCTATGTGCTTAGGAGAAAATCCACTTTTTTTTTTTCTGTTTTCACCTCTCTAATATCAGCTCCTGCAACTCACTTAGAGCTGCACAGATCTCTGTCAAGAGGATCTTTTTTGTTCCGGGAGCTACTCTGATCCACAGAAGCAGCATTGACATATGAGGACAAAGTCTCATAACCGCTTCTACCGTGTTAGCTCTGGGCTGAGCAATGGGCAGGACTTCGAGGGAGGTTATGAGGAAATGAGACCAGGTTGGGTCCTTGGCCAACCAGAGAGATACTGGGGTGATGGGGTAGCCCAGCGCCTATATTGCTTTCTCGAACTGTACCCTAGGTTGGGTGAGCAAGGAAGAATCACAGAGAGCAACCAGAAGATGAATGGGAAGAAAAGCTATCCTCTTCACTGTGCACCTAGAAGTCTTAGTCTGCCTTAGACACTAAGTTCCTTGGGGCGGGAACTCTGTCTTAGTTTCTGTGTCTCTGCAATGATCAGTGCATCTCAAACAGGTGCCCAAGAAATAATTAGGAAGAGATCCACTGGGTCATAGGACTCTCTTCCTGGTCCTGCTTCACCGCTCGTATGTTAGGGCTTCTTGACACTGAATTCCTACCCGACCCTTCTCCCAGGGTTCTAAAAAATAATTGAATTCGGCTCCAAAGCTGTGCCGGGGGAATAAAGCACAGCTCAGCCATCTTCACAATGGACCGATCATTTCCTGCTTGAATCAACAAGTATTAGTGCATTTCCTGGCCTGTGGGAGAGGGAGAAGCCCAGCCATCCTCACGAAGCTGTTTGGGAAATAGGGGTTATTAGAAAATAAAATCAGAACTAGCTGAAGCACACCTAATTTATTGCACAGAATTAAGCAAACAGTTTTTCTCCCTTTCATCTGTTTGTTGGTTTGTTTGTTTTTTGAGACAAGGTTTCTCTGTGTAGCCCTGTCTGTCCGGAACTCACCTTGTAGACCAGGCTGGCCTCGAACTCACAGATTCGCCTGCCTCTCTAGTGCTGGGATTAAAGGCGTGTGGCACCACCATCACAGCCAGCTCAACTTCATTAATTTTGCCTCTTTAGGAAACAAGTACCTGGCTGAGCAATGATAAAACTTAGTTCTGCAGACAGAGATGCTTTCAAGAAGATTAAAGGGTAAAATTAATATTGTAAAGAGCCATTCTTAGTGAAGAGAAAATATCTGAGAGGAAACTACTTTTACCAAACTGCAGAGACCTTTTCCAAACTGCCAAAGCCTAGCAGACAAAGCTTGGGGCCTGACCAGCAAAGAACCTCTATCGGGAGGACCCTCCCCCTGCAACTGAGATTCACAGGGCTGGGTAACTACAAATGGGGCACATCACCTCCACCTCCAGAGGCACGCAAAGGAAGCGGCCTTGTTTCCAAGCAGAGATGGTATCGGGGAAGTGGCCCTAATACATGTTAGCCACACAAATCTGCCTTCCAGTAAAGCTGTCTTCTTGTTTGAATGGTTTCAGTTTTTTCAGGCTACAGGCTTAGGACATGGCTCAGGGGAAAAGTGTCTGTCATGCACAAAGCCTGGGGTTTGATCAACAGGGTTGCAGGTAAAAAAGAAAAACAAGCCCAGGCTTCTTTTAGGTCTAAGGCTGGTGTGGCTCCAGGTAGGCTGGCAGATGTGGCAGCCATCTTTATCTGGATAGAAGCCTCTCCACAACAGGAGGCTCTGAATATTCAAGAGATGTGAAGCCACAAGCTGGGAAGGAGGGAAGAGACGTCTGTGTCCCGCTTCTTATGGATTCTCCTGCACATGCACATGGACTTATGGAGCTACACCATGCACACGCATAGACTGCATGATCAAGCTGCATGTGGATTGCGTAGGACATAAGGCCTCTTATGTGGCTACTGAACTGCGCATGTGTGGTCGTGTAGCTGGGAGAGTGGCCAGGAATTCCAACAATGTTGTTTTAAAACAATAGATAAAGATATAGAGAAAATTAGTAAATTGGAAGACGGTTCAGAAGAAATTAGCCAGTATGAGGCGTGTTAGTAGTGACAGCATCAATCACAGAACTCTAATTTTTATAGGGGAGGGATAAATAATAAAATTGACTTCTGTTTATTAGAAATTCCATGTGATACATGTACAATGTCTCCTTTTTATGTTATGCGTGTTGCTATGCTGGGCTTGTAATATTAGGTGAAATTTTTGTGTTTCTTTGAAGTTAAATTAGAATAAGACTTGATATTGGACTTAATAATTATCTTCTAAGATACCAAGTGTGGAGATTTTACTCAATATATGAGTCTTCCTGTATAGGTTTATGAATGTTTTACATTTGGCTCATTTTGAATTTGATCTCTTTGTATCTTACTACACTGAGGTTGGGATGGTACTAATCACATGGTCTGATGGAGCAGTTACTCAAAACTGACTTGAAAAACAAATAACCAGAGAGGAAAAAATAAGGGGAAGGAAGAGAAACTTTAAGAAAGAACAGGAGAGAGGAAGGAAACATTAACCAAAAAATAAGGTAATTATAATTCTTTTCTTGAGGATGTATCTAGAAGAGGTAAGGCAGAAACAACATAAATCCAGGATTATAAATGAGCAATTTTTGAGTTGCCCCTTGGGAGCTCCAGGTTCAAATCTGGCAAATAACACACATCATGAGGGGATATATCCTGGCATTAGGAAGGTAATGGCAACTTGGTAATTTTTTCAAAGCATCTTAAATGTGGAAAACATTATAAGGGCTAACAGTAAGAATGAATTATGTGGCATAGTAAATGAAAAAGAATACATGTACTCTGTCTACAAAAGGTTCTGTAGCCAGGTGTGGTGGTGCACATCTTTGATCCCATCACTCAGGAGGCAGAGGCAAGCAGATCTCTGAGTTCGAGGCTAGCCTGGTCTACAAAATGAGTTCTGGGACAGCCAGTGATACACAGAGAAACCCTGTCTTGATAAAACAAACAAAAGTTCTGTAATAGAGGTATAATTCTTTATAGAAGATGCCACCTAGACAATGTGTAAGCAATCACAGGAACAAAAAAAATCATTACTTTTACCACATAGACAATAGTCATCAGTGAGTGATAAAATACCAGATGGGAGACTAGGGCAGGGAGTACTTATTCCCAGAGTTCTTATTAATTCAAAAGAGAGTAAGATAATGGTAAATTCTAATTTGATCTAATAGGATCAAACTTATTATCATCAGTAACAGCCCAGTGAGCATTGTATGGTCTTGATGACGTGTAAGGGGAAGGACACAATAGCCTGCATTTATTAACTTGAACTACATAAAATCTTGGATTTCGATCAACAAAAGCAACAATTTCATGTGAGTCAATGTAATAATATTTCTGTTGCTTAACATGAATGTGCTTACTGGAAACAACTAATGAAATCCAAAGTGAGTGTATTCCACAAAACAACTGACCTGGAGTTTCAAACGGTGTTATTAGAGAATTGAAGGGGGCAGAAGACTGAGTGGAGAGAAGGGTGGTAGGGCTTAAAGGGCTGTAAGAACCAACTACAAGCCGGGCAGTGGTGGTGCATGTCTTTAATCCTAGCACTCGGGAGGCAGAGGCAGGTGGATCTCTGAGTTCGAGACTAGCCTGGTCTACAGAACAAGTTCTAGGATAGCCAAGGCTACACAAAGAAACCCTGTCTCAAAAAACCAAAACCAAACCAACCAAATAAACAAACAAAAAAACAAAACAAAACAAAAAAAACCCCACAACAACAAGAACCAACTACCATTGTTCTTGGCAAGATCCTAGATGATCAGGGCAGAGCTCAGGTACAATGGCATCACTGAATGTGTCCTATGGTAGATAATGAATCTCATGAACTTTTACCAGCATGATGATTACACTGTGGTTATCAAAGAACATGTCTTTATTTTAAGGAACTTAAGTAGAGTGAAAGGTGATAATATCTGTAGCCAACTTTCTACAGGTTCAAAAGTTTGGCAAAGACTGAGGACGTGTGTGTCACAGGCAGGAGGCAGAGCTGTGGCAGAATATCACCCAATAGTCTATCTAGGTAGGAGGTTGATGGACATTCTTTTCATTCCTCTTGAAACCTGTCAGCAGATTTGAATAATTTCAAAATCCACAGAAGAAGGAAGAGTGAATTGCCCTTATTTTCACTCGGGGTCTTTATGCTGGGCTGTCGGGTGCTTTCCTGAATGGAATCTTTTGACTTTAAGACCAGCTGTGTAATGACTGGGGTGATTTAAAAAAAAAAAAATGACAAAACAGATGAAACGGAGATTCTGTCCCCTACCAAAGGGGAAAAACGAGCTCCACTAGACAGCAAATGGAAGCGCCCAGCGACGTGGCCAGCATCCCAGCATCGGGGCACTGGTGACTAGGGCCCTGCTTTGCTGTCCACTGGCACCTGAGAACCAGCTTCATCTTTGCATTAGGATAAAGCTCCCCCAGGACGGGGAGACGCTTGTAAAATGCCGAGTTTTACTAGGATCCTGGAGAGCCTACAACTGGAGATGAAAGTCCTTCCTAAAAATAGAGATGAGTTCCGTCTTCCATATCTCAAGTATCAAGTTGGGTTTGCTTGGTGAGCTGAGGTTTAGGGCAGGCAAAGGTGCTGGAGTCTCTGTGTCTCTGTCTCTGTGTCTCTGTCTCTGTCCTTCCCTCCTTTCTCTCTCCCTCCACCCCTCTCTCTCTCCTTCTCTCTCACTCTCCCCCCACCCCCATCTTCCCTCAGAACCTTGTCTCTCTGAGCATGGTGCTATTGTGGCTCTTGCCACTTCTCAGGCCAGGCTTCCTGCCAAGATCCTCTTTGTTTTCCCCTGGCCCTCAGTCAAGTTTTGAGCTCTCTGTGAGAGCCCCTTCCTGTCTGTGCCACCATCCCTCACTCCCTTCCTTCTGTCCCGCCAGCCTCCCCTTTGTCTGTTGGCTTTCCTGCGTGCTCTTCCAGCCAGCCAGTCTGTCCAATTCCCCCAGTTTGCTCTCCTTTCCTTGGGAGGTAGAAACAGACCAAAGTGAAAGTCACCCTGACCACACACAGATGAACAGGACAGACGGGAGACTTGTCACTGTGAGGAAAGGGCTCTCTGGAGTTTTGATTTCTCAGACGGTTAACAGTCCATTTTTAAACAGAAGCAAATTAACCTTTACTGCAGGCTGTGATCTGTAGCGAACAGATCAGGGTTTTTAACCCGGCCTCATCACTCCCAGCGTAGACGCCGATGAGCATGTAGGGTAGATCTGGAGGTGGCCCAGGCGCATGCGTGGCAGGCTTTGTGCTCAGCGCAACAGTGCACACAGGGCTTTCGCGAAGTGAATGGATCCTGAAGGCTGTGACCTCATCAGTGGATCAGTTCATTCATGAGCTCATAATTTAGTGGGATATTGAGTTCATAATTGAGTGGGAAACGTGTCACTTAGGAAGTGAGGCCTACTTGAAGGGAACTGTACTTAGGAACGCGCCTTGGAGGACCAAATCTTGTTCCTTGGCTCCTTCTGTCTGTCGCTTTCTCTCTGGCCCCGTCCTCTGTGAGGTGAGCTACTTTGCTCCACTGTGCCCTCCCCACCATGGTGTTCTGCCATATCACAGGCCAAAAACAAGGAAGCCAGGTGACCATGGAATGAAGCCCGGAGCCAAAGAAACCTATCCTCCGCAAGGTTGGTATTCATGGGGATTTTGTGACAATGATGGAGAGCTGAATAACCAGAAAGTTACTTCATTTTTCTGTATTTCTGATTTTTGTTTTTCATCTGAGAATGGAAATGTTGATGGTTCCTTCCTCAAAGTGTTAACCATGAAGAACAAATGAAACGAACTTTTTAAAATGCAGAAGAGCTCTCCTGTTCTGAAACAGTTTCCTCCAACAGTGAAACATTCCATGGTGGAGGGGAACTCTTTAAACAGGAAGGCAAACAACTCAAGAAGCTTCAGGAAGTCCCTGAAACCGACAGGATTCTTCAGGCCCCTCCTTTCCAGGGTAAGAAGAGCCATTCTGCAAAGAGGACTCTCACACTAGCAAACTTGCCGAGAAGATTTTGAGACCAGACCAGCTGCCTGGAAGAGGTGTGGACCAGCTGAGGCATCTGGAGAGGACACTCTCCAACCTGCTGAGCTGCCTGCAGGCTGTGCAGTGTGCTCCAGGTTCCCAGCTCCTGTGAGCTGTCATGTCAGTTTTATAAGCCATGTCGGGTTGGGCTTATTTCAGTTACTTCTGCTCCTTTCTAAAAGTAAGTAACCCCTCACCCATATTCCTTTAAGTAAAACCAATCAAACTCATTGGTTCACCAAGTTGTACCCTGGTGGTATCCGTCCTTCGGTCTGTGGTGGACTACCTCTCTGGAGTGAGAAGATGTGTGTGTGGGTCTCCCTAGTAAAAGTATTGTTACACAGCAACCCCCACCACGGCATATATACACATGGGCAATGCATGAGGCCTTATTTTTGCCTGGGGCCCCTTTAACTCTTCACTGACTGGCCAGGTCAGACACAAGGTGATCAGTCCTTTCCTAACACGTTCTGTAGCTCAGGGGTTTGCAGCCAGTTTTTAAACACCTCTGTTCCTGCAGGACCCCCCTTTTATTTCCCTCCACACCCTTCTCTTTCTCTCTTTTTCCCTGTTACAGTTTATGCACTGCCTAACTTTTCTTGTTGCTATAACCAAGTACTTGACAGGATGCAACTTAGGGAGAACGGGTTTATGTTGACTACACACACACACACACACACACACACACACACACACACAGACACACTCAGACACTCACATCCAATCACACATACTCTCTCTCACACACACTCACACATACATCTAACTTTGAAAGTTAAAGTTCAGTAGTTAAAGAGAAATTGAAGGTGGACCCACCATACAGGCAGGGTTAGGGAGAAATTCACAAACCCATACCATAGTTGGGTATAATTGCTAGTGGATGCTACAATTTTACTGAGTTTCCTAGCAGCCAAAGAAAAGATGGAAACGAATAATTAAGAGTAGTGAGGCCCCTGAGATGAAGGACATACATAAAAACTGTAATTCTTTTCCTGAGCATTTTTGTGGATTTGCTTAAAGAGAACCAAGTAGCAAGGAATGTCTAGCATAGTAATGCATATACTTTCATAATAGACGTGACAGTCAGCTTCCATGAGCTGTTCTTAGGATGTCCTCATATAGGCAGGTGATATGCAGCTGATGTGAAGTCTTGGTAAAACATCTTCATGTGAAGCTAAAGTAACACTATATATAAACAAACTATATATATATATAATATAAATAACACTATATATATAATAAAATACCAGAGAGAGAGAGAGAGAGAGAGAGAGAGAGAGAGAGAGTCCTCCAAGGTCCTGCATTCTGCATAGAGTTTAGAGCTCTGCACACACAGGAAGAGTCAGACTCATGTCCTCCAGGCAGTGTGATACTCACTCTATAGACCTCACCTCTGACAGTCTCTTTGGAGAATAAAGTACAGTCCCTGAGAGTGGTCACTCTCTGCCACAGGTGAAGGGTACAGCTGGGCGGTGGTGGCACATGCCTTTAATCCCAGCACTTGGGAAGCAAAGGCAGTCAGATCTCTGTGAGTTCAAGGCCAGCCTGGTCTACAGAGTGATTTCCAGGACAGGCTCCAAAACTGTACAGAGAAACCCTGTTTTGAAAAACAAACAAAAAAGAAAAAAGAAAAAAGAAAAAAAAAAGAAAAAGAAAGAAAGGAAGAAAGAAAAAGAAAGAAAGAAAGAAAGAAAGAAAGAAAGAAAGAAAGAAAGAAAGAAAGAAAAGAAAGTCCAGTACAAGGAGGGCTAAAGTCCTTTTAACTAAAATTATCCTTCAAGTAAACACACTTGGCTGAACAAAGCCACCCCATCTTTGCATGTGGGGTGTTGCAGGGAGATTTGTTTGTATCATCGCTCTAAGACAGCCATAGGAATTAAACCTTGATTCAGAGGGTAGAGTCCACATTCAGCAGGCTGGAATAAACCATAGAGTTTTCTGGCCGACTCGGATGAAGATAGAGAGACACAGAGAGGAAGAAGGAGGGGCTTGGAAAGATTCTCAGACCTTTTCAATCTGAGAAGGTGGAGAGGAGGGCTACTGATATTTTCTCCATTGCTCTGTGGATCTATCAGCTTTATATCCTAATATCTGACTCCTGAGCTTTATTTATTAATGAAACTAGGAAACTGCTTAATTGGGGGGGGGGGCGCTGAGAGATTGTCTATAGCAACAGGCAAAATAATTGACAACTCCGATACTAGATAATTCTTTGACGTTTATTATTGATTTTAAAAATTGGCTTCCCTCTTGGGGGCAATAAAAAGAGCACCAACACTTGCCTCAGAAAGAAAACACACCAAAATGTTGGCAGGAGAAAGCTGTGAGAGGTGGGATTTGGAGCGATGTTTCTTTCTTGTGTTTACAGTGTTCTTTGTGGTGAACAGATGTCACTTTGGTGGTAAGAAAGAAGTCAAACAATGAGAGTGATTTTTAGGGGACAAAAGCTACAGGGAGCCCCTTCCACAGAGTAAGAATGGGTGACCACACCTGGTTGGCTGCATTTTAGACCATTTGAGGGAACTTCACATTTAAGGGTGCTCTGGCTCCATCCCCAGTTAAATAACTGTCAGACATTCTGAGACAAGGGTGCCGGTATTGGCACTTAAAGTAATCTCCCATGTGGTTATAATGTGCAGCTGGCTGGAAACCACCATAGAACACAGCTGGGATCATTTGACCATGGACAGTGTTCTTCTAGGCAAGCACTCTTTTTAGTGGCTTATGTATCTCTTTGTGATCTGGTCTTTGCTTCATGGTTCAACATGGCTTCATTCAGTGGCTTTCAGAAGAGTGCCCAAATACGGTATATTGAAGACTCAAAACAAAGCAGTACTGAATGAATCTCTATACCATTGTTTTTCTGGCTGGGGTCACGTAGGGGAAAAGGGCATCCATGTTTATGCCACAGTTTTATGCTTTTTTTTTTTTTTTTAATGATGTGGTATGGACAACTGTGTTGACATGGATTGAGTTGGACATTTCAATGGACACACTGCTTGCTTGTAGCTAAGAATGGTAACACTAATGGCTTATCTTCCTCAGTGGTCGGGTTTTTATTGTTTGTACTCATTGGACATGAAGACCGTGCTGTATCTGCTAGATGGGTTTTTACAGAACAATGTATGCTCTGGGAACAGTCTTTTTAATACAATGTTTCTATGATTTAGGAAAGTGCCTGGTGTAGAGCAGGGGTACCTAATAAAAATGCTCATGCATAGTCAAGGGATGACTAATAACAAAAGTAATGCGAAGGTAGACTGGAGTAGTCTTTATGCCTGTCTAATGGTCTGAGAGAGACTATGAAATTTACTTCTGGCTCTCCTAACTTTTCATTTGTCCAAATGCAGAGCAGGCACAGAATGAGGGAGAGCAAAGGCCACCTGGCCAGGGTTCAACCTCTTCCACTGTTTGTCCAGGTAAAGAGACTGTCATAAAGCTAAGTTGGTTCTAAGTGTGTCCTGCCCCAACTGTGTTCCATTTTAGAAATCCTCTGTGGCATTTCAGGGAACTCTGTTGTGAGATATTTCATTACTCTGTTTAAAGATATGTCACTTGGATTGGTTTAATTAAAAGCTGAGTGGCCAACAGCTAGGAAGGATTTGGGGGGGCAGAGAGAATGCTGGGAAGAAGGTGTTGTCACCACCCAGATGCAGAGGAAGCAAGACATGCAGGAGGAGAGGTAACAGCCATAAGCCACATGGCAGCACACAGATTAATAGAAATGGGTTACTTTAAGTTATAAGGGCTAGCTAGAAACAAGCCTAAGCTATCAGCCAAGCTTTTATTAATGATAAGTCTCTGTGTCATGATTTGGGAGCTGGCGGGTGGGACAGAAAAGTCCAACTACAGAACTCATTTGTTTTTCCACCAGTGAGTGGGTTCTGTATGAAGATCATGCTCAGTTGTGAGAACACAGACAGGGTCTGGGCAAGATATGTTCCATCTGCTATGACATTTTCCCCACGTGGCTGGGATTTTTTTCCTAAGAAACAAAAGATCCAGGGATGGTGGTGCATACCTGTAATCTGAGCCTTACACAGTAGCATTACTTACATTTTTATGTGAAAGCTTGCTGAATTCAGCACCCTTGGGTACTAGTGATCACACTTACATGATATTTTAATGATCTGTTTTTATTTTTATTATATTTAGAATTGTGTGTAATTGTGTGTATCCGCGTTTCTGTGTCCAAGTATGTGCATGTGAGTGCAGGTTCCTGAGGATTCCAGCAGAGGGCGTCGGGTCCCTTGGCGCTGAAGTTACAGGTGATTGTGAGCTGCCTGATGTGGGTGCTGGAAACCAAGCTCGGGTCGTTCCCAAGAGCAGTGAGTGCTCTTCATCGCTGGGCATCTCTCCAGCCCTACCCACCTGGGACTGTAGAAGCCACTCAGCCTTCCCGGGAAGGTGGCCCGAGATAGCAGGAAGAGGACAATCTGGGTTCAGAGTTCAGTTTGAACGAAGACTGAGCTAGGAAACCTATGACTCTCATTGGGATTTGGTTTCTTTACCTGTGGAATCAGATGCCAGTGCTGTGTAGACAGAAACGTTGAGAGGATTGGCATTTTTTTTTTTTTTGAAAAACTGAATGCTATTTCCTTTAGCTGTAGCAACAACTGTTGTCTGTGACTTTTTGCTGCACTTTAAAGAATGTTGGTATGATAATTGCAGGAAAGACCCGCCACTGGAACTGTGTGCTGCTGCACACTCCTGCAGTTTCACTCTGATTTTATATCTACGGAGGCCACCAGGGAACCCATGGAGACTCATAAAACTTTGCCCACACTTTCGTTAGGCACATTGGAAGTGAGAAATAGAAATACAGGAGTGAAGAATATAGTCTGTGAAAGTCAGTCTTGAGTTTTTCATGCTGTGGGTCCTGTGGACTTAAAAAACAACGTGTGTGTGTGTGTGTGTGTGTGTGTGTGTGTGTGTGTGTGTGAGAGAGAGAGAGAGAGAGAGAGAGAGAGAGAGAGAGAGAGAGAGAGAGAGAGATTGTGATCTCAGGAGCTTGTTCCTAGGTGTATCATAGAACAATGTGGCTAGATTGTCCAAGGAATAAAATCATTAATGGAGCTGTCTTCTGGGTTCCCCTCCAAACAACTGTCTGTGTACTCAAGGGAAAGAATTCCAGCTTATTCACAAATTGTGTTATCTTTCCACAAGATATTCATTGTTTTGAAAATAGGAGAAAACCTCAGCAGCTCTGAAGCATATAATTATGCTTTCTCGTTACCCGACAGGAATGTTCCCTAGTGCCGTGATGATACACTTGAGAATGATTTGGGGGAGGGAGAGAGCTCAGGGGGAGAGCTGGAGGCCGGGGCACAGCAGCTGACCCCCCCATCCCTCCACTTTGTCACGTTCTGTCTTTTCTGTCGAAGGGTTCTCACAGATTGGTGCCTTTCCCATAAATCAGCAGCCTAGGTAGAGCTTTGGTTGTGCGTTCCCAGGCTTCCCCTCTGGCCCCCTCCCCAGCTATCAGTGTAATAAGTGATTTCAGAGTATTACAGCAAATTCCACCACCGCTGAATCATATACAGACACAAGGCCAAAAGATGACATCAGGGACATATGTGTTAGTCTGAAGGCGAAGCTTGGCTTTGGGAATGAGAACAAGCTCTCCAGAGGGGAGACGGGAGTACAAAGGCTGGGAAAGAACTCCAAGAGGACGAGGACTCTCTGCTTTATCTCCCTTCAAGAAGTTACCAGAAAAGAACCCCCCTGAGATGTTTGTGCAGTTGTTAGGCAGATCTGGGAAGCTAGGATGTGTGTGTTGTACAGACAAGGCCGACTGTGTGCGAGGGCTGAACTCCACTGGCCGTAACTCTTGGCGAAGGTGATCTTACACGCCTGGAATTTTCCAAGCAAGCTTGATTTTCATTCAGAATGATATCTGTGAGATATTCATTCATTAATCACACATGCCCGTCCCCATATCCACCCTTGCCAAAGAAGATGCATTTGTGATACGTGTTTATCTAAGCACATTGCAACATCAGGATGTGGTCATTTCTCCTTGGGTTCTTCTGAAGCTGTGGGACAGAGTCAAAGCACTTCGTAATTCGACATCCGCGTTTGAGCTTTATGCAGATCTTCTTGTCTCCATAGTAACGAAATCGCTTAGCAGTATAAGGAGCACGTGGAACAATATAGGAAACAAGAGGGAATCTGGATGGAACAAAAGATAGGGGTGAAGGTCAAAATTTCTTGGGCTCTATACATATTTTATTACTATTTTATCTCAAAAGATTAAGCCAAACCTCCTTGATGCCACTGGGTATAAAATGTATTTGTTTTTTTTTTCATATCCTCCCAGGATTGAAGGTCACCTTACTTTAAGCTTCTGTCCTGCAGATGCCTCAGCATGGACATGAGTATGTGTGTCCATGCTTACGTGTGTGAACACATATGCTGAAGATCTATGGTCTCTTGACTGAAGTCTGCTTCCTCGTCTAGAGCATCAGATGACTTTCCTTATTTTCCCAGATGCACACCCACTAGGACAAGCTGAATTCTCATCTGAGTGGATAGTAATGGCGTACCCGACAACACACTCACTCTCCCAACCACTCACTTGTTAAAAGTCTGGGCGTTGAGCATCCCTCATGACAGACAGTAAGCACACTAGACACAGAGGCACGGAGGGCGGTTACAGTCAGTGTTGTGTGGATTATTAAGGACGGAGCTCAGTGCGAAGCCTTCCTCATCTCTTGTGACCAGCATCTCCCCCTTTGTACATTCCTAGTCCTTGGGATGCTTGACTGACAGCTTCTGTCCCTTGTGAATATTGAAGTGTTCAGTCCTTCACCTGTTCACTTCCACAGATGAGAAAATATGTGCTCCAAATCTTGTTTCTCCACTAACTAGACAAATGGATGAGGCAGGTACGAGTGCAACACAATACCAGCGCTTTGGCTTGGGAGCGATTGGGTGAGCAGGGTTGGGATGTTAGTCTGTGTTGCTGTAACAAATAATTGAGGTGAATTGTCTTGAAAAGAAGAAAGGTTTATTGGAGCTCACAGTTTTGACCATCTCCATGCACAGTCGGGTGATCTTGTTTCTTTGCACCTGTGATGAGGCACCAAGCCCATCACAGTGAGGAGAGCAAGAGAGAGGGAGCTTCTCACCTCATGATGCATGGGGCACAGCGAGACAAGGAGAGGCGGCCAGGTTCTCCTTCAAGGGCACACCCTCGGCGACCTGATGTGTCCCTCTGCTGGGCCACAACTAAAAGCCCCACTACTTACCACACACTGGTGACCATGTCTGAAACCCATGGGCCCTGGGGAACACTTACTACGCTATGGAAATCAGCTAGCGGTCCTGATGAGGTGGCTCAGAGCATGGAGGTGATGGCCATCAAAGCTGAACACCTGAGTTCAGTCTCTGGTGCTGCAAGCCACAAAAATATACAAAGTAGGATTTGAGCTGATTTTGGCAAAGCTAATACCTGGAAGGAGCCGAGGGCCTTCCAGAGGTCAAGCTGAGGCTCAAGGAGCCTTGGTGATATTTGGCTTCTGATTATCAGGCATTTCCTGCTATGAGTTTCTTGTGTGCTGTTGTAGCTTTTCCATCATTTATTGGGCACCATTTCCCCTCTACTAAAGGAATATTTAGATAGCCTTCTGTGCTGACAGCTATGCAGAGCCAGACCCCCAGTTCAAGCCTCCCTGTAATTATCATCATTGGCAGCATCCGGCCAGGTCCATCCCCAGACTGACGAAAGTACCTTATCAGAGATACCTCTGTACTCTCTAAGAACAGACTTAAGCATCCAGACTACCTGTTTGAGAAGGCCGGTCAGATGTTCCAATTAACCTTAACTTCCTCCTTTCCCAAATCTTACCTCTAGTTCCAGATCTTCCTTTAACTATCACCAGAGGCATCTAGCTGTGCACCGGTTGCTTAGCGACTGAACACACCTTCCCCCACCCTGCAGAAAAATGGCAGATAGCTTGGACAGATAGGAGCCACAGGAAAAAAGAAGGCAGTTTTATTTTCTCCCACTGTCCTAGCAACTTACAGATTCTTAACATTTTCTACCAATCACATTTAAGACTATAGTGGAGCATATAAGATCTCTCTTCTTAGATATTACCCAACACTTAGCCTTTAGTTAATTCATTTCCCCATTAGTCACTTCCCTTTTGGGTTGCAAATGATAATTAACAATTATTGCCCTCTATGTGATTCTTATCACCCCTCTGTTTGACCCTGGAAACCTGGTGGTCACTGCCTGAGGAAAATTCTTACCTGCCTTTATAACCCTGTAGAATTCAAGCCTGGTGACCTTGCTGGACCAGGGGCTTGCTATTGCTTGGGTTTATAACTGGATTCCTGGGAGACTTTGGAGGGATGTGGAGAACTTAGAGATGGAGAACAGAGAGGGACAAGGAGGATTTTGACCAGAGAGAATGTGTGGATAAGATGGAAGATGAGGAAGAGCCAGATGGGGAAGAACAAGATGAGGAAGAACAGGTGAGAGAGAAGGAGATGGGAGAGGAACTGATATGGGAAAGAACTAGATGGATGAGAACCTAGAAGGGGCAGAACAAGATGAAGGAATTAAGATAGAACCTAGAGGGGACAGCAGATAAATGTAAAGAGAAATTGGGCAAGAAAGGAGCTAAAAATGAGAGCAGAGTATAAGTTTGTAGAGAAGAGAACTGACAGAATAATAAAGTGTATGGACTAAGGAGTTTCGTGTACATAGATTTGTTTCTTTTCTTCAAAGATTAATTATCAGCTGGTTGTAGATTCTTCCTAGACCCTGGGAGGGGACTATTGAGGGGCTGGACCCCCTTGGTCCCTGATACTCTGGAAGAAGCAACTGCAAATTGTCAGAGCTTTGATTTCCACGTGTCCATAGCACACACACACTTGTAGGCACACACAGGAGAAAGAAATACGTCTAAGAAAACGAAGCAGCATCTCGCTTCCAGCATCACGCTAGAAACTGGAACCCAACGGTGGCCCTTTGCCTCGCCTCTTCTTGGTGTTAGGAGTTGGGAATGTTAGTTCAAACACCTCCCTAAAGACTGGCACCCAGAGAACTCTGGCACCTTCCCTCAGCTCTAATCCAACCACTCGACTGGTTTTTATTGGTATTTAGACACGGTATTTGGTATTTATGCAGCACGTCCTGGCCACGACCTCATTGGGCAGCAGAGCCTGACTTGAACTCTTGCTCTTCCTGTCTCTACCTCCCAAGGGCTGGGATTTATACACTTACACTGCTATGCCCGGTGTAACTTGACAGGTTCTGAGGGCTTTCAAAGTGAAGGCTGTTCCAGGTTGTGATAACAAGCCTTTGCTGCAGGTGCGTCCAAGAACACATGGCAGGTACGGAGACAGGCTCTGGGAAGAGGTTCTAGGAATTATAAATATCTGGCACCTTGCTTTGTGAGATAGCATAATCCCCTGACAGCATAATACCACTGATAAGTGTGACCTAAGTGCATGGCCAAGGACAACGTGCTGACAAGGGAGTAACCTGCTTTCATCCAGTCTCCTCTGTGCATGTCCTCAAACTTGCCCTTGTGATTCTGGTAGCTGAATGCATCCGTTTACAGACTACTGACCTTCTGTAGCGGAAACTCAGGTCATGTCTCTTTTAGGACTGTATTAGATGTTCAACAGATGTTTATTTGTTTACTTATTTAGTTTTTAGTTTTTCGGGGCAGGGTTTCTCTGTGTAGCCATGGCTGTCCAGGAAATACCTCAGTAGTTCAGGCTGGCCTCGTACTCACAAAGATCTACCTGTCTTTGCCTCATGAGTGCTGGGCTTAAAGACATGCACCACCACCGCCTGGCCAGATAGTTGTTTACTGAATAAGACAGTTGCTATGACCAACATTCCAGGTTGAGATGGATGAGTAAAACAGATTATCAGGTCTGTGCTTGTGTTTTACATATAAATTCACAATGTTGCCCTGGAAATATATCCATTTTGCTTGTCTTGATGATATATAAAAAGGTAATTATTCACTAATTTAATAGCATTTGATTAATACACTAAGTAAGTACAGGTTAGCTTTCCAAGACAAGGTTACATTTGAGAGGGACCACACTGTTCTGAAGTGGCAGATTTTATATTCATGGCAGAATGGTACCATGTAAGAGGTCCCAATGCTATGCAGTATTTTCTTTCTGCTTTCAGAGAGGGACCATTTCCTTTTCTGTTGAGATATCTGAGTGAGCCCCGCTTGGAATGTTAGACCAGGTTTCAGACCAGAGAAAGGTAACAACAGGGACAAAACTGAAATTTTCATTTAATATCTGGTTTTAGCTTTTCCTCGCTGTAACAAAATGTTCGAGACAGAGACAATAAAGAGAAGAGAGATTTATTCTGGCTCAGGGATTTTTATCTATGGTCATATGGCCAGTTGCTTTGGGGCTGGGCCAAGAAGGGACATCACTGTGAGCAGTGGGACAAAGCTACTCGCCCATGTACCTAGGAGGCGAGAGTGAGTCAAGGGCTGGAGTCTCACTGTCCTCTTCAAGGACACACAGCCCCCCCTGAGTGACCCAATTCCTTCCACTAGGCTCCACCTCCTAAAGGTTCCTTTGCTGACCAATAGCACCATAGGCTGGGGACCAAGCCTTTAACACGCCCTTTAATGACATTGAAGATCCAAACCATAACAGTAGTTGACAAGTAAGTCCCCACCTCCCACAACCACCCACCACCCCCACCATCCCCCACTGCCCTTGACACAGGGTCTCAATGTAAACTTGAAGCCAGGAAGGCTGATTATCTGAGGATATGCCATCATTTGGCCTCAGAGTGCCAAATGTCGGCAACTGTACTAGAACGGAGGAGGGAGGATGAGGCCGTGTAGGGTCCAGTAGCAGATCTGGTATAAGAAACTGAATGGATTGAACATGAAACCTATGTGTACTTGATAGACCTGGCCTGTATTGCCTACCTCTGCCAACACCCTGCCCACCACTCCCTGGCTTACACTTGAACGTACCAAACTATTTGTACTTCCCTGCATATAATGTGTTCTTCTTTGCTCACTTTTGATCATGCTATCCTCTTTTCCTAGCATCTTCCTTCAGATCCTCATGTCCACTTGGATGTGTGAATCCCTAGTTAGGGTCAGTTAGGCGTTACCTTCTTTAAGGAAAGGGAAGCCATCCTTTCTTTCCTGTGTTAGGTGCTGTTATTCCTCAGTGCTGTTGGGTTAGGTTGTAGAGTTTTGTCTTATCTTGTCTGTTTTCCTTTGATTTTTGATGGTACGTGACATTGAACTAGGGTCTCCTGAGTGCTAGGCAAGGGCTTCACCTAGTCCCAGCTCCAGCCCTTGTGCTGGTTTTTTATTGTATAAAATCATCTTGACAAGAGAATCAATATCGACCAAGCTCTACTTGCTGAGCATCCAGAGCTGAAATTCTTGGTATCTTAGCTCCTCAGATATTCTCCAATATGAGAGAGCGTTCAAATCGCCCCCCTTCCATCTTTTCCCTCTGCTAGGTTACAACAACCTTGATGGCTATAGAATGAAAATGAGACCATAGAGAAGGTGTAGAGACCCACAGAGGTTTCCTTGTGAGAACTTACTCAGGGTCCGAGAATCTGAGCTTGCTTTACCCCAGCAGGGCTGCATAAGGGGATGATTTGACCACAGGCTGGTTACCAGGTGTTTGGAAGGGTCTACACTTGGCTGCGCGGTATGCTTTGATCTAGCAAGGGGGAGGTCTTTTTGCCTCGCTCCTTGGCATTGTTATAAAAAGCCCCTTCGAAGCGGCAAAAGGGACCGCTGGGTTTTGATCCAGGTCCTCCCGAAGCTATCCTGTGTTTCTGTCTTTCACCACTTCACTATCTTTCTATCTAAAAGTTTCGTATCCCTCTCTCCTCCTCCTAGGAACCCTTTTAAAAGATGGGGCTGGCCTCCCACAAGAAGGCCCTGAGCTGGAGTCACCAGCTTCAAGTAAGACATGCTCCCGCAGTGGGATGAGGGCAAGGCATTTGGTAGTCAGGAGTTCAGACTCGCTCTCACACTGACTCAGCCTGTGGCCTGTGGGTGACTCTTCAGCCTTAATGCAGGTATAATGACACTCGCTGCTTTGTGAGGGGCTATTAAAGTTAGCAACCGCGTGCCAATGCAGGGATGAAAGGGGTTAAAAACTGTAATTTGTGAGGCCTGGTAACTTGTGTCGCTTGTCATCTATGTTGGGCTCAGGAGGGAAGCAGATAATTCTTGGCCTCAATGCCACCTTCTTAGAAAACACGAGAGCCAAGAGGAAGAAGAAGCAATGTGTCCCTGGAGTGCAGAGGAAGACCTGTGTTGGCCGTTTGCCCTCTGACATTCAGGACTGGTTCTGTTCTCAGTTGTGGCCGTCAACCTTCTGCTGTCTTAGCTGAAGGAGGTGCTTTTCCTTTTGTTTTGTTTTTTGAAGTACGGAAGTAGAAAGAATTCATCTTAGAAGCTAGGCTCCGAGGAGAAAGGTGCTCACTAGAAAATCTGGGTTGGGACACTTGTTTCTGCATTCATTATTTTTGTGTTGCTGTGACCAGACAGCTGACAGAAAGCAACTTAGGAAGGGAAGGTTCACGTGGCTCACAGTCTGGTGAGTGACCGTCCATGCTGGCAAGGCGGGGGTGGGGGGGTGGGGGGTGGGGTGGGGATCCTGAGCTAATTCCGTTGGTAGCAGTAGGAATATGTGACGTAGAGCCCTCCTGTAATTCAGACCAGGAAGAGAGCCCACTGAAGTTATAGCTGAAGGCTGGCCCCTCCTTCCTTCTTTCTCCAGCCAGGTCCCATCTCCTGCAGACTCCACAGCCTCCAAAGCAGGGCCACAAGGTGGGAACCAACCGCTGAAAAGATGGACCTGGCTGAGACATTTCATACTGAAACCATAACAACCCCCAACTAGAGTGCCCTGGACCGATCACAGGCTGGCACTTCCTCGGGAGAAAGATGATTTTCACATGTCATCAATTCTAAGTTTTCCTTTGGTGACTTCATTGCCTTGTTACTGTTTCCCCATACTGATGGGAAACAAAGCCTCCTGG
This sequence comes from Peromyscus leucopus, assembly GCF_004664715.2. Lineage (NCBI taxonomy): Eukaryota > Metazoa > Chordata > Mammalia > Rodentia > Cricetidae > Peromyscus > Peromyscus leucopus. The sequence goes on from NC_051085.1 coordinate 9,927,352, forward strand.
GTGAATGAAGCGTGGCAGAGGGACACACCTACTCTCCTCTCATGGCCTTTCTTCTTACTCTGGTTCCTAAAGCCCTGCTGCCAGGGCTTCTCCCGTGTCCCTGACCCAAATCCATGACCCTGGAGCATCTCCAAAGCATTGCCATGTGCACTGGGCTGTGACAGTGTCACTGTGATGGAGCTGAGTCTCCAGGTTGTCACTGCTGCTGTGACAAAGCTGTGACTTCAGAGCGTCACTGTCCCCTCTTACGTGTGCCAGCTGAAATCCTCAAGTGGGTTCCGAGTTAGTCAAAATGATGTCATGGGTGAGGCCAATGACCTGGCTATAAAAATCACAGTCTCTTGGGGAAACTGAAATACTTCACAGGTCCCAGGGGATGGCTGTGAGTGTCACCTGCTGCCTGTTGGGGACTTGGACAGTGTTGGGCGTGGTGAATAGGGTTTGGTGTGTAAAGAAAATTTAATAACTAAGGGAAATACTGATGCTGAGGGATCTCAACAAGCTGAAGAGTCTTCCTGCTCTGTCAGCTCAGGCGACATCTGGGCTTCATGAGCGATGTTGACTTATTGAGCACTTCCTGGATTCTGTTGAAGCACTTTGCTGGGAGCTGATACAGCTGTAGAGCACACAGCAATCCTTGTCCTTGTGCCTGTCACTCTGTGGGAGAGATGTCCAAAGCAGGAGAAAACATAGCCTCACTGACTGGATGATGAGTGCTCTTTCCGGCCATCCTGCATCCATATGAGGTTGGGATCTTGGTCCAGTTCACACCCCAATAAGTCTTTCTCCATGCCAGGGTGAGCCAGCGGGGCTCACGTAAGGAGCAGTTGTGGTTGGTTTTAACTTAGATGCAGGAGTGACATTTACAATTCTTTTTTTTGTTTGTTTTTTTTTTTTTTTTTTTTTTTTTTTTTTTTTTGAGACAGGGTTTCTCTGTGTAGCTTTGCGCCTTTCCTGGAACTCACTTTGGAGACCAGGCTGGCCTCGAACTCACAGAGATCCGCCTGCCTCTGCTCCGAGTGCTGGGATTAAAGGCGTGCGCCACCACCGCCCGGCGACATTTACAATTCTTAGCACCCAGTGTAGCGCAGGTACTGGCCAGTCAGGTGGACATTTGTGACTGTGGTGTCCCGTCGATCCCTTTGTGGATCTCAGGAGAAAGCCTGGAGCAGCTGGGGTGAGATGCTTTCCCAGAGGAGATGCTGGAACATTGATGATAAGAGGATGCAGAAGTAGCCATGGAATGACTAGATCGGACAAAAAACAACATTCAAGTATCAATTCTGCCCCCAAAAGATTCTAGAAAAATGACGTGCTCTTGTGAGGTCTCAGTTGGTGCTAACTGTTCAAAAGTTCCAGTGTTAACTTTATGTATTTATGTGTTTATTTTAGTTTTTAGATTTATTTATTTTATATGAGTATATGAGTGTTTTGTATGAATGTATGTATGTGTATGTACTACATGCCCTGGTCCACAGAGGCCAGAAAAGCGTGTCAGATCCCCTAGAACTGGAGTGACAGATGGTTGTGACCCTTCCTGTGGGTGCTGGGAATTGAACCCGGGTCCTCTGCAAGAACAAGAGCTCTTAACTGCTGAGCCATCTCTCCAGGCCCCTACTGTTAACTTTTAAAGTTGGAATCTGGAGTAGCACTTACAACCACTGAGTCCTCAAAACCTTCTAAGGTGACGTTGAAATAAAGTGACCTTCAAGATGGTCACATGTAGCACCCAGGTGGAACACCAGCTGTCCAGGCATTGGCCTCGACTGGGAAGACAGTAGCAGCCCTACTGTGAGCTTTGATGTGGTGGCCTTTTCCTTTGGATCTGCTTTTGCCCAGCCGTGACCTGCTTTCCCCAAGAAAGGCTAAGACCTGGGGCCACTCCTCTTTGACGGGGAGACAGGACACACTGCTTGGAGGGAGTGGCAGTAGCCCAGCCATCCTGGTTGTGGTTGCTGGAGAGCTGGCTGGCACCTTACTGGTCCTGCAGGTTCCTAACTTGTCATCGTGGCTGGCAACATCCCCGGCTTTTATTGAAGACTTAATTGAAGAGTGTCTGATGCCCGCATGTCTTTGCTGCCCGACAACCTTGGAAACGGAGGAAGAAAGAAACCAAACCGAACGACAGTGTGTTGTCCTGTGCATGCTTTCCCCTCTCAGGTAGAACCCGGCAGGGATTATCTTTTCTAGGGTGTGCGCGATAACTCGAGGATGGCTAGGCTGGAGGGTCCCCCACCTGTGTAAAAGGGCGAAGTGCCAATCATTTATATTCCTTAGTGAGGGAGCTGCTCCATGCATGGCCCCTGGTGGTTGTCCACTTGGGGTATCATGTGATCAGTGATGGCCAGAAGGCGGCAGGTGAGTTCATTCACAGTCTGGGCCAGAGTACTGTGACAGGACACACAGAGAGAACTGGACCGGGTTGGTTTTGCCTCTTGGGGTGATGGTCCAGGAACTGTTGAGAGTCAGGGAGAGGGACAGGTGGGTGCAGTGACTTGGCAGCCATTGGGTGGAGTCAGAGAGGCGGTGCTTAACTGCATTCATGGCGGTGCAGGTCAGATGGGAGGAAGGACGTGGGAAGGAAAATAGGTGCCATGGTGATAGGATTGCTTCAGCCAGCTCTCGTTAATGAGCTTCTCTTATATGCCAGTCACTCATCTGGGGAGTAGTGATCCATGGGTGGACCAAACTGACAAAAATCTAACCCTCATGGAGCTGATACCCTAGTGGGGAGACAAACCAGTCGGGAGAAAAAAATAGATATTAGGTGCTCGGGAGGCTTAGAAATGAGGCAGGGAGTGCTGGAGGGGTAGGGCGCTGGACTCCTGCTGTAAGGCTCTGGGTTCCATCTCAGGCAGTACACACACAGTGCAAGAGACAGGCCGAAGGAGAACCGAGTCAGTCAAATGGTCCAAACCCGGACATCCGATGGGCAATGGATAAATGAGGTGCATTGTACTATTTTTTTAGTGTGTTTAAACTTTCTTCATGATAAAAAAAAAAAAAATCTTTAAAAGGCCCTGGAGGCCCTGGAGGAAGGATGTGGTCACACGGGGCCTGTGGGTCACGATAAGAACTTTGCGTCTTGCCATGAGTGACGTGGGGCCTTTGGAACATTTTGAGCAGAGAAGAGAGACTGATTGGACAGGGCGTTTTGCACATCTTTGTGTGGTGTGAGGCCCACTGCCTGCCTGGAGTCAGTGGCGGTCCTGCGGATGGCTCTGTTACAGGCCCCCCCCCCCCAGCTGAGGACCGAACCCTTGCTAGGCAAATGCTCTACCATTGAGCTAAATCCCCACCCCCACCCTCCCTGCAGTTCCCCCCCCCATAGCGCTAAAGCACTGTTGTTGCTGGTCCCCTGTGTATTTCCACAATCAGTTGCCTTTCAGCTATCTTTAGGAGTCTCTGTCCATCTAGTAGGAACAACCAATGACAAACAACAGTTGCTCTTTCTATTATTTGGCTGGCACTCTGGGGCATCAGGCAAGATGTACAGCGTGAATACCTGGGCTGCTCTTCACCTCAGGTCAAGAGGTCAGGGAGAGCCTCCAAGTGTATGAGTGGTACTTTACCCTGTTACTTCAGGTGACTTAAGTGGCCCTAAGACTTTTTATTTTATTTGGAAAGCTTAGGACAAAAAGTACATTTGGGTCAAGAGCGAATGAAGGTCTACTAATTTATTTTAAAATCTCATGTTATTAGAAGTGAAGAAATTACAAAAGCTAGAACCTCAGAGGTGGCTCAATAGTTCAGAGTGCTTATTGCCCATATGGAAGACCCTAGTTTGGCTCCTAGTACCCATAGGTGGCTCACAATCACCTATAACTCCCTCTACTGGCCTCCATGGGCATCTGCATTCAGGTGAACATACAAAAAACAGACACACAAAGACACATAATTAAAATTTTAAAAAGACTACAAAGACACTCCCTGTGGTCCTCAAGTATGGGAAGGTGGACTGCTCCCTAGAAGTTGTTGGGTACACCTGGCCGGGGATGGCAGACACTGAGGTGAAGCGCCCTCACTTATCTGCTGCTGTGTCCCATGGACCAACCAGGCCTTGTCCATTATGGTCCTTTCTAACTTGGCATTTGTCATGTCAGTAAGATGGAAGAAATATTATCTAAAAACAGAACTGCCTCTGAAGCCAACTTTGTTCCCATCTCAACCTCAAAAACTGAGCTCTTTCATCAGGCTTTGCCCACACACACACCACCAGGGAAGCCAGGATTCACACTTGGAGATGTGTTACAGGTGCCCATGTGACTTCCTCATAATAGAATGTCACAGAACCAGTTTGCCAGAGAGCACTCAAGCTCTTGCTAATGAACGAGCAAGTATGAACTCGATAGCTTCTAATAACATTATTTTGCCCATAGATTCCTTTTGTAATACTTGAGCCAAATGCTGCATTTAATTTTTCCAAGTAAATGTGTTGCTGAGGAAGGGAAATTTTGAGGAGATATGTTGGTTTAAATCCATTGGATTTCTTATACCTCGTAGGAAGAAAGTTGAAACATTAAGACTAATTAGCATGCACGCGGTGTTTGTATACAGTGCTCTGCATCTTTGTGTTTATAGCTCATTATCGTCCAATATCTACGAGCTACCCCTTGCCCATGAACTTGGCCAGTTTCATCAGTCCTGCTTTACAGAAAACGGTGGAGGAGGTGGAGAAGGTGGTCTAGATGTCCTAATGCTGATAAGATGGCTGTAGTGATAGTTGGAGCCAGCGCACACACCGGTCAGGACTGCTGTCTTAGGGCAGCAAGGTATTTTGACGTGAGACTCACCCCAAAGCAGCACGACCAAGCCTTTATGTCGTTGTGAAAAACTGCAGGATGGTCCCTGAAGTCAGGGCTCCTGTTTGGTCCCAGTATTTATTCTTTCAGGCCATGGTGGGGGGATGGGATAGGATCATGGTCTAGAAAGGCCCTGGGGGAGAATATTCATCTGATGCTACAGCGACCCCAACTGTGGTTTAAATGGCCTGTGCATAGAGGCAATTCTGACTGGAATGTGACTTCGCTCCTGTCTTTCCTTCCACCTGGGGCACATAAATCAGAATCATCTCAGTGGCCGCCATGAGCACAGGAACAATGAAAACTTACTGGCCTCTTGACGGCTGCCAAAACCCCTCCCAAGAAGCAAGCTGGTTCGCATAGAGTTATCAGCTAACAATGGTCTAAAAATACTTGATACTTTATTAACGTGCTTAAAGATAAGTTAAGTTCCCACGAAGGCCACCCAAAGCCAGAGCCTGGTATTTCTCCTGGGCTGGTTTCTTCAGATCCATGGCAGCAATCATTGTCTTTGGACTTCACTTTTTACTTCTCTGGGTAGCTGCTGAAACACAGAGAGCAAATGTTTCTCATGGTTAACATAATAGAGGTCTGTGGTTTTCCCTTTGCTTGGTGCCCTTCAGTGTGCTGGCTAGTTATCATTATTATTATTATTATTATTATTATTATTATTGTTTTATTATTATTATTTTCAGCTTGATACAAGCTATAGTCATCTGAGAGGAGGGAACCTCCATTGAGAAAACGCTTCCATAAGATTGATTGATGTGGGAGTGTCCTGCCCACTGTGGGTGGTGCTATGCTCAGGCAAGTGGTCCTAGGTGCTAAAAGAAGGCAGGCTGAGCAAGCCACAGGCAGCAGGGCAGTGAGCAGCACTCCTCTGGGGTTCCTGCCTCCAAGTTCCTGTCCTGACTTCCTTCAACCATAGACTGTGAGGTGGAATTATTAGATGAGATTAACCCTTTCCTCCCCAAGTTGCTTTCGGTCATGGAGTTTCAGCACAGCACTAGAAACCCTAAGACACAATAATCAGGCTCTTTCTGTCTCCCCTGCTGTCCCCGGAGCCTTTCAAGCTGGCCGAATGGGGAAGAGAATGCAAAGCCCCGACCTGTAAGGCCAGATGTTACTTCCATTCCGTAGCGATAAGGCCAGATGTCACATAGGAGTAAGCAAAGCTGGGAAAACAGGACCCCTGGCTGGTCAGCCAACGCCTAGCGAGAATGTTACATTGCAAAAGAGGGGATGAGAATGTTGGTGGGTATCTCTCATCTCGGCTACTTCCTGTAATAACGACAACTACTTCCCATGGTACCCTGAAACTTGGCATCATTTTAGAATGTACCAGAATTGCACAATTCCTTTTCTTGTCAAATTACCTGTGACCATTGCAGAGCAAGGACCCATGTCACACTGCTATTGTGTGTGAGTTCCGGCATGCACGCCTGACCTGTCTGGAGGGCTGCATGGGGTTCTGTTTGCATAAAATCCCGAGGAGCTTCAAGGACAGGGTTGGGAATGGGAACCTTCCAGGCAGTGACGGGAAGGAGGACAGAGCAGCTGTGAGGGAGGCTGAACCTGTCGGTCTACAGTTTCTGTCAGCAGGGTAGGCTGGCTCTCTGGGACCAGAATGGAGAGATACAGTTGGACAGTAAAGTTGGCATTATTGGATCTTGATACTATTGAGACCCAAATCTCTATATTGCAATGTGTACACATAATTTTCCTCTTCTACCGTCTTTGTTTATGTAACTTTATGAGAAACTCCTTAGGAGATAGAAGTCATAGTTAGCTTTATGGGTCATTTTAGACACTTCCTGGAAAAACTATCCTTTAAGAAAAAGCCCCAGACAACAGTTTGCATCTTAAGATTCTTGGAAACTTAAACCCCGCTTTGTTTTGTCCACCAATCCTAAACTTTGGTATTGTTATCCTTGATCAGTCTTGAGCACTGTCTTCAACAACACCTCCAGGTCTCTGCAACTGTATCTTCCCTTTCTCCGAAACTGTGGACTGCTGTGAAGAAACGAACTGGACTCTCACCTCTCTGTAAGGTGTTGGTGAGATATCCTGTGCGGCCGGCATTCCGCTTTATCTCTTCACGCAGAGGATGTGTGCCAACTTCCAAAAGGAAGGGAAACTGTAATAATGTTATAAGTAGTGTAATCAAAATGTTAGCATGACAGAGCGGCCCCACTGGCTACTGAGAGATGACCAGATAAGCCACGTACTTTGGTCAAGTCAGTGGTTTTCAACCTTCCTAATGTTGCAACCCTTTAATACAGTTCCTCATGTTGTGGTGACCCCCCCCCCCACCATAAAATTATGTCATTGCTGCTACTTCCTAACTGTAATTTTGCTACTGTTAAGAACTGTAATATAAATATCTGATATGCTGCCCTGGAACTCGCTTCGTAGACCAGTCTGGCCTCGAACTCACAGAGATCCATTTGCCTCTGCCCTCAAGTGCTGCGAATAAAAGTGTGCACCACCACTGCCTTGCTGATGAAGAGACTTTTAGCATTGGTGGGGGAAGGATTTGCCCTTCGGTGAATCAGAGAAAGGTCGGAACTCATCAGAGCACAGCCTAGTGACTGGAGTAGCTGCAGAATAACCGGGACACGGGGTCTCACAGGGAAGACCTTGAGGGTACAGAGTGGCAGGGCTGGAAGACCAACAGTGGCCATCCGGGAGGCACTCTAGACACAGCAGCCTCGTGCAGGCAGCGATGATGATTTCGTGGATGAACTCATCTTAGCCTGGCTCCCAGGTGCTTCTCTCTGTTACCTTCAAGCATCCTCATACATGTCTCTGCCTGGCATCAGAGGTCCTACGCCCTTAAGCATCAAGGGTCTCAGTCTTCAGATCACTGAGCAGCTGGAGAGAGGCTGTTATGATGTGGATTCATGCCGAGCAGAAAGCCTGTGCAGTTGGGATGGAAAAGAGCCAGGGGAAAGAGGTGGCTGTCTTCCCCATACACCCACACTCCCAGGCTTCCAAGCTCCTCCCATAGTAGGTAGGTCAGTAGGTCACAGATTGACATTAATCTGGGACAGGGGAGGGGAGAGGAAGGAAACACAGAGGATCTGGAGTCTCAGCAGAGTAGAAAATCTGCACAGACCACTTCTGTTCCCCTTCGCTTTCCCTGAGAAGTCCCCAAGGTTGCTCAGTCACACTATAAATTCCATGATGGAAGCAGCTTACTTGGCTTTTTAACAGTTTCTAGGGGCAGGGGAAATCTGGATTGTGTGCGGGGGGGGGGGGGGGGGGGGGGGACGGGGGGGACGGGACGGGACGGGACGGACGACAACGACACACACCTCTGAGAGGCATGGGAGTGTACGGGGAAGGAGAGGGAGTTCTGTGGAGTTTGGCACACTTCAGAAAAAAAAATCAGGTGTGACAGGATGTCATATGGGGCCCTGCAGTCAGAGGAAGCAGCATGACATTCAGCATGGGCTGTGTGGGCTGCTCACAGGTGCTTACAAATTCCTTTCCTGCGCCGCCACAGATCTGGCACATTTGGATTAACATTGGCTCAGTGCTCTAGAGAATTTAATCTGTGTGATGAAAACATCTGGTTGGCACTGACCTGCATGCCTAAAGAATAAGTATTTCATGGTAAAAGTATCTAAGACAAGCAATATTAAGAAGAAGATAGAAAAACATCAGTGGTCTGAACTTTCTATGTAAGTCAAGCAGCCCCCTCTGTGTGGGGACAGGGAGGGGGCCATCTTCACGCTCAGCCCCAGCTGCTGAGAAACGCACCCTGCAAACAGAGAGGTCAGGTTTTATGTCTGGAGGGTGAACCTGAGCGATGTGCACCTGAGTGGTTGGTTAAGTGTTCAGAGAAAAAGGAAAGCAAGCATCAGAGGCCTGTTTCCACTGAAGGGTTCTAGAAGGATCCACTAATTCAGGTGGAATGAGTGTAGCCAGAAGAGCAGAGTGAGCAAGAGGAAATGCTTGGGAAGAGCTGGAGGAGGGGGAGGGGTTCCTGTGGAGAGCTGGGGAAGGGGTTCCTGTGGAGAGCTGGGGAGGAATCCTGTGAGACTGAGTCTGGAGGGGGAGGGTCCTGTGGAGAGCTGGGGGAGGGGTTCCTGTGGAGAGCTGGGGAGGGATCCTGTGGGAGAGCTGGGGGAGGGGTTCTGGGAGAGCTGGGAGGGTTCCTGGGGAGAGCTGGGGGAGGGGTTCCTTGTGGGGGAGAGGTTCCTGTGGGGGGAGGGTTCCTGTGGAGAGCTGGGGGAGGGATCCTGTGGAGAGCTGGGGGAGAGGTTCCTGTGGAGGTGGAGGTTCCTGTGGAGAGCTGGAGGAGGGGTCCTGTGGAGAGCTGGGGAGGGTTCCTGTGGAGAGCTGGGAGGGTTCCTGTGGAGAGCTGAGGAGGTTCCTGTGGAGAGCTGAGAGGGTTCTTGAGCTGAGAGGGTTCCTGTGGAGAGCTGAGGAGGGGTTCCTGTGGAGAGCTGAGGAGGGGTTCCTGTGGAGAGCTGAGGGAGGGGTTCCTGTGGAGAGCTGGGGGAGGGGTTCCTGTGGAGAGCTGCCCCAGATGCCATCAGGATTCCCACCCCTCAGAAGCCACTGTCAGCTCCTTGTCACAAGTATACATGTTTGTTTAACAATAAATGCATGGAGTAGAAAATACCTGAAAAGTTACTGGTAGACACATGCCTGCAATCCCAACACTCAGGAAGCAGAGGCAAGAGGAGTGTCAGCACACGTTCAAGACCTTCTGGGTCTACCTAGAGTTTTTCCAGGCTAGCCTATGCTACACAGAGAGTGATCACAGATGAGGGCGGAGGGGAAATTTGCCCTGGTAAACAGCCGAGCTGGGATGCACCAACGCAGAGCCAGCCAAAGGTTATAAGACAAAATGTTAGAGATGGATGGGCCTCCGTGGTGTCCTGATTCCAGCCTGACTGTGTCATGTGAGGCAGGGAGACCCTGAGGCCTGGTCCTGGCCTGTCCTCCTCGAGGCATTTGTGAGGGACAAAGTGGGGAGATTATCATTCACACCCCCTGCTTCCGCATGGCATGGTCGCCGTCTTTTGCCTGTGGCACTGGGCAATGCTGGTAACCAAGCTACCTAGCTCTCGTGTTCATTGACTGTGTTGTCAGGCAAGGCAAAGCCCACCATTACCAGTCTCTGAAGATGCAGGGGAAAGCATCCAGAGGAGACCTCATCAGCACATCAGACGTGGTGACGCCGTCTTCTGCTTGAAGGGGGCTTCGGTCGAGAACCACGAACAGCCAGCTTGGGCCGGATGCCGCACCAGAGGTGGGTTCAAACATCAAGAAACCAAACAGGAAACTCGATGTGAATCATCGACGGCAGAGCAGACTGTACAGAGAAGGACCACATGGCTTAGTCAGAGGAAGGGACCCTGCGTTGTGTAGGGCCGAGGGCAGAAGTCACAGGAGTGAAATCTAAGCACATTCAAATGTACTACCAAGGTTGTGTACGGCTGACAGGAATGGGTTCTGCGGCTCAAGAAAGGACAGCTAAAGACACTGGACATGAACCTCAGCTCCAGGCTCTGTGAGGAGAGGCCCTGCTGACGCACTAGCCAGCGAGGCCAGGTGTACTGTTTCTGAGGGGCTGTGAAGCACCTTCCTTCAGCTTGTGTGTTCCTGTGGCTCCCATCCTGCTCCTTTATCTCCTTATTTCTGTGACGCCTGCTCCTGTGGGGCTGGGAGACAGCAGTTTATACATGTGCTGGCAGGCACGGCATAAGCCCAGCGGCACCAAGGTAAGTTCCACTCAGTAAGAATGCTGTCTGGCGTGAGTGAGGCTGCCTGCACTTGTGTGGGTGTCAAGAGATGTCTCTGTGAGACAAAGCCTGGAGTCACAAGTTTCTACTCAAATTGGTTTCTTCCACATATGCAGGCCCTAACGAGGGGTTGCCAGCAGGCCACTGTGAGCCTTCAAAACAGGAGGGGAGCACACTGAACAAGGCCGAGGCCCACTTTGTCTCAGGCTAGTCTAAAAGCAGCGGCGGCGGCGGCGGCGGCAGCGGCGGCCCCCTTGCTCACCACGTACCCCTCCCAGGCTTCAGAACTGACTCTTGCAGGCCACTGACACAAGCTTGTGATGCCAATACAGGCCGTCCAAGTGGTTTGGAAGCCATCCACTTGTATTCCAGTGAGGGCATTAACACAGTCCTGCAGTCTTAAGTGGAAAGAAAGATGCAGTGTGGTCCAGAGAGCTCTGGGCTCAGACTGGAGACGGATGCGGTTTCAAAAGCCCTTCTCGAAACTGCTCTTGGGCGTTGCCGTTTTCCTGCCTCCCTTTCTTGTGTGTGAGGCACAGGTTCAGTCCATTTCTGAGGGACGGCAGGAAATAGACCTCTGACTGCTTCCTTACTTCATCCAGTCTCTCCCGTGTCCAGGCCAACTTGAGCAGAAATGAAATGAAAACTTACAGCGTGTCTATTATAATGCTATACCAAGGGCTTTACACATGATTGCTTAATTCTTACAGAACTCTATAAAGATAGGTAATTGGTTTTTAAAGTATTCATTCGTTCTTTGAGAATTCTGTATATGTTTTGAACTTATGCATCCCATTTGCCCAACTCTCTTCCCTTCCAACCCTCTCTCCATCCACCTAACTTTTTTTTTTTTTTTTTTTTTTTAAATATATCAAGAGCCTTGCGGTGATGGCACACGCCTTTAATCCCAGCACTCAGGGAAGCAGAGGCAGGCAAATCTCCATGAGTTCGAGGCCAGCCTGGGCTACAGAGTGAGTTCCAGGACAGGCTCCAAAGCTACACAGAGAAACCCTGCCTCAAATAAATAAATGAATGAATGAATGAATAAAATAATATAAATAAAAATAAAATAAAATATATCAAGACCTATTTGTGCTGCCCAAATATGTTTGGCCATGTGGCCTTTGTTACTGGAGGGTGGTCAAACTACTGGGGGCTATACTCAGGGAAACTGTCTCTCCCTCTCCCAGCAGCTAAAAATTGCCAATAACTCCATGACTTGGTTGAGCTTTGTGCCCAACCCTGCTCATACTGGGATTTGGTCTGCCTTGGAGTTGTACAGTGGTATCACAAACACCATGAGTTCACATGTCTGTCTCCCCTGCTGTGTCCAGAAGATTCTGTCTCCGTAGTCCTTACCTGCCTCAGTTGTTCCCACCCATCCCCTCTTCCACAGTGACCCCCAAGCCTTGGGAGAATAGAAGGCAGTGTGTGTGTTCCATGTAAGGGTGAAGCACTCCTTATTTCCTGCACCTCGACCAGTTGTGAGAGTCTATGTCAATCACCATCTACTGCAAATAGAAGCTTCTCTGATGAGGGTTGAAAGATGCTGGCTGGCTAAACAAAATGAGTGATATAGGTACAGTGGAATATTAATCAGACTTAAAAATGAAGGCTGTTCCTCCATGTTACAACATGGATAAGCTTTGAAAGCATGTTAAATGCAATAAGCCAGGCACAAAAAGGACTGACTTTTGTATACAATTCCATTTATGTGAGATACCTAGAATGGGTTTACTACAAAGAACAGAGCCAACAGAAGGAATATATATTACACAGGATTTATTAGGCTGGTTTATGTGAGTTGAGTGGGGGTGATCCAGCAATGACCATACACACACTGGGAGGCTGCTCAAGCCAGGATACCTCAATAGTCCCAATATGGCTCTGGAAGCTGAGGGTTTTTGGAGAACCGCAGTCTTCAGTCTATGGTGGAAAGCCAAAGAAGCTGTGTCACGACAATGAGGTAGAAGTACTCACAAGCCAGGGGTGAAAACAGGCAGACAAGAGTAGTGGGTTTATCCTTGGATGTCTTCACATTCGGGCCATCGCTGGAAGGCACAGCTCACTCTGGAGGAGGACTTTCCCCTCAGTCAGTCCTTCCAGTAAAACACCTCCACAGAGCCACCGGGAGGCCTGTCTCTTAGTTGATTCCGGATCCAGACAAGCTGACAATGGAGATTAGCCATCCAATGCAGGACACCTAGCATGGGCAAATTCACAGAGGAAAGGTCATTAGGGGTTGGCAGGGAGAGGGGAGAGTGAAGAGTTATTATGTGATGGCCATAGAATTTCAGTTTGGGATGACAGGAAGGTTCCGAGACCCATCCTGATGATGGTTTCATGGAAATGAGATTGTAATGTATGTCACTGAGCAGTCTGTTTAGAGATCATTAAAATAGTATATTTCATACTCATGTCTGTCAGTTTGAGTTGCTGTAACAAAATACTTCAGGATGGAAGCTCATGAGTCTGAAAGCTGGATGATTCAAAATCAATTGAAATTCAGTGTGTGGTGAGGCCCTGTTCCTCACAGATGGCTCCTTCTGGGTATTCCTGGGTCTCATTTATTTATTTATCTACTTATCTATTTATCTATCATCTATCTCTCTATCCATCCATCCATTTATTTATTTATATTTTATTTTGAGACAGGGTCTCACTTTGTATCTCTGACTGGCCTGGAACTCACTATGTAGACTAGGCTGGCCTTTAAATCACAGAAATCCACCAGCCTCTGCCTCCAGAGTGCTTAAAGACATGTGCTACCAGATCCAGTCTCCTGGGTCTCCTTTAAAGGAAAATTAATCCCACTCAAGGGAGCTTTGCCCCATGACTTAACCATCTTCCCATGGATCCTAGCTCTTAGCAGTATAGCACTGGAGAGTAGGCCCTGGTGTATGTAGGAAGGGGCAGGACACACACACACACACACACACACACACACACACACACACACAGAGTCAGACTGTAGAAGTTTTCTGTCGTGACTTTTAAAAAGCGTTCTGTCAGGCATCTCCGCCCCGAACAGCAGACAGGCCATGGACTTGGGTCTCCCACTGCTTAGTGACCCCTTATTCTTCTCCAGCTCAGCAATGGCATCTCAGCCTGGGGCCGCAGAGCACACCACCCCAAGCCTTTGCACGCTCACGCCTCTTTCCCTGTGCCTGTTCGGCCGCCTCCAGTTCCTGCTTGCGGCTACCAAGTCCCCGAGGTGAACCAGGAATCTTCACCCGGTGGACATCATTGCTCTGCTAGCCGTGGCCATGAAACCTTGGAGTTGGTGCCACGGTCTTCACTGAGCCCCACTCTGTCGGGCTGTCTGCGTGTGTGGCCACCACACCCATCGCCGTGGAGAGCTGAAGAAGCTCGGGAGTGAGAACTCAGCAGGCAACAAGTTCGGCCCGGAAGCCATGACCCTGCCATGTCAGCGGTGGCTTGTACACCACCTCTGAGACTGGTCTGTGTTGAAATCAGTGTAGAGTCGGGACCAAAGAAAGGACAGGCAAACACAATTAGGAAGACTAGGAGGCCGCTGGGCAGCCCTCTGGTTTATTAATAATGGCTCTGATTACGCTCTTGCGCTTTGAGTGGCGTCTTTAGAGCTCTCACCATCGAGAGAAGCTGCAGTTGCTCAGGGTCTTCCGCTCTGCTGTCTCCCCCGGGTTCTCAGCTAGTTTATATTCTGGGCATAGTTGCAGCTGGAATGGAAAGAAGCCCAGTGGTGTCTGGGAGTGGCTAGCTACAGGTATATTATAGTCTGTGTTTCAGCTTGGCTTTTTACTCAAGTCTGATTGCTTCACGGTCACTGGGGGGGGGAGGCGGGGGGAATGATACATTTGGTGGTGGTGTGGGGAGGGAGGGGGGGAGGCGGGGGAATGATACATTTGGTGGTGGTGGGTGGGGAGGGAGGGGATGATACATTTGGTGGTGTGGGGAGTGGGGAGCTGCAGGGGACCAGTTGAAAAGTCAGATTGTGCAGTTTGGGGAGAAAATTCTTTGATTTGCTGTATCTTCGTTTGACTTCTGCAGTGGTAAGCAGTGTCCTTGCGGGAAGCACGTCCATACCCCGGGTGTGACGGAGCTGATTTTTCTTCCCTGAAGTCTGCAGGTTACTCTGCAGAGAAGACGGTGCGGCTCAGGCTTCCTCGCCCAACAGGGGAGCCGGGTTTGCGTGTGACGAACAGCGACCTCTAGTGGATAAATCAGAATTTGCATTTGGCAAAGACTACGCCGCCGCGAAATGGGGAATTCTCATCGAATTCCAAATGAACAAAGGCAAGGCGCTTTCCCATTGTTTTCTCGGATGAGGAAGCCCAGGACCCAGGTCTGAAGAGTTCCTCTCGTTTGCACCACTCACTCCTAGGAGAGGATACCAACACATTGTCTTTTTTTTTTCTTTTTCCTTCAATTCGTTTCACTGGTTTTGATTTTTGAGGGCTCTCCTGCGCGGCTCAAAGATTTAACCCTGAGAATTCCCATAAATAGCACTTACTTCTCCTCCTGTTCTTGTGCGTGCATGTGTGCAGTGTGTGCAGTGTGTGTGTGTGTGTGTGTGTGTGTGTGTGTGTGTGTGTGTGTGTGTGTGTGTATCACCCTGAAGCTAGAAGATAGGAAATCAGAAAACTACACAGGTCTGTCTCAGTGAGCTATGGGCAGGCCTGGGTGCCTACCTTGTTTGTTCATAGATTCTTCCTTGGGCCTCCCGCCCTTGTTCCCACACGTGGCTGTGTGCTGCCTATAAAACAGACGATGCTTTCCCTGACCCAGCTCCTCCACCTAGCAGCAGTTGGCTGTCTGGTGTAGGTCTCTCCCTGTTCTTTGGCTCTGGGCTTGGCCTCACTCATACCTCGGATGCCAGGGTCTGGTCTCCCGGGTGATGTCCAGGCAGAGTTAGCTATGTCAATTGTATTCATTCCCAAGGAAAAAAAAAAATGGAGCCAGTCAGTGATCTCTGACTTGGTCAGGAGCCAGGAGAATTCTACTGGAAAAAGGCTAAAATTACAGGTCCTGACCTTTGACCTCGCAAATTTGTGATGGGAAAAGGAGTTCCAGGGTCTGGGGAATGAGAAAATACTTTTTTTTTTTTTTTTTTTTTTTTTTTTGGTAATTCCAGAAAGTTTAAAGCCAGGATAGCCTTGGTACGTGTATGTGTATATATATATATGCTGTGATAACGGGGTTGGACCCGATGAGGCCTTTTAACCAAGCTTCAAAATGGAAGTGCTGCGTGGCCTTGTGTCTCTCTAAGCTGTGAGTGATGCTTGTGCTGGACCTGTCACCTGTGCCTCCCTCATAATTTGACCCAGGGTTAAGCAGTCACTCCAAGACCGCACTCTCGGGCCAACCTGCCCGTCCCACCACTGCGCACGCGGTCTCAGAGTGTGGTCAACGCTTAACCTGTTAGGGATGAAAAAGTAAATTATGTGGACACGGTTTGCTTTCTATTCCGCAGCGACTGTTCTGACAAGGATTCTCTTCTTGGCTATACTCCGGGCGGCTCCTCTGAGCCCTCAAACTTGACCACAAAGACTTGGACAAGCTTGAATATAGTTTTCTAAAGTGTTAAAGCTGCATTACCCTGGCCGGGCAGTGGTGGCGCACACCTTTAATCCCAGCACTCAAGAGGCAGAGCCAGGCGGATCTCTGTGAGTTCGAGGCCAGCCTGGGCTACAGAGTGAGTTCCAGAAAAACCCTGTTTTTCGAGACAGGGTTTCTCTGTGTAGCTTTGCGCCTTTCCTGGAACTCACTCTGTAGCACAGGCTGGCCTTGAACTCACAGAGATCCGCCTGGCTCTGCCTCCCGAGTGCTGGGATTAAAGGTGTGCGCCACTACTGCCCGGCTTTGAGTCATTTTTTTAGATGACTTATGGCTTTCATTTCTCTTAAGTCTACGTTGTCTCTGTTCACCTTCCCATTGATAATACTCTTCCATTCTCCTTTAAAGTTCCTTATGTATCAAGCTTTGTTTATCTCCGCTACTCCATTCAGTGAATGATGGACACTGTGGGCACTACTTGTACACAGGTACCACAAAAATTCATACTGAATACACAAAGAAAGAGGTCATAGCCGTAAACACACCATCAAAACAAAGACAAGATGTGAAGCCCCAACGTGGGTCTCCCACGAAGCCCCTGTGCGCAGAGAATCACAAAGACACAGCTGAATTCCAGCCGGGGAAACCAATAGGGTACAGAGAACTTCAGAGGAGTGGATCCAAAAAGCACGGACTCACTCCACACTTAGCCACCCTTGTCCATACTTACATGCCAGGAGTGGGGAGTCCCTGACGGGAACGTGCACACAAACACCACAGCAAGATAGTAGTACCAAGTCGTGAGCTGCGTGACAAGAAGGTCTGCGATTTTAAATGGACACGTTCATCAAAACTGCCCAAATGTCAGGGCTGAACATGTGACTCAGCTCAGGAATAGGTTGTGGGCCAGATGTGGAACAAATTCAGAAAGCCAAAGGAAACGGACTCGGAGGAGATTAAGACAGACAGAACTCCACAGTCTTTGGTCCAGAGCTAACACCTCGGCTTCCTCTCCAGTGCCATGGAAAGGTGGGAGAATCCCGACCTAAAAGGCTCACAGAAGAGACACCAAAAAACGATGGTTTCATAAAAGCAATATGGCTGTGGGAAATAACTCGGGTGGTGAAAAGTTAAGTGGGGGTGGGGGGAGGGGGGGGGCCAACTTCTCAGGAAGGAGTCTGAAGAGGACAAAGGTTCTCATGGGGAATGATCAGTGCCATCCTTAGAATGTGGTCCTAGAAGGGAGAGGCAGGAGAGAACCTGGGGAGCGGGCCTGAGTGACAGTCAGAACTGATAAGGCAGACTGAAATCAGAGGTCACACAGAGGCTTCTCTGCCTGCCATGGGGTTGGCACTCAAGAAGGACCAGCCTCTTTTGGAGACAAATGGAGAACTAGATACAGGTTGTGTATGCCCTGAGGCCAAGTCCCTCATGACCTCGCTTCTGGCTCTGGCTGTCCTTTCTCCATAATCTCTGCCTGGTTCCCGATCATCTGCCCCACAGTCATACCTGCTCGATGCCAGGGACTGTTGTGAGCCTTTCCTCCTTCCTCTAGTCTCCAACGTGCCTCTCCCTGCTCACCCTACCTCCTCCTCCTCCTCCTCCTCCTTCTCCTTCTTCATTTGTTTTTTGAGACTGGGTTTCTCTGTGTAGCTTTGCACCTTTCCTGGATCTCACTCTGTAGACCAGCCTGGCCTCAAACTCACAGAGATCCGCCTGCCTCTGCCTCCCGAGTGCTGGGATTAAAGGCGTGCGCCACCACCGCCTGGCTCACCCTATGTTCTTACCACCTACCTCTCAGATCAGGAGGAGGCCCGAGAAGACAGCTCCTGTTCTGTCCCTGGTCTGCCTGGAGTGCTGTTCAAATTGAGGCTTTGCTAGCTAAGCTGTGTCAAATTGTATTTGCATCATCCTCTGCCCACATTGTCCCACATCATCTGTACGCAGCACTTTCATCTTCCTTTCTAAGTGGCCTACATGTTTAGTCATGGTGTTCAGCCGATGCTCGCTTGGCATTCCATAACAGTCGAACTCTTTTCGAGGGGAGGAAAACGTCGTTCACTAGCGTGTGTTCAAAACGCAAACTAGGAGTCAGGTACAGAGACAGCGCAGCTCTCCTGTGCCTATAACCTTGTACTGCTTGAGCGTAGCTTATCTCGACTACAAGTCTTCTATGAACATGGGACTGATCCGCGACCTTCTCGTCGTCCTCCTAGGCACACTTATGTCAAACCAAATGCGCTCCTACTCTCTTAATTTGTGAGTGAATTAGCACATGTATACGCACGTAGGACACTACATACGATTTCCTCTCACTTATGATTAGAGCCTGTCCCTTCCTTGCTTGTATGTATATCTCCTTAATGCTTCTACTCTCACGCCCCTCATAGTTGTCAAGCTCTAGATCTCACACTTATATTAGGATATCCGTGTGTGATCTCTTGACAAAGGTTCCGAGCACCGCAAAAGCGCATGATTAGCCGCATCATGGTTAACCTCGAGCCCCCATAAGCACTGATGCGTACGCTCGAGTCGGAGACTATTTTGAACTGAGGAAATTGGGTTCATGGAGCATGCACGAACTTCAAGAAATTTATCTTTGGGCTGCTCGCGTGTGGCTCCCTACTAGAAGCGAGCCACGTTCTGTGTCCTGAGTAGGCCTTCCTCCGGAGCGATGAAACCATGATATAAACTTCATTAAGCCACTTTCAGCAGCATGGAGGCTGAATTAAGGTGCGACACGACGCCAGAGAGCCACCTCGACATGGCGAAACACTGATCAGCCCCAGGAAGTTAAACACCTCTGACACACAAGTAGGTCACGAAATATATCTAAACACTCCGCACCATATCACCTCCTAACTAGTAAAGTTGTCCTCGGAGATGTGGATAGAAGTGTAGATAGATGGAGAGAATAAAGAATAAACACGAAGCAGAATTTTTATGTCCAAGGAGAGGTGCTCCTTGTATGAGTGGGTATGCAGATGCTTAGATCGCATAGTGCTACTTTCGTATCTCTTGCGTCTTCACATCCATTCCGGCCCTATCATTAAAGACTGGTTCACGTCTTTGCTCGTTGGCCCCATGCTCATGCATTCAGCGCTCACGAAGGTGGTGTCTATTGCAGTCCCCCTCTACCCTCAAGGGCAGCATTCGCTTGCACTCATTAGGAAATACCATTAAGCCGCTTCACACTTTGTCATGAGCTTTTCTTCCCACTGACCTAACGCATGTTTAATTCGCACATGTGAGTCCATTGTGCGAGCCACCGTATCTGCATATTTCTCAAATTCGTTACCCCTGCCCTAGAATGCGACGTTTCTGAGTGAAGTCTTAGTAGTTTCTTCTTCTCACACCATTAAGTGTGTTTCTATTAGTCTTTCTTCGTTACTGATTTCAAGGTCAAAGTGACAACTTCGATTGCGATATGAAAGGAGGTAGGCGAGGGAATAGTGAAAAACTCGATATGAAGATGTAGAATAAAGTATACCCTGCGAGCACACTGCACATGTGCTCGGAGGCCCAGAGGAATCACACTTCAGGTAACGTGGTGCTTCTATTGCTTCTCGACATCACTGCGCGGGCGCGCTTCCCTCCATCTAGCTTAATCCTTTTTCTGGGACTCTATAGCGAGGATCTATTACAAAACCAGGGCTTACCACACTTGAGCCACGCTAGCTGAGGCAGGCCGCTGAGCAGACCAATGTCTGCCTCCGAGAAAACACTACCTCGTTATAGACTCTAGTCCACCTATTCATCCATCTCTTAAGCCAGAGAAAGCTCTGTGATGACGTAGGGTGTCGGAAGAGCGCGAGAAGTTCTAAAAGGTTGTTAACAAAAAGGACAAGAAGAGCTGAGCCTCTCCGTCTCTGACCTCTCATCCCCAGTTTTGAGTTTAAGCAAATGAACAAGCAGCCTATAGAGTTTGAGTCATGTAGCCATAATGCAGGGAGTGCCAGATGTATTATGTTTAAAAGGTAGCGCTAGAGGACGGAGCAACAACACCAGGGAGGTCGAGGAGCTCTCTCGCTTCTGCTGTCGCTATGTCTATAGTGAAACCGGGCTAGGAGTATAAGCGGACAGGGATCATTGTTTTGACTTAGGGGCAATGTTGAATGGTACCAATGAGTAACCTACGCTGACCCAGGCACTATTGTATGTAACATACGGCTGGACTGTGGGACGCTGCGCTCAGTCACTCTTTAAAGACAGGGTCTGAGACACACAACCAGGCATGGCACACCAGCTCTCAGCATTAGTGGCTAAGGCTTTGAAGAGGGAACTCGTGCATGCTACAACCTTCGTCAAACAGGATCTGGGATTGTTCGATGGCCTCTGTAGAGCGAGGTGACGCAGGCACATTTGGTACGCGACGAATGTGATTGGAGAGGGAGAGCAGGCTGCGCACGCTCGGAGCGAGGAGGATGTTTCCGGTAGCATGTGCACCGTCTTAGAGGTGCAGCACTGTATCCAACATATGCTGGAGACCACAATGCCCCATATCACAACAGTTCTACTCACACGAACTCATAGCTTGTTCTTGTAATATTGATTCACTCTAGGCATATGCTTGCTACCACCACTTTCTGTCAAAGTGTCCTCAGTCGACGATTGGACCATGGTATCTATATCAGG
Organism: Peromyscus leucopus; assembly: GCF_004664715.2. Taxonomy (NCBI): domain Eukaryota; kingdom Metazoa; phylum Chordata; class Mammalia; order Rodentia; family Cricetidae; genus Peromyscus; species Peromyscus leucopus. Next base: position 9,948,086 of record NC_051085.1, read on the forward strand.
AAGGATGTACTCTCGCAATGAAGAGTTTTGTAATTGTTGGCTGAAAGAAATATAATGCAGTTCATGTAACGTCTATACATCCTTACCCATGCGAGTTGTACTACAAGAGGTCTCACAAGATGCACTCGGATCGGAGTCAATAGCGTTTATTATGTTCGGTTTTATGAGAATCTTAGATGAAGCGGGGGTGGGGGTGGGGTGGAGAGAAATCCTGTACTCAGGCATTATTATAACTGTCGTAATATGACTTGTTAAGTAAGCCTATGGGAAAATCCATCCATTTGTTTTTTTGTGCTATATTCAGGCTCTCTGATGAATGACCGCAGAGAAGTGATATCTTGCACACTCTATCCATGCATAGCCAGGAGGACGCGTGAACCAGCTACCTTTGGCAACAGTACCATATGTCCATCCAGACGGTGCGCACACACTAGCACATTCACCATGAGAGGGAGTCCTCCTCCGGATGTGTATGTACCACTGCAGCTGAGTGGCACTAACCACGTGGCCTTTCTAGGTTGTATTGTGGTTCCCATAGCGAACGAGCAGTAAACAGTATATCCGAGTCTGTGGGATACGTGGTGGAGAGGGTGGCGAGAGTGTCTCCTCGTCATGGTGCTGTGTCTTTAGCATCTCCAGTTAGAATATTGACAAACGATCGGTGCTACTTGCGTAAAGGAGGTGAAGGAATCTCTGGGAACATAGTATGTATCTATATAATAGAATGTCCAATCTCTACACTACGCTCCGCAGTTCAGGACATAATTGCTTACCTTCAGGAACAGCACGAGGTGTGTCTGATACAGCTTCTATAAATATCTGCGCCCATTACCAGAGAAGTGAAACAATGAGGCACAGAAGCCAGGAGAGAGGGACAGGGGTCCGGCGCAGCAGGACCTGCCACTAATCCGGGCCAGTTGAGAATGAGCACACTAGTGTCCAGCACACGCTGTTTTTCCGAGGGGAAGGAATGTCTTGTCGAATTGAGAGGGTAGGCGGCGCGCTCGCAACAGAACACGCTAGTAACGCATGCTCCCAGTCGAATTGGAGGAACCACCAAGAGAAATTCAGTAACAATTAAGGCGTGATTGCTTGGAGGTTATGCCAAAGAACCTTGGACAAGGGAAAGCACATAAGCGCATTGCAGACGAACAAAGCTCATGGCTATCCTTTCGACCAGGCATGAGAGTACAGCAGGGAGAGCCTGTGGTGCTGAGCAACTCTGCGAATAGGCTTCCGATTGGAGGATAAGTTCACTATGTTGGAGCTATGGAGATGCAGTTCTTGTCACCTCAGTCATTGATCTGATGGAGCACTCAACTTGTGTACTCCAAAGAAAACTTGCATCAGAGGCTTATCTAAGGTAGTGTGACGCAGGAGCAATATCTAAAGGCAGAAATGCACGCTGCATTGACCGTCTTGACAGTCCACTCACCAATGACCTGTCAAACAGTAGTGATATCAGAGAATAAACAGGAAATAGTGGTTTGTGCAATGGACAGGAAAGGACGTAAGAGTGTACGTGTCGCACGCTGAGAGCAAGAAACTGTGTGTAGCGAGAGATAGAAACGTGGCACACTGAAACTTGACTCCTCATCTATTACATGAGAGAGGGCCATGGGCAAGTGCTATTAACAAGGGACGTGCAAAACTATTAATCATCGACACGTACTGATGGAAACGATAATAGGCAAAGAGGATGTAACCTCGCTGCAAGTCTAACTTTATGGTGCCAACACATCAATCACTTCCCCTACACTTTCCCTGTCCACAAGAGTCTTACCGCTATTCTTTATAAAATTTCTAAGAAGATCTCTATCGCTTACAAAGAGCTCTGGCACTCGCATCCATGTCCTCTGCTGCCAGTGCTTCTAACTAGACGTCCCCTCACATGCCACACGATCTCATGAACACATGACATGGTAAGAGCACTCTCAGCACAGTGCACACTTTGCATGATGCTGCCTCAGTTGTTGGAGAAGAGTGCTGCTTGTAGGACATGGTTACACCACTGCTCCTCCTCTTACATGGTCTCGCACGCCAAGAGGCAGGTAGGTGATTATCTCCTGGTGCGGTTGGTAGGCTCGAAGCAACCTTCCTAGCATATTCTATTATAGATCCACTTCTTTAATGTTGCTATTCTCTCTACGCGAGTTACGCTACAAAACAGGTTACGAGGCTCTCCTATTGTAGCCAGCACCCAAGCCTATGCAGCTATCCTCGCGCATGTCAAATAACTACATAATAGTGCGCTATTCGAGTAACATCTCACCTACTTTTAGGCCTATAGCAGAGAACACTTTGATGTTTCCTCTAACGGCCTACGCAATGATGTCTGAGCCCATAGCCCCATCGATGTTTCAGTCCCAGAACGCTATTACCATGCAGATGCCACCCGTAGCGCAGACAGCATCGCCACTATAATCATATCTGGATTTGGACTCTGTTTCTGAGACTGTCTAAATTTCACATCGTGGTAATTCAAGTTTGTAACGCAACGGCCACAGTGCCTCTCCGTCTATAACACACGCAGAACTTCTCCGACGCGCGCATGGTCTCGCACATCAGGATACACAGTTCGCTAACTGTACACACTGTATGCATCATAGAACCTCTTCGAGCTCCTTCTGCTTTGGAATGTTTTTTCGTAGTTAGCACGCCAGCAGCAGCCTACAGGAGAGCCTACATGGAACAATTAACGCAATATTCTTGCCTCAATGCTGTGACTCTACGTAGACTTAGTATTTTATTTATATCATATAGAGATATTATTCAGAGAAAAGACAAACGTTGAGTGTGAGATGATCGCTCGAAATCTGCATCTTTCACGTCAGGTGCGGGAGAGCTTGTCAGACTTACCTGTAGTTGGTGAGAGCCACATCGATCTACACCATCGTGGTGAAGCTTACAACGTGCTTATGAACACTAGTGTTCTTTACGTGTCCAGTCAGGTTCTTCTACGAACCATCTTATCTATCGAGAGCTCGAGGAGCGAGAGAGACGCACGCAGTAAGAAAGAATGAAAGGAGAGGCCACACCAGATGGTCGTTATGGTATAACACAAACGAAGAGGGGAATGGGATGTGGGGAGGGGGGAGAGAAGAACGGCCGAAACAGCCATGGGAACTTCAGACCTCTGCTAAAACTGAGCTCGGCTTCCAAGATGATGTTGGGGAGTACTATATCCATACGCCCAGACTCTGGTAGGTGGAGCTGGTCGCAGAGGGTCTGACAGAGCTCGCTGTGAAACATAGGGTATACAGGAAAATCAAGCGCTAGCAGTTTTGTCATGCCACACGCACCTTCGTGTATATAGTTCGCACAGTGAATCTGGGAAGGTATAGAGAGCTGAGTGTGTTTGCTGCGAAGAGCCACAGACAGCGAAATGAACGAACTTGGCTTGAGACGAGAAGTGACGCTCACTGGTATCACAATAGTTGGCCCTGTACGTGGCTAGAAGCAGGATACAAGAGGCCCTCGCATCTCAAGCCGTGCTTACGTTTGCACTCAGGCAAAGAGTCCTTATCACCTTCCTAGACTGGGCCTTGTGAGCCCTGTCTTTTCCTTTTGTGTTTCTCTTATCGTTCTTTATTTTTTTTTTGGTCTCTCCTCCAGAGTACCAACTGGTTTGCGCTCTCGGTGTAGCTTTGCCTGTGCTCATCTCTCCTGGAGAACTCACTTTGCTGGAGTACTGACTTAAGACCATCGCCCTCAGTGCCACGTTGCAACTCTCGAGCCACGATGATTCCACAGGCTCTGCCTCTAGGAGAGAGAGTATGCTTATGGGACTTGAACAGGCGTCGTACTCCGCCTATCGACAGCAAACATGCCCTAACATACAAAGTTTTTCTAAAAACTTTTGGGAGGTGGAGATGTAGAGAGGAAATGGCTGCTTGGCCACACTCACATGTCCGCAAACTCATTCTGAGTGTCAGAGCCCCTTCTCCAATCGCTTAAAACATCTAATGAATACCACGCTTCCACTAGCAAGAGACGCATAACCAGCAGTTTTGTTTGGAAACTGGCAACCAGTGCAGGCTCACTCTGGCATGAACTTGAGCCCCCCACCACCTAGTGGTTTCACACAGCTGTAGGCACTCTATCCTTCTAGCCGTCCTCTGAGCGGAGTACTCAGTACCCTTAGCCATGCTTGACCTGCTCAAGGAGCAACCCCATTGTGCCCTCCTGCATAAAGCAACAGAGTAGGGCTGGAAGGTTGAGTGAGAAGAAAACAGTATTTTCTGCCCCAGGGGCATGTTCTTCAGCAGGCTCTGGTGTTGCGTGGCTTCAGTGCCAGCAACTTCCTTGCACCCAGCACCACGTTTCATTCCACGTGCACAATAACTCTCCAAGTTGACATTCCAGCATTGGACACTAGATAATCGTCGGCAGCTCCTTTCCAGGCGGAGGCTAGCCACACCAAGGAATTAGCTTTAAGCATTTCAAAGCACAGTAGGGAAATACACACGCAGTGGAGGAGAGATAGCAAGCCGGACTGAGAGGGAGACCAGACGGAGAACTTAGAAGGCGATCGCTACACAGTATGCGTGTGCTTATTATGGCGAGAGAGGATGAAGAAACCTAAATGCATTGGGGCTGCGCGTAAGCGGATGCGATGCGAAAGTAAAATGGATAAGACGCTATTTCAGATCTTCTTGGAAACTGGAAAGGATTTCATAAGTTATAGTAAAATCTTATGCACACACGCAGCGCTTAATCTAAAGGAGATCCCTCTATAGGATACTTCTTAGTAAAATGGAGGACATTTGAGAGCCAGAAAAAGCTCCTTGATTAGTTGGAATTAGGGGAGTAGGAAGAGCACGGCCTCACAAAGCTGGCGCTCAATCACTGGTTTTGATATATAGAGATCATAACAGTGATTTAGATGGGACAGTGTGCGAGTAGAGAGGGAAGAGAGCATTCTCGCCTGATGAGCTGCTACGAGAGTTGATAGTATCCCTGTAACGCTGCGATTGATTCTCACCTAGTTGGTTACTTAATGCTACATTGTTGTGAGATAATAAGGAAGATACACAGTACTCTGCGGATGCAGTGAATAGAAAGTTCCTCATTTTGCGGGAGAGCACTATTGAGTGTAATGACGCGCTCCGTCAACTATTTTTCTAGTAGAGGAGCGCTTTCGATCTTTATCCACAGTGTACTGAAAAAATGAGTGAATCTGTTACAATAGTATCTTCAGTGTAACTTCTATCGAGGAGCTATTAGTCGACGAGTTCGCAGTTCCTTCATAAGTTAATACCATTTAGATCGCTATTTTGAGTAAAGAATTATCACATCAGATATCTACTCAGTTTTTTATCTCTCTAAAGTATTGTATATTACTTTCTTTTTTTTAGAGATAATTTATTGTTTTTAATTTACTCGTAGTATCTTGATCGGAGTGAGCCACAGCATCGCGGTATGTCTGTGTACATTTCATTTGGACCTCGAGCAAGAGCCTTGAGTTCTCTTCAGGAAGGACCAAAAGAGGACAGATGGGTACGAGTTTCTCCGCTCTGTGAGTGAGAGAAGGATAGGATTTTGTTATTCATCAGAACAGATTAGTGAAAGATGAGATTCGTGAGTAGGTGAGTAAGAGCTGGGCATTAACGTCACCACGAAGCCGAGGGGTTACACATCTCGTGACAACAGCATCACACTCGCTCATATCACACAGCAACAGAAGCCATCTTCTCCAACTCGACTAGAGAGCTCTATCATCGTTAAGCAAGCAGAGCCCTCCACGTTTGTTCTCAGGGGTACCAGCACAGCACAACAGATCTCACACACAAGCTGCTTCACACACTTGCTTCTGGCTTCTGGGTCTTCGCCACTTGCATCTCCATACAAGAACCTGGCGGTTTTGAAGAAAAGACAAGCACAAAAGAGAACGTTTGGAAGAAGAAAGACGCTTCCCTTAGTTTCAATTAGTTTTCCTCGTGTGCATAATGAGCGCATATAACTACTGACATGAGCAGAGTAGATGGATTAGATATAAAAATACCTTTGATACACACACCAATGGTCTACACATAAAAGATGCTAGCATTATAAATGACAATGCTGAGCAAGTAATGTACTAGAGATTATAGTAACTTTTATTATCTGCTAAACATAAGACTCTGAACTTACGCTATCCGACGACAATGAACGTCCTAAATATCTCAGACATACATGGATGAGGCATCGTCTGACACCAGGCGCAATTGAGCTATCTGGCCCTGTAATAGATTCTCTGTTAGCCACCCTATGAGCAGACAAGCCGAGGGACGTCAATTTTACTAACTCGAGTATAAGTTGAACAAGACACCCAGAGGTAGAAAGGTGTCCTTCTCCCTTCAGGACTGGCGGCGCGACTTGGCATTGAATCACGTAAACAAAGTCACTCTATGGCTCACGTGCCAATGTCGGTAATTTCTCGTCTCACCTTTTCCACTACGTCATGTCGGTTTGCGAACGAAAATTTCATAATCTGAAGACGCAACGACACCCTTGTTTCTTGCCTCAGGGGAGATATAACAACACATACAGTGATTCTCCTTGGCATAACTTTTGCTTCAGTCCTTCAGAGTGCAACTCTTCTTCTAATCTTCAAATAGCCCAGATACGCGATGACACCGTTTCGATGATGAAGAGAGTATGTGTATTAGATGTTGCTGTCACACTTTTATGAGGTGGGTTTTGCTGGCCAGGTCTTTTGTAGTAACTATATGGTTCAACGAATATCAGCTTATAATACAAAAGCCGGCCATGCCTTGCTGGTAAATTTTTATCAAGCCCCACGAGATCAAAAGAAGGGCCAAAGCAATAATATCTCTTGCCTAGACTCCTTTGCTGCTGATGCTATTTTGCAGTTCAATAATGCGTCTAGTATTCTTGTGTGCTGATTGGCTATAGTCAGCAGATGGTACTTCACTACCTTAGAAGTCAACATCTCGAGTCTGCTCGTTCTTCGGTTTTGTCTTCCGGAGGCCTCTACTGGTGTAAGAAATACCTCGATTCTCGCAGTCTACGAGCGCTCCACTGGTCTGCAAACAGAAAACACATGAGAGATGCTAGAGGGGGAACTGGTCAGCAAGTCCCTTATTTCGTCGTCGTCTCGCACTGCGTATCCTAAGATCTAGCTCTGTACTCATAGTATAGACTCGGTGGAGCCACAAGAAACTGACCAAGGCTATGTTCCTATAGTGGCCCTTACCTCTCTCGACCGCTAGCAAGAGCGCGCCAGCTCAATCTCCAGGCCAGATACATAGCCTCTCTGTCCTGTTCTGCATCTAGTGTATCGTGAGGGTGGTACGCTTTTTAGCCTTCGAAGTGAACGAGGAGGAGACGTTGTGCACTCTCCTTTTCGCACGACCGATGGTTAGATCATTCCAGCTGCGTCTTCTCCCTTTGTCTTCGTGGCTATAATTGAGTCCCAACATGTAAGTCAACTATTTGTTATGGGCAATCCTGGTTTGAGGATCACAAGACAAACAAAAAGCACTGTCTCCTTTGGCAACTATGTCAACAGGGTGAAAATATTTATACGCACGCAGAGGAGAGGTGTGGAGAACGAGGCTTACCGGGAGGTCTCATTCCGCGGATATGTGCATTGTCTCGAGCCAGGCTGCGTTCCCCTCCAGGAGGTCAACACTGCGCTAAATGTTCATCTCTTAATGGAAAACAAGGTACTTCTCGCTACAAGTTTGTCTCCTTGCTTTTGATTCCAAGATGAGCTCTTGAGGTGGTTAGAATTCGCCTCTCCAATATCGGAGGTTAAGGCAAATAGTGGGCCTGCGTTCTATGTAATGAGGCCGAGGATTCAAAGTATGTACACGCAGCTCGCCTCGGACCCCTGACCTAGTTCTAGAGTCTTATTGATGTTAGATGTTCTATGTGGATCGTAATTCTCCCTGTGTGTGAAACACTAGACACACGCAAGAAGCCCAAGTTTATGAACTTGACTCCAAAATTTCTCTTCTTCTTGCGCTAGGATATCGACGTGATGTGACAAGAGTATGAGGAAGGAGTCATTCTTGATTCTGAGGGGCGAGGGGCTGGGAATGATTATCTCCTAGGATCGAGTATGGGGAAAGCTAGTGTATAGACTAGAGCGCCGAGCGCCATTATCTGTGGTATGGTCACCGCAGTTTGTATCATGTAATCAATAGTATTCATGTCTCTTATTAAGACTTAAGTAGCTCCTCACAGAGGTGTGCTAGTGCTAGCTATATAGCAAGTCTAATTTTATTATACACTGCCCAGTCTCGCAATAGTTGACCAAAGTCACGTGGATGCCAGACCCAGCTCTCACGGTGGCTCGGCTAAGGTCTTAAGTTCTCGACGTTCATAGGAATCTGCGTGTTACTGTGCCCTCACACTAGGCTGCCAAAGCAGCAATAGAGTGACAGACAAAGACCAACTTACTCACACTTGTGAATGTGCGCGCACAACTTCGCTGGCTGTCCTTCTCTGGGGGCCTCAAGCAAGCAAGCTAATTTTGTGGTCTATACACTCATCAGCTGGATGTTTACGGGATGCGGCACTCTGCGTTTGTTAGATCGTACTCTTGGGTTGGTTATGCTCTTTGACCACCCTTGTCCATTCTGGAGGATCAAGTTCTCAACAAAGAAGAGGGCAATCCGTCGCGAGTTGGGAAGGGTTGTCTCGCTACGCTGTCTTCTAAGTCTTTCTCTAGATGTTCCCCCTCCCTACATGACTCGCGCTCTGCAATCAGTAGGAGCATTGTGGTGTGAACAATGCGGGGTATTAGGAGGCTGCCATGTCCTGTTTCCTGCCGCACATTCACTCCTGCAGTTACGCAAGTAACATCAGAATCTCTGGCGATCCTCTAACACTCATGGGTTAATCCAGCTTTCACTCATCAGCGACTAGGCACTCTGAGGAAGGTACAAGATCGATTTTTCATATTATGCATGCACTATCAGCCAGTATTTCTTTCCCTCAGCAGGAGCTCTTCCTGAGGATTTACTGTGGATAGCTAACTGCATGTACAACCCAGTCACCTTCTAGAAGAGTGAGGCTCTAGTGGAGTTCCTATGTGTTCCAGACCCTGCTTTGCTCTCACCAAAAGCGAGGAAGAGAGAGTCCCATGATGAGCGAAAATTTATAGCAGTAACTCGATACCACCGTTACTCAGCTTACAAAAACACGAACTAGAGCATGAGTAGTCGTTCTGCGCGTCTCACTCTAAAGCAGTCTTATATGCACCCTCTCTATGCCGTTTAGACTTACAAAGTGTATAGAATGCATAAGAGCAAACATGAGGATCAGTGGCAGCAGGCTGTATGAATAGGGAAAGTCTCATAGGGGAAGCATTCAGAGATCTTGATGTGTATTGCAATCTTTGAACTAGCTGAGTTTGAATTACAGGCGCTTTCTTCTTAAGGAGCGCCAGACGTGCTCATAGTTCAGATACTGTTTCTCACCAACGAGAATATAATTCGAATTCACTAGTCACTTTATCAGGAGAACCGGAGAGAGGATATTTGTTATGGTCATAGCCTTCAGACTTTTGAGCTTCCATTTTTTTTATTTCATTTCTTTTTGCTACCAACTGTGATGGTGATTCTTATTGTCAACTAATTACATCTGGAATTAACTAAAACTGGACACAGCTGGCAGGCTCTTCTCTCCCTCTCCTTCTTCATTAGAAGACCCACTTCTAATACAGATTTTTGAGGTGGGAAGAACCATCTTTAATCTAGATCTTTTGAGGTACGAAGGCACACCCTTAATCTGGCCCACACCTTCTGCTGGCAGCCTAATTAAGGACATGGAAGAAGGAAGCTTTCTTTCTTTGCCTACATGCTCTCACTCTTGCTGGCAAATCCATTCCTCCACAGGCATTAGAGCATGCTTCTTCACAATTCTGGTATATACTGAAGACCAGCTGAGACATCCAGCCTTGTGGATTGAACAGCTATTGGATTGTTGGGCTTTGTGTTGGTGGACAGCCATTGTTGGACTAGCTGGACCACAGCCTGTAAGTCATTCTAATAAACACCCTTTATATATAATATAAAAACAATGAATATGTATGTATGTATGTATGTTTATTTTATTAGTTCATTCCTCTAGAGAACCCTGACTAATCCACTAGGTAGCATTCTTGCTGGGTGGCTGTATTTATCCATGGGAGACTATTTGTTAATAGTGCAGTGAATCTCCTTTGAGGGCTCACAATAATCCAGGAACTCAAGATCTTTCCCTAGGACTAGATAACTTCCCAGGTGAGTTCAGCCACAGGAATCTCTTAGGAGTGACCTCCTAGAGCCAATCTAATACTCCCCTAAGAGGCAGCAAAGTATGAGCTCTGGGGACAGATCACAAAGGCTCTACAACTTACTACCTAGGGAGCCTTCAGCAAGTTACTTAATATCTTTGGGACTCATATTTTTTTTTTAACCTGTAAAATGGGGATAGTACAGGGCTCCTCTAGAGGCTGCGATGAGTTCAGGTGAATAAAGCATTCATAACAATGCCAGACACACCTTGGCACCATTACCCAATGGCACCCTCATTCGGCCTCACTCACTCATCTTCACCCATCTCCAGGTGCCAGCTGTGGTTTCTGCCACCTCTCTGCTCTTGCAGTAGGCTATGATGACCCACACTGCCACACTCTGTATGCTGTGGAGGTCCATGCCTGTCTGTTTTTCTTGCCTGCCTTTGTGTCTTTCCAGGGCACAGCTCTTGACACAATGCAGCAGTTTTCAAATTAAAAAAAAAAAAAAGTGACTAAGTGGTCTTATGGCACAGAAACTAGTTCATCTCAGGCTGGGATCTGAAGGGATTTTAGAACCCACCATTTCTTCGCCAGCTGTGACTATGTACTGTGAGGTGTGCACATCTGCATCTCTTGTTTGGGACTCCTTGCCAACCAGGCTCAGTAAATCACACTCCCCACCCCGTGATCATCTACTATGATAGTTACCACTTGGGCTCATTCAGATTCTGGACCCTTGACTTGACTGGGCTATTGGACTGGATCATTTCTGGTGTCTCATCTCTAGGTTCTTAGCTTCTGAACTCCATTAACTTCCACCCCTCAGTGTCTGCTTTGACCTCCAGGTTCCTATGCTGGTGTTCTGCTTTTAAGAAGGTTACACCAGATCCTTTGTTTCTGATGTGTCTTCCTAGTTCTCATATTCTAACATCCCGAGAAGTCCCAAGATCCCTGTTTCCCTGCTAATCTTGCCCAGCTCACAATGCCACCATCTCTGTATCAGTCAGAACAGGGCTTCCTGGTATAGGGATAGTTGAGATTAAGCCACTTCCCCATTCAGCTACAGCTGGCCAGCTCCATGCAGCCTCATAAAGGAGAAATTTATCTGAGGAGGAGGCCAGAATCTGGAGAGCTGACTCAAGATCATAGAGGAAAGCCACCAGGAATCCTGTAGTGTTTATGGCTTTGTCTGCAGTGTGAGCATTAACGGCACTGATCATGGGTCCACAAAAAGGCCAAATGTCCTAGTTTGGGTGACTCTTGCTGTGCTGAAACACCATGACCAAAGCAACTTGGGGAGGAAAGGGTTTATTTGGCTTATACTTCCATATCACTGTTCATCATCAAAGGAAGTCTAGACAGGAACTCAAACAGGGCAGGAACCTGGGAGCAGGAGATGATTCAGAAGCCATGAGGGAGTGCTGCTTACTGGCTTGCTCTTCATGGCTTGCTCAGCCTGCTTTCTTGTAGAACCCAGGATCAACAGATCAGGGATGGTATCACCCGAAATGGACTGCCCCCCCAATCAAGCACTAATTAATAAAGTGCTTAACATGCTTTCCTACTACCCAATCTTACAGAGGCACTTTCTCAATCAAGGCTCCCTCCTCTAAGATGGCTATACTTTATATCAAGATGACATAAAACCAGCCAGTACACCATATGACCTTGCATCATGTAAAAGATCCTGGGACCATGTAAAGATTCCAGGACTATACCTGGGATGTATTAGTCAAACTGAACTGTGCATATGAGATAGACACCTCTACTTACACCATCCCCACCCCCAACGTCCACCAATACAGTCACACATAAACAGCCAGGAGCCAAAATGGTGGTAATAGTACATACCTCCCCAGTCCTGTTCTTTCTTTTTAATATACAATATTGTAGCTTGATTCCTAATTGGTCTTAATAAGAAGAACCCAGAGCCAGATATCAGATCAGAGAGACTAAGGAGCAAGCCACAGCAACCTCTTTATATATATATAATTAACTTAATTTCACATATCAGCCACGGATTTCCCCCATCCCCGGCCTCCCTCCTCCCACCCCCAGCCACAGCCACCTCTTACCTCGCCAACTCCTTAGCCAGAAAAGGGCCTAGCTCCTGTCTCCACCCGGCCTTATCACTTCCTCTCTCCTCCCAGCCATATCACTTCCTGTTTTCTCCTCCCAAGTGCTGGAATTAAAGATTTGTGCCACCACTGCCTGGCCTCCAGTGGCTAGCTCTGCACTCTGATCTCCAGGCAAGCTCTATTTGTCAGAGCACACACAAAATATCACCATACAATATTCTAATTTTGAAATCATCTTTGTGAAAGGACACGGCGCTTTCCTCTCCTTTCCTGGTTTCCGTGGGGGAGTTTTCATTTATGTTGGCTGGGGGTGGGGTGGAAAGACAGAGCCTTTAAGTAATGCATTGAATCAAGGCCAGACTTAGCCCAAGGTGGAGCTGATTGTGACAGTGACTGTCTCAGCTGCCCAAACCACAGATTTATCAGTGCTCATGAAGCAAGGTCGGCACCGTGCCTCTATTATTTTAACTCTCTTCTGGGTATGGTGGAGATAAGTCATTTTTGTCCTCTTTGTAACATAACTTTACATAATTAAAGACTTATTGCTCCCCCAGTCTCTTTCTTACACACCCAGCACAGGCTATCTTCAGTGTATTCTCTCCTAAGACTTATTTTTCAAATTTTTAATAGTTCTCATTTTTTTTTCTTACTCTGAAACTTCTTTGATTAGTTTGCATTGATTTTGAAATTTGGAACTTGAAGAGGAATATGCTTAGCATTCCCACTAGGTTTGAACTTGGCAAAGGCCAGATCAAGAGTAATAAACACATTCCTCTTGGCCGAAGAGTAAGATATCTACACACCCAGCCCAACATGCTGTGTTTTGCTGTTTCAGGGGAGCTCTCTGTGGACTTCCCAATCGTTACTGATTCCGTGCTCAGCCAGCCTCCAAACCCCAATTCTCAGCTTGATACATATGGAAACCATTTGTTTTCCCTTGCTGAGTCTTATTTTATTGATTGGAGCTCGCTCTCTAATTCTGGCTACCCACATATTTATAACCCTCCCTCCCTCCATAAGGTACTTTTTTCAGGGTCCTAATGCTTCAGCGAGAACTTTTTGTCTGATAAGATTCACATCTTTTGAGCACATACTAAGTGAGACATTTGCTGATTTACTCTCTCAATAATGACTGAGATTCTGGCCTACGGAAGGACATGGGGAATGTTAATGGAAGACAAGCAAATAATGGAAGACATAGTTCTTATTCAGAGTTTATGCTCACTAAAGGGCCTTTCTCTGTGACTAAACATAGTGGCCTAATTGATTCTCATAGCTCCCTCTCCACTCTCTCTTTAATACACACACACACACACACACACACACACACACACACACACATACTCTATGACTAACTATGTGGGCTTCTAGTTGAACAAAAAGTTCATGAAATTTTTAATAAATCATGAAAGTTTTAATTTTGTAGCTGGAAGCAAGTAGAGAAAACAATGGAGTGGAGGAGGTAATGTAACACCTTGCACACCTAGCCATAAGGAATAGTGAGTCTCATGGTGGGGTTATGGGATGCATGCCAGGAGCTGGTGGAGTTGTTTACACTGTGAGCATAAACCCAGGTTGTAAAGCCAAGAAGTTTATTGTTCTGGAACTCTGATTACTGGACATGGTGAGCCCATTGCGTAATCCTCTTGACAGGAGGTCTTCCAGTATGTGGGTATCCACAGAGTATACAGGAGAGGTCCATGACGCTAAACTGCCTCCCCTCTTGGGGATTCCTAAGAAACATGAATTGGGAGTGTGACAACTATCTTGGAAAGTAATGAGTAGTATGTAAGATCACACGGTAAAGACTTGACCGTAGCAGTCAATGAGTAGAGCAAGGAAAAGGGAAAGTTAATATTATCTTTTTAATTATGTGTCGGCCTATATTTTATACTGGTATAGTTGGGCTTGCCTTTCTGGTCAATAACCCCCTGAGACAGACAGCATTATCTTTTTTTTTCCAGATAATTAAAGTAATATTAATAGGGCTAAGTGACTCAGCCAAATCAGGATTTGGTTATAATTCTGCTTGGCTCAGAGACTATACTTTCCATGACATCATGTCATTGTTTATTGGGAACGAGATTAATTTCATATTGTCAATTGTCATGTCATATGAGCTAGTTGTGTAAACTCAGTGTCCCGTGGGAGAGAGGCTTCACTCTTATAGTTTTAGGATGATAGTATGACTCATCATTACCCTCTCATGGAATCCCTCAGGGAACAGTCAGGAAGCTGGACAAGACAACTCTTTTCTCTAATGAAACTATCATGAACTTGGTCTGGTATAGAACTTCATTTGTGACTTTCTTTTGGAAGAAAGGATACACATACTCAAGCTTCTATTGAATTTTGATAATCTTATTATATTAGCATTTGGTCTAGGAAATAGTGACTCACCCTGTTGACTGTAGCTGGAGTTTTCTCCAGTCCTGCCTGGCCCAGATCAGGACAAATCTCTCTCATCCGCCAGTCCTGCAGCCTCTCAGACCCAACCAAGTAAACACAGAGACTTACATTGCTTACAAACTGTATGGCCATGGCAGGCTTCTTGCTATCTAGTTCTATCTTAAATTAACCCATTTCTATTAATCTGTAAGTTGCCACGTGGCTTGTGGCTTACTGGTATCTTTATATGTTGCTTGTCATGGCGGCGGCTGGCAGCGTCTCCTGACTCAGCCTTCCTGTTCCCAGAATTCTCTTTGTTGTGCCCAGATCGTGACCCCCAGAGAGACCACCAAAGACGAGCATGCCAGAATGCAAAAGCAAGGTTTAATTCTGGATATCCAAAAGCAATACAAGCCTAGGCAGAGACTTCATCCAATACATCCAACGCCGTGGAGGCTGGAGGAAGCGCCCACCTGTCTGCAAGTTCAGTTTTTAAAGGGAAAAGTCACAAGGTTACATCATTTAGGGGGTGCTAGTACGGGTACAATTCTGATTGGCTTGTGTCTAGGAATTCCAGAAATCACAATTCAGTTTTCCTTCTAAGGAAGTAGTTGCCCACCACCATTTTTCATTGGCTGCCCCCAGATGGGGGCATCTGGTGATTACACAGTCACTATGGAAACTAGGGTTGGGACATTCTATGGTCAAGCAGTTGCCTAGGGGGCCAGGGAGAGACATTCCATATTCCGCAGCCATTACCTCCTGACTACCTTGTGACTTTGTACTTTTACACTTCCTGGTTTCTGGAATCTGAACTGACTGGTTTCAGTAACTAATGGCCTATTCCCAAAAGGAGAAATCTTAGGCCTTAATTTTAGGGTGAAAGCATTTTGGTCTTATTTCTAAGATGGCTCATTTTGGTCTCACACTCTTCTCTCCTTGTCCCACCTTTACTTCCTGCCTGGCTACTGGCCCATCAGTATTTTATTTATTAACTAATCAGAGCAACACATTTAACATACAGAACACCCCACAGCAGCTGACTCTCAGATGGCTATCAAGAAAGAATTCAGAGGCTTTCAACCAGTGATTCTGTTTTCTCAGTCTGCTCTTAGTATTTCCAGCATTCTCTCTTCCTTTGACTCAGCATATGTGAAAATTTGAATGAGAATGTCCTACATAGGCTTGGATGTTTGAACACTTGGTCCCCAGATGGTAGTTCTGTTTTGGGGGAGGCTTAGCAGGTAAGGTCTTGCGGGAGGAAATGTGTTACTGGGGAAATGCTTCAAGATTCCAAACCATCTGCCATGCCCAGTTAGCTCTCTCTGTTTTGTGCCTGTGGTTTGAGATGTTGGCGCCAGTCATCAAGTCTGCTGCTTGCTACTATACTGTCCCCACCATTGTGGACCCCAGTTCTTGGGCAACTATGACCCACCCCCCAGAGAAACTCTTCCTTTTATAAGTTGCCTTGATCATAGTGCTTTATTGCAGCAATAGAAAAGTGGTTAGGACAGCTCACTGCAGGCCTTTTCTACCTGCCTTGCACTGGTGATAGTAACGTGTTGAAACTTGCTTCCAACTAGATTATCTTACTTTTCCTTTATCAACTACAAATGACAACCAAATCCTTAAAATTCATCGAAACCCCACCAGGCAGGCTTCTAATCACATTACACATGTTATCATAATATTCTTATAAACAGCTGATAAAAATACACTCTCACAAATGAGAACATGGAGACCTTGAGAAACTAAGTAACTTGCACTCCTCATGACTCATTCAGGGATGTAGTTGTCTTTATGAATGCAGTCTAACTTCAGTTGTCCAGTTTGAAATGTCATGATGATCACTCTATGCCCTTTTAACCATCCCTTCAATCATGCTCTTGGATTAAAAAAACAAACAAACTCAGTTAATTAATGTCCAAATAGACATCATGGAAGCTGTAGAGAAGGAAAAGTAAAATCACTTTTGCAAAATCCTCTCAGCTCATTCATGTGTAGCAATGACTGTTATTGACCCAAAAGGTTGAAAGAGTGGGGTTTCCATCCCACAATAATGGTGATCAGCCAATCAAAAATGAGCAAGGAAAGGCCTTGAGTGTGGTGTAGGATCTGATAGAAGCAAATGCAGCTGCCTGTAAGACAAGACTTTATGAAAACCTTCAGTGACAATTAATTCTGGGAAACTGCTGAGCACCAAGGCCTGCTCCATGCAAGAGAGTGAGTTTATAGCCAGTTTAAAAAGAAAGTAAGACAATATACTCTGTCCATTACCAATACCCGTATAGTAGTAGCATTTCACAAAGCAAATTCAGCAATATGTTGACTCTAGTATACTTCCAGGTTTTGTTTCTATCTGTGGACCAACCACCATTCTAGGTACTGGGTGTATAATAGTGACGAGGGAGTATTTTATAAGACCCCGACTGTCTTCTGACTCTCAAGGGAGATGACTTTAACCAGCGAGGCTGCAGGTGTTTTTATCCAGCTTCTAAAACCGAAGAAGAATATTCTGAAGCCAGGGTGTGCTTGCTGTGCAAGTGTGGGGACCCGAGTTCGGATCTCTAGCATCCATGTAACAGCCAGGCACCGTGGCAGGTACCTGTGTGTCCAGCGCTGGAGGGATAGAGACAGGTGGATTCTAGGAGCTCACTGGTTAGCAGGTACAGCTGAAACGATGAACTTCAGATTCGCTGAGACCCTGTTTAAAAAAACGAGGTGGAGAGCGATAGAGGAAGACCCAACATCAATCACTGGCCTCCATTTGCACACATACTGCCCCTTCCCATGTGTCTCACACACACACACACACACACACACACACACACACACACAAGCGAGGATGTAATGATGTATTTTATGTGTGTTTGGGGGCGGGGTAGGGTCCTTGCAAATAAGATACTTTGAAGTTTACAATTGTTTTGCCCTTTAGAACATGAACTACTCTTGTACCTAATTTATAACCTTATTTCAGTATTCTTTTTCTTCCCCCAGACTGACTACATATAAATCTATATTTTGGTTTTCTTTGAATCAGCTCTATCATTCTCATTAATAAGTGGCTTAAACAATTATCCCATGACCAGAATAAATTTTAGGAATATTGCTTTCATGTGGGTCTGATGAGTACAATGGGGGAAGTTAAGCCGGAAGGAGACGGAGGGTTGGTGAGTGGGAGGAGCTTATAAGATCTAGTAGGGTGGTCTCAAGAGGCTTTGGGACAGCGTAGCATTCGAGTTCAGCGCTCCGAGGTGACTGATGCAGCCTGCAGGCACCCTGGGGAAGAATGTTGGGAGGCGAGGGATGATGAGGACCCAAGGTGGTTCTGGGCCAGAATCTTTATTTTTTTCCTTCCCCCCTCCCATCTCCCTCCTTCCTTCTGCCCTCCCCTCTCCCTCTCCTTCTCCCGCCAATTACTCTCTCTGTTTTCTGTGGGGCTGGGGAGCCAACCCAGGACCTTGATGCGCATGCTCAGCAGCAGGTTTTGCATCACTGATTACAGTCTGGTTCTCTTTTTGCTTTTGCTTTTGAGACAGGGTCTCACTAAGTTGCCCAGGCTGTCCTTGAACTCACCTGAGGCTCAAGCATGCCTTAAGAGTTGTGATCGTCCTGTCTCAGCCTCCTGAGTAGCTGTGATTAAAGGCATATGCAATCAGTCCAGAGGAGCCTGGCATTTTCAAAGTCCAGTAATGAGTTCCAGAACACCGGGGAAGGCCTGACAGAGAGAAGGGGAGGGTATGGGGCAGCTGAACTCAGAGAAACAGGTCATGGAGCAGAGACCAAAGAGCCAGAGGCTCCTGTGGGTGTTTGTAAGACCGTCTTTTCCTGAGGTTTTGGTCTGAGGAGTGACAGGATCTGACATATCTTCAAAGACTCACTCCGTGATCCACAGGGAGGGTTCTGGGTGGAGGCAGGGAGACCAACCAGGAGAGATCACAGTCCACATGAGAGCAGATGTTGTCCTAGACCCAAACTTAACAACTAGCCGGTCTGCGTTATGTACTGAAGGCAAAAGGTCCAGGTTGGCTGTCCGGCAAGGAGACAGAAGTGCCCGAAGGGAGCCGTGGGTCCAGTGGGGGGAAGAGCTTGTCAGCTGAGCAAGACTTCTGTAACCACCGAGGGATCCCATCTGTTCCTCCCATAGTACAGAATTTCCCTAAGTCCTGTGGGGATTTTTCTGACCACTGGTCCAGAAGATGCAAATGTTCATGATTCAAGCTAGCAAGGATTTGGGTCTCCCCTAATTAGCTGTTTGTAGGAGCATCCTTCTCATTACCCATTTCCTGAGTTGTATTTCTTATAATGTCATTTTTTTTATTTGATTATCACTTTTATTTTAACTTTCGTATTTAAAACTGCTTTTTCCAGGGCTGGGTAAAGTGCCTGGCATGCAAGCATGAAGACATGCGTTCGGATCCCCAGTAAGCATATGAAAAGCAGGGCGAAAGGGCACACATCAGTAACTATAGTGCTGGGGGGTGGGGGGGAGGAAAGAGATGTCTCAGATCTCTGAAGCCCGTGGACCAGCCAGTTTAGCTGAATTTGTGAGCTTGTCTTAAAAATTATCGATGGAAAATAACAAAGAGACACCTGCTGTTGGCTCCTGGTCTCCACACGCATGGGCACAGACCTCTCCCAAGCAGCACATACACACATATACACACTCCTCTCACATGCGCACCCGATTGCATTTTCCATGTTGTGGTAAATACCTTTTGAGCTGTTTGGCAGGCTGTACTTCTTACTTTTGGAGAGAGTCATTTCCCCAAAATCTCATGTCTGTTACATAATTCTTGATAGGTACCTTGTGTAATCCTTAACAAATAGATAACCACTCACTAATTTATCAGTTAATAAGCCTTCATTTTCTTAGGCAGGCTTTGGCTGTCAGTAGATAAATCTCACAGTTGAAGGTACAACACGCATTTACCAGGCGACACTTCTGCCTAGCCATTCAGCAGGAATAGCATTTCCGGTCAAAGCGTCTCTCGTAGCCAGATACCCGAGAACATCTCCGCCTAGCAAGTTCCGGCCAAGGGTCTCGCGTATCAGGTCCGTGAAGTAAGCGTCAACGTGACCATGTATCTACGCACACACGTGGATAGTGACGTGACTGCACAGCCGGTTTTAAATGACGCCATGCTTCCAGTTTCTCTCTCCACGCACGTGTCTTCCACAGCCTGCACTTCCTGTCCCTTTATCTCTAATAAACTCTTATAAGCGGATTCTGTCGTGTTTCGTGACACTTCCTTGCAGGGTAAGATCACAACGCAGCTAAATAACTAACACAGGTATCCACAGAAAATGTCATTTAAATGACTAAAACGCATATGTGTATCTATGTATGCTCATAGATTGTTCTTACTTGTTATGGTTTGAATGTAAAATATTCCCCACAGGTTCACGTGTTTGGACACTTGGTCCTCAGCTTTTGGTGCTGGTTTGAGACATTTCTGGAGCTTTGGTAGGTGGGACATAGCTGAAGGAAACAGGTCACTGGGAACCCAGCCTTGAGGATTAATTCACTCCGCTTCCAATCCAGACTCTACTTCCTGGTCCACCGACATAAGGAGTCCCCATAGTCTGCTCCCAACACTGCATGCAGCTCGGCCTTCCTCACCTTAATGGACCGAACCCTGCTGCGGGATGTCTTTCTGTATGCTGTGAACATGTGTGGCTCCCATTGGATAATAAAGAAAGCAGCATTGGCCTATGGCAGGGCAGGATAAGGTTAGGCGGTACCTTCAAACTGAAGACAAGGTGAAGACGGGTGGAGTCGGGGGAGACTTGAGCCCACCGCAGAAGGAGCAACAAGATGTCAGCAGACCTGTAACACCACAACATATGGATTAATAGAAATGGGTTTAAGATGAAAGAACTAGCTGGCTAGAAGCTGAAGCCATTGGTCATACAGCTTGTAATTAATATAAGCCTCTGTATGATTATTATGTAAGCAGCTGTGGGACCATGGGTGGGAGAGATTTGTCTGGACTGCTGGGCAAGGCAGGACAGGATAAACTTCCAAACCTTCTCAAACTGAGAGTCAAAATAACTTCTTCTCGTAAGTTGCTTCTCTCAAGCATTTTTTCCAGTGATGGAACGTATCTATCTAGTCTGTATTCATACACATTGGCATTTTAAGGCTGTCAACATTTAAAGTATGGGAGTAGTCCTCAGCTGGGCTCCCTAGACACTTTTAGTTTTATCACGCTCTTACTCTAGAATCAGAGAGAGAGAGAGAGAGAGACAGAGACAGAGACAGAGAGAGAGACACAGAGAGAGAGACACAGAGAGAGAGAGAGAGAGAGAGAGAGAGAGAGAGAGAGAGAGAGAGAGATGAGGCCCAGGTACCCAGCAGCCTCCCGTGGGCTCTGACGCCCCAGCTGTAAGGCGGCTCTGTCCTCACCCCCTTTCCTGACTGTTTCTGGTACCCAGTGATGCCACCCAAGGTATTTTAGTGGCAGCCACCAGTGAGTCCACCTTGCTGAGTTCTTGACTGCAGTGACAGAAACCAGGACAGAACCGACTCGTGCCCAAAATGAATTCACTGGGTAACTGTGGTAGTTTGAATGAGAATGTCTTCCGTAGGTTTGGAGGTTTAAATACTTGTCCTCAGTTGATGACCTTGTTGGAAGTGTGGCCTGTCCAGGGCAGTTTGGCTTCAGGAATGGATGGATCCAGGTGCTCAAAGGACCATGCTAGGAACTGTAGCTCTTCATTTCCTGACTCAGCTTGCTTTGATCCTCAGGCAGGACGAAGTCCCTACCCAGTGGCCGCTCCAGGTTAATTCTTATTGGCTTGTGAGTGATGAAAGGAGAACAAACTCCACAGCTCCATCTCAAGACTCAGTTCCTGTCCCAAAGCTGCCCGCACCGCCAGAGGTGATGCTCCGTGTGGGACATAATGGGTTTGACTCTGGAGGGAGAGCGGGAAAATGAGAGAAAATTGAAAACTGCCCGAGGAAGGGAATAGAAGCTGAGCTGACCTACCACCAGGGGAAAACCCTTTTAGATCTGAGTTACTTTTCAGCCCCCTCCCCCCTCACACTCTGCTTAGTGGCCTGACACCCTCCCCTGGGGCCAGAGTTCTGCCCACTGAATTCCCAACTCAAGACAGAAACTGTCCTTTCAAAAGTGAAACAATGGCGTTGTTTCTTGAGGAGTTTTAAGAAAAAACATCCTCTCCCACTCCCTGCTTGAATTTAACCTCTTATATTTCCATCAGCCGTACTTTCTAGTGTTCTTTCATTTGCAAATAAGTGCTGGTGTTGTTTTGGTCACATGCATTATTTATCATTCAATCATGGTGAGCCTCCCGCCCCTCCTGGATCAGCCTGTGGGTGGGTGTGCTTGAATTGAAACGAGGGTGTATCTGGATGGTCAAGAAAGTCCTTTAGGAAATCAGCCCTGGAGAGAGGCTGGGAGGGCCGCCTTGTGCTGGTGGAGGAGGCAGGCAGCCTGCTAAGCCTGCTTCCTGCAGTAGGACCCACAGGGGAGCTCAGAGCCCCTCTGGGCTCTAAGATTACCAGGGAAATGCATTGATCTAGATGCCCAGAGAACATTTCACAGATGGACTCCAGCCCCGCAAACTCTGCCCAGTGGAGCCCCCAGGTTTTATCTGCCAATGACACCGAGTAGAGGATTAGCTGTGTCTCACACCCCGGTTCGTGTTTATGACTTATAATTCTCCTCAAACGAGAAAAATGCCAGGGTAAGGAGCCAAAGTATGATTCCTTCCATTCCTTTCTGCTCTTAATTGGGTATAGGTGTTCTGAGTTGGTTGAAATTATAGGTGCTATTTGAAAAACACAAAGGAAAAACAACAACAATAACAACAGCAACAAAGCCATGCATCTCCACATGAAGCCAGTGGTGGATATAATAGTTTTCCCTACCAGAGGGCTTCTGTCCCCATGGCAACAGGAACACTCACAGATAGAGGCTGGGAGACAAATACCCTGGGGCCCTTTGGCTCACTCTGTGAACTCTGGGCTTGGTTTTGTCCATCTTGGCTCCAAGATTTTGTTGGCTGAGTCAGCCACTAATGTCCCTGGCCTTTTGGAGCTGGTTTCATCTTGATAAGCCCGAGAGCAGATCTCAAGGGTTCTCTGGTTGTTTGATGGGATTTTAAGGAGATTGTATTGAGACTGGATGCTTTTTCAAAGAATTGTTTAGTTGGAAATTATTCTTTAGAATTCCTAAAACATATATATATCCTCAAAGGTTTTCCTCTTTCCTTCCTCAAATACTAAATGCCATTAGTTAAACACACGTCAGGGCAGCAGCCAAACCCAAACCGGAGAGACAAGACCGAGACAGAGCCAAAGGCAGACCATGGCAAGAGACGCGCTCAGGGCCCCAGCACGCAGTGACCACACCAGCCATCGCAGTCTCATAAACATGAAGCAATGTCAGGCAACAATGGTTCCTTTTGTGACTCTTACACAAGAAAACATTTCAACATCAAACACGTCCTCAGAGCACTGTGCATCGTTCACGAGATTAGACAAGCTGTCCCTGTAACTGCCACTGCCTGGACTGCATTTGGTTGTGACTCTGGGAATGTGATTCTCTTTTCTCTCTGTTTCTTTCTGGCTCTGGCTCACCTTCCTTCACCCGCACTTTTTGCACAGCATCTTCTGTGTCTCGTTCCTGGTGGCATTTGTTCATTCTTGGTGGGGGAGCGTCTCCCCCTCTAAGTTTCCCTCTGAAACATTCCATAACCGTGAAGCTAAACCCACAGATGTCAGAACCGTTCCCTGCCAGCTGGGCATGGAAGGCCCCATTCTCCTAATGGAAGCCCTCTCCAGCAGCATGGCCTGCGTACTGTTGAGGTCAGCCTGTACTCCACCCTAAGTCTGTATATATTGTGTAAAGCAGGGATTTCTCAGCCTGTGCCTTGCCCTGAGGGGTTCCAGTTTACAATGATTCCGTTCTGGGCGCAAATTCGGAAGCAAGATGACTCTGCATCTTGAGGGCTACGTAAACAGTCTCCCACCACCCACGAGGTACAGAATGATAAATAACTTATTTCTAAAAGTAGAAAGGTCCCCCTATAGAGTTATCAAAGTAAATGAGGGAGAACATACGAGCAGATTAAGGCCATAAGAGGAAAACCAGGGCCAAGAACTTACCAGACATACCATACTGAGGAAAGTGTGCAACTTCCTCACCTGGACTGGAGAAGAGGAGCACCTAATACTGTGACGGTCACGGTACACCAACCTGTCATCCACAGCCCCGTGTGCAGACTACTCAAATTGCCAGCTGTTCATTTATCCAGTGCTGTCCATCTGTCCACCCGTTTGTCCACGTGGATCCTATCCTGACCTTTACGTCTACTGCCTCCTCACACCCTGAATCTTCAGTTTAACCCCGGCCCTGCGGCCTGACTATAGAGCAGAAGCAGCGGTGTTTGCACTGGATCTTTCTGCATCCATATCAGTTTCCCAGTTTCGGCAGCTTGGAACTCTTTGAAATTCCTGAACTGAACTGCAGCCTCTTTAATCCTTGGTAGCCATTCTTTAACCTACATTATGTGCGCACATACATACATACATACAGGGGAAGGGGGCCGGAGGAAGAGGGAGAGAGTGTGAAGGGGAGAAAGAGAGGAGAGGGAGGGAGGGGGAGGAAGGGAGGGAGGAAGAGGAGGAGGAGGAGGAGGAGGAGGAGGAGGAGGAGGAGGAGGAGGGAATTACTGTGTGATGTATAATGCATCATCTGAGAGTTAATGATTAAGACTGAAAGAAGAAGCTGGTGTTGGCTTTGGAAGGCTCCCAAGGAGAAGACTGCTTGGCAAATTATTGCACCTTGTGAATTGTTATTCAATAAATTCTGGCACTGGGAAAAAGACACAAGTGTGTTCATCTGTGTTTCTGACATAGCCAGCTCCTAACATTTATTTTACTTTTTCTTCTAGGGGGAGAGTCCATTCACATCTTCTTTGCCCCAACCAACAGACTTTTCTTGTCATAAGTCAGGGCTCCGGCTTCCGTGAATCCTAGAGCTTCCGTCAAACGTCACTGACTGAACTCGATGGTTGTGGTGAAATGTGCAGCGATTGCTGCTGTTCTCCTTGGGTTTGTGGGGTGGGTCCCGTCTATGTGACCTTGGCAAGACACTTGGTCCTTCTGTGCTTTCATTTTCTGCTTTTCCAAATAAGACAATAGTGCCCATGTTGTAGGGTAGTTGTGAAAAATTAAATCTTTTCCTTATGTGCTTGTGCTGGCTAGTTTTACATCAACTCCACACAAGCTAGAGTCATCTGAGAAGAGGAAATCTCAATTAAGAAAATACCCCCAAAAGATAGGGCTGTAGGCAAGCCTGTAGGGCATTTTCTTAAACAGTGGTTGGTGTGGAAGGGCCCAGCCCATTGTGGGTGGTCTGGCGGTCCTGGGTGTTGCTATAAGAAACCCAGTAAGCACCATTTCTCCATGGCCTCCACATCAGCTCCTGCCACTAGGTCCCTGCTGAGTTTCTGTCATGATTTCCTTCAATAATGAACAATGATGTGGGAAGTGTAAACAAAATAAACGACTTCCTCCCTGAGTTACTTTTGCTTGTTGTGTTTCATCACAGCAATAGTCACCCTAATTAAGATTGTACTTAAGTTGACGTAAGTGCTTAGAACAGTGTTTGGTCCTGGGTCAGCGACTGCTCATATATTTTTTTCGGGATAGGTCACTCTGCATGGGCTGTCTTCTGAGGGCCTTCTGGGTTAGTGTAATCAGCACACCAACATGGCAGACTCTGGGTGCTCTTTCCTGGATTTTTCTTCAGCTCTGGTTTGCCAGATCTCAGTTTATGAATGTCATGCATTGTTGTGGAAATTACTTTAACTGTGTAAAGGTATGTTACATTTGTTTCTGCTGCATTTGTTAACTGTGTAAAGATGTGTTACATTTGTTTGTATTGTATTATGTAAAGATGTGTTGCATTTGTTTTTACCTTGCCTGCCTAAGGCACCTGATTGGTCTAATAAAAAGCTGACAGGCCAATAGCTAGGCAGGAGAGGGATAGGTGGGTCTGGTGGGCAGAGAGAATAAGTAGGAGGAGAAATCTAGGCCCGAGAGACAAAAAGAAGGAGAGAACATGGGAGACTCCTGCAGCCAGCTTGGCAGCTCCAGCCAGCAGACACGGAGTAGGTCATACAGAAAGGTAAAAAGCCCCGGGGCAAAAGGTAGATAAAGAGAAACAGGTTAATTTAAGTTAAAAGAGCTAGCCAGAAATGAGCCTAAGTTAGGATGAGCATTCAAAACTAACAATAAGTCTCCAAGTCATGATTTGGGAGCTGGTTGGTGGCCCAAACGAAAAAGCCTGCTACAATGAATACTTTGGAGGGGTGAAGCTTTGGCACCATGTTAAATTCAGTTTGTTAAAAACATCACCATTATGTGTTTTTTTTTTTAAATATAGTCTCTTCGGGTGTGGTAGTTTGAATAAGAATGCCCCCCCATAGGTTAATATATTTGATTGCTTAGGTCATTATGGAGTGGTGTTACTTGACAGAGATTAGGGAGGATGGCTTGTGGGAGGAAGTGTGTCACTGGGGGTGGGCTTTGGGTTTCAAATGCTCAAGCCAGGCCCAGTCTCTCTCTCTCTCTCTCTCTCTCTCTCTCTCTCTCTCTCTCTCTCTCTCTTCTCCTGCTGCCTATGAATCTAGATGTAGAACTCTCAGCTACATCTCCAGCACCATGTCTGCCTGCGTGCCCCCATACTTCCTAACATGATGACAATGGACTAATTTGTAAGCCAGCCCCAATTAAATGCCTTCCTTTAGAAGAGTTGCATGGTCATGGCGTCTCTTCATAGCAAGAGAACACTGACTGAGACAGCTGAGAACATTGAAATTATTTTTTGCTTGTTTTTGTCTCCCTTTCTTCTATTTTCAACTCTGAGGAACTGAACCCAGGACTTCATGCACACAAAGCAAGTACTCTACCAAATGAGCTCCAGTTACATTGCCTCTCTTTTTATATGCTATTCCAGCTGAGTGATAAAGTACAGCCTCCTTCAGTGTCCTCAGTGAACTGCCTTGCTCAGAAACAAATGTCTCTATGATTACCTACTTTATTTTCTATTTATTTTTATGTGTATTGTGTGTGTGTGTGTGTGTGTGTGTGTGTGTGTGTGTGTGTGTGTTCCTTTGTCTTTATGTGGACCACACACCTGTCAACCCTTAGAGCAGGAGTTACAAGCAGTTGTGAGCAGCCAATGTGCATACTGGGAATCGAACTCACGGTCCTCTACAAGAACAGCACATACTCTTAACTGATGAGCCATCTCTTCATCCCCTTTAAGCGAGAATTTAGATGGCACTGGCAATTTCAGATGTCAGGCAGTGAATCAGGCTCACATCCAGACATCCAGCCTCTTCCCAGGGTCTTGAGTCCAGTTCCCTTTCTGACCTGCAGGCTCCTCGTCCAGGTGTGGTGGTTTATGCACCCATCTGCAGTTCCCAAGGCAAAGACCGGTCACCATGTGATCTCACCGAGTCTCCTTCAGCTGTCTAGTAAATAAGGCTGGCAGAAGCCCCTGTTGCACAGAACTCTTATGAAGATTAAATGTCAGTGCACATGTATGTAACACATGGGCCAATACTTGTCAGCTGGCAAGCACTCAGTTTGTGATAGCCAGTGCTATATCACCAGCCTTGACTGAAAATGGTCCTGGTGTCCTCTTAAGTGGCGGCCTTTTGAGAAGATAAGTGCATTGACCCTTTCTTCTCAAAGCCCAAGCCAGAGCCTTGTGGTTTTCTTTAGCAGACTTCTTGCAAGCTGTTGCTAATTCAGTATGCCTCTTCCCATTAGCACTGAAGGAATGCCTCACAATTTCTCAAACCTGAAATTAAAATCAGAGACTGCAGTCATTGTCCCAAGTTACACTAAGGCATAAATAAACTTCCCTGGGAGAGTTGGAAACTTGCCTGGTTTGAAGATAATTAGCTCTATATCTCTAGAGGCAGTATATAAACATGCTTCGGCTCTCACCAACTCAGAACCTCATAGTGTTTGGGAGCTGGCTGTGTGGCGTCTACCTAAGGGCCAAGGCATCCCTGCTTGTGTTTGGGGCTCATATTGGGGTATGTCAGCTTCCATCATGAAAGAGGGGTTCACTCAAGGACAAGCTTTTTATTTTATTTTTTGGTTGAGGTTTGTTAGAAGGACTCATGAGATAGACTTCGGACAAAAGAGCCAAGGAGAAAAATCCTACCTCCATTTATCTCTGCTTGCTCCTAGAATTGTTGTTGTTGTTGTTGTTGTTTTTCAAGACAGGGTTTCTCTTTGTAGCCCTGGTTGTCCTGGAGCTCCCTTTGTAGACCAAGCTGGCCTTGAATTCACAGAGATCTATCTGCCTCTGCCTCCTGAGTGCTGGGAATAAGAGTGGGTGCGACCACCAGGGGAGGCCCCTAGAATTTCAGCAAGATCAGCTACAGCTATTGGAGCAGGAAAAGGATTCTGCCCAGTAGTGTCCTTCTGGACAATACACTTTGAAAAACTTTTGGAAGTTCAGAAAAATGACTTAGTGTCTGCATGGTGATATACATCTTTAGTGTGAGTGACTCTATTTTCACTTTCAACCTGGTCTGGTAAAGTCCAGTACAGAGCATAGTCTAAAACAGTGGACACCTGAGGTTTTTATTTAACAACATTTAGGTTATTTCCATGTCTTGTCTGTCGTGAACAATATGGCAATTGGCATGGACATGATATTTCTTTGTGATCTTTGGATATATACTCATAAGTGGAATTAGTGGATCAATTGTTACTTCTGTTTTTAACTGCTTGGACATCTTGGTCTGTACTCACTCCCAGGCGGCTCCAGACTTGACAGTATTACCTACCATCCAAGTACTGAGGATGTACAGATTCATGCATCTGTCTCTACCACTTCTCTGAAGTCCAGAGTCATCTAGGGCATGGCTAAGACAACATTTTTACCTGGATACCTGCAGTAGGCTGAGAAACAACATTCTGAAAACACCCACAGTTAAGCTCCTGCTACTTGTGTGGACCATAAACAGCAACAATTTTGCATATGTGCTATGTTAAGGGTCTTGAGGTAGAGATAATCCTGTTTTGTCTAAGTGGATCATAAAAGCAATCACATGTATCCTTCTAAGAGCAGGAGGACAGGAGATGGGACATGTGGAAGAAGAAATGGCAATGTGACTGTGGGGAGGGGCAGAAGTTGAAGTGATTTACCTAGTCCCAAGTCTAGGGATGTGGGCAGCGCCTAGAGACAGCAAAGAGTGGATTTGTACCAGGCTTTTTATTTGGGGCCACCAACCAGCTCCCAAATTACGACATGGAGACATATTATTAGTTTTGAATGCTTGGGCTTATCTTAGCTCTTATTTTAATCTGTTTCTCGTTATCTACGTTTTGCCTCAGGATTTTTCACCTTTCTTACCTTCTGTGTATCTTACTTTCAGTGCTTCTCATGTCTGTCTGTCTGTCTGCTCTGGCTTCTGGTCCTGCGCATGTCCCCCTCTTTCTCCCTTGTTCTCTTCTTTCTTCTTTTCTTAGCCTGGATTCCTCCTCCTATTTATTCTCTCTGCCCGCCAGCCCCGCCTATCCCTCTCCTGCCTAGCTATTGGTCATTCAGCTCTTTATCAGACCAATCAGGTGCTTTAGGCAGGCAAGGTGAAACAGCAACATATCTTTGCATAATTATACAAATGCAGCATAAACAAATGTAACACACCTTTCCACAGTTAAAGGAATAGTCTGCAACACAAACAACCATAACATCTTTACATAGTTAAAATAATTCCCACAACATGGGTTCTCCCTTCAAAGTTCACAACAGAGTACATCCCTTCTAATACCTTAATTTCTGTTCAGAGAGACTGATTTCAGACTTCCAGCTTACAGAATGGCTTAGAGAGTTTGTGTTATTTTAAGCTACGATGTTCCTGGTAATGTGTTAGCTGTAGAAAATGAATACCACATCCACTCGGCATCCCACCCCTACTCATCCAGTCCTTAGCTCCCTGCAAGCCTGAGCTTCTCGTAGTCCTCCCTGTCTCAGGACAGTGACAATTCTGCCCTTCCAATTGCTCAGGCCAAACTCTTCAGAGTCATCCAGAAGTCCTCTCCTTGGCTTGCACTTCACATCCCAGCAAACCCCACATCCTCTGCTTTGTGCATAGATCTGGAATCACCTCCTCCGCTGTTGTCCTGGGTGAGTCACCATCACCTCTGGTTTAAGTTACTAAATCAGCCTCCCAACTCATTTCTGTGAATCTCGCTCTTCTTGCAGACCACACTGCACAGATGTGTCTCATGGCTTCTTCCACACTCAGTGCAGACGCTGAAGGTTTTGTGGGGTTTTTTTTTGATGATCTCAGGCCCCTCTGAGGCTGGACCCCTGTTACTCCACCCCTCTTGTTCATCTCCATCTCCTCTCATCCCCTGTCAACCCTCTCTGGCCACCCTGCCTCCTTCCTGTTCTTCACACTCTAAAACAGACTCTTGTTTCAGGGCTCTGCATTTGCTATTCCCTCGTCTCTCGGATGTTAGAAGCTCACATCCTCACCTCTTTCAATACTTTTGAAAATGTCAGCTCTTCAGTGAGGTCTCCCTGGCCACCTTACCTCAGACTGTACCTTCAATCCATGCTCTCATCCTGTAATATATCCCTGCTTTGATTTTCTCACTAGCATTTATAACTGTGGATTTTACTCATTTATTGTGTTGGTCACCTTTCTCTGACACTTCCACGAAGATAGGGACTTTTACTATTTTGATCTATTATTACCTTATTCCCAGCATCTAAAATAACAGTGCCCAGCATGTAGTAACTGCTCAAGACAAACCTTGTTTGAGGACTGTCAGAAAGCACTTCCTAGTGGCATTTTAGGGTAAGGAAGAGAAATTCAAACTACTTTCCCCAGAAACCTGTGCAGCTCACATACCCTTTAATTAAGAGTCACAAATGCTGCGTGTGGTGGCTCATGCCCATAATCTCAGCACTTGAGAGGCTGAGACAGGAGAATTGTGAGGAGGAGGAAAATGTGAGGTTAGCCTGATGTGGTGGTTTGAATGAGAATGTCTCCCATCAACTGCTATGTTTGAGTATTTGGACCCCAGTTACTGGAACTGTTTGGGAAGGATTAGGAGGTGTGGCCTGTGTCACTGGGGGCGGGCTTTGGGGTTTCAAAAGCCTCCTGCCATTCTGAGTGCACTCTCCACCTCCTGCTTGCAGCTTTGAGAGGTGAGCTCTCAGCTGTTCCTGTTACCATGTCTTCACTCTGCTATCGTGGGCTCTAACTAACCTCTGTAACTGTCAGCCCAGTTAAATGTTTTAGTTTGTAACTTGCCTGGACCATGGTGTTTTATCACAGCAAGAGCAAAGTAACTAAGACACCTGAGCTGCATAATGTAACACTGTCTCAAAAACAAAGAAACAAAAAACAGTGATCACTGGTGGCCTGTAGCTGAGAGGGGATGCTGTTGGCTAAGCAGAAGACCTCTGGAGCAAAAAAGAAATTGAAATTTGGCTGAATGTGATTCCACATTTATAGACCCTGACTGTAACTATATCAGATACTGAGTAGCAGAGGCAGGACTTGAACCTGCCTGTGCCCTGGGCAGCACACTGAGCTCTGTCCTAATCATGCTCAGAGTAGGTGGGGTGGGTGTTTAATCTTGGGCTAGAATAGTTGTATGATTATGTGATGCCCAGAAGATTCACTGCCTTTCCTTTCCTACCTCCATGAAAGAGTGTAGAGTAGAATGGAGCAGATGTTTTTGCTGTTTTTATAATGAAATTTGTGGACTGTTCAGTTGTATTTCTGATGGCTTGATGGTTTTCCTTTGGCAATTTAGGATTTACATTTGGGTATTATGGGGTAACTTACTGAGGGGTGAGTATGAGCCCCCTCATCTTGAGATGAACTGGAAACTTAGGGCTTATTTTTGAATTTTGCATAATCAATAAATGATGGGTTGAACCTTCCTGTTGTATGCTAAAATGTGCTGGTCACAGGAGTAACCTGAACCTGTGTCCGATGTGTGACTCTGGAAGCTCAGTCTTGCAGCACGTGGGAGATTACAGCAGAGCAGGACAGACACAGGCCTGCAACCTGGAGCAAGCCTTGGACGCCCAAGAGCAAATGTACATACAGACAGTGGTGACAAAGAACCAGCTTACGAATGTTTTAGTCTCCCCTGAACCCCGTCATCAAGGCCAGAGGAGGACACCAGGTAGCCTTCAGAATCACTTTCTGCTTTATTCCTTAGAGACAAGAGCTGTTGCTGACCCTGGAGCTAAGCTGGCATCCAGAAAGCCCCAGTGAACCCTCCTTTATCTACCCCTGCTGTGGGATGTTCCATGTGCCGTGAATGCGTTCCTCTGATTGGTTAATAAATAAAGTGCTGATTGGCTAGTAGCCAGGCAGGAAGTATAGGTGGAACAAAGAGAGAGGAGGAGGCTGGGAACAAGAGAGCTGGGTGAGGAGCCGCTGCCAGCCGCTGCTACGAGAAGAAACATGTAAAGATACCGGTAAGCCACAAGCCATGTGGCAAGGTATAGATTAATAGAAATGGGTGAATTTAAGATAAAAGAACTAGATAGCAAGAAGCCCACCATGGCCATACAGTTTATAAGTAATGTAAATCTCTGTGTCTTTACTTGGGTCTGAGCGGCTGTGGGACTGGTGGGAGAGAGAGATTTGTCCTGACCATGGGACAGGACAGGACTAGGAAAACATCAGCTACATGCCCCCTCATAGCACTGAGGTTACAGGCATGTGGCCAACACAGCTTTTTATAGGTGTTCTGAGGATTTGAACTCAGATATTCACACTTACACAAGTGATGTTCTGGGAAGGCAATTCAGACTCCGTCTTAGGGTACGACCACCATCTTAGACCACCTGCTGTGCTCAGTTCCAGGAAGGACCTCAGGAATGTGCCATCACAACTCTGAACAGATACAGGGCAGTATGTTCCTACAGACATCCTGTCTGTGGTTTATGGCCCTTGAAGATATCTAGATAATCCTGCTGAGCAGCTCAGGTAATCCTGCCCAGCAAGTTGTGGTTCCCTGCCAAAAAGTCCAACCTGATAGTTTGGTTTCATACTGGAAGTCTAGACCAATTGTTTAAAAAAATCACCTTATCCCATATCCCTTCTACCCAATCCCAAGTTGCCAAAGCATGTAATTCCTGGCTTGTGGTTTTTCCCTATAAAAACTCTCTACCCATGGGCCCGAGGCTGCCGCATTTCACTCCATCTGCCTGGCGGTGGCCCAGGTTCAAACCTGACAATAAAAGGACCCTTATGTGCTTGCGTCAGAAACCAGCTCCTTAGTGGTCTCTGGGGGTTTCACAAAACAGGTACAACAGTTCCTGACTGCGCTATCTTCCCTTCCCAACCCAGAACCAACTTTTGCTGTCAATGAGCAGTGATTCACAATTCAAGGTAAGACTTGACTCCAGCTTCACATCTTAAACAGTGCTGAGGATACGTGGATGCAGGACTCGGCCAGGGGTCTATTAATGAGCAATGGAAAGATGGGAAGAAGTAGAGTGAAGTAAAATTAAGATGGCTGCTCTACCAGGTCCTTCCATAGTGGTTTCCCACCATCTCCTGTTTCAGCTCTGCTTGACCTTGTCAGAACTAGCATCGAAGGCTATGATGGAGAACGAGCTGTAGGACACTGAATTGTTTATA
Source organism: Peromyscus leucopus (assembly GCF_004664715.2). Classification (NCBI taxonomy): domain Eukaryota; kingdom Metazoa; phylum Chordata; class Mammalia; order Rodentia; family Cricetidae; genus Peromyscus; species Peromyscus leucopus. Next base: position 9,981,467 of record NC_051085.1, read on the forward strand.
CAGGAGCATATGGAGCCTGCCTCCACTCCAAGGAGAATCTGCCTTTACATCAGGCAACAGCTGCAGGAAGCAGTTTCCCTTGTCACACTCCTTCCCTCCCATCTTTTTACTGGAAGTACAGGTAGCTCAGGGTACTTGTGCAGAAATTGCACCCAGGACTGTTTTCACATCCAGAAGATGCAGAGAGTGAGACGCCACCTCTCCGCATCTCCTGTCAAAGACAGGAAAGAATTGCACCATGGGAGATGCTGCCAACCCCCAGCCTCAGAATTCAGACCCTGTGTTCACATTGGCTTCCACTGGTGCCTGCATGACAAAGAGGTAGAATCATTTCTCAGAACCCAACACATGCCGTTTAGAGCTATGTGCTTAGAGACTTCTATGTGAGCTGTGTGCCAATGGGCACATGGTTCGTTCTGGGGTATCATTTGCTGCAATCTTTTCCCAACAAACGCTTTGTTTAAGAACCCTCTGAGCTACTGCTTTGGGTAGCCAGATGGAAGTGAACCCTACCTAATAATTCAAATCCAGTTATCAGAGTGGGAAAAACACAGTCCTTCCAGAAAGGAGCTGAGGCCAGGTTCATTTCAGTCCAAGTCTGTAAGGCAATGCACCCTCACTGCAAGCAGCCACGGTCTCTGTGCAGCTAGCACAATATCTTGCAAGGGGTAGTCATTAACTAAAGATATTTTTAATTAAACTGAATTTCCTAACATTGTCAACAAACCTGTTGCCCAATAGGGCTCCCCAGATCTCTGAGTTTCAACTGCCTAACCACATCCTGTTGTGCTCAGTCACTCACAGCCAAGGACTTGCAAAAACAGTTGATTGTACTGAAGTCTACAGTGATAAACAATTACTCATGATCATGGTCTACAGTTGCCTCCTGAGTATGAGAGTTGTATTGTCCCCGTTGTTTGGAAGTTAGATGGGAGATGGGGGTCTCTTTTAAGACTGTAGAAGGGAACAGGTCCTCTAAGTGGCTTTGGTCAAAAAAGCATCAAATCCAAAATGGCCTCTAATTTTGAGTCAAGATGTTTGATATGTAAGAGTGTTCCTAGCACAGACTGGGCATAGGGTTTAGGTGACACAGTACTTACTTGTCTAGCATGTATGAAGTCCTGGGTTTGACCCCTAGCACCAAGTAAAACCAGGTTACTATCACATACCTCCAATCCCACTATAGGAAGTAGAGGCCTAAGGATCACGAGTTAAAGGTCATCTTCAACTATATAGGGAGTTCAAGACCAACCTGAGCTACGTGAGACCCTGCCTCAAACAAACAAAAAAAGTGTGATGGTTAGTTCTATTGTCAACTTGACACAATCTGGGACTGCCTGAGAAGAGTGAGGGATTGTCTGCGTCATGTTGGCCTGTGAGCATGTCTTGGAGATTATCCTGATTACATTAATTGAGGCGAGAAGATTAGTCCACTGAAGGTGGTATCATTCCCTATGCAGGGGATCCTGAACTGTTTGAGTGGAGAAAGGGAGTCGAGCACAAGCTTGCATGCACGAATCCATTTCTCTCAGCTCTTGATAGGATCCACTGCTTTAAGTTCCTGCTGCCTGGAGTTCCCCATAGCGATGAACCTGCAACCTGGAATGGTGGGCTGAAATAAAGAAGCCATTTTCCCGTAAGTTGCTTTGGCTGCCATATCTCATCACTTCAATAGGAAATGAAGGGAAAATACTAACAAACAAAACTAAAACTCACTTGGTTGGTATTTGCTCCACCCTTGACCCTGGGCTATACAGCCCAAAGGAGGTGGTGCTTCCTGCCCTTGTACGAGACCTCTTATAAGGAGTTGGAGAAGGGTCACATGCCCCTTCTCCCTGCTCCTGCCTTCAAGGTGGATTCTCTCCCGGTCAGATCAGAGGAAGACTTCTGCTGTCTACTCCGTTCTGTAATCGTGAGTGTACTTCCTCAGTTTATATCTTAATACATTCTGTTACCCATTTAATAGACTCACGTGGATGGATCATAATAACTCACATATACGAAAGTAAACAAACTCAGTCCCAGGTCAAGGGGAGGCCAAAGGACTGCGCCTCGTCTGGTGGGGACTTGGAGAGGTGGTGGGTGCTTGTGGCCCTCCAAGAGGCACAGCCTAGCTTTGGCTTGCCTTTCTTCTCCTTCCCTCTTGTTTCTTGGCTGTTCCCAATCTGCCCAGCCTTCCAGATTCACTTTAGAAAGTGTGGGCTTGTGGGACATCAACTAGCGAAAGCTGCAGAGTGATGGTTTTGGATTTGAACTCGGTGAGCTTCCTCTGGAGGGTCCTTCCTTTGTTTTAGCCAAATAAAATGCAAAACCAGTGATACATGAGGCAGTGTGGAGTCGAGAGGAGCAGGAGGCTTATATCCCTGTTAAATGATAGCTTAGGTAAATGGCGCAGAGAAAGCATAAAATGTGGTCCTTGAGGAGCCTGGCTTTCTGCTTGAGTCTCATGCAATGGGCAAGGGGAAGAATGTCTTCAGAAATGTCCTGGTGGGGCTGAGAAATGGTTCAGCAGTTAAGAACACTTGTTGCTCTTGCAGGGGACCTGGCACGAGCTTCTAGTATGGCAGCTTCCAACCATGTAACTCCAGCTCCAGGAGATCTGACACCTTCTTCTGGCCTCTCTGGTTGCTGTGCCCTCATGGTGTACTTACATACATGCAGGCAAAACACTCACAAACATAAAATAAAAATAAATACAGTCTTGATCTTTTTTTTAATTAAAGTTTTTATTTATTATGTATACAGTGTGCTGTCTGCATATTTGCCTGCAGGCCAGAAGAGGGCACCAGATATCATTACAGATGGTTGTGAGCCACCATGTGGTTGCTGGGAATTGATCTCAGGACCTCTGGAAGAGCAGTCAATGCTCTTAACCTCTGAGCCATCTCTCCAGCCCCTGTCTTGATCTTCTTAACTGCTCTGAGGTCAAGAGCGATGTGGACCAGTTTAATGGGGAGGAGATTGAGGGGTGTGTTGTGAGCGGTCTCTACCTACTCTGTGAGGCTTGCATCATCCACCACACTCCGTTTAGACGACACCTCCCCCCTTGGGTACTTGTCACACTTGCTCATTAAGATGACACCAACTTTTCCAGTGGGTTCTTCTTTCTTCTCAGGTGACTGAGGTTGGACAAGCGAAGGAGTCGTTGCTGTAGGCTGGTCTAAGGATCACACAAACACAGCATGGTTTGTGTATGGCTAGAAGAAAGGAGAGAGATACAGACTTCGGTCTGCAGTGCTTCTGGAGGGATTGCTTCTCCTGAAGACTTCGGTAGCTTTCTCCATGGACCAGCAAGCCCTTCTTTTGTAGATTTTTTACTATTTAAGATCCAGAAAGCTGCTTGTTTTCTTCCCATACAGATGTTCTATGAGTTCTATGTCATAGACATTGTTCAGGCAAACAAAATATGCTCGAAGGAATTTTAGAGCTTAAGGTTCAATACGGGCTGTTCTTGCAGAAGACGCTTGTGTCCAGGGTCACAGCCCTGTGGATGCAGCTGCTCCAGGGGCTGTCATCCTTTCCTGGGTGGTAGAAGAACCATCATAGTGACACTTTGACTCACCATCTCTCCACCATCCAGAAGTCAGGACAGAGGCACAGCCCAGGCTCTGTTCTCTGCTGACTCCCACTCTGTGTCTGAGTGGTCCCCCAGACCGGGGGAGTCCAAAGTCCTGAAAAGTAAAGACTTCTACCCACCAGTCATCTCAGAACAACTCCACAGAGATGCAAATATGACACTGGCGTCTTGGTGCCGTGTGAGAACCGGAACCCGTGACTTAGAGAAGACTGTTCTGGGTCTGGAGCAGTTTCCTCATTTTAAATCAAGCATGAGTTCAACAAATCGTGTTAGGACACTGTGCCCTGAGACTTTAATTAGAGGCTTTCATGTTAATCTCCTTCCTCAGGCGTTTTGTGATACAGCCTCGCCCTGCCGAATCAATCTTACTTTCCACTCGGGCACAGCTTGCTTTCCCTGGGCATCTCTCCGGGTGGGTGGGAAGCACAGGACTTACAGGCAGCTGAGCCTCGCTTACCTGCCACGTCGCCTTTCTTCCTTATTCTGCCTGTTTCTATAACATCTGAAGAGCTGTTCTGCCGTCAGTGTTTGGTCTCTGGATGAGCTTGTGAGATCATCCTCTTTAAGCAGCCAGGAAAACAATGGTAAGGAGGGTTTTAAGCCTCTTGGTGCCACAGGAAACAAAGGGGGGGGAGCATTTGGGAAAAACAGGAATCTAGGACAGTCTCTGCTTGGCATTGGAACCGAAGCGGAGGTCAAAGGCTGCCAGAAATCTGGAACCATTTTGCTGGCTGCAAGTTTTGAGTGACAGTATGAACAAGCATGTTTCCTTTTTCGTGAGACCAGTTCCTAACACCCTGGAAACTGTCCTTGGCTCTGTCACTGGAGCTCCATGGCCTCCACGCTGCCCTCCCCTGCCCTTCAGGTTGGCTTGTCCTTCCCTCTCGACTGTAATGACCCTCATTCCATCCCTCCCTTTTGTTTGCCTCTGTGTCCTCGATCTTCTCCCTCATTTTGGTTCCCAGAATTCACTGTCATCCTTTGCCTTTTTCTCGGAGGCGTCTGAATGTTGCCAACATCGAAATGGTCTTCTGAAGGATTTGGTAAGTGACCTTCCCCATTCGGAGCTGGGCTGGACACACACGGGACAGGCCATAACGCAACCTCAGCAGCCGTTGGGTGTGCCATCCTTATGTTGACACTCACATGCGTGGATGCTCGGGACTTGGCACCAACTAATAAGGACTCCTTGCCCTTCTGTTTCTCTCCGTTTTCCGTGATCTCTTTTCTTTCATCTGCAAAATGGAAAGAAGGTGGTCTGCTTCACAAACTAGATAATTTACCTCGACATGCTTTCATGACTCTGAAATCCCACCTAGGCATTCTTAGTGCTATTTCTGCTACTCGGCATCATGCCCAGCATGCCATGTCTGGGGCTTGGCAGTTTTTGTTTGTTTGTTTGTTTGTTTTGGTTAGGAGAATGAATGAATGACACAAGCAAGCATTATGTTTGCATGCATTAGAAACAGACTGGAAAGATGGATGCACAATCCTGACAACCAGAGACAATAAGACCTCACTTCCCAGCATGCCCTTTTTTCGGCCATGGTAATTTTAAAATAAGATTTATTCATTTTTTATTTCTTTTGTGTGAGTGTTTGCTGGCACATACGTGTGTGTACCACATGAGTGCAATGCCCGAGGAGGCCAGAAGAGGGCATGGTGCTAGGAATTGAGCCTGGGTCCTCTGCAGGAGCAGCAAGTGCTCTTAGGCGCTGAGCCATCTCTCCAGCCCTAGGTACGGCAATTATCTGGACCATAGCTGATCATCACTGTCCCTGGAACAGCCAGGGAGAAAATGCCCCTCAGTGTCTTCCTAAGCTCCATTTGCTGACATCCTCTGACCACGCTATCCTATCTACATGTATGTGGCCTGCTGACATTTCTAAAGCAAGTCTGACCGACTTGCTTGGGCTGCACACAAGCGTGGGCCTGTTTGCAAAAGCCTTCCTCCTGGACACTGTGTAAACGTACACAAGACGACTCACATGGAAATCCAACATGGAAGGAGGGCCCTCTCTACTGAGGGCCCTGTGTCCGGCTCCTTGAAACCCGGCAGCTCGGGTCGGCAAATATGTATTTCATGTACGTTTTTGAAATGGCAGAGAGGACAACTTGTTTTGAAAGGAAGGAAAGGAAACAGAGTCTTTCTCCGGCGGGTCCACGGCTGACAAGCTGCAGCTGAAGGGTTGGCTTGGGCTCTGTTTGCATTTCCAGTGGGTATGCTGTGAGTTGGCACACATCCTCGATGTGCGAATGGCGTGGGAGCTGAGAAAGTTGCATTACTGCTTCTCTCTTTAAAATTAACAGTGGAATCCTTCTGAGAGCGGTGTAGGCTTCCGGAATGTGCCACACGCCCTTCTCTGACTGCATAATCAGGGAGTTCTCCACAATAAAATAGTCTTCCTGCTTGCCAAAGTTGGTGCCCCTCCCCCACCCGCTCCGCTCCTCCAAGAGGCAGCAGGCTGACAGTTGCTTTGCTGGCCTCCCTAAGTCTTCTAATTCACTCCCAACCTAGTAAATGCCCTGGTAATGGGGCTTTTTATTTATTTATTTATTTTTTCAGGGAAGCCTGAGATTGCAATTCTCTGCTCTGAAGCCAGTCGCCTTTACCTTCCTGGCTCTTCTGAGTCCACTTTGAAAGAGACTCACTCTACACTGTGTACATGAGTGCTCCCTGGGGTGCTCCCTGGTGAGGTCAACTTCTAGGGGCTGGCTGCTCCCTTTGTAGGAAGACTGTGGGGCTGTAGTCCTTCACTTGCAGAATTCCACTCAACGGTTCTCATTAAGAATGCAGACTCAGAGGCCCCCACTCAGCTTTACTGAATCAGAACTGCTTTAAAAACCAACAAACCAAAAAGGTCCCTGAGGTTGAACCCAGGGCCTTGCTCCAGCTAAACAAATGGCCTGTCACTGAGTCCACCCCTGACCCCAGAATCTGCATTTTAAGATGTTCTCAGAAGACCAGCCTGGGTCTCAGCATTTAGTATCAACCAAGCACTCAGGAGCCATGCAGTCGGTTCCTAGGGAACATCTACCGTGGTCTACTTGTGGAAATCAGAATCATAAAAAGGAGCTTTTTCGGGGTTCCTAAGGAAAAACTTCTCCCAAGCCTGTAAGAGCCAGGGCAGTAACTTGGTCTATGAATGGGGTAACGTGAGGACACGTGATGATTCTGTAGCCCTTGCAATCGCAGAGGCCGAAGTGAAGGCTAGCCCCGCTGTGGTTTTCTTGCACTGGGAAGTCAGTGCGAACAGAAGAGGAAGTAAAAACCTCATTTGGGGTTTGGATAAAAAGTGGTTGTTGGGGCAGATGGGCACGAAGGTGGACATGTGTCCTGTTGTGGCTTTTCCGATGGTGACATTAACGCTCTTTAAATTGTCTGTCAACCTGACATGCATCACGCTGTAACGGCTCTGAAACCATCCCTCGGGGACCCATTTCAAGTGTTCCTTTCATGTTCCTTAAAGTCATGCTTAAGTCTTTCTCTCCCATCATCCAGCGTACCTCCAATGCTGGGTACGTTTCCTTTAGAAAGGCTTTCCCGTTCATTTCTTCCCCTTTCTTTCCTATGCCATCCCTATAGACTAAGATACTCTAGCAACTGACTATAACAGTTACATGACTTCCTTGCTTCCAAAACTTTCCCCCAAGCATGTGCCTTAACCACAAAGACTTATTTTTTTTTACTGTGTGTAAGTATGTGCACACAAAGGCAGGTACACACAGAGGATCTGACTTGGAGCTAGAGTTACAGGGGCTCTGTGAGTCACCTGATATAGTTGCTAGGAATTGAACCTGGGTCCCATGGAGGAACAGTACATGCTCTGAACAGCTGAGCCATCTCGCCATCCCCCAATCATACCATAAAAATGCCTCTAGCTGCATAGTTTCCTAAGATCATGTTTATTAGGCTATGTCTCTCCTCCATAACACAACATACTGTCCAAATGTCTTTCTTTGGTCTTCAAAGTTCTGACCACTTGACATCCCATCATCTGAAAAAAACCTGCCATTTATCGATGCCCTACTGCTAGCCCCTTCACCCAAGATATTGGTCAATTTTTCTTCCACAATAGCCTCCCTTGTTGAGTCACATTATATTTAACTCTTTACAAGGTTTGTTGTCTTTTGTAAAGAGAACACAGGCTGAAGATTTTCTCAGTTAATTTTATTTGGAACGATGCGATTACATCTTGGGGCCACACATATTAGACTGAACTCATTGCTAATCTGGAGTACTCATTAGGATTAGCTCTTGAAAATGTAGGAAAGGATATCTAATGTGGTTGTTACTTCAGGCCCTGTGATCTCACTTCCAAAATTCTGTGAGTAGTTTTTGTAAAAATTACTAGAAAAATACAGTAAGAGGGCGCTTTGTAGAAATCAGAATATGCAAGTTTTAGGAAGAAGGAAACAAATCGTTATGACTGATAAACTTCAGCTGGGATAAAACATTTCATAACTGATTTGCGCATGGATTGAAGTAATACCTTATGTCTAAACCATAGGTGGCCATAGGGATGATGAACGTTCTCTGTGGGCAAATCGTGGCTGTAAGTATCTGACGGTGCACACAGAGTTGCAACAACTGCTCATTAAAAAAATGAAGAATGAAGACAAGCAGAGTTTGCATGTTGTGTTAGATGCAACTCTTCACAGCCTGTGCGAAAGATGGAGGGAGAAGTGAGGTTTAGATGCCCTCAAGGAACAGCTTGCTCCTGAGGTGCTGGTAGATGGCGCCTGCTCAGGTAAAGAGAGCACTCGAGCCTAATGTCTCCTGCTTGAGGCAGCTAAGTCTTTGAAGGAGTGAGGTAAAACTGTGCAGGCCTGGCCACTGAAGCCCCACTCTCATGGAACGCACTGTTCCAGAGGGTGGGGTTAGTAGGATCTTTGTCAAGTTGGAATCTCTGGTTAATATGTTTATTTGTCCCTTTCTGCTTCCTTCCCGTTCCCTTCGTAGCTGCTGAGCTCTGGAGAGCATTTTGCTCCTCAACCTCCACTTCAGCATCCGAACTCACCTTTGATAACATAGGTAGCACATTAGTAGCTGCAGTAAGATGCTGGGGCCCCGAGAGAGAGAGCTGAGTGCTTTCCTTGTAAGCACAGGACCCGAGTTCAACCCCCACAGCCCATGTGAAAAAGCAGGTGTGGGGTGCATGCTTGTGTTGTGTGATATTTGGTTGTGTTCTGAGAAAGCTTGCTTGGAGTCAGAGGGCAGAGCTAGCCACTAGCTGACCACAGAGGTTTGGAGGATTGTAGACAGAGAGGAAACAGGAAGTAGTAAGGCAGGGCTGAGAGAGGATCTCTGCCCTTTTGAATGGAGGAATGGTAGAGGTAGAAAGCACCTGGTGGCTGCTCCCTGCTTCTCTGGTCTTTCAGGATCTTACCCAAATATCTGATTCCAGATTTTTTATTGATAAAGATTAATTAGATTAACGCTTTATGCTTGTGGTTTGTGACCCTAGAGCTGGTGAGGTTGAAAGTAAGATCCCTGAACCACACTGGTCAGCCAGCCTAGCCTCCTTAGTGAGTTCCAGGTTAGTGAGAGACCCTGTCTCAAGAGGGAAAAAAAGTAGATAGAGCTTGAGGAATAGCACTCAAGGATGTTCTCCCATCTCCACCCACACACATACACATGTTCACATGCATCTCCACATACATGCATATCAACACATAACACATACGCACAAAAGAAGAGAGTGACTAGCTGCTCATCTAAATCCTTACGTCGTCACACATCTGAACTAACTACTTAAGTTTTCTTGAAAGTTGATTTCTTTGGGATAGCTGAGTTTCACCAGAAGACCAAGGTTATTTCTAATTTATGTGTTCCCTTCACTGTTCAGCCTGGGCCTCTCACTTCCCCCCCACCCCACACCCTTCTCCACACTGAGTCACTGCATCCTGCTCATAAGCCTGGCTCACACCATCTCTGTTACACTAGGTACTCTTTCCTCCGATGGCTTGCACACCCAGATCCTCCCCATTCTTCAAAGTCTTCAAAGAAGCTGCAGCGTCTTCCTGGAAGACTTGCTAATATGTGTAGTACTGTCTTTTATTCCTATATTTATTTATTTTAAGTAAAAATATTATTATTATTATTATTATTAGTGTGTGTGTGTGTGTGTGTGTGTGTGTGTGTGTGTGTGTGCGCGCGCGCGCGTGCTCATACAGGCCTGAAGTTGACCTGGGATGTCTTCTTTAGTCTCTCTTCATTTTAGCTTTCTTTTTTTTTTTTTTCTCTTCAGAACCAACAAGAGTTTAATGAAGTAAGATAAGCATCTCCAGGTCAATAATTTTTCTAGAAATCTGCCTTACAAGAAACGGAGCCCTCCCTTTCACTATGACAACATAAAGCCAAATTACGGGACAGAACTCAAATAGAGAGCAATATCATACAGAGATAGAGGCCGACATCACACTGAATGAAAGGCTTGATGTTACAGGGTTGTTACGGTGCCCGGATTGATCTTGGGAGACAGGGTTGAGCGAGGTGTTTATGGATAGATTGACTGGCCAGTGAACCCAGGGAGCTCCTGTCTGCCTCTCAACACTGAGATTACAGGTGAGTGCTGCTGCCCTCTGCCTCCATGTAGGTGCTGGTGATCTGAGCTCTGGTCTTTATGTTTGCACAGGGAGCGCATTACTGATTGAGCTCCCTCCCCTACAGCCTTGCATATCATTTTTTGTTTGTTTGTTTGTTTGTTTTTCAGAGACAGGCTTTCTCTGTGTAACAGCCCTGGCTATCCTAGATCTCACTTTGTAGGCTAGGCTGGCCTAGAACTCACAGAGATCTGCCTGGCTCTGCCTCCCAAGTGCTGGGATTAAAGGCACCACTGCCCTGTCTCTTATAAATTTATTTTAAAAAGTGAATAAAACCTTATTTCATTCTAACAAAACACCTCAGTTGAGCATAGCCATTCCCTGATTGTCTCATGTGAATCAGACACTAAACGTGTCTGGCCTAATCTTGTTACCCCACAGAACATGAAGCAGCTGAGTAAATGTAGACTTGATAACCATGTTGAAAATGTTAGGACACAATCAGAAAAACTTAATGTTTACAGCCTGGAGCAATACATTCCAAGGCTTGTTTTCTGAATTTGTCCTTAAAAATAAATAAGTAAACGAATAAACTAATAACATTTTCACCGTCAACTTCATTAGGAAAATGTTGCCTGTATTACTGTGTTACTGGGGGCTAGCATACTGCCTCATGAGAAGATGTGAGCAGTTAGGTAAATGAAGTTGGTTGCCTGTTTTTAACCCAAATTATATCACTAAAGAATACACTTATTTCTCTTTTTAAATGGTGTTGATGTCGCTACAAAGTTTATGTTTTGCAGAGCATACTCTAGAACTCATATGTTGGCCAATAGTAGGATGGACATAGGCTCTGAGAGCTTGGGTAGTCCTAGACACCCAGAGACGGACACTCCATGGCCAGTCATCCTGACTCTGCAGAAAGGTGGCAGAGGTCACCGGTGTGAGCACAGGAGGCCACTGGAAGCTGGTGGTCCGTGCCAGTGATTCATGGCAATGGCTGCTCTAGGGTGGACACCTAAATCCTGGCTGTGCATGGGCAGTACCCAGGAGTTTTAAAACACCTTGTAGCCTGGCCTCACTCCATAGACACTGAAGGAATGTTAGAACACTCTCTACGTCATTGAATCAGCCCCCAAAGTTGAGACCCTCTGCTCTGGGAGTATGAGGGTTTTTTTCCTTCTTTAGTCTAGCCTTCCCGCCCCCTGCACTTTCTTTCCCCCTGTTCCCCTCCCTTCTCTTCCTTCTCTCCATCTCTCATCTTTTTCTCTTCCTCCATCCCTCCTCTTCCCTGTCTCTTTTGTGGTAGGAGTTGAACTCAGGTCCTTCTTGTGCATGCTAGGCTAGTGTATGGCTAAGCCCCAGCCCCAGCCCCTGCATTCCCTTTACCAGAAACCAAAAGCTGGATAGAAACACAGGATTCCAGGCCCTAGCTAGTTCTTCTGTGCCCTCACCTGAACAGGGTTGAGCATCAGTGTGGGAAGCACTGAGCTGAACCTCTTGGGCAGGGGACTCTCTTCAGTTTCACACCTGTGGTCCAGGTGCCCATCCTGTGTGACTACTTTCTAATTCATGGTCACCTAAAAGCTTTGTCAACCCCGGGCTCCTCAGCCATCACCTACCCTGGAGGATGGTTTTCTGTCTGTCAGATGAGCATTCAAGGGCCTCCAATTGAAGGTTTCAAAGGCCTGTAAGTTAATATTTTAAGTGGGGACCCTAAATTGGTGACAATCTCTCTAGCCCTGAGATAGTACATTGGACATTTTAGAAATGTCATTTTATTGACACGGATGACAAAAAATATCAGAAATGACCCTTTACCTCTTCCTTTCAGGTTAGGAGAGAGAGAAGTCAAAGATGGAGGCACCAATGGGTGAGCAATCGATCAAATGCACTTGAATGAAGTAGAGATGAGTTTGCCAGGCAGGTGGAGAAAGAGAATCCCAACAGAATGGACGGAAGCTGTCCAACTCCCACTTTCAAAGGATCCTGCCAGCTCCATCAAATAGGACTTCAGCCTGCTACAGGCAGGACCACTGTACAGCACAAGTCTGTGTTCTGACAGTGCTCTTGTTCTTTAGCAAAAGGATTTGTTTGTCAGCTCTCCTTGCAATGAAAAATAAACCAACTAAACAGCCTTGTGTTTTTGTGATAAGTAGATGTTGTGGGTCTCCAGATCTACTCTTTTTCTCCACTACTAAGCTCCCTGAATTTTATTTCAGTGACCACACTCAGTGTTCTCTCTCTCTTTCCTTCCCTCCCTCCGTCTCGCCTTTCCTCCTTCCCTCCCTCTCTTCTTCTCCCTCTCTCCCCCTCTCTCTCTTCCTTCCTTCCTTCCTTTTGACAGGGTCTCTCTATTTACACCAGGTTGTGTAGCTGGAATTATCTCCAGTCCCGCCTGGCCCGTAGCTGCTCAGACCCAAATAAACACACAGAGACTTTTATAAACTGTATGGACGTGGCAGGTTTCTAACTATCTAGTTCTTATATCTTAAATGAACCCATTTCTATTAATTTATACCTCGCCATGTGGCTCGGTGGCTTACCGGTATCTTTACATGTTGCTTCTCCTGGCCATGGCTGGCAGCGTCTCCTCACTCCCTAGAATTCTCCTCTCTCTTTGTCCCACCTATACTTCCTGCCTGGCTACTGGCCAATCAGCACTTTTTATTAACCAATCAGAGCAACACATTCACAGCATACAGATATCCACAGCAAGGTTGACCTCAAACTCACAGAGATTCATCTACCTCTGCCTCCCAAGTGCTAAATTAAAGGCATGTGTAGATGTAACTAACCGTCTTATTAAATAAGAAACACAGAACCAATGTAAAAGAGAAAGCTGAGAGGTCAGAGCTCAGAGCTAAAATCTCACCCTTCCTCCTGCGGTGCTCCTAGCTTCCCCAAAGAGACCTATTTCCTGTGTGTATGTCTTTAAATAATCTTTCTGTTCTGCCTTCTCATTGGTTGTAAACCCAAACACGTGACTGCCTCGTCACTGTCTGTATGTACAGCCCTCTAGGTCTTAAAGGCATATGTCTCTAATGCTGGCTGTATCCCTGAACACACAGAGATCTATGGGATTAAAGGCGCGCACCACCACCGCCATGCTCTTTCTATGGCTCTAATAGTTCTAACCCCTGGGCAACTTTATTTATTAACATACAATCAAAATCACATTTCAGTACAATTAGAATACCACCATAGGCATGTGCCACCAAGCCCAGCTTCTCTCAGACATAAGTAGCTATAGTGAACTCCTCACTCTGCTCTTGTTTGAGGCTTGGCATTGATTCATCCTTTAGCTCCATTATTTACCTGTTCTACAGTCCCTGGTTGGCCATTGTGCTCTGAGAGCAGTGTTAGTCTCTGGGCACACCAGTGCTTGTCCACAGCTGAACTCAAAGCCTAGAGACAGTTTCTAGGAATAACCATGGATTAAAAGAAGACACTGAGGAGGCTTCATACCTGGAATCCTAGCAACTGGGAGGTAGAGGCAAGAAGATCATGAGTTCAAGGTCATCCTAAGCTACATAAAGGACTCAAGGCCAGCCTGGACTTTATGAGATCCTGTCTCACTAAATCAAGAAGGGCTGGAGAGACAGCTCAGCAGTTAAGAGCACTTCTTGTTCTTATAGAGGACCCAGGTCCCGTTCATTCACAGCACCCACATCATGGCTTACAAACATCTGTAATTCCAATTCCAGGGAATCCAACACCCTCTTCTGTCCTCTGAGGGCACAAGGCACACACATACATGCAGAAAAAACACTTACACAATTTTTTTTTTAAACAAAACAAAACAAATACAAAAAGAAAGTCTGACATATCATATCATCAACAGAGCAGGCTCATTTTTGTAGCTAAACAAGATGATTATTTTCGAGTTTGCTCTGGTACCTTGACTTTCAATTCCATCTGAAAGAGAAGGCAGATGTCGATTTGTTTATAAATCTTGTCAGTCTGAGGACAACTTATTTCTCCTTTACAGGAAGTGAAGAAATCTTCCCCAAATCTGATACCAGTGTCCTTGAGGAAGAAGGGCATGGTCCTTCTGATGCGTCTGTCACAAGCTATGACATGGTCTGACAGTCAGGCTGAATGGAACCAAGTAGCAAGAACTGACAGACCCTTTTGCCTGTGCTGGACACTGCAGCAATAATACTCCTTCTTGTCGCAAGAGCCCAAGACGCAGTCTATTTATTTTGTCTCTGAAGTCCTCAAAGGGATGGAAGGGAAAGGCGAGGTTCTTGGTTACAAATCAAAGACCCCTTCTTGGCTAACTTATGCAAAAAGCAATTCACTGTCAACATGTTGGGCAGGTTGCAGAGCTAACAGGAAGTGTGGAAATGGGCAACCAAGAAAGGCCGGGCTGGGAAGCCAGTGAGAAGACCATGGCTCAGGTGCTCCAGGTGAGCACACTGCTATTCTGCAGGGCCTGCTCTGAACAATAGCATCATCCTCCTCACTGTCACACCAGTGCCATGCCTCTGTCACCCTCATTTTGCTAGCCTGGGCTGTGTATCTACATTGCATATTCCAGAAGGTGGGTCCAAGTGTGTGTGTGTTTTGTGACTCTTCTTGGGGAGATGTGGACAAATGTCTATTTGCCTCAGATAAGGCACCAACAACAGACCAAAGGAAATGATTCCACCTCTGTGGAGTTGGGTGAGCCAATGAGTTCTAGGAAAGTAGAGGACCCCAAACATTTGCATCAGTGGAAAGTCCTAGCCCAGGATTCCCAAATGGAAAACTGCACAGGTAAAGTCTTGTCTTCAGTCAGTCTTCTACCCTCTCATGTTCTAGAACCTCCCAAGATCGCATGCAGCTGCAGCATTATTTGCATGCAACTTGGATGTGGAGGATTCGGGAAGGACTGAATGTCTAGAATCTCAGGTGAGGTCTAATGACCCTCCCCCGACATTCTCGGAGAGAACTTGATAATCCTCATCCTGTGAGTGTCATGTGTGGTAAGCAAAGCTGCTCTCATTTGAAGACGTCAATGGACATGCCATGCATGAACGATATGGACATGCCATATATGAAAGACAGCATCTACAGCAACAGTCTGGCATGTTCCACTCCAAGAGTAAGAAGTCTCCTCCCATGGCGCATATTATAAGAGGTTAGTTACTACATAAGAATAGAGTGGGGGAGGGCAGGCCAGACATGACATGTATTATCAGGAACTATGGGGGTCCAGCCCCTCGATAGTCCCCTCCCAGGGTCTGGGAAGAATCTACAATCAGCTGATAATTAATCTTTGTTGAGAAGAAATGAATCTATGTACACGAAACTCCTTAGTCCATATACTTTATTATTCTGTGTCAGTTACAAGCTTATATTCTGCTCTCATATTTAGCTCATTTCTAGCCTGATTTCTCTCTATACTTTTCTGTGATCCCCTCTAGGTTCTATCTTAATTCCTTCATCTAGTTCTGCCCCTTCTAGGTTCTCATCTATCTTGTTCCTTCCCATATCATCTCCTCTCCCATCTCCTTCTCTCTCCTCATCTCGTTCTTCCCCATTCTGGCTCTTCCTCATCTTCCATCTTGTTCCTCTTGTTCTCTCTTCTAGCCTTTCAATCTACTTCTTCCCCATCTCAGTTTGTTCCTCTCAAGTTCTTACCCATCTAGTTCTTCCATTCTCTTTTCTCTTCTCTCTCCTCCACGTGCCCTGGAAGTCCTGGTATATATACACTTACAGGCAGTATTCCCTTAGCAGTGCAAAACCAGGCTTCCAGGGTCAAATGGAGGGGTGATAAGAATCACACAGGAGGCAATAACCATTAATTATCATTTGCAACCCCAAAGGGAAGTGACCAATGGGGAAATGAGTTAACTAAAGGCTAAATTCAGGTAATACCTAAGAAGAGGGCTCTTATGTGCTCAACTATAATCTTAAACATGATTGGTAGAAAATGTTAAGAACCTATAAGTTGCTAGGTCAATGGGAGAAAATAAAACTGTCTTCTTTTTTCCTGTGACTCATATCTGTCCAAGCTATCTGCCATTTTTCTGCAGGGTGGGGGAAAGTGTGCTTTGTTGCTAGGCAACCTGTACAGCTGGATGCCTCTGGTGACAGTTGAAGGGAGATCTGGAACTAGAGGTAAAGTTTGGGAAAGAGGAAGTAAAGCTTAATTGGCACATCCGCCAGGCCTTCTCAAACAGGTAGCCTGGATGGTTAAGTCTGTTCTTAGAGAGTACAGAGGTATCTCTGATAAGGTACTTTCCTCCATTTGGGGATGGACCTGGCTGGATGCTGCCAACGATGATAAGGGAGGCTTGAACTGGGGTTCTGGCTGAGCATAGCTGTCAGCGCAGAAGGTTATCTAAATATTCCTAGAAGTGGTTAGGTAAGGAGTTAGCGGTCTATAAAGTTGGTAAGGCTGTAAGAAAGGAGGGTCCGAGCTGAATTGTGCAAAGCTATTACTTAATGTCCACCTGACCTAGGCGGTGTCTCCTTGTGGAATTTATCTTAAATCAGGAGACTTGCATGTGGACTGTTATTACTGCTAGTCCTTGAAAGTGGCCAAGGGAGATATCTGATTCCAGAGAAAGCCTTTCCTGAGGCTGTTCTCCAAATACCTGGAATGTGTGTATCCAGAGAGTGATCAGTCCACACTGTTAGCCCTTCTTAGGGAAAAGTCAATTGGGAAAACTATGAAGGCACCCATGATTTTCATAACAGAATACAGCTGTTATATAACAAGCCAAGTAACACCAAAAACTCCTTGGGATTTGGCATCCTCTGGAGGAATTCCCTGATTCCTCCAGGTAGTGACTTTGCCATAACCAGCTGAGTTCTTATGATATATTCCTGCGGCCTGCAGCAATGTATCCATCAAAGGTGGTCCCCTTTTTATTTCTGCAATCACTACAATAAAGTGATTGAATACTTTTCAATAAAGATGGTTCCTTTAAGACTGAGTTCACCCATTCTTTTCTCTTCTGTGCCCCTCGCCTGTGCTAAGAGTCTGTGGAGATTTGGTGTTGTGATGGTTTAATTGTCAACTTGACACAATCTAGAATCACCCGGGAAGAGAATCTCAGTGACAAATTGTTTAGATTAGATTGACCTGCCTGTGAGGGACTTTCTTTTTTCATTCAAGACAGGGTTTCTCTGGGTAGCCCTGACTGTCCTGAAACTCGATTTAGACCAGGCTGGCTTCAAACTCCAAGATCCACCTGCCTCTGCCTCCTGAGTGCTGGGATTAAAGGCTTGTGCCACCCCTTCTTCGTAGGGATCTTCTGGAAGACCCACCATGAGTGTTGGTGGCACTGTTTCATGGACTGGGCCCAGACTGGATGAGAAGGGAGAGGTGTGCCACACTGGCGGACATGAACTAACGTACTGCCTCTGCTCTCGACCTGGATATAATGTGGGTGGCTGGTTCAGGTTCCTGCTGCCCTGACTACCCTTCAGTGATGGACTGGAACTGGGAACTGGGAGCCAAATAAACCTTTTCTCCCTTTAGTTACCTTTGTCCTGGTGTCACAGCAACAGGAAACAGAACTGAGAGAGGTCCTTGCAGTTCGCCTGTGCGGGGAAGAAGACAGGAAGGATTTCCAGACGGGGAAGCACCACCATGGCAGATCCAGAAGCCCCATCTGAATCAGCTTAAGCAAAACTGACAATTTATTGTCAGTGTATGGGGATTTGTAAGTCACAGTTTAATAAAATATAGAAAAAGGATGAGAGAAGTGTGCTTCTTATGGAACCCTAGTGGGATAGGATGACGCAAATCCAGAAATCGCAATGCTATCAGGCTCTGCCTTTAATATTGTTATAGAACTAATATAGTATTTGAAGAGTAGTTTTTATATCCTAGGAATTATGGGTATTGCTTGGGCCCATTGCATTTTTTCCTTATAACTTTATGAAACCAGAACTAAAATTATGCCATTTTTACAGAGCAGGAAGCCTCGAGTAATAGAGGTGTACGGCCAAGTGCTGCCTAGCCTGTGTGCTGTGACCCAGAGCCTGTCCCTCAGACCGTCACCATGTCCCATTGTCCTGCCTTAGCGCACTGTTCTTAGCCCTTGGTCCCACAGATTCCAAGAGTTACGCATGCCACCATCAGTCCAGAGAGAGGCCACGTTTCTGTGTCTGAAGTTCAGTCCCTCAGAGGGAGGCCTGTGACTAGAGAGCTTGTGTTTGGTGTTGGGGCCGGCAGGTAGGATGTAAGCTCCGAGCGCCATGCCTGCCTGAGACCCTGCTTCCCAACAGCTGTGATCACGGACTAACTCTCCGGAACGGTAAGCCAGCCCCCAATTAAATGCTTTCTCTCGTCCGTTGCCTTGGTGGTGATGTCTTTTTCACAGCAGTAGAGCAGTAACTTAGACAAGATGTTAATGGACATGCCCTTCTAACTGGGGGGATGGCTGAGTGGGGGGCTCTGGATGCAGGACAACTGTTTCAGGGACAGACAGAGGCTGTGGGGCAGCCAAACAGTTGTTAACGGCACGTTTCAACTTTGCCTTCAGGGCAGCTCCTTTGTTTTCCTTACTTTGCGGAAGTGTAGAGGTGCATTTAACTTTCCAAGGCCTTGACTTACCCGTTCTGTGTTGTGAGCAGCTGATTCTGGCCTCTATTCACATATTTCCTACCACAATCTTGTCATTAATAATAGTAATAAAAAAATCAGTTCTCTTCTTTTGTGCTGTGCTTGGTTACTTTTTTTTTTTTTTTAAAGGCAGACTATCTTAGAATAATCATGGAAATAAGGGTGAGGTAGAAATCATTGGTCAAAAAGAAAGACTACTGTTATGTTGTCCGTCACAGTAGCCTCTAGCTACATACGGCTACTTAAATTTAATTAATTGAATTAAATACAATTAAAGTGTCATTTCTTCATCCACAACAGTTACTCAGTTCAGCACTTAAGGGCACACCAGCATTCTGTGTTATAGAATATTCCAGTCACTGTGGTGACATTTTAAGATATGTCATTCCAGATAGTCTGGAGAGATGGGCACACAATCAGCAGGGTCTTCGGGTCTGAAGGGAACCATGGGGGGAGGGCAAAGTGACCTGCGGGCTGCAGAGCCTGGAATCCCAACCCAGAACAGGACTGGAGGAGCCTGGTAATGATGGCAGAAGGGGAACCTGGGGTGGCTTAATTTAAAGGATTCTAAATAGATCCAACATTTCTTGAATACTTGAGCTGGAGAATGAAAATTCTTGGTTGCCTCAATTGTGTGTACTAAGGTTGGATACACAGCCTTGAGAATCCCTGCAATGGGCCCAGCACCCAAACGGCATTTTAGTGGCAGCATCCAGGACTGACTGCAGCGTTGATGTCCACATTGAACTCTTGACATGGGCTTATTTGGGGAATCTTTTGTGGGCGGCTCTGACAACTGGCAGTCCAATAGGTCAGTTGTATAGGAATGAACTCAGTCAGGATCCTCTTCAAAGCAAAGGAAGACGTATTTCCAGTGGAAGTCTGTGTAATGCTTTGGAAGACTCAGGAAGGGAAGTCACAGGAAGACAGCGAGTTCTGTTCCATGGCTGTAAGTGCAGAAGCTCTAGGATTTGTTGAGTTGCTCAGCACGGCATTTAAACGCTTATTTTGTTTAGGGGAAAAAAAAAATCCAGACGAGACAACCAACATAAAGATGCCTCCTATGTCTGATTTGCAAAGAAAGGGAACAATACAGCATTCTAATCTGCAAATCCACGGCCAAAGAAAACACGGACCAAATAAAGGGAATGCTGCGTTAACACTTTCCCCTCTACACTGCAGCGGTGAGCGTTTGTATTGTCTGAGAGTCCCCTTTGAGCCATCGCCCTCTGCTGGTCAGAAGCCGAGGTGCCACCGCGGGGATCACGTGGCGGCCCCACCCACGCTTGAATGTCAGAGCTTTTTTGTGGGTCCAATTGTGCCAATTTCCGGTGACAATGACTGGTGAGCACATGGCTGTGGTGGAACCGGCACAACGAGACCATTTGATGAGACGAGTACCGTCTTCTGTCTGTATAAGTGTGTTTCGTGATTGGAAAAGCAAACGGAGCGATGGACACCCCGCCCCCGCCCCAGTATTTCATTGTCTTTTTCTTGCTGGTGTGTTGTGCATCACTACTCGGTAGCGTGTTAAAAACAGACGCGGATTTCAAGGCGTTCGAAAGCCACAGCTGCCGTTCAGAGTGCAGTGTGAAATAAAAAATGATTCTCGCTACAGAAAGGTCTGGTCTTGCTGTGCAATGAAAAAGCCGAAGGCTAGCGACAGAGAAAGCCTTCTTCCTGCCCAACCGGGGACTTATTACAGGGATGGCAAAGCCTCCTGCAGCAAACATCCCAGCGCTACTGCAGGAGACTCGGCGAGATGGCGGCGGGCTCCTCCCACCTCTGCGGCAGCCGAGATCAGTAACGCAAGGCTCTGCGGCAAACACGCGCCTCCTTTCTTCCCATCCAGAGCCTGCGGCTGGAACATTGATCCGTGGCGCCATCTAGTGTCCTCCAGGATCCGGTGCAGCTTTGAGCCGGAAAGTCTGGAAACAGCTTGAAAGCCGCTTGGGGTGATGAGTTCTCAGCAGCCGACCTCATTTAAAAGGACAAAGGAAAAAAAAAAAAGTAGTGTGTCTATTTGCCTGTGAAGCTCAGCGTGAAGGCGAGAACTCCTAATGCCAATCATCACACGACTTGCTACGTTTTATTCCCCACGCCTTCGTCAGGGTTACTATTGCTGGGATGAAACACCCTGACCAAAGCAACTTGGGGAGGAAAGGGTTGATTTGGGTTACACTTCCATATCACTCACTGTTCATCATCGAAGGAAATCAGGACAAAAATTAAAGCAGGGCAGAAATCTGGAGGCAGAAGCTGATGCAAAGGCCACGGAGGAGGGGTGCTGCTCACTGGCTTGTCCGTTATGACTTGCTCAGACTGCTTCCTTACAGAACTCAGAACCACCAGCCCAGAGATGGCACCATCCACATGGGGCTGGGCCCTCAACCCACCAGTCACTAATTAAGAAAATGCCCTACAGGCTTGTCTACAACCTGGTCTTATGTTTTTCAATTGGAGTTGCATTTAAATGATTGTGTCTTAATGACTCTAGCTTGTTTCAAGCTGACATAAAACTCGCTAGTACACCCATTATTTTTTTGAATTAGTCTGTTTCCTACATGATCCAGGATAATAGGAAAACCCTATGCAAGCATATCGAGCTAACTTTGAATTTCAGGTTAAAACCCAATAATTATTTAGCATAAGCATGTTATGTATACGTTAAAGCATCTCACCAGGCATCCTGTCCTGATCGTTATCTTTGGTTTTATTAGCCAAGGTTGTCAGCCCTCCTACAAATAGACTGCAGTGGTACAGGTTTTACAAGGGCTGGTAGCCAGGCTTGGACTGCTTAAGGCGGTTTGCTGTGGGCGCCCTCTTCTGGATTCCAAGGGCACTGCACCCACCTACTCCCTCCCATACACACCTCAATAGATCCATTTAAAAAGAAAACCTAAAAGTTAAAAAAGAAAACTAGGAGCCAGGCGGTGGTGGCGCACGCCTTTAATCCCAGCACTCGGGAGGCGGAGGTAGGTGGATCTCTGTGGGTTCAAGGCAAGACTGGTCTACAGAATGAGTTCCAGGACAACCAGAGTTGTTACACAGAGAAACCCTGTCTTGGGAAAAACAAACAAACAAACAAACAAACAAACAAACCAAAAAACAAACAAAAAACAAAGCAACAAAAACAAAAAGAAAGAAAGCAAGAAAGCCAGCAACAGCACACTGTATTTTGCATGCTTTTCTTTTCCAGGGACATTAGCTCCACCCACACTCGGGAGCATAGACAATACTCGGTCCTCTTTTCTCCCTACGTTTCCTGTGGCAGTTTCCCGTGTCTGTGTCTAATTAACCCAGCTCTCTCTTCCACTCAGAGCTCCCTCTGCAAACCAGACTAACAAGGCAAGGTACTGCACTTACATTTGGCCTTGTGTTTCTCACGCCCTTGGACTGAGGACATCGCTTCTTTTCCAAAGGCTCTGACCCAGGGCCCACACAAGTGCCAGGGCAGGGCATTTTGTGGTTTGAGTCCTGTTAGGGAGCTGGTTCACTAAAAGCCAAGCAGAGTGTGGTCGCCCCTCCACATCCCATGCATGGTGAGAGACACTGCAAACCCTGGGCCCTCTCCTCACGCTGCCTCTGAGAACGCCCAAGCGTTGGTTCACGGGGCTGGGCACAGGCTTGTGAAGGAAGAGAGAGCATGCATGTCTTCCCTCATGCCTGTGTCGCTGCAGGCATGTTGGAATCTTGAAGCTGGAGCTTAGTAGATTTGGGGACACATTTAACAGAAGGGCTCGATAATTAGTATCGAATTAGTAACAGAAGGGCACGGAAGTAAACAAACAGTCAGGAGAATGTACTCAAAATGATACACATGCTTGACTTTTGTGGTTAGAATGTTATTTCAAAAAGAATTGTTTCCAACTCCCAGCAAGTTTCTATTCTGTCCCTACTGTGTGGAAACCCCTCAACACCGTTGAGCCTGTGGGACTAGCCTGGCTGGCAGACTGGCCAGGTTATGTATGTTGCTGGCTGTGTGAGTTAGTTTCCCTATTGCTGTGATAAAGTGCACCGGCAGAGAAAGCACTTCCCTGGCTCACAGTCTGAGGGTACACAGGCCAGGAGCTGGGGTTCCCGCTACAGCCGGGGAGCAAAGGGCAAAGGATGCTAGCTAGTGCTCACCTCACTCTCTCCTTTTCATCTGGTCTAAGTCAGGTGCTCCAGTACTGGTTTGCTCCCAAGGCTTGAAGATTTTCACATTATGGTACGCGCAATCATATGTGTTCCTGGGATTTATAGCAAATATGAATAATGACTCCACAAACTCACTTTCTCTGGCTCTAACCCTCCTCCTCACCCCTACCTGAGGATGGGCTTCTTTTCTACTGAATCAGTAGCGTACCCTTCCTCCTCACCTTCAGTACTACCACCACACGGACCACTTCTGCCACTAGTGGAGACTGAACAGTGGCAGTGCAGGAGGCCCACATGGCACCTTGACAAGAGGTCTGGCCTCTGAGCTTCTGTCCCCAAGTTTTCTGACTGCTCCTGGATTTTCCTTCTCTGCAGACACATGCTTGAGGCTGTGAATCCACGGAGAATGCTCCAGATCCATGGAGAGTGCTCCAGATCCGTGGAGAGTGCTCCGGATCCATGGAGAGTGCTCCAGATCCGTGGAGAGTGCTCTGGATCCGTGGAGAGTGCTCCGGATCCATGGAGAGTGCTCCAGATCCATGGAGAGTGCTCCGGATCCATGGAGAGTGCTCCAGATCCACGGAGAGTGCTCTGGATCCATAGAGAGTGCTCCGGATCCATGGAGAGTGCTCCGGATCCACGGAGAGTGCTCCGGATCCATGGAGAGTGCTCCCAGGAAGTTTGCTGACGCTGGAGCCTCTGCGATCAAGTGAGTTTCCTGGGTGCATCACACTGAGCCAAGTCCCACCAGGGTCTTGCTCCTTCCCTGGGGTCACTCCCTGGTGGGGGCCGGAGTACCCTGTCCTCACCCAGGCCTCCAACAGCGTTCCTCCCCCTGCACCATCTTCAAGTGACAGGGTGAGCCATTTCGGTGGCTTCCACTTTCTGTGTGGGGCACAGATTGGTGGGAAATAGAGCCTCCCTCACTTTCGTGAACTCTAGGAGGAGACCAAGAGAAAGAAAAGCACTGAAAACGCCGGGCAAGTGAGCGTGCTACCGGTTACTAGGCAGTTACTATGCAGTGTCTAGGCTCTGTGGCGAGGCTGTGGAAACGAACGTGACAGACAGCTTGGGGCCCTGGCCCCACCTTACTCTCCAGGCAACCCTGACTAGCTTCCTAGTCAGTGAACCAAAGGAGGTGGCAGTTCTACCCACCTCACACCGGGGCTGAGAGAATCTCGTGATCCACATCCCACAGTGAGTGCCCTGTGGAGACCCAGGCGGCCTCATCAGATGGTAGCTGTGACTATTATTCAGCCTGCTTTCCCTGAAGGGAACACAGATCCTCCCTCACAGTGTGCCTCCTTTCCAGTAGGTTACTAGACAATAATGGCTGTCTCTCTTTCGGATCTATTGATCCGTGACCCTCTCTATCACCAAAGAGACAGGAAAAGAAGGGATGAGGAAAGGAACTCATGCTGTGTGAAGCTTGCTCACTAAGAACGTGGGTTCTGACTTTTGCCTGCCACAGAAGGCTGATGGTCCTGGAGAAGGGATTAGACTCCCCGTGATGATAGCTTAATGGAAGGACCAGCGGTGGGATGTGTCCTTGCCTGATGGGAGCCTCTCATCATTAGAGGCATGCAGCCTGCCTGAGCACCAGGGCAGAAATCCTCTCTTCACCTGGTGTCATGGCTGAACGTTTGAAGGCACCTGCAATGTAAATTAGCTCTTATCTGTCATTCTGTCTGAGTTTCCCTTCTGTTCTTAGCCTTTATGCAGTTTTTAATGATGGATATTTTGTGTGTTTATGCATTCAAGGTCTGCTCGGCCGGTAGATTGCATAGCTCTTGAGGGCAAGGATTAAGAGTGTTTTATTGACCAAGTACAATGACTTAGCTTTAACTTTTTAATCTGTTAAATGAGGACAGTAGTAATACTGCTTTCATCCACCTCACTGAGCTGTGAAATTAAAAGAGATAATACATGGGAGATGTCCTTGTAAGTCATGAAGTGTGCTTCACATATTAGTTAGGCTGAGGGCTGTGTCTGTTTGAGGGGGCATCACAGGCTGAGGACTTGGTGAATGAGATAATAGGGAGAGAGATGAGATAATAGGAGAAAGTCCTTGGAAGAGGATACACTGGGATGGCTTTTACTGCGGAAAGCTGAACACAGCAGTTCCCACCTCTAAAAATACCCAGGTCACTCAGTTCACTCAGTCGGGATTGAAATAGTTAAATAGCAGCGAAGGCTGGTGAGTCTAAGGGTGGGTGGCAGGGAGTAACCCAGAGCTGATGGAGTCTCTTAAGTGGGTGGCAGGGAGTAACCCAGAGCTGATGGAGTCTCTTAAGTGGGTGTCAGGGAGTAACCCAGAGCTGAGGAGTCTCTTAAGTGGGTGGCAGGGAGTCACCCAGAGCTGATGGAGTCTCTTAAGTGGGTGCCAGGGAGTCACCCAGAGCTGATGGAGTCTCTTAAGTGGGTGCCAGGGAGTAACCCAGAGCTGATGGAGTCTCTTAAGTGGGTGCCAGGGAGTAACCCAGAGCTGATGGAGTCTCTTAAGTGGGTGGCAGGTTGTAACCCAGAGCTGATGGAGTCTCTTAAGTGGGTGGCAGGGAGTAACCCAGAGCTGATGGAGTCTCTTAGGTGGGTGGCAGGGAGTCACCCAGAGCTGATGGAGTCTCTTAAGCGGGTGGCAGGGAGTCACCCAGAGCTGATGGAGTCTTAAGTGGGTGGCAGGGAGTCACCCAGAGCTGATGGAGTCTCTTAAGTGGGTGGCAGGGAGTAACCCAGAGCTGATGGAGTCTCTTAAGTGGGTGGCAGGGAGTAACCCAGAGCTGATGGAGTCTCTTAAGTGGGTGGCAGGGAGTAACCCAGAGCTGATGGAGTCTCTTAAGTGGGTGGCAGGGAGTAACCCAGAGCTGATGGAGTCTCTTAAGTGGGTGGCAGGGAGTAACCCAGAGCTGAGGAGTCTCTTACTTGGGTGAGGTTTTGCTAGCTAGTTCTTCCTTTCCTACTGAGAGCAAGGATGGACAGACAATACGACATCCTCCCTGTTTCACGAATGTAAGAATGTAGAGTGAAGGAAGAAATTTCCAGAAAAATGGCTGCTGCTGCAAGCTTTTCACAGAGAGCAAATGGGAGGAGCAGGAATCTCTGCAAGTCCGAGTGCTGCAGATACTTGGAACTTCCCATCTGAAACAGAGAGAGTTGGAGGCAGAGAGATAGAGTTGATGAGCCAGGGACAAAGAACTTATCAAATCTGATGGCCAGTGAGGGGCAAGAATCACTGTGCCTGGGGATCTAAATACCAAGTGATTACCAAACCAGGAAAATAAAAATGAGGAAGAGCAGACTGGACCAAAAGCAGACACAGTTTTCTTCACTGAATCACTCCAGGAGCAGGATACCCCCCCCCCCCATGCTGTGGATATTGCTCTGTATGCTGTGAATATGTTGCTCTGACTGGTTAATAAATAAAGTGCTGATTGGCCAGTAGCCAGGCAGGAAGTATAGGCAGGACAAAGAGAGAGGAGAATTCTGGGAACAGGAAGGCTGAGTCAGGAGTTGCCAGCCAGACACAGAGGAAGCAAGACGTAAAAGTACTGGTAAGTCACAAGCCACTTGGCAACTTATAGATGAATAGAAATGGGTTCATTTAAGATATAAGAACTAGATAGCAAGAAGCCTGCCACTGTCATACAGTTTATAAGTAATATAAGTCTCTGTGTGTTTACTTGGGTCTGAATGGCTGTGGGCCAGGGCGGGACTGGAGAAAACCCCAGCTACACCCCAGTGATGCTCAGTCTTGACCATCAACTTGACAGGCTCTGGGAATCAGTTAAGAACTATGTCCTTCCTTGGATCCATAGGGGTGTTTTTTAGAAAGGACTAGCTGAGGTGGGAAGACCCATCCTGAACACAGGTATGGACTGGCGACCTGGGCTGGATAAAAGGGAGGAAGCAAAATGAGCTCTGCCTTTCGTCTCTACTTCCTGATTGTGACTGAAATGTGAACTGCAGCCCCACGCTCCTGCCTGACTTCTGTGCCTTGATGGACTGTGCATGGAAGCTCTTCTTCCTTAAGTCGTTTTTCTCAGGCCTTTTATCAAAGTGAAGAGAAAAGTAACTGATCGGAGGCCTCAGAGCTGCCGCAGCATGGGGTGTCATCTGGGTGGTCCGGTCTGCATAGATAGATAGATAGATAGATAGATAGATAGATAGATGACAGACAGATAGATAGCTGTGGGCTGTTTGTGTTTGTGTACACGCTGATAGCACTCCCGGCTCCGTGGGAACATCAGACTTCCAGCACTCACCATGGGAGGCCTTACTTATGTGCTACTTTCATGCTCCAAGAGGTGAGCCATGAGCTCAGGATAAGAGGTGAGCCATGAGCTCAGGATAAGAGGTGAGCCATGAGCTCAGGATATGAGGGACACCAGGAGTAGGCTAGGGGACAGGCCGGGATGAACAGGCATGGGAAGGTGTTTTGACTGCTGGGTCCTCAAGAAAGCAAGGCTCTGGTAGAGAAAGAAGGAAGGGCAAGAAGGGTACACAGAGGTCCTAGGGACAAGAGGGGACAGGCTGGTGACCACATGTGGGGAAGGATAGGTGGAGAGAAAGAGTACAAATTCATAAAAACTTAACTTTTTAGATTTTTTTAAAGGTTGTTTTAACTGATACATACAAACATAAAGTTGTACATATTAATGTGTATCTTGTAGAGCTTGGTAAGTTTTAAAAATCCTACTATTTTCTATGAATGTGAATGTTTGGCCCTAGCCTGGGAAAAATCTGGGGCTGACTTCTCTTTCGTCTCCCACGGAACTGTGACCCCAGAAAGGGGCCTAGCTTAGGCAATGCATTATGGGGGTCCACCCACACCCATTTAGGTGTACTGGTTACCGGTTCCCAGGGGTGAGGTATGTGTTGGAGTAGAGGACAGGGGTGGGGTGAGCTCAGAGACGGTGAGGTGAGGGCTCCCCGCTCAGGAAAGGCTTTCTAGAACATGAAACTCAGGTGGTACCTAAAGGGGAGGGACCATACCAGCACCCAGCAGAGGAATCACAGACAGAGACCGAGGACAGGGAGGGAAGATGTCTAAGGCCACCCACCTCCTGGAAGACAGGCTCAGACCTCGAGAACAGAGCGCCAGCCCTCCCTCAGAGAGAAGCCTCCGCTGGATTTTACAGAGTTTATCTGCAGGAAGGTGCTGGGCTCTCGTGACGAACTGTGCACACTGAAGTACTGCTAGAAGTCACATGGAGTAAGCAGGGCACTGGAATGGATCCTCAGAGGGAAAGTGCAGCCTGGGAGTCGGAAGCCCGGGAGGTGGAGACTTGGTTCCCTGACACAGGGGAGCTTTGTGCCCTAAGCAAGGACTCGCCAGTGCTCCTCCATCTCTCCATCCTCCCACGTTCCGGGATCATGCGCGGGCTCCTCTTTTGCACTCTGCTCATTACTGGACTAGCACAGGTAAGTCTTTGTTTTACGCCCAGGCTTCGGCTGCACTTCTTCAGACCCAAAGTAAAACGGCAAGATGGGAATGGGGAAAGATGCGGGTAATTATTTCGTGAGAAATGGGGAGCCATTTTCCTTTCCAGAAAGTTCTGTTTAATTTAGCTTAAGAGCTTTGTGAACGATGCTTGACATTTCCCCCTTTGAGGTGTACCCTCCGAAGTTTGCTAGCGATGTGTGAACAGTCCACAAACGTTACCTTGTATCTACTTACAGACCTTACCTTGTATCTATTTACAGTGTCCAGCCGCAGCTCTCGGATGGGTAATGCTGGCGGCCACAGCCCTAAACACTGTCCCTTAATGCAGGGTAGAGGCACAGGATCATCTTTCCACAGATTGCAGTGTGCAAAGAGCCCCTGGAAAAACAGTTTTGTGCAATGATTTTTTTTTTCCAGCTAAGCCTGTCCTTGTTTGAAAGGGGCACTTAGCAAGGAACATTTAGTTTTTAAAAATGTACTATTACTTTGTCTTTTCTCAAGCCTTGGGGCTCTCATTTTTTGTGAGTGACTGTCCATGGAAACTCCAGCTATTTCAGAGGGCAGATCAAAGGAAGTTTAATTTAATATGAGCAATTCAGTGTTTTAGTGTTTTTAATTGAGACAATTAAAGCAGGGCGACTTATTTATTGATTTATTTACATGGTGAAGGTCACTGCTGGCACGGAGGACTGAGCTCTGACCTCTTCTGGTCACTTAGAAAACATGCACGGATGAAGAGTTAAGAGCAGATTCTGGCCTGGGCAGCAGAGGTAGTTCAGCTTACAGGGGAAGCTGTTACTATGTTGAAGGATGTTAAGGTTTCAAAGGGATGCCTAGGAGGATGTCGGGTAGGGTTCTTCCTGTTCTCACAGTGGGAACACATTTCTTCAGCCGCTGTGGAACCAGCTCTCCTGTTCTAGATTCTGAGAGGAGGCAGGTGGTTATTGTCCACTGAGGGCTAGGACGCATTCTTAAACAGTAAATATTCCAGCACAGAGAGCTGTGAGCAGAATAGAAAATAAGTGCAGACACAAAAAGATATTGGGCTTAGACCAGAAAATATCACTTTGTGCTCATTTTCGTTACTAATTTTTTTCCTCCTCTTGGTCACTGGCATAAAAAAAACCTAAGAAAAACAACCAAGGGAAGGGAAGGTTGACTTTGGCTCGCAGGGTCAGAGGTTTTAGTCCATGGTTGTTGGCTGGCTCATTTCAGCCTCTGAGGAGACACAACATGGTAGCAGATTTATGTGACAGAGGACAACTTCTGTCAGAAGCAGAGGGAGAAGTCAGAGGAAGAGGCAGGGAAAAGCTGTAATGACACACCCCCAATGATGTACTTCAATAAGGTACCACCTGAAAATCCACGAATGTGTGGATCCATGGACCAGGTCAGCATACTCGTGATACATTCTGAACAATGGCAACCAGGCTTGTTGTGTGTGTACCTGTGGCAAACATGTGTGCCCATGTGTATAAGTGCTCATGTCTGTGTGTCTGTATGGTGGTCAGAGTTCAGCATTGAGTGCCTGTCTCTGTCACCTTATTTTTTTATTATTATTTTAATTTTTTTTTTTCGAGACAGGGTTTCTCTGTGTAGTTTTGGAGTCTGTCCTGGATCTCCCTCTGTATCCCAGGCTGGCCTCGAACTCACAGAGATCTGCATGCTTCTGCCTCTTAAGTGGTAGGATTAAAGGCATGTGCCACCACCACCCAGCCACCTTATTTATTTATTTATTTTTGAGGCAGGATTTCTCACTGAAACTGGCACTTTTATAGTTTCTACACTGGCTGTCAGCAAGCCTGGGGACTGATTCTCCCAGGTCTACCCCTAGACTGAGCTTTTCTAAGGCACACTTCCAAACATAACCAAGGGTTTGATGCCAGGCACTTTGCTAGTCAATATCTTAATCACCTTGACTCAGAACAACTGAACCAAGTGTGTATTAATCCCATTTCACAGAGGCTTGATACTAATAATAGGAAATTATTTAAGATCACAGATCTATCCCAAAGCTCAGATCTGTTTGTAGAACATTCTCTTGCATCATTCTTGTGGTTTTAAGACTTTGTTTTTGAAACAAAATGTCTGAAAAGAAAAAAATATGTGAAATTCCTTACAGTCTCAACATATTTTCTTTTCATGTGAGTCCTACTTTTTGTACTTTTGTATTACCATCTAATATAATTTCCTTGGTTTTTTTTTGTGAGGTGAGTCTGCTAAGAAAAACAAAAAACAAAAACAAATTCCCCCCACCCCCCCAAAAAAACCTAAGCCAGAAACACAACAAACCAACAAAACAGTTTTTGTTTATCTGGAAATTTTTATTCCACATTCACTAAAAAATATCTTTGCACATGTTTGTGTGTATGTCACTTTGGGTATCTATCCTCACCCTCCACCTTGGTTGAGATAGTTTTCCTGTTTACTGATGCTTCAGACAGGTCAGGCGGCCCATCGCTTCTGGGGCTGTCCTGTTAGCTCCCCCATCTGGCATGCTGGGAGTCCAGATGCACACTTGCATCACATCTGGTTTATACGGGTTCTGAATTCCTGTCCTCATGTTTGCAGTAAAAACTGCCCATTGAACCATCTCCTCAGGTCCTTTTGCTTTCATTTATGCTGGTTTCACTAGACACAGAATTCTAGGTTGACTGTTTGTTTGTTTGTTGTTTTTTTTTTTCTAGCATCTTCTCTGGGCACCTTTACCCCTCCCTCTTACCTCTTCCGCTGAGTCAGCTCTGTTCTCCTGTATGTAGCATTTCCCTCTTCTCGGGCTACTAGCGTGAATTTCTCTTTTATTCATGGATTTCCCCTGTGTTACTCTTTAATTTCTGGGATGGTCTAAAAATATTTCAAGACTGGGAAAATAAACATTTCCAGGTGGACAGTTTGGAGAGTGGACATTACAGGAGGGAATATATTAGTCACCTTTGCTCTGCTGTGGCCAAAACGCCTGACGGAAACAATTTGGCTCATGGTTTCAGGAGGCTCTGCCCTTCATGGTGGTAAAGCAGTTCATAGCATGTGGAAGAGGCTGCTCACGTTACAGCGGACCAAGAAGCAGGAAGCCAGATGGGAAGCAGGCAGGGGTAAAGGGATAAATATGGCCATACTCCCCAGCGCCATATTTTCTCCAGCTAGACCTTCCCACCTCCCAAATATTTCAGAACCTCCAAAAACAGCATCACAAGCTGAGGGCCAAGTTTTCAAAACAGTCTGTGGTTGGCATTTCCAAGTTCAAAGCATAGCAGGGAGCAACAGGAGAAGCAGGGACGAGAATGTGGCATCTCATAAACAGCAGGGCATAGAAGGAGACCATTGAGATGGGCATGGCCGGGACAGACTTGAAGGTCCCATGCTCAGAAGTTTGCACTGTAAGCGGCAGACAGTGGGTGCCGCCGGGGGACTTTAAGGAGGAATACAATCATATAGTATGGCATTTAGTATCTGTGAAATAAGGAAGAACAGACCTTGGAGCATGAGGACAATGCAGCAAGCAGGATTAGCCATGGCATGGCTATGATGTGGGGGAGAGGAGCTTGGCCTGGATGACTCCAAGTATTGTCTGGGTGAAAGATGAGCTTTGAACCCGTTTTTCCTAGAGGACATTTGGGTGTCCGTGCTCATTGGGTAGTCAGCTGTGTGGGCCTCTCGGCCAGTGGGGAAGTCTCTGCCAGGAATTCGGTTTTGAAGGCGCATAACCTAGGGAGAAAACCGAAGATGGGGTGGGAATGAGACCGAGAGGTGGTAGTACTGAGAAGTGAGCAACGCGACAGCCAAGTGTCTAAGGTACAGTCCAGCACAGGCTAACAGGCCAGGAGATCGGGGATGGTCAGGTGTAATGAACCCAGGGGGAAGGGTTTCACCTGGAAGCACGAGGGACTCATGCCCTGTGAACACAGAGTGGCATGAACTGACTTATTAAAAAGTCACTGTGGCTGCTGAATAAAGGTGACTGTATAGGTGGCTTTTCTAATCATCCAAGTGAAAACTAATAGTGGATTGGATCACTGTAGTAGGAGTGAGGATTTGGAGGCCAGGGGGTAATGGTGGTGATTGTTGGAGGCCAGCTCCAACCTGTTGAAGGGTTCTTGGGGGAGGGGTGAGGAATTGAGAAGTATTAGATAGAAACAGAGACAGAGATGATGACGATGAGAAAGACAGAGACATAGGATAGCTTCGGGAGGGCCCTGGGTCAATACCCAGTCGCCTGACTTTATTCGTCATGGGCCTTTTATACATCAGCAAGGAGAAGGGCAAAAGACCTCCCCCTCCCAAGGTTAAGGCATAAAATACCAGCAAATGTAGACCCTTCAAAACTCCTGGTACCCATGCCTTTGGCCAAATCATCCTATTATGCAGCCCTGCTGGGCAAAGCAAGGTCAGACTTTCTGACCTTGAGTAAGGCCTTACTAGGGAGCCTCTGTGGGCCCCCAAAGGTGATATATTTTAAAGGCACGATCAACAAGATTTATCACTGAAATTGGATGCTAAAATGTGAGTTCAGCATGATCCAATACACAAGGTATTTTGGAAAAATGCAACGGACATTTGCTCAAATAGGGAATGGGTAGATGAAAAAAGGTGACTGGAGGAAAATGGGAAGTTCGCTCTGGCTATTTACCATCTAAGTGGGGCAGTTAAGCAGTGAGTTCAGAAGAGTGAGCTGGTTGGGAGATGAGATGAAGTGAGGGGAAAGGAGAGAGCTTACCAAGAGGCTTCAGTGCTGAGCTCAGGAGGATGAAAACGAAGCAGCTCGGAGACTGAAGAGTGGTGTAGAGGAGGAAGAGGAAAGAGAGATGTCTTAGAAACCCAGGGAGGAGTCAGGGAGAGGCCACATCAAATACTGATACTGTAACTCACCAGACTGTGAAATACTAATAATAGTGTAGCTCACCACCTGTTTGGCACACATCTCCTACAGACCTAAGGGTTGTCTCAGGAACCTTTTCTAACGTCACCTTTATCATCAAATGAAGCTCTGCTGCAGGACGCAGGACACCGTGTCACCAGACACGACCCCTGGAGGAGGGGCTGGAGATGCATCACAAGTGCATCACCGTAAACAAGTCTGTCGCTGGCCCTGCAAATGTCCTGCTCGGAAGCCCAGTTGTCCTCCTGGGGTGAGCTTGGTGAAGGATGGCTGTGGATGCTGCAAAATCTGCGCCAAGCAACGAGGAGACGTGTGTAACGAAGCGGACCTCTGTGACCCCCACAAAGGGTTGTACTGTGACTACTCAGCCGATGCGCCTAGGTACGAGACGGGAGTGTGTGCATGTAAGTGTCTTCTGGGCCCATTGGAAAAGGCTGAATTGAGACACATTGCCCTGCCCGACTGTTAATTCAGGGTGTGAATTTAGTTCAGATGGGTGCAGTTTTTGTGCACCGGTGGGCTGCCTCAGTTGTCCTGGATAACATGACATTCATAGGCGTGCCTGTCATGGTTATCTTGCAGTTCTCTGGTTGCTGTTTTGCTGTTCTGTTTTTGAGATGGGATCTTTCTACACAGCCCTGACTGTCCTGGAGCTCGATATAGATAGACCAAGCTGGCCTAGAACTCACAGAGGCCCACCTGCCTCTGCCTTGAGTGCTGGGATTAAAGGCACGTGCCACCAAGCCTGGCTCAGGTAGCAGCTTTTCATGACAGAATATAGGAAAAATCATGTAACTAGGGTCTGACTTTTAAAATGATAGCTTTTGTTAGTACTGTCTAAAATTAATCCGAATTCAGCCTTTCCTGAAAGGAGAAAATAATCCGCTTTAAAAATGCATGGATGTTTTTCTTCAGAAGGAGAAGGAGTGGATGGGAGCGGGGAGCACTGGGAGTAGAGGGAGGAAACTTTGGTCTGGATGTAAAAACAAACTTGTGGATGTAAAATGTGAGGAAGTAGACGCGGCATTCACTTTCTGCTGTACTCTGTCTAGCTGTGATGTATCTCCCCACAGGTGGTTTCACATAAAACATGAGATCTTTAACAGCAAACGGGGGAGGCGATCTAGAACTGAGACCTCAGCTACTGCCAGGGTTAGACCTAGACCACAGATTGGCCTGTAGCTGGTGCCTCATGGAAACACAGCTCAGCCGTTTACAGTCTATGCCTGCTCCACAGAGCAAACCAGTGTGGAGACCATGCAGCCTGGAATGACTAAGCCATTCAGTCTTTTATGGAACATGTGCTGACTTCTGAGGTAGAATACTCATTGTCAAACTTCTGTTTTAAAGTCCGGGCATTTCTTTATAGTCCTAGCAACCCCTGAGGATTAGAGCTTCTGCTAATGTGGGTTTTTGTCAATTGATATTTAATGGTTTTGTAATTTTAAAGTTTGTTTAAATGAAACACATCCAATATAAGCTAATAGTAATAATATATTTTTCTTAAAAAAGATTGACAGCAAAGAAAACTTTAGTGAGGAGAATGGGTAATTTGAATTGCTAAGCGGTCTTATAAATAAAAAACCCAGAGCCAGATATTGGGGTGAAAACTGAGAGACCAGAGGAATAGAACAAGCCACGGCCAACCTCACCTCGACAACTCCTCAGCCACTCCTGCTTCCATGAATCCTGAATGAAAGCCTCTGAGTCCTCACCCCTAAGGGTCTCAGTTGTCTGCTCTAAAAAGTCTCTAGTCCCTGGTCCTCACACCTTATATACCTTTCTGCTTCCTGGCATCACTTCCTGGGATTAAAGGCATGTGTCTTCCCAAGCAAAGACATGAGACATGTGCTGGGATTAAAGGTGTGTGCTACCCTGCCTGCCTCTGTTCCCAGTGTGGCCTTGAACTCACAGAGATCCAGATGGATCTCTGCCTCCTGAGTGATAAGATTAAAGGTGTGTGCCACCACTGCCTGGCCTCTATGTCTAATTTAGTGGCTTGCTTGGTTCTTTGATCCCCAGATAAGTTTTATTTGTTAGAACACAAATAAAATATCACAAGAATGCTGTTTTACATTTTTCTAAGGACAAGTACCCAAAAGGCTGAGCACAGCCACTTCCTGGACTGCCCAATCGGTTCCAGCGATTGCCGACTGTCCCACTGATGTCACACATCAGTGACACAGCCTGTTACGTCCCAGTGTCTTGAAGAGCCTTGACTTTTCAGATTCTTTGAAAATACACCAGCTATTCCTAAGGGGTTGGTGGAGCACATTTGGAAAGTTGCTCATCCTGAAGGGAAGAGTCCTGGGAGGAAGTCAAAGTCTCCTCCAATTCCCAGTTACCTTGCAGTACTCCAGTTAAACCATGGTTTCTCCAGACCGCCTATGGAGACATTCTGGGCTGTGTTTGTGCATCTGAGTAGATTTGTCTCCCCAGGCATCAACCCTTTATTTATAACCACCTCCCTGCCACGCTTAGGATTTTAATAGCTGCCTTCACTCCAAGCAGAGCTTCTGGGTTTTTTAGAAGTGACTACTTGGGGTTTATAGCCTATACAAAAATACAAACACCCCACTTTGACCTTTCTGTAGATGCTTTGTGAAGGAGAGCCCAAAGTGGCGTAAGGGATTAAGAACTGCATTAATAAGAGACAGCTATAGGGCTGGAGAGGTGGCTCAGCGGTTAAGAGCATCTGGCTGCTCTTCCAGAGGTCCTGGGTTCAATTCCCAGCAACCGCATGGTGGCTCACAACCATCTGTAATGAGATCTGGCGCCCTCTTCTGGTCGGCAGGCATACATGCAGGCAGAACATGTATACACAATAAATAAATTAAATCTTAAAAAAAAAAAGATTTGTTTAAAAAAAAGAGAGACAGCTATAATTGGACTAGGTCTATCTAGCCAAGCTATATAGTTTTATTATTATTATTTTTTGACAATCTGCTGCTTTTTTCTTTTCAGATCTTGTGGCTGTTGGATGTGAGTTCAACAGGGTCCATTATCAGAATGGTCAGGTATTTCAGCCGCATCCACTGTTCAGTTGCCTCTGTGTGGGTGGTGCGATTGGATGCACACCCCTCTTCATACCCAGGCTGGCTGGCAGCAACTGTTCTGCAGCTGAAGATGTAAGGAGATCTGGTACAACCAACTGTAGCCTGGGACCACTGCAACAGGGGCGCTCGGCAGGCTACAGAGCAGTGCCAGGTGATCCTCAAAACTGTAGCCCAGGAATACAGTACCAGGGACACTCGGCAGGCTACAGGGCAGTGCCAGGTGATCCTCAAAACTGTAGCCCAGGAGCACAGTACCAGGGGCGCTCAGCAGGCTACAGGGAAGTGCCAGGTGATCCTCAGCAGGCATGCTTTCATGGATTTCTTCCCGTGGTTCTTCCATGATTCCTTTTATGCACCTCAGGCAGTAAGAACTCCGTGGTGTTTGCCTCAGCCAGGTATATTCCAAGTGTCTGAAAAGGAAATTTTATATTTTGGTTTTGAGGATAAAATATTCTGGTTTTTAAAACCTACTAGATCAGGAAACTTCTAAAATCTTATACATATTTTTATCCCCAACCCTTTCTCATGAAAACTTGAACAAATACTGTTCACATGTACTCTAAAAACCTCTCATTTGTAATCTGTTGTGGGCAAGAAGTTTGACCATCCAGTTTCTGCATTTTCAAAGTTTTTTATATGGTACCAGCAGGAATGGAAAATTGATTTAAAAACTTTTTTTTTTTTTAGGACTAACACATTTTGAGGTTCAAAATATTATTTTTCAAAACTAGCAACAGCTCCAGTTTTCTTGTTCACTTTGAAGCAGGCCACTCTGTCTGTAGTTAGGATGCAAAGTAAGGCTCCTGAGTGCGAGGTGGCTGCAGGTGTAAACGATGTACTTGCATGCTGGAGAATTCTCCAGATAGGAGTTCCTCTAGGCTCACCTTCACCATGTTGTTAGTCACTAAAAATTATTATCAGAGAAATGACTTTCAGATATTTAAAAATACAACAAACACCCACATCCTCAGGGATTTTCGTTGGGCCAGTTAGTTTGACAAACATTTGCCAGGTGGTTTACATGTCACCCAGCCAGTAGCATGGCATTACTCATGTTCCTAAGAACTCTGAAATGGGAAGCTACAAAAGTGAGCCAATCTCCTACCTCTGGTATCTGAGATTTAGACCTCGGTGTTTCAAAGGCATGCTCAGTCTACCACAACTCTCCTTTGCTTATATGTTAAGATGCATTCATGACCACACAGGAATTTAGCTTTCGCTGCTAATGTTAGTGAAAGCATATGCTTTTTAAAATGCATGTGTGAAAAAACTAATATTATCTATTATTCAAATCTAGCTTTTGCTGGGTCGGTACAAAGCAAGCAATTGCCTAATCCCTCACACTTTTCTCAGTGCTCACCAACACTAAGCTTTTGTTTTATTAATCTCATAATTTCTTTGCTTTTTAATGAATGCTGAACAAATTCCTGAACTGCAGGCCTTGGTGACCTGTACCCAGGGTAATTAGCAATGCAATAATCTAAGCTGCATTTATCTATTGCAGATGTGTGCCAGGCTTCTAATCTGCTTCCTGCACTGAGGTCTTTAACTGTTGTTTGCCCTCCACTTCCTGCTCAGCTATGTGAAGTACAAGATCTCACTGCTACACCAAAGGCAGCATCGTGATGACACTTATCGGGCAGCGCATGCTTCAAAGTGACTGATATTTTCTATTGAGGTGGTAGTTTTTTTTTTTTTAATCTTTTTTTTTTTTTCAGCTTTAAGTTGATATTCTCAATGTATAACTGTGGGCTCAAATCACCACTTTACTCCCAAAGTATCAATTTTAAGATGTACTGTGGGGGGCCCACCCCTACCTTTTACAGGGTTCCTATGAGGAGGAGAGATGCATAAGGAGTTAGTAGATAGAAAGACAGTAGAGATGAAACAGAAACACAGGATAGCTTCGGGAGGACCTGGATCAAAATCCACTGGCCCCTTCTGTCTCTTCTAAAGGGCATTTTAAAAGAATACCAAGGGGCAGGACAAAAGACTTCCCCCTTGCTAGATCAAAGCACACTGCACAGCCATGTGCAGACCCTTCCAAACACCTAGTAACCACACATGTCATCAATCCACCCCCTTATGCAGCCCTGCTGAATAAAGTAAGCTCAGATCTCACTAGGTAAAGAGCCCCTCAGGCCCCTCAGATAGACTGTGTCTGCCTTATGTTGTCTTCTTCAGTTAGACAAACCTTACCCATCATTTGTCTTAGGTTGGCAGCTAACAAGAAGAACGTTGCCTGTCCCTGACTACCAGCCTCTGGCAAGAGGGGGTACAGAGCTTAACTCAACTCTTGACTTAGGTCCCTACTAAGAGCTTGCAAGTAGTTTGAACAACCCAGTAATTCCTAGCCTATATGCCCCAGTGAAGGAGTAGAGGATGACCAAGATGGAATATTCTTTTTTGAATGGGTCTTAAGATGTCTATAACAGCCTTAGCTGTGCCAAGCCCTTTTTTAAATCAATAAAGTCTTGATGTAAATGGCATCAAATAAATTGCATCAAACTTAAAGCTTAGCGGCCCTTAGCTTCACCAAGCCCTGGCTCATTAATGTCAACATAATTCTAGTTTGAGCATACTATACATATTTACAACTAGCATGACTATATATTTACACTTCTTATAAACTTACATTTAAAAGCATACTCTCTGTAGGATTACCTT
Organism: Peromyscus leucopus; assembly: GCF_004664715.2. NCBI lineage: Eukaryota > Metazoa > Chordata > Mammalia > Rodentia > Cricetidae > Peromyscus > Peromyscus leucopus. The sequence continues at coordinate 10,020,335 of NC_051085.1, forward strand.
GTAAACTTTAGCAAACATCTAAAACATCTCTTAATAGAACTATTTACATTTTCTTCCAACAAGATGGAGTACATGAATCAAGAATCACCAGTTAAAATTGCAGGTAAACTCAAAACTGCTTCATTTCTGAAGTTCACAGTCAGTTTTGATAACATCCATAAAGTTCCCCTGACAGTTGGAAACCAGAGCCTAATTTGTCAGTGGCTCTAGAGTCATATCCATCTCCTTCGACCCTGGGATTTGGTGACTGCTGTTGCTAGAGGGCTGTAACACTTGGAATGACGCCACTCCCCAAAGCCACCTTTCCTGCTGGCCCTTCCAGCCATTCTGGAATTGGCAGACGTGTGCACAGCAGCTGCCAGCTGGGGGACTGTCCTGTCACCCAAACTCACTGCAGCTTCCCTGAGTGCCACAATTCAAACAAACATTGCTGAAACTTCACTCAGTTACAGCAGCACTTCCAGTTTGTTCTACCCAGAAGCCTCGCCTCAGGGTGAGGGTAGAATTGCTGTATTGAGCTTCTGTAAAGCTTTCAGAAAAAACTTCTTGTGCATCTATTAGGAACCATCTTTCTTAAAGGTGCCTCACATGTCATTAGAGCTAACATTCCTCTGTTCCACATTTCTCACCAAACACTCAGACATTCATCAGGCTTCTGGGGGTACAATTTCCCCCTTCTTAATTTTTTAAAGCTGCTTAAAAATAAATACTGGCTTGAAGGGGAGACAGGACTAGCAGAGAGGGTTGCCATATTCCAAGAGGTTTTTTATTTTTTCTAGGGCAATTACAGCTGACTGTCTCTTTCTGATAGATGTTACTTCCAGGTGAATCTAATTTTGCCCATACAAGAAGAAAAGAGATCTGAGAAGGAAAGACCTGAAAAACTTTCAGTTTTTTAGAGAGAAATTACTAGATTTTCTCCAAGACTTCTATTCCCTAAAGTTGGCTTTTGCCAAGAGGAAACTGATTCTGATGGTACTGTAAACTGATTCTGTAAAAGTGTTCTCAGACACTGCTGGTGGATCGGAGGTTTTTGTCTCTCCCACGTCAACTTCAGGGAAAATTACCCAATGCTTCTCAGGGCTTAGATCTAAACTGTCCTAAATCAACACCCACAGGCTAAAAGCTTCTATGGGAATCTTTTCTGGCCCATATTCCTCATAATATTTTTTGCATTTCAACCACAATTCTTGCCCAGGAGTCTGTGTTCAGTCCCAAGAACACAGGTCCTCTGTCTCGTTGCTTTTCTAAGTTTTTTTTCCCTATACTTATATTCCTATATTTTACCTTACCCTAAGTTTTTTTTCCTATACTATATTACTATACTTAAACCTATATTTTTATTTAATAGAAATTGAGAGAATGAAAAACCTAGACAAAGAGAGGTACTCACTGCAGCCTATTTCTATACTGCTTTATATTTACAGTTATAGCTCCCAAATAAAATACCACTGCCCTTATTCTTCACTACAAAACCAGACATGTCCAACTGCTTCCGTGGGGTCCTTCCCTACTCTCACTTAACTTCCTCTGCACCCAAGTCCCTAGTTCTGGCACCATTTGTGGGGGCCTACTTCCATCTTTTACAGGGTTCCTATGAGGAGGACAAAGGTATAAGGCATTAGTAGATAGACAGTGGAGATGAGACTGACAGAAGCATAGGATAGCCTCAGGAGGACCTGGATCAAAATCCACTGGCCTCTTCTGTCTCTTCTAAAGGGCTTTTTTAAAGGAATGTCAAGGCGCAGGGCAAAAGACCTCCCCCTTGCTAGATCAAAGCACACCACACATCCAAGTGCAGACCCCTTCCAAACACCTGGTAACCATACATGTGGTTAACCCATGCCCTTATGCAGCCCTGCTAGGTAAAGCAAGCTCAGATCTCACTAGGAAACCTCTGTGGGCTCCCACAATGTACAACTTTAGAGAAATGCCTTGAGGTAACAAGTCTATGCTGTTTACTTACTATGAACTAAGAGGTCTGTTCCACTTGAGTACAGTAACAATCTCCTAATGTTTTTTTCATGGAAAATTATTATGGAAGAATTATCTTTTTTTCCTGTTTCTTCTAAGCAATAGGCAGTGAAGGGGTTCCATTTCTCCATTTGGAACTCATCCACAGTTGCACTGCTTAAGTATTTCACAGGTGGTTTTATGTAGCTATCTTACAGAGAGTACTGTAGGCCTGACAACAGGGAATGAGACAGACATTTGCAATGATTTATATATAAACTAATTTAGTGCAGTGTGGCATTGATTCAGTTTGTTATACATTTGCTGTGCAAGTCTGGTGACCCGAATTTGAGCTCCACACAAAGCGGCAGGGACAGACTGATGACATAGAGTTGTCCTGACCTCCACGTACACACTGAGACCTATGGGCCTCACCCTGACTAAGATTTTCTAAGATTTTAAAGCAGAAGAGACTGGTTTTCTTGTCTTATTCTTAAATATGATTTTATTTTAGATTTTAACATATCATGAAATTTAAATACTAAGATCATACTATTACATCAGTCATGGTGATACAGATATGGAGCCTATATTCCTAGTGCTTGGAAGGCAGAAGGATTGCAAGTTAGTGGGCAGTCTGAGCTACACAGTAAAACCATGTCTTAAGGAAAGAAAACCCATACTATTCTGATTAATGTCCCAAATTCCTTCATCCTACCAACATTTACTTTGGTATCTGCTGAGAATATCAGGCAAAAGCAAACAGAAGACAGGTACTGATCGGAACCAGTCTGATACTCAGAAGATAGACATGTCAGAATGCCATCAGTGGGTGAAGATAAAGTCTTTATTCCCTAGGAAACTACACGGCCAACTTGACAGAAAGGAACTTAGGGACCAGGAAGGAAATGGTGACTTAGAACATAAGCACTTATACTTTCATGCAAAAAGCCTTACAACTTTTATTTTTTTTTTTATTTATTTTTTTAATGTAGGAGAAATATACTACTACTCAACCTGTACTGTAAGGTTGGTAGCCCTGATAACTCCTTGATCAATGTAGCATGTTATGGATACATTCCTACTCCCAAAGAAAAGAGGGGCAGATATGTCCACATGCAACTTACAACTTTTAGATACCGACTTTATGTTTAAAAATTAAATCCAGGTTAAGTACGTATATACATACATACGCACTCCCTCATTTATGTTAGCTTATAGGAACCTTCCGCTTACTTGGAAAAAAAAATGCCTTGTGCAAGCAACCAAGTGGACTCCCTGCTCCAGAACATGTGGAATGGGGATTTCTAACAGGGTAACCAATGAAAACAGCAACTGTGAAATGAGAAGAGAGAAGAGGCTATGCTATATTCAACCCTGCAACAGTAATATATCAAAGGCCGTGAAGGTAAAGTGTAAACAGATTCAACTGAATTATGCATCAATGTTAAGAAGTTCCTGAAAAGTAAATATGTATATACATTCTGGAGGGAGGCATAGTATTTGGAGCTCATCAAACAAAACCACCTCACTGTGACTATTCTTCAAGTCAAATTGTCTCAGAGGACAACAGGTATTGATCTAGCTCAACTCTGCAGAAAATTTTATATAGCAGTGATGTTAACCTGCTGATTGTAGGTGTTCTGTCAGTTTAATAATGTGGGTCTTTCTGGGCGGTGGTGGTGCGCTCCTTTAATCCCAGCCTGGAGGGAGTGAGAGGCAGGCAGATCTCTGAGTTCAAGGCCAGCCTGGTCTGAGCTCAAGTTCCAGAACAGCCAGGGCTACACAGAGAAACCCTGTCTCAAAAAACAAAACAAAAAAAAGCCCACCAAACAAAAAATATGGGTCTTGAGTAGCCCAGTTTCTTGTAACCCACCATGCATACCGTTCCTTTAGAATAGATACTTCTTGGATTCTAACTTTTTTCTTGTTTATACTAATTGTAGAAGTGGAACCACAGTATTGAACATAAGAGTTCCGGCTGTTATACCATAGCTATGAAAACAGATGTTCTGATCATAGTTAGATGACTGGCTGGCTTGGAGGAGGATCACACCACCATGCTCTGCACACTTTAAACTTACCAAAGAACATGTTACCCTACAGCGGGCACAACATTGTAGAGCTGCTCTGATTTTTTGACTGAGGCAAGAGAATTATCTTTTTATTTCCTCAGTTTTGGAGACGAGGTCTCTCTATACTGTCCCGGAACTCACTATGTAGTCCATGCTGGCCTCAAACTCACGTATTTACAGAGAAGAGAGCCTTAGCTGTCACAAACAACTACTACTATTAGTACCCAAGAAAGAACTGTATCTAGTGTCTGTCATGAAATTCTTTTTTTTTTTTTTTGTTTTTTTTGTTTTTCGAGACAGGGTTTCTCTGTGTAGCTTTGCGCCTTTCCTGGAGCTCACTTGGTAGCCCAGGCTGGCCTCGAACTCACAGCGATCCGCCTGGCTCTGCCTCCCGAGTGCTGGGATTAAAGGCGTGCGCCACCAACGCCCGGCATGTCATGAAATTCTTAAGTTAGTGTAAGCCAATTCAAAGAATGACTGTAACTTTATTATCTTTTCAGATCCCCAGAGGAAAAACCTGTCAACCCACTTTCCAGCTCTCCAAAGCTGAAAAGTTTGTCTTTTCTGGATGCTCAAGTACGCAGAGTTACAGACCCACTTTCTGTGGGCTGTGCCTGGACAAGAGATGCTGTGTCCCCAACAAGTCTAAAATGATTACGGTCCAGTTTGACTGCCCCAGTGAAGGGTCATTTCAGTGGCGGATGCTCTGGGTCACATCCTGTGTGTGTCAGAGAGACTGCAGAGAGCCAGGAGATATATTTTCTGAGCTCAGGATTCTATAGAGCCAAACACAGGCAGGAAAGTTGAAGGCCAAGTCATTCATGTCATAGAATCAAAAAACTAGAGTGACTATAAAAGGTTGAAAATTTTATTTAATGGATTTAAAACAGAAAGAACGAGTCATTCTTCAGTTGCTATATTTGTGACATCAGAAGTTTCTAAAAAATATTCTAATAAAACAAAAATGAATGCCTGAAAAATTTTAAATACAACTCATTTCTTGAGCATATCCCTATAATTATGTAATATACACAGATGATACCATATAAGGATTTCACATATAATGGGAAAAGAAACAATTTATAAGGAAACATTTTCTATAGATATAGAAAGACATAATTTAAATTTTATCCTGCCCTTGGCAATGCAGTCTATCAGATCCATCACATGATAATTAGAAGGAAAGCAAGATTCTTTATTTATTTATTTTTGGTTTTCCAAGACAGGGTTTCTCTGTGTAGTCTTGGTGCCTGTCCTGAAACTCAGGCTTTCCTTGAACTCACAGAGAGGCTCTGCCTCCCGAGTGCTGGGATTAAAGGCGTGTGCCACCACTGCCTGGCTAGATTCTTAAAGATGATACTATAAATGTATCTATAGTCTTCATTGCCACGTTCTGAATATCAGTTAAGATTCTTCTAGGAAGGAGAAAATGGAATGTCTGTGACTATTGTTAATAACTGTATATTGCAATTTTTATACCAAATACTATAAAAAAATCTAAACTACCAATATAAAACCAAAATTAGAATACTTATTTAGCAAAAGAAACATAAAATATTAATAAACAAAGCATACAATAGATTATTTTTTCTTGAATTTTTCCCCAAAAAATTATTTCCTTGAAGGATTAAACCAACCAATGGATCAGAAATATAAATTGTAACTAAAAACATAAAAGATTCCAAAGATTATGGAGACTGGAATAATTTCCATAGATAAAGACCATTTACTACCAAATTCAGATGACGATAGCAAGCCTAGCATGTTCTGCTCGGTGTGCAAATGGTGATGTGATAAACATTTGCCTTTAAATTTTTCATTTTAAAAGTGACTGGATGTCTAAGTTGTGATTCTCTTGAATACAAACATATTATTACTCAAAGAGCAAAGCAGTCTTTTCAGTTTTATTAAAAACTACCCCCAAAGTCCTCAGACATCATACATGTGTTCTTCCATTCCTAGGACCTCCTTTTCCAGCACTTAAACAGAGTATGAAAACATAAAGCATAAATATAAAAAGATATGTACAGTCTTTCCTGAGGTGTTCACAGTGTGCAAAGGTCAGTAGAAGGAAGCCATGAGTAAAGCAAAGCAATGGGAACCACTCTTTACAGTGGCTCTCACTGTGTAGCCCAGGCTGGCCCTGAACACGCAGTCCTCCTGCATGTCAGACACACTAGGATTACATGTGTGTACCACCATGCCAGGCTCTCTCTTAATTTTGACAAATTGCTAGAAGTGATCTCACACATTGGTATAAAAAAATTATAATGAAATAGAAACCATTGTTTTAGATAAAATACTTCCTGATACTGTGAAAAACAAATTGGGCTTTCTGAATCACAGAAAATGCTGAAAGAGAAAGGGGACAAACACCAGTGTGAATCAGAACACAGTAACAATGCACTTTCAGCTTCTTCTTTCACAAGGCCACGCTCAGCCGAGGCACATCCTGCACAGGCATGCCCTTGGTGGCATCCAGGTCATTATACTCCTGTATGAGCGCTGACAGAGAGGACAGAGCATCTGAAAAAGCACCTTCCTCCATCCCATCAACGTGCAGATAGTGATGCAGGTGAGCCTGCAATGGAAACATTGAACGTTACCATCTTGGGAACTCTACAGAGCAAATACTGTTACGATTATAGGTCCCTCACCCATCCCTCCCGGGAGCTACATGCAGTTAAGGGTTGCCGGGGAAGGGGTGAGGCAGTCCTCAGTGGTAAACCCACTTGTAAGTAGCCCTGCTTAAGTTAAAGCCGCACCCATGCTCATTCAAGGACCCTAACTAATTACAGCGGGGGAACACACACACACACAAAGACACACACACAAAGACACACACACACACACACACACACAGACAGGAAGGCAGGAAGAAGACAGAAGAAGGATGGGGTTCAGCTGGAGGGGAGTAAGAGAGGAGAATGGGGAAATATGACCAAGTAGGTGCTATGTATGTAGGAAACAGCAAAAGATTAAATACATTAAAAAACCCCCACACATATAGAGCATTAAGCTCTAAACTGGAAGCAGGAACTTACGTCCAATAAATACTGTGCCTAAAGATGTGTCCACAAGCACAAGAGTGGCATGACTGACATGGGGGCAATCAACCGATTTCTGATTGGACTTGAGGCTCCCTCCATTGGAGCTGTAACCCAGGCCAAAGCCCACAACTCAGGAGGTCCTAGGACGTAAGGGACAATCTTTTGCCATTGTTCTGCTAAGTCGACAAGCTGTAAAACTGTCCATTTGTATTTCTATCCATAGAATAGTGCTGCTCTCAACGTTGGTCACAAAGGCTTTTTTTTCCCTTCCAGTGGACAATACAGAGACTAACTAGTCAAAATGCAGAGAATAATTAAGTATTGAGAACTTAGCTATAAATGGGACATCTATAGAATCCCTCTTCCTAAGCCTTGGCCTCACCGAGACTCGGGGCACACTGTAGAAGATAGTGCAGAAAGCCTGTAAGAGTCAAATATGGAGGGAGTGATGTGAGCTCGTGTTCTGGACATGGCATGGCCACTGTGCTGATGAACTCACGGGAGCTGTGGTTACCTGCACAAGATCTGCATAAAATTACACCTGCCAACAGGGTAACACGGATTGGGGAGGGGCCAATGAGGCCCCACCCCTAATGCAGAGCTACTAGCAGTTAATGTTTGCTGGGGAGGGGCGAGTCATTCTTGCTCAGTGATGCAGCCACTGGTAAATTGCCCGTGCACCAGTGAAACTCCACACTCGTGCTCATGCAAGCAAGCCCAATAACGCAGTGAGTCACTAGGAAAGAAATGAAATCAGGGGGACTTGTTGGGAAGAAGCGGTACAAAGGGAGTGTGTGTGGGGGGGACGACAGTGTGGGAAGACTATAATCAGAATACATTATACACATTTGTGAAACTGTCGAAGAATAAATGATTTCTTTTAAACACAATTAGTGTATTGCCTAAATCCTTTGAATTCATGGAATTTCTCATTTAGATTTAAAGTAGCACAGGTGAACTTCTCTTTGGTTACAACTAGTGTAACAAATATGCTGGACAACGTTAGCCCTGACTTCTAGTACCTCTTAGCCAAAGGAAGTGCAGTTACCTTTTTCTTGTAGAGCCTCATGAACCTTTCTCTCAGTTCCATGAAAGTAGGCTTCACACAGGTGTTGTTTGCTAAAGCTAATAATGAATGGGAGTGACCCACGGGCGGTACTGAACACAGGCTAGTCTTCCAGCCTTCTTGATTCCAGGAGACAAATTGAAGAGCAGGTTTTAATCTGAGGTACAAAAAACACTAAGGTAAGAACTAAGGTACTAAAAATGTCACATTACAGCAGCTCAGTCCACATCAGCAGTACAAGGACACCAGCAGAAGCATGGTTCTAACTGTGTTGTTTGGAATCTGCCACCTGTCTTTAAACTGGCAGTATTCTGTGACACTATGATGAAGCACCTTATACTTCAGTTAGTGCTTACAAAAATAAGGCTTTGTACTTAAGGAGCCACTTACCTAAGGTCACATTTTACTATAACCGGACAAAGGCTTTCTTAACTACTATGCACTATATGCACTGTCCCCTACTGTACACATGAATTATCTTAAAAATGAAAACCAAACCTTTCAATATTTCTTCGAAGATCTGAAATCTGTACGCTTCCTCTAACGATGAGGGCACAGGCGAGGTAGAGACTATGTCTGGGGTCTGCTTGAATGAGTTGGTGATCTTTACTAAAGGCATCTGAAAACATCTGGTCCAATCTACAACAGGAAAGTGCCACTGTTTACACAAAATGTATCTCTTTCTTCTAAACATAATCATAAAATAAAAATATACACTGGTATGACAGCCTCTGGATTATCTGTAGGAGAGCAGATAGAGAAAACCAGAACCAAAACAAAAACAAAAAAACCCATTAAACCCTTGACAACAGAAAAGGACACCGTGACAAGTTAGTATAGCATTTTAAAAGGTCCTTGTGGATTTTTACTAAAACACTTTAATGAAAATCAGCCACCACAAACTGTCATGATTAAATTAAAATGTTGATACAAGTATTATTGTTATCAAAATATACCAAGCAGATTACAGAGTATTTCACTGACTTTGAAATATTTAAGTTAGAGGACAAGTCAAACATGTTCCTTTTTCATTATGCTGTACTTAGAAATATAAGATTAACTTTAGATATAAAAATCCCACTACATTATAGTTTACTACTGCTGGGTGTGGTGGTGCATGCTTTAATCCCAGCACTCAGGAGGCAGAAGCAGGTGGATCTCCGAGTTTGAGGCCAGCTTGGTCTGCAGAGCAAGTTCTAGGACAGCCAGGGCCATAAAGAGAAATCCTGTCTCAAAAAATGGGGAAAAAAAAATTTCCTACTAATTTCCATTTGGTGTGTCCACACTGAAAGTGCTCACTCTCCTTAAACATGGTAAGTGCTGATGACCCAGTGAGCAATCATTGATCACCACCAATGTACCACACCCCGCTTCCCTGTTGGGATCATTACAGGATCCCTGGCAGATAAGGGTCCTAGTCACCGGCTGGCACAACTGGCCATTTGCTAGTTGCTTAAATAAAGTTTACTAACATCACTTGTAATATTCTTGAAGTACAGAATTGTTACCTTACCAAAATTTAACTGTAAAAAAGAATTTTTGAGGGCTAGAGAGATGGCTCTGTGGTGAGGAGCATTTATTATTCTGCAGAGGGCCTGAGTTCAATTCCCAGCACCCACACAGAACAGCTTACCGCACACCTCAGGGGGATCTGTTGCCACTGGCCTCTACAGGCACCTGTCCTGACACTCACATACACACCTACAACATACACTTAATTAAAAAAAAAAAATCTTAAAACAACAAGAACAAAACCCTCTGGGCTCACAAGATGGCCCAGCAGATTAAGGTGCTTGCTATTAAGCCTGGCAACCTGGGTTCAATTCCTGGGACCCCCATGATAGAGAGAACTGAATCCCACACAGTGTTCTCTGCTCTTCAAACACACCATAGCACACACAAAATAAAAATTTAAAAATATAAGATAGTAATAAAAGTGTCTTTAATTTCTCCTCTCTCATTTACAGTCTCCCCACTTGAGTTTGAAAGAACCTTTTTCTTTCAATAGTGAATACCAGTGTGAGCTTTTCAAGCTCATAATCACCGTATTAGCTGAAAGTATCTTTTTAAAATAAAATAGTTCTGCCTTACCTTCGAGGGGGAATGTTAACATCTGCCAGCGTGTACAGAGGTGTAAGGCTTGAGACAAGATAATGAAGTTGAGGGAAAGGAACCAAGTTCATGCTGATCTCATTCAAGTCCATATTAAGGGATCCCTCAAATCTTGCAGAGCTAAAAGGTCAACATCAGAACAATGAGAAACATTTTCATTCAGCAGGTTATTTTCTCAGATTCTTTGTTACACTGAGCAGAGCAGAATGGATGTTTGTGAATCACTGAAATTTACTATCATTAATAGTCATGTAGAAGGCTAATTAAGATACAATACCTAGCAATTCTTATCTCTAGATTTCTAATGTGCAAACATTTATTATACTTGTTCATTATACATGTAAAAGTATCTTTAAAATAGACTTTATATCGAGTTACACATATATAGGTCTATTACTTATTGTGGAAATTTTATTAAATTTATTAAGGGTCTGATTAATACACTCAGTCATAAAATCATAATCATAATCTTAAATGCTTGAGAAACGTGAGACCCAAGTCATGGAAACATTTTGGATCCAAGACAAAGATGTATAGATTAGTTGGTTCACAGCAGTGGCAGCATGTCTACCATGAGACTGCTTATCATGGAACTCCCACCAGTGTCCCAGGTAACATACTTGGAAAAATGCTGGCTAACCACTCCAGCACATGACAATCCCATCAAAATGAGTATTTGGGCAGCACAAATTGTCCTTGATAGGAAGAAAAAACAGACACAAAGTTGGGGAGGAGGAGGGGCTAGGAGGTTAAGTATGACCAAATCATGTTATAAGAAATTCTCAAAGAACTAATAAAAAAGCGTCAGACAAATCTGGACAAAAACAATAAAAGAAGCTCCTGCAACTTAGAACAACTAAATAAACGTGACTGGGCTGGGCCTGTAGCTCAGTGGTTCAGTGCTTGTTTCAACACGTTCCAGGGCTGGATTTAACAGTGTCCCCAAATCAAACAAAGGAATAAAACACCTAAATGTAAACATCACAAAGGCACAGTGACTATGCCAGCGTCCTGGGAGGGTTACCTTGTCAGGCTGAGGAGCAGATTGGCCACAATGTTGTTCATTGCATCAAAAGGCTTCGTGTGGCGCTTTTTAACAGCCCCCACATTTGAAGTAACTAGACTCTTAGGCTTCACAGCTGTACTCAACTTTCCAGAATTTACCACATGATCAATTTTGCTAATGATGTCAAATAAAGACTTGAGAAGAAAAATATTGGGTGAGAAACTATTAATGAATGACTTAGATGATATTTTACTAGACAAGAAAAGAAAAACAATTCAAACTTAGTCTTTCTCTTAGATGGAGAATACTGAACACGAAGGCACACAACACAGAATTAAATGTCTATAGACTATGTCTGTGAAGTCCAGTACCATTTCTTACTTGGTTGTCAATGGGCAACACACAGTCTGCGTGCTCATTCAGCTCCTTCATGGCCAGCATGCTGTTGTAAGGTGAGGTGATGACATCATCCTCGCTGGAAGGGAAAACGGCTGTCACGAATCTGTACACTTCTGGGAACTCATCTTCAAGCACCTTTAACAGAAAGGTGCCAAGTCCAGACCCCGTTCCTGAGAGTTAGAATTTGAAGAAGAAAACAAGACAAACGGTTCGAAGTGTAACCCTGAAGAGCCCACAATGCTTTAGTCGTAGGCATAACTTCCAACTCAGCGAGAGCACAGGCAGGCTGTCAGGGTTCAAGGTGAGAATCCCATCAGGCTCTGAGCACAAGTCTGGGATGGCTTTCTCTAACCTTTTTTTTGTATTTAAGTCATTAGATAACAAACTGAATATGGAAAATTCAACTAAGATAGCATCCAGTATTCCTGATAGTAAGCAACTTAAAAACCAAACCAAACCTATTTTGACAGCTTTGGTCTCAAGATGTGTTGTTGTCTCAATGACACAGGAAACTACCAAGTCATCAAGCAACTTCAAACACCCAATAAGATATGTCCACTTTGTTTACAAAGGTTCCACACATGTTATCACTGACTTATTTAAAAGCAGAAACTCTGGAGATCTCATTAATAACCTTGACATTTAAAGTCATATTCATACAAATTCAGAAAATTTTAGCCGGGCGGTGGTGGCGCATGCCTTTAATCCCAGCACTTGGGAGGCACAGCCAGGCGGATCGCTGTGAGTTCGAGGCCAGGCTGGGCTACCAAGTGAGCTCCAGGAAAGGCGCAAAACTATGCAGAGAAACCCTGTCTCGAAAAAACCAAAAAAAAAAAAAAAAATCAGAAAATTTTAAGGACTTAAAAAGTGGATCCTATAACTTAGTTCTAGTAACTAGTAATGAAGTTGGTGGGAGTGTTTTTAAGTTGAAACAGGAGAAAGTAGCAATGTGCCAAATGTAGTACAGATAAGCAGTATTCTGAATCATGTTTTACACTGTGTACAAATGCTATGTTGTTACACAAAAATTATATAAATAAAATTTATTGTGGTTAAAATGTGGAGCCAAAGCTCCCAGGTATGTCCATCAGGTGGGCCATGGGCTACATGCAGCCAACATAAACCCATTAATCTAAGACATGAAACCTTTATTCATGTGTTTCTGTAACTCTATTACCAAGTTCTTCACTGGGAACTTTGTATATAATGTGATCTTGAAAACCCCAGAATGTAGAATCTTAATCTCAGTTTTAGGAAGAAAAGTATGTTAGGATTTTTTCTTTCAAACTTTGTTAATATTACCATTTTAAAATTAGCACATTATCGTGTTTCTGTTTTATGAACAGGAGAGCAAAATACTTCCATTCCAAATTACAGACTCATGTGGGTAAACAACGCAATGTAGATCATGCTTCAAGCTCAGCAATTAAGTACCATGAAATGAGTGATTTTTAAGGAACTGACTGAAATTATTTCTTTTACACTTCAGTTTTTAGTGGAGGGAGGTGTGGGAAGGTTGAAGGTGGTTAATAGAGTATTAGTATCCTCATAATGGCAAGTCATGTAAGAACATGCCAGAAAGCTCAACTCCACTTGGGATAAAGAAACAATCATTTCTCAAAAGTGCATTCCTACTGGAATGTGGCTGAAATATTACAAGAGAATCTAAAAGTGAGAGAAAAAATTCAAAATTAAAAAAGAAGAATTGGTTAATAGTGAGTCTCACAATTTTTATATGTGTGCCCATGTTCCTCTCTGTGTCTGCTCACGCGCTGCATGTGTGTGTGCACACGGAGGCCAAACGACAATGTCAGGCATTATTCCAGTGCCATCCAGTTCTGCCTGAGACAGAGTCTCCCACTGGCCTGGAGATGGTTGTCCCGTGAGCACCAGGGCCCATTGGTCTATTTCTCCCTAGTTCTGGAATTACAAGCACGTGCCAACACAGCCAGCTTTTTTTATGTCGGTTGAGGCTCAAACTCAGGTCCTTATGTTTGTATTGTATTTTACCCACTAAGCTATCTCAGCCCCAGCTTCACAAACTTTTAAGATGAAAAGCTGAAATGTACAAACACTGCAGCATACATGCATCAGGCATATCCCACCTACATCAAGGGTCATTTGTACCCTAGGCTAGCCGTGAATGTGGCCCAACACAATGCATGAGACATGAGGTTGTTTTGTGCGCATGGTCCTTGAGCAGGAACCCTGTGGTCGACACTGTGTCTCGACGTGAAGAGGTTGGACAAGCCGGCTAGCTCAGTGACAACCCGGCTAGCTCAGTTCAGCAGGCATCAGGTCTGAAAAGAAGACTTCTGCCTGCAAACTGAATTCCCGCCGGCACGTGACTTCACTACAGGCACGGGGGCTCACCTCCCCCCATGGAGTGTATGATGAAGAAGCACTGCAGGCAGTCACAGTGCTCTGCTGACTTCCGGAGTTTCTCCAAAATCTGTTCCCGGTAAAGACTTCCAAACACTCTGTGACCCACAGCCCTGAAAATAAGAACACAGATTCAAAAATCCTTGATTTAATACTTTACGATTTTATTATTTCTACTTTAAATAAGGATTGAAGAAAAATGGGAAAACAATTCAAATTGTACTAAGAAACTATTCTTCCATGTAATAAATCCTATTTATTATAGATTATATACCAATAATTCTTAAATAGCCTTATAAGCAAACAATGAACCTTAACAATTGTTTTCTAATTTTATTTTTAAATTTTCTCCAGATAAATTATAAAAAAATAAGAATTCAGTTATAATTTTTTTTAATTTTTATTTAATCAAACTCTGAACTGCAGTGAATTTACATATTAAAAAGCAGAATGAGGTTAACAGATAACAAAATGAAACATTTCAAACTAATTTGTAAACATGAGCAAACTCCAACTTAGAATTCTCTTAGCTTGGATTTTCTATAAAGCTGTCAACAGCTTTATCTTTAACTTGTGATTAAAGGTTTTGCAAACAGGATCACTTCTAGGACCTTGAAACACTACACTGTCATTTCTTGCTACTATATTTCCTGGATTACACAATCTAGTTTAAAATAGGAAAAACTGGTCACATCACATTAACAGATGAAATGGCAAATGGCTGAAAATGATAGTGAAAAGTCTAAGTTGTCTTCACTAATCAAATCTTAGAGTATCACTATGTTACAACACAAAATAAAAATGATCTCCCAGTAAGCATTGCAGCTCGGATGGAAAGGTATCCTGGCAGCTGGAAGTCACATTGCACAACAAACCTCACATAAGATATTTATTGGGAGGGAAAAAACCAGGAGGATGGAGTAAAAAACAGCAGCAAACTGAACAGGATAGAGGGCTTATACAGAGCTTCTTGGGAAGGGGGTGGAACTTTTCCCGGTGGAGCTTTCCAGCGGGGAGATTGGTGGGATTTCATGTCCAGAGGTTGGGCTTTTTGCTCTGCAGGGTGGGGGCAGGGTCCAGCAGTTAGGGCAGTTAGAGTATTCTGTGGGTGGAACCTGGCAGTTAGAGGTCCTCGGGGAGGGGCTTACATTCCCCATTACATGCAGCTTAGTATAATACAAAGATTACATAACAAGTTCAATGCAACCAGAGAAAGGCTAGGCGGGTGGTCAGGTAGGCTCATTTCTTAAGCAACTGGCTGTCCCTGGTCTCCTGACACATGGAATGCAAACTCACGTTTTTATGAAACTATACATCTGAACTAACAATGTGCAGAGACTTAACTTTTAAGTAAGAAGAACAACAACAAATCAGTGTGAATTCTTTAACTGTTGAGGGTGTTTTTCCCCATTAAAGAGACTATATATTTAAGACAGTTTGTGCCAGCTTGGATAGGAGGATCCTGGTTTGACTTAGATCTTTCTGTTAATTCTACTGGTTAGACAAACAGAAGAAATTGAAGAATCAAGCATCATAAGGCATCATCATCAATTAATTAATTAATTACTAAAAGTGAGCAGAAAGGCTGATGCTCGTGTGTGGCAACTGCACTTTGCCTTCGCTTCAGCAGAACCTGCTAGGATAAGGCAGTGAAGACTCAACTTCTTCAAATGACATTCAGTACGTTCTCACCAATTATTTCCCGAGCCAGAAATATCCATGATGAGCTGCTTGCTATCAAACACATCTCTCAGGGGTCCTTGGAGAATTTCATTCACTACTCCTTCTTCCATGTCAATCAAAACGGCCTGGAAAGAGAAGCTAAATTTAACATCTTGTCTCTGGTAATTTATAAATTCAAGAATCCATGAGCTGTAAGTTATATTGTTCTTTTTCACAATTTAAGGCTAATTAAATTTTTTCTTTATGTAATCTAGTGTTAGAATTAAAAAGATAATTTTATACAACTCAATAAGATGGAATTAAAAAGTAGATTCTAAACTCTTAATTCTACTCCATAGGGGCCAGTAAGGGACAAAGGAACCCAATAGTCCTCTCAACTGAAGGATTTCTAACAGGGTCTTAGAAATCTAGAAGGCAGTCCTGACCAGAAAAAAAATTTCAATAAATTAGGATGTATTAATGCATTTGCTCACTAGGAATGAAAATGGAACAATTATAGCTAGAAATGTCCAGTTCAAGTGAGTTAGCTTCTAAAGCCAAGGCACTGGACAGGTGTTAGAGAGGACAAGGCCGCTTTCATTCAAGTAATGCAGTCAAATTCATTAACTCTGACTATACGGACAGGGGAGATAACCTACACTAAGAAATAAGAATATAAAAGAGAAGAGATACAGCAAATGTGAGCAGGAACGGTTTGCCAATAGGAAACGGCTCCCTCCTCCTAGTTTTCTTCTTTACTTTCCAAGGATTTAATGTGGACCATGCAAATGGTCATTCAGCATTGAAAACAAACTGGAATGTAAATAAGCTTGAATACTGTGTACCTCATGAGCTGCTCAAAATGAAAACAAATTGTTTTGAACTAATGTCCTCTCTTATCCTAGGCAGCAACAACAAATCCATTCGAGATTGGAGTGGACTGAGAAGTTTCAAAACTTTCCAAAGGCAAACACTTACACATACACAGAGTCTTAATCACTAGTTGGTCTGCTGGTGGTCTGATTCACAACATCTTTCTGAATCCCAGAGAAACTATTATAGCTCAGGAAATTGATGGGATACACTGAACTGCAATGCCTGAAGCTGCCATTAGTCAATAGAAATGGTCCAATTCTTTTCTAAGATAAATCCTAACCACAGGTCACAACCAATGCTTCAAACACTGACTGAACTGGGCTATTCAGTTTTGCCTCATCCACCACATGTGTCAACCATCTTCTGCTTCAAGTATCTGGTACCTTTATGCAGGGAAAATGCTCAAAGAATTTGTCAAACCCCAAAGCACGATTACAATAGAGGGAAAACAAACTTCCTTCTCACTGGCCAAAATGTGTTGATTCTAATGGTCCTCTGTGTTTGGGCCTACTTATTTAAAATTCATGGTCTGAAATAGCACATCCTTTTGCTCCAGCCTAGTCCATGCCATTTTTTAAACACTTTACTGACCTAACCACACAATGCTGTGAACAGCACCGTCATTTTCATTTCACACACGAGGAAACTGGCGTCTAGAAAAGTCTGATAATTGGTATAAGTACTGGTAAATGGTAGAGCTGAGACCCAAACCTCCACTGCCCAGAGGCAGACTCTTACCCACCAAATGCTATGCAAGTTTGGCATCTGCAGAGTGCTAGCTACAATGGAGTGACATTTACACACATATCAATTGCGACTTTGTATAATTCTGCTTATTTTAAGATTGTACTGCTTGTCTCTGTCAACTTGACACAAACGTAGACACATACGAGAAGAGGGAACCAGTCATAACTGAGAAATGTCTTCACAGACTGGGAAGGCCCACTACACCGTGGGTGGTGCCACTCCGGGGCAGGTGGTCCTGGATGTAAGAAAACAGGCTGAGCCGGTCAGGAGAAGCCAGTGAGCAGCTTCTGCTTCCGGGTTCCTACCTTGAGTTCCTGCCCTGACTTTCTTCGATGATGAACTATGATGTGAATATGTAAGTGAAACAAACCCTGGTCATGGTGCTTTATCACAGCAATGGGAACCCAAAGACAAAGATACACACTGGACATATAACTCCGTATGTTCTAAAGACTGTAACTATCTAATATTTTTTTTCAAAGATGTTGGGCATGGTGACACCTGGCTGTAATCTCAGCACTCAGGAGACTGAAGCAGAGTACTGGAAGATTTTTTAAATTTATTACTTTTACTTTTGTGTATGAGTGTTTTGCCTCCATGTATCATATCTGTGCATCATGTTCATGCCTAGTTCCTATGGAGGCCAGAACAGGGCATTGACTCCCCTGTAACAGAGCTGCTATGTAGATCCTTAGGAATCAAATTCTGGGTCCTCTGGAAGAGCACATTGCTTTTAACCTTGAAGCCATCTCTTCAGCCCCATGTAACTGTTTTTCTTTCCTTTTTTTTTGTTTTCTTGTTTTTTTTTTTAAACTCTTAAGATTGATTGATCTATTTATTTATTTATTAATTATATATGCAGTGTTCTGCCTGCATGGATGCCTGCAAGCCAGAAGAGGGCGTCAGATCTCATTACAGATGGTTATGAGCCACCATGTGGTTACTGGGAATTGAACTCAGGACCTCTGGAAGAGCAGTCAGTGCTCTTAACTACTGAGACCATTTCTCCAGCCCATGTTTTCTTGTTTCTTTTCTTTTTTTTTTTTTTTTTTAGGATTTATTATTGCTGGGTGGTAGTAGCACACGCCTTTAATCCTAGCACTCAGGAGGCAGAGGCAGGCGGATCTCTGAGTTCGAGGCCAGCCAGGGTTACAGAGTGAATTCCAGGAAAGCCAGAACTGTTACACAGATGTTTTATGATTGTGTGTGTATGTGTGAGTATATACATGACTGCGGGTATCCTAGGAGGCCGGGGGTGTTGGAGTCCCCAAGGCTGGAGCTGGGGGCAGCTGCTAACTGCCAGAACTAGGTCTGTGCTCTTGTCTTCTGCAAGGGCAGCAAGCATTGCTGACGCCGGCCAACTCTGCAGTCCCGACAACTAGGTTTTACGAACGTGCTCCAGTTTTTTTTTTTTTTTTTTTTTTTTTTTTTTTTTTAACATAAACCAGACTATACAGGGGTGTGTACTGATTAATTTTAGGGATTTTCAAGGATATGTTGAACAATATGCAGTTTTTACCTTAAATGCAGACATTGCACCAACAAGAGAATCTTGACTGAACGCACATGTAGGGTTACAAATTGTGTAAGATTATAATAAACATTATATTGGTCTTGTTCCAAACCACACTTGGTATGGTGCATGGACGTTTACAGCTGAGTAAACCTGTCAGCCGTGCTGGCTGCCAAGGGAAACAGCAGGCAGTGCATTTGCTGTAATTTGGGCCACAGCTGAAGGCAGATCTGACAGGATCATCCCTGTCCTAGTAACTTACGTAGCTCTTCTGAGCTTTCCTTAGACACATCAAGCCCCTGGTTTCTTCTTCCTTTGAGATTTAACTAAATGTTCAGAGTATTTTTGATTCTTTGCTTAGGCATCCCCAGTCTGCAGTCAAAACTGTTCCAGGAATACAGAAGTCTGTATTCGTTTCCAGAGCTACATGACAGTAACCAGAATACAGGATTCACAACATTCTGTGTGCCTGTTAGCCTAAGACACTACAGATAATTAGTAGTCTAGGAGATGTCTCTAAAGTTTGGGATGCCAGCTCTCTGCCCACATAACTCAGCTCGTCTTCCCCCTGTATCGGTGAGCAAGTGGGAGGTAAGGGAGCCATACTAGGCAAGGACAAAGGAGCATAATCCCATAGTCTGACTGTCACTGAGAAAGCACTTCCATTTCCTCCGCAGGAGCTGGTGGTGTTATGTGTCTGGCATAACTTGGTGCCTGGCTTCCTCCACTGCTCACTGCGTTCATCAACTGTGCTAACTTGCATGCACATGACCTCTTCCTTCAGTTGTTTCCCAGGGATATCAGAGCTCACAGAGAGATTCTTCAGGTGCCACCCTGCTGCTCGATGGTCTCTCAACCTTGAACACCACGTCTGACCCTAGCACCTCACTTCCTCATACACCACTTACACTGCCTTTCTTTTTCTTTGTGTGGTTTTGTTTTTGTTTTGTTTTTTTGAGCCTTTGTAGCCCTGGCTGTCCTAGAACCCATTCTGTAGACCATGCTGGCCTCGAACTCACAGAGATTGGCCTGCCTCTGCCTCCTGAGTGCTGGGATTAAAGGCGTGCACCACCATCATCACCACCACCACCACCACCACCGCCTCCTGGCTAACCTTTCTTTTTCTTATAGTCAAAGACTACTCACCAACAACCAGAAGGGAAAAACAAACTTGCAGAGAAACAACGAACTCAAATTTTACTGCCGTGTTACAAAGCGAGAATCCCAGAATATGTATCTTACTCGTGCTTTTAAAGAAGATATTCTTCCTCTGGAAATACTGCCGCCATCACCAACCACTCTGAAACACAAAGAAATTGAGAAAGGGTCACAAGATTTTCCAGGGCCGGTGGTGTTCACTTTCATTTCCACAAGGCAGCTCTGCCCTCCTATCACACTGGTCCAGAGGAATCAAACTCGAGTGCCAGCTCAGCAGCAGGCGCCCTGACCTGCTGAGCCAGTCTTAGTGTCTGCTCTTGTGGCGTTTCCAGTTTTGTGAGAGAAGTGAGTATCTTTCTTGTTTAAGCTACTGTTAATTAGGTTTTCTGCTGTAGCCAGATGCGTAAACTGATACAAGCATTACACACCACTCAGGCCATTTCTAGAATTTTAGTGAAAATACTACAACCTATGGATAAGCATAGTATACAGGTCAATATAGTTCACAAGACAGAGACAAGATGAGGAGCTGAGTAAACAGTTACTACAGGCCAGCAGTAAACGAACCGTAATACCCAGGCCAACTCCAAGTACCGGTCTGTTTTGCGAGACAGAATTTTGTTTAAATACAGCCATCCCCATTCGTTTATGGGCCTGTTATCCCTGAAGGCAGACGAGGACCCGCAACAAGACCTTACGCTCTGACCAGCGTCCAAGTGTTTACCATCTGGTTTTTCATGCAGCCTCTACTACCGGCGTATTTCTACCATGCTACTAAAGAGGACTGGCAGGCAGGTGCCCACAAAGATGTGGTAGGAGTTTTCACAAGGAGTTTTGGGTACCAAACCTGGGGACCAGAGGCTGTACTGACAGCACGGAGGGAAGAGCCAGACGCCCGCCCATGCCTTTCCCTCCTCTCCACACTCCAGGCTGAGGAAATCCGAAAGCTTTCAGAGAAAGCTTTACATGACAACCTTCTTAAGAAAGAAAACTCAATCTTAAGAGTCAACTATGAAATAAATTTATTTATTAACTTGCAAAGAATTTGGGTTCATTATGTTATATTTCAATTTTTTTTTTTTTTGTGTCTCTCCCAATTCTATGCCCTCTGGTCCCCAAAGCTTCCTTCCTGTTTTCATGTCACATATGACCTCTGCCCGTCTTAGTCCCGTCATGGTCTCCTATCTAGTTCCATTCAACGTTGCAATAATCGAAGATGTGGCTATCAAAAGAGGCTGTGGAAGTGGAACCAGCAAGGGAAGCACTGTAAGGAATATTACACAGACAAACCGGAGTACAAGTATTCGAGGGGGAGGAGATTGTGGGCCTCAAATCAGTGAACTGGTCTAAATGACAGCCACATCCCTATAATGACGGCTCTGCCTGCCACTATGGAATCACCTAATCCTCAATCCAACACCATGTCTCCAAACAGCCTTCTGATTAATATGTAGCTTCGGGAGCGTCCGTCCCGAAAATGTGCTGACGGTGCAAAAGGACCATCAGGTCGGAGTTCAGACTGTCCATCACTAACGATGACTTCCCACTTCTGAACCTCCTATTTCTGTGAATTTGACTCATCTGACCGTACTGGATAGCAGTGGGAACAAGTGTGAGCCGAAACACGAGACTCTGGGATTCACCAACAAAACAGACCAGACAGGTTTCCTGGGAAGGTAACAGCTCCAACACCTAGTCCACAAATTCAAACTAAATTTCTACCAAATTGGCACAAAGCCCGATATTTCTATAGTGGTCAACACAAGCCCACCACAGTTGGTTTTATAAAGCATTTTGAAAATGAGTAAACTTAACAATTTAACATGAAAAGCCCATGGGCACATCTCAAATGTCAAATTACTCTTTCAGGTAAAAGAATTATAACACATCTATCTTATATGAAACAAAAATACATGGTGTGAGCTGTTTCTACATTTGTCTTCTTTCTTTTCAGCATATTCTAAGACAGTGGTTGTCAACCGTCCTAATACTGTGACCCTTTAATATAGTTCCTCATGTGTGGTACCCCCAACCATAAAATTATTTTTGTAGGTACTGCATATCTGTGATTTTGCTGCTGTTATGAATCACAATGTACATATCTGATATGCAGGGTATCTGACATGTAACCCCTGTGAAAGGGTCACTCAACCCCGAGAGGATGCGACCCACAGGTTGAGAAACACTTGTTCTAAGGTCAAGTAATCAGCAAAATACTCTTCCATGCATTGGCCATTACTCAACACATGACACATGGTACCCTCAGTGAAAACTTCAGGTTTCTCTGATTGAAAGTTCATTTCAAAATGAATGGGGGGGGGCGGGGGCGGGGAGGAGAGGTCTCTTTAAAGTTCTTTTTTTGTTCCTTACCAAAGCCTGCTCTTTGGCAGATAAGGAAATGTGACAGGTGAGTAGGCTTTCAATCAGAAGGGCAGACAAAACCGACACCATCACAGCGGGGAACTGCTCCCGTGACCCTTCAAGGAATCCTCCCACTCTGCTGACGGGACAGGAAGGAATCACAACGCCGAGGCGGACTCTCATCCTCTTACCTGGTATCCACGTTCCTGAAAAAGCTGCTCAGCGCATCGTCATAAATTCCTTTCTAGAAACAAAGCAAACCACAGCACTGGAGTTTACTGTCTCTAAAGTCCTTTCAATTCCACTAATTCTACAAGGCTGAAAAGGCTAAGATGCGGCTCGTTGAAAGAGAAACCCAGGTCGGTTCTTCCAACTGCGTGTAAGGAGTGAAATACCAACAGAACTCCTGGCTAAATTTGAGAGAGCGGCGAGAAGTCTGCCACATAGGATTACACAGCTGGTACACCAACTGAGAATTTCCTGGGCTTCTCGATCGTTTGATGTGTTATCTATTTTATAGCGCTTTCTATAGCACCTACTGCCTTTCAAAAACAACTTTTTTAAAAAAAGGAAGACGGCTGAGAACGAGGGAAACCAAAGGACCAAACTCTTTGGCCGGTGCCTTCCGGCCTGTGACTTACAGCAACGTGAGTTTAAAAAGAAAACAAGCTGCAAGATCCTATGCAACTTATGGCCCAGGCAAAGACAAAAACGCTCCAGTGAGCTGGGGTGGGCACGGTCGTGGCCACTCTAGGGAAGCAAAGGCAGAAGGATGGCTGCAAGTTCGAGACCAGCCACGGTCTGCACAGCGAGTTCCAGCTCAGCCAGGGCCCCCGGATCGAGAGACTCAAACTTCGAGGGAACTCTGCCTGCCCTGCTGGCAGGGCCGGGGTGCCAGGCAGGGGGTCGGGGGGCTCAGGGCGGGGTACCTGGTTGACCGCGGCGTGCTCCCTCAGCGCCAGGTCCCAGAAGCAGCAGCCGATCTGGTTCCCGCACTGCCCGACTGCGGCCAGCGGCGGGGAAGAGAGAGAAGGACATTAGGAAGGGGAGCAGGTGACGGGGCTCCGCGGGGGATCCGGGGGGCCCGGGGGGCCCGGGGGATGGGGCTGGGGAGGGGGTAGCTCACCCTGGACGACCACCGACTGGGTCATCCCGCCCCGCTCGCACTCCCGCCTTCACATTCGAGCCTAAGGACGCGCTCACGAGGGGCGGCCGTAAGTCACGTCGCTGCCGCAAGGCTAGCCACCGTCGTTAAAAGCCCGGTTTCTCCAAAGCGCGGCGGGCGGGGAGGGTTCCGCGCAAGCGCATTTGCGGCTTGCCGTTACCATAGCGACCAGGCCTCCGGCAGGCAAATCCTAGCTGCCTTGACAACATCCTCGGGCATCTTGCAGCTCCGGAGGCCCTGGAAACGGACGGGTAACTAACTAGGTTTCCGAGTGGCATTTTAAATAAGGGGCTTCGAAAGTGATCACGGGCCACGAGAGGCTCACAGTCTTCACAGCCGGGGCCGTGGGTCAGGCTCTTGGGGGATGTTGCTGCTCTAAGGGTCGTTCTCTAACAGAAAACGAATGCCGACGAGCGCAGAGAAACCCCCGGACGAATAGGCTTTTCCGGGAACAACCCTGACCCAATGGCACAGCGGTTAGAGGCCAACGCGGTACACTCCTCAAACCAACCTTTAAGGTTTCTGGAGGATTCAAAAGCAATTAAGACATAAATCCAGCTTCAGACAGCCGGCAATGTAATTGAAGACACACACACTTGATGTACTCAAAAGACATGACCTAACATGTTAGTGGCACCGACAAGCAGAGCAGTAATGTTCAGTGGACAAGGGTGTGGGATAAAAGAGATGAGTTCGACGTTAAGGCATTTGATGTATGTATGAGGTAGACGAGATTTAAAATAAAAGCGGGAAATGGGGGGGGGGCTCAAAGTTTGAAAAATCAGTTATTTCCAGAAACTGAATTTTTGCTGAGTAAATTAAACGAGATTGCAATTAAGAACTACATTAAGAATTCAGGCCGGTGAGATGGCTCGCTCAGTGTAATGCCTGCCACGGAAGCATGGGGACCTAAATGCAGATGCCCAGCACGTCTATATTTAAAGAAACCGGGAGTCTGTAACCCTGGCCTTGGAGAGGGGAGAAGGGAAGACCCCTGGAGCATAGCTGAATCTGTGAGCTATACTCCAGGTTCATTTGGAAACAATGTCTTAAAAAAGCAAGATGAAGAATGATTAAGGAAAACACTCCATGTTCACATCTTGCTTCCACACCCGTGCACATACACAAATCCTCAAGAACTCTAGTACTTTAATGAATTTAATGTTTTTCCACAAAAATTCTGAGAAACTACAAAACCTGTAGGCTTGATTTAACAAAAATGAAGTTATACTTGTTATTAATGTGTTGGTGATTTGAGCCACAACATGTGGTTGGTTAGAACACCTTATCCTGCCAACAAGATAAATAATAGTTTGTTATTACACATTTTTGAAAGATGTAAAGTTTGAAGTTGTAGTAGGTTGTTTATATTGCTGACGCCTTTTCATATTTTTGTTTGAATGTCTTACACCTTTGTTCTTACATCTCCTGTAATTAAGGGGCAAGTTTTAGCTAAGAAAACTTTGAAATTGTTGGATTTACTCTTTCCTGCTTATTGGAAAGTGGTCAAGGTATAGTCAGACACGTTGGGTCTTAATGTTGAAATCCTCAAATCTGGGTCTTCCAAAACTTAGACAAATACATAAGTTGTGCTGTGATTCGGCTGAATCACACGATTCCGGTGCCAACTCACTTGGTATTCTAGCCTTTGCAGAGCTCGGCCCGTGGTGTAGTTCCCATCATTCTCCAGAAGCCACACAACAGCAAGGAGTTGTAAGAAAGTCCTTACGAGTTTCGCCAATAACTTCAGTCTGGAGTGAATCCGATGTGTCTGCTTGCTAGCCAGGTGAGGCAGTCTTCTACTCCGGTCACCCCAGGACCTTGGGGCGTGCACATTTAGGTTAGCCAAGATGGAGGCAGCTTAATGGTAGATTGTCTTCAGTCTTACAAACAAGAAATCTTGTTATGAAGTCATTGAGATTTTGGGGTGCAATTGTATCAGAGTAATAACTGATTAATACATAGAAGTGATAGATTCAATGGGATTTTACATGTTAAATATCGGCAGAAGAAAAAGTCAGCGATATGAAAAGAAGGAAGGGAAATGGAAAAGGAGGAGGAAGGAAGGAAGATGATATATTAGGATGGATGAAGCACGTGATAGGAGAGAAAATCTAACTTGAGGAGAAAAGAGAATTTACATAAGTAAATTGCCCTGTGGAGCAATGTAAGAATATGAACACAGCAACAAGATGCTAAAATAATGCATTGAAGAATACAGGCTGAATTGAGATAAAAGAAATAAGGAAATCGATCAAAGACAAAAACACCTTTAAGGATTAATGAACAAGTTTTAAAATCATGGAAAAAGCAGCCTAGAGGAATGAAATCAGATTAGTGATATAGGGGAGGAAAGGCTTGAAGTAATCACAGAGTATGCTGAGTGAAAAGTGAAACTTTTGAAGCTATTAAGAATAATATTCATGGGGGAGGCAAAATGGCTCACATAAGATTAATAAATATCCCTGAAATAGAGAACACAGAATACACAAGGACAAATATACTTAATGATATAAAGCAGTGAAGGAACGGATTAAAAGGATGCATCATATTCCACAGGAATATTTCTTTAGAGCAACCAACATCAATAACTATGTCTTGGTTAAAGTTATTAAGTTTTCGGAATTCTTTAGGTTTCTGGGCAAGAAATAAGGAGTGAGATGAAGAAAAACAAATTAGGTTGCTTTGATTGATCTAGAACAGGGCACATATTCATATTTATCTGTAGTGTTTCAGCAATTGTTAGAAATTCTATCCTAATCCTAAGGCAAAGTTCATTTAATTACTTTTAAAAATTGAAATTAAAGCAACTTGAAACATCAGTTTTAGAAGTCACATTCTGACATGGTACAATCCAAAAATACATTTATTTGATACCTGCTGACGGATGACAGTAGGGAAATATTAAAAATCATTGTTTTGTATAATTAAACCACTGTGTTTCTATAAAAAGCGGAAAATTTTGCAATACAGTAGAGACAATACAATTAATAACTCACAATCTCAAACCTGAGCTGAGGCATTTCTGGCATTGTGTGTCTTGATGGTGTGTGTAGTGCGGTGTGAATGCTGTGTGCTCAGAACCAAGGCGACAGTGGAATTACATGGTACAAGATAGGCAGGCACTGCCAGCTACACGACAAGTTTGTTATATAATTAATTTCCGATTGTTCTGTGTTTAGAAACCTCGGATGGTTGTCAAATATTTCATCTGGTTACATGACCCCACACTTCAAGAAGCCACAATCAAACACACTCAGTACTGGATGTCACTGAAAAACCTCTACAGGGCTGTAAGGAGAATATATGTTCAGATGAAATTATATTTCTATGGCTTCCCAAGTTGTCATTTAAATAAAATTTGATTTTTTTTTTACTTATCCACATTCTTGTACACTGTCATTTCAGAATCCATCTCTCGTGTAACTTGGCAGTCAGTAGCAGACACCATGTTGGTAAGATTGCCTTCCAACCTCTCTTAGAGCACTTAAATCCATTAGCTAGATGGTCTGCGTTACAGGTCATTACAGTTCCCTTTATACTTTTTTTTCCAAGGCTGGGAATAGTGACACTTGCCTATAATTTTGGAATCTGGGAGGTAGACAGGTGAATCTCTGAGTTTGAGGCCAGTCTGGACTACAGAGGGAGTTCTAGGCCACCCAGGGCTTCATAGTGAGACCCTGTCTCAAAAAGGAAGATTATTCCTCTTCTATGAACAACATAGTTCATTACCCTATAAGCTTTCAACAACAGACTTTTGTCAACTGCTGCCAATGAGTAATGTGTAGTGGCCTGTAGTAGTACCTAAGTTCAGACCTAAGTCTGTTTAAACCAGAATAAACGTAGCAATATTGTAGACACAATAACTGTAAGACTCAGCCTCAACAGTTCAGTGGTATCTAGAACAAATGTTCATCTTCTGCATATGACATGTGTCACTCAGGGCCCTCCGTCTGACACCTAGGCTGATGGGATACCATTATTTGGTCCATCGCTGGTTTATTTCAAATCGATGAATAATAATTGTACACATTTACTGGATACAGTTGTTATGTTTACATTATGGGATGATAAAATTTATGTATATTGCCTCATATACTTAAACTTTTTAAAGTGAGAATACTTGAAATTTGTTATCAACTTGGAACATATTAATTATAATCACCATGTTATTCAGTAGATTTCTAAAATTTCTTTTTCTACCTACTAAAACTTAATACCTTTTGAAGATCTCTTTACTCCCCATCTCCTCCCCTTCTGGTAACCACCATTTTACTTTACCTTAATTAACCCTTTAGCTTTCACACATAAGTGAGACATGTAGTGTTTGTCTCTTTGTGCCTTGTGTATTTCATTTAACATCGTGTCTTCCAGAGGCTCCTTCATGCTGTTGTGAGTGACAGGATTTTCTTTTTTCCTTTCTCCTTGCAGTACCGGAATTGAGCCCAGGACCTTGTGCATGCCAGGCAAGTGATCTAGCACCAAGCTACATTCCCCAACCCAGGATTTCTTGTGTTTTTAAAATGCCAGTTAATATTCAATATAGAAAATTAATTTACATGGTTGGTTCTGATTCACACTCACATCACCTTGAACAGAGACTCCTTTATAATCCACAGATCACTAAGTAGCAGACAGGGTAGTCCTAATGAAGGGCTCTGGTGATGGAGCCTAAGAAAGCATAAACCAGTTTTCTGACAACTGTGTTTCTGGGTCCCAGACCAAAATTTAAAAGGACTTGGAAGACTAAAAATACAATTATTCAGCAGTGTAAGATTTTCATTGTCTGGCATTCAAATAAATACTTCCCAGTGTGCAAAGATGACGTCTGTGACTAGATAAAAAAATTCAGTCAGCTAAAACAGACCAAGGGAGGGCCACAGATGAAAAACATTAGTAAACAAGAACATTAGTAAACAGGAGGTAAAAAGAATAATATCTGATTATGCAGCCCTGGCTCTCCTGGAACTCACTATGTAGACCAGGCTGGCCTTGAACTCATAGAGCTCTGCTTGCCTCTGCCTCCCAAGTGCTGAGATTAAAGGCACGTGCCAGCACACCTGGCCATATCAGACTTTTGGAATAAATGAAAGTCAGGAAATAGTGGAACAAAATCTGGAAAGTACTAAAGCAATAAAAAGAAAATGAAACTGTCAGGTTTGGAAATTCCCAGTGGAAATAGTGTGCAAAAGTTAGAGGGATCCAAAACCTGAATAAATACAACACATTTGCCTTGTTCAATGAAAACCTACAGGCAAAGGGAAAATATTGGATGAAAACCTGGGCCTACTTAATGTTGTAGGAAATACTGAAAATAATAAATATAAACTATGTCTATTATATTAAAAATATTTCCCCAAAAGATAATTGCTAAATGAACATCGATATGTTACATCATTCACAGTATGGGTATAAGTAAAATATATAATAATAAAATCATTAAATTTTAATTTTATTTTTGAATTAATTTATATTTTATTACGTGTGGCAATAGAGGACAAATAAAATATACCTTTATTAGATTCCTTTACAATATGAGTTGGTATATAGTCATTGGAAGGAAGTCCATAAAAAATTTAAAAATGTATAGTATGAAACTTAAAGCAATCTCAAAAGTAGAATACAAGAAATCATGTAGAGAACACATGGAAATAAACCAACAATGTAGGTAAATTTATAAAAAAGTAGAATATTTGAAAAATTATATAAATGACTCATAGGTTAAAGGAGAAACAAAGGAAAAATTATTTTATTTGGTTTTTGACCCAAGGTCTCTCTGGCCTGGAACCTGTGATTATCCTGCTTCAACCTCCCAAATGCTCGGTTGTAGACAAGTATAGAAACACCAGATTTTTACTTTTATATGCATTCAAAAAATTAAGGGAAAAATTAACTGAAGGAAAAATACAAAACTTTAACATTTGTAAGTGCAGGTAAAGTAGTTCTTTGCTGGAAATTTATAGACTTAAATCTGCTGGAACTGATGGAAGGTCCTAAGTCAATGACTGGATTCCTACCTTTAGAAGCCAGAATAAGAAAAACAAATTAAGCCAGGTGTGGTGGTGCACGCTTTTAATCCCGGCACTCCTGAGGCAGACAGATAATCTCTGAGTTCTAGGCCAGCCTAGTCTATATAACAAGTTCCAGGACAGCCAGGGTTACATAGAGAGACCCTGTCTGAGAACAAAACAAAGTGAAAAAAGGAGAAAGAAAAAGGAGAGAGAGAGAGAGAGAGAGAGAGAGAGAGAGAGAGAGAGAGAGAGAGAGAGAGAAGAAACCAGGAAAAAGGAAATCGTAAGATTGGATTAGAGGGGACTGAAGATAGGGCTCAGCAGTTAAGAGCACTGGCTGTTCTTCTAGAGGACCTGGGTTCAATTCCCAGCACCCACATGGCAACTTACAACTGTCTGTAACTTCAGGTCCAGGGGACCCAACACTCACGGCAAAACAGCAATGCATATAAAATAAAAATAAGTGAATTTAAAAAAAGATTGGAGTAGAGATCAAATTCATAGAAATAACAATTTTTTTTTTTAACAAATCAATGAAATCCATGTCCCCAAAATTAGAATTCTTTGATAGGCTCTGTTCATAAGACAGACTAAAGTCTTTTACTGGGTTTCATTCTCAAGGATGGAACCGTGCTTATCTCTTGGACTACACTTTTGTGCTGTGTTTTACTAGCCTTTCAGATCTATTTTTTTTTTCTTACTGGCAAAGGACCTTTGCATATGCTGCTGTTAACCCCTCCCTAACCAACCAGATGTCTTTGCCCCACCCATTTCTATGTAGTTAATGCCTGTTTATCTTTTACTTTAGATTGGCTATTCTCATCTAGAATTTATCTAGTCTCTAACCTCCGCTAGAGCAGAAGCTATTGGTTTTTGCTCATTCTTCTTAACATTTAACATGATGTGGCTCATGGTAGAGTCTCAGGAAAAAATTGTTGGAAGGATGAATGAAGTACAATAATAGGCATGTTTTCTTTTTCTTTCTTTCTTTCTTTTTTTGTTTGTTTTTCGAGACAGGGTTTCTCTGTGTAGCTTTGCACCTTTCCTGGAACTCACTTGGTAGCCCAGGCTGGCCTCGAACTCACGGAGATCCACCTGCCTCTGCCTCCCGAGTGCTTGGATTAAAGGCGTGCACCACCACCGCCTGGCAATAGGCATGTTTTCTTAGGATATCTTTTCTTGTATTTCGTGAATATGTTATTTAAAGATCACTATTTGGGGCTTATGATCAAGAGAGCATATTTAGAGATTTCACCGTTCTTTTATTCCTTATTTATACTTATGAATGTACTGCTTTGTGGATACTGCTGTAGATCAAACCCACTTGGTCTTCTGATATATTGCTTAGTGTTGCCAGTTTTCATCAATAAGTCTGTTGTCTGATTTCATTATACTAACTACATAGGGAAACTACACAGTTTGTGTCAAATAAACCACTAAAATAGTACTAAAAGTACTTAAAGAATAGTTGCCTCAAAGATACTTTATGGTTTTAATGCCATTTTACATATAAACTTTTGGTGATCTACTTAGAGTTTCAGTGCTAACATCTGTCAAAATTCCTACCTAATTTTGATGCCCAAACCCACCATCTTTCCACTGGTATCTTGTCTCAAATACCCCAACTTAAGTTTTTTTTCCATCTTAAGAAACTGGTTGGATGTTAGTCGTTTGTTAGCTAACAATGGGCAGCAATTATTTCAGTTGTCTGACTGTGGGTACAGTAAGTTAAACTTAGTTTTCTCTAAGATAAACTTGTGATCGATATATTTACAAATAATCCTCGTAAGAGAAAGAAGATAGAGGTAAGATTTTTGTCCAACATAAACTTCATTCCTAGGTAAGAGGCCAATTTTCTGTAACTTAAGTTCTGAAACACAACGGGGGGGGGGGGGGCTGAGTATAATTTGTAGTTACCAAGACTTTCCTAGAGTTAAAGAGTATTGTCTGTCTTAAGGGTTAAACTAAATCACTTCAAAGTAGGGCAGACATTGAGTGGAGCATCGGTGGCTACAGAAGCCTAGAGCCAGTGGTAAGAGGACCCCTAAAGACAGGATCAGCAGAAAAGAAGCTCTCGGACAAGGAAGTGCAGTAACAAGAGTGGAAAAAAATGTAGTCTTCCTTTTGCAGCCGTCATTCCCTCCATTTGGGAATTTCAAGGCGGTCTGGATGAAACAGGAAAAAGAGGTGATCCAGGCATGACAAGAAATGGCCCAGGACCTGAAGAATTCCAGGCAAGAAGAGACAGACTCTCTTCTTAGCCTTTTAGCTAACACCAAGTGCAGAGACACAGAGAGCTTGGGTCTGACAGACTGGATGACTTGCTGTGATTGTTACAAGAAGGCGGGAGGTGATGATGATGAGGGAATGGTGTATACGGTGGGAGGAACCAGGAGTGTGGCTTTATGCAGATTGATTTGTTATTTGTCTTCATGGATTAAGATGTACAATGTTGAAAGTAAGCCACTGAAAAGAACAAAACTCTAAAATCCTTAGTTTTTATTGAGTATTCATCTCGTCACAGAGCTACGAACTGAGATGCTTGATTCATTAGCAGGCAGAAAGCTATGAGAAAGAATCTTCTGATGTCATAATTTCTGGGGGTCACTGGAACATTTGATCATCATTCCTTTGGCAAGTCTAGCCTTCTATGGAAAGTCGGTCAAAGCAATTGATTTATTCACCTCTACAGGAATCAGACTGAGCCTATTTTGGTAAGTCTATGTTTGCTTGAGCAAGGTAGCTAAAGCTTAATGTTTACACAGCTGGTTACAGCACACCACAGGTGACCGTGTTATAGAAGATCATCACTGAATCAGGTCCCCTTTCTTGATAATGGCCACAGTCTACTGACCAGATTCTTAGAACTGAATAATTTAGTTTATTATTACTTCCAATAAATATTTATCTATTATGAATAGACTACTAGGCATAAGAAATACTTTAAAGACATTTTCATGTTTCCTATCCCTTGTGAATTAATAGTTGAAGATATGTAAATTTATTCAAGGTAGAGTTATTAAATGTTCACTGTGTGCCCAAACTTTAGCTGTAAAGGATTAAATGGTGACAAAGATGGACAAAGAATAGTTGAGGACATTTATTAAAATAATTAGGCCAGTGCTTCTCAACAGGGAGAATTTTTGCTTCTCTCTTTAACAAGAGATACTTGGCAATATCTGGGGATCTCTCTCTCTCCTCCCACTCTCTCCCCCCACCCCTCTCTCACTCTCTCTCTCTCTCTCCCCCTTCCTTTTTTTTTAAACTGTCAAAACACTGGGAGAGTGTTGTTGCTGACATCTAGTGGGTGATTACTGAAGAACATTTTACAATGTCTATGACAGTCTAACTTTCTCCAGCTTAGAATCATGTGATCTCAAGTGTCCATAGCACCCTGGTTGTGAAATCCTGAATTATTACAAAACAAGAAGAGAGTTCTATGAAGACATAGACAATCAGGGTTTGGAAGGGTTCTTTCTCTAAGAAAGGGAGATGTAAATTTAAACTTAGTGGGTGAATTCACTCTAGCAAGTAAAAGGTGGGAGCAGTGAGTTGTGGGTTCCAGGCACAGGAAACAGTAGGTAATGATGAATTTGTGTACGTGTGCTGCATATACCTAAGGCTTCCCATTTACATATGTGTTTACTAATGCTCAGCATCTACTAAATAGTAATAGTTATTGACGGAGCACTTACTATGTGTCAGGCATTGTATTTTACATGATTTATCTCCTTTAAACCCACTGTTACCTGAAAGCAGGTAATATCATTACCCTTTGGTAATACAGACAAGTTAAGTGTTTTCACTAAGATCACGATGGTGGGATGAATCAGATTGTACTGTTAACTCATGAACCCAACTCTCTCCAAAGCATTAACTAATGCACTAGACTATAGGGAGTGGGTGAACTACATGCTTTCAGGAACAAAAGGATTATCTGAAGGTATCTGGATGGACATGAAATTCTACTCAAAGAAAGCCTACCTTAGTGGAGAGGCTTGGAAGGGTAGAGAATGAGAACTCAAGCTTGCTGATTTTAATAATCATGGGAAGGCAATTTGATCTTTTCTTTCCCCACAGTGGAGACGTCTCTGTTAACCATAGGCTAACCACAACATAGGCACAGTTTGCTTATACTACGAGGGGCTATTTTGAATTTGTTATAAGACTTTAACTTGTTTACAAGGGATATTTGTATAATAAAGTATTTTACAGATTTTTCAGATTTCACTTTCTAAAAGTTTTTGTACACATTTAACAAAATTGTAGCATTAAAAATGTTAACTTATCTTTGATAAGCACCATCATTATTTTAACTTTGTATTCTAGGATTTCAGTGAATTATGCCTTTTCGGTTTGGGACCCAGCCAAGGAGGTTTCCAGTGGAAGGAGGAGATTCTTCAATTGGGCTAGAACCAGGCCTGAGCGCCAGTGCTGCCTGTAATGGGAAAGAGACGTCACCCAATAGGTGAAGTCTACTCACTGTGCCAACTGAGGTTGTGGGTATTGGCTATCATCAATAGGAGCTCTGACATGCAGTATTAGCAAGAGAAAAATTAACCCTGGGAATTCAAACACTTCTGTTATTAAATTAGTACTAACAGAGCCCAGATTTAACAGTGTATATTTTGTAACTTTGTAAGTGTAGACCAATCCTTCCCCTGTCCCCATAACGTTATATCTAGATTGTGTCTATAACATCAACATCAAATCAGCAGTATAATTATGGGTAGGGTATTGTTCTAGGTACAAGACTACAAATATAAAGAAAAAGATAGAGACCTCAGATTTAGTGTCACTTGGACTAGAGAGACCATTGGCTGGGACAGCAGTAGAAGGGGAAGTGCTATGAGAGAAGTCACTTTGACAAAACTGAAGCAAGCTTATTATAAGTAGGATTTGTCTCACTCTTCTGCTGTTTACCATAGCAAAACTGCAAATAATACACAGCTAATTCTCTTAGTGGATTGGAGTTTGGGAGGTCACAGAGGTAAGCTTAGTCAAATCAATACTTTAAGAGCTAGAGTTACTTATGGATGAAATCGGCTAAAATATCCAAGGTTGATTATTTGGTGGGAGTGTCAGAAAAGGAACTCAGTCACTAGATACATTTTGGACTAGTGTCATTTAAGGGTTCTTTTAACTCTGAGATTCTACCAACATTTGAGCATTACGTCTGCTAACTTTCTCCCCACAAATGTTCTAGCTTTGAAATTACTCAGCCAAAGTGATCAAAGGTTCATGTCTGAATTAATTTCCATACTACAGTCACATATGCATTTTTGCCATTTAGTAATTACTGCATACCCTTGAAAATGAACATCTTGAGTGTTAATTTCATTTTATAAATTTTTTATAATTAAATATATGACAATAGGCATGTTTTCTTTGATATGTAAGTGTAGAATCTCATCAGAATCTCTGTGTTATAGATTTTTGTGACATTTGAAGGCCTCAGAGAGATTTTTAAACAGTTGAATGCTGGGAGCCATCCCCAGTGGCAGTGGATGGGTCTTGCAGAGGATGTAAAGAGTCCACTGGGGAAGGATGTGAGCCAGGCCATGGTGGTTGGGAGAATTTTGCAGCCTGACTGACTAGCAGCCAGAGTATTTCTTTATTTATACAGAATTTAGTAAGCAGGGATACATTCACGATGTTCTAAAATGTAGATCATATCATTTTTGGTTTTGGACATGTGTTTCACTTCCTTTTGCTCATCTTTTAGTCATCATTAATAAACTATGACAGAACAGAATTATCATTTCCAATCATTTTCCCTCAAGTTTTGACACCATTAATAAACAGTTATCATTCTTATTCATTAGCCCCATAACCCATTTTTTTTTTTTTTTTGAGAATCTAGAGGCATATGACAGCCTGTTCTCAGGCTGGTTGCTTTGGTTACTTCAAGGACACTAGACCAAAACAAAATCTTCAACCACCCTGGGCATTTTGCCATGTCCCAAGCAGTGTATTATTAACGCTTAGTGGTCAGAGTGCCCAGGAAAAATCCTTAGGCCAATGCTGCTGCCGTTATTATTCAAATTCTGACATAATACAATCAATGTTCACATTTATATCTCTATATAATTTGTCTATATGTCTAATCCTGGCATTCTGTTCTTCCTTGGTCATATGACATTATAATGGCTCTTCATGAGCTAACTTTTCTAAGCAAGAGAGGTCTGACACCTCATACTTTCATTATCTTTCCACTCCATACTTTGCTCATCAATATGTTTCTGTGTAGGGCAGAGGTATATGCCTTGTAATTGTCTGAGTGTACAGTGGGAAGAGGCTTGTAATCTGAACTGTGTTCAAGTCCTCTAGCCCACTGAATCTTGTTGACCTTTTAAATTTTACCTTGTTTTGAATATCTTGTTCCTGTGTAAGTACAGGGACAGATGTTCCAAGAATGTGTCATAGCCTCATGAAGAGACCTCTGGCTTCTTTATGTGTCACAACCTCCAAGGCGTAAGGAAGACCTTCAAGTAGATAAGGATATCTCCCTAAAAGCAGGAGAGGTAGTGTGTTCAGGACTTTCCTGGGTAAGCTTAGAAGCAGCATTCCTGGGAGAAGGCATAAATGATTCATAAAGAATTTTCCATCAATTCAATATCCCCCAATTGTATGAATATTAAAAGTGCCCCAAGTATGCAACAGGTAGAGATGAAAACCAAAGGTGTTGTGTCAGCCATCATGGGGCTCAGCTTTGCTGGATCTTTGTCAAGCAGCTGTGCTGGCTTTATGACTTCTGCCATTCCATTCAGATATGGCTGTGCCAGTTGAAAAGATATGGAAATGTTTTGCTTTGAAAATAATTTCCTAGTTTAGTATATGTAGTATCTTAACTACATATAATTTGCCCTTTTATTCAGGCAACTCCGAAGATGCCCTGGAAGTCATTGCCTGACAATAACTGATGTTCCCATCACCGTCTATGCAACAATGAGAAAGCCATCTGCCCCGAGCAGCAAGGAAATGCATCCCAAATAGCACCATGAAGTCTCGTGTCGAGGGTTGACTAGGTCAAGGGTAATGGACCAGCATCATCTTGTGGTCTGTCTGGTAAACAAATAAAGGTGGAGGCACTACGGGGGCGATGCCAATAGTTGAATATTTGATTTTAATTGAAGCGAAAAACGTAGTCAGTAGAGCACACACGGTGATAAGCGTTGGTTACATGTTCTGACAAGACAGAACACGTCACACTTACAAAGTACCTTAGAGATCATCTTGCTCACAGCAGATTGCTAGTTCTGAAAATTCAAGATAAAGCCTGATCCATGGTGGTCATAATGCCAGATTCTCAGAGCTTATACGGAGCTGAGAGGTATTTGAATTTTTATTAGTTAAAGAGAAGAGGTCATCCATAAATGTGGGCTCTGAGTCCTGCCTCTGTAGGTCCAAACTACCTGTATGAAGAGAGACAGTATAACTGTAACAAAGCTTGAAAATAAGATGAGGCATGAGGTGATCCCTAGTCAACACAGTTGTCTATCGAAAGAAAGAAAACTAAATCTAGACTGAAAGTTGCCTAACAATAGGAAAAGAATGGCAGGAAAGGTGTCATGAGGGTCCCTCATCCAAGGGTGGGAATGATTGGTGTTTCAACCATAGCTAAAAGTCCTCTCCTCCCCACCTCCTTCCTATCTATCCTTTCCTCTCTCTCCCTTCCTTCCTCCTCCGCTCCTTCACTTTCTCACTTCTTCCTTCTCTTCTCTCCTTCCTTTCTTCCCCTAGAGATCCATCTCAGGGTCTCCCACATGCTGGGAAAGTACCCTACCACTGAGTTACACTGTAAGCTAAAAAGATCCCTTAACACAGGGACCTTGAGTCCTTAGTCCTTGCCACAGGGAAGACGGGTCAGACTCAATGAATGGTGAAGGCTGCTACAAAGGTCCCACTGACTTCAGGGACCTCTACTGTGAGCAAATGTGAGGAGAAGAAATCAAGAGACAATGACATTATAAGAAATGTGTCTTACAGCTCAGCAGTAAATAACACAGGCTTTCAGAGGAACAAAAGTAATGACAGTTCACACGTTTTCATCAAAACACATGTGAGAAGATAGTAAAGCATCCTCCCCTCTATCCCTCTCCACAAGACAGGGTATGTAACCCTGGTTGGGCTGGACCAGGCTGACCTCAGAGGTCTGCTGTCTCTGCCTCCTAAATGCTGAGACTGAAGATGTGTAGCTAATGTTTTCCTGTGTCCCGGCCTGCCGGCAGTCGGGACAAGTCTCTCCCATTAGTGGCCCCCAAGTAAACACACAGAGACTTATATTACTTATAAACTGCATGGCCATGGCAGGCTTCTTGCTGTTTTTATATCTTAAATTAACCCATTTCTATTAATCTATACCTTGCCATGTGGCTCGTGGCTTACCCATATCTTACATCATGCTTCTCCTTGTGGCAGCTGGCAGCGTCTCCTGACTCAGCCTTCTTCCTCCCAGACTTCTCCTCTCTGCTTGTCCCGCCTATACTAAACTCCCTGTCTAGCTACTGGCCAATCAGCATTTTATTTATCAATCAATCAGAGCAACACAGTCACAGCATCCCCAGCAAAGATGTGTGCCACCGCACCTGACTTACAGCTTTATCTCTAAAGCACCTTTCAAAAGTGTAAATTAAGTAGAGATGTGTTGACTAGGCATGCTGTAAGAATTTGTCCCCAGAAAATCTGCACTATAGGAGATGTGCAAGGAAATTTAAGCAAAAAGGAAATGGTACCATATGGAGATTTGAATGTGTATAAAGGAACAGCACAAAAAATAGAAAATATGTGGATAAATTTAAATAAGCCAATTCCTAATTTGTAAACATTTATCAGGTAAGCTGTTAAAAGCAAAAAGCGCTGGGCAGTGGTGGCACACGCCTTTAATCCAAGCACTTGGGAGGCAGAGCCAGGCGGATCTCTGTGAGTTCGAGGCCAGCTTGGACTACAGAGTAAGTTCCAGGAAAGGCGCAAAGCTACACAGAGAAACCCTGTCTCAAAAAAAAAAAAAAAAAAAAAAAAAAAAAAAAAAAAAAAAAAAAAAAAAAAAAAAAAACCAAAAAAACAAAAAAACAAAACAAAAAAAAACAAAAAGAAAGAAAGAAAGAAAGAAAAAAGCAAAAAACAAACAAACAAAAAACCCAAAACAAAAAACCAAAACAAAAAACTCAACAACAACAACAAAAAAACGGTAACATGAAAAACAACAAGATAGGAAGATAAGAACCGAAAAGGCAGAGGAGGGGCAGACAGGATGCTCAGGGAGCAAAGTTTTGTCCAAGCCAGACCTGAGTTTGGTCCCTGGAACCCATGGAAAGGTGGAAGGAGGAAACTGATTACATGAAGTTGTCCTCTGACCTCCACACATGCACCATGGCACGCACATGCCTCTAGCCAGAGTGTACACACAATAATTTTTTTAAAGGCAAGGGGAGGAAAAAGGAAGTTTGAGTTTGGAAATATCTTAAAAACTATGTGAAGTAGCATGATAGTACTTAATTGTGATAAACGTGTAAGTTGTAAAGTTTAGAATTGTCTCTAAATAGCAAATAGAACAAGTATACAAACAGCAGGGCTAAACTATCACTCACTCTAAGTAAAAGCAGAAAAAAAGGTAAAAAGAAATCCATACAATAGATTTAAATCTTAGGTAGTTATGTCAGTTACAAAAGGTCTAAATTTCATTTGCAGGGAAAACACTATTGGCCAGAAAAAAAAAGAATGTAAGCATAAGCTGTTTACATGAACTCACTTTAAATTTAAAACTCATAAATTAAAAGTCTAGAAAGATTGGGGCTGGAAGATGGCTTCGCAGTTAAGAGCACTGGCTGCTCTTCCAGAGGACCTGGGTCAATTACCAGCACCCACATGGTGGCTCACGACCACCTCTATTTTCAGTCTTATGGGATCTGATGCCCTCTTCTGGCATCTGTGGGCCCTGTGCAGACATATACATGCAGACAAAATACCCACACACATTAAATAATTTTTATAAAGTTAAAAGGATGTAAATAGAATACCATGCAGACATTAATCAAAAGATTAGAGTAACTATGTTAATTCCCTTCAAAGTGCACTGAACGGTAGAAACTGATGCAACCAGAAGGAATAATTCTACATTTATAATATAGATTTCAAGTGGTAGAATAAGAAAAAAAATCAGTGAAGACAGAGAAAATATGATTCAGTTGGTACAGAATGCCACTTCACAAAGCCAGAATAGTGTATATTCTTTAAGTTTTCCTGGCTGACTGCATTGTGGGGCATCAAATCTTAGAAAACTGAAAAGTATTAGGAGTATGCAGAACATTCAAAGATATTCAACAAAAGAATTAAATTAAAAATAACAAAAACACCCAGAGAAATTTCAAATACCAGAATAGAAAATGACACAATTCTAAATAACCCTCAAATAAAGAGGGAACAGGAGAAGTCACTTTGAGTCAAATAAAAGCACACATCAAAATACACAAGTTTTAGCTACAGTAAAGCTTAGAATTGGAGCATTATATTATTTCATTAGAAAGGGGTAAGCTGGGTGTGGTGGCACATGCCTATAACCCGGGCAGGGCCATGCAGAGCATTACTACACCTTCTAGGCCATCCTGGGCTGCAGAGTAAGACTGTCTCAAAACAACAAAATAACAAATCCCCCCAAACAAAATGAAAAGCAGAGGGAAATAATAAAGATAAGAGGAGCTGGAGGGATGGCTCAGCAGGAAAAGATGCGTGCTACCACGTCTGCTGACTCGAGTTTGATCTCCAGGAGCCATGTGGAAGGAGAGAACTGACTCCCACAAGTCCTCCTCTGGCCTCTGCACGTGCATCAAAGCATGCATGTCCAGACATCTGTGTACCTAAACAAATGTAACAAAAAATAAGAAGCAGAGAAATAATAGAGGAAAACAGTGGAGCCCGTCTTTACTTCACGTGATGAGTAAAATTGATAAAGGTCTAGGCAGAATTATCAGGGAGAAGAAAAGACCCAAATTACTGATAATCAGGGTTGGCAGGGGAGCCTCACTGCTGATCTGACCAGGATAAACTCCTTTTCAGCACTGTGGATGGATGCTTTAGTATTGAATGTCTCCCCACATTCCCTTACATTACTGGGTATAAGCTCTCTAGAGTAGATCGTATTTTCTTAACTTGCCTCCAGGTTGACATTAGCTCAGGATTACTTGAAAAGATAATCTGTTGAGGCTGTGGTGTAGGTCACTGTGAACGCAGTATGATCCAGCTAGGTTGACCAGGATCAATTCTGCATTTCCTCTTAGCACACTTTGGGAGCTCTGGAGAAATTTAAGGGCTGCAGCTGACTGGCAGTGCCATCCTACACGTTCATGCTTGAGCCCTTCTGTCCCATGGTTACCCAGACCATTGGGATGGCATCCTTCAGTCTCCTTCC
Organism: Peromyscus leucopus; assembly: GCF_004664715.2. Lineage (NCBI taxonomy): Eukaryota > Metazoa > Chordata > Mammalia > Rodentia > Cricetidae > Peromyscus > Peromyscus leucopus. Next base: position 10,061,278 of record NC_051085.1, read on the forward strand.
TCCACTGACTGTCCCATCTGCTCTCTCATGGGCTCTTCAGGGAATGGTGTCCTCTGCTGGGAGGTTTAGCCAACTTTGTTCCCCGATTCTGAGAACTTCCGGACAGCTGTCCGTCTTCCTTCCTGTCTCCTCACATGCTCAGGCAAGTCTCTTGGGCTCAGTGGCATCAAAAGTAGAAGCATCAGGTTTTGCTTTTCTCAGACTCCCAGGAACTTTATGGTTGTCTTGGAAGGTGAGGTGAGGGGAATAACCTTTATGGAAGCTCTTCTTGCTTGAAGCTCACCTAATACTTATTGAGTATATTCCTATACATGCCAGACACGGTGCTGAACTCTTTATTTATTTTTAATTTTTTTCCTTTGGTTTTTCGAGACAGGGTTTCTCTGTGTAGCTTTGCACCTTTTCCTGGAGCTCACTTGGTAGCCCAGGCTGGCCTCGAACTCACAGAGATCCGCCTGGCTCTGCCTCCCGAGTGCTGGGATTAAAGGCGTGCACCACCATCGCCCAGCTGCGCCATCACCGCCCGGCTCTGAACTCTTTAAACAACCCAGAAATTCATGTAGTTTATATTAGAAAAACATTTTATCCTATATGTATGAGTGTCTCGTCTTCTTGTATGTACCTGCAGTGCCCTGGGGGGACAGCAGAGGGTGGCAGAGCCCTTGGAACTGGAGTTACAGGTGGCTGTGAGCTCCCAAGTAGGTGGGAGGAGATGAATAAGGGTCCTTTGCAAGAGCAGTATTTGCTCTTAATCACTGAGGCATCTTTCCAGCCCCTAGCTTCCATTTCTGAAGTTGTATGAGGAGACATGAACAGATGTTTACTAACAGATGGGGCACCAATGACAGAATTAATTCCACCCAAGTGTAGCATGGGGATCCAATGAGTTTAATTGGAGTTATAGATGTATGGGTGACGGGTTACTTATAGAGGCATGAGCAATTTATGGGGGGCTATACCACTGAAGAAAAATTGTTTCTTACATTTTCAGGGAAAGGCAGGAACTGTTGAATAACCCCTCATTAATGGGCCTAATTCCTAGCTGAGGACTGAGGTGATCATTACTGGACAAAGGGTAGGATGTGTCATCCTGTATTTACAGAATGGTAATGCCAAGATTTGCATGCCTGGGAATGTGTGCCCAGAACTTCTAAAATCACATTTCAGTTGAAATATCCTTGGCTTCAACTTCTACTAAGTACCTGATTTTTTTGTTTCATAATCCAAACTCACAAGAGAAAATATTCAATTGTTTGCACTCATCTTTTCTTACCAGGCAGTGTCTTGTCCAGTCCATTGTAACCATGAGGGAGGAAGTGGAACACAGGTACACAGAGGGTCTCCGTCAAACAGGGGCCTCTTCATTTTGTAAGGGCTCTGAACTGGCAGGGGCCATGAGTGATGAATCTATGTAACTCCTCTAGAACCTAGTCTTTGGGACACAACCAGTCCCTGGGAATCCCCACTCATAGCTGCCTCAGTTACTGGCCAGCAGAGAAGACTCTTGCTGGCAGGCTCCCCCACCAAAACCCCACATTGGACTCTATAATCTAGAAGACCCACACCCTACCCCAAACCTACCCATTCCCCTAGGACCCCAGCAGCTTCCTGAGACACAGAATCTGCCAGCTCTCATTGGACCAAGAGCTCTCATTGGACCAAGAGTGGCTTCCTGAGACACAGAATCAGCCAGCTCTGATTGGACCAAGAGCCCTGCCTGATAGGACCAAGAGTGGCTCCCTGAGACACAGAATCCACCAGCTCTCATTGGACCAAGAGTGGCTTCCTGAGACACAGAATCAGCCAGCTCTGATTGGACCAAGAGCCCTGCCTGATAGGACCAAGAGTGGCTCCCTGAGACACAGAATCAGCCAGCTTCAATTAGACCTAGAGCAGCTCCCTGAGACACAGAATCTAGCAGCTCCAATTAGACCAAGAACTAAGATTGAACCCAGAGTGGCCCCCTGAGACACAGACACAGCAAGCACAGATTGGACCAAGAGCAACTCCCTCAGACACAGACACCTTTGCATCTATTGGAGGAAGAGATGGGTAGATGCCAGTGCAGAAATGCATAAAATAACATAAAGAGCAATATGGTATCACCAGAACCTAGCAGTTCTACAACAGCAAGACCTGAACATCACAACATAGAAGAAGCAGAAGAAAATGACCTTAAAAATAACTTTATGAAGATTATAGAGACATTTAATGAGGAAATGAAAAATTCCCTTAAATTGAGGAAAAGACAAAAAATTGGAAGAAATCAATAAATCTCTTAAAGAAAGCCAAGAAAAAGCAATTAAACATGTGAAGGAAACAATTCAAGACCTGAAAATTGAAATAGAAACAATGAAGAAGACACAGAGGGAATGCTGAAAATAGAAAACCTGAGCAAACGAACAGGAACTACATATACAAGCATAACCAACAATACAAGAGATGGAAGAATCTCTGGTGTAGAGGATACAATAGAGGAAATAGATTCATCAGTCAAAGAAAACACCAAAGCCAAAAATGTCATAAAACAAAACATCCAGGAAATCTGCGACACCGTGAAAAGGCCAAACCTAAGAGTAATAGAGATAGAAGAAAGAGAAGAATACAACTCAAGGGCACAGAAAATATATTCAACAAAATCATATAAGAAAACTTTCCCAACTTAAAGAAGGAAATACCTATGAAGATACAAAAAGCTTATAGAACACCAAATAGACTAGACTCCCCCCAAAAGTCCCCTTGCCACATAATAATTAAACCACTAAACATACAGAATAAAGAAAGAATATTAAGAGCATCAAAGGAAAAAGGCCAAGTGACTTATAAAGGCAGACCCATCAGAAGGACACCTGACTTCCCATTAGAGACTCTGAAAGTCAGAAGGTCCTGGACAGATGTAATGCAGACACTAAGAGACCATGGATGCCAGCCCAGACTACTATACCTAGCAAAACTTTCAATCACCATAGATGGAGTGAAGAAGACATTTCAAGACAAAAGCAAATTTAAACAATACCTATCCATAAATCCAGCCCTACAGAAAGCATTAGAAGGAAAAATCCAACCTAAGGAAGTCAGATGCACCCACAAAAACACAGGCAATTGCTGTGGGATGGTCTGTATGTCAAATGTGTGCTCTGATTGGTCAATAAATAAAACACTGATTGGCCAGTGGCCAGGCAGGAAGTATAGGCGGGACTAACAGAGAGGAGAAAAGAAAGAACAGGAAGACAGAAGGAGTCACTGCCAGCCGCCGCCATGACAAGCAGCATGTGAAGATGCTGGTAAGCCATGAGCCACGTGGAAAGGTATAGATTTATAGAAATGGGTTAATTTAAGATATAAGAACAGTTAGCAAGAAGCCTGCCACGGCCATACAGTTTGTAAGCAATATAAGTCTCTGTGTTTACTTGGTTGGGTCTGAGCGGCTGTGGGACTGGTGGGTAACAAAGATTTGTCCTGACTCTGGGCCAGGCAGGAAAACTCTAGTTACAGGCAATAGATAACCCCACAGGAGCAAATCCCAAAGAAGGGAAATACACACACACTACCACCAAAAGATAACAGGAATTAGCAACCACTGGTCATTAATATCCCTTAATATCAATGGCCTCAATTCTCCTATAAAAAGACACAGGCTAACAGAATGGATACAAAAATCAGGATCTATCCTTCTGCTGTATACAAGAAACACACCTCAACTTCAAAGACAGATACTAGCTCAGAGTAAAAGGCTGGGAAAAGGCTTTCCAATCAAATGGACATAAGAAGGAAGCAGGTGTAGCTATCCTAATATCTAACAAAATAGAGTTCAAACTAAAATTAAAGAGATCAGGGAGGACATTACATATTCATCACAGGAAAAATCCACCAAGATGAAGTCTCAATTCTGAACATTTATGCCCCAAATACAAGCATGTGTAAAAGAAACATTATTAAAGCTTAAATCACACATCAAACCATACACACTAGTAGTGGGAGACTTAAATACTCTATTCTCACCAATGGACAGGTCTGCCAGACAGAAACTTAACAGAGAAATAAGGGAGCTAACAGATGTTATGACTCAAATGGACTTAATATCTACAGAACATCCCACCCTAACAAAAAAGAATATACCTTCTCAGCACTCCATGGAATCGACCACATACTTGGTCACAAAGCAAACCTCAACAGATACAAAAAAATTGGAATGCCCTCCTATATTTTATCAAACCACCATGGCTTAAAGTTAGAATTCAACAACAAAATTACAGAAAGCCTACAATCTCATGGAAACTGAATAATGGCCAAATGAGTCACCACTGGGTCAAGAAAGAAAGAAATTAAAGACTTCCTAGAATTTAATGAAAATGATGTACTACATATCCAAACTTATGGGACACTATGAAAGCAGTGCTAAGAGGAAAATTCATAGCACTAAATGCTCACATAAAGAATTAGGAGACATCTCACACTAGCGACAACAGCACACCTGAAAGCTCTAGAACAAAAAGAAGCAAACTTAGCCAGGAGGAACAGACGCCAGGAAATAATCAAATTGAGGGCTGAAATCAATAAAATAGAAACAAAGAGAACAATACAAAGAATCAATGAAACAAAGAGTTGGTTCTTTGAGAAAATCAACAAGATAGACAAGCCCTTATCCAAACTAACCAAAAGGTAGAAAGAGAGCATCCAAATTAACAAAATCAGAAGTTGAAAGGGAGACATAACAACAGACTGTGGAAATACAGAGAATCATTAGGTCATACTTCAAAAACCTGTACTCCACAAAAATTGGAAAATCTAAAAGAAATGGACAATTTTCTGGATAGGTACCACATACCAAAATTGAATCAAGATAAGATAAACAATTTAAATAGACCTATAACCCCTAAGGAAATAGAAACAGTCATTAAAAGTCTCCCAACCAGAAAAAGCCCAGCACTGGATGGTTTCAGTGCAGAATTCTACCAGAATTTCAAAGAAGAGCTAATACCAATACTCTTCAAATGGTTATACACAATAGAAACAGAAGGAACATTACCAAACTCTTCTTATGAGGCTACAGTTACCCTAATACCTAAACCACACAAAGATGCAACAAAGAAAGAGAATTATAGACCAATCTCCCCCATGAACATTGATGGAAAAATACTCAATACTGGCAAACCAAATCCAAGAACACTTCAAAGAAATTATCCATCATGATCAAGTAGGCTTCATCCCAGAGATTCGAGAATGGTTCAACATACGAAAATCTGTCAATGTAATACACCATATAAACAAACTGAAAGAAAAAAAAACTGCATGGTCATCTCATTAGATGCTGAAAAAGCCTTTGACAAAATCCAACAGCCCTCCATGAGAAAGGTCTTGGAGATATCAGGAATACAAGGAACATACCTAAACATAATAAAAGCAATTTACAGCAAGTCCACAGCCAACATCAAATTAAATGGAGAGAAACTCAAGCAATTCCACTAAAATCAGGAACAAGACAAGGCTGTCCACTCTCCCCATATCTATTAAATATAGTATTCGAAGTCTTAGCTAAAGCAATAAGACAATAAAAGGAGATCAAGGGGATACAAATTGGAAAAGAAAAAGTTAAACTTTTGCTATTTGCCAACGATATGATAGTATACATAAGTGACACCAAAAATTCTACTAGGGAACTCCTATAGCTGATAAAAAAAAAAAACCTTCAGTAATGTGGCAGGATACAAGATTAACTAAAAACAAAAACAAAAACAAACAAAAAACCCAGTAGCTCTCCTATATACAAATGATAAATGGGTTGAGAAAGAAATCAGAAAAACATTACCATTTACAATAGCCACAAATAATGTAAGGTACCTTGGCATAACTATAACTAAGCAAGTGAAAGACCTGTATGACAAGAACTTTAAGTCCCTGAAGAAAGAAATTGAAGAAGATATCAGAAAATGGAACCATCTCCCATGCTTATGGATAGGTAGGATTAACATAGCACAAATGGCAATCTTACCAAAAGCAATCTACAAATTCAGTGCAATCTCCATCAAAATCCCTCTTCACAGATTTGGAAAGAACAATACTCAACTTCATATGGAAAAACAAAAAACTCAGGATAGCTAAAACAATCCTATACAATAAATCCACCTCTGGAAGTATCACTATCCCTGACTTCAAGCTCTACTACAGAGCTATAGTAATAAAAACATCTTGGTATTGGCATAAAAACCAACATGTGGACCAATGAAATTGAAATGAAGACTCTGACATTAACCGACACACCTATGATCACCTGATTTTTGACAAAGAAGCCAAAACTGTACAATGGAAAAACAAAAGCATCTTCAAAAAATGGTGCTGGCATAACTGAACATCAGCATGTAGAAGATTGCAAATAGATCCATATCTATTGCCATGCACAAAACTCAAGTCCAAGTGGATCAAAGACCTCAACATAAATCCAGTTACACTGAACTTGATAGAAGAGAAAGTAGGAAGTAGTCTTGAATGCATTGGCACTGGAGATCACTTCCTAAATATAACACCAGTAGCACAGACTGAAAGCAACAATTAATAAATGGGACCTCTTGAAACTGAGAATCTTCTGTAAAGCAAAGGACACAGTAAATAAGACAAAACGACAGCCTAGAGAATGGGAAAAGATCTTCACCACCCCCACATCTGACAGAGGGTTGATTTCTAAAACATATAAAGAATTCAAGAAACTAGACATCAAAATACCACACAGTCCAATTAAAATGGGCTACAGAGCTTAACAGAGAATTCTCAACAGAAGACTTTCAAATGGCCAAAAGACATTTAAGGAATTGCTGAACATTCTTAGTCATCAGGGAAATGCAAATCAAAGTGACTCTGAGATGCCATCTTACACCTGCCAGAATGGCTATGATCAAAAACACTGAAGACAGCTTATGTTGGAGAGGATGTGGAGCAAAGGGAACATTCCTCCATTGTTGGTGGGAGTACAAACTTGTACAGACACTTTGGAAATCAGTATGACAGTTTCTTAGAAAATTGGGAATCAATCTACCTTGAGACCTAACTATACCACTCTTGGGCATATACCCAAGGAATGCTCAATCATACCACAAGGACACATGCTCAACTATGTTCATAGCAGCATTATTCATAATAGCCAGAACCTGGAAACAACCTAGATGCCTCTCAACCAAAGAATGGATTAAGAAAACGTGGCACACATACACAATGGAGTACTAATCAGCAGTAAAAAACAATGACATCATGAAATTTGCAGGCAAAAGGATGGAACTAGAAAATATCATCCTGAGTGAGGTAACCCAGTCTCAGAAGGACAAACATGGTATGTACTCACTCATAACTGGATACTAGATGTAAAGCAAACAATACCAGACTGCAACCCACAGCTCCAGAGAAGCTAGTTAACGAGGAGGACCCAAAGAGGGAAGCATGGGTCTCTCTGGGAAGGGGAAATAGATGAGATCTCCATGAATAAACTGGGGATGAGGGAGGGGCAATGGAGGGTGGGGGTTGGGGGGTGAGAACATAAGGGAACAGGATAGTCAAGCTAGAACAGGGATGGCGTGGGAGAGCAATGAAAGAGATACCATGATAGAGGAAGACATCATGGGGACAGGGAAAAACAGGGTGCTAGGGAAGTTGCCAGGAATTCCCAAGGATGACCCCTGTTTAGACTACTAGCAATAATGGAGAGGGTGCCTGAATTGGCTTACCCCAGTAATCAGATAAGCAAATACCCTAACTGTCATCATAGAGCCTTTCTCCAGTAACTGATGGAAGCAGATGCAGAGATCCATAGCCAAACACCAGGCCAACCTCCAGGAGTTCAGTTGAAGAGAAAGAAGAGGGATTCTATGAGCAAGGGGCATCAAGATCATGATGGGGAAACCTACAGAGACAACCAAACCAAACTAGTGGGAACTCATGAACTTTAGACCAACACCTATGGTGTCTCCACGGGACTGGACTAGGCCCTCTGCATAAGTGAGACAGTTGTGTAGCTTGATCTGCTTAAGGGCTCCCTGGAGTAGGATCAGGATCCATCCCTGGTGCATGAGCTGGCTTTTTGGAGACCACTACCTATGGTGGGACACCTCACATAGCCTTGAGGCAGGGGGAGGGGCTTGGACCTGCCTCTATTGAATATACCAGGTTCTGCTGACTTTCCATGGGAGGCCTTACCTTCTTGTAGGAGGGAATGGGGGTTAGGTTGGGGGGGGGCGAAGTCTAGAGGGGTGGGAGGAGGAAAGAGGGGGATCTGTGATTGGTATGTAAAATGAATAAAAAAATTCTAAATTAAAAAACAACAACAACAAGGCCAGGCGGTGGTGACACATGCCTTTAATCCCAGTACTTGGGAGGCAAAGGCAGGTGGATCTCTGTGAGTTTGAGGCCAGCCTGGGCTACAGAGTGAGTTCCAGGAAAGGCACCAAAGCTATATAGAGAAACCTGTCTTGAAAAACCAAAACCAAACCAAAACAAAACAAACCGAAACAAAAACATATAACTCATTTTTCCCCTTGCATCAGTACTGAGAATGCTATGTTTAGCTAAAAGAAGAAAAATAAAACTTTTCCTTTTGAATCTGGGAGAGTGAAGTCTTATCTAAGAACTGATTCAAGTTCATGTACATGGTGAGGCTTCCGTTTCAGAAGATCACAGTATGGTTTTAAGTGGGACATGCTCTTTAACTAACTCTGTACTAACTCTGTAAAAAGGTGGCCTCCTTTCAAGCCAGAAAATGTTAAATTATACTATTTCCTTTTCTTTTCTTTTCTTTTTTTTTTTTTGGTTTTTCAAGACAGGGTTTCTCTGTGTAGCTTTGTGCCTTTTCCTGGAACTCACTTGGTAGCCCAGGCTGGCCTCGAACTCACAGAGATCCGCCTGCCTCTGTCTCCCGAGTGCTGGGATTAAAGGCGTGCGCCACCACCGCCCGGCTATTTCCTTTTCTTTAACAAATTTATGTGTATGTATGTGTGCATATACACGTGCCTTGTGAGTGCTGATGATCATGCATGCACATGCCCCATGAGTGCTCACACATACAGTACCCCATAAATGCTGATGCACACATGGCATTTGTTGAGAAGTCATAGGTTAACTCTCCTGAAACCGTGTGGGGGCTGAGGATCTAACTCATAGGCTTGTCCTCAAGCACCTCTATGCTCAGAGGTATCTCCCCAGCCCCATAAAAGCATAATCCCTTAGAACTGTTCCTAAACCAGGTACTCCCGCTGTAACCTAATTTTAGCTTGTGAACAAGTCAGGAAATCCAAGGTAAGAGAAAGTAGTTGAGGACAAACATTGGGAATAAGTTGACCGATCTCCCCTGAAAAACTGTTGACTCTGAGAACGCAGCGACACCAGGGCTGGTTTGGAAGCCCTTCTATTTTATTAGAGACAGGAGCAGTAACGTTGCCAGCTGAAGTACATGGGCTCTCAATATAAGGCATTCTGCCACCTTTTCAATTGCTGTCCACCGCAGACAAAAATTTTGGACCCATTGTATAAATTCAAATAAGAAATAGGAAGTGGCTGGTCTCTGATTTATTGAAATCCCCTTCAACCAGGTGAGAGCTTCCGTGGGGAGGGAGTTCTGCCCCTCCCCCCCAATGGCTCTGTGTTTATTTCAGTGCTAGGAAGGGCTCTTGTTGGCAGCAGAGTCCTGCAATGTCAGGCTGTGGGGCAGGAGTTGATGCTCACAGCCCCGCTGACCAGGGCGGCTTTACTGAAGCTCACTGGGCGACCGTCAATCACAAAGTGGCGGATGCAGCCTGTGAAGGGTTTGCTGGGAGCCAAATGCGGTGTCAGAAGAGACTCTGAAAAGAGAAATAAAAAAGAGCAGAAATGTCAGTGGGGGAATTCCGGGCTCCCACATTACCTCCTGGTAAAAACTGGAACATTGCTCAGACTGTCCAAATGATTTCCACATCAGCCACGGCACAGGGTTCTCTAGCAGACTCCCAGGCCCAGCCCTCGCATTTGAAGGATGAGAACACAGAGGGGTTTTAACGTTTGCCATGCTTTCTACGATCCCATTTCTCTGCATACTGTGGGCTGCACGTGAAGCCTCGCAGTTGAGTTTTCATGCTCTAACTGTGCTGTTCAGAGTTAATTTCCCCGAGGCCTCATTCGCTTACTGTGCTTTGCTGAGAAGGGGAAAGGAATTTGAGCTTCCATGTTATTTTTGGACAGAGTTAATGTTTTTGTTTAATTCCTATCTTCATTACCCTTCACCCTTAAGTCTCTACATTTTTTGCCAAGCTTATGGAAATAATGAGAAAATAATGAATTCAAATGAGGTAAAATTTAATTTTTCTGAGCTCAGGGTTTAAGAACTATAAATAGGGAAGTATAGGCAGCATGGATTTTGTATGCACACAGGTGTCTTGTAGTATGTCAGGAATCTTCTCTCATTGTAATTAGGTATCTAGAAGCCTGCTGTTTATTAATTACACATGTACAATTAGGTGTCTTGGGATGAAAGAAGCAATATAATTTAAAGCAACTTAGAGAGCTTATAAATATCATAAAATTAAAATATCTTTAGTCAAAGCTCATTATTATAAACACAGCTATGTGAGCGGCAGCAGACAAAAGATTCTGCAATCTAACTTGGGAAGGAACGTGAACTAGGACCCCGAGCAAACCGCGGGAAGCAGCTGTGCATCTTCTATCCAGTGTAGAGTATGTACGCACGTACGCACGTACACACACATGTACGCAAGTACGGAGGCTGCTTGTTGAAAACAGTGGAAATCACATTCTGCCTTTGAACGGTAATCATAAGGCTTTAGATTCAGAAGGACCCCAGAGAGCAGTTCCTTCTCTTTGTATCTAATTTACAATGGCTACATGTTTGCAAAGCCTGCTCCAAGTACTTCATCTTCAGGATAAAAACTGAGTGAAAGCTTGAGAGGAACTTTGTACAGCCTCCACCACAGAGGAACACAGCTTCCACTCTGCCTGAGCAGCCCACCCCTGGTTCATGCAGAAAATCATCTGGAGGAAATAATTAATATAGCAATTATGGTCTGCATGATTTACCATAAAATTAATTATATGTAGTGACGGAAGAGTACCCCAGGGCCCTGAGTAATTGGTTAACAAAATTAACATGGTTGTTTGTGTGTGTGTGTTGTATGTGAATTTGTGTGTAGTGCATGCACTTATGTGTGCAGAATTCAGAGGGTGTGTTAAATGTCTTTCACTATCTCTCTTAGTCTCATTTCTTGGAGGCAGGGTCTTGACTTAAACCCTGAGGGCACTATTTTGTTTCCAGCTATGATACTGAACTATTGAGGCTCAGTTATTGAACAGGATCCTCCTGTCTTTGTCTCATTGTTGGGGTTATATGCATGCTATGGATAATATCAGGCTTTCACATGGGTCCTGGAATCTGAGCTCTGGTTTCCATGCTTAAGCACCAAATTTTAAGAGAGAATATTTCCAAGATGGACTGAAGACTTGACTACATTTTATAGAAAATAATGTAGAGTTTTCAATAGTGACTGATTAGACTTGGGAATGGGATACGCTAATCTCAAAGATCCTTTTAAATTACCATATAGGCAAGTTGATTTTGTGTGTGTGTGTGTGTGTGTGTGTGTGTGTGTGTAATAGTTAAATGAATTTTATTTATATCTTTTTGTTGTTTTTGGAGACAGGGTTTCTCTGTGTAGCCCTGGCTGTACTGGAACTTACTCTGTAGACCAGGCTGGCCTCAAACTTAGAGATCCAAGTGCTGGGATTAAAGGAACGTACCATCATTGCCAGGCTATTTATTAACTTTTTAGTGAGATGTCATAGCTAGTTTTTTGTCAACTAGAGTCATAAGTTAGAGTCATCCAAAGACACAAAGACATACCTAAAGCTTATCAATTGCAGAACTGCCTCCATGAGATTTAGGTGTGTCTTTGGTGGTGTTTTCTTGATTAATGATTGATGTGTAAGGGCCCACCCCATGATGGGCAGTACTACCCCTGGGCAGATGGTCCTGAGCTGTATATAAGCCAGGAGGAGTAAGGCAGTAAACGGCATTCCTCCAGGGCCTCTGCCTGAGCTCCTGTCTCGGCTTCCCTCCATTTCTCCCCAAGTTGGTTTGGTTACAGTGTTTATCACAGTCATAGGGAGCAAACCGGGACATGAGAAATGTGGTATCAAAGTCGTGAGTTGTACAAGAGTGACTGCCATTTCAAGAGAATTCAGGGCATATAGGATTTCTATCTGTGCTTAATTTCTTTAGTTATCATTCTTAATGCCCTGGTTTCTGATGTGATTTTAGTGGAATTAATCTCAAGCCGTTCAGGGTGATAGAATTAATCACAGCCAGCTTAAATTACAATTGCTTTTGCTGATGGCTTGCTGGCATGTTTTCTAGGTGGAATTAAAAGTTGCAGTGGTGCAGTGGGCTGGTGGTTCCAACCACGGTAAGCTCGTCCCTATGGGGTGGCTCACTAGGGAAATTTCGCCATCCATCTTATGGGTTGGACACCCTGGTCGTGGCTTTAGGTGTATCTTGTTCACTCAGTCTGTGGAGCTTCCTGACAGACCCAGAAGGCAGACAAAAGTCAAAGATGAAGTTCTGGTGAATCACAGGGTGACCCCTTCAGGTACAGGGAGGAACAAGTGCTGTCACTCTCACACTGGAGAGACACGCTTGCTTGGTCACCACGAGCTTAGGCAGGTGCTTAGCAGTGAGTGCTGGATGGGGTGAGGTCCTGTTCAGTGGTGTTCTATGGTAACCTGTGACGGTTTGAATGAGAAATGTCTTCCACATCTCAGGTATTGGAGGATGCCGTTCCCAGCTGAGGGTGCTGTTTGGGAGCCTTAGGAGGTGTGGCTTTGTTAGAGGAAGTATGTCACTGGAGGCGGGCATTGGGAGTTTAGAGACACACTGTTTTGAATTGGCTGTCTCTGCTCTGGGCTTGTTTATGAAGCGATCAGCTTCCTGAAACCGCCTCCCTGTCTTCACTGTGCCATCACAGACTGTAACCCTCTAGAACTCTAAGCCTAAATACACCCCTCCTACTACAAATTGCCTTGGTCACTGGGTTTTATCATGGTAATAGGAAAGTAAGTAATACAGTTTCACAACAGTGGTATTGTGTGTACCCTAGGGAGGAAGAATGGAAGGAAAAGGCAAGTCCAGAGGCTCAATAAGGAACTAGGTTGGAGGGGCGGGAGAAGTTGTTCCTTGGAAAGGTACCAGAAGAAAAATGAAGAGCGACATTGACTAGAAATTCAATCCCTGAGCACCGGTGGGTGGGAAGGCCTGGAGCAGAGACAGCATCCCTGAACATTGAGGAATTGCAATCTCAGATGGTACTGGGAGACCAGAGGCGAGGGCACCAAGGGGGCAGGGCGTGCTTTGTTTAATTCACTCCTGTGTGTACTGGAAGCCTGTGGAACAGTTGAAGCTATACCGTGAATTCTAGGAAGGAAGCACCGTGGAGAAAGAGAACTGCCCTGACAGACATGAGGTGCGACGGTGGCCTCCACTAGAGTCCCTTTCAGAATCAAAGCCAGAGCAGAGGCGGAGGACTGGGGAACGGTGGTGTGAGTAACTCTGTGAAATATAACAGGGGGTTGCTTTTTGAGGGTCTTAATTATGCCTTTTGGCTCCTGAGTTATCATTATTGTTAATGCTAGTATCTCGGTCACTGTCCTGTTGCTGTGAAGAGACACCACGACCAAGGCAACTCTTATAAGAGAAAGCATTTATTTGGGACCTTGCTAGTTTCAGAGGCTTAGTCCATTATCACAATTCCCACCACGGTGCAAAGCATGGTGGCATGCAGGCTGGCATGGTGCTGGAGAGGTAGCTCTCTCTCCCTCAAATAGCAGGTATGTGTGGAGGGAGGGAGGGAGGGAGAGAGAGAGAGAGAGAGAGAGAGAGAGAGAGAGAGAGAGAGAGAGAGAGAGAGAAGACTGGGTCTGGAATGGGTGTTTGAAAACTCAGAGACCACCCCCAGTAACATACTTTCTCCAAAAAGATCATACTTCTTAATAATCCTTCTCAAACAGTGCCACTCCCTAGTGACTAATCATTCAAATATAGAAGCCTATGGGGTCGTTCTCATTCAAACTACCACAGCTCATCCTAGAAAGAGGAGGAGTACTTGGTTACTACTATTTTGAGAGGACATGAGGTGAGATGCTTGATTTTATCTGTAGATCTTTCTTTCTTAATTATTGACTGCTTTTATATGATACAGTTAAAAAAATCTAGTTGGATTATTGATATTCTCACCAAGTTCCAGGTAAAAAGCTTAAATATCTCTATCTTATATCCTCCTCTCCAGCTCTCACTTTCACCTTTTCTAAATTAGATAAATATGTAAAAACAGTCTTGTTCAACGTAAGATAATGGTCATTGTTCTAGGGGCATCAAGTAATTGCTGGGGGACCTGTAAGTGTCCTCTCACTACCCTGAATTAGACGCCATTTGGGCTGCTATTTCCAGGACTGGAGATGGAAACCTCTCTTAGGGAATGCCTTTCCATCTGAGCAACATAACTTAGGGTCTGCAGCTGTTTCCACAATGCAGACTAATTCTGGGCAGGAGAAGCATGCATTCTTCCCTATTGTGTAAGGGGAGTGACTGCCAGCAAACTTTCAATCCTCAATGTTCTCAGGTCCTACAGCACTGTCATTCATGAATGAGTGTTCTCTGTAGTGTTGGTGTATGTGTAGAGGATATCTAAAGGAGAAAGAGAGGGAGAAGAGAGAGAGAATTAAACCTGGCAAGATGGATTGGTATCTCCTGGTGTGCATGCTAATTCCTACGTGTTATCAATCTTGAATGAGGAGTTATATGTTTTGGCATTTTACTCCTTTCTCCCTCCCTCCCTCCCTCCCTCCCTCCTCCCTCCCTCCCTCCCTCCCTTTCTTTCCTTCCTTCCTTCCTTTCTTTCTCTTTTTCTTTTTCAGTGCTCGGATCAAACCCAGCACTTTGCTGCTCTTTCATTAAGGACCACTGCATACAAAACCCTTTGAATTTTTAGGTGTTATGACCATACATGGCCAAATTTTTATAACAACAATTATGAGAGCTTACTGGGTTTTTCTGGATTTGGAAGCCTGTCCCTTCTCTGAAGAGCTTACCTGGAACACCTCCAACGAACACAGGCTCCCTGTGATCAACTGGCTTTGGATTCAGTGGTCCAACCACATGATTCACTTCAGAATCCACATCCAACTGGACCACGTTTGAATCTCTAATAACTGAAAGACAGGAAAAAAGACTAGTCATACTTGGTACTGGGGTAATTTCTACATGAAAGAAACTAGTTTATCACAATACCAATACATTCCAGAATACCAACCCCCCATACTCCACTACCACTGAAACAGCAATGATGTCTAAGCACATCTAATTGAGCAATTGTGGAGACACTCTCCTTAGAAAGGAGGACTATTAGAATACACTTCTACTTGTTTCTTCGCTCCAAAAATCCCATGTCTTGTATTTTGGCAACACTCATCTTCGTGCATTCAATGTACACATGTTAGTCTGATGATACTTTTTCTTATCATCTGTCAGGTATCATATAAGGTCACATCATCCTCCGCCCCCCCCCCCCCATGTGCTGTGCAGGCTCAGGCTGGCACAGGACACTCCAAGTCTTTCACCTGTGATTCTGTGCCATCTGCCATCACAGAGGTTCTGCTTGGGAGTTACTGAGGTAGAAAAGTCTCTGACGCCATTGTTGACTTTCACTGTGACCTGCACAGATGGGGAATGTTATAGAGTTAGTTTAACGTCTCATCATCACGGTGAAACTGAATTTCCTAACTCATTTACCACAGAGGAGCAATACTTTCAACAAATACCCGTGCCTGATTACATTTGCAATGTGAACACAAGGGGTCACTCTTTGATAGGTGATAGAAAGAGTTTAACTGAAACTAGTTTGAATCTTTGGAGAGAGGACAAAATTATCCTACTGGACAGGATGTAGAGGAATGGTAAGAACTGTCATAGAATGACTTTGCTGAGTTTATAGAGTACATTCTGTTTATACAAGCAGGAGGGCAGGTCCTGTGCCTGGGAGTAGTTGGCCAGTGCAAAACAAACTCAAGGTACTTTTGTGGACTCTCTCTCTCTCTCTGCCTCTCTCTCTCTCTCTCCCTCTGACAAGTTTGTCTTCTTGATCTTTTGCTTGTTTGCTTTTCCATTGTTTTTAAGAGACAGAAGAACACAAAATTGGGTGAGGGGAAGTTGAGGGAGAAGAACATCATGATCAAAATATATTGAACAATTTTTTTAATCAGAAATAGAAAAATAAAAGATACTGTTGAAGAGAATGGACTTTCAAGCCAAGCTGCTTGGCTTCCATTTATCTACTTTCTGCCCCATTTTTCTCAGATATAAAGTACTATATACATCCTTGAGATGAAAGGAGGCCTAAGTCAATACACTCTTATGAATCTTTTAGAATAGTACCCAATATCTAGTAACTAATATGTATAATATATACAGTATATATTATTTGCTAAAATAATATATAACACTAATATATAATGTATATAATAAGCATGTGTAATATCATACACACAAATATGCTGAGGATTCATTTCAGAGTCCTATGAAAGCTATTTTATTTTTTATGCCTTTAATTGAGTACATTATAACCCAAATAAAAACATGGTTACATTAAGTTTGAGGCATAATGAAAACAGTCCCTTCCTTTAAACTTATTTGAATATCTTCCCAAATATTCTTTAGTAATATCTTAGGGTGAATGTGGTATTTAATTATAACATAATACAAATTTCTAGTAACTGAGAATAATATGCATGTATGTATATATATACACACATCTGTGATAAGCATATAAATATTTAGAAAGATGATTTCACATTTGTGAATGTTGGAAAGTGGACATATTTTTACTTCTATTTGCTAAAAAGTTTTCTTCTAATTCTTTCATTAAAATTCCATGATGTTATTGGTAATTTTTGGCAGCTTTGCCATATTTTCATGACTCTGTTCATTTATTTATTTATTTATTTCCGGTTTTTCGAGACAGGATTTCTCCGTTAGTTTTGGTGCCTGTCCTGAATCTCGCTCTCTAGACCAGGCTGGTTTCCAACTCACAGAGATTCGCCTGGCTCTGCCTCCCAAGTGCTGGGATTAAAGGTGTGCGCCACAGCCACCTTGCAATTGATTTTTTTTTAATACAGGTTCTAACAAAGTAGTTCAACCTGGCCATGACTCTGTTCTAACCAATTCCCAGCACGTGAGTGTGAACACCTGAATTGCACATACTTAAATCTCATGTTCAGTTTTCCTCTTTTTTCCATTAGAAAGACTGATGAAATAATTCTGTGAAATACATCTGCTGCATTCAAGGTTAGACAAGATAGACTGTTATTTCTCAGGACACTACCTGCCCATTTTTCATGTGTACATTCAGGTATTCTCCGTTGACACTATGGCCATGGACAAGGGTTCCAGAACTGCTCCGGGGACGGACTTCAAATGCTATTTCAAACTTCAATCCAATATTGAAAGACTCATCTACAGAGAGAAATAGAAATTACCAAGATGAGAAAAATAAAATTTCTAGCTATGTATGATTTTATGATGACAACACACTAGAAGTACTCCATATGCTGTGAGAGTTCAGGGCACTGACATTCCAGCTCACAGAACCATTTACTCTTTTAAGAGAGTGGAGAGGCTGGCAGGGTTGCTAAGGAGGTAAAGCACTTGCTGTCCAAGCCAGCCAACCTGAGTTCCATCCTTGGAACACATGCAAAAGTAGAAGAAAGGAACCAACCCACAAAATCGTCCTGTGATCTCACACATGTGCTGTGGCATGTGCCCCCCTTCATCATAACACACACACAGTAATAAATAAAAGTGAGGAGGGTAGGACATTTTGGGCAAAGGATGGAATCTGAAGACACATATCACACATACATAATTAAAAAAAAAAGGAGAGCAGGAAAATCTGGGCAGAGCTATAACTTGAAGCCACATACAGAGGCTGGAAAACTTGGAGAGCCCTAGAAGCGGCTCTGGATGGTTCCATGGGTATGCCTAGCTGGTTCCCCATGGAGGATGGGAGCCCTGCCTAGAAGGGCTCCAGTATGCAAATATGGAAGATAGACATCATATTGTAGTCATTGGAGAGGTCTGGTTAGCTGTATTTTAACCCCCAAATTAACTGGTGCTAGTATTTAGAAACTGTTTACTGTGGTAACCTAAGACATTGCTTATTAAGAATAGCCGGGTGGGGGTGGGGCTGGGGGCGGAGGGATGGCTTTAGTGGTTAAGAGCACTGGCTGCTCTTTCAGAGGACCTGGGTTCTGTTGTACAGGTGGTGTGCACACAGACTGCCATACATGTGGTGTGCACACAGACTGCTGTACAGGTGGTGTGCACACAGACTGCCGTACAGGTGGTGTGCGCACAGACAGCTGTACAGGTGTGTGCACACAGACTGCCATACATGTGGTATGCACAAGACTGCTGTACAGGTGGTGTGCACACAGACTGCCATACAGGTGGTATGCACAAGACTGCTGTACAGGTGGTGTGCACACAGACTGCTGTACAGGTGGTGTGCACAAGACTGCTGTACAGGTGGTGTGCACACAGACTGCTGTACAGGTGGTGTGCACACAGACTGCTGTACAGGTGGTGTGCAATAAAAGCTGTTGAATGCATGACCAGGGAAGTAATGGTTGGGAGAAAAATCTTCAGAATAAGATCTCTGAAAGGCAGTGTTGTACTGGGGTTTCAGAGCAGCAAGAGGGAGGGAATGTAATTTCCTTCAGTGGGGACAATAGTTCATACTAACAAACAAGAGAACTTGGAGGAATAAGGTGGCCAAGAGCTGACCAGGTCACAGGGCAGTGTAGGAAGTTCTGCATCAAAATGGTCTGCACCCAGAAGTTTGGCCAATGAAAGCAACAAGGATTGGTGCTGCATATTTCGTTTGAAACAGTAAAGGAGATCACAGTGGTCCGTGAGGAAAGAGGAACTCTACAGGAACGAGGGACCTTACAGGAATGAGGGATCTTACAGAGATGAGCTTGGCATTATTAAATTTTAACTTTGGGCTTAAAATCCCCTGTTAACTATCTCCAGGAAAAAAAGCATTTCAGGACTCCTGCTTTCAACACACATCCTTGTCTGAATCTGTTATGTTGCTATAACAGGACACCCGACACTGGTTGATTTATAAAGAAAGGGGGTGTATTTGGCTCACAGTCCCAGAGGCTGAAAAATATAGGAGCATGGTGGCAACATCTGTTGAGACTCTTACTGCAGAAGTGGAAGGGTGTGTGTGGATGTGTATACACAGAGAGGAGAGGGGCCAGCTTTATACAACTCACACTGATGGTGAACAGCGCTGTCTTCAGAGTGTGAACAGTCCACTCACACGAGAACAGCGTTCATCTTTCCAATGACCGAATCACCTCTCACAGGGCCCCATTCTGGATGTGCTGCCCCGGGGGAGCAAGCTTTAACTCGAGTTTAGCTGGGGCTGACCATAATCACACCAGAGCAGTCACATTACCTAGCACCACATAGCCTCCTTCTGTCGAAAAGTAAGTTCCTGTCTCCATGGGCCCTTCAAAGCACGGGGTCACGCTAAATGTTTGGGAGGCCGAGGTGATGGAGGCACCATTGAGCTGCAGATTGCCAAGGCAGCCGCTGAAACTGTAGACGGAGTTAATCTGAAGGAAGAAGGAGAGGTTACTTCAAATCCCCTCGCCCAGTGCTAGATGCACCATGGGAAAGCAAACCAGTGAGCCTTGAGAGGAAGAGACACCCCCTTGTTCATTCTACCTTTCTGAATGATCAATATTGCTCCAGGTAATTACTTTTAACTAATTCATCGAGGCTGGAATTTTGTACTTCGTAACATCAGCATGTAGTCATTAGGCTGTGGAACTGTTTCCACAGGCTGTGATGAAATAAGTTGCAGCTGTGGTTTTCCAGTTGAAGATCGTGTAGTGTTATTCATTTGCCTCCAGGAATGACAGCTGAGCCCAAGATCATGATGTGGAGGGAAATTCTATGCAAATGGCAGGAAGCTTGCCGAACTGTCCTCATTAGCCCATCATGTCATTGTGCATTTACATTACATTATTTATACTATTATTATGAACTATACTACTAGCTGTGAATCTTACTACAGGACATGGCACTTGGGTCTCCTTTAGACAACTGATTTTATACTACAGTTGGAAACAATGAAAAATGATTGTCACAGAATTGGGGCTGTTTACTCCAAGTCTAATTATACTGTGAACCGCCTTTTTAGGATCTTAACATTGTACTGACACTGTGATAAAATTAAATCTATGTCTAGATAAATTAAGTCCTTTGATACCTTCCTTTCACTGAGAAACATTTTAAAAACATGTAATAGTTACAGTTCAATTTACAAAAATGTTTCTTATATTCTCAATTCTTCCACTTATACCCACATTCCTTGCATATTTAAAAATTATATGTGAGAAAGAAAAAAAGTGAAACTGAATTTAAATGAGCAGAAGGGTTCCCCCCCCCCCACACACACACACTCAGTAATATAGTGGAATGGCTTGTTCTCTGGTCTTGGTGTAGCTTTACATAAAATTATAGGAACTTGCGAACTAATGAGATGCCCTCATCTCACGTCTATTTTAAAATCAAAAGGTGACAGCTGACTTTGTAAGGTCCCAGGGCAGACAGGAAAAGCCCACGGGACAGCCTAGGATGCTTCTGCTCCAGCAAAACCCGTTTCACGTTTGCTAGCTTCCTCCTCCGTGAAATGAGGACCCGGAATCAGCGATCTTCCGGTTCAAGGGTCAGCGACTCAGTCTCGGCGCAGCTGGCTTACCTGGATGTTTTTCACAGCCCTTCCAGGAGCCACTCCTCCCAAATAAATGGGGCCCTTGATTTCCCAGGCAGCCCCGCTCGGCGGAAGGCTTTCTTCTAGGACTCGAAGACCGTCGATGACCAGTCGGCCGCTGCTCTTTTCCCGAATAAATATCACCTGGATGGAGAGGAGAATAGCCCGGCTTAGTGATGGCCCCAACCCGGGGGAAGGTTGTGTTGTCCACCCTCCTAACCCTGGTATTGCAACACTGTGGGAAGGCACAGAAGGTTCTCAGAACCGTGACCCCGTCTCTGAAGGTCAGCAGCCTTCTCCCTTCCTCTTAGTGGGCTTTCGGCTATCCTGTTCTTCGAGCGTCATTAACTTTATTCCTTGATTCTTTGTCCAGGAGCAGACATCTTTATTACAACTGTCTCATGTTGCTCCTTGCTTTATGTATTCTGGCGTTTTTCCCCCCTCTGGCTCTCCTTGGGTTTACCTCTTCATGCATTAGGGCAAGTGTTCACCTATTTTCTTATCTCTAGGTTGAATGACCTAAAGCTATAGGTTCCATCTCTGAGTACGGGTTATATTTCTGGCAGGGTGCTTTAGGAACCTCCTCCTAGCTGACCAGCTGTCGTGGGATATTCGTACACCGTGTGAAGGTGTTGCTGTGATCGGTGTAACAATGCTGAACAGCCAAGAGCTACGCAGGAGAGATAGGCGGGGCTTCTGGGCAGAGAGAGATCTCTGGGGGAAGAGGGCAGAGTCCCTAACCAGCGTGGAGGAAGCAGGATGGGTAGTTCGGAGAGATGAGATATGGAGCCACGTGACAGACCATAGATTAAAAAAAAAAAATAGGGCTTAATTTAAGTTATAAGAACTACCTAGGAACAAGCCTAAGCTGAGGTTTGGCTTTCACAATTAATAATGTCTCCACGTTGTTATTTGTGAGGTGGCGGCCCAAAGAAAAATCCTTCTACAACCAGCCACATTCTACAGCTAACTGTAACACACCTTGCACAGTGGACTCTAAGGGCCGCTCCACATTCACTGGCTACCTCCAGTGTTTAGGTACTCCCCATCGGAAGAGCCTGTCTTTCAAGTGGTTTACTCACTGCATACCTCCCATAGATTACTTTTTGAAATAAAGTCAGTAATAGTTGTCAAAAATTATGAACTTAGCCTACTGGTTAGTGGGGGGAAAGGAAAAAAATTCATTAGAAACCGAACTTTAGCTCATGTTGATTACTGGGACTTCAGTTAAAATAATTACAATTAGCCTGTGACTACCTAATATATGGTCGAAGACTTTTAAAATAAGCAATTAATAAATGGTTGAAATTGACCTCTGGGTGCACAGCCTCAGAATTTTGACATGGTTGTTTCTATCAGGCCACAGTGTAGAATCAGTGTGACTCCCCTGGGCAATGGGCAATACTGGCCGACAGTGCTGCTCTCCATACTCAACTTACATCATGCCATAATCCATCGTTGTATTTCTCCTGGCTTCTAATCTTCAGTTTCTTGTGGCCAACATTAAACATGAAGACCAAGCGGCCATGAGCCAAGAAGAGACTCATGAAATCATTCTCTTCTTGGTCTGAGACATAGAAAATCATCCCATGTGAGGAGCGGGTTTTCAGACGAATGGAAAACTGAGATCTGGTCAAGGAAAAGAGAAGTCATATATGTAAAGTGAGACTGGGAATAATATTGCAAGATAAAATTTCTAAGTAATACAGTCCAAGAAAGAGCAGCCATCCTATCTAGTTCCAAACAGCTTCTTTTGAATTATCCCTTACTATGAGCTAATGAATTTTATTGGGTATGCTTGGTTACTTCAAAAATGCAAATTCTTCTCTAGACCTATTCTAGAAATTTTAGGCCCAGAGGACCCCATGGACCTACATTTTTACTATTCTCTAGAGGTCTGTTATAATCTTAATAAAGTCTTGTCTTGTTTGTGGATCTTATGGGGTCTTTGCTTTGAAAATTAGTGTGATGGCTAATCTTGGTTGTCAATTTGACTATGTCTGGAATTAACTAAAACTCAAGCAGCTGGGTGCACCTGTGAGGGATTTTTCTTGGTTGGATTATTTGAGGTGGGAAGACCCACCCTAAATCTGGATCTTTTGAGGTCTGAAAAACCACCTTAAATGTGGGCCACACCTTCTGGAGAGTGCTGAGGTAATAGGACATGGAAGAAGGAAGCTTTAGATCTTTGTCTGCTCTATGTCTTGCTGGTAAGTCCATCTACCCTGCTGCAGAGGTCTTCCTCTGTTGATATTAGAATCTACTTCTTTGGGACTGGGACATAGATAACAAACCAGCTGAGACATCTAGCTTCATGGTGGAACAATTACTGGGTTCTTTGCCCTTCTGTTGGGAGACAGCCATTGTTTTACTAGCCAGACCACAGCCTATAAGTCACTCTAACAAATCCTCTTTTTATCTCTCTATATTCATTCTATCAGTTCCTTTAGAGCAGTGGTTCTCAACCTTCCCAATGCTGTGACCCTCATGCTGTGGTGACCTCCAACCATAAAATTATTTTCATTGCTACTTCATAATTATAATTTTGCTACTGTTATGAATCATAAAGTAAATATCTGTTTTTTTATGGTGTTAGGTGGCCCCCGTGAAAGGGTCATTCGACCCTCACAGGGGTCTTGCCCCACAGGTTGAGAACCACTGCTCTAGAGAATCATATCTAATAAAATTAGTAAACACTAAAAATTAACATGTTATATTAACTTATCTCTGTGGATAAATGGCAACAAGTAATTAACATGCATAGAGAAAATTTCACAGAACTATTGTTTATATACTACATAAATCACAGACTAAGGCCCCTTGCAGTAGAAGGGTCTATACTATAGACAAATGTCACATGTCAAACACAGCCACCCAAGGGGGTGGGAATATGTGTGTGAAGAAACCTGCCTAGAACTTTAGCTCCAAGTGTGGGTAAGTCACATTTTTTTAAGTTTCCTTCATGAAGAATACAAAAAACACTGATTTTGCCTGCTGGGTACATAAACACTATGAAAAGTAATCTTTAATAACACAGAGTCATTAGGGATTTGTGAAGAATTAATGGGGTTTGGGGCAGCTGGAGGGCCGCAGATGGACAAGGACATTTATATTTTCCAGGTCTCTGGATCACTAGAGGTTTAGGTGCATGCTCATTCACAATCTGAATGCCATCTATGTCGGGGAGGGGAGGGGAGGGGACGTCAAGTCAGCAGATGAGCCGTTTGGAACCCCCCCCCCACCCCCCCCGATTAAGACGCCTCTTCTTCGAGCAACATTGGTAAACTGCGAGAATGCTGTTCTATGTGCTGTCTCCTTGGAGAGAAAGTGTGAGCACGATTTCTTGGAAAGAAGGAATCACATATTGTTTAGTGTATAGTTTGACAAGAAAAAAAATGACAGGATTAGGAGGACACAGAAAGGGAAGGGAGGAGAAAGTGGCGGTGACAGAGGAGGACAGAGCATGGCACGAGGCTCCCAGAAGGCAGTGCACTCCTTTACTTTTCACCAAAGTCTCCTTGTACGTGTTCGAACTCTTGGCGGCTGTTGGCCGTGCCTCCGTATTGATAGGCATGTTCTATTGTTCTGGGGCTGCTGGAGAGGTGGCAGTGAGAGTCTTTTGGAGCCTTCCGCTCTGGGAACTTCAGGCCAACAGGATCCCATGCAGAAGGTTCATCCTTATTTTTCTCCCCCTGTCGGAAAGAAGTGAAGTGGAGAGATGGAAAGTGGCACAGCCGGTAACAAAATTGAATACACAACGTCTTTACCCTTAATGAGAACACGGAGTTAGCAAAGTGGCCGTTACTCGTGAGTTTCCCGTTCATGAAATAGCGGGCTACTTTTCCCTCTAGCATCATGAACAAGCGACAGCAACAGTAACCACACACACAGCACGTTAGCAGACCCAGAATTCTAGTCTGTGATTATAAAACCGCATGAAAGTGCAGCTTCAGAGACAACTGCTCTGTCACTCAAACTCAATGCATACAATAATAGTTGGCAATAAAACAGCCTTGAGAGAATCAGCCAATAAAATCTTCACACAGCTGCAACATCACATTAACATACAGTATTATTTATATACGCTGTGTAAAAAGTTGAGAGATCGGGGCTGGAGAGGTGGGTTAGTGGTTAAGAGCACTGGCTTCACTTCCAGAGTACCTGGGTGTGGTTCCCAGCACCCACACGACAGCTCACAGCAGTCATTAGCTCCAGTTCCACGAGATCTGATGACCTCTTCTGATCTTTTTGGGCACCAGACGTGTACATGGTACACAGACATGCATGCAGTCAGAACACTCATAAATAAATCTTTAAAAAGCTGGAAAATATTTAGAATTATTTTTTGGCAACAGACTATGTAAAGAAACTTTGTGTGATAGAATCAATATAAAACAGCATTTTAAAATATGAAATACAAAAATCTTTTCTTTGATGATTTGTTATTCTTTTCAAATTGCCCTGCTAATGCTGAAATGTAGTGTTGTGAAACTATTGGATAATATTAAACGATTATGTAGTCTATTTCTGAGGTAAAATAAAAGTGTAAATAAAATCAAGTATGTAATAATTTATTCCCTATTTAAACAAACATTTATTGGATGGGTAGAGGTGGAGATAAAAGAAAATCAATTTTCCTGCATGCATCCTGTGGGTGCTATGTGGTAGGCATTCTGTGGGTGCTATGTAGTGGGCATTCTGTGGGTGCTATGTGATAGGCATTCTGTGGGTGCTATGTGGTAGGGACTAGAAAGGTGAGAGATGACTGTCAGTTTTTAAGAACTGATAATCAATTTGGAGAAACAAGTCTATAAAAGGAAACTGGGAATCGAGTTGGTGACAGAGAAAAAGGTCTTTAGATGATAGGCTACATGGAGAGTTTTGTTTTTAGGCAATGAGGAGCCACATAGGTTTTAAAGCAGGGAGTGGTCAGATCTGACCTACTCAGGGAGCTGATAGGAGAGATGTTTGGCAGCAGGAAGGGCTAGAGAGCCGTGCAAGATGTTCAGTATTATTGAATGTGCTTGTTAACACCTCCTGAATTTCTGCTGAAGTGTCAGATCTACACATATTAACAAACAAACAAACAAACAAAGCTCCCCCCCCCCCCACCAAACCCACAGTTGTTCTGGGAAGGTTTATTTATTTATTTATTTTTAACCAGCAGAACAAAGTGATGTGAGGTTTCTGGAAACACCACTCTGATTAGAAAGAATGGCATACAACTCTTAATCTCATATGAGCAAAGCAACCTCTAAGAAACTCAGTGCTGTTCTATAACTATCCTTGGAATCCAGATGTGGTGCGAGGCTAATTAGGTACAGATGGGCTGTGCCAGGGCTGGTCCCAGGGCAGCGGCTCTTCTAAAGACTCTGGCAGTGGAGAGTCTCAAGGTGGGAGCTGAGTTGGAGAAAGGGAGATGGGGCTCAAAGCCTAACAATGTCCTAAAGGAAAGCCTACCCGATCCCAGCATCCCCCTTTCCTTCCTCACAAAGTTCACCGGACTCAGTGATTCATTGCTAGAGGCCAAGTGTCCCTTCTGATGGAGGAAATGCACCTAATTATCTTTAGTTTGGGGTCCATATGCTCACCTACAAATAATTACCATAGTTTTATGTTGTAGAATATAATTTTAAGATGTGTTACATTTGTTTATGCTGTGGAACATTTGTTTAATGATGCAAAGATGTGTTGCATTCTTTTAGGTCTGTGAAGCTGTGTTACTTTGCCTGTCTAAAATACCTGATTGGTCTAACAAAGAGCTGAATGGCCAATAGCAAGGCAGGAGAAAGGATAGGTGGGGCTGGCAGACAGAAAGAATAAATAGGAAGAGGAATCTGGGAAGAAGAGATCAAAGAATGAGAAAAGGAAGAGAGGAGCACACAAGGGGCCAGCCACCCAGCTACATAGTAAGCCATGGAGTAAGAAGTAATGAAAGGTATACAGAAATAGAAAAAGGTAAAAGCCCAGAGACAAAAGATAAATGAGATAATTTAAGAAAAGCTGGCTAGAAACAAGCCAAGCTAAGGCTGGGCATTTATAAGTAATAAGTCTCTGTGCATATTTATTTGGGAGCTGGGTGGCAGGCTCCCAAAGAGCATAGAGCCAAAAGAGTTAAAAAAAAAAAACAAGTACAGTTTCAAGCCAAGAATGACCAAAAGTGAAGCTCTAATGTAGATGAAGAAGTTTCTGTGGTGATACTTTCTTTTTGCACTCCAATAAAACTTATCTGAGGATCAGAGGAAAAAGCCTGCCACTATATTAAACACAGAAGTCAGGCAACAGTAGCATGTACCTTTAATCCTAGCATTTAGGAGGCAGAGATCCATGTAGATCTCTGAGTTCAAGGCCACATGGGGAACAGAACCAGGCATGGTGGCACATGCCTTTAATCTCAGCACTAACCATGGAGGTCTGGAGGTCTGTACAGACAGGCAGGAAATAATAGAGGCGGGCAGAAAGAGGAAGTGATATAGCTGGGTGGAGAGAGGAAGTGAGAGAGCAGGGTCAGAAATGCATTTAGGCATGAGTATACAGGAAGTAGGTCTCTTTGGAAGCTGAGGAGTTGGTGAGGTGAGGTTGGCTGTGGCTTCTCCTATTCCTCTGATCTCTCAGTTTTAACCTCAGCATCTGGCTTCGGGTTTTTTTTTTTTTTATTAATAAGACTGTTTAGTAATTCATCTTACAAGTTTCTTCCAAACCCTCATTATAGTCTAGTCTTGTCAGAATCTTACAATGGGAAACACAGACATGTTTGTCTCAAGGAGAGGGGCCTGATAGAGATGCTTTGTATAAGGCTTGGAAAATGGAAGGGGTTAGGAGTTATGGGTTTTCCCCACCCTCCTGTTTTTAGTGGAAGGGATCTCACTCTTTCACACTCAGTTAAAGAACTAAATTGGACTCCCAGGCTGAGCAAGCATAGCGTTACATGGACTGTGACTGTACCAACTGACCAGCCTTTCTCTGTTTCAGTGTGGGGGCTTGTAGAATAGGTAGAAGAACTTGTTCCTTCTCTGCTGCAAAACTGAGTGAACTCTGATCTCTTTCTGTACAGCAACCAAATACTCTCAATTTTCTGTGGATATATGCTCTTGACAATGATGAAAAAGACCAGTTATAGCTGAATTACTTACCGCTATACAATAAAGACATTCAGCTTACTGTCTTTATGGGCACATGCATGAGGATTCTTGGGGAACCCCTTCAGATCTTGCCTTTGCCAGGGTGATCTCCTTCTTTTAGAGCATATGAGTTACAACCCTGCTAGTGGCATCAACTTTTAATTCATCACCATTTTATGTGGGCCAGATAACAGCAACTAGTTGAGTGAGCAAAGAAAAAGCAGGCAGCTGTGATAAAGACAAGGGGATTTCTCAGGCAGCCCAACAGAAGACATACTAGAGTAGGGTCCTAAACAGGAACTCGGGACTGGACAGAATCTAGGTCCTTGCTTTGTGGAGGCTTCTGGTATCTCAGAGCTCTCTGTCTGTCTCTCTTTGTCTCTGTCTCCCGCATCTTGTTCTCACTCTCTTTTTTCTCTTTAGGGCAGTCTTCTGGCTTTTATTCTTTCTAGAAAGCCCCTTTCTTTGTCCATGGCTGACACAGTGCTCTAAAGCTTACAGGATCTGTAGTCAATGATCAGAACAGCTTCCTTGGGTTCCTTCACAAGGAAGATGATTTTCTAGTCCTGCTCAGTTCAGGGGATAACTACTGGTCCGATCACCTATATCCAGAGAAGTGGGTGTCACAGTCCTAAACCACAGGACCTAGACAGTGGGTAGGGAGTCAGTTCTCAGAAAAGAGTGGTTGGCCAGATACCCATAGTGACCCCATCAGTGAACAAACTGTTCACTATTATGTTACATATGAAAATTTCCCAGCTCATCTTAAAGCATATCTTAAAATGCCTGAAAAAACTTTAAGCCTGGAACACAGTTTTTTAAGACAGGTTTTGTCAAGGACTTGTGGAAAAATATAAAATTAGTGTTACCTCTTTGGGAACATGATTTAACAGAATTTTCCCAGGGACTTGCCCTGAGAAGATTCCTCTCAGAGGGGAAAACGCTACATCTGGTGTGGGGTTATCTGTGGGAAAAGAATCTATGTACACTATGCTCTATATCCATTTACTTTATTTCTCTAGGACAAAATTCTATTCATACAGCTTCAGTCCTGTCCTGACACTCAGTTCCTCTTTGTCCCTTCTTTTCCTGTCCCCTCATAGCCCTAGTAATAATTAAGTTCCTGTGCTTTCGACCTCATCTTCGTCCTCTGTTCCTTCATCCTCCATCTTTCTTTCCTTGCTCCTTACTCTTGGCTCTGAGAAAACTCTACAAAAGATCTGCCTTACTATCTACAGAAACTCTGTCTTTTTCTCTTCTCTCTGGTCATGTGGCTCTGTCTACCATCTACAGAAACTTCCTGGTCCTTTCTCTCCTGGCCACGCGGCTCTGCTCACCATCTACAGAAATTCTCCTTGTTCTTGTCTCTCTGGCCTCTTGGCTCTGTCTGCCTCTGGAATTCAGCTCCAGTCCTTACTGCACCTGGTTATGCAAAAAAGCCCTACTGTCCTCAGTCAATAGCTCTGCCCTGTTACCAGGTTGAAGGCAAGGGATGGTCTGAGCTTCATTTGCACAAGAAACAAAGCTATGCATCTACAGCCTGCCTGTCTCCTAGGCCCTGCAGGGGTGTTAGTTACCTAGTGGATCAGCAGTAGGTCTGAGAAGCTTAGCTGTTTGCCAATATGGCCTAGTAGTATATGGGTGCACAAGAATTTCATAGCAGAAGACAGCTGATATGTATTAATAAGATAAATAACATCAAATATTCCTTGATAAATGGCTTCCTCTGGAAGTATAGCTTGGTCAGTCAAGGTATAGCTTATTATATACAGCTGAACCTCTATAATATATTCTTGTGGCTCGTGGCAATGATTTGCCTTGATCCAGTAATTCTATCTCCTGGAATCTCTTCTAAAAATTTATTCAACTATGCACTCAGAGGAAGTGATTGTAAAAATAAATTATTATAATCCAAGCCCTTTAATGCAAATTTGATAAAAATTTAAATCAGGGCTGGGTGTGGTGGCACATGCCTTTAATTCTAGCACTTTTGGGAGGAAGAGGCAGGCAGATCTCTGTGAGTTCAAGGTCAGAAGACATACTAGAGTAGGGTCCTAAACAGGAACTCGGGACTGGACAGAATCTAGGTCCTTGCTTTGTGGAGACTTCTGGTATCTCAGAGCTCTCTGTCTGTCTCTCTTTGTCTCTGTCTCCCACATCTTGTTCTCACTCTCTTTTTTCTCTTTAGGGCAGTCTTCTGGCTTTTATTCTTTCTAGAAAGCCCCTTTCTTTGTCTGGACTACAGAGTGAGTTTCAGGACAGCCAGGTTTACATAGAGAAAAACCTGTGTCAAACAAACAAACATTTAAGACAGAGGTGGCATGTTTTTCTTGGCAGCTACTGAAGACACATCTTCATAATCTACATGAAGCTTGGTAAATTATACTTTATCCTGTACGGAAAAAGAACAACCAGAAAAAGGCAAAACTATGGACAGTATTGGTGAGAGGCAGCAGGTAGGCTGCAGTACTGGATAGGAAGCAAGGTAGGTCTCACTGAGTAAAGGAGAGGTCCCTAGAGGGGGGCAGAGGAGAAATTGTGCAGATTTGAGATCTGAGAGAAGAGTGGAAGGGGGACTGAAGAGGCTGAATAAACACTCTAAGGTAGGGCTAATGTGGCCAGTTTTGGTAACGGGCTGGTGGGGGAGAAGAGTGAGTGAGGGATGAACAGAGCGGAAGGTGTGTTGATCACACAGGACCTGGCGGGAACTGTAGGGGCTCTGGCTTTTCTCCTGAGTGCACTGGGGGTGGGAGAACTTTGATTAGAGGAGTGCCTGGTATGGTTTACATGCATACGGGTCTGGATGCCATGCCCAGAACAGATGGTGCGGGAACAAAGTAGAAACAAGGCCGGGCGGTGGTGGCGCACGCCTTTAATCCTAGCATTCGGGAGGCAGAGCCAGGCGGATCTCTGTGAGTTCGAGGCCAGCCTGGTCTACAAAGCGAGATCCAGGACAGGTACCAAAACTACACAGAGAAACCCTGTCTCAACAACAACAACAACAACAAAGTGAAACAAGGAACTCTGTGTGGAAGCTGTTGCAGAGGCAGGAGCATTGACAGAGCATTGCTAAAACCGCACCGAGAAGGAGACAGGGAGTATTATACTAAGAGAATGGGGGAGGGACCGGGGCTTCCATTTGTAATGGAACCAGATAATGTGCATGAGTAAATAAGAAAGAACAGCGGTCAGAGATGAAATTTTACAGCTCAGTATTTAAGGAAGGAGAGTCCACATCCACGTGTAGGGGGAGGAACACAAAGGTTGAGAAGTTAAAACAAACTTTAATGATTTTCAATATTGCAACAAAGGCTTAGAGTTATTACTGAAATTAGATTATGGTGGACAGTTATAGTGCTGGACATTAAACACACACACCACACACACACACACACACACACACACACACACACGCACACGCACACACGCACACACGCACGCTCACGCACGCACTATTAAGAGCAGTGCTATTTTGATTGCCTTTAATGAAAAACCATTAGAAGTGGAAGTAGACAGCTGAGCCAGCTCCTCTGAGAGCAACCCCTGGTGCTGCGCAGCTGGTAAGCCGGAGCATCTGATGCTGCAAGAACCCTCTCCCACGTGCGCACACGCGTCAGCGAGGGCAGGTTCTACAAGGCCACCGTGCCTGGAGCTGTACATGCAGAGCGCGAGGGCAACTGTGACTTCCGCACGGTAGCAGCCGTTACCTGTTTATTTGTTTTAGGTCCTGAGGAGTTCTTTCCTTTCTTGTGAAGGAGGAACAGTGGCGATGACTCAATGGGACACTCGTACAGTGAAGTGTGGACCTTTTCGGAATAGCGCTGGAAATCTTCCACTTCCACATCTCTATCCAACCTGTGTGTGTAAGAGGAAAGATCATCCTAAAAATGCTGTCCATAATTACATAAGGAAAACTATGGCAAAAACCGGTGGCAGTGGAAATGTACGTGTGTGTATGTACATCATCTTGAGTTTGTGTGCTGGATCCTTACCTATCTTAACAGGAATCCTACAATTACCGTTCCGTTAACTAACACTACTTTTTGGCACTCCACATTCTGACCGACAGGTGTCTTTTCCTCGACACTCTGGATGGACTCTGCCTATGTCTCTTCGTCTGTGTTCAGTTTCTCCCTTGCTTGTTCTTGTATCCCCAGAGCCTCTGTTGTCTCTTAAGGATCTCGATCAGTGGCTTTGTTTGAAGTTAGGCATTACATTAAGAAGACCTTAAACTCTGAACAAGGATTTTTGGTATGCTTATCTATAGTTTATTATTAATAGCCAGCACAAAAATAATTGTATCATATTTATAACTTGTTATACACCAGGTGCTGTGCAAGGTGCCTTAATATGTATTGTCTCATGTATTTCTATGACAGGCCTGCCAAGCAGGTGCCTTTGTTATCTGTATTTTGCAGGTGGAGAAAATGAAGACTTGCTTAGCCACAGCAAGATGGGAATCAAAGAGCAAGAGACTTACAAACTCACATGCATCAGTTGCTTAAGCACATGAACTTTTAATTACTAGCTGCTAAGGACTGTAAGATTCATAATTATCAATTCCACTAATGTAAACATTTCACTATGGTATTGATCAAGACCCATCAGACACATTTGCCGGTGAAAAACAGCGTACCTGGTAAAGTAGGCGTTGCTTATGCATCCGGTGAAATTAGCATACTGGGGACTGATGGGTGAGCCGCCGAAGTAGAACTTCTTCTCGCTTGTTTGAGTCTGTTCCACTTTTTCTTTTGTCGGGTTCTTACTCCCAAGTCGGCTTTTGTCTACTATCAGTTCGTATCTGCAAAGGAAAGAGTCTTCACGCACGGCACATTTTACCCCAACGCTACGTTTCACCAGACAGGCAGGCTCTCTCACAGGGGCGAAATGGAACCTCTCCTGAATGAAAAGACAGATTCCTCAGGAGGCCCAGGAGGAAATGGCTAAATACGCCTGTGTGCAAGAAGGGCTCTCCACACGGAGGCTGGAATTTAAATCTCCGTGGTGAGAGTTTTGTAGGGGGAACCAGAGCACACACCTCTGGCAATCATCACATTTACGCGAGGCCAGTTTCCTTGCACAGCACACTGGGGCTGATCACTAGCAACAGAGTCTACAGAAACTGTACCACCATTTGCTTTTGATGGGGGGGGGTGTTCTACACAAGGAGACAGGGCAGCAGCAGTCTTCCTCAGAGGCTTACTTCTTAATCCAAAATAATTTTGTTTTATGAAAAAGAAATTCAGTAATACACATTTTAAAGATGAAGTCGGAGCTCTTAAAATGGGGCCATACATGTAACATCCTTTACTGTTTAGGTCCAAAATCTAAACACGGCCAGTATCTGCTGAACCCCTTCTCTGTGCCATTCTCCATTCACCAAGCAGCATAAGTGTGCACTGCCTGAGCAGAGATGAAAACTGATCTTCATATTGACCCCCCTCCACCACCAAAGAGTCTGCATTTGTTAAACAACTTTCTGATGGTTTCTTTGGTGTCTCTTGAACATGAATAGCATCCTTTGGGGAAGAAGGCAAGCTGTTCCTTCCATTACTTTCTTTGGAACACTAGAAAAGCTTAGGAGCCGCAGCGACATTTGACGGAGCACACCCTGCAAATTAAGGTCCTGGTGGGCGGTGCAGGAAGGGAGGAGCTCTACCTCATGGGTGAGATGGAGGTAATGACGAAGTGGGACAGCCCATCGTGGTACTGCTTGTCTGCCGACTTAACCTTGACGCCCTTTACATCCATGACGACAGTCCCATTGTCCAGGGAAATGGAAAACACATCAGACTGAAATACAAGCACATGTATTTAAGTGGGAATCTCAGGATAAAAACTGGACATGTTTTCAAAAGTCACTTGATGGTATTGTTTAATACCCATGAGCAGAAAATTTGCCAGTAGGATAATTTCTGTGAATAGCAACAACTAAACACTTTGGCCTGTGTTAATGCTGCTTATAAAAGTAGACATGTTTCAGGGCTGACTCAGTAGGTAAATGTGCTTGCCCTGAAAGTCCGGTGACCTAAATTCAGAACCCCAGAATCCATGTAAAAACCAGGTCCAGTAGCATGCGTCTGTAATACGGTAATACTATAGTGAGACAGGAAGTGTAGATAGAAGTGTTGCACACCTAGAGTCCACACGGAAGTGTCAAAAACAAGGGAGATCCTGCTGCCTCCAGACATGGTGGTGGAAGGTGAGAACTGATGCCTGAGAGGTATGCTTTGACCTCAACACACGCGAGGAATATACTTGTAGTATCTCTCTCTCTCTCTCTCTCTCTCTCTCTCTCTCTCTCTCTCTCTCTGCCTCTGTCTCTCTGTCTCTCTGTCTCTCTGTCTCTCTGTCTCTCTGTCTCTCTCTTTCTCTCTCTCTCTCTCTCTCTCTCTCTCTCTCTCTCTCACACACACACACACACACACACACACACACACACACATATTTCAATGGAAAAAAAGATACTCCCATATTTTGAACTGAAACCCTTTGGTGATTTTGTCATGCCAAGAGTTGGCTTAGTCTCAATGACTTTCCTGGCCAAAGCATTTCTACCATATCAGTCTCATGTGATCCCTTTGAAAGAGAGTATTTCAGCCTCCTGGAGGATGTAGCTAGATGAAGGAGCTGGAGTTAATTCACTTGTATGTTTTTTCTTTTTTAATGCTTCACTTATTTGATACATTGAGATAGAAGAGACCTTCCTTTCAACTAATTTCAAGCAGAAATTACTTCTTTTCTGAATTTGTGTACTGCTTATTTTAAAACACTGGTGGATGATAATGTTTCCCTTTCTTTACATGCACGCCAACTTCTAAAGTCAGCTGCCCATCCACAAACCCCAACTGCATACAAAAACATCCGGCTGTGACAGAAAATTATTAAAGAACCAGGGTAATTGGAGGCAAGCTCTGAGGGCAAAAGTTCTACAAAATGCTCTCTGTAAATTCGCATGGGTGCTATTGATTTAAATTACCTCGAAAATGAAAGTGACAGAGCTGGGATGATATTGCAGTCTACGAAAGGCCTGTTGTACAAGCATGGGGACCCCATTTGATCCCTAGAACCCATGCAAAGAGCTGGGCATGGTGGCACATACTTGGAATCCCAGCACTGGGGAGATGGAGACTATGGGGCTCACTGGCCACATTGCCACTGAGAGACAAAAACAAAACCAAACAAGCCCCAGGTGGATGGCACTTGAGGAAGAATGACGCTTGAGGCTGTCCTTTGGCCTCCACATGCACAAGCACACATGTGTACATGCACATGTTAACTCTCCCAATATATCCAAACGAAGGTGACAGATACAGGTATCTGTAAAAAGCAAAGTTTGCTTCCAAAAATTGTACCAAGGCTGAGCGAGATACAGACGCTGAATCTTAGCTTCGCCAATCTTCTACAGATCTTATTTATTTTCATGGGAATGAAGATTGAACCAGGGCTTCATGCATGTGAGGCCAGTTCTTGGTCCCCGAGCCATATTTTGACATAAGTTTTGTAAGCTGTTGTAAATCCAAAGGCAAAGAAGAGTGTAATTTCTTTCTAATGTATAAATTAAATTACACATGTCTTTGTTCTTATATGGAGAGGTTATTGTCATTATGGTGTCATGGGTACTTTGGACAGGTTGTGGATATATGTGGTTTCCTTCATAAAGCAATATCCTAAAATGTTTAAGATAAAATACACATGAATAGGAAGGCTATCTAGTACATTGAAATATTGCTCTCGAGATGGTAAAACAAGGAATTGGTGATATATGGTAATATTCTTCCTTATAAAGACATTAAATAAGACCTGACAGCTTCTACATTTTGAAACTAGCAGACATGAACAAAAATGATATTTTCAAATGTCTGTGCCAACTGCAATGTCAAGTGAAAAATATGTGTAATTCCGTTGAGTGACAGAGTTAGAGGTACTGCTAACACTACTGTGGTTTGTTGCCATATTAAAAAATAGAAGACAATGTTATTTCAGCTGGAGAAAATAAAGATAGAATTTTCCACAATCGACTCTACAGATTCTTTGAATTCTGTCCATCAGCTCCTGAGGGGCAGAACGGAATTCCACACGAAGGTATGTCTATGGCTGCAATAGTGGCCTGCATGTTATGGAGGTAACCAACTGCTTTCTGGTGGGATTTAAGGCCTGCTCCATAGAAGGAAACACATGCCTAGTACTGTCAATCTGGCCGAGAACCTATGGTTGGGAGCTCACAGGCCCCAGGGGTGAACTTACCACTGTCACTCAGCTAAACAGACATAGTATCATCTAACTATGCCCTTTGATTTTTATCTCAGTACCCATAGATTAGTATGGTTGGTTCTTAGATGTCCTCAGAGAAGTTTTATGGTGGTATTTTATTTGTACTGAAATGTGATTTTAACTGCATGTTAATAAATAAAGTTGCCTGGGGGTCAGAGCTATTAGAGCCATAGCAAAAGCTGGGCACCTTTAATCCCAGCACTTGGTAGGCAGGGCTAGGTAGATCTCTGTGTGTTCAAGGATATAGCCAACATTGGAGACACACGCCTTTAATCTCAATACCAACCATAGAAGACCTGGAGGTCTATACAGACAGGCCATGACAAGGCGGTCTTGTGGTTGGGTTTACAACTAATGAGAAGGCAGAACAGAAAGTCTATATAAAGACAGACAGGAAGTAGGTCTCTTTCGGAGAGGTCTCTTGGCTAAAGAGGTTAGCTGCAGCAGGCGAGTAAGGCTCTTAGCTCTGATCTCTTGGCTTTCTTCTTTGCATTGGTTCTGTGTTTCTTATTTAATAAGACGGTTGGTTACATCTACAAAGTTTCTTTGTGCAGTGGAGGGCAGTCAACTCAGAAACTCACAGCTAGTCAAAGTTTTCAAAATGTAAGTTCATGGGACTTTTGTGTCGCTTCCCTCCCCTTGAGGCTCCTGGACCATGGAGGGAGGGGGAGTGGAGAGACTGTAGGAGCCAGAGGTTGGGGAAATCTGAAGTCAAAGTGTCGTCTACACTCATGAGCTCCTGGCACCCGTGATTGCCTCAACAGGACCTGTAAAACATCAAGCCAGTCAACATTCTAGCATGAGAGGAAGGGGTTTGTGAACCCCACCCCAACTGAGGAGGTGTGGTCTGTTGATGGCTTCTTCAGGAGGGAGTCCGTGTTCTTTGAGGGTAGGCTTCTGGTAGGTCAATGTTCCAGTGGAAGGCTTCATACCCAGGAGTACATGGGCAGCACAAAATAGACTTGGACTTGAAGGGTTTTATATATATTAAAAAGAGGACACTGGTTGGGGGTGGGGAGGGAGGTGGAATGAAACAGGAAGAGTTAGGGGAAGGAACGTGTGTGTGTGTGTGTGTGTGTGTGTGTGTGTGTGTGTGTGTGTGTGAGAGAGAGAGAGAGAGAGAGAGAGAAAATGATCAAATACATTGTATAACATTCTCAAAGATTTAATAAGATAATTATATTTAAAATATGTGTATTGCATATTTAACATCTGATAGTCTCTGTGTATTTGTGAGTCAAAATCTGAATAAAAAATTCACTTTTTAACATGCATAAAACTTGATTCTGATGGACAAAGCAGCCACACAAAGCATCCTCAGAGAGAAACAAGTACTTACCCCTGAAGCATAGTAGAACAGTAACCCGTTTGGCTGCAGCGTTCGGAAATTGAACCCCCCTTCAAAGCCATCAAAGAAAGATATTTTCTGAACCGAAGCAATAAAACTTTGCCCGTTGAAATATGCTCTGCGAGATATCTGCACGAAGAAAGGGAAATGCAGTGTTTGTGGTAATTGTGGAACATGTGTGTCAGTTTTCGTATACAAAGAGCCTCGCCTGCTGTGTAAGCTGTTTGTGTTTCGGGTTTTGCTTTTGCTGGAATTCAGGCATGCTAGCTGTGTTCCTACAGCGGCTGGGTTTCAGCTCCGCCCATTTCTTACACCCCAGTGACCAATAGCATTTGCACAGCCTCTCTGGGCTTCGGATGCCCCACCCACTGGAAACTGGAGCAGCGGTACAGGTGACAGGGGAGTCCCACAAGCCTTTCTAGTTTAATGAGTTTTCCTTCTCCTGGCAGCAGAGAGGCACCCGGAGAAGCAGAAGAGGGTTGATCTAGCTGTAGAAAGTGCTATGTTTACCTGGGGAAAAGCTCTTGACTGAATGGTACTTACCAGAGAGTCTTCTGGGCATCCATAACCAACTCCTAGGGTTTCTGTCTGCTCCAGTAAATTGAAATCTTTCTTTTGGAACTGGAAACCCTTCATGCAGCCCCTGAAGTTGATATCTAGGGGGAGATGTGCTCTTAGGGTCCTGGAAAAGGAAATCAGTCTTCACTGGCACAGCTGTGCTGGTAAGCTGCATGGCATATATACTAGAGCTCTGCTTACTTACAATCACAGAGGCTTTAAAACCATCCCTAGTCTCACGCTTGTTTTGGATAAGCATAGAGCTGTGGCAAACCCTTGTGTGGAGCAGACTGAGCTCCAAGTCAAGACAACTTGCTTACCTCTTTATAAGTTTTCAAAAAGTTTTAACTTACATTATCAATTGCTATCTTTATAACAATCAGGTGACATAGATAGAATTTATTTATTTTGAGATTTATTTATTTCAATTTTTTTTTTGTCTGGGTATTTTGCCTGTGTGTATGTCTATGAGCCATGTTCATGGATTGTGGAGGCCAGAAGAGGTTGTTGGATCCCCTTGGAACTGGAGTTACAGATGGTTGTGAGCTGCCGTGTGGGTGTGGGGAATCAAATCCAGGTCTTCTGGAAGAGCAGCCAGTGCTCTTAACCGCTGAGCCATCTCTCCAGCTCTGTTCCTATGCATTTAATGCACAGTAAGAGCTGAATTATCGAATCCACCAGAACAATGTATCAGCACACACAAACCATGGCCTCTGGTATACCCTCCCGAAGGTACACACTGCCAGTCACTATTGAAGAGCTCAAAAGAAGTTTCAAGACTAAATGAAAAGTGAAAGTATACAAACCATTTCATCTTCAACATGATACGTTATGCTCTCCTCCTCCTCCTCTCCTTGAGAAGCACTGTAGGAGAGTGTTCTAAAATAATGTTCTATTAATGAAATCTGTAAATTACACACAGGAGATGCTGATCTAAGGCGGCCATAGGCTGGCTGCAGGGGGCCGGTGGAGACGCGGCTATGTCTGTCTATACCTGTGCAGGTGTGTAAAAGTAGCGAGCCAGGACGCTCAAGCCTCTCATCGGACCTCTCCTGGGTATTGCAAACTCATCAGTCGATCATGAGCAGTGGAAAGCTGTGTAACGAAAGAGCTGTACCTGGACTGTAAAACTTCTTGGGGGGCGCCTCCAATGTAGATGTCCGTGAAAGGTATTTTCTTCTTTTCATTATCCATGCTCTTGACATGCCGTCTGTCCACCACCAGAATCATTTTCTTGTCATTGTGGTAAATGATTGAGATCTGGGGGAAATAAGGCATTGTAAGCCTGTTTAACAACTAGGGTTTTTTAAAATAAAATTTTAGTATATTTTAACTATCCTGTTTTTAATCACCTGTGTTCTTCTTTGTTCACAAGATAGGGAATAGATTTTCCCTTTTATTCACAGTTATGAAAACTATGGTTTTATGTGATGTGGATTAGCAGTTTATATTTCTGAGGAGGAGGATACATCCCTTT
Organism: Peromyscus leucopus; assembly: GCF_004664715.2. Lineage (NCBI taxonomy): Eukaryota > Metazoa > Chordata > Mammalia > Rodentia > Cricetidae > Peromyscus > Peromyscus leucopus. The sequence continues at coordinate 10,100,914 of NC_051085.1, forward strand.
CTGGGAAAGGAACTAGCTCAGGCTAAATTTTTCTAGGAGTCCGGTTATTTCTGTTTGTTTGTTTGTTTTCTCCTGCCTCTTCTGAGAAGATCTACAAAGAACTTAAAAGCATCTATCTTCTTTAAAAAAATTTAAAAAAAGCTTGGTTAAGGTATCACTGATTACAAAACTGCCCATATTTAAACAGGTTATATAATTTGTGAAGTTTAGACATATGAAAACACCCACTATATCACTAGCCCAATCAAGTTAACAATATCTAATATTTCTTAAAGTTTTATGGCTTCATTGCACCCCCTTGTGGTCTCTCTCTCTCTCTCTCTCTCTCTCTCTCTCTCTCTCTCTCTCTCTCTCTCTCTCTCTCTCTGTATAACACATAACATTATAAGATCTGTCCTCTCAACAAGAAGTATTTTCTTTTGTGGTACTGGGAATGGAAACCAGGTCTCTTGTGGGTGCATGGATGTGCATGACTATCCCTGCAAAAGTGTTTAAAATAGCAAGCCTGTCACTTGCCTAGGACAGTGCTCCATCATGGAACTACATGTCCAGCAACAAATTCTAATAATTGGTATTTGTACTAGCATCATGTTATTTAGCATATCTCTAAAATTGATTCATCTACTACAGTAAAAACTGTCCACACAGTGGGCAATTCCTCACTTTCCAGTCCCTCTAGCCCCTGCACAGCATCACTACATGCTTAAGCAGGTGCTTTCTGGATTGTAGAGTGCATGCTATCAAGGTGTCAGTTCTGGGTACCATTTCTGTATTATTTTGAATTACTAGATTCGCATAAATAAACACGGAATTATTGTTTAAAAGACAGTGAGCAAGTTCCTGAGCAGAGTTGAAAGAGATATCGCCTGTGTTTCTAGGAAGCACAGGGCTTTTGTTCTGAGCAAGCTCACTGTTCTAGTCGCAGTTCTAGTAAATCTGTAAAAATGCTAGTCAGACCAACAGTTGAGTTCTGCTTTTACTGAAAGCCATCCTTAGGAAGCTTCTGGACACTGACCTGAAAGGGAAAAACAGCTAGCTAGCAACTGCATCTGTGTTTGACTTAAAAGATATTACATCTTTTATATGACTTATTAAATTATTTATTTAAAGTTGTTGAAGATGTAGATAAAGGGTATTTTCAACAGACTATGAATATGGTTTAAGACTAGCAAACATACTTTTGGGATCCTCTTCATGAGGAAAATCACTAGGCATTTCTGCATTCTAGAGAACAAGTTCAAGAGAAAATTCTATATTTACTTATATAACCTATCAATGAGGCTTAAAGTATAAGTAATAAGGGCTTTGTATCTGCATTCTAACATGTTCAACACACACACACACACACACACACACACACACACACTATTTTGTTGGTCCGCTATTTATAAGCAAGACATTTAAGATTAACAAAGAGACTTTTGGTCTATGAATACCTTTTAAAGAAAAGGGAACTTCCAGTGACTCTTGTTAGAAATTTCAACATGTGTTTTCCCGGGGTGGAGTAGATGAGGGCACATGAATTGCTCTTCAGATGTGGGTGTATTAATTTATTATCCCACCCACTGCATTTGGCCACCTGGTCTAAGAGTTAAAACCCAACCCATCCGAAGTACAATGACTATACCTCATGGTATTTTGCATCATTAATCTGGGCTTTTTTCATTGTGTCCTCTAGATGCACAGGGCCGTTGCTGAATCCAAAGTCATAGAACACATGTAGGTAGCCATTGCGCATTTCTAGGCTGAAAAACATGCTCTGTAGAGAGAAAGAAACCAGAAGATAGGAGCATCCACTATTATGAAATAGTCAGATTTAGTTGAATTTGAGACATGATATTACAATTCTTTATTAATGGAATTCCTTGAAGATTAGTCTCATGAAATTCCTATAAGTAAAATAACAATTATGTCTCCATCAGCACTTACTTCTTACATATTAATAAAAGCACTAACATTTTCATAAAATTTGAAATACCTATCTTCTTTAATTTTTATGTTAACCTACAAACCACTGCATGGAAAAATAAGTCACAATATTGACCTTAAATTCTTCAAGACAAAGTCGCATATACCATGTTTTTTTCAACTGCCTGTTGTTAAGCAACTTTTGAAAATATAATAGCCCCAAAGATGCAAATGTATTTATTTAAGGGTGAAAATTAGTAATACTGAAAAATCATTTTGAGGTAGGCTAAAGAGTTCCTCCAAAGTGCCAACAAATATATGGATACAGGAAAAAGAAGGTCATTTCTGTATTGAGCGACTGGATTTGGATAAATGAAGATGGGATTAGAATGAACTTGGGTCAGATGATGTTAAAGAATAGAAATAACTCAGCAACTGTCAAATAACTTGCTGGCTGGGTTTCTCATTTCAGAAGATGGTTCATAGATACATGAATTTGGAAAATAAAGTATCATGGTGAAGTCTTCATTCTACAAAAAGTGATCTCTTGAAAGGAGTTTGTATATTTCTTTTCTTTTTTTTCTTCTTCTTTTTTTTTTTTTTTTGGTTTTTTGAGACAGGGTTTATCTGTGTAGCTTTGTGCCTTTCCTGGAACTCACTTGGTAGCCCAGGCTGGCCTCGAACTCACAGAGATCTGCCTGGCTCTGCCTCCCAAGTGCTGGGATTAAAGGCGTGTGCCACCACTGTCAGCTGAGTTTGTATATTTCTTGACATGGGAAACAATCTCTAAGGTCGAGGGAAGAGGTTTTAATTTTTATTTATGTTCATTAAAAAATCTGAAATAATTGGGCACGGTGGAGCATGCCTTTAATCCCAGCACTTGGGAGGCAGAGGCAGGTGGATCTCTGTGAGTTTGAGGCCAGCCTGGTCTACAAAGCGAGTTCCAGGACAGCCAGGGTTATACAGGGAAACCCGGTCTTGAAAAACCAAACAACCAAACCAAACCAAAACAACCCACTAGAAAAAAAATCCAAAACCCAAAACCCAACTGAAATACAGAAAGCCGTCTTTGACATAAACTATTGACCCTGGGACTTCATTTCACAGTTGTACCAGACTTTCCTAGATTTCACATAGCTGGTGAGGACTTCCTGGATTGAAGGGCCCAAGGTGTCCTCTTTGGGCCTATTTGTGGAGTTTACTGGTGATATGACTTAAAAAAAAAATAGAATTTTGACCATCATTTTGTACTGAGATGTGGAGTGATATGAAAATGCTTTGGGGCAGGTAGGTATCTGCTGGTTACTTCCTGTGAAGTTTTGACAATACTTAAAAGACATTTTCTTTGTTATGAAATGTGTTGTTTTAAATTGCTGAACTTTATATGTGATGACAAGTGTCTTTCAGTAGCATGAAACCTGGCTATTTCAAAAAACAGAGTTAATATGTCACCTCAAGATAAAGGGAATTATACCGTGGATGAAAAAGTAGCATGCTCTCTCTCTCACCCTCTCTCTCCCTCCCTCCCATCCCTCCTTCCTCTCTTTCTCAGAAAGTATGCTATAGATAAATGGTGTTTGAAAACATTTTGGGGGTGTGTTTTTCTATTGTTAAATGATTTTGGTGATGAAAACAACAAAATGTACTATCTATCAGAAACTCTCATTTTGGAACTCTCGGGCTTTAGAGAGGGGGAGAAAAAGGAGGGAGAGCGGTACTAAGAACAGTGGGGTGGGACACCCCAGGTCTGGTTTGTGCAGGTGTGGAAATGCTACAGGAAACCCCCAAATCCCATCCATTAGTTGGTATAATTAGTGGGGTGTTTTTTTTATTTTTATTTTTTGTAAACTCTCTTACATCTCCTACATCTATACTATTTTTTTTCCATCTTTGGAATATATATTGATTTTTCAGTTTTATATGTCCACAGAAAATCCCAGCATAATTGAGTGACTGTATCAGCTTGTGGAAAGCTTCAGTTTCTGGTCACAGTATTAAGTCATGTCTGTACTTTCAAAGTTTTTTTTTTTTATGAGAAAAGATTTCTAATCTGTTTTAAAAAATCTTTCAAAGAAGACATTTAGTGGTTTGGAGCAATTTTTATTAAAGTTCACAAGGTAATAGAGTATCTGATTTGCTCAGAAGAACTGACATGAGGAGAGAAAATGAACCAGCCAACTAGCAAAGATGACCTGGGCCAGGTGGAGCATGAAATTTAAAAATGTGCATGATTTAGTAGGTACAGCTAATAATATATGCCATATATATGTATATACATTTTATTTGGGACAGGAATTCTATCTAGTTTTGACAGCCAATAAAACAGTAATGATAAAAACTGGGGTTAGGATGTCATTTTTGAATCACTGTGTCACAGAGTAGAAAAAGAAATTCAGGAACAGTACATTTTATTATATCATTCTCACTAACACTGTTGTTATTAATAAGATATTTTTAGCAAGTTTAGGATTCTATATTATTAGTAAATGAAAATAAATTCCATTTCATTTAAAAATAAGTATTTATATTTAAATGTTTTATATTTAAATTTACATATATTTAATTTATATATTTATATTAAATTTAAAATTTTTTATTTAATATTTTTCATTGTTTTTCTTACGACTTTTGAGTGTTTCATGACATGCTTATGAGATTTTGCCACCTATATATATTACTTATAAGGAGAAATATCTTAATATAGACTAGATCTTAGTGCTGAGTTTTTTTGTTATTATGAAAGGGTATATTTAATATATATTGAAATTGAGGTGTGGAGAAGTGCCTCTCAGGACTGCTTTTATTTAATGCTATCAGAACTTCCCTGGAGAAAAATAAATCCAATTTTCCTTTCTAAACTAGATATTCATTTTGATGGCTTGGAGCACCCCACCTGGTGGGGTGGGTGGGGTAGTTCCTGGAAAAATGAATAGCGGAGAGCAAAGGAAATACGGGGGAGTAAGTAGGGCTTCCATGTTTACTCACCCCGTTGACCATAAGAAGCACGAGGCCGTTGTCAGCTGGTGTTCGAACTTCGATGTCGAAACGAGTCACCTGGCCAAATTTCCCTCTCCTCGTGATGTCCCTCACCACAGCATAACTGGAGCCATCGAAGAAGTAGCTGGCAGCCCGGCTCTGAGTGAAGGCCAGCTTATCCCTGAAACGGAACACAGGGTCACACGGGTGTTACAGGTTTGGTTACAGCTTCTCAAGTGAGACCCGTGAACCCATGTTTAGAACATCTTCCATTGTCCTGGTGGCATGTAAGTGAAGCCCTGTTGTCCATAGGGAAGATAAAATATTTATAGATGAATCAAATGGACTGTTTTAAATGAGTTTCTTCTCCATCCTATACTAGAATAGTTGAAATATTCAAGGAAACCCCTGACCTTAGAATCCTAAATCAAATACACAAAAGAGGAAGAAAAATTAATTTTAATGGTGCACATGCTCATCTGTGGCAGAGGAAAACGGAAGCACATTTTGCAGGCCTGACACCCACCCAGCTTCACACATACTACTTTTCCTGTCCACCGCCCATGCCTGACTATGGAAGGTCTTCAAGCTCCTAACGGTCTCTTACCTGGCACAGGGCACTGTCTTAGATGGATCCATATTATAGATGTGCTTGAAGTTGTACAGACTGATCACATCATTGTTCAGAGTGGCCAGTTCCAGGCAGCCTGAGTAGCTGGGCAGGTTTAAGCTGGCAGGGAGCTGTGGGACCGAGAGATGAAATCAATTACCCTATGGTCATGTTGCACACGGACACTTTGGAACAGGGACTCAGAGGGACCCATCCCCTGACATGAACATCTCTCCACACCAGAGCTTGCTGCAGTATGCCAGGCCACTTACGTAAACAGTGATTTGTCAGTTTCACATATCTTAGTGGAGAAAGGGTGCTGACTGGGTGTGGACTCTGTATACTACATACCCTTGACAACAAATTCACAGTGAAAACCATTGTCACACCAGTTCTGTGAAGTGGGTATTCCTGGTCTCATACAAAGATAGAGTAATTCTCAAGAGAGGGTCAACAATGTGACCACACTGTAAGCAACAGTCCTTGAATGGAAGGCCCGATACCGACTTCTCCTCTCTTGGGCCCTTCCTTTATCTCTCTCCATCAGGTTTCATACTCTCCCTTTTCTCATCTTGTATGTTTTATATTGTGCTTGTATATTTCAGGTAACAGTATTTGAAATTGCCATGTGCAATGCTGAAATCTAGATCCAAGCCAGTGGCATTCTAAGGTACAAATATTCTAGTAGCAGAGAATACTAATTCTTACCTGGGAGTAACATTTATTACCTTTACATTATGACATTACAAAACGTCATTACAAAATTACAGTTTTCTATAATATATTTTTTTGTAATGACATTTAGTTACCAAGTGATACTAGTTAATCTTCAAGCATTAGCTGTGACTTTAAAGTATCAGGCATTGAAAATATGGGTAGTCGAGGCCAGATGGAGACACCAGACTTACAGATCGATTCTGCTCCCGAATTCTACCACCCATCGAACTGAGCTCTTGAAGTGGCACCCGACTCCCAACCCCAGTCATTTAGGGTTTATAGGTTTATGAAAGAGCCACAGCAGATTTGCACTAAGCCAGCTGTATAGCTTACCTTGAAGTTGGCAGGCACCCCGCCGACGTAAAACACAGTGTCCTCGGGGACCAGATCCAGCAAGGAGTCGTCTCCTGAAACCTCCCCCTTCTTAATAAACTTTTCTTCTGCCGTGCTGCTGAGGCTGGGCACTGTCAAGAACACCTTTCCGTGTTTCCCCACCCTGGTGACAGAAAGGGCTGTCACTCATTTCAGCGTGGCCATTTGTAGAAAATACGTTCATTGGGTCAATGTTAATGTTACTCCATTAAAAAAATAGGCTTTTAATGTATTGTATCATATTGTTGCGCACATACAGAATATCCACTACTGGAGGAAAGTAGAAAAACAGACATCTTAATTTTAAAATTTAACTTACAGCAAGGTAAAACCATCTGATAATCAGGTTGCTATTTAGAAATAACCATTTTTTTCTAGTATTTACATTTCACTCAGGTGTTTGGGAAGGAATATGGGAACAGTGGAAGAAAAGGAGTAAGACAAAAAAGAAAAATGCATATCCCATCTATGAGAAGACTCTCTCTCTCTCTCTCTCTCTCTCTCTCTCTCTCTCTCTCTCTCTCTCTCTCTCTGAATAGACTTCTTAGGAAATGTGCACATCAGCCACTTGTCATGGATTCGCCTTACCTCTCAATCTTGACAATACTAAAGTAAGCAGGCCAGGAGCTGACAGGCTTGGAATCCAGAGGAATTTCCACATCTTTGGTCCCCAAGTTATAAACGTACACCAGGTTATCATTTTTGATTGCGAGACCCATGTACTCTTTTTTGGCCTGAAATATCAAGAAGTCACTTCAATAAAATCAATAAGTATAATCCACACAAATGGTATCATCTGTTTTGTTTCCGCAAAGCACAATTACAGGTCCAAAGAGCTGCTGCCTCCAAGCATCTTCTGGCCCTAATTGCCCCTCCAATCTGCTGCTAGACTGGCATCTGCTCTCGGTTTCTACCCTCCCTGGGTCTGCATCAGAGTGTGCTGACTCTGTGCTATCTCTAAGGGCTGGCTACACTGGTGGAGGGTGAGGAGAGGCAAGAACTACTGAAGGCTCATGGGAATGTGAAGGCTGCTGGAATCGTGCCAGCACTGTCAGGTTAGTGTAGGGATCCCGTACCTGGACAAAACCAGTCCTTACGCATCTTTAAGCAGGATTCAGCACTGACAAACGGAGGCTATAGTTATTCCAAAGGCCTTTCAAACGCTTTGTTCAGACTCACTCAAGTCAGTGATGGGATGCCGCCAGGAAGCAATCCCCCACATACTACCCCTATTCCTGGAATCTCTTGTGTCCCGCCATTAAAATGATCTCTGGCCCTTACTGTCACAGTGGAGACTTGTTTGCTTTTTTCTTTTCTTTTCTTTTTTTTTAAAAGGTTTATTTATTTATTGTGTATACAGTGTTCTGCCTGCATGTGTCCTTGCAGGCCAGAAGAGGGCACCAGATCTCATTACAAGTGGTTGTGAGCCACCATGTGGTTGCTGGAAATTGAACTCAGGACCTCTGGAAGAGCAGTCAGTGCTCTTAAGCACTGAGCCATCTCTCCAGCCCTTGTTTGCTTTTTTCAACAGCTTTGTTCCAGGCGGAGGGCAACACTCTCTCTGCTAAATCCTCTGCTGTGCGCTTACGTTTTTGCTTCCGAGGTAGAGGACAAACTGGTCTGCTGCCCAGCTCCCAGCCTGCTCCGGCTGCTTTGCCGGAGGCTTCATGTACAAGCTGATGGACGTGAAGGCCTTCAGGTCATCTACGCTGACTTTGGGGTGCACTTCAACAGCCGACTGGCCATCGAACATCATGGAGACTTGGATCTGGAATTATATAAATTGTTCCATTAAGAGTGCTCTGTAAAAAGAGGGGGCAGAGTACTCTCCCCCAGTTTCTGGAGGGACCGCGGCTTGCCTCCATCCCTTTATTTACTTACACATGAACTCGCTTAGTTAGAGGAAGTGTTTAGGGCAGATCACAACATGATAGCTTTAGACTAAACTGGGCTGAAGAGAGCACAAGAGTAAAGAATGACCAAGCAGATCCAAGGATGAGGACAGACATGACTCCCATGGTGAACTATACCCTCAGATGGGTGAACTAAACAAGATGAAGGGACACTTGACTGGTCTTACAATTCACAGTGGCTCTTCAATGCACAGAAGAATTAGTTGTCTGGAGAAGCATAACTCATCTTGGGTACTAAAGTGGCTGAAACTCTTTCCCTAAGGCCCTAATAAAAGCAGTCCAGAGTAAAGCTGTGGGCAGCATCCTGACCACACCTGAGCAGTCAGGGTCTAGGCATGGCCTCTGACTTCACACTTGCCATTTCACTTAATGACTAGGCAACCCTAAGTCAGCCACTCAGGATTCTTCTGTAAGGTGACATAACAAACAGGCTGTGAGAAATAAGAGGGTAACTGTAAAGCACATTCCAGCCCCTGGCACTCTCCCTGTAACAGTTGTAGTAAGAACTTCCTTAAGCTATTTCCTGTAATGTTTCTCAGAGAGGCAAAGCACAGTTTCAGCTAGAGGCCCCTAGATGACACTAGGAACTGATTTGATTTGTGAGAGATGTGGGGGGAGCACTTGACAATGTACATATTCACACTGTCCGTTCGAACCTCTCTGAATAATTAGATGTATTTATATCAATTGATATTGATTTGGCTGATGTTGATAGTCAGCTAGCTTGAGGGTCTAGTCCCCAGTACTTGGAGCACAGCTGTCTCTCCTGTTATCGGATGAGTAGAGATCAATACTTCTCAACAAACAATCAAGCAGGGTGTAGGCCTGAAGCCTCCCTGAGAGTCAGAGAAGGCTGTCTGTGTGTACGAAAAACGTCTCACTTTGGAGCCGAATGCCCGGCAGCCAGGCTCAGTCTTTGTTTAGAAAATGACCTTTTATTTTGGTGATCAGAACCCAATGTTATATTCCATTTAAGTAATATTGAATAACATCATCAAGAAAACACCAACAAAAACAGTTTTTAAAATGTCCCTCCCGCCTTCTTTTTTTTTTTTTTTTTTGTCTTTGAGACAGTCTCACTGTATTCTCCTGGAAACTTCTTATGAGTTCAGGATGGCTTCAAACCCACAATCCTCTGTTTTAGCCTCCCACATTCTGGGATGACAGGCACGTGCCACCACACCCAGTTTAAAAATGTCATTTCTTGATATATGTTTAAGATAACCTATCATGAAATATTCATAGAGGTATCCAAATAGGATAATTTGTAAGGTAGGATCTTTTCTTACATAGCACTTGAAGGGTGCATGCATTTACCAAGAATAATCCACAGCACTATAAAATAATTGGTTTCTTATTCGTGTTTCCACCAGTCCTTGGGCGAATGTTCTGTTGGATGCGGTTCTTGAGAAAAGAAAAATCACATACTTTGGTTGTAAAAATGAGGCTGATCTATAAATCAATGAAAACAAATTAAACAGAGATCCAAGCACAAATCCTCTTTCGGCATGTGAGAATGTTAACGGTGTGGGCATCCACCGTGACAGTGCCGCCTCTAGGTGTCTTGTGGATCGGTTGCCTCTGTAACAGAACCTCAGACATGTGCCTTCCACTCATGATTCCTCACTTAAGCCTGCGGAGCAATCAACAAAACCTTCACATAACACGCGTTGTACCAGAGAAGTTTTACAGAGGTGGGTCACATGGGCGAGACTGTTCCGTACGGTAATTGTACTAACGCGGCTGTTAAAAATGAATAATGAATATACTGCCTTTATTGAAGCTTAACTTGATTTCTTTTGCTTATGAGCTTTGTGGCTAATTCTGGCTCCACCTTAGGAGAACCAAGTAACTTGAAAGATGACAAGTGTTGAGCCTTCCTTGCTCTGAGGTTGGGACTAAGAATTGGTTTACTTACAAAAAAAGAAGGAAAAAAAAAAGATTTCTTTATTTGTATGTTTCCTGGGATGTGAACTTGCTCTGTGGCCCTAGAGGCAGGGAATTTGCTCTGCAGACAAGGCTGGCCTGGAACTTGCTGAGATCCTCTTTCCTCTGCCTCCAAGTGCTTGAGCTACAGTCTTGTGCCACCATACCCCACAGGGTTACTTTCCACAGCTTCTCATGTGACTCTAATAAATAATACAGTAGGAAGGCACCAGGCCTCAGGAGCTGCTGAGGAGTTGGAGCTCAGTGTCGTGTCCACATCATTCCCAGGTAACTGGTGACACCACTCATCACGTCACGTACCTTGCTGGCGACACTTCTGGTCTGAGCAATGAGCTCTCGGATCCTCTGGATGCTGGCAGAGACATTGCTTGCGGGCCGCTTCTGCTCAACGGTCCGAAGCTGATCCAGGAGCTGGGGGACAACCTCTGTGAGATTTCTTACTGCAATAAGGAAAATGAGTCACTTGAATTAATTATATTTTAAGGATCAAGTGAGAGACAGAGAACATATTACCTCTGGTAGATCTATTGGACATCATTTTCAACCTTACAAAATTAATGGTGGAACTTAAAGCCTAATCCATTCTGGGTTTTTTTTTGTGTGTGACATTTGGAGCACATATTGATTTATAAATGGAATGTGGTGTGTGCTGACTTACAATGTACCCTCTAAAGGGCAGGCTCCATGAGCACCATACAGATGTTCCTTTAATCACACAGCATAGGCACCACACGTCTAGTATACAGACTGATGCAACAGGTGAGGAGGCCTTGACTGATGAAAGACAAGAAGGGTGTTCTCCAGGAAGGCTGTGTGTGTGCAGGACACTGATGCAGCTGCTGTGACGGGGGTGGGGTGGGGTGGGGTGGGCGGAGTTAATGGAGGAGAGCAGGAGTCAGCTGCCTTCACCACTGCTGGAGGGTGGCTTTGCAGCCTGACGGGAGGGGCAGAGGAGGGGAAGCCCAAGCAGACTGCAGGACTTTCCTCTTCTCTCCCCATTCCCTCTCCTTTCCTTCTCTCCCCCTTCCTGCCCCCTTCCTCTCTCCCTCCTGTGTTCTCTCTTTCTCTCCAATCCTTTCTTTTCCTCTTTTTTTTTTTTTTTTAATTCTAGATCTCCTTCTGAGGAAACAACCCCGGGGCATTAGGAGATTCACTAATTAACCGAAAGAAGTGGCAAGGGTGGGGCACCCCCCACTTCAGTTAGCCTGGTAGAGCATTGATTCTAGTAGTCGTTTTATACTAGAGTGAACTGTAAAGTGGGAAAATAATAAAAATATTTAAACTACTACCTTAAAATTTTGCTTATAGAAAGACATATAAGACAGACTTCTGGCCCTCTTCATATGGACTCTTTCTAAAGTCTCTTACATCATGGGATGTTGTTTAATTTACTTTGTTTTAAAGCACAAAGTGCTATTTGGGGAAAATGCAGTAGCTTGGGACAATTTCAGTTGGTGCTCTCTTTGGATGCTATTATGATAACTTGATAGGACAAATGAAAAAAAAAGATGAAAATAAATTTAACACAGACACAGAAAATATTCCCAAGGCAATGTCTTGACAAATGAAAATACTGAATAGCACAGAGACACTCCCCCAGCTGGAGATCAAACTAGGGCTTTAAAAATTCTAGAAAAGTGCTCTGCTATTGAACTAGACAAATCTTTTAAAGGTTAAAAATTAAAAACTGATTGAGTACAATGGTCATGTGGATGAATTTATGAATACATATGGGAAAATATTATAAAAGAATTCTATTCCTGTATGGTAATCGGCCTTTGTAAATTTTGGTAGAATTGCTAGCGACTGACAGATCAGGTATGGATTCATGACTATTTTTAATTCAGATGTAGTCTGTAAACCTATTCTAGAGACTTTTTGTGGATAATGACTAAGAATGACTACCAGGCATGATTTGTCACGACATTGATAGACACTGATCTCCAAGAGATTTATGAAGAATCTGAATAAAAATGTGAGAATGGAAAAAGGTATTCTCTGTTATTATGTGATTTTAACTATATATACAGAACTACATTAGGTAGATATTAATATATTTCATTTTCATTGCTATAAAATTGATTATGTGAATTGGCTAACACACATAGTTGCTATTTGTTGGTAATAATTGGATCCACTCAAGTAGAATCCAAATGGTAGTCAGTAAAATCAACACCGTTTACTAATTTTTCCCTCTAAAAGTAAGACAGTACTTTGCTGAAATTATTTACTCTAATGTTTGATTAAACTTTTATGCTAAAGGATTGGTCTTACATCGATAAAGATAATTGCTACCATTATGATTGCTGTCACTTAATACAAACTACTTCATCAACTTAGCTACTATATTACTTCCACCAGTGCATCTACCTGTAAATTTTTGTGAAATTTATATGTATTTCACGTAGGTCCATACCTGTCTAGAAAGTAGATAAGTCTAGACTTTAGATAAATACATAGACGGACTGAGTAAAATGTTTCCCTTTTTCTGAATTCATTTCTATAGCATTCCAACCTAAAATGCAGATGGACCACACTGTTTCCCATCAAAGGTTGTGTAGACTTTAATGGACGATTCTTCGGATAGCCAAGCTTGTGGTGCTTGTACGAGGTACCTGCATCCCGAGCAGAGTCCACGGCAGTGTTATAGGCAGAAGAGTCAAACGTCTGGAGGTTCTGGGACCAGCTGCTGAGGTTGTTGGCCATTGGCGTGGTGACCTGCTGGACAGCCACTGTCGTCTTGTTAGCTTCCTCGATGACCAGCTTGGACTGGTCCAGGCGTTGCTGGGCATCCCCTGGGCACAGAGCAGAGGGACAGTCCCTTTACTGGAGGGCACTGACATCACTTCAAACACGGGGGTGAAACAGACCTCAAATTTTGGGCTGTGAAAGAAGACTAAGACTTTTAAATCGGTGACGACTATGTTATAAGTTAAATGAACTAGGATATGATGGACAGCAGCGATGCGTGAGTCGGTAAGACTCTGCCGTCTCAATAATATCAAGATGTTTGCCTAACATGTTTTTAAATGAAGAAGTAAATTACAAAAACAAAACAAAACAAACAACAACCAAACCAAACCAAAACAAAAAAACTGAGTGCGGCCTCAGGTGAGCAAGCTGCTTAGAGAGTGAGAGAAAATGTACATGAGGTTTCAGCTTCCATGATGTTCACATCTGAACTTCATCATAAAAACCTCTTCCTTTGATGGAAAAGAAATTCTTGTGGAAGACTCCTGCCATAAGAATGATACTACATTCAGTTCAGAAGTAAATTAATAAGTAAAGAGTTTTTCTTGTTGTTACCATCTTTTTTTTTTTTCAAAAGAAAAACAAGTTTTAGAAAAGCTTTACTGTTCAAATCCTATTTTCCTTAAGAAATGATTACATGTTTGGGCTGGGAGTCCCTACAGCCCCCATGAAGTCGGGTGTAGTAGCAAACATGTGTAAGCCCAGTTCTACTACAGCAAGATGGCAAGTAGAGAGGAGAAGCCCTGGAAGCCTGTGGACCAGCTGGCAGCAAGGACTGCCACGGGCCTAAAGCCAGCCTAGCTAGGGTACATATTAAGTTCTTGGCCACCATGGCTACACATTAAGACCCTACCTCACAAAAACAGCAAAAGACTCAGGTATAGCGAGACATGTCTGTAATCCCAGCTGGCTGGAGGTAGAGGCAGGGGATCAAGTTCAGTTCACATGATAAGTTCCAGGAACTAGAGACCTTGTTTAAAATGAGGTAGACCACGAAGGCCCATACTTGAGGTGGTTCTTTGACTTTCACAGTGCACAGTAGTACAGTGCACAAGTGCTTGTGCTCTCTTTTGCTCACACACAAACACACATACACAAACACACACACACACACACACACACACACGTGCATATGCACATGCATACAGAACACACATATATACACACAGATAAAACTTACTGCATGTTTAAAATAAAGATAATGTAAATTTACAACATCAAATTTTGTCTAGATGATGGGATTATGGGTGCTTTTTTCTTTTCTTCTTCTAAGACATGTTTTCACATTTTTCTATAAGGGTAATGTGTTACTTTTGTAATAAAAATACTTAGAAATCACTTAGGTGATGTTGTAACTTCAGGTTTTTAAAGTGAAGAAACATTTTGTTTAATCTTCCAGGCTCTGGATCCTGCTGTACTCTGGCTGGAATCCTGGCTCTCCCTTCTAGCACCAGTGCCCATGCCCTGACAAACCTCAGGATTCTCCTCAGCTGGAAGGTAAATAGTGACTCTCATCTCCACAACACAGAGCCCAGCAAGCATCCATCATCAGTAGCTCTGATAAGGCTTCTCAGTGCGTGCACACTCTCCTAGCCAGAGCTCCCGGGCTCCAAGGCTGGCCGGCACATTTCAGCAAAACACCTATATCCAGAACAGTGTCTTAACTTTTGCTCTGCCTAGGAAGGCACATCTGCTTCCAATCACAGCTTTTCAAGACACCACTAGAGTCCCAGATTAGGCGAGGGAAGCACTCTTGTTTCTCTTTTTGGTGCATCACTCTCCCTGCTTATTTGATAAGAATAACTTGACACATAACAGAAGGATGCTGTTTACAGCGGGGGGCCAGAGAAATCCAATAACCAAATTAGGGCACACTGTTAGCAAGGGTGGATGTTCACAGGAGAGGTACCAGGCAGCAGAAACAGCACAGAACTGTTCAAACACATGTGGACACATGCATGTAGGCACAGGGTAAAGACTGGAAGAAAACACTTTTGGTTTAATGCTTATCTCTGGGTGATACAGGTACAGCTTTGTCTTTAAGGATAGTTTTTAGATAGTAATGAACATTGTTGTTGTTGTTGTTATAAGAAAACAAAAACCTTACCGAATGACGGAATTGATGAACAAGGAGTCACCTCATCTCCCTCTGCGAGGTTGTTTTACACCAGTGGACAAACACTTGGGACCTTGAGGTTCTGGGTCCTTACCTCTCTCTGCTGCCTGTAGTCGCTTAACAGTGTCACTCAGCCTGTCTCTGAGGGCCCCCTTCCTCCACAGGGCTCCTCCCACACGCCTGCTGGTGTCAGCCACTGCCTCATCATTGCCTGTGGAGAAGAAGCAGAGGAAAGTACCAAGAGGTCCACCATACCTGGACAAAGTCTCAACAACACACGTTCTGACTTGTGTCATGGACTCCAGTGTAATAATAATCTCGCACTCTAGAAAGAGACGGTCAGTTCTAGAAAATGGCATTTAGAATTAGAGGTACAAGACAGCAGAAAGCATGTGATACTAGCTGGGAGTGACTTAGGATGCCACGATGCTCATTTTTTGGAGAAACAGAGCAAGGCTGTGGCTGATAAAAATCCAGCAGCGCAAATGATAAAGTCAAAAAGACATTTATCTATCCATGTGATGATGCCTGGTTGTAATAGAATCCATTGTCCTCCTAGTTCTCTCAATAAAAATTTTATAAATATATGTCACGTACCTAAGAAACATTATATATGCACAGTTTGGTGAACTTGCACACAGTGAACACAAAATATGGCCACACGGAAGTCATCAGGATGGAACATTATGAGCACCCACCAAGCTCTTTTGTGTTCTGTCTAGGATTAACCAGAGAGGACCACTATTTGGCTTCTATTATCATCTAGCTTTAAAGACCTATTTTATTTTTATTTATGTGTATATGTTTGTGTCTGTATGGGGTATGTGTACGTGAGTGTATGTGCCCACAGAGGCCAGAAGAGGGCACTGCCTACCCTAGAACTCAAGTTATAAATGGTTGTGAGCTACCAGAGGTTAAGTATTGGGAGCCAAGTCTGGGTCCTCTGCAAGAACAGTATGTCCTCCTACCTGTTAACCCACCTTTCCAGTCCCTACAAATAAAGATTTATTTTGTTTTTAATTATGTGTATATGCATGGGGAGGTATGTGCGTGTAAGTGAAGGTATTATCTGGTTATAATTCCCCCAAATATGACAAAGTACTATAATCTTTTATATGTTTGTTCTGATATCTATAAGTCTTGATATTTTTCCATTTTCATTAGCATTTACCAGTTGCATGAAACAATGAGTTTCATTATGACATTTCATACATGTATATAATATACTTTGATCATCCTCAGTCATTATTATTATACCCTGGCTCCTCCTCACTATTACCCGTCCTCTCCTTCTAAGCCCTCCTTCTTTCATGCATTATCTCTATTGTTTTCTTTTTCTTTGATTATGTTGTTACATGTCTACACACATGTCAATATATACATGCACCCACTCAGTCCATTTAGTGTTGCTGAGATATGTTATTGATTAGATATTTTGTTCTTACTTCTCAAGATTGGCTGCTGGCATTTTCTCTCTCTTCTCATTCCAGAATTAGTCTATCTGTACATCCATAGTGTTACAGTGTCTCAACCATCACTGTATTACACCCATAAATATGTGTTGTAGAACTGTCCATTTTACAAAGTTGAGTCCCTCAGTGAATATGGTATCTATTATTTTTTAAATTCATACTTAGATATTTCATTTAGAACTGGTAATGGGGATATCCTGGTTTTGTTTGCAGCCTCATTGGAAAGGCCTTTTAATATTTTATTATAAATGTGTTTGCTGAATATTATTTTATTATTCTTTATTAGATTATGGAAATTTCCTTCTGTTCTTTGTTTACTAAGAGTTTAAAAAATATTGGATGGGTGCTGTTTTATTAAGGATGTAAAGTGGGTAGGAAGGGGTGGTCTGGGGGGAGCTGGAGGAGAGGGGAAGAACATGACCAAATTATATATAAAAAATTTAAAAAGTAAATTAAAAAAACATTTCCTGTGTATAGTGAGATGATATGAATGTTCTCCTCTTATAGTCTGTAAATGTGGTGAGATATTTTAACTGTTAAACTACCTTTGAAATCCTGTAATAAATTTATGTTGCTCACCACACACTACCATTTGTATACATGGTAGATTTGACTGCTAATATCTTTTGTTTTTTAAGCTAGAGTCTTATTCTCTAGCCTAAGCTGGCCTTGGCTTCGTAGCCAGCCTCCTGTCTCAACAGCTTCTGGAATGCTGGGATTACAGGTATGAGCCACCACATCTGGCTGATTAGGATTTTTGTGTCTTTAAGAGAATTTGGCTTTCATTTCCCTTTTTTCTATGTCTCCTGAGGTTTTGGTATTTACATTTTGCCGGCTTTCATAGAACAAGTTTGGAGACTATTTCTTTTGCTATTATCTGGAAGCGTTTGAATAAAAGTGGTGCTGTTTCTTCTCTGAAATTTGGAAAGAATTCACTGGGACTCTGGAGACTTCTTTATGGGAGAGTTTAATTTCTGAGCTTACTGACAGCGTACCTTTATGCGTATACAGTTCTACAGGATCATCTTCTCTCTGCCATTCATTTGTGATAGTTTTCTTTTTCTTTAAAAATATGTCCCGGGCATGGTTCCCAAACTGGGGTTATTATTGAGCAAATCCTAGAAGGTCATGAAGTTGTATTTCTTTATCTGAATGGAAGACCAGCTTTCCCAGTAACTAGTGGTTTGGGTTTGGCTATGGCTTACTTCTAAAGTGCCAGGAAATTTATGGTTGTCTTGCTTCTTCTTTCCTTTTGTTTCCTCCATTGGGCTTCTAAGAAACTCACACCCCATAGGGCATCATTGTTTCTATGTCCATCTTTGAGTATGTTGTTACTGCTGGGTATAGTGTATACAAGGTGGAGCGTCCCTGTTTTCCCGTCACCAAGTACAGTGTAACCAGGAACAAGCACGTACTTATCTCCTCTAGGTTTCTGAGAATTTCCCAGCATGCCAAGAGTGGCTTAACATAGTTTCTAGTGACAGTGAACCTCCCTTCTCATTTTTTGAAGTTTCTGTTTTCAGATATAAAAGCACTTTCAGCTTTTGGTTTGGGGCCTGTGACTGCATTAAATGCTGCTTTATTTAACTTTATATTTGGGACTTGATAAAAATAAGAGGAGAATCTATTTGGGGCTGGATATTTATAAAAAGAAATGTTTTGCTGAAAGTGTTTCCTGATGGAAGAGGCTATTGTTCTTTCACAAGATTAAGGCAAATGGCACTTTCTTAAGTTTATTACGATTTGTTAAACTTTGTTACAGAAAACAAAAGAGAAAGCAGGCTGAGAAATAAAGACTACTCATTACGGAAAGCCATTTGAAAATGGAGAAACACTAACCTGGAATTAGAATGTAAGTGAGTAGATGAAAATCTGAATTTACATCACAAACATGCTTATTGCCCAAAGGAGAAAGTCCTATCAAGTTTACATGGTCCTAACTTCTTTATGTTGTTCCTTATACAAGGGAAGGAATTTAACCAAAAACAGATCATGAAATATGTGACCAGATCTGCCAGACTGTCAAAGAAGCTGATGCAAGAGATTTACTGGATATAAAACACGGGACTCTGAGGACACACTATTTCCAGACAGGAAGGTTGCTTTCAGCAGGCTCAGTGACTCGGTAATGGTAGCATTCACTGAGAACATGTGTGCACAACTGTTAGAATGTTTAAGAGACTGACTTATAAGGATTGCTATATGCTGGCCTTCCCAACTCAAGAAACAAAAGCACCTCACAGATTTGGCAGCATGCCTTTAATCCCAGCCCTCGGGAGGCAGAGGCAGGCAAATCTCTGTGAGTTCGAGTCCAGTCCCATCTACAGGGGGACAGCTAGGACTGTGACACAGATAAACCCTATCTCAAAAAACAAAACAAAACAAAATCCTAATTCTTTACTGCTAATGTTCTCATTAATTTCCAGAAAGCATATTCAGAATTAGTTCCACAAGACATTAATGTGAATTATGTAATAAATTAGGACAGAGAAAATTAATAGTGTTCTTATTACCTTTTTCTACCTAGAAAGCATAAAATAGCAGTGGCCTTGAGGTATTCAGCATTCAGAATATGAAAATCAAAGCGTGCTCTTTTCTATTTATAATATTTTTCAGAAGAGGACAAAAAGATAATGCATGGTTGGTTTGAGATTAATTGCTTTGATAAAATTTCATGAAGTTTTCTGTTTCCAACTTGGCTTGCTTTCAGGTGAGAGTCAGAAGTCAGCTGGAGAATGGCTTTCCAACTCACTAGTCAATGCTCAAATATCGTTAGGAATGAGTCCATGACCTCAGAAATGAGGACCATTTAATGATATTCTTGGTCCTTTCAGTTGTTTGTAGGCGTGACTCATGAGGTTCAGAAGGACTGAGGCTTTTCACTTGCGTCCTTCTCTGTCCCCTTCCCAGTGTGCTCACTTTCAGAGCGGTGGGGAAAGCTTCCTTCTATGTATCTATTAGGGCTGTCCACAGCCATCCGCTGCGGCAAACAAGCTGTAGCCGAGCTGACCAACCTGACGGCTTGTGGTATCCCATCATGCCAATCGACTCTCATGGGGATGATGTATCAAGTCATCCCGGTCAACTCTCACAGGGGTGATGCCTCCCTTCACTGTAAAAATGTGGAGGTTCTTCTGGATGGGTAACCTAGTTTTAGTGCTTAGTATATTTTATGGTTTTATCTCCTTGAATATCAGCAGTCTGATGTTTCTGTCAGCCAGCCCATTTGATTAGTATGAATTTCCCCCATATGTTGAAATACCAAGCCTGCTGTTTTGTGACTGGATTCTAAGGCGCTGATACATTATTTAGTGGAATATTATTTACTTCTCAAGCCTCAGTTTTAGAATTTCGTCTGCATTCATAAAAGGTGGCTATGAATCAGAAGGAGGAGAAAATGAGATATTTACTAGAATCTGCCTTTGCTTGCAGCTCTCTGGCTTGATTGAGAAGGTTGTCGCTTTCGTCCTTGTGGTAAATGATCTGAGTGTCAATCCCACTCACAGCCTACAAAACAAGTGGTCACAGAGGGGTAAGAGCAGCGGAGCAACGCCAGCTTCTCCTGGTTTTCAGGTTTAGACCATGGCATTCATCTGCCAAACGCCACGCGAGATTCATGCAGCTGCTCTGGCACAGCTCAGAATCAAGAACGGAACACAGAGGAGGCAACAGTGTCTGAGCATGCCCAAACGCAGCCCCCGCCCCCCGCCCCAGGAAAACTCAGCAAACCAGGAGAACGCTTTGGCCAAGGCTTGTACTAAGGACTCTCATAAAGAAACCACTGGATAAATAATTTCGAATTGAGAAGAAAAAAAAAAAAAAAAAAAGAGGGGTCTGGAGAGATGGCTCAGCAGTTAAGAGCACTGGCTGTTCTTACAGAAGTCCTGAGTTCAATTCCCAGCAACCACATGGTGGCTCCCAACCATCTGTAATGAGAACTGGCGCCCTCTTCTGGCATGCAGACAGAACACTGTATACAAAATAAATAAATCTTTAAAAAAAAAAACTTAAAAAAAAAAAAGAAGAATGCGTCCTAAGACATCTTCTCTATTAGAAGATACTAGCCTAAAAAAATCAGCGAATGAAACAGCGTCTGCAAAGGAATGCTTTTTTGCGAACTGGACTCATCCAATGAACTTGCAAACCCAAACCTTTATGGAACACAATGCTCTTTTCTAAGTGCTCCTGACCCTTCTCACATTTTAGTTTTTCATGGAAAGGTCAAGGGTTAAGGGATGATGTTAGAAAAACAGAGATACACACACATATACATGAAACACATATAGACTGCGTATTGTGCTAGGTATAATGTATCATGTATATGTATTCTAACACACACACATGTGGAGGAAAGCAGAGGAGATTATTTAGGGGAAGGAAGATAGACAAGTGAGCGGGGAGGAGGAAGTACAGTAGCAAATAAGAGCAAGACATAATTGTAAGAACGATAAGCGGCGCTGGTTACCGGCGCTGGTTACCGCATGGAAAGGTCACGGTCACGACAAAACCCAGTGTCAGTATCAGAGCTTTATTAGGAGAAAGATAGGTCGGGGAACAAGAGAACCAGGCCTGGGGAAGGAGGACATGCAGAGAGAGAAGGATGGTGGTGGGGGAAGAGAGAACAGAACAGAGAGGGGGTGGGGTGGGGTCTGTGTCCCGCTCTTTAAGGGTTCTTGTGCACATGCGCAGGCGGGCTGACAGAGCTAAGCCACGCATGCACAGATTGCATGACCGTGCCATGCACATAGTCACCAGCGCACACTGGTGACGTAAGATGCAAGATGCTTTGCTTAACTCCTAAACTGTGCATGTGCGGTCATGCAGCTGGAGTGAGGGCAGAATTCTAACAACAATGATGCTTTTGCATAAAGAAACAAGAAAGATGATAGGAATCTGTTAATAAACAAACAAACAAACAAACAAACAAACAAACAAACCCAGAAACTAAAAGCCAGAGATGAGGCGATATACCAGCAAACCCTGAGGTAAAGGGCTACTTACATCATAAATTCGGTCAGTGATATTCAGAGCAAATTCTGCCGTTTCATTGGCCTCACTGACATAGTTGGCAATATTTTCATAGACATTCGATGCATCCAAGGCCTTCTGCACCAGTCCGTTCATGTCTGAACCGCGCAAATTTCTGTTAATAAAACGAATTGGTCACGTTTCCTTCTTCCTTCCGTAGGAAATGGGGCCACGTTTAGGGTTTCATTTGGACACTTCTGTGATCACAGATGCCCTCCTTCCTGGTTTTTCAAAGCCACCTGTCTTGGAAGGTTTTTCCAAGAACCTCCCCCTGGGAGTACATTATGTTCGCATTTGTCTTTCCACGCTGCCCCCAATGTGCCATCCGATTTAGGCTCCACAGCAGCCGCTGCTTGGCAGTAGCTGCTGAAAGGGGGAACGGGGATTTAAAGAGCCCCCTGCTCCTCCTCCAGCAAGGGTTGATTTAAATTGTACAAGTCACACAAAGACCTGAGGCGTGGTGCATCTGTCTACTCCTTACCCAACTGTTACTCTCTTTCTATAGAGGAGGCGCAGCCCCTGGAGAGGGTGCAGAGCTTGCCAGGTCGGCCACACACTGGTTTGCTAAGGTCTGTCTGGTCCCTCAGACAGCCTCACCTCAGTCTAGCCTCCCCTCTGCCCTGAAACACCATGTTCTCTGCCTTATCCCTTCCTAGCTCGGGTAAGCTTCGTGGACGGTTTACCAAGACCCTATTACGGACTGGGTACTCTCACATACAACAGCTAGTAACCACATATCTTCTAAGGATTCACACTTGGCATAGCCAGGATCAACTGTGTAATGATTCTTGAACTTTAGGATTATTGTTATACCATTTCTGAACTGGACTTGGAAACTATGTGTGACATTTAGTTTCCTGACCAATACTTTCTGCTTTCCTTCCTTCCTTCCTTCCTTCCTTCCTTCCTTCCTTCCTTCCTTCCTTCCTTCCTTCCTTCCTTTCTTCCTTCCTTTTCCTTCCTTCCTCCCTCCCTCCCTCCCTCCCTCCCTTCCATTCATTCACTCACTCATTCATTTATTATTTGTTTGTTTGTTTATTGAAACATGGTCTCTTTACATAGTCCTGGCTGTTCTGGAACTCACTATGTAGATGAGGCTGGCCTTGAACTCAGCTTGCCTCTGCCTCTTGAGTACTAGGATGAAGGGCCTGCACCATCATGCCTGGCTAACCAATATCCTCTATTATACAAGCCCCACCCCCACTTCCATGGCTCACCCTAAATCCTTTGTGTCTTACTTACTGATTCTCAGCTCCAGGGCTCCTCATTTCCTCCCAGTCCCTGACACTCACAGCTTGTACCACCTGGTTCCTCACTACCCTGCAGACAATGCTGGACACCGCAGATCCCACCCAGGTCTTCTTTTCCAATCACAGAACTGATGAGGCGGGTCAGCTCTTTCTTAGTCTCCTCCGTCTGCCCCAGGCCCAGTTTGCTCTCAGGCTGAGCAACTTCCTCTGCCTTTCCTCAGTTACTTCTCTTTGTTTACCCATCATCAGCCAATTGCTCTACAGGGGGTTCACCCCGCCCACCCCCATGGGCACAGTAGGGATCAACAAAAATGTTGCATTTGAATTTTCTCATATCAGCAGGGGGAAAAAATGAAGACAATGAAATGATTTTGATTTCATTATTTGTGATCATGACACAGAGCTTAATTTTGATGGAGAAAAGGATCAGCCATGGTAAGAGTCACATTATATGGAGGTGATTCCCTTCCAAATGCTCTCTACCCATCCTCTCTGGGACCTCTCTTTAGAAATGGCTCCAAGAATAAACTATGAAGAAAGTAGACAAGGAAAAGCATATTATGCCTGTAAGCCCAGCCCCCAACAGGCAAAGGCAGGAAGATATCTGAGAGTTTCAAGCCAGCCTAGGCTACAGAGTGAGACCCTAAGATCTTGCCCAAGAAACCCAAACAAACAAATACAAACCAAGCACCTAGAATGCACAAAGCCCTAGATTTGATTCCCAGTGAGGCGTGAAACAGCTCGGCAGTACACACCTGTAACCCCAGCCCTTGGGAGGAAGAGGCAGGAGGACCAGAAGTTCAAGGTCATCCTTAGCTGTACAGAGTTGGAAGCTAGTCTGGGTTATAAGATACTTTGCAACAAAACAAAACAACATAAGCTCCCTAACAGGCAAAAAGAGATAAAGGAAAAAAGGTGAGTACACCAGGCAGATGCTGAGGAATTTTCAGTCTTTACATTTTGAGGGGAAGGGTCTATAAATTTGGAATGTGTCTGAGAAGAGATTGAGTCAGAAACACGATGTCAGGGTGATCCATATTTGTGACTGTGGTGTAAGTGAAATGTACAGTAGCTTCCATGGAACCCTGCTGGAAGGCCACTGCACAGCGACATTTGGAGAAGGGCGCTGTGTGCACCCACCAGTGGGTTGTGGCTGCTGAAAAGATGAAGGAATGATGAGAGAGCCAGAGGATGGCTCACAACTAATAATCAACTGATATGCAACCATCAAAACTGGCATTTTATCTAAGTCCCTTTTATTGCTTGCCTTAAAAGCACACTTCCTAAGGACATGGCACCAAACTGAGTAACTGTAACACACCAGCACCACCAATATTGCATGCTTTCGTGTTATATCTCCTCTCCCCCTTCTTCCTTCTCCTTTTCTTCCTCCCTCCCTCTTCCTCTTCCCTTTACCCTTCCCCTCCCTCTCTCTCTCCCTTCCTTCCCCTCTCTTATTCCTTAAGCCCCCCTCACTCAGTCTGGAAGGATGTTCGAAAGTTTTGATGAAGAGGAGAAAAGGACACCGTGTGTTTGGAATAGACATTAACCTCCATTCTCCCCTCTTACCTTTCCTATACTGATCTCATGTACCGATTTCAGGGTCAGGAATCCAATTCCAGTCTTTCAGTACATGCCAATTAGCATTAACTGAGTGTCCAAAGGGTGTGTGACTCTTTTCTAGGTGCTATAAGGGAAATTGTCAATTGATTTTTCTCCTAATGGGAGTTAAATCAAATATTTCCTGCTGGGCACTGCAGAAAGTTGAGTATTTACCAGAAGTCAGTTGTATGGCAACTCCCAGCCAGCGTGGCTTATGATATTTGGGTATGGAAAGTAAACAATGTCTATGAAAAAAGCAGGTGATAATGGTGGAATTAGATACTGTGAAGGGATTTGATTTACTAATAATTGTGGAACAGACTCACTTGTACCCATGCCTAGAGCACAGGTTTCTAGTCTCAAAGATTTAAACAAAAACAAAACGTATCTTCCATAAACAGTTGCAAAAAATGATGATTGGCTCTGAGGGAACCATTAACAAGCAAATCAGCAATCAAGTAGACCCACCCCAATCTACTTGCTTTATCCTAGCCTGTATGGAACTGAATATAAATGTCTCATTCAGCCCTTGTAAATATCTGCATTTCTAAAGCTCAGGCGTTACCTGCTCAGCTCGTCAGCTTCCTGTTGAAGGTTGGCTGCATGGTCCATAGCTTCTTGGACTAAATCATGACTCAGGTTACTTAGGTTGGAGAGCTTTCCTTGCAGCTCATTTTTGCCTCCATCTATTTCTGCATAAATTCCAGATGCATTCTAAAGAAAAACAAAAAGTAACTGGATCTTAGAGAAACGTAGAACAGTTTCTCCAGATAACAACAAAATTGATCATCTTCCTTCTTGTCAATTTCAGGCCTAAATTACCGTAAGGAGGATTTGTGTACCCCTGCATCTTCACCCCCTTCTCGATGGATTGCTTCCTCATCGTTCGGACATGCTCTATTTCCTCTAAGACGAAAACTAAACACACAGCTTCCGGTAGCCATACATCCTGTTGGCGCTCCACCTTTCATAGTAAATCTCTCTGGGGGAAATCTACCAGTAGGAAGCCTTGCTTTCCAGCATCCAATTTCTAAACAGGTTGGAAAATAAATAAATACAGAGACCAAGCATGTTGCCTTATTTTTGTGCAGCTGAGGTAAAAGCATTCAGATCTCAGCCACCTGTGAACTGGTACTCAGTCTGAGAAGTACAGTTTAGTCTACTGTACTTCCTCACCAGCTACTTAACAGCTCAGCAAACTCTCACTTTCAAAAGCACCATACGTAGTCCTCCCTCAAGACCTTTGCACCTACTGTCCCTAGATCTTTAAAAAAAAAAAATGACTCATATCTTTGTGATAGTTTAATCCAAGAGGTCTGTACCTCTCAGTCAGGCAGTGTGACTGTCAGGGGTCCTTATGCCCAAAGAGCTTCCTTACAGAAGAACACAAGGAAATAGTCCTTCTGCCCAAGGCTTCCATCCAAGAAGAGGATGGAGTTGAGCAGGGTCTGGACAGTTCTTCCTAAATTTATCAATAAAGCAAATCTTCCCTTCTCACAGGGCACAGTGAGGAGAGGCACTGGCAAGGTTTGCCCAAGTAGCCAGTATTTCCCTATGAGCTGAGTCTTTCTGGCTTTTTATTGGTCTCCACCATGATGCAGGAATGGTGACAATGATATCATTCCCCTTCCCAGAATCAACCCATTGCTTTTCCCCTTGTAGCTTCGTTCTTGCCTGGTTCATCTTTCTCTGCTGATTTAGTCATTTTTTCTCCACTGTATCTTATAGACCAACCTTGTCTAACCGGTTGCCTTAATGCTGTATATATATTTTGTGGCCACCGTACACACTATCTCCCCAATCTGGAATAGTTTTCCTCTCGGGACCTACTTGGAGTTCTACTCATCCCGAATTCAACTCGAACATTACTCCCACTCGGCAGCAATTCCTGGCTTCCTGGGTGAGCTCGTGTTCCCACAGGCCTGTTATTCACACTCCCATCACTGTAATCATTGTACACGATCATTCACTCATGATATTACAGACTCTTACATGATAGCACCAACTCTTAGGAATCGGGAACTGAGTTGAATTGGGTTTTATTTCTGTAGACTGGAGCACAGTTTCTAACACACAGGATTTATTTCTTAGAGGTTATATTAAGCCTTTAGCCATTTGGCTGGTCACTTTGTTTTGAATTATATAAACAGAAAAATGTCACAGGCATTCATCTTTACGCAATATCTCATTATTCCTTTAACTAGTGTCCACTGTGTGCCTAGTCCACGCCCAACACTCTTTGGAGAGAAGACAACAAAGTTGCTGCCTTTAAGGGCTGCCGCTGGGGAGGCGGTGGGGGCCCAGACAGTTAGCCATGATCACAGAAGTGGGCAAGCTACTTTTAGAAAGCAAAAGCTATTTTGAACAAAATGCAACGTGGAGGATGGAGTGGATAGTGGTTAGGAGTATGGGGACCTCTTGGATGAAACTGTCCCAAAGATGATGCGCCATTTTTTAAAGATCTAGGGACAGTGGGTGCAAAGGCCTTGAGGGAGGACTATGTATGGTGCTTTTGAAAGTGGGAGTTTGCTGAGCTGCTAAGTAGCCGGTGGTGAGGAAGACAGGAAGTTAATGCCAGGCCGGACAGGTGGATGAGCCACGTCACGGGGTGCTTCCTGGGTCACGGTGGAAAGTGGTTCTGATTTTAAGTGTTACTAGAAGTTCAGCAGGAGAAACGGCAGAGTTTGATCATGTTTTAAAATGATTTTTCTGCTAACGGGTTGGGAATGGGTCTAGAAGCGCCACGGCGGCGGCGAACTCATCTGTCAGCGGCGCTCTTTGCCACTTCACACGGGGCACCAGGTGGTTAGCAGCAGAGATGAGGGAGTGGCCAGAAGCTAGGGTTCATTTCAGACAGAGGGGCCGGCACATCCTGGTAA
Source organism: Peromyscus leucopus (assembly GCF_004664715.2). NCBI lineage: Eukaryota > Metazoa > Chordata > Mammalia > Rodentia > Cricetidae > Peromyscus > Peromyscus leucopus. Next base: position 10,128,455 of record NC_051085.1, read on the forward strand.
AAAGTCATGCGAAGAAAGGAGCACTCAGGAGTGATTTGGGATTTGGGACCTGAGCAGGTGGGAGGGGCCGCTTACTGAGATGGGGGTGGGGGGCAGCTCTTACTCAGAATCCGTGAGGTTTGATGTGCTTATTATATGGTAGATGGAATTCTGATTTTGTAACACAGAACCCTGCCTTCTGACTTGTAATGTCCAATAAGCATTTGCCTACAAAGGTTTGGACAGGGGGTTCAGACACGGCGCTGTAAACTGTGCAATCATCTGCGTAACTATTCTTGAAGGCCCTCAGAGCCAATGACTAGGAGAGACCAGGATACAAAAGAAGGCTCCACACCGAATGCTAAGCCCCGCCTTCTCCAGAGCAGAGACCAGCACGGCTCAGATCCAGGTCCAGCTCCAAATCTTCCTTACACAGCCCTGAGCTAAGAATATATTTCTCGCTTTTGGAGGGTTGTTCAACAATCACAAAGAGAGGAAAGGGCAGTAGCTGCATGTGGTCTGCACTAATGCATTTGCCACACAGAGGATGCAGAGAGCTGCATCATCGGAGAGTCCTGGGATCCTATGCAGAGTGGGTGGAGCCAGTAGACACTGCGGGGCTGGGAGGCACCTGTGACTAGAGACATTTTCTTCCATGATGCTGAACAGAGTGATAGGCCAAAGATCAGGAGGGGCTTCCAGCTTTTTAACAACAGCTTTTTCAAAGGGCAGTTTTCTTTCTTTGTATGTGTTTAAATGATAGGAGAGGGCTGGAGGGATGGCTCAGAAGTTAAGAGCACCGACTGTTCTTCCAGAGGTCCTGAGTTCAATTCCCAGCACCCACAGGGTGGCTCACAACCATCTGTAATGAGATCTGGTGCCCTCTTCTGTATACATAGTAAATAGATAAATCTTTTTAAAAGATGATAGGAGATACTAGAGTAAGTAAGGATTCAACAAAGCTTAAGAACTGGGTGATAAGGAGACTGGAAAAAACCCCTTACAACCATATTTTCAGGGAGGACAGGATTGGGGAGCAGGAGGAGCAACCCTCTACAGTGAGGGGGGAGTGTAGATCCAGAAGCAGGTGGGCTGGCGGACTGAAGGAGGAGAGGTGAGGGAGTTCTGGTTGTTTTCGGTTTTCCAGTGGTATAGGAAGCAAAGCCACCAGCCTGAGCTGAAGGCAGGGAGGCCGTGAAGGGCTCTCGCAGGCCCGAGCATGGCACAACGGAGCCAACAGGTTTTCCCTTTTCCCCTTCTCTCCCTTGCCGAACACCGTACATTACATTCCTAAAGCTAACCCTCACGGTCCGTGCCACTGACTCATTCCTGAGACAAAACATCAAAGTCGGAGAGTCAAAATTCATTATTTGGCTAATAGTGTCCAATCAGGACTTACCAGCTTACCCTAGCACAGGCTCCCTGTTTTTCTCCTTAAAAACCCACTCCTGCAAAAATGCTTAGAGCATGGAGCTTGCTGCTGCTGCTGCTACCTGCTGTCTGCCCTTGCAGCCCGCCCTCTGTCTGTCCGTCTGTCCCTCCCTTCCTCCCTCCTTCCTTTCCTCCCAGGAGTAATAAATCTCCTTTGTGCTCAGAATTTAGTGTCTGGGATTGCCCTGTACCGACTCCGAGGACGGCAACTGTGGTGATGTATCGTTCATCCCAATAAAACTTATCTGGGGATCAGAGGACAGAGCCAGCCACTAGATTAGACATAGAGGTCAGGCAGTGATGGCACACACACCCTTAATCCTATCACTCCATCTGGTTCTCTGTGAGTTCAAGGCCACACTGGGAACAGAGCCAGGCACCGTGGCACACATGTTTAATCCCAAAACTTGAGACCTCATGCCTTTTCTTGGGAAGCACCCACGCCTTTGATCCCAGGAAGTAAGATGGCAGAGCAGAAAAAGGTATATAAGGTGAGAGGAAACAGGAACTCACTGTCTGGAGACTGAGGATTTTGTAGAGGTAAGAACTTGTGGCTGGCTTGTTCTGTTTCTCTGGTCTTTCAGCTTTCACTCCAATATCTGGCTCCAGGTTTATTTATTTTTTTATTAGTAAGATCTTTTAATATTTGTGCTATATCTCGAACAGCAGGCAACCTCCCTTTTACCGACAGGTTTCTTACAAGTCACATTCGGCTGCTTGAGTGCAGCTATGATACTAGGGACTCAGGGTTAGAATCTGTATGTGGATAAACAGGAACAGGTACACTTGGGAGTTCACGGTCTTCTCCAGGAATAATTAGACTGACAGTTTCAGCGGGTTAAGAAGAAAAGACAGGAGGTAGAGGTCCAGGATCCCTGAGGGAGGAGGGGCTGATGTGGCTGGAGAATGGTTGGCCTGGCTGCTCTAAACGAAGAGACAGTACTTAGCAAGGGAGGGTTCGAGATGGATTCAGGAGAAGGTAGGATCATGGATGGCAAGACGTGGGTGTGGCCTTAAAGGGACAATAGAGGTGGGCTGAGGAGAAGGCTGGAGAGATTTTTGGTGGGCTCATCCTCAAGGATTTTGACATCACTAGGAGTAGTGAGTGATAGGAGCTAGGCTGGAGAAGGCAGGGACTTAGGGACTTGAGTAGCTGAAGAAGAGTGATGTGGTGGCCAGACTGCTTTAGTCCTTCAGAGGTAATAAAAACAAGCGCAGTCACTTATTTCAAGGTAGCTTCATTCACTGGAAATTTTCTATTTTATTTATTTATTTATTTATTTGAAATTTTCTATTTTAAAAAGCATGCCTTTTTAGAAGGTTTTCGAGGGCTGGCTTTTACAAAATCAACCTTTACGTTGGCACACAAAGTAACTGGCTCGGCTATGGCATTTTCATGCACATTGCTGTTAGAGCTGGTTCTTTTTCCATGGTCATCCCCACTGCCCTGCTTTGTGACCCTGCCTGTCTCCGCTGGCTCCCCTCCTTCCCCCCACCAGTCTTCCGCTCTACTTTCTTATTGCATGTATCCCACCACAGCTTTTACTTCCGCCTTCCTGTAAGAGCTCTTCCTCTCCTCTCTTAATGCCCTTTCTAGTTTCATGACCTATACACACACGTATATAATCACACACATATGTACAATTTTAAATCTAGTTTCCGCAAATAAGAGAAAACACCTGGCATTTGTCTTTCTGAGTCATTCTCTTGCAAACATCATGATCTCATTTTCCTTTATTTCTTTACCTAATCATCTGTTGATGGACATCTAGGTTGGTTTCATTTCTTATCTATTATGAATAATTCGGGGTGTCCAAGGATCTCTATGCTACGTTGACTTAGTTTTTCATTTATATACCAAAGAGTGGTCCAGCTGGGTCACGTGGTAGTTCTACTCCACAGTGGCTGCACAAGGCTACATTCCCAATTGTCAGTGAATACAGGTTCATGTCTCCTTACATCCGGCCACCATTTGTTTTCTTGATGATAGCCATGTTGATTGGCATGAGACAGATTCTCAAAGCGGCTTTAACTTTCATTCCCTGATAGTTAAAAATGTTGAACATTCTTTTTCCAAATATTTGTTGGCTATGTGCATTTCCTCTTTTGAGGACTGTCTATTCAGTTCATTAATTTATTTACTGATTGGATGATTTGGCTTGTTAAATATCTCCCTAGGTAGAGTGAATGGGATGGAACTACATCAGTACTTTTAATAGATTTTACTGTGATCGTATCTATGCCATCAAAGCTGCTAGCCACATGTTGCTCCTGAGGATGTAAAATGCAGCTGATTCAAATGGAGTTGAATTTCTAATTTTATGAAATTGAAATTTCAGTAGCTGTGTGTGTGTTAGTAGCTACGGTGTAATACAAGAAACTAGAGATTCCCATTACCTGATATTATTTTGCAATCCTACTAACTTGAATTGAGTTGGATTACTCTGACACTGAGCTGCTGTTCAAAGGTGCTATAAAGGCAAGTCTGAGCAATCCAGGTATGTCCTTACCCTTATTATCTCATCAAGTTCCTCAAGAGTCAGCCGAGGTATCATCAGAGAGTCTGTAGACGTTCTCAGAGAGGTGCTCACGACTTCCATCTGCTCCTTCACTCTCTCATGTTGTTTCTGAGGGAAGGAAAAACAAAAGAGAGAAGATGTGATTGTACACCATATAAACCAACCCAAGGATATGGTCCTATTATTGGATGTAGAAAAGGCCTTTGACAAATCTAATACCCATTCATGATAAAAGTGCTGGGACAGATCAGGGATATAAGGGACATATCTCAACATAATAAAGACAGTTTACAGCAAGTCAGTAGCCAATATCAGCTTAAATGGAAACTCAAAGTAATTCCATTGGGACCAGGAACAAGATAAGGTTGTCCAGTCTCTCCATCCATATTCAACCTGGTACTTGAAGTCTTAGCTAGAGCAATAAGACAACTGAAGGAGATCAAGGGATATAAACTGGAAAGGAAGAAGTCTAAGTATCTTTATTTGCAGATGATCTGATAGTATACATAAGTGACCCTAAAAATTCCACTGGGAAATTCCTACAGCTGATAAGCACTTTGAGTGAAGTAGAGGGATAAAAAATTTAACTCCCACAAATCAGTAGCCCTCCTATATACAAATGACAATTGGACTGAGAGTGAAACCAGGGAAACAACAGCTTTCACAATAACCTCAAATAATACAAAATATCTTGGGGTAACTCCAACCAAAAGTGAAAGACTTGGATGACAAAAAAATTTAAAGAAATTGAAGAAGATATTAGAAGATGGAAGGATCTCCTATGCTCATGGATCGGTAAGATTAAATGTCACAGGGAGTCATTAATAACATAAAAACAACCATCCTACCAAAAGCAACTTACAGATTCAATACAATTCCCATCATATTCCAACACAATTCTTCAGAGATCTTGAAGGGACAATTTTCAGCTTCATATGGAAACACACAGGCACACAGACACACAGACACACAGACACACAGACACACACACACAGACACACACACAGACACACACACACATGCAAAGACAGATACACACACCCCCCCCCAGGCTAGCTAAAACAATCCTCAATAATAAAAGAACTGATGAAGTATCAACACACCCTGACCTCCAATTGTACTACAGAGTAATAAAAATAGATGGAGAGTGACTGGAGTGAGAGAATCAAGTGGGGCAGGGAGGGATGAAGAGGATGAGGGGGATGAGGGAGGGGATGTGGGAAGAGCTGAAAGTAAGAGCAATATGAGGGGGTAGCATGGAAACCTAATATAGTAGAAGATCATACACACACACACACACACACACACACACACACACACACACACACGATCTAAATGAAATTGCCAAATGATGGGGAAGCTAGAGCCACACTGGACACCTCTTGTCACAAAACGAAGCTTCTAGTATTAGGAATTTGTTACATTTAATTGAGTTGTAGGCCAAAGGGGCCCCATGAGAACCCCAAAACAACCCACGTTGTTCCCAAGACTATGGGTGTGGCTTCCACAAACTGATTGGAAGGTCCTATTACTGAACACAACACCCATATGACTCATCAAACATGGAGAAATTGAGCTGGTGCGTACATAGAGCCTTCGCTCCTACAGGCTAGGTACATGTACTTTGGTACATGTATAGGGAAGTACTCTGCACACTACCAAAAGAGAAACACAAACACCAACGTAGCCACAAAACCTGTGATATATAATGGTATCCTGCCTTCAAGATTTGCTAGTACAACAGTGGCACAAAGCTTGTGGGAGTAATCAAGTAATATGAGATTTGACTTAGGGTCTACTCTATGAGATGGAACCCATATTTACACTGCTTAAAGTTGGACAGCCCAGGGACCCAGGGTAAGTCAACTATTACTGTTCTACTAAAAGAATATAGCAATAAAGTGACTCCCTGTGACATTCTGCTATATTCACATCTCAGTGCCTTGCTCAGCCATCATCAGAGAAGCTTCCTCCTGCAGCAGATGGTACAGACACACATAGCCAGACATGATGCATAGTGTGAGAGACCTTGGAATACTGAGTCCTATTTGTTTCTGTTAAATCCTCCCTGTCCCCTGCCCAGGGCTCAGGGAATCTCATGGAAGAGGAGGCAGGAAGAGTATAAGAGTGAGGAGGGATGAGGACACTAAAGAAACAATGTCCTCTAAATCAACACAATCTACCCACACATGAATTCACAGAGACATAGGCAGCATGCATAGGACCTGTAATGTTTTGTACCAGCTGGGCTCCTAGAGCTGGAAGGAGAAATGGACACATGCCCCAACCCAACTCAGAAGGCACCTCAAATTGATAACTACTTGCAAATGAAAATTTCATTTTCTCCTGGAGGGGAATTTGACTGGGGGAACAAACTACTCTTAAGGGTATGTGGCATGCCCAGCAGTAAGTAGATGGGCAACAGAAAACAAACTCCATGGTATCTTTGGAGCTCCTTGTCTTATAATGTTGTGTCAGGGTATTTCCTTTTTAAAATATTTTAAGCTTACTTTTAATTTTCATATATATATATATGTACATATATACATATACATCTATATATAATTTACCCTACAGGTTCTGTATGTGTGTGTATTATATATTATAGTTTCTAGTTTAGTGGTTTTATGAGATTCCTGAGTATGTGGATGAGTGGGTCTCTGTGTCTATAGCTGTTTATTGGGCTCTTTTCCTTCTGTTTGTTTTGTTCTATTCCAATGTGTTAGTTTTTGTTTTATCTTATTATATTTTATTTTCCCTTAGAAGCTTGTTGTTTTCTAATGAGAGACAGAAATGGGGGATGCAGTGGAATAATCCTTTTGTACACTGTGAAAATATGTTGCTCTCATTGTTAATAAAAAACTGATTGTAGAGCCGGGCGGTGGTGGCGCACGCCTTTAATCCCAGCACTCGGGAGGCAGAGCCAGGTGGATCTCTGTGAGTTCGAGGCCAGCCTGGGCTACCAAGTGAGTTCCAGGAAAGGCGCAAAGCTACACAGAGAAACCCTGTCTCGAAAAACCAAAAAAAAAAAAAAAAAAAAAAAAAACTGATTGGACTATAGCTAGGCAGGAAGAGATTGGACAGAAAATCCAGACTAAGAGGACACTAGGAAGAAGAAGAACAGAGCCAGAGGAGATGCCATGAGATGCAGAGAGAGAGCAGTATGTAAAGTACATACATGAGCCTTGGTGATGCACATAGATTAATAGAAATGGGTTAATTTAAGTTACAAGAGCTAGCTAAAACCAAGCTTAAGCTATAGGCCAAGCATTTATAATTTATTAATAAGTCTCTGTGTGATTATTTGGGAACTGGTTGGTAGGACAGAAAGTCTGACAACAAATGGCATTTCCAATGTGGGACCAGAATTTCCACATAGGGCTTGAGAAAACTAAAGCAACAACAATAATAACAAAACAAAACAAGACCCAGCAAACTAAATAAGAATGCCTGCCTCAGTCTGGCCACTGGTATCCCAGAGCTGGGGTATTGAATGCAGTTCCTGGTTAATAAACACGACTCTTGGCCAGGCCCATAAGGCATAGAGCTCATCTCTCACAGGCCAAGGAGTGGGCCAGAGCCAGCTGCCAAAGCTGAGGTGGTCCTAGCCACACTACTTAGCAGTTTAAAGGCTCATGAAGTCAGAAAAGGATAGAGATATGCAGTAAAGACAGATTCAGATGGGGAAAAAAACCCTCTAAACGGGTTACAGTGTGTTTAAAACATATATAAGCTTGGGAGAGAAAAGAGAAAAGGTATATATAGTCATATATTAAAAAAATAGTTTTAAAAATAAGAAAGTCCTTAAAAAAGGAATAAAATTAAAAAAAGCCACATAAAGATAGGAAATATACAGAGAGTCTGGATCCTATATGTTATTGTGTTGTCTTTAGATTTTTCTGATTGCTAATGAAGGAAAGACAGCTGCTGAAACACATTGGATTATGGAAACTGCTGGATTAAACCAACTCATATATTTTAAAAATGTCTTGACTTCAAAATGAAAGTCAAAAGATATGCTACTTTGGGGAAGAGGTTATGCTTTTATTTCCACATGAGATGAGAGGCTGTGGATTCATTCCAGGTTGATATGGATCAGGTTTGATCAGGGAAGACCCCCTGAAAATCCTGACTACAAATGTAAAGAAATAAACCTAGAAGAACTACAAGACACATGATGTATATTTTACCTGCACAAACATAAAACAAAAAAAAATTATCTGTAACTGACTTGTACACACCATATATTCTATACTTGTAAAGTATGTTACCTTTAAAAGTTTATGTATTTTCAGAACAAGGGAACCAAACTTAAAATGGATGGCCCAGGTGATCCAATATCTCAGAATGCCTCTGTTGCAGTTTCCTCAAAATTCTGTATCCAGAACAACTTCAAAGCTGCTAGCTGAGACGGTCCAGACTCACAGACTACTCCAGTCAGATTTCAGATAATCTCTACGCTTTCCCATTATACTGAGATTGGACAACAATCGACTCTCCCAGAACTTTACCATTATCCCAATTTTCTCAGGGTCCCCTAAAGTGCCATTGCCCCTAGACAACAGGAAGCAGTCTAGAAAACACAACACCCACATTCCCAAGAGGTAGGGTGGGTAGTTTTTGGTCATTCAGTGGGGTATGGATGTTTGTTATCATTTAGGGGGGTTCGTTATAAGTTGTTATTGGTCATTGTCAGGAAAAAAGCCAGACAAAGGAGATTAGATTCAGGGATCTCATTCTGAAAAGAAAATGGGAGAATATAGAAATGATAGGATAAAAGAATAGATTATTGAATCTACTTTTAAACTAAAAAAGCAACTACTAGTCTTAAAATATTTTGCATTGGTATAGATTTTTGTATATTGATACAAATTTAATGGGTTTTTTGGTATAAAACTTTGGACTAATGAAGATAAGATAGATAATAGAATATTTTCTCTAAATTTGCCAAATACAAAAGGACTGGATAGTGTAACTGTAATTCTTACTTGATAACTGTTTTGTTGTATATAATTTTGCTATGTTAAAGTTAAAAACCCTCCTTTTTTGTTTACACAAAAAGGGGGAAATGTTGTAGAATAATCCTTTGGTACACTGTGAAAATGTGTTGCTCTTCATAAAAAAAAGCGGATTAGCTGATAGCTAGGCAGGATTTTCAGGGCAGAGAGAATGCTGGGAAAAAGAAGGGCAAAGTCTGAGGAATCTTAAGAGATGGAGAGAAAAGAAAGATGAACGTGCCATGTTGAAAGAAGGTACATCCACAGAGCAGAGAGTAGGTAAGAAATATTGGTTAATTTAAAATTAAGAGTTAGCTAGTAACCAGCCTGAGCTATTGGCCAAGTATTTGTAATTAATAAGAAGTTCAATGTGGTTATTTGGGAACTGGCTGGTGGGAAAGAAAAGTCTGCCTATAGGAGGAAGTGTGAAGGGTAGAGAGAAGGGAAACTGTAATCAAAAATATATTATGTGAGAAAAAAAAATCCATTTTCAGTAAAAGTAAAAAAGAAAAATAAAAAATACTTTCGCAGGGCCGTAGTGGCACACGCCTTTAATCCCTGCACTCGGGAGGCAGAGGCAGGTGGATCTCTGTGAGTTCAAAGCCAGCCTGGGATACAGAGTGAGTTCCAGGAAAGGCACAAAGCTACACAGAGAAACCCTGTCTCGAAAAACAAAACAAAACAACAACAACAAAAACTCTTGCAAAGCAAATATATCCTTAAGTTTGGGGCTGAGGATATTGTTTAGTACTAGAGCATGTACCTACCAAGCACAAGGCCATGGGTTTTATCCCAGCACTACAATTAATTAGTTAACTGAATAAAATTGGACAGTATAATTTACTTTTGTTCATGAAATTTTTAAAAATCATGCTCTAAAGTACAGAATCAAATATTCCAATAAGGTTACATCCTTTCAAACCAATTTGTTATAGGAAAGACTACGACTACTATATAACTGAAACACTAGGTCTTAAATTATGTGGGAAGAAATTAAAATTTTCATAACATTGAAGCATACAAAAGTAGGAAAAAGAATGTCAACAGTGGTGTCTAGTAATTTGAGGGTCTGTTTTATATTGGAAGCAGTATTTATAATCAAGAGAAATTGGTATACACAAATGGTATCTGAATTGCATGGTAAGTGGGGATGGTTTATGTCCTTAGTTGTTGTTTTTGTTTTTTTCAAGACAGGGTTTTTCTGTGTAGCCCTGGCTGCTCTAACTCTCTCTGTTGACCAGGCTGGCTTTGAACTTGGAGATCTGCCTGCCTTTACCTCCTGAGCACTGGGATTACAGGGGTGCTTCACTGCCTGGCCCCATGTCCTTGTTTATCCATTTGTTGACAAATAAAGCAGATGCATGCAAGGCATGTGTTAGGTTCTGGGAAGATACAATTCCTGCAAAGCAAGAGCACTGCCCTTTGGATGCTTATGGGGGGATAGACAAAGGTACACACACACACACACACACACACACACACACACACACACACACACACGCAGAGGACACACAGCTACACAATCAGTAATTAATGATGCCTTTGAAACTGGAACACAGAATATATGCTAAAAGCATTAAAGATGATTCCATAGTTACAACTTAGGGATCTGTCAGAGCAGAAGAGGGAGGGACTCCTCCTGATGATCACTTTATTTTTTTAACTTTAGATGGATTTTTCTTGACTTTTAGGAGGCTTTAGAAGGAGTGCCTGAATTTGTCTGCCAACCCGATATGTATAAATAACTGAACATGTTTTTCACAGCGGGACTGCATTTGTGTGTGCATGCACGTGTGTCTGTACATGGGAGCAGTGTGAGGGTGTGGGTGGTTCCTCTAGTTTTCACAGAATTCTTGGTAGATGGAAGACAGAAAGGATGTAAGAACTTTAGTAAGTGGAGGAGACATGCTACATGCGTACGAAGTGAGTCACTTCGCCCAGATTAAAGACGAGACAGAAATAGACAAGGGAGATGGGCGAAACCACAGAGCACAGGAAACAGGAGGAAAACTACATGGTCTCCACATCTGAGAGACAGCTTTTGTATGGGCGTCGAGAAACACCATCGGAACTGTACAGCTGGACAATTTGCCTTTCTTTACTAGGACACCATTGAACGTTCTTAAAATATTTTTTTTTGGGTTAAAATTGTGTTATTACATTTATTTATTTCTTTTTCCCTCCCTTCTTCCCTCCCTCCCTCCCTCCCTCACCCCTCTCTATCTCTCCATCTCTCTCTTGTAGGTCAGAGGTTAGAGAACACCTTACAGTAATTGGATCTCTTCTTCTACCATGTGGATCCCAGTAGCTGATCCACCACCAGTAGTCAGGTTTGGTGGCAAGTACCCTACCCACTGAACCACGCCACCAGTCCTTCTGTTTGAGAGAAGGTCTCACTATGTAGTTCGGGTTGGTCTGGAACTTGCCTTGGCCCCTCCAGGTATGTATGGCCATACCTGACTTCACTGAAGCCTTTCCGAGAAGATTAATCAGCCACGTCTTGAAATGGATCTAGTTATAATCTGAGGGAGATAGAGGCCAGCAGCCTAGGTGGCTGGTAGATGAGCAGTGAACAACTGATATATCGGAGAAATGGGAGTGTTAGAGACTTGGGACTTAGAAGGGAAAACAGTTGCCTCAATGGTTAGGGAAAATTAGTGGGAAAGGGGTTATTTTTAGAAGGCAATAGCATGGCGTCTTCCCATGGCTATTCCCACAGACAGACACCCATGTGAAAGACGTTCTGTGGACTCAGCTAAAGACAAGTATAGAGCCCCCACATGCGTTCCAGGGCAGAAGCAGTGAAACGGGTGTAAATCACTGGAGAGGGGACCAGGGCAGCAGGGGATGGAGGTTTGGCTAGTGCTAACTGCCTAATTAGAAAGAGGAGGAAGCAGGATGGGCAGAGGCTTGAAATGCTGTGTGCTATGCTGTTCTCTTTCTAAAATCTTACTCACGCTGTTCATTTGTACTTAGTAGAAGGATTTGTTTAACCAAGCTAAATGAAGCCCACCATCTGTCTGAAATCACCGAAATGCCAAATTCCTGGTATCCACATCCACGAGTTTAAAAAAAAAATGTGCATAAGAAATGTTTCATTAAGAGCTAGACTGGCATGTATTTACTTTTAGAACTGAAGTCACTTCACATAGGCGACACTGTTCATTTACCGCTTATGAAAAAGTCCTGACGCACACACTGGCATTTACCAAATTCTAGCAAAGCAGCTGGTCCTGCCTGTGTGTAGACATTGGTTTCCAGTCTGCTGTGCATTGCTCTTCTCGGCTATGGAGATTACAGAGCCCTAAAACTAAAGTCAGTGGAGGATGGAGCACGTTGGCTCACAATATACTTGAATGTGTTCTCTACTAAGGGTCTACACAGAAGATGAAGCACCTGCTGGATCCACAGCTCACAGCTGGAAAAGAGAACCCAGTGTGTTTGCTAATCCAGTAATGTGGATCTAAGCCTTTTTTCCTCTGTGATGAAACCTTACTTCTGTGGCTACATTTGGTTCTCCTAAGTGCTGTTACTTGTTCTCATCTGGCAGGGGGATGGTCTAGGTTGATAACCTTTCCTTTTCAAGACTTTCCGTACCGAACATTCTGGGGGGCTTCATTAATAAGCCCCTACTACCATTAGATGAGTCGCAGTGATATTCCCGTCTTGCATAAATTCCATCACATTTTTGCTTTATGTGTGCTAGCTTGCAACCTATTACACATTGGTTAGTGTGAGTCACGGTTAACATCATTTGAAAATCTCCATCCTGCAGGAGCCTATGTTCTTCTCCTGGCATTCGGACCCTCTTTGATCTGCCCCAGCTGCTTCCTTAGCCTTGCCTGGTGGTGTTCCTTGGTGCAGGCATTCAGTTCAGGCAGTCCCTGTCTACCCAGAAGGCAGCCTCTGTTTTTTCTTTACCTGGCCACCTTAGTCATTCTTTACTTCTTCCTGCAGAGGCTGGTCAGCCAATCGGTTCAGAATGCCAGGTCCATAGCTGTGTTTCTCTATCATGGTCATCTGTGAATGAATCAACCTATTCTCTAAACTAGAAGCTTCATGCTGTCATGGAATCATGTGTTCTTCTTCATCTTTGAACCCTAAACCACCAGTCATAATTCCTGGAACAAATTAACACAGCAGTAAAAATTTGTCGATTTGATGAAAGTATTTTAGGGCTTTCCAATTATGTGCTGCTATGATTTTTTTTAAAATTATGCCTAAGTTTATGAAGATGTATTGTAGATATATTATAAATAGTAAGTGGTTCTTTTGTCTGTGGATTTAAGTGTATACCTATAACCTATGTGATAATACTGCTCTATATCCAAGAAAGGACAATTCCAAGCACTCATGTAAGACAAGAATCTAAATATCCTTTTATTCAGTTTTCTTTTGAAAATGATTGTCATAAACCTCCAGATATTTTATAAACCCATTGAATGAGTTATAAAAGCCACTGACTATCTTCAAACAATGCTTGGTGCTATACTGACATGTTTATTGCACATCATAAGCATACACTCACTCAACAAAGAGTGCCAACCTGACCATTATTATTCTAAAAAACCAAAATAAAACAACCACAACAAAACTATTGAGTAGAGTTTGCTCCTAAGAGAAAACAGTGGTGAGTGTGATTCATTTTTACTTAGGAATTTTTACAACAACCTACTGGGGGGAAATGACTGAAGATCAAGTTGCTTTTATTAATAATAAAATACGTTACTGAACTGACTGTGCCTGACACGCATTTACAGTTGCTGCCCACTGTACCTCGTGGTCCCGCTGCTTGGAGGCGATGACTCTGTTCATGTCTTCTGCATCCCTGACATGGTCGAGGGCCTGGGTGAGTGACTCCTGGATGTCTGAGAGCTTAGCATTGTAGTCGTCCAGCTGCTCCAACACCACAGGGAACAGAGAGCGGGTGTCATTGTATAACTGCTGCCACTTCTCAGCCTGGTCCAGCACTGAGGAGGAACGGAGACACGGTGAGACCAGGCTGCTTCTCCTGCACTTAGCAACTAGAACAAAATCCAGGCCTGCCTTCTTCAGTGATTGAGACTGGAGACGGGCTCACACAACTAGTCTCACTGTTGACGTTTGGCACGAGATGCTTTTCTGTTGGATTTAGGGGCTTCTGACATGTCCACTGAAGGAAGGGCTTGATTATTTTCCCAGGAAGATTATACTTTGTGCAGAAGCTAGGCTGCTACACTTTTCTGCTTATTAGCCAGATGATCCACAGTTTTACTTTATAAAGGGAAACTGGCTATATGACGGAAAAATAACCGCCGTTTTCTAGTTCGTGGTAGAGCAAACAGCTATGTTGTTTATAACCACTCACTTTTACCACATTTTCCTGCAGCTTCCTGTTAGCTCCATAGGTCAAACTCAGGTTGAGATTTTGGGTGGGATAAAGATGAAATAGCGATGACATGGTATCCTTAAAGTCTCTTCATATGCATGCTTTATTCTTGGCTCATAGGCACATATGTTAATTAGATGCCATAATTCTTATGCGTCCCCCTCCCGCCCCCGGGGAAGGCCAGTCTGTCATTTTGAGGCTTCTTTTTTCTTTCATCAGTATGAGGAGAAAGATACAGTTCCTGGCTCAGTAAGAAAGTGCTTGAAATGCATTTATTATTAATTAATTAATTTCAAGAGACAAAGAGAGAGAAGTAGTTGGTTTCCTTTCCACGGGGCAGTCTGCTTAAATTTCAAAATCGTCAAGGAACTTGGGGACAACTGGCTGTAATACTGGAATGAGTTCCGGCTGGCCTGGGTGGCCTGGGTGGCCTGGGTGGCCTGGGTGGCCTGGGTGGCCTGGGATTCTCTTGTCAGTCTCCTCGATGCTATTTCTTTGCCGCCATAATAAACCTTTATGCCAGTGACCTTCTCCTCTGGTGTTCACAGTAACCGTCAGCAGAGGTTGTTAGACGGCACCTATGACGTGATGATTTGTGCCTTTTAGCCTTTGTGGTCTCACTGACTCCCCTGCAATCCAGTGAGACCCCTGGGTCCCTTCTTGAAATGGATTTTTTTGGGTGTGTAAAATAAAACATATAAAATTTAAAAGTGACTATAATAGAAGTAAAAAAAATAGCTACCATATAAAATCAAACTAATAATTTTGCAATCTATATTTTCATTAATTTCCTAATCAATCTTTATTAACGTATTAAGATAAGCTCTAGGGATGGGTGTATTAACTACAATTCTGAGGCACTCAGGAAAGTATTATGAAGTATCAGCAACAGCTGAAATCAGATCTGAAAATCTATAATTTTCTTTGTTGAATGTATAGATCCTTTGCAATCTTTCTCATCAAGAATGATGAGAAATAACTAATCCTCCCCTTTGAATCCAGGCTGGCCTTGCCCAGTTGAACAGATATGATATGACTGAGTTCCAAGCCTAGGCTTGACGAGTCCTTGAACTTTCTGTTCTTTCTCTCTCAGAAGGCTCCCCTGCCATGGGAACAAGCTTGGGCGAGTCTCCACGAGACAAAGACTCTACATGGGCGGAGAAGTCTAACTTGCCCAGCTAGTCCTAGATATATGAGTGGATTTCACCTATGCCACATAGGACAGAGCTAAGCATGCAGGTTGAGTTTAGCCTGAATAACCACCCTATGAAATTAGGATCAAAATAAATAGTTATGTTTTAGAATGAATACACTTGGGATATATTGGTAGACAATAACTGATGAACTATATAGTGACCAAGTCAGAGGTCCAGTAATACTACTTTGTGTGATTTAGTGTTTATACTTATTATTAAGGGTATGTCAAGTTTCTATTGGAGGTTAAAAGTGATAAAAAAAAATCAGGGCTATCAGAGCATCAACAATGTTGACATTTTCTATAATATTTCTCTTACTATAGACTTGGGAATTTAATCTTCTTTTTCTTCTTTTTATTTTTATTTTTCTCTACCAACTTTTAAGTCCCTATTCTTTCTCCACAGTAGTAAAAGTTATGTAGATTCTGGGCAGGATCTCTGTAATTTCACAAATTCTTGAAGTTAGGCCTGGACCTAAAACTCTTGATCAAAAGGTCAACTTGATCAAAAGGTCAAGTTTCCCTGAATGAGTCCCTGAGTCTATGCATATAAATTCTACATAGCTCTGAATACTGAGAATTAGTTGTTTGACCATATGTTGCCCTGTCCCTTTTTCCTGGTCCCATAGAGAAAGAAGACATAGGCTGTGTTGGACAGGAATGGAAGGCACATACGTTCCTGGGCCTCATCCGCTTCCTCATCCACAAGCTCCCGCTGGGTGCGGAATGGTTGCCGGTTTCGGATCTCCTCCAGCATTTGCTGGGCCAACATCAGCTTCTCAGCAATTTCCTCTGGGCTAAGTTCCTGATTCTCTCCATAATGGAGCATCTTGCTGTTGATCTCTGAGAAGAAGAACATGGTGAGTTGGGGGTAGGGAAAGGACGGGCAGAGCTGTGCGGTCTGGTGGCAAAGCTTAGGACTGACCTTACCGTGGGAAGAGAGCCTCATTCCCAGGCTGTGCTGTGAGTGTTGGTGTCAGCACAGGAGGGAGCACATCATGAGAGGAGAGAGGCACACCGGAGGAAACCATTCCGGTCCTATGAGGTGTGTTCGGAATGGGAAAGGGCTGCTCCCGAGCCTGCCTGTGCTGATTTGAGAACACTAATATTTATGGCACAAAAAAAATCTGAGGACCTTGTTCAATATTTTATAGAAATACTTGACTTGGAAGCAATGTTTGGCAGTGTCTCCTGTCACTTGGAGCACGCAATGGAGATATTAATTGCATTTTAGTCATCAACGATTTAACAAAACAAAGCTCTAAGCCAAAATGAGAGTATATTTGTAATTGTCCAAAAGAGCCTTTCAGATTGTTTATACATAGAGACAAACTAGTAAATAGATTTTTAAAAATCTTTTGCTCATGTGTGTGTATATATATATATTTCTGAATAATATATATATTTCTGAATAATATATATGTTTATATATATTACATGATTTCTCTATTTGCCTTCTGTGGTGTGTATTTTCAAGATTAGGCCATTTGACAATGAGTCTTCTTGTCCTACATCTGATATAGGCTGAAGGATTTTAGAACCAAGGGACCATTGAAGCTCAGAGGGATGAGGTAACTTGCCTAAACCCTGGCATGTAACAGTTCTCTGACGCCCTCCTTCCGATTCCATAGGATCAGAGGGGAGGTTGTGTGGCTCCCTTGTTCTCTGGCCGCTGCGGGAGGAAGTGCTTCATCTTCCTGGCATAATGAAATTGTGTGTCTGCGGTTCCCTATGATCTATGTGGTCGGCCGGATAAGACAAGTAAACAAACACTGGTGTCACATAAATCACGCCAGGATGAGGAGCTGTATTTTCTGGGGGTAATGGCTTGAAGGTCACCAGCAGTCATCGGAGAGATGGCTGGGAGTGAGAAATGGCGCACTAATGGTGCTGTGCAGCATCCCTGAATTCTGAAACAAGGGAGATAAATGGGAATAGGTGGTTTGGATGCTCCAAACGTTACTGTGAGCGTTATAGGGAGATCACTATATGCTAACTCCCTCCAAACTCCATGTATCAAAGCATCCAACATTCACTTTTCAAACAAACTGGAAAATACGAGTCCTTGAAATAAACGATATGTAAACATTAAATCAATCAAACACATCATTCTCCCTCAAGTTCTGGTAGTGGCAAAGCTGAATTATTGGGCATTTTGATGTAAATTCTGTTCAGTTTTGGCATGTTTTGTTTTGGCTATGTCTGGAGTAGATTAGCAAAAAGAAATGCACACAGTAACACTGGTGTCCCTGGAGACTGTTCATACATTATTTTAAAAAGAGGAAAAACTGATAAAAGTTACCGTTTCCCACTACCCATTCTTTTGTATTTTTCTCATCCTTTCCCAGGACCAAAGGTCAAATAAGATGGTTCCGATTCCTTTCGAATGGAATACCTTAGGACCAAAGTCTAGGTTACTAAATAGCAAAAGTGACTGACTTCCTCTCTGACAGGCTTAGAAGGGTCTTGACTATTTGCTGCCTAACGGGGCATTCATTTCTTAATTGGATGAATATGAGGGCATTGGATTTCTAGGTTCATTCTCACTGTTGGAACAAATCAATAGAACAATGCTTTAGGAAAAGAATATTTTATCAGTAAGTGCTAGGGAGCCAGAGAGGTAAATGCGCATGGGCTAGAGAGGATGGCAGTGGGAAATCTGAAGTGCATGCCACTTGTCTTTACTGTGCTTTATAGGCATCCGAGGAAACGCAGCAAAGGATTAATCTGGGCTTTACATGTCCCTTAGCCTGGACTGTAGCTCCCACTACTTCAGTACAAAGATATGAATCTCTCACTGTGGGTCCCTTCACTGCTGTGCCCTGAGAGGCATTTGGTGTTGGCATCCAATTCTTGATGTATAGCATAATAAAAACCCATGGCAACAAACAGTAGATCTCAGCCGACTCTAACCCGAGG
Organism: Peromyscus leucopus; assembly: GCF_004664715.2. Classification (NCBI taxonomy): domain Eukaryota; kingdom Metazoa; phylum Chordata; class Mammalia; order Rodentia; family Cricetidae; genus Peromyscus; species Peromyscus leucopus. The sequence continues at coordinate 10,146,863 of NC_051085.1, forward strand.
AGTGCCTCTTTACCCTAGAACAAATGCGTTCTCTCCCAGTTGGGCAATGGATGGCAGCTTTCACTGTGCTGTTAAGACAGTCTTCAAGACACAGTCTGCACTTAGAAATCAGAGCACAGATGAATGAGTCTCCAGCAGGTAGACTCTGTCACAGTGCTTTAGGGCAAGGAATTACTCACAGCACCCCCCCCCCCCGCCCTCTTTTGGGTTACAAACCCAAGCAACTCATCTGCCTGGTCCTTGAGGAAGAGCACCACAGAAACAGCCAGTGACTATTTGGATTGGTTTCCCACCCCCACTTTTTTTTTGAGGCAGGGTTTCATTGTGTGGCTCAGACTATCCTGGAACTCACTTCGTAGACCAGCACCTGCCTCTGCCACCCAAGTCTTGGGAATAAAGGCATGTACCACCCTGCCTGACATGGTTTATTAATATTCTGAAGACATATTTGGGGGCTGCAAATAGTTGAAAAAAAAGTGTGTCTCCTACTACACTCTTTCATTTTAAAGACACCAGATTTACTTGATATAAACATAATGTGGCATTAAGCTTAAGTGATTTTATGTATTTATTCTTGAGCATTAACAGATAATAAATAGGAATGGGTGTCCAGAAATCTCAATGAGCAGAACTGCCATGATGAGTGTACGTAAGTTAAAAGCTGTAACACTCGGAGCAATATGCTCCTGCACACAGCAATCACTGACAACAGCCATTCTCCCGTTGGCACTCATACAAGGATGGTTCCTTGGCATGAAGTTAAACTGAAGAGAAGACATTCACCTTGGATTTTGTCCCTCATGTTGTGGGCTTGCTCTACAAGTTGAGTTGCTTGGTCAATTGTATCCATGCTCTCCTTCTGAAGCAGCTTCCCCTTTCTCGAGGCGTGACTTCCCTACAAATCATATGAATGAACATTAGATTTAGGTTGTATATGCACACCCGAGGGTGGGCGGGCATCATGTATTCATTTGACAAACAAACTTTCCTGCAGTGTGCAAGCTCTACAGCATACTGAACAGTCCTAGAAATCACACATGAAGACATGAAGGTAATGACCAGTTTTAGGATCCTGTAATGCTATTAAAATCAGATACAATACCAAGGCCATCAGTCATGGTTCAGTCCAAACCAATCGCCTATCACATGTATCTTATCCTTGCAATTGTTACTGTATCTCAAGATGCCAGACTCGGAAATGACCCATGTCTGTCGGATCACTTTGACATTGTTCTGGTTGAAGAGTTGAAACTTCAAAGAGGAAATCATCTAGAAAAAGGGCAGATCTTGAAATGCTCCCACTGGGTGGTCCAGCCACTGATGAAACTGAATCACCACAAGGATTTACAGGATTACACTCACTGGGTTAGCTGCTGGGTTTAGAGCTCCACTCCAATTTCCCTGCAACATTGATGGCCCTTGTGTGCAAATAACTGCTCAGGCAGATTTGGCACAGAGTAAATGGAACTTTCTTTTTCCCCAGGGGCTGACTCCACTTCAGTGTGGTGCCTCTATCTCAGAGCTCCCATAAAGTATCTGTCACCATTAAATCCCATCTGCTCTGTGGCTTTAGAAGAATGTGTGTGTGTGTGTGTGTGTGTGTGTGTGTGTGTGTGTGAATTTCTGTATGTAGCTAAAGACAGGAGGTGATTTAAGGCATGGACACAGGTCAAGGTCAGGACATGACTCCCATTGCATGAAGGACGTGCTCTTCTTTTTGGCTTTAGACAGACTGACAGTTATGGTAGCTAGGAGGAGGAGTTAGTTCTTTAGCCTGTATTTAAGAGATGTCTGCTTGCCTTTTCTGGTGCTTTCTTGGTTCAGCTCTGTGCTAAAGGGCTATAATGGTCCAATGAATGGCAGGCTTGCTGGGGAATATCTTTCTGTATGCTGTGAATATATGTCGTTCTCATTGGTTAATAAATAAGCTGCTTTGGCCTATGGCAAGGCAGCTTAGAGGTAGGCAGGAAATCCAAGGAGAGAGACAGGAAAGAGAATGGCAGAGTCTGAGGAGACAACAGCCTGCCGCCCAAGGAACAACATGCCAGCAGACTGGTAAAGCCACAGAACACGTGGCAAAACATAGACTAATAGAAATGGGTTGAATTAAGATATAAGAGCTAGCTAGCAAGAGATCTGCAATAGATCTTACAGTTTGTAAATAATATTAAGCCTCTGAATGATTATTTTATAAGTGGCTGTGGGACCGCGGGACCTGGCGGGGACCAGAGAGAACTTCAACTACACAGGCTGAAGCCATATGAATGGAGTGCTGAGAGACTTCTAAGCAAGCTCTCCAGACTAGGGAAGGGTTGTCCCAAACCTCTCTCCTGTCATGCAGTTCTCCCCAGGGTACTGGGGCATGGTATCGTCAGCAGTATTTTCACCCTTTCTAGGATAAACCAAGTAAGTGTCACTGTATGGGGGCTAAGAAAGAAGATGCAGAAATGGTATCAGTACAGACACATTTAGAAGTTGTACTGGCTGGTTTTATGTCCACATGACACAGGCTAGAGTCATCGGAGAGGAGGGAGCCTCAACTGAGAAAAAGCCTCCATAAGATCTGGCTATAGGCAAGCCTGTAGGGCATTTTATTAATTAGTGATTGATGGGGGAAGACCTAGCCCATTGTGGGTGGGGCCATCCATCCCTGGGTGGTTCTGGGTTCTATAAGGCTGAGCAAGCCACGAGGAACAAACTAGTAAGCAGCACCCCTCCATGGACTCTGCCTCAGCTCCTGCCTCCAGGTTCCTGCCCTGTGTGAGTTCCTGCCCTCATTCCTTTTGATAACAAACTGTTATATAGAACTGTGAGTGAAATCAACCCTTTCCTCCCCCAGCTGCTTTGGTCATGCATGGTGTTTCATCACAGCAACAGTAACCCTAAGGAAGACAGAAGCCTTTTATCAGCCAAGTCAGTAATTCCTACAAAATGGGGCTGTGCAAGAGGCGACATTGGCCATCAGATTCTTTACACGCTGTGTATTCCCGGTGCACATTGTCTTCTGAGTCGCCACATCCCTTCCCCCAAAGCCCACTTTCCTCCTGGGCTTATTCTAATGCTTTCCAAAGGAAAAAATAGTGTAGCCATTTAAAAATTAGATAATAGAGAAATAAAACGAATCTTAATTTGATGCTACCCCTCACTGCTTTTAAAACATGCAAATATGTTTATGACACATTAAAAAATTTATGGTTGATCCCATTTAAATATTATATTTAGAAAGAATGAAGCTCATTTTCTAAATTGAATAAACATACAAATATGCATACATACTCTGTTCTCACACTTCAAAGAATGCTCTATTGCTATTTCTCTGCTTTTAAACTTTGAAGAGATGCCACATCTATAAGAAAACTTTTTTGTGTGTTGGCCAACTACTCCTGGGCCTGGGGCCTGCCCTGAAGTGTGGTTAATATACCCAGTGAGACTGCATTGGAGGAAACTGATTTTTCTTTTGCTAATAGGTATCAACTTCAGATAGAACACAGCAGGATTTTTAAGATTATTTTTGTCTCATTTTTCTGTGTTTGGTCAATTTTTTGTCTTATTGGTCTTTGCTTGTACATTCTTATTTGTTTTTGTGGGATATTTTTGTGTTTGTTTGTTGGGGCTTTTGTTTGTTTTTGTTTATTTGGTTGCTTGTTTTTAAAGAGAGAGAGGGAAAAAGAATGTAAAGTTGGGTGGGTATGGAAATGGGGAGGATTTGGGAAGAATTGGGACAGGGGAAAAACATGACCAAATATATTGTCTGAAATTTTTTTTTAAATTCAAGAGGATAATGGAAATGATAAAAAAAGAAAGAAGAAAAAAGAAAGAGAGAGAGAGAGAGAGAGAGAGAGAGAGAGAGAAAGAAAGAAAGAAAGAAAGAAAGAAAGAAAGAAAGAAAGAAAGAAAGAGAGAGAAAGAAAACTTTTCCCTGATGAGCACCAGAGGGCGCTGTGAGATGTAAGGATGGACAGGGACCTGTAGCGCTCTCCAGCTTTATTTGTATAGATATACATCTAGGAACAATGTAAATAGCCATAAATGTAACCATTTATTACTTGAAATTGAAAAATCACCAAATATAATAAAGTATATATGAATTTTTTAAAGGTTTAACTTCTTTTCTGGAACTTTGCTCATGGCAGGAAAATAATGGTATGTGCACACGATAAAATAGGTGTGCCTTACTTTAAAAACCTGCAGTTAAGACATTATCCATAGTTACAAACTGGTTGATTATTTACATCATTACAAAAGGTTGATCATTTACCAACTCCAAGGGTGGATACTCCTTGTATTTATTTGAAGTAAGTGATGATGATAACCAGTCTATAGGATCATCATGTATTTTATTGTTTAATTGAAAGTGGGGAAGTTTTAGGCATTACTCTGGGACATGAGTGCAAATGAAGCCATCCCCAGAGAGACAGGTAGCAGAAATACTGAACGGTGATGTCAACTTCTGTGGGCTTCCCTTCCTCCTAAATGTTAGTAACGTCTGATACCTGTGCATCCCTCATCAGTGGCTGGGCTTGAATCTCTAGCCATCTCTGGATATCTAGAGGTGCATCCTACTTAAAACATCCAGAGTAATTCACTCTGCATTTTTGGTCTTAGTGCTCCATTTTGTCCAGACAGAACCTCCCTCCCCATTCCTCATGACTTCTCATTGGTCACCCAGCCTAGGTCATTCCACTTCTTGCTTCTCTCCTCTTACATTGCATCAGCCCATCACTCTCAGGACAAATCCTTTTCCAGTGAAGGCAGGGAAGCAACCGAGTACTCTCTTTCCCCAGATCCCGTGGCCGTCTCCCATTGCACCCTACCCTGGCGTCTTCCCTGACCAGTTTGTCCTCTCTACACAGAAAGAATGCTTCTGAAATACAGCTGTGATCAGCTGTTCCGTGTAAACACTCCAATGACTTCAACAGTTGAAAGCCACAGACGTTCCTAGGTATGCTGGGCAAGGCTCCTCATGGTCTAGCCATTGAGGGGATCTTCAACTGATGTATCCTGCCTATTGTCTAATACTTAACTCAACTGCAAGGCCAAGGTCAAAATTCTCCTAGTGCCAAGAACATGTCATATTCTTCATATACTTTGCATTATGGTACATTTCCCTTGCTTGGAAGTTCTTGAAAACCTCCTCATCATTCTCAACACTCAAGGCAATATTCACCTTCCCTAATGAGAGGATTCATATTTCTCCCTTAGAGTTACTTACGATTTCTTCTGTACCAGGACTCCAGTGCTAAACGGTATATCATTTTAAACAATGTATCTGCTCCCTGGTACACTCTGGGCACCTTGAGAGCAGGACCTAGTATTTACTTCAAATGCTTAGCGCCTGTCACAGTGACTGTGAATGCTTTTGGAAAGGTGTGCGATGCTTTTGGAAAGGACGACAATTTCTCTCATCCTGCCTTTTGGCAAGACCAGTAAAGAGGCTCAAATACTTTTGATAGGCTTCCCGTATGATATTCTTTGCACAAGCTGATACATAGAGGCTCTTTGTGTGGGTGGAAGACTAGGGCGAACTTGATCTCTGTGACAATGGCCTCCACTGCCGATTTTTAGGACCCAGCGAGTGAAGCTGAGCACTGACATTGGAAGGGAACTGCTGTTTCCACCTCTGCTCTTAGGCCACCATGCTCTACCTTGGGCATGATAGGCTTGGGGTCATAGAACAGTGGAACCTTGGCCTGGTCTTGGGTGTTTTTATATGGGTCTGACCAGCAGCAGCAACAGGGTTCTGGGGATTGAACTCTGGTTGCCAGCCTTGTGTGGCAAGAGTTTCTACCATCTAAGCCACCTTGCCAACATGAAAGTGACTTTGTTTTTACCATCTTGTAAAATTTCTTTTTCAGTGCAGTTTCTTGTTTTTCTCTTTGCATTCAATGTTCCTTTACTAACATTTAAAGTGATTATTGTATATAATAGAGCTTATTTCTGGATGCTTGATAGCTCTTACCTGTACAGTGCTAAGGCAAACAGTTGAATGACTGTCTTAGTTATAGCACGTATCAACTGTGTCAGTCAGCTATAAACACATAGAAAGTTCTGCATAAACATAGTTTTTTTTGTTTTTTTTTGTTTGTTTTTAGAGACAGGGTTTCTCTGTGCAGTTTTGCGCCTTTCCTGGAACTCACTTGGTAGACCAAGCTGGCCTTGAACTCACAGAGATCTGCCTGCCTCTGCCTCCCGAGTGCTGGGACTAAAGGCATGCACCACCACCGCCCGGCAACATAGTTTTTTAACAAAACCTATTAAAATAGGAAGACAGGAAGATGTCCTGTGTTAACTTTCTCTGTGGATCTGGTTTTGATTTATTTGGACACTCATGGGTCACTGAACTTTCCAAGGCTCATTGCTGTGACTTGTTTGGCTCACACACGCTACCTGGACTCTTTAAGGTGGACCCTGTTGCTTTAACAGTTTCCTCTGGGATTGAAATAATCTATCCTTCAGAGATGCTCCTTAAATAGGAAGGTAAATGACTCAAAGTAACTTCAGGAAGTCCCTGAAACTGACCAGATTCATTAGGCCCCTCCCTGCCAGAGTGAACAATAAAAGCTGAGAGTCCCTCTCAGATGATCTGAGCTAAGGTACAAAGAAGACCCCGAGAAACCAACTACAAAGAGGACTCTGAGACCAGACCAGCTGCCTGGAAGAAACAGAAACCAAGGAGCTGCCTGGAAGAGGGTTAGACCAACTGAGTCACCCAGAAAGGACACTCTCCAACCTGTTGAGTTGCCTTCAGGCTGTGCAGTGTGCTCCAGGTTCCCAGCTTTGTAAGATATCACCGATGCTGGGGTGAGCTTTACTGATACATCTGTCTTTGAGTCATTTCTGCTCTTAATGTGAGGAACCCCTTCATCCATATTCCTTAAAGTAACCCTAATAAAACTCACTGGTTCACCAAGGTGGACTTTGGTGGTATCTGGGGTGAGCAGACGAGTGTGTTGTGTCTCCCCAGGAAAAGTTTTGTCACACTGGAACACATACCTTCTCATCCAGTTCTTCCACGTCCGACAGAAGGCTTCTCATTGTGCTCTCAGAGTTGCTGATCTGGATCTTTCTTAGGGTGTACTGGTTTTCTCTCTCTGACAACCTTGTCTGTGAAAAAAGGTGTTTTCAAAATTTTAGTCATTGTGTCCCAACAGTCTTAAGGGATTTGACTTTTATTTATTTATAAAGTAAATATTGGTCCATATCTTAGCGTGCATTTGTGAATGAGTGTAGTGTCCACAGAGGTCCGAAGAGGGTGCCGGATTCCCTGGAGCTGGAGTTACTGGTGATTGTAGGCCACTCAGCATGGGTGCAAGGAACTTAACTCTGGCCATCTGCAAGAAAACTACTCAATCTAAACTGCTGAGCCATGTTTTCACCCCCAGACACCAGGTTCTAAATAATACATATACATGACTCTTTCAGTATAGGAAGATTTAGGTGGACTGTGACCTCTGTTCTTTTCTTTCTAAATATATTTTTATTGTATGTATGTGGCTGTTTTGCCTGCATATATGTCTGTACACAATGTGTGTACAATGCCCAGGAGGCCAGAAGACAGTATTAGATCCCCTGGAACTGGAGTGACAGACAGTTGTGAACCTCCATATGGGTGCTGGGAATTGAATCCAGGTCTTCTGCAAGGGCAGCCATGCTCTTAATCATTGAGCCATCTCCCCAGCTCATGACCTCTGTTCTTAATAGAGGGTCCTCAGATGGCTGCAGCATTCTGTATAGAGTGGGACTACAGGAGGGGCCTGAGTTTCTGGAGCTGAAAGTCTGCCAACTCCACTTAATGTAGTTCAGGGAGCTCTGGCCAGGCCCTGGGCTGGCTGCAAGGAAAGGACACCCTTTTTTTGTTGTCACAAAACTGTAATTAGGCTGGAGGTGGTCCTGGGAATCTGGCAAATTTCAATCTAATCAGGTCTTAGAGAAACACAAGTAGTAATCAGGATCAATGAAAATGGATTTTTAGAAATACATTTTCCTCCTTTGGATATAGAGAGACAGAGTCTCTCTATTTTGGATCACTACCCCACCCCCTCCCCAATTTGCATTTATGAGAAACTTGGTGGAAATGCAGCTGTCCTGGGCCTACTTTGGATTAAGCCTTTTAATCCTGGTAGAGCTTTCCTGCCAACTGCAGTGACACCCATGTGTGGTGATATTTTATTTGTGCTGAAATGTGGTGATATTTTATTTGTGCTCTAATAAATAAAGCTTGCCCGGAGATCAGAGGAAAAACCAAGCCATTATAAGTAAACACAAAAGTCATGCAATCCTATCACTTGGCAGGCAGGGATCTGTCTGGATCTCTGTGAGTTCAAGGCCACACTGGAAACAGAGCCAGGTATGGTGGCACACACCTTAAATTCTAACACTAGTTAACCATGGAGGTCTGGAGGTCTGTACAGACAGAGAGGAAGTGACAGAGCTGGGCAGGAAGAGGAAGTGATGTAGCTGGACAGAGAGAGCAAATCAGGTGGCAGAACAGCAAGGCATATAGACGTGGGTAGATAGGAAGAAAGTCACATTTGGAAGCTGAGGTATCGGTGAGGTGAGGTTAGCTTGTGGCTGTTCCTATTCCTCTGATCTCTCTCAGGCTTTCACCCCTATATCCATGTTTTTTATTTAACAAGATCTTTTAGAAATTCATCTACACCCCTGTGAGATGCGCCTTATGGAAAGGCTTGAGTGCATTCACTGCCCTGGGTCTGGAGGACTCCTCTGAGAATTAACGTTCTTATGTGTCTGGGCAGGGGAGTTTGGCACAGCATTCCAAAGGGTACCGTTTAGGACATTTATTTTGGTCTGCGTGGCATGTTTTTAGCCAATGGTGGATATTATTTGACACCCCCCACACCTCCCCAAAAGTAATGAATGCTAGGTCCTGTTCTGACTGCTTCACTTATCTCAGTTCAGGCGCTCTTCCCCAGTAATGAGGACACTGAAAAACAGAGAGGCTCATTAACTTACCTGAGCTCACACAGCAATGGTTAGAGCTGGGTCTGGACAGAACAGTGTATGCTCCCAGTTGTTATGCTAGCTTGACTAAGAAGATAAAACAGTCTGGCATTAAGTCTGATGGCTTCTCACTGAACTCTGTTGTTGATAACAACATCTGTTAGCTGTGATGGAGGTCCATTAGAAGAGGAAAGGGGTCAAAGCTGACGTATATGAGATGTTTTTATTTTATCTATTTATTTTATTTATTTATTTTTCCCATTGACTTCCTTTAACTTGTTTCTATGATAGAGTTAGGAGAACAAACACATGTCTATGTATGTTTGAGGATATGTGCATGTGTTTCAGAGACAGAGAGATTGAGAAAAAGAGAGATAGAGAGAAGGAATGGAAAACAGAGAACAGGTGTAAGTGAGAAGGAAAACCTGAAAGGGGATGAGGGAGGTTCCAGATAAACTCCTCAGAACCCTGCGGGCTGAAATTAAGGTATACTGGGTAGGCTTGTGTTTGGATAATGAATGCACAGCTTTGCAAAGAAGAGTTTCTAGTGTAAGTACTAATCCGTTATTGATTTCATTTTCCAGATGTTCCCTGACATAAACGGCAGCTTCTGATTGAGGCATTAGCTCACGGTTATGATGAACTTTTCCTGACTTCTCATGTAACAGGTACAATCTATGTTGAACCTACATAATCCGTGGCCAAGAGGGAGCCTGTGGGACTACAGTGGAGGCGCAGACCAAACCACAACATTCAGCGTACTTTGAGGAGGTGGATGGTAGAGTTCATATCATTGATGTGCCTGTGCGCCGCATCGCCAGAGGACACGCTCAGCAGCCCGGATTTGCTCTCTTGGATGGAGAGCGCTGCTAACCGCAGGTCATCCGTCAGGTCCCAGATGCACTTGTCGCAGCCTGGGGATGAAACAGGGCTGTCATTTCTGCAGAACCAAAAGGCAGCTGGAAGCCCATGGCTTTAATGTGGACCCCCTTGACCAAGATCACGCTTATTTTTGTTCCCTGAAGGGCTACTCTGGCCATGTGGGACCAGTCTTGACCCAACCAAACTGTCCATCAGGCAGGATTTTCACTTAAAACATGATGAGAGGCAGGCAGCGGGGACAGTGGGTTCGCAGCAACTCTAACTGCTGACAGGAAGGACGAGGACCATGGGATGGATGGACAGGAAGCCCTGCCCACTTTTCCTTAGGAGTGGGACCCCAGCCCCCTCTGGAAAGAGTCCATTCTTGTCAGCCTCCCGTCTTGGCTTGCTGGCAGCTGGTAGAGCAGGCCAGTGGCCAAGCATCTTTCTTGCCCCATTAGCTTTTCTCAGTCAGTGCAGGAATGCTGCGCCTGCCTTCGCCTCCCCCAGGGAGGGCCTGGCTCCTCTCCACGCCCCACCTCCCATCTAGATGAGCAAGTCCTCAGAGCAGGTCTGTAGGGTACAATTTTTGGCCAATGTCATGACATGGTCTCCAAGAAAGGTGCCAAGGATCTGACTAAACCTGGCATGTTGAAGGGATGAGTCTCCGTTTCTCATCATTCCTCGCCTCTCACACTGTGATCCCCACCCAGGACCCAGCAGTCCTCCATGGATACAATCCAAAGGAACACACACCAAGCTTTGAACCCTGTCTTGACCTCTCTTTCTACCTTGCCAGTTCCCAAGCTCCTTCCCATGGGTGCTGCTGTTTTCTGGAGAGCTGAGAAACGGCAACTAAAGGGTTAATGCATGTTAATATGTTAATTTGTTATTGGAAGGTCAACACAGCACTACCTATCAGCTCCCTTAGAAAAATGAGTCCCCAGCCTACATTTCAGGCTGCTGACAATGGTTAAGGCTGTGCAGGCATCTGGGTGTCTTTAAATGGAGCTGGTCAAGGGACAATCTGGTTGCTAATTGCAGACTTTGTCCTGCTGTGTCCCACATCTTGGACATCTTCTAAGATAGGATGTACTGGCAGTATTTAATCTCTTCTGCTCACCAGGACTTTGGGATCAATGTACTTTTGTTTGGGGGAAGGGATGCATAGTGTTTGAATATTCTTTAAGACAAAAGCTTTGTTGCTCACGAGTTGACAAAGCAATCCAGGAAAGTAAAAGCAAGCAACTCTGCTTTGTAATAACTTTATCACATTATTTCTGGTCACACCCCAGATTTGGAGTGAGTTGGGGAAAGCAACTTAGGCCTCCTCGTGTTTCTTCGTCTACAGGTGTGGTGAAGCATTGTCTGTCCCATGATCTGAGGATGCTCAGACGATGCAGGAGGAGCTCTGTCCTGGGAGCATGAAGCTGAGTGTGAAGACAAGCTAAGTAAGATGTCTAAAGTGGAGTGATGTCAGCAAAACTGCCTCACTGCCGAATGAGAGCAAGACCACCAGGGACCTTTGTACAGGGTCCATTACCCTGGAGTGAATACAGCCGTAAATCCAGGGCTGAGAGTGAAACATTTTCAGGGAAAGTGGTATCACATTCATCTTTACATTTCTTTTTACTACATTTATTACATACTTTGTGTGTGTGTGTGTGTGTGTGTGTGTGTGTGTATGTATGTCTGTGTGTATGATATGTGTGTGTGCATGTGTGCCTCAGTGTGTATGTGGAGGTCCAAAGGATCATTTGTGGGGGCTCAATTATTTTCTTCCATTTTTTTGAAATTTTTTTTTAACTGCAAATGACTCTTCTTAACTCACTATCTGCAGTGCATTAGAGAAAGGGGGTCAGTCATTCAAGTACTGTTATTTTTACTTATAGTTGGGCAGTCCATGCCTGTAGGGAGTTCAAATCCTTCTTCCAAGCACTCTCCCGTTACGCTGTCACAGGGGCCGCCCCCACAATTGCACACTGTGGGGAACAAAAACAAGAGAGTAAGGAGTCATCGTCTAATGCTTAACACAGGGCAGGATTTCCATGGTTTCCACAAATACCGGCTACTGCTGTGAAATCCTTCAATGGGGATTAATCGTACTCATCCTTATGAGTATGGAGTCTGTGATATCAGGATAATGCTCTTCCATCAGTTCAGCGAAGGCAAGTGGGATGTTCAAAAATGACCCCAAAGCAAAACAATCTCACTCCCTAGGATTCTTCTCCCAACTCTTTAGGATTCTATCATAACTCAACATATGTTTAGTCCAGAAAGGCCCAGGAAATTTTCCCAAGGAAACAACAACCACAGAGCTCAGCATTCAACTTGAAATTGAAAGCCATCCTTTCATCAGAGAGAGTTTCCAGTTAATCCAACAGCAGCGGGGTGGGTTGGTCCCTGCCAGGTGTGAGGGAATAGCTCCAGAGGAGAGAGTGAGGAGGCCCAGGAGCAATTCTTGGCTCCCAAGCATTTGACCCTTGGCAAGACTGATTCCAAACTCCAAATGGGAGGTGTCAGGGGGATGCTAGGAACCATGCCAGGGAAAGAACTGGGAACATATTTACATGAATTTAAAAGGCTTGAGAGCTCATCATCCATCCACTGATGACTTTCAGCAATGCCTTTTGAAAAACAAAAAGAAAATCCAATCTTTTCAGACTTCTAATTTTCCACTAGTTTTTTTCTTGTTGTTGTTTTTGTTTTGCCCCGGGGGTGGAGAGGAGGCAGTGACGGGGATTAGACCAATTTACGTTCTGATCCCCTCGGAGTTATTATGCGGAAGTAAATTTGTAATATTTTAAAAATTCCTAAGCTATCTCTGCCAGCTAGCCAGCCATAAGCTGGAAGAGTTGTGAGTTTTCCCTCGCAGAATAACCACAGAGGATGAGCTCCAAGGGGCGCACGGCTTATTATACTTCCGCTGTGTGATGCTCCACAAAAGGCAGACTTATTAAACCCTACTTCCAAGTCATGCTCTGCTGCTTCCCACGCCATGTCATCTAGGAGCGTCTGCATCTTCGTTGTTTAAACATAGGTTTAGCTAGTGCTTTGAGAAGAATGATGCCATTTCTAAGGTTTTATTTTCCCACCACACTTCTAATGCCCGACCCACCTGACTGGACAGTCTTCCTTCTGCCTGTCCTTGTTTTCAATACTGTGGCTCTGGAGGCATTTCTTTTTCTGTAGGTATGTTTATTTTCATTGTGGTCAGATCACAGGTGCGCTCTTCTCAACATTAAACTCTTCCCTTTGTAAGTCTTTCAAATGACCCTTTCAACCGGTTGATTTCCCAGAATGCATGCTGTAAGCGCCCAATCCCTGCTTCTCTTCCCTCCTTCCCAAAAGTCTCTTAGGGAGAGCACTCAGTTTGAGCCCTTCCTCCTGGAGGAGAGCAGCTCACCTCACATTCTATGTGGCAAATGTGCTGGACAAATTAAGGATGAGAAGTGCGAACCGAAGGCTAACATTAGATTAGAAGCACTGACTCTGAGGATCTGAGGAAAGGTAGAGGACCCTGTGTGGTTAAACTGTGTCTGTGCTTTGTGAATTTACTTATCTGGAACGTTAATCTTATTAAGCATAACTGAAAGACGGCACAGCTTCCAGAACAAAATAACTCACTTGAGCCAATATCGGATAGCATTCACTCCTTGGTCAATATAGGTAACTCATCATGACATAGCTCATTTCTTCAATCAAAATCATAAATATGAACACAATAAGAGAGAAATTATTCAAGTTGATGCTGCTTGCTTCACTCCACCCACAAGCTAAGGTTCATTGGTTGCCTTGATGAAAATGTCTAACTTTGGTACATTTTGATGTACATTCTGTTTGTTGCTCTAGACCAGCAGTTCTCAAACTATGGGTCCCATTGCATAGCAGCTCTCCTGCATACCGGATATCTACATTACAATCCATCGCAGTAGCAAAATTATGGTTATGAAGTAGTAACAAAAAAAATTTTATGGTTGGGGGTCACCACAACATGAGGAACTGTTTTAAAGGGTCGCAGCAGTAGGGAGGTTGAGAACCACTGCGCTAGATAAACTCAGGGGGACACTGGCAATATTCCCTCACCACAAATTCTTCATCTAAATTCAGTTGCCATGGAGAGCAGTGCTGGCCACACAGCTGGCTGAGGGTTTTAGGATGTGTACCTGCACAGTTTTTGGCAGTCCTGGCATCGCCGTAGTAGCCAGGAGCACAGCGCTCACACTTGAATCCCGTGGTATTCCGTAAGCAGTTCCTGCACTGGCCAGTGATTTCATCGCAGTCTTCAAAGATTAGGTTGGGATCCGAATTTCCACTGCAGTCACATTTCTTACAGGTGCTTCCAATGAGTAAAGGGTTTCCATAGTAACCAGGAGCACATCTGAAAGGTGTTAAACATGCCAACTATTTAGCGTCCAGAGTTATTTCATTGTTTAAGAAAAATCTTTCCTACATAGAAGAAATACATAGTGAAAATTTATAGATGCCCACCCAGAATTCGTTCCAATTTTTTCAAAATTATTAATATGACCAGACTTCTAAAAAAAAATTGTTACTTATTGTTTTCATGTTTATTTTAATTCTGTGTCCCCATATATCCCAGGCTGGTCTTGAACTCATAATCTATTTTTCTCTCTCAGTCTGTCAACTACTAAGATTATGGGTAGGCATTATCTTTCATCTCATTTCTCCCCCTTTATAGGTTTTTTTTTTTTTTTTGGCGGCGGCGGGGGTGGGGGGCACTTCTCAGTGTGTTGTAGATTATTCAGGCTCAGGTGCACAAGTATCTTGTTTAAATTAGTGTTAGAGCATTGTTGATAATCTTGGGGACTGGTGAGCATAGGTGGCATGTGATAAGTAGGGTCACATTTGCTAAATGTCCAGTAATGAGACGAATTAATAGTATAAGGCTGAGTAGAACCCAGATTGCTGTTCTAGGTACTTTAGTATATGAACTAACAGAGACTAGGTGCCCATCTACATCTACAAGGGGTGGGGAGAAGAGCCAGTGTCTATATCATAGCAGCCTTTTAGGAGGACACCCAGTGAGCAGAGGTGGAGACCCAACATCTCTTCAGCCATCACTCATGAGCCATGCTGTGTACGCCGATGAGGTTTCCTCTGTCTGCAGGCAGAAATACCTTCTTCTTTCCCAAAGTGACCCTGTTTTGAGAGTGAGGACCGCTGGCCCCACATAAGGGGACACCTGCTCAAAGCCACCAATCATTTGTTACCAGGCTGTTAGCCGTCAGGGAACAGAGGACTTGGGCCGGCAGACCTTATTTTGGAAGGAAAAAGTCGGAATTTGGATTTTGCTGCAGCATTGCATTTTTAGAGATTAGCAGAGAATGCCAAGGTTAAACCACATGTGTTGGCTGGGTGACCGTGGACTGTCCTTTGCTGTGGGGCCTAGAGCATGGAAGATGGGCAAAGAGGAGCTGAAGGCAGCGTGGAAGGGCCCAGAAGAGACATTCGGCCACTCCTCAGCGGAGCTGAAGGTCAGGCAGAGGAATCAGTTCTCATGGGAAAGGGGAAACTAAAGAGAAATCTAGTGGAGGATTCTGAGTGTGGTGAAAGGGACAAAGTGGAGCTGGCCGCTCTCAGATTGGAACAGAGACCGAAGAGGGGTGCGGCACAGATTTGGGGAGATGGGCTCAGGAGTGGACAGTAGGGAGGACTTTCCAGAGGTCAACATCAGGGCAATGATAAGATACCACACCTAAAACGTCTTCCCCTTGAGGCAAGAGAACCATGGTTCAGAACATTTGGAAAACAGATCAAGGAGAGCAACCAAATCGCATGTCATTCCGGGGCCCTCTAACCACATTACTGTCCAACACACGGTGCACAGGCTCTCGGCCTTTTCATGATGTGATGTCTGTCTTTCGGGGGAGCTGCGATGTTGGCGTCTGTCAGTCTTTTCATCCTTTGCTTGTGTCTCAGAGCTGCCCTGTTAGCTCTTTCAGTTCCCACTGACAGCTGGAAGGAAGACCACTTACACTTGACATTCTGAGGCTAGCTGCTTCCGCTTTCCAGGATCACCCAGGAGGTCACGGTTCAAGGCCCAGACCTTCCAACCCTGATGTGCTTTCCCCTGCTCTACCCTGTACCACACTGCTGCTGCTGCTATGAATGAATAAATAAATTCATTCAACAGAGGGACAATTCATGTCCACTTTATGTAAGGCATGGTGGGGGGTGGGCAGGAAGAGGAAAAATGCAGCTCCTGTTCTGAAAGAACAGGAAATGAATTAAATAGAATATAATGTGGTCTACAAGTCAATGAAAAAGACGAGGACGAACGTAAGCTCTACACTCGCCACAAAGAAACACCCCAAGAGGAAATGTCCAATGAGTTTTGTTATTCATAATTTCTTACATCTTTGGGCCTCAGATTTCTAGGGCCTTTGGTCTTCCGGCCAGCATAAATTATTCACGGTGGAGCGTGTGGCTGGATTAAATTTCTATTCTTTGCTGCAGTTCGCCAAACTGAAAATATTAGACTTGTTGGTTATTGAAACTGGACTCAGATCTACTTCAGTCTGCAGCTGGGAATCTTGAGGTCTTGGGTGAAAGGACTTGCTTGCCTCCTGGAGGCCAGATGCTAGTTTCTTTGTTTTCTCCATGGATTCCATTCCATCACTATAGGTTGCCTCCTGGCCTGACATAATGGGAAGATCAATGGGGACCTGGAGATGACTCAGTTGATAAAATGCTTGTTGTGCAAACTGGAGACCTGAGTTTAATTTTCAGAATGCACATAAATTAAAGAACATGCGTGTAATCCCGGCACAGGGGATGGAGATGGGTAGATTCTTGGAGCTCCCTGGCCAGCTAGTGTAGCTGAATTCGCAAAATCCAACTTCAGTGAGAGACTCTATCTCAAAAACATAAAGTAGAGAATGATTGAGGAAAACACTTGGCCTCCACATGCACATACATACATGTGGTGTATACACACACACACACACACACACACACACACACACACACACACACGGGAAAACAAAGTTGTGTATCCTGTAAATTGGAGTCTTGTTTTTTTGTTTGTTTGTTTGTTTTGTTTTTATTTTTTTGGTTTTTCGAGACAGGGTTTCTCTGTGTAGCTTTGTGCCTTTCCTGGAACTGGATTTGGAGACCAGGCTGGCCTTGAACTCACAGAGATCCACCTGCCTCTGCCTCCCGAGTGCTGGGATTAAAGGCTTGTGCCAGGAGTCTTGATCACAATGGAAACCTCTGAGTTTCAAGACCATCTTTTGGTGGTAGGTTTAGAGTCAACTCTGGACTTACAATCTGAACTTTCGGCCCTATGGACTTTACAGAGCTAGCATACAAATGTTCCCTAATTTATTGTCCCCTTCAAAATCCCACATTTATAGTTAAGGAAGCCAGCATGGATAAACTGATAGTCCATTCAATGCATAAAAGATAGTTTAGCCATCTTGCATTTAACAAAACAATTTTTGTTGTTTTTTGAGACAGTGTCTTATGTAGCCTAGGCTGACCTTGAACTTGCTATGTAGCCAAGGTTGACCTTAAACTTGCTAAGTAGCCAAGGATGACCTCAACCTCCTGATTCTCCCTTCTTTCCGCTCCCAGATGCTAGAATTGCAGACATGTGTCACTGTGCCTGGCCTTAACAACAACAACAGCAACAAGAAGCCGTTTTGACTGGTAGCTATCGTTTTCTCTCCTTCCTCTTCAGCTTCTCCCCCAGGGGTCACACAGCTGTCACTGAAAGCCTTTTTTTGAGGAATCCAAAAGTCCTTGCTTGGGTGGCTCAGAAATTTTTTTGGAAGGGTCATACTGTAGTCATCTTTGGCAGGGAGGTAAATAAGAAGGTATTTCAAGAGAGAGAAGGCACATTAGAGAGGAGGTGTCATTTAAATGTGCTTCTCTTGTTTATCCAAGATTGAGAAATAAGGCTAGGGAAAGAGAAGAGGCTGTTCAAGGTTAGAAGTCAAAAGGCCAGAGGCAAGGCAGAGAACAGGGTCCAGACAAATCTTATGGAAATGATAGCGCTGACTGCTTGTTCAAAGACTTGGTGCCTTTTAGAGGGAATTAGGCCAAATGTCTGCATCATCAAAAATGACAGTAACTGTTAGTGCTCTACCGGTCTTCTTTACTGTTCTTTTATTTATTTTTCATCTCTAAGCCCATCATCATCATCAGTATCATCACGTTCATCACCACCGTCATCATCAACATCTCTGATGACACTGTGCACTCTGACTGTGTCTCTTTGCTGGAGTCCTTTTCCTACCTCACACTTTAGGGTACTAAGGTCACTATGGCTATGTTTTGGCTTCCTCCATTCTCCTCGGATCCTTTAGCAACAGCACCCACATGGCAAAGCTTCATAAGGTCTTAGTATGGTCCTTATCCTGCCAGAAAATTAAAAAGGTGGAAGTATGTGATAAGAGGCAATGTGGACCACTGAGGCAGAAGCACTGGGACCATGTAAGTCTGCAATCTGAAAAACTTCATGAAGAACAAGGGCTCTGGATTTTGATGTTGGACCTATCAGTAGCCATCCTTAGAAGCTTAGATTAAATCTCCTCATGACTCTGAACGTCAGGTTCCACATCTTTCAAGTGTACCTCTTGTGAACTGAAGGCCATACTGGATAGGAATGAGAAAAGCAAATCTTTCCCATCTTGTGGAATATTAATTTAAGATGTGTTGCATTCTTTTATGCTATGGAATATTTGTTTAATGATGCAAAGATGTGTTGCATTCTTTCATGGTACATTTGTTTAGCTCTGTGAAGCTGTGTTACTGTGCCTGCCAAAAATACCTAATTGCTTTAATAAAAAGCTGAATGGTCAATAGCTAGGCAGGAGAGGGATAGGCAGGGCTGGCACTCAAAGAGAATAAATAGAAGAAGAAAAAGAGAAGAGAAGAGGATTGAGAAAAGAAGGAGAGGAGGATGCCAGGGGCCAGCCACCCTGCCAGACACAGAATAAGAAGGAAAGAAAAGGTATACAGGAACAGAGCCCAGAGACAAAAGGCAGACAGGGTAATTTAAGTTAAGAAAAGCTGGCTAGGAACTAGCCAAGCTAAGGTCAGGCACTTATAAGTAAGAATAAGTCTCCATGTGTTTGTTGGGGAGCTGGGTGGTGCCCCACCATAAAGAGTAAAAAGAGTAAAGAGTGAAAAACAAACAAACAAACAAACAAGAAATAACTATATCCCCAGCAGGTTGTGAATTTTCTAATCACACACATCAGCAGCCAACTTCCATTTATAGCTTCAACTTAACAAGAAAGCCTTGATCTGATTTAACTAATTCTAGCTCACTCCTTTCCATTTTCCTAGGATGGGGATGGGAGGTGTAGGGTATAATGATGCAACAAAGGATTGACTTTTCAAATGGCATTGTTCCTGTCTTTAGATGAACATTAGATTACTGCTTTTGTTGTTGCTGTTGTTGTTAAAAATGTATTACTTAAAAATATATAGCCAGGTACCAATAGTATGCCAGATAATATGATATGAGAAGAGTGGACAGTAAGAGACTGTTTCTGTAGGTGAGCTCACAGTGTCTTAGCAGAGATTAGAAAAACTGTGACTTAATTTTTTGTGTCTCAGTTTCTTCCTCTTGTAAATAAGGCTAAAATGATAGCCCATAGTATTGTATTTGACGCTTAAATCCATTGCTGTATGTAAAGTATGTATAAAGTGCCCGACATACAGAAAGTACTTAATTATCATCAGTTATTGAAGATCTTTGGTTGATCTGGTGGACCTGAGGACTGGCAAGTCCAACAGGTAGGAGGGGTACTTTAGGAAAAAGAGGCAGGCGGGAGCCCAGGCCAACTGAAGTCGTGGACGTAAATGCGATGACAAGGTTAATGGCTGCAATTGATTTATATTACTTAGTAGGGTAGGAGACAGACCAAGCAAAACATATTTTATGTTTCAGACCTTTCAACTCATATATAGTGTGACTCCATTTTAAAAAACAAATATTTACACAAGACTGTACCCTCTAGTGTTCATTTAAATGATCTTAGAATTTCAAACATAAAATTAGGTGGAGACTCCTCACACCTATGACTTTTATGTGTTTTATGGCTCTATGGGTTTTCCGAAAAGAAAAACCAGAACAGAATTTCAAACAGAATACAAACAAAACTAAAAGAAATCAGAAGGCTGGAGAGATGGCTCCGTGGCTAGGAGCTCTGGCTGTCTTTGCAGAGGACCTGGGTTTTATTCTCAGCACCCACAGGTTAGCTCACAACCGGACTCTTTCAAGAGTCTGGCTTACTTTGCTAAACATAACCTCCTCTATCCAGCTTCATCCACCCCTGCGAATGTCATAATTTAATTCTACTTATGAGCTGAATAAAATTCCATTGCATATATGTATGTTTCCTTATCTGCTTATCTGTTGATAGAGCTTCTGGCTTGCTCCATACCTTGGCTACTGTGAGCAATGCAGCAGTAAACACTGCATTGTGCTGAAGTATCTCTGTGGTGAGCTGATTTAGAATCCCTCCACTGTACAGTCTCCTGGAGTTCTTTCTAAAGCATATATTTCCAGGGGCAGCCCAAACATATCAAGACTTGTCTCACTGGGTAATGGCAGATCACATGAGCCTCTGATATACACAGGGTAATTTTTTATTTATTTATCTGCAATCACATGCTGTAGTGGGCATGCTGTTCTGTGTCAGAGTGGAAACCCCTGTTTCCCCACAGAGGTCTTATGTGTGCCAGCCTGGTACTTGGTCAGCAGGGCCATTAACTCCTTATAGCAGACAGCGGAGATCCATTAGCAATATGCTCTGTCCTCATCAGACTACACAGAATTTAACTTCAGACACAGGGGGAAAACCTCCATCCTTGCCTGATAAACAATTATCTCAGACCTCCCACAGAGCCAGAAAATGAGTAAATTGTGTGCCTCATATTTTTGTGTTTCCAAATATGGGGACGCATAATGATTGTGTCACAAACATTAATTAATCATCCCATCTGATTTCCTTTGCCAATCCCCATGTGGGTCCTTTGCACTCACTTCCCCCCCTATAACGCTAATGGAAAGGAAAACTTCCATTCACCCGGTGCAAGAATTACTTACATCTTGCACTTTTAAAAAGTCAGTATAACAACGTAGAGATCTGCTTTCTTTACCACCAGCTGAGACTGCTTTTACGTTTCAGAACAACTCTCTGAGAGATGCAGGGATATTTCTTAGGAGACAGATGTTTTGTAATTAAGGATTTATTTCTTGAGCCACGGACTGAGTCTGTGAGTCCCGCAGAGGGGCTAGCCTGCATTCGCTGCCCACGAGGTGAGGAGTCTGTGGATATATTGCTAGACTAAAGTTTTGGCCAGTACCGCCGGCCCCTCCCTCGCTGTCTTTATGGAATCACAACATCCTGGAGCTGCCTAAGTTCAATGGCGAGGCCAGTGTTCATGGTGTCTCTGTTATGAAGACCTCTCTGCGATATTCCTTTAGTTAAAGGCGTTTCATCCTAGGGGGAACGAATTGCAAATATCTTACTAGGAAATCATTCAGCGGGAAGCCTCGCTGCATGCTGAGCTGCTGAGGTGCTTCTTGAGCAAACCATGGGGCAACTAAAAAGAACATTGTGTGTAAACACCAAACAGGGATTCAGAACACCCAGGTTTGTGAATTTTATTTTGTAAGAGGTGGAATGATGAGTGAATTAAATAACTGGTTTGTGCATTTCTCATATGAGCAATAGAGGATTCAAGATAGGAGGACCCACTTTCTGTTTACCCAGGGAGCCTTACTCTTTGTGGGAGAGATATGAATTATAGCACTGGTTTGTTATGCTGGAGAGAGGGAAGCTTACTAAAATCATCTGGAGAATCTCCCCCAACACCCAGATTCAATTTCTTCGTTCCCTGTCTGTTTATCCCAAGATACCACGCTGGTCTGGACCCCAAGGGAACATACTATTATAGCTATACTGGGACATGAGATTTGAGGACAACACCCAACTTGGAGTTCTAAAATATTTCTCCACCCCCAACTTATACATCAATCTCAAAACCCATTGAAGATAAACATGGCGGAGCGGATGCACACAAACACAGAAAGCCTTCTCTGGCCCCATGAAAGAAAAAAAAAAGAAGAATTTTTATTTACCTACCTTTCACAGTTAGGCCCAGCATAGTTTTCTTTACAAATACACCGAACAGCTCCGTTTTTCCTGTAGCAGGATTCTGCAAAGCTAGAATCATGAGAGATGTTAGACGTCATTCCATTACCACTGATTTGTAGGCTGACTTAATTTTGTTAGGTCATTTCTACCTGGTTACTCTCCAACAAATGTGATTAAATTCTTACCCTTCAGAACAGACTCTACCACAAGCCATGTGGGGCCATCTCCCAGGTATACCATTACATATTTCTATATAGAGGTGGTTTATTAGTTTTGTCTGAAACAGCAGGTATTTCTAACACAACTGATTACATAATACCAATGTATTCAAATATGTGTATATAATATTTACCTTTTAAGTGCAATTCTAAAATATATGCCCAAAAGGCAGAAATAGAAAATTGACTGGTAACTTTAGACTTGTACAGAATTCTCTCCTATTTCCACCACTTTTAGTGTATACATTGAATGTTTCTTCACAGTTTTTCTGAACTCAACCTCTGTTTTTAAAGATCATGAGCGAGCCAGTCCTAAATGAGATAATCCAGAAAGCCTTAATCTTTCCTTCTGTGTACCTTAAGTATTTGGACTAAGGGTGGAGGGACTGGCTGAAGTAGATCAAAGAGCCAAAAACAAGTCCTCAATAAAGAAATAAGGTCCATGGTGTATACACACACACACACACACACACACACCATGGGAATTCCTTTTTTCTTCTTCTTCCTCCCTTTTCCTCTTGCTTCTTTATGTCTTAAGTTAGTAAAAATTAGGACATAAAATAGAAATATAATAATAAAAAATATTGGTCCAGCAGAATAAATACCATCCTAATTTATTGAGGCAGAAAAAAAAATGGAGTGTTACACTTTCAGGTATGGCAAATTTCCCATTGACACACCAGTTGTGTGAAGTGTAGGTGTAACGTGTGTGACTTTTACACTACTTTGGGCTTCTGGATTGTGCGATCAGAGATCAGTGCTCTCATCTTCCTGTATATGTTAGCATTTCACCCTAATGATGACTGAAGAAAAGCAGAGGGATATGTATGTCTGCTTCCCTCACAGGTGGTTAGAAAATCGGTAAAAAAAAAAAAACAAAAAAAAACAGCATGTGCTCCTCAATGAGAGGCCACAGTCAGGATTCATTTTCTCAGCAGTTTGGCAAAAACATCCCCATGACATTCTATTTCCTTGGAATTTCACCCTTTATTTTGCCTGTTCTTATTCCTTAGCTGACCTAAAGAAATCTTGCCTGTTGCCTTCCAAAAAATGAACAAATACTCATGCATCTTTCTTTGAAGGTGTTCCATCCAGGCTGCCCATAGCTCAAAGAGGAAACATCTGCCTGGGGTGTCTGGAGTCCGCTGTGTTTATCTGATGTCCTACTGTTTCAAACAGATGCCATTTTCCTTAATTGGAGCGATTATCATAGCTGCTGGTAGACACAGAGGATGTCTGGTCAGGCCAGAATAAACAAGTGGACTCTATGCAAATAGCCCTTGGGAACAACGGCAGGTCCATTGATTGGTTTCCATGGTGCAGGCTCTGAGGCAGTGAAGTACCAGCCATGGATGTTCAGTTTTGTTTTCACTAGCACTAACAGTTTACGCTTTAAAACCGGGGAAATCTCTATTATTGGATGTGAAAATTAAAACCTTATGCCTTTCCCAGTCTACTCTGACTCCTGTGGTGCCCTTTGCAAGTGGGAAGATGGATTTACTTTGGGAAAACCCTTAGGTTTAAGAAGAAATAGAAATTTAAAAAAAAATTATTGCCTAGATGTTTCAAGCATTATCTCCTTGCTTAAAAATAATATTTGCTTGTACTTTAGTTATGTGTCTTGTGTGTGCCTGTGACCCTGCTTGAGGGTGCCTGAGGAGGCCTGGAGAGGGCGTCAGTCCCCTGGAGCTGGAGTTACAGGCAGCAGTGGTTTTCTGAGTGTTGGGAACAGAATCCTAGGCCTCTGCAAGAGCAGCAAGCACTCTTAAGCACTCAGTTACCTCTGGTCCTCCTCTTCCTTGGTTTTCTGATGAGCTGTCAGTCATTAACTGGCAACCCCAATCATAGGTGGTTGATTCAACCCATGGCTTTTCAGTATAATTCAGATTCCAAATTAGGTGCTTGCCTGAGAAGTTGTCCGATACTTACTTTAGACTGATGCTTATTTTATATATATATACAGAAAGTAGCAATATGAATAGTTTTTGAAAGCCGGAAATGGCAGTGGGACATTTGACTTTTCGTAATATATCTGATTAATGCTTAAGATAGTTCCTTAACTAAATCAATAATAAAACCAGATCGAAGATTAGACCTTTAGGGGATCCAGCCAAATCTTGTCAGTCCTGTGACCACCAACTAACCCATCCCTGCCCTTTTGAAGCCAGTTTTCCACAACAACAGAACCATGGCCACTACAGAGAAAACTGTAACATCTCAGAGAAGGCCTGCCTCTCAGATCCTCTTCCCACGCCAACAAAATGTTGTTTACTCAGGGGTAGCATCATTTTGCCTTTGTTTTAATTTTCTGCAGGTTTTGTTAATCATGTCTGTATCACAGCGAACATGGTGAGTTTTTGTCTCTGTGAGTATGCGTCCAACTTGGGAACGTGTTCCTGAGGTCCCTTAGCTGCTGCCTTGGACCCTGGATACGTCCTCTCACGTGCAGAGCATGGGCAGGAGTCATGGATCTTGATGTCCTTGGAAACTGCTTCTGAGCTGAGGGCAGGAGACTCATTACCCAGCTGGTCGATTTCTGCTTCTCTTATTAGAAGGGGCTAACAGCCTGAAGCATTGCTTCTTGCTCAGCTAAAATCCGGGATAATCTGTCTCAAAAGAGAAAGGCTCATTTGCTGTAGGAGCATAAAAATTGCTGTACTTTGACCCAGTGAATCATGGCTCTCAGCTGCTGGAGAGATACGCTGCTGGCGAGAAATATCAGTGTGATATTGGCATATGGCAAGTGCTGAAGAGATATTTTGCCCGATTTCATGTAGACAAAGGTCCTCCATTTGTAGGGAACGGTATTTTAAAGGTCTGATATCTTAAGACATTAATGTTTGATAATTGAGATGAAAAATGGCCATGTAAATGAGGCAAAAGAGCAAAAGCATGAAGACGCGATTGGAAGGAACCTTTTAAGATGGCTTTCCTAACTCACGTAATGTCTAAAGGAACTGTCTAAGCTCAAAGCTTCTAACTCCTTTTCTGAGCAGATGACGGTATATGACATCTTTGTATGGGTAGATGAGTGAAACGTGTTATGAGGAAGTCAGTGGTAAATACATTCAAGGGTGGAAAATGTCTCTCTAGAGGGGGTTAGGATTAATGTTTGAGGACAGAATTTTAAGGAGCATTTAAAGACTATACCCGGATGAGGCAGGAAGTTCATGAATCAGGACATTCTTGAGTGAAAATAACACAACGGTTAGTGTTTGTGTTCTTCACTCTCCCTTCCAGGACCGAATCTTGCACACATTACTAATACTGTCAGCCACTAAAAATCACTAAGAAAGGTCCGAAACAGCTTAGTGGTTTTTGAAAGATGCAACTTTAGAAGTTTTGATTTTGCTCACTGGCTGGCACATTGTGAGATTTGAAACCAGTTGATTCCTCAAAGAAGACAAGTAAGGGGACATCTGGCTGCCATCTTCCTTTATCGCTTTATCAGTGTGTGTAGGGGGCAGATATTTGGGCCCTTTTTGGTGTGTTCATATGTGTATACGCGTGTTTGAGTGTGTAGAAGTGAGAGGTTGACCTGGATGGGTCTTGATTGCTCTCCGTCTTATGTACTGAGGCAGGGTTGCTCACTTGAACCCAGAACTCAGTAGTCCAGCTAATTGACCTAACCAGATTGCTCCAGTGATCCAAGCACTGGGGTTTCGAGGCAAGCTACCACACCTGCCCAGCATTTACATTGGTCCTGTGATCCAAACCCTGGTCCTCATGAATGCACTACTGAGCCATCTTCTCAGCCCATACGTGGGCTCTCTAAGTCATCTATTTAACTTACTCTTCACAATTACTATCAATTATGTAAATACTGTCTCTAAAAACAACAGTTCCTGGCATATAGTAAATAACACACAAGTTTTAGCAAAGTTACTACCCTCTATGTTTAATAAAGCCAATATCTACTTCAGCTTTTTCTTGTGTTCAAGGCATCCATCCACATGGTCCACACATGTTATCATGTCCAGTCTCACAGGCCTACTATGGGCCTTTATACCTTACTTTAATTTACTTACTAAGGAAAAAGCTGAGTCCAGAGCCGGTAAAAGAACCAAGGGATGGAGCCAAAATTTGAACCTAGTCTCACAGAGAACAATGCATAGAGACAAGGTAACCAGTCTGAGACCACATAGGTATTATGTGTCACAACAGAAATGTGAAGGTGGGTTGGTGACTCTATTCAATACACCTATGCTGTTGATGATTCTGTTTAAAAACACATTTACACTCTGACCTCCCATTTTTAGTAAAGAGCTTCTATAACTCTTGGATTTGTCAAGTGAAAAGACATCTTTTTCTTGGTTTATAAAAAGCCTCTTTTTATACTGTACCTGAGTATGCTAATGAGGAGACTTAAGGACCCTTTAATAGATTCAGTGTGGGTGTGGTCACTTGAGGAAACCTTCCCATGGCTAAAGAACATTCAATGCCCCGCACCCAACCTCTGAGCTCAGTTTACAATGGCCAATCATCATGCCCCTGAAAGGAAACTTGTGCGAGAAGTCTGGAACAGTGGGGCTCAGGCGCTTCTGGGTTCTTCCCACACAGAGACACCTTTGAGAAGAGGGGTTCAGGTGTGGGATTTCTGAGCCTTCTCCTCCTGTTCCCCTGTATTTCCTTCCTACATTATTCATGTCTTTTATACATTATTTATTGTAGTGGTATTTTGTTTGTGCTCTAGCAAATAAAGCTTGCCTGGATAACAGAGTGCGGAGCCTGCCATTAGAGGCCAGGCAGTGGTGGCACAAACCTTTAATCCCAGCACTTGGGATCTCATGCCTTGGATCCCAGCACTTGGGAGGAGGAAACAGGAAGTGATATGGCTGAGTGGAGAAAGGAAATGATAAGTGGGGGTGGAGACAGGAGCTTGGCCCTTTCAGTCTGAGGATTCCTAGAGGAAAGAAGTCTTTCTAGTAGCTGGTTGCTCTGCTGCCCTGATCTTTCAGCTTTTACTCCCAATATCCAATTCCAGGTTTATCTGACTCCGAGTTTTTATTATTAAGACCAATTAGATTTCCAAGCTACAATTTATTTACATATATTTCCTTAGAGGTTACCTCATTTGGCTCTTCCTCAATTGTATCATTTAAATAAACTGATAGCCATAAGCATAATGCTATTTTGAGTTTTGTGAATAATTATAGAAAATAATTAAACACAAGAGTGCTTGAGGGAACCCCAAATTTGGTACCTGTAAGTGCTTAAGCTCCCCCTAAAAGCGTCTGTAGGCCAGAGCGCTTTCTTACACTTTTCTCAACTGGAAGCATTCAGTTTTGGCTATGGACAAACCTTGGAACTCTCTGTAGAGCCAAAGAATAATTGTGAGGATAGTCATTATTCTAGGCAGAGGCCATCTGCCTTTAGGACTTACTTGGCCAGGTGGGGCAAGGGACAGGGGCACGGCTGGCAGAGTCGGGGTGCGCCTCTGATGGAGTCCCCAATAAAGCCATCCAGACATTTCTCACAGTGTTCCCCTGTTGTATTCCGCTGGCAGTGCTGTGGGACGGAAAATAGGAACAGTGAGAAGAACGAAGAAATTTCACAGACAGCAAATGTAACACCCTGGCTTACTTCAAACAAAGGGGCATCAGGCCTGCCAGAACACATGGTGTGTGGCAACATAAAGCGTCCATGTTAGTCCTAGCCGGAGCTAGAAGTGGAGGTGAAGGTGGATGCGTGCATCCTGCCGGTCCGTGTGTGCACTGGCAGGCTGCGGACTCTATATGGAGTCTGCGTGCAGAGGGGACTCATCAGTTACCCATCTTGATTCAGAAGGAAAATTAGAACTACCACACTCTAGGTGTTCTGGATGCTTAAGCTTATTGATGTGGAATGAATATTAAATGAAAACAAATAATATTCCTATAGTGCTTAACCATGACAGCAGAACCAATAAGGATTTACGGGCCTGGAAGGGCACATATGTCAGGCTGTGGCGCACATGACGGAGAAGGAAGAGAAAGACCTCTGCTAATGGTTTGCATCGTGGTTAACGACACATTAGAAATAGCAGGCAGGTTGACTTGCATAATTTTCCATTTGTGATAAAAGTAACAAATAGGAAGACTGGCATAAACTAGGCTGTTCCTTCTGCCTTGACTGTAGCAGGCTTCAAAATCCCCAGAAGGTTCTTTCCAATTCTCCCCTCATGGTTCTGCCTGCGTTCCACTGCCCACACTGAGCTAACTGTTCCCAGCCTTAGCCCCTCTTCCCTAACACACTGGGTTATTTAGCACTGTATCACAATTAACATGGGTGAGGTAGGTCCTCAGGACAACGCAGTAGTCCAGCAGGAGGAGTCCTATGTGGGCAACAAGCTATCCTGACTGGACCTTCCTCAAGTATTTAGCCCACTGGTATGGATTAGGTATGGATATGAAGTATAATTATGCAGCAGAAAAGAAATTAGAGTCTGTCTTAGACTGTGTGATCAGTGAGAATTCTTAAAAATAAAGTTTGATAGGCAGGCAAGAGTGTGTTGACACAGTTCCCACACAGTCTTTAAAACTGCGTTATGTGCTCAGCCACCCCACAGGAGATATGTAGGGAAATTAATTGGAAGAGAGAAAACATGCAATGATGAACCAGCAACTTGAGAAAATAAAGGCAATGCACATCCAAAATGAGCCCGAACTCGGGGACAATGCCCTTCTCAGGAAAGACAATGAGCGGTAAACAACGACCATGCACCTGAACCACAAGACATTTGTAAGGATGCTTGTAAACTGGAGGTAGATTTGTTTGAGTCCTTGTTACACAGATGGAACAGGTCTGCCCAGAAGAAAACATTCTGAGATCACAGGCCATCTCTAATGCCTGACGTGACCATTAAGGTACAAAAACGGGCTGTTTCTCAGTTCTGTCGCTTTGTCACTTGATGGATGCTTTGGATTCCCCTTCAAGGCTTCAGTTCTATTTGTAGTAGCCACGGGTAGCAATGTTCAAGGGCAGAGCGATGCAATCTCTCTCAACCGCTAAAATACCAGAGTGCAAACACAGGCTTTTCTCACCTGCCTCTTATAAACAATTTAGTATGACTCTCCCTGGAAGGCATGGATAACCGTGTGAAGGAGGGGGCCTGGTAGAGACAGTGCCAGAGACACTTTTCATTTTCCAACTAGTTCACGTGGAACAGTGCCTTGATCTTGTCTCTCCAGTCTCTTCTCTGCACAATGAAGCTTTAGACTAGATGGCCTTCAGGGTTCTTTCTCTGGAAGTCTTTAACCCTGAAACTGCAAAATGCTCCTTCACCTTCATCTGTGGGGGCCCACAAAGGTTTCCTAGTGAGATCTGAGCTTGCTTTACCCAGCAGGGCTACATTAGAGGATTGCTTGACCACGTGTGTGGTGACCACGTGTGTGGTTACCAAGTGATTGGAAAGGGTCTGCACTTGGCTGTGCTGGGGGGAGGTCTTTTGTTCCACCCCTTGGCATTCCTATAAATAGCCTTCTAGAAGAGACAGAAGGGGCCAGTGGATAAGGATCCAGGCCCTCCTGAGGCTATCCTGTGTTTCCATCTGTCTCTCTCCCCCGATCCTTCTATCTAATATCTCTTATTCCCTCACTGCTCAAGAGTACCCTGTCGTAAAATATGGGAGCCGGTCTCCCAGCTGGGCTCCCACATTCAACACTCTGCCCTTTTCCAAACAGGAAACAAACCTGACGGAAAAAAAAAAAAGTTATTGGTGGGGGTGAGGAGGGGTGTCAGAAGCCACAGTTTTGAGAAGCAGGGAGCTACATAAACTCTTGGTCTCTCCATTAATTTATAAAAGTATAAAGGGTCCGTGAAGTTCGTGAAGTTTGAGAGTGGGATATGTCCATCAGCACTCCTTCAATTTCAGTGCCCATGTGTCTCTTAATGCACTGGCAAAAGTGCAGATTCTGATGCAGGACCAGTGGGCTGCAACCCGAGAGGCTGCATCCCAATCAAGCCCCTGTGTAACTGCCAGTGCCCGGCTTGGGCTCCACTTAGAGAAGTCAGTGTCTGGAGAGTATTAGCTGCTAATTAGTTACTCCGAATTGAGTCCGAGCCATAGTCTCCAGCAAAAGGCAGTTTATCTTCCTGCAACAAAGGAGGGACATAAATAGCTCATAAATTAGAAAATTAATTAAAAGATTTTTTTTTTCATGGAAGTCATCATCTTATCATTTCAGTTACTAAAGCATTCATTCAGTTAATAAACCTGGATTAAGCTGATACATGATGGATAAGGAGCTGCAACTGGTATTAAGATGAGGAAGACCCAGTTTCCGTATTTGAGGAACTCATAGGCTCATGAAAGGAACAAAGAATAGCCTTGTGGGCTCCGGGATATGACTGAGAAATGTGAAGGCTTAGTGCAGATGTTGCGACCTCAACCAGGCCTTGAAGCCGTCCTCCAAGAAATCGCCCATAAAGGGCAAATTTAGGCAGAGTGTCAAAGTAGAGAAGTGGTTTAGGTAGCAGTGTGCTCAGTGTGGTGAAAAGCAGAAGAAACCTTTGCTTTGGAGCATCTTAAAAAGAGGGATCCTTGGGGGTGTGTGTGTGGTCCTAAATTGAGATCGGAGCAGGTCATAGAAGAGAGGCTGCCACCTAACAGTTTGCGCTGTTGGGAATCTAGGATCAAACTAAATGTTGGGGAAGCGTTGGAAGTTGATGAAGACCGTGGGGCTTCTGACAGAATGGTGCTGTCATTAAGTGAGGTGGGGAGTGAAGAGGAAGACTAAGTTGTTGCAAGGGCAAGGATGGAAACTGTCCAGAGAATCTTGTATCTGCATTCACCTCCCACTGTGTTCTGTACTGACACACAAAGCAGAAGGGGACTCCATGAAGCTATTCATCCTTACCATTCTTTAAATCTTGACATTTTTTGACTTTGTATCCAACTTTGGCTATCATGGAACCAAACTTATAGCTGACTGTTTGCGAAATGCCAGATTTTTTAAAATTTGGAATAGACTGAAAAAAATCATCAAAACTGGGGTATAGCAATATGTCATCAATAGTCATTTCATTGCTGTGTTTCTTTAGCGAAATAAAAATAGTGGATTTTCCCATGGCCCCTGACTTATCATCTAGTCTTGGGACTGTGGCCACTTTAGCAGTGCCAGGTATGAGTTTGATCTCATGGAGTAGGCCTTAAAGTCAACCAGATGACTTGGTGACTCCCATGACATTCATGCCACCATTACACCAGTGTATCTTGCAGGCACTTTGCTGTTCTAAGTCTCAGGGTTTGTAGCTGGGTGATGTTGATGATTACTTTCTCTTCCAATAGTATGAAAATCGCCTTCAGCACCGTGAAAGCTAGTGAACAGGAGTGAAGCTTCTAGTTAGGTACCAGTTCAGTGTCTTCACATTCCATGACATAAGTTATCAATGTCTTCAGCAATAAGGCCTTCTCTCATCAGGTAGTGGAGAGTAACCAATGACCTTAGAAATCACCTGCAAAGTTTAGGGTATGTGTGTGTGTCTGTCTGTCTTGGGCTAATTTTGATCTTTTATTTGTGTAATTAAATATAATTTGTGTCCTTTTAAAATTTTAATTGGTAAGAATATAAACATGATAACCTGGAAAATAGGTTGTAGGTGATTTTTTTTCTCCTTGAAAATACACTTATACCTATAGCATGTATGTATATACATATAATACACTTAGTATATATTTATTACTTTCCCCACTGAGCACACTTTACTTAAATTAGAGGGAAAAACATTTCTCTCTGAATAGAGTATAATGGGGTCACTGCCATTAATATGAGAGAGATAGCTATTTCTTCCTGTGGATAGTTTCTGTCTTGGAATAAAGTAATTGTAGGAAGATTGACAATTGATGCACATGAGTGTTTAATGTCCTGGTGCACCACCAGAATCGGAGAAGGGACCCTGTGATGATGAATCATCTCAGACAGCCCATGTCTAGATCGAAAACTACAACTGTTCCTGTTCTGGAAACATTGTCACAGCTGTGGCTTCATCGTCGCTCGTGATGGACACTAGCAGAGCGAGCGAGCTTTGCCTCCTCTTTCATGGATTCCACTCACTCGTTTTGCCAGTTGTCTGGTGGAAGCTGATGGGCCTGGTGATCCCTTCTGTCTTACAGTTTAATAAATCAGGTAACAAAAAACCTTTAATTAGTCACGTTATCAGTAACGTACATTGTTAGTTCAAGTGTATGCATGGGATTTCCCCCCAAATGTCACTGGGATTAAAATAACAGGAAACCGGAGATGAAAGCATTAAAAAGGGGTAGATGTTGGCAGCTGTGTGTGCCTACAGGGCTGTGGAGGACATCCTGGATGTAATGGTTATTTAAGACTATTGGGGGGGGGGGACACAAATACCATGATTAAAAAAAAATACCCAAATGACAAAATAACAAAATTTAGTATTTTGCCAATTAATCCCCTGTCTCTAGAAAAGTGACAACCACTAGGTTCATAATAAATGTTTTCTAATTTGCATCTTAATATGAAATGTGAATTAAATTGCACCTTTAAGGCACACACCTCAGAGGCCATTTATAATAAAAATTATCCATTCAGTAGGGATAATTAAGTACTTTTGAGTGTATTTAGGTAAGTTTTGTTGCGGTTTAAATAAAACTGCTCTTGCAGTTTGGGAAGGCCCCTTTTCCATACAGGAATCTGAAGCACAGAACCGCCATGTCTTATCGTTGCTGAAGAGGAGCATGGTTAGCGCACACAAACGTAAGTCACGTCGTGGCTTCTACTGGAGCCGCTCTGGTCTGTGCTTCAGTGGCCATTTTTACTAAGTTGTCAATCCAATCTCGGAAATGTGAGGTGTTCAGCAAAGTCTTTAACTCTGGCAGCCTTCTCTGTCTCCATCCGTATCTGGTTCTCTGAAAAGCTGTCTGCTGGGGAAATCATCTTAGCGAAGGAGGAAAAGGCTCTCTTTCGGGCTTGAATGCAGAATTATAAAGAGCAGAAGGACTAAAGCATTCATCTTCATCGGCTAGTTGGTTTCGGCAACGCTTAAAAAAATCATTTAGATCTATAGACATGATTATCTTACATGCTGCAGCAGGCTATGGAACAACGGCTGTACTCTGGTTTACGTGGGATGAAGCCGAACATTTGGCAAACTATACTGTTACAGTGGAATCTGGAGGGTGGGGGTTCTCCTTTGTATTATTTTCAACCCATCACCACTGGTCAACAGCAGGAAGCCAGCTGCCAGGGGAGGGAGGCCAGGACCCTCCTGGAGCATGTATGCACATTCATGCAAAGCCTCAGGGAACACTTGCAATCAGAAGACGTTGACACGATATACTTTGTAGGAAAAACTGAAATGTAGAAAAGAGCTTGGTTGGCCGTTTTCCCCTGCATGTCCCCTGACTCACCAGACAGAAGCCAGAGCCATCCAAGCACTCCTGGGAATTGCCATTACAGTCACAGGGTGAACATTCTCCTGACCACGTGCGAAAGAATCCAGCGTTGCATCTCTGAAACAGACAGTGGCATGCATTTTCATTATTGGAAAGGTATATTCTGGTTAGCATTTTCTGAGGAAAATAATAAGAGGCAATTGTTAAACAAAATATTTTTTTTAACAAAACATAAAGGTGTGCTATTTGTATGGCCATTCAGCAAGAGAGGTGGCTACACAATCTTATTTGTTGTACAGTTTCTTTTCTTCTTTTGCTCTGAGCAAGAGAAACACTCAACAAGGTTCCATCATTGTAAGGAAGAAAGAGGAGGAGATCTTAGGTAGGAGAGACAGAGATAGAGAGACAGAGATGGGAGAGAGATGGGGAGACAGAGAGACAGATACAGAGATGGGGAAGGAAGGGAGGGGAGGGGAGAGAGAGAGAGAGAGAGAGAGAGAGAGAGAGAGAGAGAGAGAGAGAGAGAGAGAGAATTTTCCTTTTCTTTTTTTCCAATCCAAGCAACACAAAGCCAAATCAGACCACAGCTGGGTTTTTCTCAAGGTGAGAGTTGTGTGACACTCCCTATAATAAGGACCCATAGTTTCAAATGACTGACTATGCCATAAAAGCTTAGAGTTATGCCTTTCATAAATGCGAGCTTTTAAAGAACTCCTTACCAGTCGGGTGGTGGCGGCGGCGGCGGCGGCGGCGGCGGCGGCGGTGGTGGCGCACGCCTTTAATCCCAGAACTCGGGAGGCAGAGCCAGGTGGATCTCTGTGAGTTCGAGGCCAGCCTGGACTACCAAGTGAGTTCCAGGAAAAAGGCGCAAAGCTACACAGAGAAACCCTGTCTCGAAAAACCAAAAAAAGAAAAAAGAAAAAAAAAGAACTCCGTACCAGGGGCTGGAAGGATTGCTCAGTGGGTAAAAATGCTTTCCACGAAAGCCTGGTGATCTGAGTTGGATCCCCAGAACTCACAACCCAGGTAAAGGAGGAAGAAAAAGACTAACTCCACAAAACTGTTGCCTGACTTCCACCACAAACATACATATACAATTAAACAAAAAAAAAAAAAAAAAAAGAAAGAAAGAAAAAAGAAAAGAAAAGAAAAGAAACACTCAGCACAAGCAAACAAAATCCCCTCTATGTTTTTAGACTGCAATGTTGCAGAGGTCCTGGTTGGGAAGTGAATGAGATCCTACACTAGTCCAAGCCTGTGTGGTCCTGATCACGAACTTCACTGATTTTCGTAATTTGTGAGAACATATTATTTTTCTTCATTTGGGTGACAAACCACAGAGAAGCCAAGTGGCTTGTGGGATTGTGTACCCGTTGACCTGCACACTAATGAGTCACCCTCCCGTCACCTCCCTCCCCTGTGCCACCAGAGCCTCCAGTGGGAAACTATTATTGAGACTGCTCTCTTCCTATGTGACTGGACTTACAGATATGTATTTCATGATTTACTGAGAAGTCTCAGTGGTGCTGGGAAAATCGGTATCACAGACAGATAAGAATCTAGATTGTTTCCATAGACTTACAAAGAACATTTCACATCACACCCCACACTGACCCAATCTAGTTTGAACTGTCTTGGATACCAGGACGGTTTTCACTGTATCTGACTTGAGTCCTCTGACTCTTAGGTGAATCCATCCCCCCTTGTTTCTTTTCTCTGCAAAGAAACACAGTAATTCACAGTATAAAAGCACCAATCTGGACCCTAAAGCTACAGAGAAACAAGTATTTTATTGCCTAAAAACCAGCAATCTGGATCCTAAAACTGAAAATTAATATTCATTTGAAGAAAGCACAAAAGATAATAATGACATTTGTTCATGATGTAAAGTCAAAGAAATTTCACCTAAATGAGAGAATGGCAGTCTGGGAGGGACCACAGAATTTACATTGAGTCTGTAGTAGACAGTAAGCCTTTTCCTCAGTTTCTCCAAACCAAGAGGGAAGAAAAGAGAAAGACACTAAAATTGCCACCGGAAGGACTTAACTAGAACATTTGATTTCACATGCTTTTTGTTTGCTTGTTTTGTGTTCCCTCAAGTTAAGACACACATATTTTTACTATGGTGCAGTATACAGGCAGGTGTATCTAACTGCAACGTT
Organism: Peromyscus leucopus; assembly: GCF_004664715.2. Taxonomy (NCBI): domain Eukaryota; kingdom Metazoa; phylum Chordata; class Mammalia; order Rodentia; family Cricetidae; genus Peromyscus; species Peromyscus leucopus. The sequence goes on from NC_051085.1 coordinate 10,182,543, forward strand.
CATAATTCATCTCTTGATTGCTATTGATAGAGATCAGACGATAGATTCAGCTCTATATACACAGCGTCTCCCTCAGCAAAGACAATCACATGACAGTAAGATCCCTATGTGTGCCTTAAAGTTCTCAGCTTTATTTAAGATGAATTCTGCTTATGACTAATAAAAATGGATTTGATGGGCCACAATGTGCAGCATTTTGCAATTTTCGGGATCTTAGTTATACGAGGAATGGCTGACAGTAGTGAAGATCTGGATGTAAATTAGCCTGGTAGTTTCCAAACAGTGGCTCCTGGGTCTGTAGCTGAGCATATTACAGTCATTTGGGGACCTTCAGCTCTTCTGACGTCAAAGCCAAAGGATCTATTTTTTTATTAATAAACACATTTGCATTTTAAAATAATTTCAGATTTAGAGAAAAATAGCAGAGCTGCTTTAAAAAAAATGTTCTTCCTCCAACGATTCTGGGTTTGTACCAAGATCATGAATGGCCCCTTGTTTACATTAATTGCTCAGTCAACATGTGGTGACTTGAATGGTTTAGAGCCCCATAGCACAGCTGGGGCATATGGGCTTCTGGAAACTCAGTGGCATACACGCCTAACCCACACTTCACCCTCTCCTAGGGCTGAATTGGTCTTTCTCAATAGTCCAGCAGACAGGACTGTGTGATGGATGAAATCACCTTGTGCCAAGGTTAGGGGGAGGATTGAGTCTGAGAGTTTATCTGTTCCCCAGGCTGAGCTGTGACCAGGGGCAGAGGATGATTTGTCTTTAAGATTACACCATGCGAGATAGGAAGACAGGAGGCAGTGATTGGGCTGTGCTGAGCCCGCCTCTGGCTTCTTGCCAACAGGGTAAGGGAAACCTGGTGAATTCCTTTCCTATTGGCTCTGTCCATCCAAAAGAATTATGTGTTACAATCCTGTATCCAGATGGGAGGCACTTTTAAAACACCAAATAAATGCAACATATAGGTGACTGTAAGTCCTGGGCATGTGGAGATTCTGATGCCATCATTTGGATGGGGTATCTTGCCCCTTGTGTTATAGAGTTTCAGAGATTCCCTGGAACAGAGTTAAGTGTTTTGAGAGAAGTTAAATTATTTCAAAGGAAGTCAAGTTTAAGACTATTTCTTTATATGAAAATATTCTACCATGGTTTACAAGAAAGTCCAAGATCTCTTTATTAAGTTTCTTCTTGAGAGTATGTAGGAACTGACAAAAACATACCCTTTACCATTAAAATACAGACATGTTCAAGGACAAAAGCAGAACTGTATTTCTCAGTGTTGCTCCTGAGTAATAATTCTTATCCACTGTGCCATGGGCAGGCCTATTGAAAGATAATGGCCTTCCTTGTAAATTAATTCATATCTGTCAGTTTTCTTTCTAGATGGTGTTTTGTATGATTTCAATTTCTTAACAATTAAAAAAAATAAATGTTGAATGTCTTGCCTGCATGTATGTATGTGCACCACATGTGTACCCATTGCCCTCAAAGGTCAAAAGGGGTGTCAGATCCCCTGGCACTGGAGTTACAGATAGTTACAAGGCACCATGTGGGTGCTAGGTACTGAACTGGGGTCCTTTGAAAGAGCAACCAGTGCTTATAAATCCTGAGCCATCCATTCCTCCATCCCCTGCAAATGCTTTTAGATGCCACATTCTGCTATGGGATATTCTTCTGTATGCTGTGAATATGTGTTGCTCCCATTGGCTAATAAATAAGCTGCTCTGGCCTATGGCAAGGCAGCTTAGAGACAGGTGGGAAATCCAAGCAGAGATACAGGAAGGAGAAAGGCGGAGTCAGGGAGACACCAGCCCACCACCCAAGGAGCAACAAGATGCCAGCAAACCAGTAACATCATAGCTATGTGGTAACATATAGATTAATAGAAATGGGTTGAATTAAGTTATCAGAGCTAGCTAGGAAGAAGCTTGAGCCATAGGCCATACAGTTTGTAAGTAATATAAGCCTCTGTGTGTTTACTTGGGACTGAGCGGCTGCAGGACTAGGCCGGGACACAGGAAAACTTCTGACTACAACATTCAACTCCTTTTTCCATGTGAGAAGACTTTCTTACAGAAGACAATGATAATAATATATGGGTGGACAAACTTTAAGATAATTCAAAGGGGCTGGGTATGTGGCTCAGGTGGGAGGATCCCTGGCACTGAATAAACTGGTCATGGTGATGTTCAGGAGGTCAGCCTGAACTACAAGAGACCCTGTCTTAAGGGGGGGAAAAAAGAACATGCAGAGAATTTATATCTCTGGACCCATGGCCTGTGAAACATTAGTAATAGGATTACAGCATTGAGGATGCTTGTGAAGTATGGTTCTCACAAGGCCATTCCACTTTGTAAGTGGTTCAAGCAAATGCTAATCTTTCTTCACTATTACATGCTGACCCCAATAACTAATTAAATTGTATGTTTAATTAACTGAACATGAATGTCCACAGAATCCAAGTGTAGGTCATGCAGAATTTTCTCATCTGGCCCACAGGAAAGCTAGGAGTGAGCTCTGTTATCTTCATTTTACAGTTAGGGGCTTTGTGGCCTTCTTCGTAAGTCAGCTAAATGAAGAAACACAGATAAGAAATGCCAGACTTGGGATTTATAATCTTTGGGTTTTTTTTCTCCATTAAATTTGAACTTCTATTACATCACTAACATACTGAAGCAAGCCTTCCTTTTTGGATAACTTTGTTTGCAAATTGTTATTATTACAAACATTACAAGTGGGCTGAAATGAATAAATAGTTTAAAATTTCTTTTTTACATCCCAAAAGAATATTTTTCAAAAAATAAATCTAATGTTTACCAATATTTAGGTTATTAATGTGTGAAAATAATTGAATGATAAAACTTCCCTTTAATATGGTTTTTACAGTCACATTGTCATTTTGACCACCGAATCACCTGTGGACCTTTTTTGTGCGTCTTTATTGTTGTTTTAAGACAGTGAAGCCCTGGCTGTCCTGGAACTCACTATGTAAACCAGGCTAGTCTTGAAGTCAGAGCTATCTGCCTACCTCTGCCTCCCAAGTGCTGGGGTTAAAGGTATTCATCACCATACCCAACCCTTTTGTATTTCTTTATTATTAAGTGGCCCCATTATTATAGCTTTCTCTAGCTCTATTAAGATTGGATTAGCCAGGTGGTGGTGGCACATGCCTTTAATCAAGCACTGGGAGGCAGAGGCAGGGAGATCTCTGTGAGTTTGAGGTTAGCCTGATCTACTGAGCGAGTTCCAGGACAGGCTCCAAAGCTAGACAGAGAAACCCTGTCTTAACAAACAAACAAATGAATGAATAAATGAAAATAAAAAAATCAATGCCATTCACTCATGGCTGTGAAGAAAAAGAGAAACAGTTTTCATTTGCTTACTCTATCATTGGTGTAAGGAGGTCTGTCTTGGAGTGAAAATCAACCAATGTGTCTTAGTTAGGGTTTTTTATTCCTCTGAAGAGACACCATGGCCACTGGAACTCTTATAAGGAAAACATTTAATTGGGATGGGTCACCTACAGTTTCAGAGGTTCAGTCCATTATCATCATGACAGAGGGCATAGCAGCATGCAGGCGGATGTGGTACTGGAGTCCTATATCTTGTGCAACAGGAAGTCAACTGAGACACTGGGCAGTATCCTGTACATAGGAATGTAGCAGGAATCTTAAATGGTCTTATTAATAAAATCAAACCCAGAGCCAGGTATTGGGGTGAATGCTGGAAGATCAGAGAAGCAGAACAAGCCACAGCCACCTCATCTTGCCAATTCCTCAGCTGATCTTGTTTCTTCAGACTGGATGCCTCTCAGCTGAACTCTGTTGCTCAAAAGCCTAAAAGCTTAACCAGCCAAATGCTTCTAGTTTCTGGTCTTCACGCCTTATATACCTTTCTACTTTCTACCACCACTCCCTGGGATTAAAGGCTTACTTTCTGGGATTAAAGGCATGTGTCACCATGCCTGGCTGTTTCCAATGTGGCCTTGAACTCACAGAGATCCAGACGGAGTTCTGCCTCTGGAATGCTAGGATTAAAGGTGTGTGCTACCACTGCCTATCCTCTATGTTTAATATTGTGGCTGTTCTGTCTCTGACCCTAGATAAGTTTATTAGCATGCACAATATTTTGGGGAACACAATACCACCACATAGGAAACCTCAAAGCTCATCCCCACAGTGACACACTTGCTCTAACAAGGCCATACCCATTCCAACAAAGCCACGTCTCCTAATAGTGCCACTGCCTATGAGATTATGTGGGCCAATTATTTTCAAATTATCTAACAATGTATGTAAATACTTACCTAATTTTCCATTTATAGAAATTAGAATAGGTGGAAGGAGGAAACTAGGTGTAATTTCTGTACATGGCACTTATCCTTAAAGGTACTGGAGGTGACGATGTATGTTGCAATTATAGATTTCATTATTTCCAGAAGTCATCATGAGCTCATGATATAAACTATTTAATAATGGAAGTATAATGAGTCAAGATTAAGTTTTTACAAACAATGCCATCTGTACAACTGTTTTTGTTATTTTTGCTCTCATTTAAATAAGTCTCCTTGAGGACAACTAGACTCATTCTGACAATAATGTCATCATACAGAACACTTTTTGAGTTTCCTTTAAAAATGTAATCATGGGGGCTGGAGAGTTGGCTCAGTGATAAAGAGCACTTGTTGCTGTTGCAGAGGACCCAGGTGTGATTCCCAGCACGCACATGGTGGTTTACAACCGTCCATAACTCTATTTCTAGGCATCCAATGCCCTCTTCTGACCTCTAAGGTCCCACGGCATGCATATGGGGCACAACATCCATGCAGGCAAAACACTCATACACATAAAATAAAATAAATGTCAAAAGTTTCTAAATAATTTTCTTTTGGAGAACACTTCAGTCTGCATCCTTTGGGTGTGGCAAACTTGTAAGTGTTTGGAATTGTTACATAAATCAAGTGCCCGGCTAAATAATAAGATTTTATTGGAAACATTCATAGAAGCCCTACTGTGCTTCCTAAGCGCTGTCACGGGAGAACAAATTAATGGACCACAAGCATCACTTCTGCATAGACCTAAATATCTGAAATCTTCAGCATTGCTGTTGAAAAGTCTGGTGAGTAAATAATTTAAAAGCTCCAGTGCATCCTCTTGAGATCTAAGGTCCCTCGTTGCTCATTAAAACAAACAAAGTGGGGAACTGAGTGGATTCGGGAAGAATCTGAAAGGGCCAGCTGAGGATAAGAGACACATCTTGAGGTCTCTAAATAGATGAACCGATGACCTGTAGGGAATTAGATAGGAATCTCCAGCTGCAGCAAATGACAGTGAATTAACTATAACAAAAGCCCATGACAAAGTGCATGCTCTCCATCCCTGGTGCTGTGCTCAAAGGACCCAACCAATAATTGCAAATGACACTTGCGTTGTGTCTGTAACCAAGGATCTACAAACATTATAAATATCAACATGACTTCATCTTCCTTCCTGAATTAGACTTGGAATTTTGATACACCAATTTTTGCTTTAATTAAGAGACTTGAAGTAGAAGTCTGAATTTACTCCCTAGTATTCAGAGTCGTTGCTACTTCCCATATTGGTATTTCTCAAATATAAGAATGTCCATTAAGTTGTCTTTCTGCTTAGGTCTTTGTGTGTATATAACAAATCTATTTTCTTCTTGGTTCCAGCAACCGTGTTTTGGGTCTAATTAAAGTGTTAACAGGCTCTGTTTTTTTTTTTGTTTGTTTGTTTAAATAAATGATAAAAAGAATCACTTTAAGAAAGATATTGTCAGCAGCAGCACAAAAATAAATAAATGAAACAAACAAACATAAAGCTGAATGAACAATAACTAAGTATTGTTCCTCAGTTAGGGAGAAGGAACTCTAAAAGTCTCTGTGGTCCTTCACAATCCCAGTTGCATCTGCCTAAGACATGGACAGACTTAAGAATCTGGATAGTTCTGTTCTCAAAGAACTAACAGCATTCAATGCAACTGCATGCATTCAAACACATCAATTTAGATTTTGCTGCAGAGGACTGACTCTAGGAACAAAAAAAACCTTATAAACAAAGAGGAATTGCATAGGTTTGTTGTTGTTGTTTATAAAAACAGAAACATAGAAATATCTGTAATGGGAAACAGCCCCAAATTAAGCTACTGACAACATTTGGTTTCTCTTATTTTTTTTTTTTTTTCAGATAGGGCTTAATGTATCCTTGTTTTTCACATATAAAACCACTGGCAAGGTACTGGACCGAGGTAACTGAGTTAGCTCCCTTATGTAATGTGTTCTGGGAGAAGTTGGAAGATTGACTGATTTTACTTGAATCTGGAGCAAATTACCCACACTCCCTCCCTTGGGTATTTCTAAGCACTTATTTGCGTAATTGAAATTCCCTGCATTTTAATAGGTGAAGTTAATTTTTAGATTTTGACAGTGATTTCACCATAGCTTGATTAGTAGGGTGGTTTCAACATTTCTCAGAATCCTCCCCCCCCCACCCCAACCCCCCAGCTCAAAGGCATTTTTTCTGACTGCCACAGCAAAGCAGATAAAAGCTGAACATGTACAACAGTGCTGTTTTCTCCTAAGTGGCTTTTAGAGCTTCATGCTTGAAGTTTAGGGTACAAGACCACCATGCCTTGTCCACTTTGCAAAGCATTCTAGCTCTCTCAGTCACTAATAAGATGGGGACAATGATTCAGATGCCCAGGAACTCAGAGGATCACAGTATTCTGACTGATCTTAAGCCATATCTTTTGATTAGTTAAGTTACCATGCCATTCATGCTATATTTACATGTCTATTGCTCAACATTCTTGATTTGCTCTTGGGTATTCTCCCTGGTAGAAAACCACTGATCCACTCTCAGATTTCAAGTAACTGTCCCCATACCCTGTGCATCAAACATTTATTAGGACCACAGATACCAGTAGACCCAGGCTCTGTTAAAATAGTCCTCTATTTGTAAAGTTGAAAGGATCGAGCAAGAAGCTCACAGCCCCTACAGCTATACAGATTTTCCATTTGAAGTGCTGGGTTTGGAATGGTTTTCTCACTAATATTAATGAGCACTTCCTAAACTTTTCTCCTTAGAACACTAGAATATTTTATAGGCTGCTTGTCTATAGCATCAATTGTCATTTATATAAGGTAATGAGGCTTCCTCTTTTCTTTTTTTGAAATAGGTCTCCTGCTAACCTCTGGCTCTCTGCTCTGGATTCTGCTCCTATTGCCTTGTGTAACTGCCTTGTGTTCTTTTCACTCCTCGCCTTCTGGGTCTTGATTACACAACCTACACTCTGCCAATTTTTTTTTTTTTAATCTGAAAACTGACTCAGTCTTATTTAACTTACTAGGGGCAACTGCTGTGGACATATTTCCAAGAAAGGAAGAGGTTCAGCCTTCAGGGCCAGCTATAAGATCACACAGAGAGAATGACCTCAGGTGCAGCCATTTGGGGGATTTTGATGACTCCTTAAGCCATTTACAGGGAACCATGTTGCCAGATGACAAACAGTGCCACCATCTGCACCCGGGACTTTTTAAAGAATAGCAATAGCTAACATTTATGGACAGATACCAGCACTGAGCCAAGTGCTTTTTATGGATCATTCAGCATTACCCTTTCTTTCTTTTTTTATTTTTCCTTCCTTCCTTCCTTCCTTCCTTCCTTCCTTCCTTCCTTCCTTCCTTCCTTCCTTCCTTCCTTCCTTCCTTCCTTTTTTGTGAGACAGGGTTTCTCTGTGTAGCTTTGGCATCTTTCCTGGATCTCACTCTGTTGACCAGGCTGGCCTCGAACTCACAGAGATCCAACTGCCTCTGCTTCCCGAGAGCTGGGATTAAAGGCTTGTGCCACCACCGCCCGGCCCTACATTACCTTTTCTTTTTACAAGAAGTTTGGAGGTGGAGTTGTTATGGATGACTAGGTCTTTTCTTCAGTGGTCTCAGGCAAGCTACTCTGCACTGGTTTGGTGGTGAGCAGCCACCACTGCGTTTGGTGACACCACTTCTGTGTTCTGTCCTGGGGACCGACCGTCAGTACTTCAGTGTTCCTCATGGGGCTCACTAGGAAGGAAGGCTCACATTCGGAGAGTGCCTGGGAAAGGTCTTCCCCTCCACGTGTTCTTTCTCTCTGGCTCACAAACTACTGAAGAAATGCTGCTGGGAGTTTATAGAAAGGAGAAATGTGCCCGAACTTCTTTCTTCTCATTAGATAATCTTGTTTCTTTCGTTAGAACAGAGAGGCCACCGGCTGGAAAAATCTCACTCTTCTTTTTAAAATTCTCCATTTGTTTTGACTCATCTTTATGCCTTCTATCCATCCCAGAAAACTTTTTTCTAATTACTAGAAAGACGAGCCTCTGCTCTGGAATCCACACATCTGTGACTTTTAGACTCTGACCAATTTGTCCTCTCCTCCCCTCCCCTCCTCCTCCCTGCTTTCCTTCCCTCTCCCTCCTACACTATCTCCATTAGTCAGCTCTCTGTCACTGTAACAAAACACCTGAGTAACTTAAAGTCACTTTTTAGGATGAAGGGCTCATGGATTTAGAGCTTTCAGTTCAGGGTTGCTTGGCCTCACGGTCTTGGCTCTGTGGCATCACAGGCCATTATAGTGGGAGGCAGAAGATGGTCTGTTTACTTTATAGCGACAGAAAGGAGAGGAGAAGGGAGCAGAGGCGAGGACATCTGGGGTTCAAATACTGGCTTCTATGATGAAATTCTCCAGTGTCCTAAATTCCATCTATCAGGTTCCACATCTTATAGATTCTACCACCTCCCAATAGTGCCGCAGGCTGGGGATACTTGAGCCATAGCCATTGGGTAGGCAGGCACTCTAGATTCAAATTACAGCCCCACCCATCTCTGCAAGATCGTCCTTGTGAGAGGAAAACAAATCCACACAGATGCTGGGTCCTGAGTTAGGTAGATAAGCCTTGACCGCCTCTCTGGGCTAAACTTCCAAACACACCTTCCCTCAGCTCTGCTTCTCTTTCATTTCTTCCCCTCTTGCCCAGAGTTTTCTCACCTGAATTCACTCACGCTGGCTCTGCTTCCGTCACGACAACCTGTGCCTCTGTCTATCATATGGTTTCCGCTCCCAATGAGGCACTAACAAGGAAGAGGAATGTCCAAGGCTTGCCTTCCCCGAGTCCTGTTCTCATTCTCGTAGTTAATATTGTTTAACTGTCTCCTTGAGATTCTTGCTGTCTTCTCTTAGAGAAACTCTAGCCTCAGTTTTCTACTATCTTTTTTCCATTTTATTTTTTGGAGCATCAGAGTAGGTCTCTGCGTAGGTCTCTGCTTCTGCTTGTCCTTACTTGGTTGGCGTTTTCCAGGGTACACATCTCTCTCTTTTCTATCAGTTCAACTTTGCCAAATGATGTCAAGTTCTCCCACAAGTACATCGTCTCCTACATAGTGATGACTAGTGAATCTTTACATATCTCCAGTCTGGCTCTTTTATGTCACTTCTTGCTTCTAAGTTCATGTCAAATTTGTCCATCTCCACTTCCATGGACACGTGGATTTAATGTGTCCCATGCCAATATTACTGTAACCTTTCCCAAGCGTCTTTTCTTTCCCTTCACATTATCCCTCAATTAACGATAAAGATGAAAGAACATAAAAAGAAAAAAGTGATGGACCAACATTACTAAATTACACAAATATGCTTTTTATAAATGTAGTTTTTAGAAACACTTCCAAAAGAACAAATTCCTCAAGTATGAGAAAAAAAATTGCACACAGAATGGCAAAGAACACGCACTGTGTGCGGCCTCTCTTTGTAATCACTGTGAAATCGGTATTTATTTCCAATCTGTGTTCTGGAGATTCGTCCCGAGGCCCATGCAGGCGAGAGAACAACCTTGAAGCGAACTCACCGGCTCTTGAACTGTTAGGGACTTGCTCTCTAAACTCAGATTCCCTGTGTTGGGTGGACCGGAGGACTAGATATTCTCCAAGCTCCTGGCTGTGCTAAAGACACACACAAGCACTGCTGACTGAAGACCCAGCAGCTGGGGGGTGCCAGTTGAAGTTTATGTACCTGCTCTCCACCCAACGGTGACTGTGGTAGTTGTCAGAATGGAAACCACAGAAGGTTTTTCATGGAGGAACATTTGGTCCCTGACCTTGTTTAGAATAGCTGTTTTATGTTCATAGTAAAAACCAGAGTGGATTTTAGTAAGTTTTAATACAATTTTAAAATTCTCTACATGCAAGCATCCCTTATTGCCTCATGGGTCAGATAGTTCCCATCTCCTACCACCCTTTCTGTGCTGTTATCCCACAGAATGTTTTACCTCTAAATACTATGAAGACAGTTCTTCTCTGTTTCCAATGCCGTGGGCTAGTTCAGGATCCTGAGCAGTTCTCCTTCCTCAGCTATGGCAGTTATACTTCTCCCGCAACACACACACACACACACACACACACACACACACACACACACACACACTTTCTTCTACTTTGCTCTATATCAGAATTAACTTTTAAAAGATCTTATCACACTACATTTCTGCCTCCTAATGGCTACACGAATAAATAAAATTCCTGAGCTTAACATCCAAGATTATGTTATAGAAACCCAACATCTCTTTAGGATAAACGTTAGCTCTCTCTGTTCTAATAAAACCACATCTCCTAACTTCCCTTATGTGACATGTCACAGAGGTCAAGGGTGTCTTGTTCCCCTCTGTCTTTTGGGAACACTTTTTCCAGTCTCTCAGACTTAGTCACTCACATGACACATTACAGATACCTCATTAAGAGCACATGGAACATGATATTACAATTTTAAAATTACACCCCTGGTTCCCTGAGATCACTGATTGGACTGTGAAGACAGGGATAGTGTTTTATTCATCTTTACATCCTCACTACCTATCTCAGTGATTGACAGACCACAAAAAGATAAGAGAAGCACCAGCTGGAAAGAAATCTGTGTGAATCAGTAAAGAATGAGCCACCTGAGGGCAGGCGTGCAAACACTTTGGAGAGTAATTCTAGCAGATCTCACAGCATAGAAATCTCTACTTATGAATGGAGAGTACACTATTGAGGGAAAAGGCAGGTGCTGAGGAGAAACAGTATGATATTTACGTTACGTTTATAACATGCAGAACACACAATACCCTGTATAGCTGTGTACACACACAAAGAAGAACAGGGAAGTGTAAGAGGGAAGCTGAGAAATCAGGCTCGTTAAAGGTTAAGAATGGGGGTGAGATGAGGGCAGAATAATATTGGCCTCTATATTGGCAATATTTTATTTACTACGTTATAAAGAGAATACACAAATTGCCATGAAAGTCGGAAAGAAATAAGAAAAGAGTAAGACATCGCTTAGGTTGTGCCCTGGATGTCTAGGTCTAGACCTGGTGAGGTGCCCCAAGCATCATTCCTAGGAGGTCACTGATGTGGTCCTGACAATGATTCAGATGAACGGGTGTAATTTCCCTCACTTCCTGGCTACTCACTTCGTTTAACCTTATGTAGTGACACATGGTTTAAAAAAGGAGCATAAGAATTCCTCTCTTAATTAGCTCTTCCTTTGTTTTTCACTTCACAGCAGTGATCCTCCCCTCCCCCACAGGACATCCTTTCCCAAGGAAAGCACTCATCAACTTCCAAATTGGGTTGGATGAGTATTTAATTTAATCTTAATAGCCTTTCATTTTAGTGGTAGCCCCCAGCTACCAGTGAAACCTAGGGGGCTTTACAACACTTACTTATGTTGACTGGGCTTTTCTTTTTTTTAAAAAAGTTTTATTTTGTTTTTATTTTATGTACATGAGTATTTGCCTGCATGGCTGTATGTGCACCATGTATGCTCAGGACCCACAAAGGCCAGAAGATAGCATTGTAGCCTTTGGGACCAAAGTTACAGATTGTGAGCCACCATGTAGGCGCTGGGAACTGAACATGGGTCCTCTGCAAGAGCAGCAGGTGCTCTTAACCACAGAGACATCTTTCCAGCTCCTGGTGGGACTTTTCTTAAGGTCAAGTTACAGATTCTCAGAATCATGCACAATATTCCCATTTTCCAATTGGTAGATAAGCCAACACTCAAGTCGTAAAGGCTCATTCGTCAGTTTTCTTCCCTGAGAAGAATATTGGGGTCTAATTTCAGAGTCCAAGACAGCTAGTAACGAAACTCCAGCCAGCTCTGCCCTCCGATGAACAGAATGTACAAAGAGTGACCCACGGGCTAGACACACAAAGCTCTCCCTAACTGGCTTGGAGCTAAAGGGAAATCAGGAAAAGACTGCAGTAATTGAAGATAAACAAGGCTGGGTTGTAGAATTTAGCTTTCTCACTTGAATTGATTTATCCTCATTTCCTCATTACTCCTTTCCATGGAGGGAAAAGGGAATTTAAATGGTTGGGGCTGTGGCTGTAGCTCAGCTGGTGGAATGCTTTGCCCTGCATCGACACAGCCCGAGGTTCACTCTACATAGCTACGGAGTACGCACACCTGTAATCCTAGCACCTCTGAGAGGAAGTGGAAGCTGGGAAATCAGTTAAAGGTCATCCTGGACCACGTGAGGAGTTTGAGAGCAGCTTGGGACACATGAAATCCTGTCTCAAAATAATGAAATAAACCATCTGACTAAAGGAGGTGAATGTAGATGGTTTCCCTAAAAGAAAAGAAATGAAAAGAACTTCAGAAGAGAGGTGTCCTGGACATGATCCATCAACCAGTTAGGGGTAGAGAGAGAAAAATACAGTCTTTTCAGTCACATCTTCCTCCTGACCCAATGTGCCCTTTCCTCACTAGTGGAACACTTTCGTGGGCAAAAGCTGTAGCCTCCAAAGTAGAGGCTTTCCCGGGCAGGGTTCCTTTTCACAGTGCTGAGTTTCGCTGGGTTCCGGGAACAAGATGCCTTCAGCTCTTGGCACCAAAGGCAGAAGATCTTAGCAGAGTCCAGTGGTCCCAAGCTTTCAGTAGTCCTTCCATCCTTTACCCAATTACTGCTCACACTTCTCCACTAAGGAAGTCATGCATGCTCCTTTCTGTTTTCTGGCTTCTTAGTTAGCCTTGTTCCTCAGCCTTTCGTGGGTAGAAGTCAGCAAAAGCACCCAACACCGCAAACCTATTATCATCTCCAATATCTGGAAATCAGCTTTACATTTAATAAAAATTAAATTAGCTCCTGGGTGATTATTGCTCTTTATTATAGTAGAACATTCTCTTTAAGAGTAAGCATTAGAAACATCAATTTAATGACAACAGAATTTTAAGTGAGTTCCTTAGGGGTCATGGGTAGGAAATAGTGTGGATAAAAAGGTTTCCTCCAAGATGTATTCTGTATAACTAATATGGGACTGAAAATAGTTTTAAAAATTTAATTCTATTCACCTAAGGATTGGAACTGTTGTAGCATAACATGGCTTACACTCCTATGTGATCTTTCATAGCTTACAGAAATCTGAGAAAGTTGACACTGGCCCCCGTCATTCAGTTGATAGAATCAGAATAAATAAGCGTTTGTATTTAAAACAAGAACCTGTTTCATTTTTTCGACATGACCCCTGTGAACCAGATGTTAAAGAGAATAAATTGAGGGAACTTCATAGGTGATGGATTTTTTTTTCTTTCCAATGCTTTGTCCTTTTCTTTTTACTCTTCTGACACTTCTACAAGTCCTCTGCCCTTCAGGAATATGCACATTTGGATGCCACCTCTCCAGAACTTACCTCCTTAGTGTCTTAGCAAACGTCCACTTGTGTGTGCAACCTCAAGTCTCCCTGTGTCTACCGTTTGTCATTTATCCAACAGGCATTTAGTACATCCTTGCTTAGTGAGCAAATGAATTTCTCTCATAAACATGCTTGCATTTAGGATACCACTGGCTTTCAGACCTCAGGGAAACTGATACAGTGTCCAGGACCTCCTTCTTATAGTGGCCACACTTCTCTGCTGTTACTTTCTTTGCAAGACAACCTGGAAGTGTGGAATGCTCTAGATCATCTGGATTTCAGTTTCAGCTCTACCATTGGGGAAACTGCCCAAGTAATTTCATTTTTAGCTCCTGCTTCCCTTTCTGAAGAACAGGAGTGATTGCCACGTTATCTTCTAGAGTGGTTGTGCAGGTCAACTAACTTTGTGCATTTAGGTCTGTTCATAAGGGCAGAGGGCCAAAACCTACTAGTGTCCTCTCTTCCTTTTGTGCTTGCTGCCTTCTGGAAGGGCCATCTGTGTGACTGTGGCTTCGTGGTGAGCTATAGTTCTCCCTGTCTGTATAATCCACAGCTCAGCAGTGGCATTCAGAGGTACAGGTTCGCTGCCCTCCTTCCTGAGAACACATATTTCCTCTAGAGCAGAAACTGGAGTTATCTGATTTACCACTGAAGTCTCAGTGCCCTCACAGAACCGGTGCTTAATGAGTGTGGCTGTCTTGACTATGTCTGTCATTACAGAATCACTGAATGCCAGAGCTAACAAGGACCACAGTGAAATAAGGCCCTTGCCAGAGGCTATTTACATAGAACCAGGCGATACCATCTTTAGTGCTTGTTGTACTAGGCTATACTTCCTGATGATGATGATGATGATGAAGAAGAAGAAGGAAAAGACAATGATGATCCTGGGAATGGTGGTGCATACCTTTAACCTGGAGGCAGAGGCAGGCAGATCTCTATGAGTTTGAGGCCAGTATGGTTTACATTAGACTGTTCCAGGCCACCCAAGACTACACAGTGAAACACTTTCTCAAAAAAAAAAAAAAGAAAGAAAGAAAGAAAGAAAAGAAAGAAAGGAAGGAAGCAGGCATGAAAGGGCGTGGGGAGAGAGGGGACTGAATAGTTGTGAAAACTGAAGGTTCAGCTGAAGCTTGGACCTTTGCTGGACAGTGAAGCATCCCATGCTGTCCATCTCTCCCTCTTGAGGAGCTACCTGAAGAGAGTGAACTTTACTCGTGTATATCAGACTTCTACAGAATCTCACTGTAGAGATGTCAAGAGCATGAATTCCTTGTTTTACAGTGGACGGTCACCACCTCTCTCTCTCTCTCTCTCTCTCTCTCTCTCTCTCTCTCTCTCTCTCACACACACACACACACACACACACACACTTGAGACAGGTTCTCACTCTGTAGTCCTTGATGGTTTGGAACTCATTATGTAGACCTGGTTGGCCTTGAACTTGCAGATATCTTCCTGACTCAACCTGTCTCTGCCTCCTGAACCGTAAATCTGAATACCACTCTCTAGGCATCTTTGAGGGGGATAAGAGAGGTGGGTAGAGCAAGCACTATTAACAGAATCACATTTTCTCTATGAGACTATGGCTGACCCAGAGAGAAAACATGGTCTGTCAGCCCTCTGGTCCGGTTTGGCTTGTAGCAACTATTTGGTTATTAGGTCTGGCTTGTAGCAACTATTCTTAATTTACTCATTTATATCTGGTGTTTTATTTTTAAACTGTTTTTATATGTGTCGCTAGGAACTGGCTGTTAAGTAACTAATGCTGATTCCTCATTAGAGAACACATTTCTTGTGGGAAGTTGGGTGCGTGACATCCAGCTGTGTATCCGATAACTCCCTTGTTCCATTGGAGAGGTCCGATACAGGCCCTGGGAAAGGATGCACTTTGTGTAATAGACACCGGAATGTGTGCAGGTGTTTCCTCTCATGAACCAGAAGCAGATGTCTGGTCAGACAGGATATATGGCAGCTTGACATATATCTGGATGCATCCACAGGAAAAATATGGTCCATAAATTATACTAATAAAACATTCTCATTGAAAATTTGAGTGAGCCATGAAATGCACGCCTTTGTCCTTCAACACCAAGAAAGGGTAAACCTCACAGAAAGCCAGTGAGTGGTTCCAAATGTAGGATTGTGTGCTGAATGCCGATTCTACCTTTGGTGTATTTTTATGAGACATACAACCATATGAAACATGTAACCATGAGATTCTATCTCACTTTCTCATTTGTAAAATGTTAGCGGTCGATTCGTTTAATGAATAGTTTACAGGTCTGCTGTGCGTCAAACACCAATTAAGTCTCAGAAGATTGGAATGGACCTTCAGATCAGGAGCCGATGACTGCAGTGTGGTGACAGACATTTCCAAACAGATCATAAGGAAATAAACAAACCAAGCATGAACTGCCCCAAGAGAGGAAGAGAAGGGCGTTACCACCCCAAACATCACTTCTTTAATTTGGGGTGTTAATGAAACACAAAACAAGAACTCTCTGAACACGTGCTAAATATTTACGCATAAAATTTGAACTGCATCCTGAACTGTTCACAAACCATTTCTATTATTTTTAGGATATGAATAGTATTAAGAATTAGTACAAACTGGGTGATGGTGGCCGGTTTAATCCCAGCCCTAGGGAGGCAGAGGCAGCAGCCGGATCTCTGTGAGCTCGAGGCTGGTCTGGTCTACAGAGTGAGTTCCAGGACAGCCAAGGCTGCACAGAGAAACCCTATCTTGACAAAACAAACAAAAAGACCAAAAATCAAAACAAAAGAAAACCAATTAGTACTGTGCTTCCGTCTTTTCATGATATTGCCATTGATTTTTTTTTTCCTTCTTGACTTCTCTGAGGATTTCATTTCGAGATTTTTGTAGATGACATTTAGTGAAAATCTGTATTTCTTTCAAGCTTGTGCATGTAAGTGGTGGTCTGTAATGGTTGTTTAGAATCAACTGTGGGGGCTGGTTTGAGAACCATTTTATAAACTATCATCTGTAGCTTTGAAATGCTGCTCCCAAATAAGCACTGTGATCTGGACAGTTACTCTTTGGTAGGATATTTATGAAGGTGAAGGTCAAGTTTACAAAGTGAAGTGAAAAGAAAGACCGTGAAGGGAATGGTTATGCCCATGGTGCTGCCAACCTCACCCTTGTACTGGCATTTCAATGATAGTGAAATAACGCACAGTCTCACCCTTGTACTGGCATTTCAATGATAGTAAAATAACGCACAGTCCAGAGGGGAAGTGAACGGTGATGGGTGAGTGTGTGCTTTATGGCAATTCTGTTATCTGTTCTTTGAGGGGAAAATCATGCTGATTTTAAAACAATACTTAGTTACAGATGTTTCCAGACCCCTTCCCTGATCCAAGGAAACAAAATACCATTCAGCAACAAGCCCAGATTTAGAGATGGGGCTTGTTCCAATATAAACATTTCTTGGTTGGACCTTCTCCGTGAAAGTGCATAGTCAATTTTTCCATATACAGTGGGAAAGACAAAGCTTTTAGCTTAAAAGGCTCTCTCTCTCTCTCTCTCTCTCTCTCTCTCTCTCTCTCTCTCTCTCTCTCTCTCTCTCTCTCTCTCTCTCTCTCTCTCCTGCCATATGGAGCTCCTGGGATGAGCAGTTCAGAGAAACCATTCATGGTTCGCTACTGGGGTTGGGCTGAATGTTGATGTCTCCTTCGGAATCACATAGGCACATGCAAAGCACCCTAAACAGAAAACTCGGCTCCGTTTAGGCTTCTGCGGTTTGGTATGGTCATTTATTCTCTTGGTGTTTCTGTTTCACGTGCCACTGTTTCCTTAAGGCTTTGCTTGGGGCTTGGCACAGAGAGGACATTCAACAAATAATCGAGGCATGCATAAACAAGTGAGCGAGTGCCAGCTACACTCAAGGCCCTTGCAGAGACTCTTCGGCGGGCCAGAGGATGACTTATGAACTGCCCCACCCTGGAAACGTTCACGAGGGATGGCTAAGACCTGCCACTCACTGCAAAACACGAGTGTCCTAAGAGCCGTAAGATCCTCACCATCGAGAGGTACAGAGAAGCCCTGCCACGGGGAAGAAGAGGCGGAGCTTAGCTTTAACGGGGCTGGAGGGAGTCCAGAATAACTCTTTAGAGGCGATGGTATCTGCACGGGCTTTTCAGGAAGGAGAGAATGGAAGCCCAAGGGCTGGACATGACAGGATAGAGCGCTCCTCGTCCCTGTGAGAGAGACAGGCTTAAGGTTAAGATTTTGTCTGTTGTCCACCGCACAGGACCGGCATCTTTCTTTTCTGGTACTCTTCCTCAATAAAGATACAGCATGGATTTGCCCCTTTTGCTTGCTGGAATTTTTTGGAAAGGTTAAGTGAATACCAGCAATTAAACTCGTGTGAACTCCTCAGCAATTTTCTGACTTACAATGTGCTCATGGCTCTTTCTTCATACGCAGTCGACAGTACTGAAGATTCCCTCTAATCCCTAGAATAAGTGTTAGGCAGATCTGGAAGCTTTGTTAATTCTTTGTGGCCACCAGGATCCCACAAGTCACTTTTATGTGGCCTGCGAGGAATTTTGAGAGTGACAATAAATTTCAAGTTGTAACTTATAAATAGGGACAATGTTCTTTAACTAGAAAAAGAGGGTATTTTCATTCCTGTCCTCTTTCATTCTATCCAAACTGTGTTGAGGAAGAAATGGAGACAGTGTTTGGTTTTGCGGCTGAGTTAACTCACTGAGAATGTGTGAGGAGATGAAGAATGTGATGTTCTTAGTTCTCAGTCCTCTGCTGTGGGTAATCCAGTCTCCAAGGAGCTCACACAGAGCAGGTAATTGTTCTAATTTAAAGTTTGAACTATAGTATTTTAATTTTTTTCTTCCTTTCTTGAAATTTATAAACTTCTTTGATGGCTGAGCCAAGCTCTGCTTATTTTTGACTTTGATGGAAAAACATATTTTCTCTATGAATACAATCTCACGGTGAAGGACTAAAACAGAAAAGATGGTATTCAAACAAAAACTTGACTATTTTAAATAAACTAACTTGATGATATGATGCCTTGCAGTTAAAAATGTAATCTAATGCTTAATGTCCAAAAAAAAAAAAAGGAAAATCAGAGAAAAGAGCAGAAAAAAAGGTTATTTCCAAAGAAAATTTGATATACCACATGTCTAAGAAAACAGACACAGAAAAAAATGTGTTCTTTTTGCTGTAATAACAATAAAGATTTGGGAGGATTAGAGAAAGCTCAGCCCTTTAGTTTGAACCTGGAGGTTTTTAACACCTTAGAGAGAGCATTACCCTTCCTCCATAAAGACCATACTCAATCCTTACCATATTTATACCCGTCCTCCATAAAGACCATACTCCATCCTTACCACATTTCTATCACTGTAATACCTGCTGTACTGGGGTGCACCCTCCTGTCACAGACTAGGACGGACAAGGCATGGCAGCACCTGCCGTACTGAAAGTGAACCAGGTAGTGGGCATCAGGCTAGAGCTATCCTACCCCTCTAACGTGTCACTATTTTGCCAAGCACACAAAGGTTGCCCTAATCTTCTGTAATCCCCTTTATTCTGTCTTCTAGTATGTTCAAGACACCTCTGAGCAGATGTTTGTAACTCAAATCTGGGTTGCACCAGGAAGCCCAACAATTCTGCCATGGGTTGTCAAATTCCCTCTGGAGAAATGGATATGCAATGTCCTAGCTGCTAGAGTATGAAGAAGACATGGTTTCAAAACCAACAGTGGACAAGCTCTACAAATCCAAGCGGAGACGGTGGGATTGTTATGACGCAGGCTGGGAAGTATGAACAGTGGGGTATAAACAGGAGCAGACTACCTTGGAGCTATCACACACTGACTCTCTTCATTAATTTCTTGTGTTCCCACTATTTTGCAACATAACAGGGGAGTTCCTAAAAATCATGTAGGAACCTGACTGAAGGCTGTGGAAGGGGAATACCAGACTGATGTGCTCTAGGAATGTGAAAATCTCTTCCTTCAGTTGTCTTGCAACAAAAGGATTATTGTTCACTTTTGAGATACATCTTTCTTTCTTTTTAAGATTGAGACTTGGTTTTTTTTTTTTATTTTATTTTTATGTGACCGTCAGAAAACTTTAGCCATGGAGAGTGAAGTGTAGAGGGTTAACGGCTGTATGAAGCCATGACTAAAATGTCTAATACGAAAGAAAGGGAATGAATGATGTTATTATAAATTACATTCAAAATCAGGATTAAATATAATGACTCAAAGCCATGGGAACTTCTAATGTGTATGAGTGTGCTCTCTGCATGTGTGATGTGTACACATTGTGTGCACCTGTGCATGCATGTGCATGGGTGAGAAGAAGAGGACATCAGATGTCTTACTCCGTCACTCTTTACCCTATTCCCTGAAATGGAGTCTCTCACGGGACCTGGAAGTAACTGTCAGCCAGCAAGCCCTGGTGATCCTCCCATCTCATTCCCCACAGCGTAGGATTACAGTTGTGACCCATGCAGGTGTGCCTGGCTTTTTATGGGGGTTCTAGAGAGTCACACTCAGGCCCCCGCCCCATGCTTGTGTAGCAAGTGCTCTTACCCACAGAGGCATCTCTCCAGCACCCCAAACTTCGAATGTTTTAGTAATTAAATTAGTTCAAAGCCACAGATAGCTACAGAAGACTTATCAAGAAGGTAACCATGGATTTGCTTTCCTATGACACAGATCATCTGATGATCCAACATAGTCATCCCCAGGTACCACTTGTCCCTTGTCCTTGTTCATTCCATGCTGTGAGATACAGTAGGAGGCTGGACAGAGAGCTCAGGGGTAGAGCACTTGCCTAGCATCTCAAAACAAACAAGCCCATGATGTAGGAAGGGAGAAGGCTGCCTCTTAAGCAAGAAACTTGGCAGTAGTGCCAATTCCAAAAAGTGTCTGGGGACCTTGGAAAAGAGACTCAAATTCTGGCACCAGTACCTTCCTCTTCAACGGTCTTAGCAGAACAAAGGTCCCTCACTGTCTGGAATGCTAAGACACTTCCTGCTGCTTTGGTAGGGTTACCTGGTAGATACCGTCATGTTTCATGAATAGATTAGAAACAACAAATGGTCTGGCATGCAAGATGGTTAGGAAGATTAAAGTTGGAAATATGTAGGAAAACACATTACAAACAATGAGGCTTTGTAACTATTGACACTGTTCAACAGAGTTAGCTGTCATTGGAAATTCCTTTATTTAGAAGTTGTAAATAACATTTCATCAATAGGTTTTTTTTAAAAAATTCTCTCATACACTACATCCCAACCACAGTTTCCCCTCCCTCCATTCCTCTCAGTCCTCACCCTCCTACCTCCCCTCTCCTCCAGATTCACTCCTCCTCCTCCTCCATTCCCCATCAGAAAAGAGCAGTCCTCCCAGGGATATCAACTGAACACAACCTAATAAGTTACAATAAGACGAGGCCCAAACCCTCATATCAAGGCTGGAAAGGCAACCTAGTAGAAGGAAAAGGGTCCCAAGCACAGGCAAAAGAGTCAGAGACATCCCCACCCCACTGTTAGGAGTCCCACAAAACAATGTCAGTAGCTCTTAAAAAGCTGAACTCTACAAGAGACACAAGAAGCTTCCCTAACTCATTAGATGATGAGTTATCTCTCGGTATTCTGAATATATGTCAAGAAGCAACATTTCAAAAGGACTGCAGCAAACCTTGATGACACTAAGATACGTACGGAACAGTTTTTTTTTTTTTTTTTTTTTTAACAAGTGACAAAGTAAAGGGGAGATGTCAGATGTTTATTTTCTTAATTTCTGTTGTTCTGAGTGGAATCATATGGCTTTTAGAGACTGGCCTTTGGACAACATATGAAGTGTAACACTCTTGAGGGAAGAGTCAACACGGCTGAGACCTTGTTAGCTCTTTGTGAAGTTTGCAAACCACCAGGTTTATATTAAAATAGAGTTTACATTTTAAGATAAAATGCTGACTCTTGTGATAGGGTAATAGTTCAGAAGAAGAAAAACTTAGCAAACACCCAATGCCTGCTAGGAAGATCAAAAGGTAACGGCTAACGTGTCTGCCCATCACCACCCCACCCTCTCTCTGAAATTCCTCTGTTGTTTCCCTCAGCACTCCCAGGTAATGACTGAGACAAAAGTGGAATTTCCTAGGAAGGGGCCAAAAATATCATCAGACAAGGAAGAGGAAGCATAAAAATATCTCACAGGAGAGCACCAATTGTTGAAGACTTAGGCTGGTGTGTGGAGGGGCTCAGAACATACAAAACTCTGCACAGCCAGTCGCTAGTGCCGGCTGGAGACAGGCGTGTGTCCTGCTGGGGTCTGCCAGGAAAAAAGATTTCAATGACTTTGGAGATTTGTCATGATTTACAGTGTCAACTTCCAAGGCCCCTGTACAGTAGTTTTCAAACATGCCAGAACAGAAAAACCCTATTAGAATAATAACCATAAAACAGTGAAGTTGTGTGAGGAATTCATGTACAGCCCAAGTGAACCAAAGGTACTCCCGTGATGACTCATCGTAAAGCCATTGATTTAGTGGGGCTAATGTTAAAAGGTTCCTGTATACATTATACCCCCATGATTAAATACATCTTTACAAACAGCAGCAGTACATCAGCCTTCTCCCGAACCCTTGCTCTCCAAACACAGGACAAGCCATCTTGATAAAACCTTGGCACTGACCCCAGACTCTGTTTTCTCCCTTTCAGACAATGGCCACCACACAATGTAGAACCTTTTATTCTTTCCTGGGCAGTCATCAGTGCACAACACATGTCACCCAGATTCTGTGCTGTTACTCAAAGCCCAATGCATCCTTTTTCCAGACTGAGGTTTAGAGAACACAATGGTCACTGTGTTTCTCTTTCCTCTGTGCTGAAACCTTCAGTGAGTCCCTGTTGTATAGTTGAACCAACTGGGACTATTACTCTTCTTAGTTCGTTTTTGTCTCCTCTCACCTTGCCTTATCATGAGCTGTATTCTCCCAGACTTTAGGGGCCAATTCAAAGGCCACATGACTCATGCATTGACTTGGTCACATCCCACCAGAAACATTCTTTCTAAACTCTCCACGCTTTTATAACATAACGATTTCATTATTAGTGTACTTGTTCTATTTCTCTGTGTTTTATGTGTAGGCTACATGACACTTAGTGGGGATCATAGTAAGGTTAAGTGCAAGTAGCTAGATTTCTTGCTGTGACCTAAATAAACTACTCTATGTCGAGTGAAAGAGTGACGTTTCCAAAGTTATTGAAAGCAAATGTCCCTAAGTGCCTAAGGAATACAAGATAACGCAGGACTTAGACACTATTTCTTATATTTCAAAAAACAGAACTAAAGTTAATTGTGCCATTATCTATAAAAACATAACTAATATGAAATAGTACACTTTCACTTTTTTTGCTGAAGTTCAAATAAAACGATGACACTTTTATTAGCAGCTTTCTTTTGCAGTTATGAGTTGTCTCATTAAATATTGCTTAATACTTTTCTTAGCAGGTGTTGTGGGTTGAATCATACCCCTCAATATTCAGGTGTTGACACTCCAATTCACAGTGATGACTGTATTAGGAGACAAGGTCCATAGGGAGATGGTAAGGCTGAAATGAGGTCACCTGGGTAGGACCTTCACATGACATGACTGGTGTGTTCTTCTAAAGACACAGAAGGAAGATGTCAGGAAATGTGTGAACATGGCTTCCTACCATCCAGAAAGATAGCCCTCACCCTACAACCTTGACAGCTATATGACCTTGGACGTCAGTCTCCAGAACACTGAAAAAAGTCCATTTCTGTTGTTTAAGCCACCCCATCTGGGGCATCTTGTTATGGCAATCTTAGCAGACGAAGACAATAGGTGAAATAATGTAAAACATGAGGTTAAAGGAGAAAGAGACCGGTAAAGAGATCCCTGGGCTAAAGATGCCCCCCACCAGGTGACAGTGGACTTCACTGATGAGTTCTTCCCCAGCCACTGTGCTGGTCCCAGAGGGACAGCCTGGATCTCTACCAGATCTAACCATGAGTGCTGTGGATAAGTCTTTCTGCATTAAACTCTATACAGACCAAACCAAGAGTGCTTCAGGTAAGTCTTTCCATATTAAGCTCTATACCAGACCAAACCATGAGTGCTGTGGGTAAGTCTCTCCACACTAAGCTCTATACAGGCCAAACCATGAGTGCTGTGGGTAAGTCTCTCCACACTAAGCTCTTGCTCCATGCTCGCCTCTCTCAGACAACTTGCTTTCTACAGTACTTGGTGGCTTCCAGGAAAGGAGCTAGGCTGTTTCTCTTCCTTCTGAGTTGAATCTTTTTTTTGTTGTGAACTGCCTTTCTTTCTCCACAGTCATTTGCAGGGGAAAATGTGAGAAAGTAGATTGCTTTAAGGTTTCAGCTCAGTTTCCCTTTGATTGATCTGTCAATCATTTTCCCGGAGGCAGTTCAGGTTGTTTCCTTATCCTTTTGAAGTAAGCTTGAGTCATGGGTCCACTCGAGACTCCACTGAAAAAAATGAATGCTCAGCAAAGCTGAGGACATGTGAGTGTGTACACATTCAGAAGTATTGCCACCAATCCATTCCTCTCATATCCAAGAGAAGACTTCTCCATCACTACTGATCAAGATAGTTTGTTCCATACCTGCATAACTTTATAAAGGTCAAAGTCTAAACATCCTACTAATTTAAATGCTCTTCACAGACTGATCGCTCTTATGTTTGGATGGTGCTGGGGACCTTTCTTAGCTGAGTTTAAGATTTAGAGACAGTGATTAGAGGCTATTATAATGAGAAAATTAAGAGCTTGGAAGCAGAAACTCTCAGCTATGACCTTGAGTAAACTGCTCCGCTGCTGGGTAGTTCCATTTCCTGTCTGTTAGATGGGGCTAATAGGAGAGCCTTCTGAAGTGTTGTGTTGTCAGGGGGAGTAAGGAATAAAGCGAGGAGATACACAAAGTGCGCGGAACTGTGCCCGGACCCAGAGTGCTGATCAAGTGTTTAGCAATTAAAACTAAAAAATCTTAGAACCCAGCCAGTGAACTGCACCGCACTCCCCACCCCCAGAGAGAGACACAGCTGCCCCTTAAGGTCACAATAACATGTTCTCTCAGGGCTGAAGCAGTGTCAAGGAGACCTGGAGCCTGTGGGGAGAGTAGGGCTGCCTATCTGATACAGGAGACATCCGGGAACTCAAATGGTGCTTGCTTCCTTGCAGTTCTCGAACATGATGGAAAACCCCTGCTGGAGGAACCACCTGGGCAGTTTTCACTGTAGGGAGCTGGTCCTTATACACCTCGTGACATCATCTTTCTAGTTCAGGACATGAACTATACTCTGCATTCCCTAGAGGCATGTCCTGCATCAGGATGATGCTCTTGCTATGAAGAAAAAACGTCACAGCCATACCATTTCTTAAAGAGTCAAAGCGACACTCTATATTCCAGCAGATTTCACAAGTAAGTTCCTTTCTGGCTACCTCTTCCCCTCTTCCTGTCTTCCCCCAAGGACACACTCTTTTTTTTTAATATATATAACTTATTTAACTTTTATTTTATGTGCATTGGTGTGAAGGTGTCAGATCCCCTGGAACTGGAGTTATAGGCAGTTGTAGGCTGCCATGTGGGTGCTGAGAATTGAACCCAGGAAGGACACACTCTTTAGCTCTCCCATTTCTGGATAGCCACGGATACTGGGAAGGGCAAGATGGGAACAGAAGACCTTCCCTGTCATTTTATACCTTTACTCAAGAGCCAGGTCCAAACACCCATATGTGTGGCCACGTTTCCAGGAGGTGGCATCGCCGTCTAGGTCCTCTGGCTTTTCCAAAGAAGCATTTTATGTTGTTTTTCTATCTTAATCTTACTTTTTAGGAGCAAGGCTTTCAGACCTGACCTGTGAGCTTCACTCAGCTATGATCTGATTTAATATTTCTGGTCTCTTTCTCCTCATTGTATGAAAAGCTTCTCCTTTCCGGACTCAGGTTTCCCCTCCCCGAGTCCATCCCAAATTCAAATCTGGCTGCATTTTAGACTTCAGTGTCTCCTGTATTTCAATGTACTAAGGAGGATGCTGGTCCGATGAAAAGGCAGATTCTGGTTCTGAAGCTCTGCATCGCTCAGCTGTGCTTGGGTGACACTGATAACTGCCCCTTTGATCCACACTTGAGGGCCTGTCTTTTAGACCCTGCTTCCCCACTGCCAGTGATGACCAGTCTTTGATCAAGGCAAGCTTCCTCACCCAATTCTGACTTCCAGAAAGTTCCTACTACATATTTGTTTCCAAATGTGTCTTGCTGAATCTAAAGCAAGCTTTAGATTTTCTTTCCAGTAGCTTTAAGACCCAGCAGACAACTCTTGGGTGCATAGTACAATGTGATGATTTTGTTTCATGTTTATAAAGCATCAAGGTGTTGCTGGTTTGCTCTACCATTTCCACTGAGTGAAAACACATTCTCCTCTCTGGACCCTCTGCCAGCTGAGACGTGACTGGCACTTAGGTAGAGATGTGTGTTCTCCTTCTGTGGCCTCATCAAACTTCATTTCATCCTAAAGGGCCTTCGTAGGGGAGGTGGGACCATCTAGGAGCCCTGGCATAGGATTTGTTGACCACAGGAGAACATACCTTGCATGCACGGAGGTGTCTGTAGCTCACACTGTCTGAGACACTTCCTTGGTGTGTCATCGTAGAAGGCTCATTCATGTCTGTGTTTGGCCTGTGCCCTGACTTGCAGCTCTCCCCAGCTTCACTCACAGAATATGATGGGAAGCCAGAAGTATTCCATTGGAGTGTTTCTTGTTCCTTCTTCTGGGTCAAGGCCCTATGTTTCTCACGCTCTCTGGACTCTTAGGAAGTTGGGGTTTTAAGGGATGACAACCAAGGGTGTGTTCCTTACATTTTAATCTGTTAGGACTTGCTGTGTGAAGGCCCATCATCAACAACAACCACATCATCTTCTTCCTTCTCTCTCTTTCTTTTTTTGGATAAAGAGACTGCGGTCACAGGAGGTAGGGGGACTTGCCCACATTTCTTAATCTATCAAGAGTAATCTGTTTATTAGTGATGGAGTGAAGAACCATCAAGGTTAGTCTAGGCTCACAGTTCAGCTTTACTTGGTGCCTCGGGACTCTCGGTGCCTACTGACGGTTCAAGTCAAGGATAAAGAGAAGCAATAAAGACTAAAGTGAATAATAGTGTAGCGAAGTAAATGATTTTCTACACAAAGATGTCAAGGTATGTCTGTGAGATGACGTAGTGCTTACGGCGACTAAGTCCATTGGAGAAACTGAGAAGACTCAGAGGCAGAGCAGAAGACACAGTACAGTTCCTTGAGCAGTTGCTAATGAGCTTCTCTGCTTCCCTCTGCCTATCTTAATTCTTGGGCTACAAAGCGAGAGGACTGGGTCTTTAAACTTCCTTTCTAGATCAAGCATCTGATAAGTTCACAGACTTTATGGTTCAGGGCACAGAAAAGCTTTGTATCCAAGGCTAACTCCCACTGGCTCTCAGACAGGTGTCATCCTTAAGCAGGTCTCCGTTATGCTGAATTTTGCACTGCACTAAATAAAGGCTTCAGGGCTGTCTCTTTAGCATCTCACCTGTGGGATTGACAGAAAACAGACTGCTGCTACTAAGATGTGTGGCAGATCAGCAGGAAGAGAGGTAGCACTTTGGGTATGTGTGCTTGACTGGTCAAAGTATGTCACCCTTCTCAAGCGCCAGTACACACATCAACAAGCTTAAAAAAAGAATCCTAGAGTCACTAGCTACAGAATAGGCTTGCCATATTTTAAGACTGAGATTCAGGGGAGGGGGCCGGAGAGATGGCTCAGGGGTTAAGAGAACCAGAGAACCCAGGTTCGAGTCTCAGCACCGGCATGGCAGCTCACAACTGTCTGTAATTCCAGTTGCAGGGATTCAATGCTCTATTCTGCTCCATAGGATCCTGCATGCATGTAGAGCGCACGATCTCTCACACATATTTACATTAGATACATAGATAGCTAAAACAAAAAACCAACAACAGAAGACCGAGATGTGGGATTTGTGCTCTGGCATCACATTTTTAGTTTTTTTTGAAGAAGGAGTTTTTCTTTCTCTTGGCCATCCTGTAGCCATTTTGATATTTTTTAATTTGCAGCTTCTACAGTCAGTCTACAATCCTGGTAACTCAGGGTCTGAGGATCACTCATCCTCTCTCCTGGTTCTGGTTACTATGCTATGCCATCCTTTGGGCTGACAGTGGCTTTTCGAGAAGTTCTGTTCTGTTCTCTGCCTTGCAGCGTATTTGGCACAGACAATACTCTGCATAGCTGTTTTACCCTCAAGGCAAGCTCTACTGGATGTGTTTTAGATCCCCAGAGTCTCCAGTTTTCCTTTAAGCAATGGTATTACTCCATAATTTCAAAAATAAATCTAAACACACAGTCTGCACCAGGCTCAGGAGATCTTTTAGCTGCAGGCTACAGCACCCGTTCCCCTTCCTGCTTGCATGGCATTTGTACTAATGTATGTTCTAGAGCTGCCGCGACTTAACAGTTCTCAGGGAGTCACCACAGTAGCCGCCTTGCTCCATTTACATAAACATAAGATCTCCAACTTTCACAAAATATAAGCTTTAGGACTGCCCTGGAGCTAAGAAGAGGGCCGCTTCGCACATTATTATTATTATTATTTTTAAAGAACATCACCTCCTTTTCTTTTGGTTTTTCAAAGAAGCAACTTAATGTGTTTTTCTTAACGCAGAGTATTTGGGTTTGAATGTGGAAAACTTCCCACCACATTAAGCCTCGGAATGCTGTTCCCCCCAAGTTTCTCATGCAAAAAGACACAGACTCAGGAGCAGGCTGCTGGCAGCTGAATTTCATTAGGACTTTGATGGGAAACTCCAGTTGGAATTACAAACATCTGTGGTTAAACTTCCCTTTAGTAAGCCGTTTCCCAGAATTTAACTTTACCACACCAGGAGCAAAGAAAAAAAAGCAGTGGAAAGGAGCGATCTGCTCT
Source organism: Peromyscus leucopus (assembly GCF_004664715.2). Taxonomy (NCBI): domain Eukaryota; kingdom Metazoa; phylum Chordata; class Mammalia; order Rodentia; family Cricetidae; genus Peromyscus; species Peromyscus leucopus. The sequence goes on from NC_051085.1 coordinate 10,211,284, forward strand.
TGTGAAACCCAGGAGGGTGTTTAAAGATTTGGCTAGGCTCACTGTATCTTAACGAACTCACAGCCCTCCTTAGTTTAGAAAATTAGTAATTATTTAGAAATACTAATTTTGGGACTTGAAGCATGTGCCAAAAATCTGATTGGAGTGGTTTGTAACTCAAACGTCTCAAAGTTATACATGGACGCCCTCACATTTATATGATTATTATAAGCAAACCCCTCAAGGCTCTTTCTGGCATTATGTATTTCACAAAACTACAGGTCAGACATGAACATTTGGGAATTTGCCATTTCAGAGCTTTTTTCCCTCTACTTAATTTTTTTTCTCCAATTTCATCTTTTTTTTTTTCTTTGCTTTGTTGTCGATGTTAGTTGGCTTTTCTAGAGATTTAGAAAAACTCATTCTTTTCCTCAACTATTTAGATAGTGTATTGCTGGTATAAAGCTATTCAACAACTATGAAAGAGAACAGTCAGAAGAGGCGCGCTATAATCCCTCTACTCTCGGGTTGCACAACTAGGAAATTTGCTGCTAAAAGTTGAAAGAAATCAAATCTACAAAATTATTAAAGATTTAGATGGCAAAATATGTTTAGTGAGACATTAACCTCATGCCTTACCTGTGCTTAGATGAAATCGCAGGGAAAGAAGGGAGCAGGAAGAGGGCAGAGTGGGAACCTGAGGCTAACTGTCTTGTGCGGCCTGCAGACATACACATCTATACGTCATTTGGCAACAATCTTGCCAGGCAAAATATGTTTCCACTAATTTTATAGTTAAAAAAGCCAATCCTTAAAAGATGAACTAATTTGCTCAGAGTCATGCTGCTGAAAGTCTGGGCACTGGTTCACACATCTGTCTGGCCACAGGCCCACCTTCTGCCTCGGATGAAAGGTGACTTTTGAGTATGGTAGGGACAGCAAGTGAACTGCCCCTGGCCTTCACATACACTTGCCTAGAAGAAATTTAAAAAGTGCATCATCGATTTCAGCTAAGAATTCAGATTCTATCTTCTCTCTCTCTCTCTCTCTCTCTCTCTCTCTCTCTCTCTCTCTCTCTCTCTCTCTCTCTCTTTTTTCCGAGACAGGGTTTCTCTGTGTAGCTTTGTGCCTTTCCTGAAACTCACTTGGTAGCCCAGGCTGGCCTTGAACTCACAGAGATCCGCTTGGCTCTGCCTCCCAAGTGCTGGGATTAAAGGCTTGCGCCACCACCGCCCGGCTTCTATCTTCTCTTAAAAAACAAAAATAAAAACAAAACCAAAAACAACAACAACAACAACAACAAAAACCCAAAAAACCAAAATCAAAAACAAAAAAAACCAGGCAAACAAGCTTCCAGGAGAGCTTGCAGGGCTGAGGGTAGCTCCACTCTGGAGGATTGTCTCCTGTGATTCAGGGCTCATCGCCCACGGTTGTTCATCCTCCTGAGAGAGTTTTTGCATGGCTTCTGTAACAGTCTGAATTTTAAAAGCTCCTTTGAGCCACAGGATCCAGCAATTCCACTTCTGGATATGTACTCAAAAGAAGTGAAAACAGGAACTCGAAGCCAGATTCTTGTATGTCCTTCTTAGCGGTATTGGTCACATCCCCAAAGGGAAGCTACCACACTTATTTCTGTGAGCGGATGAACAAACAGATGGTCTGTACACATACATCCATATATGTAAGTTAGAAGTATACACATATGGATGTCAGTGGAAGCCTTAGCAGCAGAGATTCTGCTACACCTACAGTGTGAATGAATTCTATCTGCTGACCGCTCCAGAAGCACCAAAGCACATGATGCCACCCCAACCCCCTCAATAAAGGAAAAAAAAAAGTTTCTAGGCAGGGTAAGGAAGGAGTGCTACCCAAGTCTCTGTTTGTCTTAACAGTTTCTGCAGCTTACACAGCTCTCCCAGTAGCACTGAATACGTACTTTGAATGACATTTTATACTTCTTCTCCATTAAAGAAAAAAAAAAAGCTCCCAAAATTTTAATAAAATGATCCCTACGGATGGTTCTGTATACTTTTCTGGATATTCCTGCATCATCCAATGGCTTTTATAAACTCCACCCCAGCTTTTATAAACTCCACTTCACAGCTAGAGGCTCAGGCATCCGGTTCTGTACCTGTTTCCATGTTTGTCAAATGAGGTGGTAACTGTACAGTCGTACCCACGTGTGGAGGTGACAGGAGATGTCTTAGGGAATGTTAGCTACACCATTGCTACAATGTCCCAGTCTTTCTGAAGTAAGCTGTATAGAATACCTTCTTTGCTGTTCAGCAAGTAGAATATTGTGTCCTCCTGGTCTACCTCATTTTCTCCATGGTACTTAGCTCACAGAGCATCAATCCATGCTCATGGGTGTATTTATCTTCTCTCAGATTGCTTGCCACTTGAAGGTAATGGTGAAAGGTTTTGGTGGTGGTGGTGCTTTGGTTTGATTTTCCTCTATATGGGGTAAGCCTTTAAATCTGCCCGGTGTGTGATCGAAAGAGGCAGAGGTTCCAAAGACCTAATCTAGTACCGTCCCAGCAGCCCAGGATGGCTGCCTAGGCTAGCGGCTGCGAGATTTATTATCTATTATTATCTACGTAACCTTTTTCAAAGCAAGGGGTTGAGATAAGGAAAAGGAAAGCAGATTGGGAAAGAGATACAACCACTTTCTGTAAACATTCTGCAACCTTCCATGGCAGGGAGCCTAACAATGTGTCAGGGCATGGGACCACAGGTCACCACAGAAAAGAGCAGAGGGAAAGTCCCTCAGAACTGCTCTCCTATAGTGCTTCTTTAAGCAAGTCAGTCTGTCCAGAGTGGGGTGTCCACGGGCCCATGAAGCAATGGTATTTTTGGGGGGAAGTTAGCGTAATAATGATGGTAACGATTGAGCATTCCTTGGGTATATGCCCAAGAGTGGTAAGGCTGGGTCTTGAGGTAGATCGATTCCGAATTTTCTGAGAAACCGCCATACTGATTTCCACGGTGGTTGTACAAGCTTGCATTCCCACCAACAGTGGAGGAGTGTTCCCTTTGCTCCACATCCTCTCCAACATTGACTGTCATTAGTGTTTTTGATCATTGCCATTCTGACAGGTGTAAGGTGGTATCTCAGAGTCGTTTTGATTTGCATTTTTCTGATGACTAAGGATGTTGAGCATTTCTTTATGTCTTTCAGCCATTTGTGATTCTTCTTTTGAGAATTCTCTGTTTAGTTCTTTAGTCCATTTTTAAATTGGATTGTTCAGTATTTTGATGTCTAGTTTCTTGAGTTCTTTATATACTTTGGAGATCAGTCCTATGACAGCATGAAATTTGCAGGCAAATGGATGGAACTAGAAAATATCATCCTGAGTGAGGTAACCCAAACCCAGAAGGACAAACATGGTATGTACTCACTCATAAGTGGATTCTAGATATAAAGCAAAGAACAATCAGACTGCAACCCACAGAACCAGGGAGGCTACATAGCAGGGGGGACCCTAGGATGACTGTGGCTTAGAATAAAATTTGGTTTTACTCAAAAATGAATAAATTATTAAACAAACAAACTAAAAAGAAAAAAATAATGATGGTAACAGTAAAATGCACTCAAGTTAGGCCCTGAAGTCCAATTCTCCTCTCAGGGAATTTTCCTCACCATTATCAGTGATTTCTCTTATTTTTTCTCATTTAGGTGTCAAAACCCGTTACAATGATGAAACTCATCTCCACCCACTCCCACTCGGCCCTTCCTCCCAGCATTCCTTCTTTGTGCTGGATTTCTCAATGTCTTTGCACGGCCTCCACCTAGCTTTTCCCTCTCGCCCAGTGCTCTTGACCTCAGTTGACTCTTGGCCTGTGTCTCAGTAGACAAGAACCTCACTTTCCCCGAGGATACTCTGATGATGCTGGTTCCCTGGGGGGCATTTTCTCTCCACTCCTGCTTCCCCTCTGGTTCTCTGCGCTTCTGTCTTAGTCAAGGAGACTCTAGCTAGATTCTGATCACCTACCTCACAGCAAACTCCACACATGGAGATTTCCCTGATCTGGTCTCCTCATTTCTATAAATTGCAACCACCCTGCAGGCAAGAGTAGAAAGAAACAGTGTTCCTCTCCCCAGCTCTGTGCAAAGTAACTGCATAACTGCCCCCTCCCCACATAAATGCCCCCCCCACACAACTTTTAGACTTTGACTTAGTTGTACTTGCTACAGTGCCCTTGACAAAGTGAAGAGGTTCTGTTCTCCTTTGAAAACGCTGTCAGAATATTGAACGTTCCCTTTGAAACTACTCGTCTCCCTCTTGCCCACACTCACCTACTGAAAAATCACTGCTGTCACCATACACTCAGCAGTAAGGGACTGCGTGGACTGCTTGTGGAGAAGCAGGAGGTAGGAAAATCCTCAAGTGGAGTGTGGAGTTCCCTTTGGGTGCGTCTCTTTCACATTCTTTCCATCCTATGGGGAGGCTTTTCCCAAAGAAGGGTAGGACCTTCCTTCTTGGCCTGCCGGCCTGTTTTGTCCTTTTGATCTGTTAATTTTTCATTCATATTTGCTCCCAGCTCACACTGATTCCCACTGTGGGTCAGAGACACTGCTTTAGGACAAGCGTGCAGCCATGGAAGAGCTGCGGGAGAACCCTGGGGGACTTGTGCCAAGCTCCTCCCACTGACCTATGCTGGCCTCTCTTTTTTTTCTTCCTTCTTTTGGAGAGTTGGTTGAAGAATAACCATTCATATAAATCCAATTCAAATAAAGTGGAAATATTTTTAGAGCACCCTCTTACCCACATTTTGAACCCCTCCTATGAATAATGTGACCATATTCTGTTTTATGTAAATACAGTTTCCTGACTCAACCCAGTAAAGCAGTCCTGCCGTGTTATTAAGTCTCTGGGATGTATTTGGTTTAAGATCTGCTCGTGGGCAATAAAGAGCATGGGAAATCTGCTGGTAGGGCACTGGGATCGTCTTGAGACCACAGGCGAACTGGAGGCTTTCTGTGAAACTATCCTTTGGGAGCATAATTAGTGGTATTCTACCCTCTCTGCTGTGAGCTTCCCTGAGATGACTAATACCATCTTTCTCTCCCCTAAATTCCTCAACTTGACCCTAGTAGACCCTGACAATATTGCACATTTAGCTGACTATGGGGCATTCTTTCTGATTGGAATAATATCGACAAACACAGATACAATATTACCAAACATTAAGTAAGTTAGTAGCATTAAGACCTCTGGGAGATAGCATGGAATAAGGGATTTAGAAAAAACAACAACCCTAATCCATCTATGGTAATAACTCAGCATGTGCAAATCATTTATACCTATGCCAAACACTGTACTACCTTTACTATGGTAACCATTTCAAGTATCAATAATTTTCCTAAGCCTCAAGTTTCTCTACCTGCAATTTGGGCAAACTATTACTTGGGTAAAGTCAAGAAGCTTGCAGTTTAAACATGGTCAGGAAATCTACCATCTAAAATGCTTTGCTATCGTTGCACTGGATATGAGAAATTGCTCGCAGTCTCAACTTTAAACTTCAAGGTACCCTAACATTCAAATAATTATTATGAGAAGCAAATACAGAAAAAATTAGCTATGTATGATATGATCATCTCTTTAGATTTAACATATTCAAATACAGAATGCCTAGACAAGTTGAATTTAGATGAGTAATGAAAAAATGAGCATAAATGTATCTTCTACAGTTGGGACACGATAAAGATGTATTTCTTGTTTATCTGTAATTCAAGTTTAATTGAGTGTCTTATATCAATTCTGCTCTATGTCGAGCATTTCATCCAGGGCCTTTCCCTCCTGGAAGCAACAGGTCTGGAGATAATGTTGCCTGAAGTTAGTTCCAAGACTGCAGAGAAGCAGTGCCTTCCTTCTCATGGATGGAGTCTGGCTAGTCTGGCCTGTCCCCAGTGTCCGGGTGTGACCAGGGGCCAGCCCCCTTCCTTCTCATGGAGCTTTTCTTTTTAACCAAAACAGAGACTAGAGCACTCTGGTTCTACCTACCTGCTCCCCTTTGAGGAAGCATCAGTAGAGTTTTCACTTAAGAAGGACTATCTTGCATTTCATTTGTAATCAACAATTAATAACTATAATTATATTGCCAATGAGTAGAATTAGGAGCCACAGTTGAGACTTCACTGATTTTAACATCATTATTAACCTGCATCATTATTTTTGTTGTATGATTTTTGTAGTCATAGGTACAGTTGTGTGTGTGTGTGCGCGCGTGCGTGCATGTGCTGTTAGGCCAATTGCTCTTTCCTTTCCCATGAACTTAGGTGACTTTATTTTCCTCCCACTTAGTATCTCCCACGGCCTGGACATGCTACTATCTGTCTAGGCTCGGGGGCTCTTAAATCACTTACTCCAGACTCACCCTCCTTCTCCAAATGACTACACTCCAGCTATTTCTCAACTTAAAAGTCTCTTAATGTATATATATATATATATATATATTAATGTATATATATATATAACCAGTGGCTCTGTGACTAAGCATTTGATCAATAGTATATCCTGATCGGCTTTCTTTGAGATCAGAGCTCGACTTAATCTTGCTCCTGGATTAGAATGGTTCATTTCTGTTTAAGGTATCTGCCCTAAAATTTCCTAACAGCTTCCTTCACAGCCGATGACCCCCCCACCCCGACCCCCAGCACCCTACCTCAAGCACCCCATCCCCAGCACCCCACCCCGCCTTGAAGAAGACCTTTTGTTTAGTTCGAGACAGAAGGTTAGGTCTTTTAAGCAATATTGTCCCCACTGTTCAAACAGCAGAGAGGAACAGGGAGAGAGTGAGGGGAACGCACATTAAGTGACAAGGCTTGACTATTGGGACCCACCAAAACCCACCACCTGCACGCTGCTGCGGTCTCCTGTGAGTCTAACAGACCCGTGTGAACCATGAAGGGTTCTAGCACTTCATCAGCTGGAAGAGACAGGTTCCAACGCCTCAACTTCAACTCTCATCCAAAATCCAACTTACAAAACAAAACTCTTTATTTCCACCGAGGGGACTCAGTCCAGGTGAAACTCGAGGTTGTCAGAAAGAGACAGAGAGAAAGGGGATTGTGGCCCAGCGGGCAAGCACAGGTGCGGAGCAGGGTGGCAAGGGCAGGGGACACCTTACCTCAGCAGCCGGCGGCAGGCGTCCCAGTGTCACGCGGGGGTCGCTGGTCTCGGGTGGGTCTTGCCTGCCGACCACTGAGCTCCCCTCGATGTCAAAAGGAAACGCATTGTCGTCCCCGGACGCCGCGAGGGAGCAGGCAGCGCCCCAGAGGAGCCACAGGGGCAGGACTGAGCGCCACCAGCCTGTGCTCCAAGCCATCTCTCCGCTGACGTTCAACAGGCCCTTCCTGGAGCGAAGGATCTGGGGGTCTTGGTGGGCACCCCCGGAGGTGCAGCGATGCCTGGTGTTTTATCTTCTTTGGGCGGGCGGTATTTCGATCCAGGAACCCAAGTTGCAACTTTGTTGTTGTTTTTAGAAACAGGGAGTGAGAGGCAGCGTGGTGGTCGCTCTCTTGCTCGCCTTTCGCTCCCACCCACCCTCTCACGTCGTCTCCCGCCGCCGCTCCTGAGGCTGGGGCTCTGGGACCTACAGACGGACGGAGCGGAGCGCCCTGGCGAGCATCAGAAGGCAGGAGAGCGGGACTGGCATGAGCCGGGAGAGCGCGCCTGGACACCTCCTTTCCCTGGCGTCTGGGACCGAGGACGGCGGGCCTCTGGCTTCCTTCCCACACTCATTCTCACCACTCCCTTTCCACCTTCCCCTTCCAGGCCCTCCCTCCTACTCCCAAGTTGGCTTTCAGACCCCGAGGTCAGGCCTTTCCTGGTCGCCCGCTTCCCCTCCCCCTCGCAGTTTGGAGCCCCTCCAAGGACTTGAGATGAATATTCAGCGTTGCTGATTGCTTCCCCACATCCCTTATTTGCGTAGCCGAGGCGCCGGATGTCTGATCTATATTTATATAGATTTGTATGTGGCCCCCAGTAGTGTACAGGAAAGTGGGCGGAAAAGAGATTCCAGGGGGCGGGAGGGAGCCTGAGGTAGGTGACCTCAGGAACCAGCGGCATTTCTGGACGAGTTCTCCTCTTTTCTAGAGATAGCCCAGGGCTCTCTCTTCTATCGAGGTTCACTGGCCACTCCTCTTCCTCTGCCCGGCCTCACCCAGAGGGCTGGAGAGAATATCTTTCACTACAATGCTAGAAAATGACTTCATTATTGAAATGCATGAACTTTTATTTACAAAGAACATCTTGTTTTTTCCCTAAAGAGGTGCTTTGTGAGGGACCCAGAACAAGGCTTGCAGTGTATGTGCCTGTCAAATATGCAGCCCACAGCCCATAGCCCTGAACTCTTCCTCTTGGCTGTAATCTCATGCCTACTACATCTGTCTGAATCCTGTATCCTTTCCAAGACTGCCATAGGACTTGGGCTACCTCTGTGCTGGGATGTCCTGGATTAGTACCTTCCGCAGCTGATAGGTGCCCTTGTTTCTGTGGGCTTCAGGTCAGAGCTTTAGGTATCTCTGGAAAGGCCCCCAAAGTGGCTTAAAAAACGACCAGATGAGAAAAATAACCATATAAGGATACCCAGGCCAGTTTCTAGGAAATGGGAATCATAGTCATGCAGTAAGTCAACTCTGAATATTATTATGAGCCCCATTTCACAAAATGGGTTGTTGTATCTAAAGATATACAGAACAACGGTTTCTCCTCTTCCTTGTGTGAGCTACTTTCCATATGTTATTTGTAAACACTACAGTATTCCTGCACAGCAGAGCTGTTACTTCCTTGTGTGAGAAGAAGGGGAGATTGCCCAAGGCCACCCAGCTGGGAGAAAGCTGAATTGAAGTCTGAATGGAAGCCTCCTTGGCCTAAAGGTCTGGTTCAGGTCTGTAACACGCTGAAACCGATAAGATAAAGAAGGAGCTGGGACACAGAGGAAGTTGGCTCTATCTCTTTGTGAGTGCTTTAGATGTACCAACAGTTCGCATGAGCTATCTCATTTACTTTCACACTGATGGTTATCTACGTAAGCAGCTGTTGTCATGTGCATTTGGTAAGGCAGCAGAGTCTGGTAGTATAGCTTAGTAAACCTACTAGTAATGAAGCCATGCCATCGAATGTTAATTTCTGTATTCCCCAAATCTTTCGGATTGTTTTCAGAATGCAGATGCAGAACCCCACGGTGTGACCTGACCTAAAATGACCTTGGGAGCCTATAGAAGCAATATTCTCCAAGGAACAGAGCAGGAGAAGAAGAAACTGCTGACCTCTGGACATGGATGAGAAGTGAAGGTTCCTCCAGAAGCAGCATCCTAAACTCGAATGACTTCTGGACTCATGTGCTGGTGTAGACTATACCAACACTCCTTTTATATCTCTGTCTTAGGCCACGCAAGTCCTTGTACCACCTGCCACTAAGTGAGGCAGACCTGAGCAGCCCCTGGCTCCTTGTAAAGTTCTTTTGGCAAAATAAGAAAACAATAACAAAGTGAATGCCTCCAATGCAGTAGTATTGGTTTCTGTGTATGCTGGGCAATGAGCATGTGCTTGGTCGCCTTAAGGCTCTCGATTTTAAATAATAAAATGCTATGATATGATAGATCCCACAGTATCTGTCATGGCTTTAAAGATTTAACAATAACATAAGTAACCATTAAACTAAATTGTTATGTTTTTTTTTTTTTCCACATAGAAATGGGTTAACCTACTAAATTAAGTTTGTGTGCAGTTTGGATGATTCTTTAAGAAATTTCTGTTGGGAGAGAAGCATGGCCAGACTCTCAGGAGGACCAATGGTGCTCAGTTATCCTGTTCTACCCTTTAACTTTATAACTTCAAATAATAAGACTATCATTATACACCACACATGTACACATGCATATGCACATTCTGGCTTCAGATATGGAGTGTTTTATCAAACTCAAAGTGCTCACATTTGCTTTCAGAAGTTCTACTTTTCCTTAGCTATCAGCTAGTTATACACGTGTTATTTAACCTGGGACCTCTGCGGTCAGTACATATGTTCTATAAAGCTCGGCAGTGGGAATTGGGGTGTATTTATCTGGGACCTATGAACTTCTTTTTTCATTAACTATATGCTTCCATTTTTTATTTTATCTATTATTGTTTCTTTGGCAAATGATAAGATGTTATATATATATATATATATATATATACATACATATGTATACACACACACCTATAGGTTTTTGTATGAAATTTAAGAGTTCTTAGGCCTGTTTATAGTAGTTCTAAGAGCTTGACACAAAGTTGATTCTTTCCTAATGCCAATTTTATCACCTGTAAAATGGGAATAACGATGCTTCTTTCACTGAGTTATTGGTGGTAGTAAATAATGTAAATAAAACATTAATATGCACTGACATATATAAAGTCCATGCTTAGTAAAGACAATTTAATTATGCAGTATCTTGGAGTTGAAAAAAGAATAGTAAGACACTTCCTAAAGAAGAAAAGCAGCCCTGTTTATTTATTCTGTGGCTGAGATGCGCCATTTCCCTTTCTAGCCCATCCCCTGCCCCAGCTGTTGACTGGCGGGGGGGGGGGGGGGGGGGGGTTATGTCACGGATCTTAGGTAGGGCAGTTAGGGAGTGAGAGTATAGAGGAGTATTTCACAGTAAGCTTAGAAGGCATGAGAGCAAAGGTCACCTCCACCTCACCACAGTCACTCAGACCTCAAAAAGCCTGAATATTGGTGGCTCTTTTTTTTTCTACTAAAAGTAAAATTATGAAACATTTCCAGTGTGTGCCTACTTTGCCCATCTTCCGTTCATAGTATTGGGGAGGTGAGCTTACCAAGCGTCTTCAGGATCCTATCCTTTTTTTCCTGGGTGTGTGGGTAGGTGGTGCCTACCTTCCCCAAGATCAACACGGACTTTAGGGGAGGCTCAGAGGCTAAGCGGCTTGTCCAAGGACACCAACTCAGTTAGTGTTCAATGAGATCTCTGTGCTTTCCACCCTCCAGATCAACTGCCTTTCCATGACTAGACCGAGCTATTTTTAGTTTTGGCAGCAGCGGACCTGCTGGTTTTGAGGCTTTATCGAAAGAAAGTTCTGGAATTCCCTTATAAGAACCTGTGGAGTTATCTGCAGATAAAGATCAAGGCTGCCTGCCTCTGCAGAGCTCTGCTGTGGGGCCCGTCCTCAGCATCCCGAGCTCACCAGCGTGTTGTTAACACGCCCCATGTGCCCGGCTGCAAATAGAAAGTGGTGTCAGCTGCTATTTTGGATTTGTAGGTGCTAATCTTGGCATAACTAGATGGGGGATTGTTGTGGGGACTGTGTACTAGTGATATTGGTCATGGTGATATTGGTCAGAGAAAGGAGTGTGAGCTGGCTGCTGCCCCCCTCCCCAACTGTAAAGTCTCTAATAGATAATTCTGTGGTAGGAATGCAAAGCATAAGAATAAAGCTCTCTTTCTCTCTCTCTCTCTTTTTCTAGGAACACTCCTATTTCTCCACACAAGATCTTCCTTCATGGATAACTGTGATGAAAGTTCAGAGAATATGAGCAGAACCAAAGAGAGAGAGAGAGAGAGAGAGAGAGAGAGAGAGAGAGAGAGAGAGAGAGCGCTAGGAGATGGAGGAAGCCTTTTAAAGGCTGCTCCTCCATTCACTGGGTCTCCCAGGCTTTTGTTCAGGATGTGATCAGTATGCTATATTGAATTTAATTCTTTTTCTATCCAGGCTTCTTTTGGATTTGAGCATTTATTACCTCCATTGTTCACTATCCATCCATTTCCTCACTTATTTCATCATCATTTATTGAATACCCCTTTAGACCAAGTATAGATAATCAGTGTAAATGGTCAAAACATCATCTTAACTGCCAAGGAGCCAAACACCAGATGAAGCAGATATAAGCACACTCTATTAAAAATGTCAAGTGATTAACCACAGTGGAAATGAAGGTGGGCTACTGATAAAATTTATTGAACAGGCTCTGTCTTAGGGTTTCTCTTGCTGTGCAGAGACACCCACCCCAACCAAAGCAACTCTTATAAAGGAAAACATTTAACTGGGGCTGGCTTATAGTTATCATCGTGGTGAGAAGTATGGCAGTATGCAGGTGGAGATGGTGCTGGAAAGTAGCTGAGAGTTCTACATCTTGATTGGCAGGCAGCAGGAAGAGAGAGTGACCCTGGGTCTATCTTGGGCTTCTGAAACCTCAAAGCTCATCACAGTGGCACACTTTTTCCAACAAGGCCATACCTCCTACTGCCATTCCCTAAGCATTCAAAGATATGAGTCTATGAGTACCATTCTTATTCAAACCACTGCAGGCTCTTACCGAGATGCAGCTAGAAGTTATGGAGAATGTTCTAGAAAAGGACTCAACTGTGCTGAGTCTTAACTGATGGGGAGAAAGCAATGGTACAGGAGTGGAGAACTGTGTAAGAACAGAGACACTGTCTCAGAAGGGACGAGGAAGCCAAGTGATTATCTAAATCAGTGGTTCTCAACCTTCCTAACGCCGTGACCCTTCAATACAGTTCCTTATGTTGTGGTGACCCTCAACCATAACATTATTTTGTTGCTACTTCATAACTGTAATTTTGCTGCTGTTATGAATTGTAATGTAGATATATGATGTTTAGGGTATTAAATATGTGACTACTGTGGGAGTCAGGGCTCACAAGTTGAGAACAGCTGGTCTACATGGCCTCTGGGCCTCTGTTTCTGAAGCCAGTGACTCATGTGTAACAGAGGTTCCTTCCGGATGCAAAGATAGGAAATGGAGAGCTATTCATGATACTTATGTGCTGAACAAAATCTCCCGAGAACTAGATGGGGGAAGAGCAACATTTAAAGGGCTTCTCCATCGCCCAGCACATGCCATCCTAACCCCCTGGGTCACCTGGACTTTAACTGGTCACCCATAAAGGAGACGACCAGGATATTAGCAGAAACAGAGACGCCACCCGATCCTCCTGCCACCAAGCACCAGGCGGAGCTCCACAGACGGGAAGCATGAATGCTCGTCTCTGACTGAGCTCATGTGGATCATTGTTGTCATCTTTTCAGGCAAAGAAATTTCAACCTGGGAACAGCTAACACAGTCCTAACGACACAGTCCTGTTTGCACTTGGAGGATTTCAAGTGTACCAGGCAAAATAATTCCAAAACCAGGAAATTACAGACATCAAGAAAGGAGGACATAACCAACAGAAAATACTACATTTGGGTAATAACTGCACTGAAAGTGTTTTGTTGATCCTGTCTTCAAGCTTCTATTATATCTACATTGATGTATTTTATGTATTTTTATGTTTTATAGACTCCATCATGTATTTTATGTATGATCTTTTTGTGTACTGCATCTACAGATTTTATAAAAATAGATGTCTGCTTCTACTTAAGATCTTAAGATCTTTAACACACACACACACACAATCAGTCTGTTTCTACTATCTTAAGATCTTTAACACACACACGCGCACACACACACACACAATCAGTCTGTTTCTACTATCTTAAGATCTTTAACACACACACACACACACACACTCACAGTATCAGTGTGATTCCAATGTTACTGTGAAGAGAGAGCCTGCCATGCCCAAATGTGCCTTTTGGGGGGAGCACCTTGTGAGGACAGGGTCACCCTGGGGGTCAGATTGAGAAACAGTTAGTAGGCTGAGAACCCCTTTCTGTTCATACATCTCTCAAAGCCTTGAGGGACTGTACCCACGAACAGGGGATCCTCAGAAAGCATTTGAGAGTAGTGTAGTCAATGTGGACATCCAGACGCAAGATGCACTTAATAGATGGAGAGCACCGTGATGGAGGATGGTCCTAAGAGGAATTATTGCTTTGCCTGTCCTGTGCTCACCCTTTTTGACCTAACAAGATAACTATTTCATCGGTGATAATGGAAAATGATTAATGTCCCTGGTAATGTGCCAAATGGAGAATGACTGGCATTGAGATCAGTCAGCCAGGTAACAAGATCAGGAAAAAATGGGAGCTCCTGGGATGACATAATTAAGAATTAGACAACCTTCAGGAAGGTGAGAGGGAGGGAGGGAGGGAAACAGAGAAACAGAGAGAACAACTAAATAACAAAACTTTGTGGTTAGATTACGCCTTACATTTAGCACATATTAATTTTATAAAGTAAAATTAATTTCATTATGACATAAACATATGTGTCTATAATGTCCTTTGATCATATTCTTACAATGTCCCTTACCTTAAAAAAGAGTTGTTTAGCTGGGTGGAGGTGGCGCATGCCTTTAATCCCAGCACTCAGGAGGCAGAGGCAGGCGGATCTCTCTGAGTTCGAGGCCAGCCTGGGCTACAGAGTGAGTTCGAGGAAAGGTGCAAAGCTACACAGAGAAACCCCGTCTCAAAAAACCAAAAAAAAAAAAAAAAAAAAAAAAAAAAAAAAAAAAAAAAAAAAAAAAAAAAAAAAAAAAAACAAAGAGTTGTTTAAAAAAGAACATACGTCTATAGTGTAGAATTTTCTTTCAATTGGGATCTTACCTTAGTTGATAGTCCAAAGGGGAAGAAGCTTTATGAGGAGCTAATCCCACAGAAGAAGAGAGTAAGGGAAGGAAGGAAATGGATTCTAGAAGATGCAATTTATCTTTAGAATCTGAACTTTCCAATTTCACAGACCAAGAAATATGCTTTACCACCAGTTAAGTTAGTTTTTCTGTTCTCAGCAACTCTAAAGATCTTAACTAACAGAAAGGGCAGCAGGAAAGTCACTGTGCTGAGCGAGTAGAACTGGGAAGAGGTGGTTTGCTAGAAATACTGATTTCTCTCTAAGTTCAAGAGGCTGTAGAAATTAGATATTGATGTTAAATGCAGCCTTTGGCTTCAGAGACTGTCCTTATTTCTCCTACTTAGTGACCGAATGATCCTGAGAAGTTGTTATCGGCCACATTTACTGTTAAGACTTCAGACCCTAAAAGGTCTGCATGGATGACTCTCTCTGAAAAGTAGATTCTACTTGTCTCAAATGATTTTTATGAGAATCAAACAAGATTATACATATAAATGTTCAGAATAAGGCCTGACATAGAGTGAACA
Organism: Peromyscus leucopus; assembly: GCF_004664715.2. NCBI lineage: Eukaryota > Metazoa > Chordata > Mammalia > Rodentia > Cricetidae > Peromyscus > Peromyscus leucopus. The sequence continues at coordinate 10,226,328 of NC_051085.1, forward strand.
TTCATAAACTTTAGCTGTACAATATTACTATTACTGATAGTACTAATATTACTACTGTTGTGGATATCTAATGTGTTTTGGAGGAATTAGAAGACAGGTAGGCTGATGGTGACTCTACAATTAAGAGAACTGGCGATTATTTATAACGGTGCAGTGTTCTTCGGTGTCCTAGTCACTTTACTATTCAGATGTTGCATCTTAGCAATGATCTATATTGTTAGCATGGTTAATATCATTAACATTTCTTATGGAGGCTTCTAATTAAGCTATCACATGGCTATGTTTTTTTAGGAACCTGAGACAATACTGAGCCCTTGTTTATTAGTCCCATCTGTTGATTTTTTCCCTATTCTTTTTCTTCTTAAAATATTACATACAATATATCCTGATCATGTTTTCTTCTCCCCCAACTCCTGCCCAATTCTCCCCATTTCTGCCTACCATACTCCTCAACAATAGGTCCTATTTAAATTCTTAGCACTATCTAAATAATTAAATTCCAAATACTCTGCCTTAATTATTTAATTCTTTCCATCCAAAGTGGTTTTAGTGTGAATTTATTCCTACCCAACTTCTTTCTACATCTAAATTTCCATGTATAGACTCAGACACAGGAAAATTCCCTAGAAATGAATACCTAGAAATGAATAGAATTTTCTAGGAGAGTAGACCATGGTTTTGGGGAGAATGTCTTATCAGGAATTCCCACTCAGATTCAGAGTCTAATTCATTAGAGGTTTTACAACTTTAGCATGATACATTGGCTTTACCCTTTCATTATTTTGAGTACACAGAATGCTGCCACCTGCGTGGTCTCAAATGCTTCTTCCAACAAGTTCCTGAAGTGAACATCACCATCCAACCTGATTACAGAGTGAGAAGAAGGGGGGGGGGCAGGGAAAGAGAACAAGAGAGAGAGAGCATGTTGTCATTTCAATCACACTTTTTTCTGACATTATCAATTTTTGGTGTTTTTAACTTTTCAATACCAATGAAGAGAGAGAAATGTTCCAGATTCCAATCTATTTGTTAAAGAACCTATCTGTTATCATTATGAAATTAGTATGTCTTAGAAAACAAAAATACCAACGGCAAGAGGCCAGTGATGACAAGGGAAAGAAGTGCTTCACCTCTAAGTGACCGAGGCGAGGAAAGGAGTGCTCGATTGGCTTCTCTGTTTATGAATGCAGAGTTTCAGGACCAGACTTGCCTGGGCTCATTCTTAAAGGCAAGCGATACTTTGAGGGACTGTGGTACATACCAAGGACCTTTAAGAAATCATTGCTTTTAGACAACTAATAGAAACAGGTCTGGGACACTTCTGTGCTTAATTTAGCTGGCTAGCCTCTTGAAGAGATTCAAAGTAATTTCCTGTGTGAGGTTAATATGAGAGGTGATTACTGCTCCATGGAGGGCCTGAGGTACATCACAGGGACCAGGGACTGGAGTCCACATCTCAAGACTGCTTCTCCACTGGCACAACCTTGAGCCAGTCTCTTAAGAAGCCCGGTCTTCACTTTCCTCTTTTACAACATGAAAAGTGGAACAAGATAAGCCTGGGGCCCCATTCAGCACCCAAGCGTCAATGTTCTAGGAAAGAACTGATTCCCAGGTGCACTGTTATGGCCGTGCCAGGAGCAGATGGTTCGGAAAGTAACACATCAATGACTACTCCATAGCCTTCCCCACTGGAGTAAGTACACTGAGGGTCTGGTCATTTATGCCTGGAGCCATATTTTAGGTGCCCAAGGAAAGCCCGTGGATAGTTTGGGCAACAAATCAAATTTGGAATTATGAATTATAACTTCCAAAGTCTGCCAGAGTCAGAGCTGCAGGCCAGAAAAGAAGTAATGCTGTGTGAGACCACAAAAGGAAAAGAATTTGCAAATGTCTCCTGTCCCCAATTCACCACTCTGTTTTACAGCCTTTCCCTGGCTCCGTGGTGCCTGCTTCCCAGGACAACAGGCCATCAACTCTTGAAATGCCAGAGATGGAGAAAGACCAGACAAACTGCACGGGACACTGATAGAGGAAGTCATGACTACTGCCAGAGCAGGGAAGCCGCTCTCAACAAAAAGTCACCCGTAGGGCTCTTCAAAAGATATCTAGTTAGAGTATTTTAGTAAAGCTGAAGTTCCTTTCCTTCATTCAGCTTCCTTTTATCAGCTGTGAGGCAACTTATTCCTCCTATTTGTGAAGATCCGCAACAACTAATCAGGAATGGTAAGAAGCTGTACTTGAACAAAATGTATATGATGTCCCCCATGGCCATGGCCAAGAGGAGGCACAAGTGTGGCGGTGGGGTAGAGGAGGACCTGCTTGTGTGGAGCACATGAAGGGTCAGTATTTCTGTAGCTTTAGCTGTGGATTCTGTGGCAGCTCAGTAATCTACTACTCAGACTAAGTCTTTCATAGAATTGTTTTTCCCCTGTGAAGAAGCTATGAAACCCAGACTGTTAAGTAGCACTGAGCACCACACATGGCTGGCCAAAGTAGGACACAAGGGAACTCTGATCTATGTGGGACATAATCATGAGGATACATCGTAAAAAGAAAAGATTTTAAAAACCGTGAATGCCAGGAACACGGAGACACAAGGCAACCGCACTCAAACCATAACACTGGCTTTTCCTTCCGTCTCACCACCCCCACCCTTTAAGATAGCTCAGACATTTGCTTCTGATCTTGTCTTGGAATAGCGGACAATACAATATGCCGTGATTCGACCGCCAACTTGTCCTTTCCGTTACATTATGGTTGGACGTCGGCAACAGCCTCTTAGAAAAGCCAGCTGGCTCAAATCCTAATTGATCTTATAAAAACCCGGAGCCAGACATTATGGTAAACGCTAAAAGATCAGAGGAAACAAACCACAACCATTTCTCACCTTGCCAACTCCTCAGCCAAAAAAAGAAGATACTATCTCCACAAATCCTCAGACTGAATGCCTCTGAGTCCCCAGCTGAAAGGGCACCGAACTCTGGTCTCCTCATGCCTTATATTCCTTTCCCTGCCCAGCCATATGACTTCCTGTCTCAACTTTCCCAGTGCTTGGATTAAAGGGCTGCGATTCCCAAATACTGGGATTAAAGATGTGTGTCACCACCGCCTGGCTCTGTTTCTTTTTTAGACTGGATTAATCTTGTGTAGTCCAGGGTGGCTTTGAACTCACAGACATCCAGACAGATCTCTGCCTCCCGAGTGCTAGGATTAAAGGTGTGTGCCACCACTGCCTGGCCTCTATGTTTAATCTAGTGGCTGGGTCGGTCCTCTGATCTTCAGGCAAATTTTATTTGTTAGAGTACAAACAAAATATCACCACAAATGATACCATGCGCATGCCCAGAAAGCTCCTGGAATGAGGGTGGTAGTGTGGTCAAACATCTGTTCCAGAAATGGCTTCCAGGACATTAGCTGTAATCATCAACTGCCTTCATGTAGGGCGGATCTGCTAGCCACATATACTCAAAGTTGGTAGGTCGGAGTCCAACCGAGGGACTCTGAAAACCAGCAGAAATGTTTTCAAAACAAATTTATGATGGTTTTGTGTATGCATTTCATTGTATTTTGCTCATGTTCACCCCAATACCCTTCCTAGTTCCCCCTTTACCATCCCACTCTTTGCTCTCTTCTCCCTAATAGTTCTCTCTCTGCTTTCACTTCATGTATATGATGTATTCATTCATGTGTGCCCGTATATACATGCATATTTACATCTAGGTTCTGAATATTAAATAGAACACGTGGTATTTGTCATCTTATTCTTCCCCCATCCCTTTAGACTTCTTCCTTCCCCCCACATAGTTTTTTTTTTTTTTAACACTCATACAAATGTGGATTCTGCATCTGAGAGAAGACACTGTGATGTTTGTCTCCCTGGCTCTTACTTATTTTGATTAATATGGTGTCTCAGTCATTGTTCTGTTGCTGTGAAGAGACAACCATGGCCAAGGCAACTTATAAAGGAAGGCATTTATTTAAGGGCTTGTGTTAGGGAGTTTTTGATCCCTGGGAAAAGACCATAAATTTAATCCAATTGTAATCAAAAGATTTATTGATTAGCTGCTAGCAGGATGAATAATCACTGAGCCAAATTTGAGATTGCCATGGGAAGGGGGTTGAGGGAAGAATTTTTAAAGGAGGAAACCACAAGAAGATCTTCAGTATAGATGCAAGTGAGTAAAAACTGTCCTGTTCTGCCAAGTTAAGTGGTTAAGGCAATTCAAAACATTCTTTGGGTATCTGTGTAAGCAAGTTACAGAAGCAAGAAAGCAATTAGTCATATCATAACGAGTAGATAGTCACAGCTGTACATTTTTTTGGGAGGAGATCACTGAGTCAAGGTAACTGGGAACTTATCTACCAGGGACCGGAATCGTAGACAAATGGCTAGTGGGTACCAAGATGGATGCCTAGCATAAAATGGAGTTTCTTTAACCATGACACTCCCCACTGGCTCAAGGTCATGAATCAAATCATTGACTTACACTTATGTAGGGTTAAAGGGTGATATCTTAATTGTGTTGAATACACATTCACGCGTGTGCGCACACACGTAGCCAGTTTATGATCCAGGGGCCTATGGTAACATCCTAAAGTAATAGAAGGAGGGGGTTTTAGTCCATTATACTCCCCACTGGTTCTAGGAGAATGAGTGGGGAATTTAAGTTTTAGGAATCCTGGTGTCTATACTGTTTGACATTGACATTTACAAGTGAGCATTAGGATGTACAAGCAGCAAGACAGAGAAAATAAACACTAGCTTACCCAGGTAGAATTTATTAGTTGTGAAGTAAGCCATTAAATCAGATCCCAGCCCCCATCCTGAATAACCCTTTTCGTAACTCTCTGATTTTAATTGGTATTTGTAATACTGAAGGAGTTCTGGGGGCCAGCATAAGCTTTGGTATGCTAATGGGCACTTTAGACAGACAGTGATAGGGAAATGGCCGCTTTGGTAGAGAGGAACTAGATTCCTTCGAACCTAACATTCAAGCCTTTTGTTAATGATAAGGGGTGATGCAGTCTCTTCTGTAACTGCTTCTCAGCTTAAATGGGATGTTGTTGTCAGGCCCAGGAAGGCTAGAATTCTGGTCAGAAGCCTGGAGGGGCAGGGCACATATGGTTCACTGTCCATATCCTGTTGGACCATCTGAGACTATTGAAGTCCAGCTAGCTCCGGAGCAGTCTGAAGGCCGGTCTGAAGCTGGGGCTCAAGCTGGTAGGGAATTTTGTCGGAAACATCTGGTTTACATCAGTTTTTAGCAAGCTCAGGGCCTGCTGGTGTTGAAGGACCACTGGAGACTGCTGTGTTTGGAGCAGTTTTCTGTCTCAGGTGATTGTAAATCTGCTGGGGAAAGTATAGACTAGAACCAGAAGGTAAAGGAGTTTAGGGGAAAATCTTAACTCGATTGATTAATGTCAAAACTCTGAACTTTTAGCCTTAACTGTAACAATGGCTTAGCAAGAGGGAAAGAAATATGAAACATTTTAAATCGTTTTTTATATATATCTTGAATCATTCTTTTAGATTTTATAACTTGCATTTATATACCTTGATTTACTTTTTTAGACCCTCATAACTTATTTAAGTTTTTATAGTTTTAGACCTTTGCAGCTTGCATCCTAAATAATTTTCCTAGACCCTCATAACTTTTATAAATTTTATTTTTTAATCTAATTATTTACAATGATACATAGGTGGTTGATTAATGAGAGCAATTATTGCCACAGTTAGCCATCAACGTTTTCAGAGACCTGAGAAGGATAAATTTGAGCAGAAAGTAAAATCTAAATGGCTTTTGTACTAATTAAAATGACAAAGACTTACCTTGACAATTACCCTAGGCTCCTCCTCCATGATGATCTTAGGGACAGAGGTCTTCCACAGAGAGTCACACAGGACAGCATTAAGTCTTTCATTGCCGCATAGGGCAGCTTAGCCTTCAGCTGCTAGACCCAGAAGATTCGGGAGACTTTTTTTTTGTATGAGGAACTTGACAGACTGGTCTACCTTGTGTGGCAAAGAGGGGCAGTCAATTCTCCAGTGACTTTGTCCACAGTCTGAGCAGGGTCCAGGCAGTAGGCAAGACATGAGACAGTTTTTTTGTTCAGTGGCTAGAATTTCTATTATCCAAATAGCTAAAGCTTAACAAAATTAGCAAAGACAATATTTGGAGCCTTGACCCTGTATATATAATAGCTCTTCTACTGTTGTATAGGCAGACCCCATCCTCCCCGCACCTTCCTCCTCCTTCTTCCTTCTTCTTGTCCTCCTTCTTCCTCTTCCTCCTCCTCCTTCTCCTTCTTTTGCTTGTATACCCTAGTTTTTCCAGGAGACCTCGAGGCCTCGTGCAGTTAGGGCCTAATTACATATAACCAGCTGAGAGCAGTGAGCTGATGCTTGGGTAGTGATCCAATGATCTTACCTATCTCCTTTTTTGAAGGAATATCAATTTTTTTAAAAACAAGTCCTGCTTGGATTATTTTAAGCAGGCATATTTGGAGTTATTATTGAGAGATTTTAGACAGAGAGTTTTATTTTAGAACCAGTGTGTCTGCAGATGGAGGCAGACAACCTGAAAAGCTTAATAAATATTTTTCTTATAGTCATTAAGTTGCAGAGTAATGTAAGTATCTGTACCCTATAAAAATCAGGCATCTACAGGAACTCAGAAAATGCTGGCATCATGTTGTTTATGCTTTCTTTAAGGATTTTTATTTTATGTATTTTTTATGGTATCCAATAAGCTTACAAGTCTTAAGGCACTGAAAGTTCATATTTTAGCTGTTCTAAAGCACAGTGTCCTTTCTTGGGCTGTATTGTTTTTCTTTCTTTGTCCTAGAGTCAGATGGCCTTCTGATCTAGTACAGAGATTTCTGGAGGAGATTTTTAAACAACCATGCTTGAGTCAGAAGAGAGAGACCGTACACCAACTCCAGAGCCAGCTTTTAAAGAACAATATTATCTATATCCAGCAGATACCCAGCCCCTGCAAAACCAAACCCAGTGATCAGAGGGAGAGACCAGAGCAAACAGAGTACAAAGAAGGCTTAGGGATAAGAAATTCTAGGTGCAGGCCAGCTGCAGCAGGGTAGGGAGCAGCCGGCAGTGGAACAGGGGACTTACTGCCCACCAGGGTTGCCTACCAGGGGTGCCCTCATCACCCCAGCCCAGTGGCAGGGGAGTGGCCACAGGCAGAACTCCATGGTCAGAGACAGGAACCAGCTGGGAGATAGAGCAAGTAGAAAAAAGGCATCCTTCAGAAGCAGAGGAAGGGAAAAGAACTGCAAACAGGTAGGCATGGAGAAGTGCCTGATGGTACACATGGGACTTAACCTGCAGGCTTCCGTGAGCCAATGAGAGGAACAGACGCAGAGCAAGCTAGGAGCGAGCTAACGCCTCTCCAAAGTCCTGTAAATGTAGCATACAGCTCAGGGGCAATTTGGCTGTGCTCAGTTTTAGAGATTGCCATCTCTACAACAAAGCTTGAAAACACCAATCCAACTGACAACAGAGAGCAATAGAAAAAGACAGTACAAAATTACAATGGGGTGGGGAGGGACAAACAAACTTAGACTTTATGGTGGCCACCTTCATTCATACACCAAAACCCAAAGGACAGTAGGGCATCCCCTCTGCCCTGGAGACTGGGTCTACGATCTCATCAGATCTCGCCGTTTGTCTCCCCAAATGTCCAGACTCCAAAATAGAACAGAACAACTCATAGATCAGTCCAAGCACATTGGCCAGCAATTGTTACTTTTATTTTGCTTTTCAATTTGCAAATTTGGGGTGATTGCAGTCTGGACTTCCCAGGGCCTATCAAGTCCACTTTGGACTTGTTCCCTCTGGGGCCTTATCCCCTACCAGCAACTTTAATTTGTGGCAACCTTGTAGCCTGGCTCCTTGGGGCCTGTCAAATCCATCTCAGACCTGCTCCTTCTGGGGCCTTTCCCAGACCCCTGGTCCTGAATCTGGGGTCTCCCAGAGATCTTGCTGGAGCTTCCAAATATTATGGAGTTTGTGATCCATAGACTCATGTAATCACTGAGCCAAATTTGAGATTGCCACCAGAAGGGGCTTGAGGAAAGAATTTTTTAAGCGGGGGAAAATCAGGGTAACTGGGAACTTCTTTTCCAGGGACTGGAGTCGGAGACAAATGGCTAGTGGTACCAAGATGGACGCCTAGCATAAAGTGGAGCTTCTTTAGCTATCACACTTGCTTGCGGTTTCAGAGGTTTTGGTCCATTATCATTATGGGAGGGAGTGTGGTGGCAATTGGGTAGGCATGGTGCTGGAGAAGTATCTAAGAGCTTTATATACTGATGCACAGGCAGCAGCAGGCAGAGAGAGAGAGAGAGAGAGAGAGAGAGAGAGAGAGAGAGAGAGAGAGAGAGAGACAGAGAGAGACAGAGAGACAGAGAGACAGACAGAGACAGAGAGACTGGGCTTCTCAGCACACCCTTAGCAACACACCTCCTCTAACAAGTACCCACCTACTTTACCAGGGCCATACCTCTTAATCATTCCCAAAGTATGCAAATATATGAGCATAGAGAGGGCATTCTCATTCAAACCAGCAGACACGAGGATCCCCCTTGCTATCTACTTTTCCTGGAAAGGACATAATTTCATTCTTCTCTACAGCTAACTCGGTCTCTGGTGTGTGTGTGTGTGTGTGTGTGTGTGTGTGTGTGTGTGTGTGTGTGTGTATGTGTGTGTGTGTGTGTGTGTGTGTGTGTGTGTATGCCTGTATTTATCACATTTCCTTTATCCTTCCATCTGTTGATAAGCATCTAAACTGGCTCCATCTCTTGGCTCTTGTGAATACTGACCAGTGGACATTTTATTCCATGTTTTATTACGGCAGTGCACGCTGCTTTTACAATTGGAGCAGTACCTCCATCCAGTTACACAACTGTAACACCAACGAACTATGATTCTTTGGAAGAAAGTGAAGTAACTCTGTGGCCTATTTCTCATTTGAGTCAGTCAGTCTAAGGCCAACTGTGGGTCATCGGTATGACAGCTGGCCTCTCATTTTGTTGCTAATTTCCCAAGCTCCAATTTTTTTCTTGTTGACTAACAAGTTGCAGCCTCCCTGTCTTAGCTTTGACGCTTAGGAGATCTCTCATAAACACTGGGCAGTCTGCTTCCTGACCCATTTAAAAGTGTTTCTGTGCAAGTTTAGAAGCTGTTGTCCTGATCTGTCACTGCCACTCACAAACATCTTTGTGACAAATTCTTTGACATCATCTTGTGTGACGCTGGGGGTTGGTTCAATGGTTTTTATGGTCTCCCCATCTCTAAGATGAAGTATGTATTCTGGACCTGCCCAGTCTTATGGGGTGTGTTCCCTCTTCACTGTCCTCACTCTCGTGGGGGATACCGACTCTTGCTTTCTTTAGACTCAAGCTTGCTTTCCTCCTTTTTCTGTACCATTCATAGGAACATTGGCTTCGGAAGAGGGGGTGTGACCTTTTCCACGACTAACACACATGACTGCATTCCTCTTTTATCTATAGTGATTTTTGTATCTTTTACTGGCATGATGGAATTATAGAAGAAATTCATATTTGTTAAAAGTAGTAATATGGAACTAACTAAATAAAAGTAAATATACATCTCATTTCATTTTCCATTCAGTTCTACTTTCTTAAAATACCTGCTTTAATCTGCTGGGTAGATTATTGTTTCAGAATAAATAATATAATAAATGTATATAGTATAAATATATAAATATGTTTATTTTTATGTATGTATATAATAAACACAAGCCAAGTACTACCATTGATTTTAAAGTTTTTTTTTTTTTCAGTCAGAGTCTCTCTCTCTCTATGCAGTCCTGGATTTTCAACAGGAGCTCATTATGTAGAGCAGCCTGGCTTCAAACTCCCAGAGATCTGTCTGCCTCTGCCTACTAGAATTAAAGGTATATGCCATCATGCCTGGCTCTTGATTTTAAATTTCAACATGATATTTCATCCAACAAGTATTTGTTGAGCACTTAAATATCTATTGCTGAATCCTTATGCTTGAGCTGAGGTATAAGAAAATAAGATAAATATACATATTTCCTTTCCCAATAGAACTTCTACGTTGATCAGCTTTCTGTCACTGTTCAGATAGGAAGGCCCGCTATTTGTCTCTTGGTTTCAGAGTTTTTAGTCATGGTTGGCTAGCCCATTGTTTAGGGAGAAGCATTGCTTGTGACAAGGTAGAACAGAGGGGCACATGCCACAATGACTAAGTTATTTCCATTGGGTCACACCTCATAAAGTACCTATTGCCTCCTAATAGTGCTACAAGCTGGGAATCAAACCTTCAACTTAAGGGTTGGGGAGCGTTCCGTATCCAAATTTCGTCACTTATAAGGTAGTGCAAAAATATTTTGAGCTCCATTCTGTCTCACTGCCTACGTGGTTTGCTCATCATTTCTAAAACCTGCGTTGTGGCACTCTGTTGAAGGGGCCCAGCATAATTTATTTGACTACTCATTTACTGAAGGGTGTTTAAACTTTCTTCTTCTGTGTTTTGTTTGTTTATTTTTGCTGTACAATGAACGATATAGTGAATATCGCTGTACACTTCCATGAGTTTTTATGTGAGACAGAATCAGATTTCTTTTAAAAGATTTATGGATTACATATACAATGTTCTGTCTGCACGTGTGCCTGCAGGCCAGAAGAGGGCACCAGATCTCATTACAGATGGTTGTGAGCCACCATGTGGTTGCTGGGAATTGAACTCAGGACCTCTGGAGGAGCAGCCAGTGCTCTTCACCTCTGAGCCATCTCTCCAGGCCACAGAACTAGATTTTTATAACTGCCCAGACAAAAGGTGTGATTACTTGAAAGTTTGTGAGCTTTTCTCACACTAGTATCTGAGAGACCACAGCAATGTGTCTTACCAGCAGCAAACAGATGCCTGGCCTCAGTCCCTTCCTCCCCCCTGGGACTTCATCCACTTTTCCTTTTGCTCAAATCTCTCATCACTCTCCTTGCCTCCAAGCATCTTATGCCATCCTCTTGTCTCCTAGCAGTGTGAATATTCACTCCATTTGCCTATGAAGTTACCAATCTCCATTTTAAATTCTTGTCATCACCAACTTACTAAGCTAGAGTACCTTCTGCTACTTCCTCTGCACCCTCTCAGGCTGCAAACCTTTCCCTGAGGTCCTTACCTTAAGAGCACCATGCTTCCTAGAAAATCTCAGGCTTCAACAACAGCCACAGTCAATGACCTTGTCTTAAGTCTTTGTCTAGTAACCTCTGTGTATCATTTTCTTTTCCTGAGTCTTCACCAGGCTTCTACCAACTGTACTTCTCTTGTTCCCTTCCCATCTTTCTGAGGGCTCCCTAAATACAGGAAGAAATTCTGACTTTGTTATTCTTTCCTCTCTCCTCATTGTTTCCTTCCTGACCCAGCCATTGCCTTGACTTTCCTGATGTGTTCAAGGCTGAACAAGGCATCTCCAGTCAGGACAACTTTAACAAACTCCATACCTAGATTTCCCATTGCTAGGCTTCCGTGTTTGCAAAATCACCTTTATATGATCAGAATGGAACTCATCATCTCCCTGCTTTGACATCTTCCTTTTTTGGCCACAGACTCACATTCTTCCAGTCATCCTTGTTCAAAATGTCAGCACATATCTTACTCCCCGCCTTGGACCACAGTTTCTGTTCCTTGCCAGGTTAATGGTGTCTGTTAAAGCCATGTGTCATAAATGGGCATCTTGATGAATAATGGATTAAACAATGCTTAAAAGGAAACTACAGTACTTCTCAGAGATCTGCATCACAGGTTTCTAAAACAGAATGTTCTTAAGCAGTTCTCCACTTATTAGGCTAAAGAATGCTTTTCTTTATACAAGAAACCCATTTTTAGGAAGCAGTAGAATATATTTTGGCAAATGCATGCTCAGGAAAAACATCATTCTGTAATAAAAGCATTTTGATGGATAATATTACCGAATCCCTCCAGAAGTGAGTAAGAAGAGAAAGCCATGCTTTGGCAAGAGCTGTGCAGAGCCGAGTGGACATCTTGCTTGGCACTGTCCTTTATGGACCATAAAGCAAGCACCTGTGTGGTTTATTGCCGGCAGATTGCATAACCAGCGTGAGAAGAGCCATAGCCATCGAAGTCCTAAAATGTATTTTTAAACAATTTTCTGCTTACTCAGAATTACTCTGACTCAAAATTCTTTTATGTGATGTTTGGCCATCTGACTTGGTCTCAGACTTGGTCCTGCGTGGGTTTGTGAAAGCTGTCTTTTCAGGGCTAGGTATTAAAGAACAGTACTTTTTCCTCTATTGGTGAGTGGAAAAACCATGTCTCAACATTACTGGAGTATACCAATACATTTGGTTTCTCTAAAAGGAAACACAGATAAGTACAGGCATTATACTTTCTTTCAAGTTTTAGAAGATTGATTTTATCTACCATAGCCAGCATGTAGCTCTAAAATTATAGCCTTTTTTATTTTCACAGCAATTACATCCTTATTTTATATTTCTTTTCACTTCGAAGAATATTTGCAGACTGTAATAAGATCAAAATGTATGAAAAACAGAAATTTTTCATTTTTTCCTTTTCTATAAAAATCAAAAAGGGGCACATTTTGTGTAATTACCAACAAATGTTTATTGCTAATGACGCATTTTTAGTAGTGACTTTGTGTGCCTTCTTTATAAGAAATAACTACCTAAGAAAGACAAAAGTGTCAGTTACGCGCTGGAGAGATGGCTCATCAGTTACGAGCACTTGGCTGCTCTTGCAGAGGACCTGGGTTCTATTCCCAGTACACAATGGCCGCTCACAACCATTTATAGCTCCAGTTCCAGGCATCTGATGGCCTCTTCTGACCTCTGCTGGCACCAGGCATGCACACAGTGTACAGACATACATTGAGGCAAAGCACTTCTCCACATAAAATAAAACAAATAAAATAAATCTAAGAAGAAAACAATTGAAAATGTATCAGCGAGGATCCAAGGAGCTAGAAACTCTCACACTGGTATGAATAACAGAAATGGTGGTTTTCCCACAAACAGACTCAAAGAGTCACATGCAAGGCTAGGGTGAGAGAAAACTCAGGGTTTCAAGCTAGGCTAAAAACAAACGTCCACACCCATTCTGGGTATTACAGCCAGATTGACACCATCTAGTATCATGGAGGGATCTTGTCCTCCAGCAAACCAGCCCTAAGGACTTATTGGCCATGCTGTTTGTTTGTTGTGACTTTTGTGAACTTGACACAAGCTAGAGTCATCTGGGAAGGAAGGAAAGACGGGTCTCTATCAGACTGGCCTGTAGGCAAGTCTGTGGGGCATTTTCTTGACTAGTGATTGAAGTGGGAGGGCCCAGGCCTCTATGGGTAGTGACACACCCCTGAACAGATTCCCAGATGTGCTGTGGGATGATTTGTATGTCCTGTGGGAGCCCTTCTTGGGTTCCTTGTGGCGTTACCCAGCAGGTCCGTATAGAGGATGATTAGGACCATGGGCCTGAGTGCAGGTGTTTGAGATGATCTGCACTTGGCTGTGCTGGGGGATGGTCTGTATGTCAAGTTGTTCTGACTGATAAATAAATAAAACCTGATCGGCCGTGGCTAGGCAGGAAAGATAGGCGGGACTAGCAGAGAGGAGAAATAAAAGGACAGGAGGGCAGAAGGACTTGCAGCAGCCGCTGCAATGACCAGAGAGACACTGCAGCCGCCGCCATGACCAGCAGCATGTGAAGACGCTGATAAGCCACCAGCCACGTGGCGAGGTATAGATTCGTGGAAATGGATTACTTTAAGGAATAGATTTATGGAAATGGACTAATTTAAGCTATAAGCACAGTTAGCAAGAAGCCTGCCACGGCCATACAGTTTGAAAGCAATATAAGTCTCTGTGTTTACTTGGTTGGGTCTGAGCGGCTGTGGGACTGGCGGGTGGCAGAGATTTGTCCTGACTGTGGGAAAGGCAGAAAAACTCTCCAGCTACACAGATGGTTTAAGAACCAAGTTAAAAGTTGGGTGGTGGTGGTGCACGCCTTTAATCCCAGCATTTGGGAGGCAGAGGCAGGCGGATCTCTTGTGAGTTCAAGGCCAGCCTGGTCTACAGGGCAAGACCCAGGAAAGGCACAAAGCTACACAGAGAAACCCTGTCTCGAAAAATCAAAAAAAAAAAAAAAAAAAGAAGCCATAGTTAGTTAGCAAGGCAGTAAGCAGCACTCCTCCATGGTCTCTGCTTCAGTTCCTGCCTCCAGGTTCCTGCCTTGAGCTCCGATTTGATGGACTGAGATTTGAGATATGTAAGCCAAATAAAGCCTTTCCTCCCCAAGGTGGTTTTGGTAAATGTTTTTATCACAATAACAGAGAAGCAAACTAAGACACTGGACGAATAGGGTCACATATTTCTTTCTTACCAATTATTAGCAACAAGTTGACTACCAATTTGTACACAGTGATGGCTTACATAGTATGGATTAATTAAAATTTAGAGGTGATTAGGTCATTGTCCTCTGAATCCACTGAACTAATTTGTACTCTGCCGTTCATGAGTTGTCTGTAATGGAATAATGAACCACCCAGATTGTAGTGCTTAGCAACTGCTGTTTATTGAGCTCATAATTCCAGAGTCAGCAATTTGGGCTAGATTGTTCTGGATGGTAATTTGAATTGGTATGTCTCCACATGCGAGGTCAGCTATGGGTGCTAGGGGTTCAGCTTTTGGAGGTAAAGTGGCCACCCATTGGAGCTCTTGGTTCTCTTTCAGAAGGACTACCATCTTGTAGAAGTGTAGCCCAGATTTCCTTTCTTTAAGGAGCAGGTCCCACCCAGCCAAAGAGGGCAAGCAAGCTTCAATGCATACAGGCAAGCTCAGCAACTGCATTGTGAAGTGTGTTAATGGCCCCATTTCCATTTCCATTAAAGCCATTTCCAAGAGTCATGACTCCCTAGACTCAAAAACTGGGCACATCCCCACTCTAATCTTTGATGACAAGATCATGCTATGTAGCTAAAGTTAGCCTCAGGCTGGAGAGTGCTGGGATTGTAGATAAGTGCGGCCACATCCAACTTCATCAACTACTCCTCGAAGGAAGTAGTTAGGTTTTGGGCCATGTTTTCATGCGTCTCATTGAGTTTGCCATTGTCTGTTTGGCAAGTTTTATTTAAAGATTATTAGAAGAAAAAATATTATGCTTTCCTTGCCTTTCCCTTTAGATGACCCACTTTAACACTGCTTTAGATAATAGTCTAAGCAAAATTTAGGTGATTTCTAGTTATCTAATATTTGGGAATTTTTTCCTTTGGCAATATGTATGCTTATAGGATCTACCGCAGTATTTTGCAACATAAAAATATTTGGTAAAGAAGCTCAACACCTCGGCTCATTGTCTAATGAAGAGCTTAGAAAGCTGAAACACTTCTGGAGATTTCAGAGAATCAGCCAACATGCTTAGATTATTAGATTATGATGTATAAGATGTTCTAGAGTAAGATTAAGGTACTTGGTAATAACCAAATCTCCATTTTTAAGAGTGGCTGTGTCTCTGTAGTTGTATAAACTGAGAGATGCATAGGGTTATTCAGTTTGTTGTTTAATCATTTAGCAATTTAATATCAGAGTTGGAACAGAATCTGAATTCTAGTCTAAATTCTCCACTGAGCTATTTTTATTGTTAAAATTTGGCTATTTAGTAAACAAATTGTTTAACCCCAAAACCAACTAAAACCAAGTAAAGAAAGCCTTTAAGCCTTAAAAGTCGATTTAGGAATTTTATGAAGTTTTCTTGGAAGAGAGCCGCTATGGACCACCTCCCAGAATCCCTCCTTTTGCGTTACATGCAGTTACAACTGTCTGGAAGGGTAACTTAAAAAAATGTAATATGTCTGAGTGCCCATTGCAGAAACCAGAATTTTGCTGCATATGGTATTTTCTCCCACATCAATCCCCTACTTAAAGGATTTTCCAAACCAATCCTTGGAAAAACTTGTTAACTTGGAGATTCATAGAGCAATAAAATGGTTTATTGAGATTGGCTGAGCCTGCACTCTATGGAAGCCATTTCACTGAACAACTAACGTAAGCATAAAATATACATCATAAAACACAGAGCTATTCTGACACAGTTATAATGAATATTAATTTTTACTTCTTTTATAGTTGCAAAATGGTGGTGGCGGCTGGGCCGGGCCCTCCCAAAGGTGGGGCGGCCCATGTTGAGTGGTGCCAACGGAGATGTAGGTTCAGCTCGACTGTGGAAGGCCCTCACCTAGTTCATGACGCTGCCCAGGGTGGGAGTGAGCATACTCAACACCTTCCTGAAATTGTGGCATGGAGAGCACCAGAGACCTGAGTTCATTGCCTGCCCCCATCTCTGCATCAGGACCAAGCCTGTAGCTAGCATTTTCCTGCTCCTGCCTGGCCCAGGGTCAGGACAAATCTCTCTCATCCACCAGTACCACAGCTGCTCAAACCCAGCCAAGTAAACACACAGAGACTTACATTACTTACAAACTGTATGGCCGTGGCAGGCTTCTTGCCAACTGTTCTTATATCTTAAATCAACCCATTTCTATTACTCTATAAGTTGCCACATGGCTTGTGGCTTACCAGTGTCTTAACATTTGCTTCTCATGGTGGCAGCTGGCAGCATCTCTCTGCCTCAGCCTTCCACTTTCCAGAATTCTCTTCTCTGCTTGTCTCACCTATACTTCCTGCCTGGCTACAGGCCAATCAGCATTTTATTTATACAGAACGATAGCCACAGCACTTCCCCCTTTTTTTTTTTTCCAAAAAGGTTTTAACTTTCACATAGTAAAATTACATATAACAAAACAATTATCAAGCAAGAATTACAGTTACAATATTAAAGAAGATATCTATCTTATATTTGTGAGTCTAAGGTTTTATGTCTAACTTATCTTTTATCATAACTGAGGAAATTATAACTCTAGTCTTCAACTACATCAAAGATCCCAGAAGGATATACTATTACCTGAGAAACAGGAGAAGGATGCAAGCAACTTTCGGGAGTCTTGCAGGGTAGACAGAGACAGTTGGCAGCCTGGACAGTCATCTAATGTTCCTTTGTGAAATTGTGGCATCTGTCTTTAGCCCACAGGCCTAGAGTCTCTGAGTCACTTTTCTAAGTGTCCTGTAGAAAGTCTGGAAGTTTACTCTGCGAAGCAGGAACCTGAAAGACCATTTTGCCAAGCAAAGTTCAGTGGTCACCTTCCTATGGGTCCTGCATGTCCAGTTGATCAAGCAGTCCAGGCAAGAACAGTTTCTTGCCCAAATGGCTATTTTTGCCAAGAAGAAGATAAACTCTATATAGAGTGTCTTTTATGCCCATCCTCCTCTCTGAAGTAAATCCGGTGCTGCCAGGAGCAGACAGGTCTCACTGTCCAGAAAGTCTAAATTTTTAAAACATTTTAAATGCCATATTCTGTAGGTCTTGTGTGGGAGCCCGTTCTGGGGTTCCTCGTGGCTTTACCCAGCAGGTCCGAATAGAGGATGATCAGGACCACGGGCCTGAGTGCAGGTGTCTGAGATGGTCTGCACTTGGCTGTGCTGGGGGAGGAGGTCTTTTGCTCCACCCCTTGGCGTCTCTATAAAAACCCTGGACCAGAGACAGTCCGGGCCTGTTGGAATAGGTTCCAGGCCCTCTCGAGTCTATCCTTTATTTTCTATCTGTTTATCTCCGCAAGCTCCGCTATAAATCCTTCTATCTAATATTTCCTGCTGCTCGCACTCAAGAAAACTCTGGGAAGCTGTGGGGGTGGTGGGTAAACGCCCCACAGAATGGCGCCGTGAACAGGGACTAAAGAAAAAAGAAAAAAAAGGGACTAAAGAAAAAAAAAGGGACAAAAGGGAAAAAGGGACTAAAGAAAAAGGGGGGAAAAAGGAACTAAAGAAAAAAAGGGACTAAAGAAAAAAAGGGACTAAAGGGGAAAAAAGGGACTGAAGAAAAAAAGGGGAACAAAAAAAGGGGGGACTAAAGACAAATGAACAGGGACTTAAGACAAAGTAATAGGGACTAAAGATAAAGGAAAATAATAGTTTTAATACAGAGTTTTTGGTGAAAGTGCTGAGTCAGCCTTGCCAGTGGAAAGGCATGCCGGTGTTATGAAAAAAAAAAAACATTTTTATATATATTTTTTGGGAAGGCAGGGGTTTTATCCTCGAGAGAAAAGGAAAGCGGACTGGAAGGATGTCCGATGCTGCAGCGAAATTCTCTTCTGTCAAAATTTTCTATCTTCTATCCCTTTCTCAATTTCTATCTGTGATAAGTATAAGGTATAGGGTAGTAATATAGTTTAAGAAAAACTTAGAAGTGTAAGATTGTGTAGGAAAAAATAAGTAAGGCAACTAGACAAAAAAACTCTTCAATTTTCCAACTTTGGGGGCTTTGAAAGCAAACTGGGGAAAAAAAAATCTTTCTTTGGGCTTTTCGGGTAGTAAAAAAAGCTCTTCTCTGAGCTTATGGGGAAGAAAAAGTTTCCTATGGAAGCTTTTGACCTGGGGACAGCTGAAATGCCAAATCCAAGCGGCAGGAGAAAGTAATTTCTCCCTGAGGCAAAAATGGGGGTGTAAGAAGTCAAAGTTTAAAGTTGGGAAGTTTTGGGAAAAGTTGGTCTTTCTCCTGGGGGAAAAACCTTTCTCTTAAACTCTAAAGCTTTTCTTGAAAAATTTGGGGGGAAAAATCTCTCTAAAAAGTGTTAATCTTTCTCAAAAGCTCTCTTAAACTTAAAAACTAAAGCCTTTCAGAACTCTCTCTCAGAAGGACAAAAATTAGAATCACCTGAAGATATTAGTATGGGGACCACCTGTGATTAGCTCTAAGGGAAAACAACAAACTTAAGACAGCAAAACCTAAGTTCTTTCAAGCTTTAACAATCCTCCCTGCAATGCAGGAGGCAGGAACAAGTTCCTAAAAACCTCTTCTAAGCTCTGTCTCTTCAAGCTAGTGAAAGACAGTGGCTCAGAGTACCCTGAGGGAAACGCTTGGGGAGAGTGTGGATAAAGAGCTACAGAGAGCCCAAAAGGGCTGGAAACTTTGCCTGAGAAAAGCAAAAAAGCAAAGCTTTTCAGTTAGAGCTGAGCTGAGGCAGAAAAGGTTCTGCGTGAGTGTTTCAGAATGAAAAGGCGCTCCTAATAATCGTCCAATGCAAAGATTCCCTGAAACTGTTAGTATTGTATCCTTGCTTCTGACCAAAAACCTAGAGGCGACTGGCCAACGTCTCTGAGTTGGAGTGCATTTCGGGGATACTAGGGTTCCTGCAGTTACAAACTTCCTGGAGCACAGAGCTGAGGCAGGAAGGTGCAGGACCCAGGGGAAGATTGCTAATGAACAAATGAAGCTAAAGCCGGTGGGAACGGCACAGTTGTGCGCTTTCCTACAAGTCCCGGGTTGATAGGTCCACAACTGCAAAAAGAAATTTGAAAAAAGCTTTCCTATCAGAGAAAGGACCGTTCTGGGAAAACAGTAAAGCCGAACTGTGTCTGAAGCAGTTGTGCTGCTGAGTCAGAACGCTGTCTGGGGAAAGAGCCCAGCCAGGGCAGAACAGAACTACCCAGGAGTAAAGCTTTCTTTTCTGTCAGAGAAAGCACCTCTTTGAGAAAAGCTTTGTTTCAACTGACTCCCTGAGATGAGGGAGTGTAGCCCTGAGGGGTGATTGCCTCTGGTATAAGCTCTGTCCTTGAGCACCCAGACAAGCAAATGCAACCCACTGGGGGACTGGGCCAGGTGAAGGCCTGATGAGGCAAAGCACCTGTCCTAATGGGAGTTTAGAGATGGCAAAAACCTCCCTCGCTAAGCTTGATTCATGAACACAAACCACAGACCCTGAAAACAAATGGACTAAAGCCCCTACCTTCAGTAGCAGGGAAAGCCGCCGCTCTAGTGTCGGAAACCGTTTCTGGGGTAGAGGGCACAGACTGAGACCAAACTGGGAACTGTCTGGGAGAGAGACTCTGAAGAAACAGAGAAGGGACATAATCCTCCCCAGAAAATGCATGACCTGACAAAGCTGCTAGAGTTTGAGGCAGATTCGGGGGAGAAAAAAAGCCCCTACTTCCAAAGGCAGCTAGCAGAGGTACAGAGCCGCAGACAGATACCTGAAGCTCTCTGCATCTGGGGGGGAAGGAACAAGCGAAATGAGAATAAGATCAGTGGGAGAAAATCTCTCTGAAGGAGCTATGGAAAAGCTGTTGTACATGATCTTGTTTTTCACTGACTGGCTAAAACAAACACAAGCCCTGAGGAAAATTGCTATCAGAAATGCCAGCCTCAATGCGCGCTAACAAGGCAGGTGCAGTTCTGATTTGGGGGACAGTGTCTGATGAAGTTGAAACACCTGTTAAAGCCAGCTGAGGAGAATAGAAACCTCCCAACGTGCCATAGCTGAAAATGTAAAATGCTTGTTCAAATCTCCGGTTGCAAAAGCAAAAAAACTTTGTTCAAACCTCCTGGGCAAGAATTTGTAAGCAAGTCTGGTAAAAGAGAACCAGTTGACTCTTAGACCCAAAAAGAACTATGGGAAATGATATAAGGGACTGATATGGGACTGATATTATTATGGACTCATGTAAGGGAAATGCATTCTGGGAAAGGTAGTTTTTCCGCTAAAGATGGCGACATTGCCCTGAAACACTTGTCAGCTCAAAAATACGTTCATGGTAAACTTAAAATACAGCCTTTAAAAAGAATAAGGAGGAAAACCATCTAAGGGTTTAAATGTCAGTTCCAATAACAAATTGAAAGGATACGGAACTAGGTGCTTCGCAGTTTGGGGCTCCATTGGTAAAATGCCTTATTTACCCTAATAGCTGTGCAAAGTTTTTACGGTAGTTGAATGACAAAAAGCTACCTATAAGAGCAAACCAAAAGTGCTGCTGTAATAGAAACGTTTGTCTGAATTGAAGCATTTAGGGGAACTACTATGAATTTGGGTGAAGGGACAGCCTCTAGTTAAAAACTATCTACCGCTGACAGTGCATCTCTGCCGGTCCGGAACAGCTGAGAGAACTGGCAACTTTGGAGTATGGCTTCGTCCCGAGAATGTTACAGTCCCCTAGCAACAAGTATCACAACTCTATAATGACAACACTCACTAAATCCCAGTGCTTTATAACAAAGCTGACTATAAACTCTAAACTTTAGGAATGATGTACGTACTTGCTGTCTAGTTAAGAGAATCTTTCTAATAGAGATGGTGATAATAATTAAGAGTAAGAAGTAGAAAGACGAAAATAAGATATGTGAGTTTGTAAAAATTCTGTCTTGTTAGATCTGTGTTAAGAAATCTTTAGGTGTTTGCTAAGTTAGATATGATAATGGTAGCCTATATAAGTTTGTAAAATAGATCTATAGAGTTCCTTTAAGAATATAAGCTTGTAAGAAGTATCTAAGGTAGTCTTAAGACATGTAGTAATAAGCTTGTAAGATGTTAGTTGTAAATGTAAGTTTAAATAAGAAATAAGATGGAATGAATATAAGTATATAAGAATTAATAGGAAATATATTTGCTAAAGTAGTTCTATAAAGTATAAATAAGTAGATGTTAATATGTTGTATGTGAGTTTGTAAAAATGTGTAAATGTTGAATATGAGTCTAAATGCTTTGCAAGGCAAAAAAATGTTATATGTGAGTTTGTGAAAAAGTGTAAATGTTAAGTGTGAGTCTATTAATGTATATGGTGAAAACACCTGAGACACAGGAGATAGTGTCCTAGTAGACTGCAAAGTAGGCAGTCTGAATGGTTTCAAAAGCTCCAGAAGCCGCTAAGAAGCTAAGAATGGCGGACGCCAGAACTAGCACAAGGCATCCGCAGCTGAGATCCGTGGAATATCAACGCAGCACAGAAAAACCTGAGCTAACAGCAAAAATGGAGCGATTTAAAATATTACTATAACTAAAAAGGTCTGTCTGTGAGAACAAAAGTTGCAGAGACGCTTGTTTGAACTAAAATTGTTAACTGCAAAAAGTTTTGGTTGTAAAACGTCTCTTCATATTTGAAAGTGAAAGCCTGATACCAGAATTTTTCTTGTTTGAACTTTTTGAACTTAAAATGAGATAAAATTACAAAAACATTTTGGTTATGGATTTCTTCAAATTTGGAAGGCTAGTACCAATATTTGTCATTTGAATTTTGGTACTTAAATGAAATGAACAATAGAGATTTCATTGCAATGGGACAATTTTGAGCTTATAGTAATGACCTAGGAACAGTTTTCTGGAATTGGGTTAAAAATGGAACTGTTTAAATGAAGAAATGTATTTCTACTTAGAATCAAGATGCAATTTTGTGTATGCATATATGCTTTATTAATTGGAGACTTATGAATTGTTTTGTGGAACTGTTTATGTAAAAATGGAATTACTTATGGAACTGGTTTTGTTTTACAAATGGAACTGTTTAAACAGAAAAGTTTGGGTTTTCTAACTAGGCTTGAGATTTTGCTTAAAAATTATAAAGAAAAGGAGGCGCTATGAGATCGAATTATGTTCGCAGAAACCTATTGATATTAATGCACCCTGGTTTTGTGGAGTTAAGGAAATGTTTAAGTTTGATGTAAATACATCGAAGTTTTTCATATGTTCTGTTAACTAGAAAATTCAAATGACTGAGTTAAAGTTGTAAGACGGAGGAAATTGTTAACTATATATAGCACCATATATGTTAATTCAAATGGTTCTGTTAAGAGTTTGCTTTGAGTTGTAAGATTGAGAGAATTGTGACTATGTATAGCAATATTTATGTTAACCTGTTAATGGTAATGATGAAGCTAAGGGATTCTTTAAGTTTGTAGTCGCTTTAAGAGTTTTTGGTTTAGAAAGGGCTTGAGGCAGCTAAGACTGCTGTGGTCACCTTGGACCTAATTCAAAAGAGAAATGCCATTTATATCATCCTCTACTCCCATACTGGGAGGTGTAACAGCTATAGAGATTGCTGTAAGCCATTAATAGTTATTTTTTTATATATTAAGAAGGGGGGACCTGTGGGAGCCCGTTCTGGGGGTTCCTCGTGGCTTTACCCAGCAGGTCCGAATAGAGGATGATCAGGACCACGGGCCTGAGTGCAGGTGTCTGAGATGGTCTGCACTTGGCTGTGCTGGGGGGAGGAGGTCTTTTGCTCCACCCCTTGGCGTCTCTATAAAAACCCTGGACCAGAGACAGTCCGGGCCTGTTGGAATAGGTTCCAGGCCCTCTCGAGGCTATCCTTTATTTTCTATCTGTTTATCTCCGCAAGCTCCGCTATAAATCCTTCTATCTAATATTTCCTGCTGCTCGCACTCAAGAAAACTCTGGGAAGCTGTGGGGGTGGTGGGTAAACGCCCCACAGTCTTGGAAGTATTTGAAGATTACCTATCTATCTGAAATATATTTATGTATACCTAGAAAACTTAACTAACATGGATACAAGTATGATTATCATAGATAACTAATTATTAATCTATTTCTTAATTATCCATTACAATTTTAAATGAGCTGTACAAACATAATACCTTAAACAAAAGTAGAAATATACATATAGTATAACAAAATTAACTTTAAATTTGTATCAATAAACTAAAATCCATACCAATGTAAAACATTTTAAATAAGCTGCTCTTTAAAAGTAGGTTTAATAATGTACCCTTTCATCCTATCGTATCTATATCATATCCCCTTATCTTCTTTAGAAAGAGATTGCATTTATATTTAACCTGCTTTAAATAAAAATATTGGTTTTTCTCTGCCCCACACCAGAGGGCTCTTCTGATATGAAACACAAACATCTCTTAACCTTTTCTTTTAGTAATATGCTTGGGTTTAGAGAAGGAGTGAGCCAATTCCATCTCCAAAGCCAGCTTGGTATATTTGTGAATTTGGGTATAGCTTCTCTTACTACTTCCTGCTGGAGGGGGGCGCTGTATCTTATGGGGACACAAAGAAAATTTTAGGATTATGGAGTAGTCCATGAGGGTGTATTGTCTGAACCAGTTGCCTTGAAACCATTCTGGATGTTGGATGATCATGGTGTCATCGGAGACCTTTCATGGGGTCTTGGCTGGTCAAACCTGATGTATCTTAATCTGGAACAAATCCATAGCCTCTGGCTTTCTGTGGAAACAAAAGCAAAGCCTCCTTTCCAAAGCAACATATCCTTAGATCCAAATTTTGAAGTCAAGGTACCTTTAAAATATACATATAAATGTATTGGTTTGACTCTGCTGCCTTTGCAATCAAATGTCTCTCTGCAGTTAAAAATCCCAAAGACAAGTAAGAGCAAGCATAACTAAAGAGCAGTAGAGCGGGCCGGAACAGCGCTGATGAGGCGCTCTGCCTGCCTCCCAGGAGACTCAAGTCCTCCTTGCAGGTTGAAGGGTCACAACTACCTGATGTGTCACACTCAGGCTGATGAGTGGGCACCAAAAGGGCCATAGTCAGGAAAGGTAGGGAATGTGTGGAGCTACTGCCAGGAACCACTGGGGAAAAGATGTAAGAGAAGGTTGGGGGTGGGGGTCCATACCCTGTTCCACAACCCTCATGTGAACCCACTTCTGACTGACTAGGAAGACCAGTAAAGAGAACCTGGACCTTCCCCCAGACAGCAAGCTACCACAGCAGTGATTTGGACCATTACTCTGTGTGTGGACCATGAAAGCACATCTTTCCTTGTACCAAATGGTGACCATTACACCAATCTTCCATCCCTTTGCTCGTAAGAGGAGATGGCTTAAATAAATAACTGAAACTTAATTTTTTTTTTTTTTACTTCTTCCTTTACCATTTCAAACTGACTAAGCCTGGAATGATCTGTAGCACAAGGCTCATCCCAGGATTCCTCCACAGAGACTATAGTAATCCCTTGCTGGTCTCTAGAGAAGGGGATGGCTCTTGTAGGAGGCACTCTTGCCTGAGAACATCCAGTGTTCCACTGCAGAGTTAAGGTTCTTCTGCCCTGAAGGCCAGCTATTCTTTCTCCTAGGTGTGTTCCTAAGAGAAACTCCTGCCCCATTGCGACAGGACAGATGCACAAGAACACTCTGCTCTTTAAAAACAAGGGAGACCAAGATGCCTCGGTGGCGAGAGTAGGAAGTATTAAGTTCACAGCTTGTCCCATTTCTGAGCTTCCCAGAAAGCTACCTTGCTGAGCCTAGAGGTGTTGGGAGGCCCTTCTGGTTAGAAGTTGCAATCTACCATGGCCTCGCAGCTGTCCCCAAGCTTGGCAACAAGAAGACCCCCTCCCTCACCTAACCTTATCTGGAAGGTGTCTCTAGGTCTGAGTGACTGACTTATCTCAAGGATGATCCTTGGCATAGTTCCCTGCAAATGCTCTTCCCCTACTGCCCACATGATAATTAGGTTAATGTTCCAGCCATTTTGATAGGGCTGTGCTTCCACTAATCCAGTTACATGATAAGAGTGTGCCATTAAATGCAAATTAGGGCTTGTCCCCAGGCTTCCCAGTCTTACATATTTCCTATACTCTGGAATAAAGTTGAGTTGTCTCACTGAAGTCATATCCTGGAAGGCTATCTCCATTCTATCCACAGGTTGTCTGAACCCTGTTCCCTGCTTCTGCTTCCCGCCCCCCCCCCCTTGTGGACTGGTGGCCAATGATTCCCAAGGAAGAAGGAGACCCATATAGACATTGATTCTGTTCCTCCAATTGTATGTTTGACATACATCAGCATGCATTCTCTGTGTGATCATGACTCTAAATGCAATCTATTTTTCCTTTGATGACTTCATCTGTGCAGCAGGCAGGAGATAACAGATGATATAATGAGCTTAGTTTTCATTAGCACATGCCTTGTGACATGTTTTCCCCTCTGAGGATAACTGGTTTTCTGGCTTTGGATAGTGTCTTTAAAAGGTCCTTTTTTTAAAGTATAGTTGTAGGTTAGTGTTCAGCACCATTATGCAAGAATCTATATAACCCATGGGAAGGAAGGTCAGTTGTTTTTCACCTGCTTGTCTGTGTGTGAGAGGGAAGTTAGGAGAGCCAGGGCTCCTCCTCTGAAAAGAAATGCAACCGCTGGAACAAAAGGGAAGGACTCCAAGATGGAGGTGATTAGGACATGAGACCAAGAAGCTGGTCTGATGGCATCCCTTCCCTGTCCCCACCCTGTGTGTTCCATCCCTGGGGAGGCTGTTGGAGCACGAGACTCAGCCTGGAGAGCCAGCTGTTTTTCTTAAGCAGCACATTTGACTTATAATGGGGGGGGGGGGGGGGGGGGACTGGAGTTCTAGCTTCGCCTTCTCCACCCAGATGAAGTCATTTCCTCTCATCATCCTGCAGCTTCGTTCTCCAGGAAGACTGGAGCTGGTGGGGGGAGGAGGTCGCAGAGGGAAAGGCAGAGGAGGAACTTACCAACACACCCAGGCTTAGTGTGTCTGCTGGTGTGCTCACACAGGCAGGATGCTTAAAGGCCACGTTTGCCCTGTTGCTGAGGATCAACCACGTTTCTCACCTTTGCCCTGGAAGGAATCCTTGTTAGTTAGCTATGATAAATCTTCTATTTTTTTTTAGAGGTTGGTAGGGTTTTACACAATATCAAAATCTCACTTGGAATTTGGAGGTAGTTTTCAAAGTCGTGTTAAACCGAAGGATTGAAATAAATGCTCTCTAATCCTCAGAAGTTTGCAAAAATGGAAAGTGGAAAACTTTGCCTTTACCCCGAGCATATGGAATTCGAAAAACAGCATAAGGGATCATATCCAAATCCCTTCTGTGTCCTAAAAATGGCATTGCTACCTAGAGAATGAATATATTCATCCACATATGTTGTCATCTTTTAATAAATGAAGTGTTTCCACAACTGGGCATGATGGTGCATGCATACACAAGTGGATCTCCTTGAGTTCAAGGCCAGCGTGGTCAATATAGTGAGTTCCAGGCAAGCCAAGACTACATAGTGAGACACAATCTCAAAAAACAGTAAAATGTTTCCATAATAGAAAATTATTTCTTCAAATCACATTCAGTAGTCTTTCTTGGATATGGATGGTAACAGAAGTGGGGGGGAAACCAAACTGCTTTTTAGGTCTCAGGACAATGACTAAGGGGCAGAGGGTGGGAGGTCGAAAGGGAAAAGAGAGTTGGAAATTTCATGTTTCACTTGTCTATCCAAATTATATCTTGAGATAAGTTGAGAAGAGACCCAGTACCCGGGGAAACCAGCTCCTCCCTGTGTCAGTAACATCTGGAGGACTTTTTCATGTGTTTTTACATCAAGGGGCATTTACGTTAGAGGAGCCACCTCTCCAGGATCACCAGCCAGATAGAGCCATGAGGAGTAGAGTCCACAGCTGCCTCAAGATACTTACCAAAGACGCAGTGGGAGTCGAAATTGTTGGTTCCAGCTATGACTATCTCCAGCATGCGCGCGCGCGCACACACACACACACACACACACACACACATGCACATGCACACGCACACCTTATCTTCAATTCTGGACTTGAGAGTTTTGTTTTATCTCTGTTCACAAACTGGTAAAGGTGAAGAGGGAGAAGCCAGCCTGTGGGACCCTTTCACGCTGTCTTCCGCTCGAGAGCTCAGAATCTTCAAAGACCTTTCAAACAGCTAATAGTGGAAACAAGTTAAGCAGTGGGTCTGCGGTTTTTTTTTTTTTTTTTTCCCATTTCTATTTTACTTTCAGTGATCATTATTACTTTGGTCTCATCTTCATCCCTGTTGGTGTATTCTCGATTGAAAGATCCCTTAAGAGCCCTGATTTCAGATGTTCTGCTCTGTGGTCCCTTGAAACAGCCGTTTGGACCAGCAGCCTCCTCTGAGTACATGGCCTCATGCTCAGCAAGGTTCTTAGTTACTGCTCTGTTGTCCCAGCTCTGAACCAGCTTGGTGGCAGGTCCTACCTAATCTTCAGATGGTTATTGGTGACATCCCCAGGGGGATTCCTGCTTTGACCTTGCAGTTTTGACCTTGGCAGTTTTGGTTGCTCTCCATGCCCTGGGAGAGAAAGAAGGTCCTCCAGTAACACACAGGATGATATATATATTTATTGTGATCCTGAAGAGTTTTGTAAGAATATATATATATATATATATATAATGTAGCATTGGCGGGGACCACTCAGATGTCTCTTTTTCAGGATATTATCGTCAGTTCATAAATTTAGCCAAAGCATGACTATAACTGAAACGTCCCGAAATGAACTCCAAATTGTTCTCAAACAGTGAAATCCCCCCAGTGAAATGAGGCTTGTGCTTTCTTTTTAGTGAATCTTGGAAAATGTCATGTTAACTGATTTTCCCTGCTTCTTCAGTTTTCTTGCCTTTTCAGCAGTTTGCCTGATGATTTTGTCTTCTTGTTCCCATGAAATACTGTAGCAGGCACAGCTAGTGCTGCATTTGGACTTCATGCTTTCATCCTTGCCAAGCTTTCTGCCCCCCCCCCCCGCCCTCTGGGAGGGAGCCTCCCAGGGTTGAGGGCTGAAGCAGCGGCTGGCATCCCAGGTGGGTCATCAGCAGCTGACTTGGATTTGAGAGGGAAATCTTAGTCAGTTAGGGAACTGAACAATTTCTTCCACCAGAGAGCACTTGGATTAACAGAAAGTACTGAGTCCATAAGAGCCAGAGTCTCAAGTAAGTGCCTGAAGCACATCTCTTGACCCTGAAGTTGAGGCGGACAATTTACAGACAGGGTCAGAAACCGGAAGAGGGGGAGAAAATGATGCTAATAGAGTTTAATGGGTGAGTGCTTTTCTTATTCACTTTTCAGAAGACTTTCAAGTTGCAGTTAACATTTCCTGTTTGCTTAAGGAAAACTTAACTCATTCGCAGCCACTGATCCTTATTTATTGATATTACTTTATAAGCAATATAAAAGTCATATAATCAAAATACTTGATGTATTCATTTTGTCTTTTTTCTTCCAGTTCTAGACATATTAAATTTCCTACAGTGTTTTTTTTTTAACAAGCCATCTGTAAATTTTTTTTTTCTCTTTGAGACAGGGTTTCTCTGTGTAGTTTTGGTGCCTTTCCCAGATCTCACTCTGTAGAACAGGCTGGCCTTGAACTCAGAGATCCTCCTGGCTCTGCCTCCCGAGTGCTGGGATTAAAGGTGTGTGCCACCATCACCCGGCACCATCTGTCATTTTTTAACATAATTTCTTAATTGATTCTTTGGGAATTTCACCTCATGTACCCCAACTCTGCTCACCTCCAAATCCCCCATCTTCCCCTCACCCATGCAGTGCCCCCAAAATAAAATAAAATAAAATAAAAAACAAAACGTAATAAGCAAACAAATAAAAACAAGAACAAAACAAAATAAAATGACAAACAAAAAACCTCTTCGCTTTTCTCCATCTTTTCTGCCTCTCTAACACCTCTTCACTTGTCCTGGTAGCATTGGGAATGGTGTGTCATGAAATATACACTTTTGTACAATCAGCTTTACCTGCAAATATTGATTTCCTAGTAAATGGTTCAAGGTCTCTGGTTTCTGGCACACGGTCATCACTGGACCCTTATTGAAACTCCTCTGAGATATCATGGAGATCCTACAGGCATGGTTCTATAGGATCAGTCTCTTCATGAGCTCCAGCAGGACCTAGATAGGGTAGATGTTAGGGTGGGCCAAAGCCCGGTGGTGGGTCTGGGTGGTAGCTGAGCTGGTCAGTCTGGGCCACTGGGGCCACCTACCTCAGGTGAGGGAGTGGAGCCAGCTCCCTTATGTTCATGTCATCAGGGTCAATTCTCCCTCAACTGTAGAGAGGAGTGGGACCATCCCTCTCTAGTGGAGGGGTCAGCTCTCTTGCCACCGTGTCCAGGAAGAGGAAGGGCCAGCTTCCCCAGGGCCAGCGAAGGACGGAGCAGCTCAGCACGGCCCTCTGATTTCATCATACACAGTTCCCATGGCTCCCTGAGGTAACACAGGCCGCAGACATCAACACAGACCTCAGCTTCAGCTGGACCGTGGACCCAGACATGGCCCTCAGCAGCAGCCGGGTCTGGATATCACCATGGCCCCAGGTAGCAGTGCAGGTCACTCAGATGAGCATGGCCCCAGCGGCAGTATGGCTCTCAGACACTAAATGGCCCCAGACCTTGGGCATTTATGGCCTTTTATGGTAACAGGAACCTCAGACATCAACACAGACCCTGGCTGCAGGCTGCAGTAGGCCCAAGGACCCAGACATGGCCCTTGGCAACAGCCTGGGCCCAGATGACACCATGGCCCCTGGTGGCTGCACAGACCACCCAGATCTGTATAGCCTTGACTGCAGCATGGCCCCTAGACTCCAACAGGGCCACCGGTTGCCGCCCAGACCCTGGGCCTCCTCATGGGCCACAACACAGACCCAGATATGGCCCTCAGCAGCAGCCCCGGTTTGGATCCTACCATGGCCCCAGGTGGCAGCAAAGGCCACCCAGATCAGCATGACGCCAGCAGCAGCCCTTGGACACCAACATGGCCCCAGGTGGGAACCCAGCAAAGGACTCTCAGAAAACTTGTATTTCTACTTCTGCTGTCAGACTCAGCTATCACTTCCTATCTTTCAGATGGCTAAGATAAAAACTAGTGGCCACATTACATGCTGGAGAGAACGCAGAGAAACTGGATTTTTCATACTTCACTGGTGAGAATATATGTTGATTTGAATTTTCTCTTAAAACTAGTCATGACACTATTGTAGGACACTACACTTCTGGGCATTTGTCCCAGAGAACTGAAAACTCAGGCTGACAAAAAACTTGTATATAAATGTTCATAACAGCTTTAATTCTAAGCCAAAAACTGGGGACACCTTGAACATCCTTTCATCATGAAACGGTGATCCCCAATAACAACTGAGCCAATTTTTGTCACAAACAACAATCTGGATGAATCTCAAAAGCAATACAACCAGTCTCAAAAAATAACATACTTTGATTCTATTTTTATAACCTTACAATAAAAAACCTATGAAAGAAAGAGAATAGATTAGTGATAACCAGGAATGAGGAGGTGAGTATCTACAGGGTAGTATTAGGGAGTTCCTTTATGCAGACAGAATAATTCTATATTCATACTGTGGTGATGATTCCAAAGATCTATACAGATAACTAAAGCTTGTAGAGCTATGGACAGCTGTGTCTATTAATTTATATCCATCATATATTAACATTCTCCACACAACCAAGTGACAGATGAAAACTCTTGAAGCTGGAATGAAGTATATAGCTTATTATCAGTAATTGTGATGGCTATTCTTGGTTGTCAACTTGACTGTATTGTAGAATATTATGTAAAGGTATGTTACGTTTGTTTATGTTGCATTTGTTTAACTCTGTGAAGCTGTGTTACTGTGCCTGTCTAGAACACCTGATGGCCTAATAAAGAGCTGAACAATCAACAGCAAGGCAGGAGAAAGGATAGGTGGGGCTGGCAGTCAGAGAGAATAAATAAAAGGAGAAATCTGGGAGGAGAGAGAAGTAGCCAGAGAAGGAGGAGGACTCCAGGGGCTAGCCACCCAGCTACACAGCCAGCCATCGAGTAAGAGTAAGATTTACAGAAGTAAGAGAATGGGAAAAGCCCAAAGGCAAAAGGTAGACAGGATAAATTAAGGAAAGTTGGCAAGAAACAAGCCAAGCTAAGGCTGGGCTTTCATAATTAAGAATAAGCCTCTGTGTGTGAGTTATTTGGGAGCTGGGTAGCAGGCCCCAAAAGAGTAAAAAAAAAAAAAAAAAAAAAAAAAAACAGACTACACCTGGAGTTGACTAAAACCCCAAAGTGGAGGGCACACCTGTGAGGGATTTATGCATATCTAGAACTTTGAGATAGGAAGACACACCTTTAATCCAGATCTAATCTGAGTCATGCCTTCTGCTGGAAGCCTATATAAGGACATGGAAGAAGAAGTTTTTCCTCTCTACCTGCTTGCTCTTGCCCTGCTAGCAAGTCCATTCCTTCACTAGCATTAGAGCCTACTTCTTCAGGATTCCTGTGTATACTAGAGACCAGCTAAGACTTCCAGCCTCATGGACAGAGCAACTACTGGATTCTTGGACTTTCCATTAATAGTCAGACATTGTTAGATAAGCTGGACCACAGCCTGTAAATCATTCTGATAAATCCCATATATATAATATATATATTTTATATATGAAAGATATTCATTCTGTTACTCTAGAGAACCCTGACTAATACTGTAATGGATCTGTAGCCTGAGTTTTTCTGCCTTGCCCACAGTCATAGCAAATCTCTGTCACCCGCCAGTCCCACAGCCGCTCAGACCCAACCAAGTAAACACAGAGACTTATATAGCTTACAAACTGTATGGCCGTGGCAGGCTTCTTGCTAACTGTGCTTATAGCTTAAATTAATCCATTTCCATAAATCTATACCTTGCCACGTGGCTGGTGGCATACCGGCATCTTCACATTCTGCTGGTCATGGCGGCGGCTGCAGTGTCTCTGGTCATGGCGGTGGCTGCAGCAGCGTCTCCTTCTGCCTTTCTGTCCTTTTATTTCTCCTCTCTGTTAGTCCCGCCTATCTTTCCTGCCTAGCCACAGCCGATCAGGTTTTATTTATTAACCAATTAGAACAACTTGACATACAGACCATCCCCCAGCACAGTCAAGTGCAGACCATCTCAAACACCTGCACTCAGGCCCATGGTCCTAATCATCCTCTATACGGACCTGCTGGGTAACGCCACAAAGAACCCAAGAAGGGCTCCTACAGGACATACAGAACATCCCACAGCATGGATCAGCATCAATTTCCTGATTTTGATATTGAGTATAAAATATAAAAGTGACAACATGGAAGATAGGTATTTTTTGCAACATGTGTGTTTATAATTATTTCACAACAAAATTACAACTTCATAATGATATTCATTAGTTGTACTTTTAGAAATTCATGCACAATAGATTCATAGCTAGATTAGAAATGTTAGTGTCGTGACAATGCTTCATGACTATACCAATTCCAGTCAGTTTCGTTGCTGAGTTCATATAAAATGAATGAAATTAGTTCTCTTATTCTTGCTCCTGTGTTGTTTGCCCCGCCTAGCGCGTGGACATACATATGCAGTATGATTTTAAAAAAAATAGTATCATTTAATTAGCCTTAATAATCTTATGGTGATTTGTGACAGATCTCTTAATTACATGAATGCTGTATTTTTTAATGCTGATTTCTTTCTCTGGAATTATTAAACATGTTTGCAAAGAAAGTAGATTTTCCAAATTAATTCTTGCTATCTAGAGTTTAAGCCACAGGACCAGTGTAAAGAATAATGCATGTCCTAATTCTTATGTTTGAAGTTTTAATATACTGTTTTACATCAAAAGACACAATATATGTCTAAGCTTATTTTGAGGTTAGGATCAAATACCTGAGTTTATCAAATGATAGTCTTGACTTAAAAAAAAAAAATCATCACCAGACATCAATTTGTGGGGAGGAGATCAATTTCCCTCATGTTTTCTTCTTGCTTCGACGTTCCCAGGCAGCAATTACAAGCTAAATACCATTTTGGTAAGTGAGCAATTCTTGTTTTCATTTGCTGATTGGCTTTACTGCACACTAAGGTTAATTGGAAGCTGCTCCGACTTATCTGGGTAATGATGAACAGCTGCAATCGACCACACTCCTCACCCCACTCCACATCATTTTGACAGAGCAGCACTCAAACAAAAACTGCTGGCAACGTGAGTGTTGTTAAGCAGTATTGCCAACCCTGGCATGGTTGTATCTGAGATGGCTTCACAGAAAGCCTGACAGAAGCACAAAGCTTGAGGAGAAACGTTCAGATCAGGAGGGTGGCTGCCCAATGCAATGGTCGGAGTTGGTTACGGGAGTTCACATGGACTGCAGTTACCTGGGAAGTTCATCTCACGCAAATAGGTGGTACCACACATAGAAAAATGTATTTGCTTCACCAAATGACCGTAGTGGCAGATTTTTGTTTAACATGAGGATGACAGTATTGACTGAGATAGCTATGTGGATTGAAAGAACCAAGCAGACGCCATAAAGGCTGCTCAGTCTTCTCTTAGAGGTCAGGCTTCAATGTTAGTTAGTTTCCTGAGGCTTGAGCAAGCAGTTTCAGGGAGGGCCATGAACAAAAGACATAATCCTTACAATAGCTCCCTTTCTGCTCATACTCTGACTACTCAAGGTTCAGCCAGTTGTTTGCTGTCTGGGTCCCCTCACCAACTTAGAGCTACGTGGATGAGTCAAGGACAGAGCCTGGGCCACTGAGTCAGCCCCCATGGTCAGTACGTGCAAGGCCAGTCAGCCTCCATGGCAGCTCAAGGACAGAGCCTGGGACTTGTCCAGGTCTGCCCCAAAATGGTAACTGTAACCTCCAACCAACCCTAGCCAATTAAAACCTACTAGCACGATTGCCACTCTAATAAACCAATCCTGAGTCTGTTCCTATGTAGTCTGTAGACCCCAAGTCCCCTTTGCTTTAAAAACCCTGCTCCATTGCTACTCGGGGTCTCTCCTGCTCTGCTGCTGCATCAGATGGATGGAGAGTCCTGACTTAACTCATAACAATACAAAGACTCTTTGCTTTTGCGTCAGATTCTGTCTCTTGGTGGTCTTTGGGTACAACATGGATAAAAGATGCCTCTGATTGCTTTCAAGAACTTGAAAAGTGTTTTATCTGTCTTTTAATGTCTTCAATAGCAATATTGAATCAATTTGGGCACTTTCAATGTTCCAAACTCTGTGTTGTTTCTTGTGTAAAATTCCTGTTGATTGTCTCCATAATACTAAGGCTGACTTAGTATGCGTACATTGTAAAGGATACCTAGGATAGTTCTAAAGCTTATCCATGGCCACAGAGTCAATAGGATTCAAGTCCAGGCTCCTCTGTTCCCAAACTCTTTGTTGTGTTGGTGGTTATATAAAGAAGGCTACCGAGGGAACTCACTGCTTGGTTAAGCATTACTAGGGCAGCAGATATTTTCCCTGTTCAGTTACCAATTGGCAGTGCCACTGGATAGATTGCTATCTAGTCTCCTCCCTGATTACCTCCATGTGGAGTTGGGATGGCTCGCCTTCTCCTGGGTGGTATCTCTATACTGTGGTATTGGGGAATGAAAGTGGTTACATCAAAGTAACTTGCTTAGCCATGAAGGAAGAGTGTCAACTATGCTTTTGAGGAGGATGGGTGCTCCATTGGTCCTCCCCCAACTGACTTCCGTGAGCATTCTGCCCCATCCTCACTTCACGGCTTCAACAAATTTTGGAGCTGTTGTGATTTTCCTTGTAGCTTGACGGGCTGGATAAGCAGTCATGAATCCCCTGGCTGTTTCTCAAACGATCCTAGTCTTTCCTCTTTTTTTTTTTTTTTTTTTTTTTTTTTTTTTTTTTTTTTTTTGGTTTTTTGAGACATGGTTTCTCTGTGTAGCTTTGCGCCTTTCCTGGGACTCACTTGGTAGCCCAGGCTGGCCTCGAACTCACAGAGATCCACCTGGCTCTGCCTCCCGAGTGCTGGGATTAAAGGCGTGCGCCACCACTGCCCGGCAAGTCTTTCCTCTTCTATTACATGATGCAGCAAGGAAGCACAGTCAGTACTGTAGAGGGCAGGTCAGGCCCGGAGTCAGACCAAACGGGGCTTCATCTCAGAATAGGACCTGGCTGACACTCAGACACACTGACTTCAGTCAAGTCATTCAGTTTCCCCAAGCCTCAGAAAGTGAAATGAATTGATTCACACAAACTCTTGACACGGTGGATGTACTCAAGGACTGATTTTCGACCTCCACTCAGCTGTACGCATTTCTAATCTGTTACTCCTGCTCTTTCTGTAATTTGGAGTTTCTCTTTGCTCCACCGATCTTTGAGTGTCCTTTGCCTCACCACTGTTCAGCACCAAGGGAGCCTTTCCCGAACTTACGTTGCTCTGTATTCTAGCTGCCAAGTGCCGTAAAAAGCCCTGATCTCTAACTCTTCTCTCCCTGACGCTATTTAGCACCTGTGTAAACCTATACAGCTGTGCACAGCTGTGCATAAATGTTTGCTTATGTGCTCCTGCCATATTCATTATGTGGCTCTGTGTGTCCAGCCAATTACTCTGTTAAATTATAAGCTCCCCAAAGGGCTGAAGATCATACTTTCTACTTCTGCAACAAGTCCCTATTTCCTACTGAGAGCAGATTTCCAGAAGGCTGAGATGTAAACACACACTGTTGCTTTAACAAGATGCCAATGACAAGTTCTTAAACATTGCATTCTTAGGCAGAGCCCTATTCAAAACAATTTTAGTAATAACAAGTGTTTTATGGAAATATTCAAGTTGGGGGCCTTCAGTTAGTGACTTTTCATATTCAAAAAATTATTCCTTACTAAAGAAAGAAATCAGCAATAAAGAAAAGGATGAAAAGCTGTTGCTACTGTCCAGGGAACATTGGGACAGCTTTCTGTTGATCTGTTAAGTGACTGATGTGTTGGATTAAGAGGGTATCAGGTAGTGCCTACTGGAAATGACATGCTTAGAGCAGTGTAGTTTGTTAGGTAGTTCATTTCACACTTAGTAGGTGCTGGCGGTGTAGTTGGAGGTGTATTAGGAGCTTGTCTTGTCTTCTTCAGTCTTCTCAGTCCCCAGAGAGGTAGGTGTAATGTTCCTCCCTATTTTGCATACAGGAAGTTGGGAAAGGTTTGATTTTTGATCAGGACCCACCTAGGAAGATCTGTAGCCAGACTCAACACTACGCTCTATTAGCTGTGCTGCCTTCCACTAAATGAAGAGGTTTTCCTGATGAGCTATAAAGATAATTCTAATACCACCCACCCCACCCCCCGGCATAGCCCCTCCTTCTTGTCTTCGAAGAAAAGGAAATTCTGTTAGTACATGGAATTTGCTTAGTGGAGATAAATAATGTGAACTGCAGGGGTCTTGGGTGGTTTGTAAGAAAATCTGAAAAAGAAAAAGAAAAGAAAATGTCCCTTCATTGTCCCTGTTCTCCAAAGACTTGAGGAACATTCACTTCCTGATAGTGAAGTTTCCAGCCAGTGTTTCTGTTTTAGAGGGACGCCATTAGTACAAACAAAGTCTCTGTGCTTCCAGAGGATAGACAACACCCTGCTTTTGCTTTCTTGCCTTGTGGCTCCCTGCTCTCCTCCCTCAGCTATATTCTCTTGGATTGAGTCACAGGCAAGCCTCTTCCAGGCGGGGTGGGTGACTGAGCCCTTGCAGCCCTGTCTGAGAAGGCCGGCTCTCAGCTAGCTGGAGCTGCAGGCAGCTGGCTCTTTGGCAGTCTCACAAGTCTGTCTGCTCCTTCTGGAGCACACGGCCTCTGGCCTGCACGTAAAGCATGCTCTAACAGCAAAATCCTAGACTTGGTCCTTCCAACTATGAGATTCTGGGAGTCTCTCAGCGCTGAGTTGAAGGGGATCCAAGAACCTTCCCTGTGGAGTCAGGATTATGCTGTAGTTAATCCTCTAAAGCATTCTTACATTTGTTCTGCTTTATGGCAGGGGTACCGAGAGCTTTCAAGTCACAGCAACCCACTAGATGCTGTGATGTACTTGGGGAGCTTGGAGGGCTCCGGTGATAATTCAGTCTCAGGTTTCTTAAATGTCTAGAGTTCTAGAAAGGAGGGGGCGTGTTGCAGACTCAACTGTAATTCTGTGTTCTTAAAAATGGCCTCCCAAATTGGGTAACCTTCAGGATGCTTAAAACCTGGTTCTGTCCTTGGTCAAGTGACCTTCTGAGCAGGAGCTCCATACATAGTATAGATTCTATACCATGTTTGACCGGAGCATTCCTATTTATAAGAAACACAACCTCTGAATGTTACATATTTACAAGAGTGTACACAATGAAAGCTTTTTATTTGAGTCTATATATAGGAAGCATTTTTCTTGTAGTCACTAGTATTCAGTGCTCACAACTCTGCAGTGAGATCTATTATTAGAGCATTTTTTTTAGGACGGGCTTGCTAAGATTAAATAACTCACTCCAGGCTTCCACTAATAAGGGCCAAGGGCTGGATTTGAACCCGGGCAGCCAGATTCTAGGTCTTTTGCCTTTAGCTATTCTACAATGCTGCTATGAAATAAGGGCTCCTGTTTTACCTCATCTCTTGGGATGGGTGCGTTCTTTTTATTCAGCAAGCTACTAAATTACTTTTTTTTTTTTTTTTTTTTTTGCAGAAATTTCATATCCCTGTCGCCTAGGAATGACAGTAGATTTGTGTGTGTTTAATGTAGGAGATCAGAATAAAAGCGTCTGTGAAGTGTATTCTGAACAAAATCCAGAGAGGGAGAAGATGATTTGCCACTTGATAACTCAACTGGGACATTTCTTGTGCCTTGCCACAGAGGATGCTCTACTGAATACACTTACATCACAGTGAGTACTCAGTGTAGTATAATATGGCAGGGTAGGTACAAAGTCAAATTTCCAACCATAGTCAGCTAACATTTGATTTAAGTCAGTGATCTTAATTACTGAAAAAGTTAAATTTACTGGTTTCCTTTTATATTCCTTATGGTGACTGTATATTTTGTCTACATCAAAAGTAATTCCAGGCTGTACTACAACAGAGGAGAATAGCAAACTTTTGTGAGTCATATTATTATTTTATGAGCTGTTCAATAAATAAACAGCCCACATTTCAGTCTAGTGTTGTTTATGTTTTCAGTACATTGTTCTATAAAAATGTAGCTTAAATAAATAAGTCAAAGTTGTTTGTTCAGACGCGTCTAAACATTTGCTCCCATGTGAGGAATGAAATGTAGATTGTTCTTTTGTTTCTTACGGTGGAGTTTCATCCACAGGCAGCATTGCTGTATGTCTGAAATGTCAGGAAGCACATTGTGTTATTGTGGTCGGACCACCTGAGCATTGTAAATTGACTGGCTTCAAAAACTGTATCATGGGTAAAAAGCGCAAAGCTGGGTCAGTGCGGTTTAAGTAATCCCACCTTTAACTGTCTGTGACAATAGCTCTCCTAAACATCAAAGAGTTTATGAGAGCAAACTTCTGTATCATTTCCCTCAGTCCCTGTGTGTTCACTGTGAGGGTCGGGACAATTTCTCAGCTCTACCTTCACCTGGCTTTCACTAAGAACTTACTTCCGGAAAGAAAAGAACCTACTTCCGGCAATAGCACCTCTTCTGCTTTGGACTATAAAGGAATGCACAAAGCAAGAGACTTGACTGGTCCAGCCTTCTGTCTCCACCTGTTGGCTTGCCAGCCTTTCTGAAAGAGAAAAAAAAAGAAAGAAGCGCCTCTCTTCTACTTGAATATCTCCTTAGGACACCACGTTATGCATCTGGAGTGCTGACTTCCACTTTCTTTGATGCAGAGGTGTCCGGTGTTTCCAAGTGTCCTCATCCCTTCTGGTCCTTGGGCATGTCCTCATCTATGACTGCAGCACTGACATGCTGACCATTCCTTTCTACTTTCTAGACACCGCTTTCTAAACTCACATCTGGTTTTCCTTTTTGCTCTTGGGCTACCCTCCTTTCTCCTCCATCTCCTTTACTGGCTTCTCCTCCTCTGGTCCAATCTTCCATGTCATCTAAACTTCCATTTGTGTTTTCTGCCCTTTCTGCAGCTTGCAAATCTCTCTGAGTGATTCCCTATAACCTCTTGGTGGGAGTGCCAACATTTTTTGCACAGTTCGTGCCTTCAGCTTGATCTTCTTATCTGGGTATGGGGAAACACTTCCAACTGATTGCTAAAGAGCTCCAGCTGGAAGATCTGCAGTGCCCCAAGCCTGATACAGACAAGTTAAGTCATTCCCTTGTTTCTCAAGCCCATCCTTTGACTGGTGTTCTGTAAGGCCACTGTCAAATGCTATCACTGTAGACGTCCATTCCATCTGAAAACTCCAGAACTCTTCAACCTTGTCCTTTGTCTTCAGTATCCAACCATAAGAAGATAAATAGCAGATAAGTAAAAATTGAGGGATGAACTACAACATACTTGATCAGTATTCTTTGAATGTACAAAGTCCTGAAAAATCAAGAAAGATTAAGAAACTTTTACAGATTGGAGATGACCAGGGACATGCAGTGAATAAATGTAATGAGACCCTGATTGGATACCAGAAATAAAAAGACCTTGGTAGAAAAAAAGTGGAGGATTCTCTAGTTTCGTCAGCAGTATTGAGTTGATGCTAATGCAGTTCTGAGCATGTAAGTTGCTAAGATCAGGAGAAGCTGGGTGTATAAATGGAGACTGTATTATATTAGCAACACTTCTATAAATTAAATGTTATTCCCAAATAAAAACTAAAAACCCAAACCTAAAGCATGGCTTACCAATGCCTATGTAATGTTTCTGTGCCTGTCTTGAAGCATGGAAGCATGGTGGTTTGAATGAGAATGGCCCCCATAGGCTCATATGTTTGATTGTTTGGTCCCTAGTTAGTGGAACTGTTTGAGAAGGATTAGGAGGTGTGGCCTTGTTGAAGTGGGTGTGACCTTGCTGGAGGAGGTGTGCCACTGAGGGTGGGCTTTGAGGTTTCAAAAGTCCACACCAAGCCCAGTCTCTCTCTCATTCTCTCTCCACCTGAGTATCAGGATGTAAAGCTTTCACATACTGCTCTAGCACCATGCCTGCTTGCACGCCGCCATGCTCCCTGCCATGATGATAATGGACTGAACTCAATTAAATGCTTTCTTTTTATAAGAGTTGCCTTGGCCATGGTGTCTTCACAGCAACAGAACACTTGACTAAGACAGAAAGGTTCTTGAAATCTATACATTTGGTGATTACCTGGGAGAATCTGATTCCACAGGCCTGCCCTTCATATGCCACAGGTCTCCATTACACTTCAGGTATTGAAAAATCACTTGTTTATGGTAAAAATAGAACCAGCTGGTGGTATTCACCCTGTGTAAACTTTATAAACTTGTTTTTTCTTTGGCAGAGTCTCATGTAGCCTAGGCTGGCCTCAAACTCATCATGTAACTAAGGATGACCTTAGGCTTTTGATCTTTCTGCCTTCATCTCTATAGATCTGGGATTATAGGAATGCAACACCATGCTTCATTTATGCAATGCTGAGGGTTCAACCTAGGGCTTGGCATGCACTCTGACTACTAACCCAGAGCCATAGTTTCTATAGACTTTTAAGCTTTTCACATGAGACAGTTATTCAAAGACCATGGACTGGCAGAGTTGTCTTTTACAACTGTAATTAAGAATATGCTACATAACAAGACATGAATAAACCTGAGTATAAGGATTCTAAGTGATATTTCGAATGAGTTTTTCATGCAAAGAATTGAATGAGACTTGTATATTTTACTTTTTGGGAAAAATTGTGTTGTGGCATTAGTATATTGTGGCAATTTTAAGTATACAACTTATTGGCACTAATTACATTTACAATACTGTGTAGATATTGACTATTTTCCCAACCTTTTAAAAAATCACCTTTAGTAGAAATTCTGTAATATTACTCCTTGCTTGCTATTTGCTCCCTGTCTTATAGAACATCTCATCTGCTGTCTGTCTCCATGAAATTGCCTATTGTATATTTCAGATAATAGAACAATACAATATTTGTTCTTTTTGGTCTTGCTTCAACATGCACAGCTTTGGCTTCTACCTGACTGGGCCAATGAGAGAATGAAGAAAGGACAGATACACAGACACATAGACAGAAAAGCTGGGCTTATGTGGGCTGTGAGCTCTGATGGAAATGCACCAGAAGCCTGGAAACTCAGAGGTGTATATTTTATAGATCTGAATAAATAAAGTGGATTTATTGTATGCAATTAAACAAGGAGATGGGTTTGTTTACCTGAGGTCTCTGTGGGGAGCAGTCTCAGGCCTCAGTCATCCTGGAAGCTATGGCTGATACTGTCTGTATGTTCTCTCAGCATTCATACTCAGAGCAGGGAAAAGCCTTGCTGTTCCCATGGGTCTGAGGCATTGTTGTCCTTGACATGGAAGTGATAATGTCAGCAATACACATTCATTCAGGACTTCATCTGCTCTCCACAGTGTCTGGCTTATTCAAATTATCTCAGTGTTTTAAAGCTCGTCCATGTTGTAGTGCACATCAGTATTTCGTTGCTAGTTAGGGCTGAATAATATTTCATTATATCTGAAACATGTTTCTTGTCCATTCATCTGATCACAGTCACTTGGGTTGTTTTTAATCCCTTGAGACTTTTGAGATGAACTTGAGAAAATGGAGTTACAAGGGGGAGTTCCAGAACCAGGTTGTGGGCTCACTCAGTAAGGAGAAAGCTGAGTGGCCCACACATTCATGTTAGAGAAGATGTCTCGAGTCCCTCACATGGGAGAAGCCTGTTGAGGCAACCTAGATGTGGGCAGGGAGGTTCTGGAAAAGTCAGTGCAAGTTGGAGACAATTTAGCAGTAGAGCTAGACAGGCATTTGAGATTGAGATTATTGTGTTGAATCACCAATGCAATGTTATTTTTCTGGTGAGAAAGAGATGAGAAAAAGGAGGCCATGTCTGCATGAACAGCTGATTCACCACATGTCTTTAAAGGCTTCCTGTTATCTGAGATGAGCTGGCTGAAGCTCCTGACTATGTCAGGCAGTAGATAAGCTTGACCTCATGGTCTGGCTTCATTCGATAGAAATAACACATGTTGGCCAATTCCTTCATTCCGGGTTCTTGTGAGCTTTTGGGGTGACCTTTGAATCTCACTCTTCTTTCCCCAGAGTGCTGGACAAAATACCAACATATTGTGGTACTGTTAGGGCCTCCGCACTTAAGTCTGAAGCCTTGCCTACAGACTTCCCTGGAGAACTGGACGTGTTAGAGACAACAACTCCAGTGTCAGCAACAGCGATCCTAACCATTGGCTCACCCCCTGTGGCCTATGCTGAGGTATTCTGACCTTTGTCAGAGGCTCACAGTGGATTCAAGTAATCGGCCAGGCAGATGCTAGTCATGGGAACACCAATGGACAGAAATATCCCTCCATTTCTCTGTTCCAGTCAGAAAGAAGCACCTGCAGCTTGGCCCCCACTCAGCTGAGGGACAGTCTCCAGACTACTGGACACCACATGTCTCAGGTCCAGGTGAATTGGGACATCTGTCAACAGCTTTCCAGGATACACTTTCTTTTCTTTGTTGAGATAGTTACAGAAATGAGTTCCACAAAAGCTCCAAAGATCCCCTTTAAAGCAGCCTCCATGGATGAATGTCGTTCTGGTCACATCTGAGCACATCAGCATCAAGGTCCTGGCACCAAGGTGTTTTGTTGAATCACATCCACAGTCAGTGCTCTCCCTGAGAAATGTTTGTTCTTTGGAATGGACAAGGTCACCCTGAGCCCAGTTCTGAGGGGGAGAGCTCAAGGTGTTAGCAGGTTTGATTTCTCCTAAGACCCCTTTTCTTGGCAGGGTCCTCTCTTCTCTGACACTTGGACCAGGGGATTATTTCCACATCTCCATTTTGCCTTCCATTTGCTTGAAGTGAAAATTTAAACATGACGTATACCCAAAGGACTAACATATGGCTTTCCTATATTTGTAAGCTTCCTTTGAGGCTAAAACACTCCAAAGTTATTGCCATAAATGGTAAAACAATAAAAGGTACCCCAACAGCTTGATCATATGAAGGGGAAAGGGTTTTAAAATGTGCCGTCAGCAGAAGTTCTGAAATAGACCATGTGCCTATGTATCTGTGAATATATGTGTGCCTGAAGCCGATCACTTAGGTCTGTAAACACCTAGAGATTCGGATAGGGGTGCCAGGGCCTCTTTGGAATCCCTGGAATGGAAGGAAAACATATGCATGTACATATTCTTGGAGGTTCACAATGAGGGTGGTGAATAAAAAAGCATTAGGAAACACTGACATAGGACATTTTTTGAGAAGTGACAGTATAATTTTATATGACTTACAATTGCATTTTAAATAAAATAAGTAAAACATGGATGCACTGTGGCCTGGTCTTATAACTACTGCTAATACGAGCTTACTGATTTTCCCCTAGTAGAGAATTGGGAAAGTCTTAGAAGGCAGTGAACACTCCCTGAAAGGATGCCCCAAACTGAAACCTCCATCCAGGGATAAGCCACCTAACTCATCAATGTCCACATAACACTCGCTATGGGCCAGGCAGGGGCAGTTCTAGGATTTTGGATTACATTAGTAAACAAAAATGACGGGCATTTGTCTTGAATTGAGTTAATATTAAAAAGAACTGCACATCATGTCAGAGCATGAGATAAAAATGGAGTAGGAGGCAGGAAGAGAGGAGGGGAAGGAGAGAGAACCTGCCAACTGGGGTCGGGGATGGTTGCTGTAAACTGGGTGAGAGTAGCCCTCATTGCGGGGGCGAGGTCTGCGTGGAGATGCCCAGGAGGGAAGGAGTTAGTCAAGAGGGAGAACATTGCAAGCAGGGGAAACAGAGCAAAGGTCTTTTGGCAGCGGTGAAAAGGCTTCCATCAGGAACCAAGCAAGCCCTGAGCTTGGAGATGGGATGAAGGGAAGCCAGGGGAGAAACCGAGATGGCGAAGGAAGAACAATTATTCCAAGGACCGCAGCTTTGGGGGTGGGGTGGGGACACTCGAAGGTGTCTTTCTTTTGTTTCATTTTCTTCAGGTCCACAAGCAGACACTTTGATTTGCCCTTGTCAGTCCTGACAAGTCAGCACAAAATCCGAAAGGCCTGAGGGAATCTGATGAACAAAATGAGCACATGAACCAGCTTGAAAACTCATTTGCTTTCCATACTCAGATGCAAATGCTGTCTGTGTATATTCAACCTCAGGT
Organism: Peromyscus leucopus; assembly: GCF_004664715.2. Taxonomy (NCBI): domain Eukaryota; kingdom Metazoa; phylum Chordata; class Mammalia; order Rodentia; family Cricetidae; genus Peromyscus; species Peromyscus leucopus. Next base: position 10,271,017 of record NC_051085.1, read on the forward strand.
AAAATCTCCATGTGAAGTTGGGTGGGTAGGGAGGTAGAGGCAGGAATCTGGGAGGAGCTGGGGGAGAGGAAGGAACATGATCAAAATATATTGCATAAATTTTTTCTAAATAAAAACAAAATCTTAAAGTGTTCAAGACAGGAAAAAACCAAACACAACATGTTATCTTCTAAACGTGCAACATAAGTGCATACCAACAAGTACAGAGAAGACTACATACATATGCATTTAGACAAATTAAAGTATTTGTTCAAACAACTCTTGGTTTCATGAGGATATCAAATTCAAACTATGAAAAAAATCAAAGACAAGAAAACCCCTGAGTATTGCCTCTGATTTAAAGAAGTGGTATGGCCCCTTGAAGCAGCAAATTGAATTCAAAACTCTTGGGAGTGCTTATGTTGAGGTAGCAAGGAGGTGACCCTGACACTTGAGATGGGAACATGCATCTCTTTGACTGGGAAGCTAGTTTCCCTCAGCCAGGAAAACTTACAGTGGCCTCTCCTGAGGCAACTGCCCTGCAGAATTTTAAACAGAAACAATAGACCTTGTCTTTCATATGGATTCCTTTTTAAGGATGTATTATAACAAACACTAGAGGCAAGCCCTGGATGCCGAAAGACCAGTAGGTTATTACTGCAGAAATTCAAGTGACAGAGAGTCAGATATGGTGGCACACATCTGTAATCCCTGCACTCTTGAGACAGAGGCAGGTGGGTCTCTGTGAGTTCAAGGCCAGCAAGTGAGTTCCAGATGAGCTGAGGCTACATGGTGAAAGCCTGTCTCAGAAAAACCCGAAAAAAAAAAAAAAATCAGGGGACAGATGGACAGAGGACAGAGAATAGGACCATATTGTAGGGATGTTGTGAAGATGTATCAGAGTCTAGATATAGTCCAAGAGTGATGTCAGTATATTGTCCCAATTTGCTGGGAAATGGTTGAAAGAGTCAAAGTGACCCCAAGGTTATAGTCTGAGCAGCTAAGGATAGGGCTGTTCTTAGCTGAGAGGGAGAAGGTGGATCGGCTCCTGGTGGAAGGGCCGATCAGTTTGAGACCTGTTAAATTTGAGGGTGAGTCAGCCATGTGGAAAAGGCAGTTGGCCCTATGAAGCAGGAGTTTGGGAAAAGTCTATCCTGGAGATACACTCAGAAGTCACCAGCATATAAAGGCAAGAGGCTTGATGAGATTACCCAAAGGGTGGGGGTAATTGAAGAAGTGAAGAATCCAAGGCCTTGGGGACCTCCAACATGAAGACATCATGGAGAAGCTGACCACTAGATCATAAAGACACAAGTAGGAAGGAAGAGCCAGCGTGCAAGAACATGGTGGAACAATATGGGAGAAGAGCCAGTGAACAGCCTGACCACATGCAGGGCTGACAGATTAAGGAATGCAATCAAGGAGATCTGAACACAGGCTTTGATAACAGAAAACACTGATAATTTTGTCCAGGACAGTTGGGTAGAGTTCTGAGAGCTGAGAGCAAAGTCCGGAGTGAGGAGCTCAAGACAGAACGGGAGGGAATGAAACTGGTAGGTTTGCTGCAAAGGGAGGGAAGGGAGGGGATGAGTTGGAAAACAGGGCAGCAAGCAAGAGTGTGGGCTTTGTTCTTCTAATTTAAGGTAGCATGAATGAAGGGCATTTGAATTCGGATGGAGTCCAGCAGACAGACAGAGGATGTCGCACAGCTAGAGAAGAGAACCAGAGGGACTATACTCCACCACAGAAAGGGAGACCCTCACTGGGGAGGGGAAGTTTCACGATGGAAAGGGAATAAGGGTGTGTGCTTTGGTAGAAGCTTGTGAAACTCTTCTTCTAATGGCTTCTGTTTTCTCAGTGAGGTGAGAATGGAGGTCATCAGCTAAGAGGACAGGCTAATGCAACATTTCTGTGGAGTTAGAAATATGCCAGCGTCTCCTTACTTTTGAACTCTGCCTAGTATGATGTGTTTACTTGCTGGAGCTTCCCTTGAGCAGACATGTTGGAGTCAGGGCTTTGGCTCAAGGAGCATCATCCTAGCATGGCCTGAAAAACATCATTGTGCGAAGTGTTGTTGAGCTGCCGTGTGAACAACTAGGTGAGGCTCCAGAACGCGGCATCTGGGGAGGGACATTTCAAGGCCTCCATCCCTGGAGGGTGTTCTGGAAAGGAGAGAAGTTATAATAACAGTGCAGACCGCCTTCCGAGGCCTCCCCAGTGAGCACCTGAGTGGAGATGAGGTGGACAGAGCCATCCTGACTCCAGTGGTCTAACTCCACAGAAGGTTCACGTTTCTTTCTCCCGTACCCTGCGAGGGTCCTGGAGCAAATGTTTGTGTTCAGCTCCTTTGTCTCTTCCCATTTAGCTGTCAGGTCCATTTAGGTCAGCGAAGCCACTATGTTTCTTCTGCTTTTAAAAATTGATGTTTTCCCGCTGGCCCCCTCCTGAGAGTCCTCACAGTGCCACACCTTCATTCATGCCTTCATGAAGAAGCTGCCAAATGTGGGGGCTCCCTCAGAGACATGTTAGGAAAGTGACTTCATCCAGCCAATAAGCTGAATGTTCACGCTGTTTTTAGAACTTTGCAATATCTGAAGGCCTCCCTTAAGAAGGCATGATGATGATGATGATGATGATGATGATGATGATGATTATGGTGGTGATGATGATAATACCAAACACATGAAAGGAAAGAAATATTAAAGGTAAGTTTAAAAAAATCAGCCACCATGAAATAATAGCTTCGTAACTTCTGATTCTTGGATAGTTGATCTAACAGAGATGATTTGTTACCACCTTATATTTATGCACATGTGGAGAATCTGGGAAGATTTTATATCCTTTGAGTCATCCTAGTGTGAAAGTTCTCTATTATAATTAAGAAGCAGGGATGGAGAATGGCTCAGCAATTTAGGGCACCGACTGTTGGTGCAGGGGTCTTGAGTTTGTTTCTCTGTACCCATGGCTCACAGCTGCCTGCAAGTCCGGCTTGGGTGATTTGGTACCCTCTTTAGGCTTCTGTGGGCACCTATGTACACATGACATACACATGCCCAAATACAAACCCAACTGCCCCCCCCCCACACTCACACACACACACACTCACACACACACACACTCACACACACACACACTCACACACACACACACTCACACACACACACACTCACACACACACACACTCACATACACACACACAATTAAAAATAATATAAATCTTTAAGTAAAAAGAAGGGGAGCTCTACTCTCCATCAAGTCTAAAGTTTTAATCAACATTCTAAGCCCCATTTGAAGCAATGTTCTCTCACTTTCCATCTCTCTGAAGACCTGTTCCCAAAGGGCAGGTTTCTGTTGTCTTTCTTCGGGGCAGAGGAAGTTGGAGGAAGGTTATGGGGGTGTGTTGACTTCTAGCTCCCGGGAGTCAGATGCTAAGTATCAAGAACACTATGAACTGCTTACCAACCTATTGGTAGCTTGACCTCACTCAAAATGGGTCCATTTACACCACAGATACTGGGCAGTGCTGCAGATCAGGGTTTACAGAGATGTCTTACCAACATACAACTGGACTAGGAAATAGGAAGCTCTCCTTGGGCTTGGATGGCTTTGAGCTTTTTTGACCAGATAGACACTTCTCTTGCCTTCCCACTTGGAGGTTATTTTGAGTGAGTTCTTGTGAGATCATCTCTCATCGGGCACCTCTCTGACTCCCGTGGCATGATGTGGTCATGCTGTCCCGTGGTTGGTTATTTGCCCTCCACAACTGGGGGCCTGGTTGTAGATGATCAACTCCACAGACTCATTGCTGGTTTATGTGTAAACTTGATTGTGTTAGTAGACTAAAAAGTGACTAGAATCTTCAATTTCCAAGATATAGGGACTATTTCCACCTGTGGACTTTGCCTCAGTCCCCATGATCACTGAAACCAGCTTCTTCATGACACACGGGCAAGAAGGTTCCCTGTTCCCTCGGGAAATCAATAGATGGCTGTGTAAATGCCATAAGCAAAGGAGAGCAGTGTGTGTGTAAGATGTCAGCTCCTGTGGTGACGAGATGAAGATAACTGAAAGAATAAGGTTACTGCTATCTTGATTATTCTTTTAGCACTATTGAATCTTTTACATACATCCCACTTATGTTTTGTAGATTTTAAAAAGATATGCCGAGTCATATCTTTTTGCTTTCTTTGTCCTTTTATATCCTGTAGGGATAGACATAGGAACTATTATTCTTTAGTTAACCCATCTGCTAGGGGACACAACTATGCTTAAGAAGACGAAGAGATAAAGGTTTTGGTAACATTTGAGGATGCTAAGGCTGCATATTATGCGTGATGAGCCAAGATACTGTAGTCAAACCTTCTAAAACAACAGATCAAATACATTTAGTCAAAGTTATTTTTCTTTCAAAGTTATGATGCGTTGCTGGAAATAGTGCTGAATGGAGACTTTACCGAGAGCCAGTATTTGACACAGCTTGGTGCTAAATTACTGATTTCAAGTTTATATTCCTGCAAGTCATTGTCTACTTTAACGAAATGCTTCCTATCCAAAACAAACAAACAAACAAACAAGCAAACAAACAAACACATGACTCTTTGTGGTGTCTTGAATGAGAAATGTCCTTCATAATCTTGGTTTATGAACACTTGGCCTCCAGTTGGTGGCGCTATGTGGCCTTTCTAGAAGTTGGCCTCTGGAAGCAGGCTTGGAAAACTCACGGCCTTTTCCTATTTCCAGTTTGTTTTCTCTTTGCTTTGTGCTTTTGGTAAGGGATGTGAACCTTCAGCTTCCTGTTCCGGCCACTGTGCCTGCCTCCTGCCACAAATGACTTGGTGGTGGTGTTTTACCACAGCAACAGAAAAGTAACTGATATCCTTTTCCTCGTTATACTGATCTTCTACATTAATGCACTAGACACCCTGGTGCACAGACAGACTGGGCATATACATTCCCTTACTTGCCAGTGTTGCACGATAGCCTCTGTCAGAGATCGCAAGAATCAGGTCAAAGTCAACAGTAGGTAGAGTCATCAGCATCCACACTCGGGGGCTAGTGACTCAGGGACTCTCTTTGAGATACCCTTTTCACCACTGGAAAACCAAACAGGAGGATAGCAGCAATTTGTACCCATTCAACCTGTTTATTTCTGTATGGTGAACTGACCCAGGACATTTTGAAAAGGCACAATTCTTGACTTTTCTTATTTTTGGTTGATAATAGGAGCACCAGTTTGACATGGGTAAAAGTTAGCCTCTCTTTGATACTGTTACCAATCAGCTGGCTGGGATGCTCTGGGATCCCAAGGGCAGGCAAGCAAGAGCTTTTCAAGTGCTTGTCATCGGCAGTTTTGGATGCGTGACAATAGTGGCCAGCAGTGGCCTACAGGTGTGCGTAGGTGGAGCCCTCTAGTGTTATGGCTCCCGTGTAGACCTTAGGTACTGGGACTTTCAGCGCTCAAATATTACAGCTCTTGTGTGTTGAGATGCCTCAACCACTGTCAGCTTGACTTGTAATGTGACAGTTTCCTGTCGCCTCTTTCGTGGCTGCTGCTGCTCAGAAGGCGTTCACTGCCACCATCGAGTCCCGTTCTGTCCCTGGCAGTGGCCTGCCTCTCCCGGGGATGTCAGTCATGCAGCTGATCCTTAGTTGCTTTTGCAGCTTGGCCTACACCGTTCAGCTCTGCTTCAGACACTTGTCACAGCCTCTGAGGGGTCCCTCGGCCCCCTCCAGCTGCTCACCAGGGCTGGGCAGTTCCCTAGGCACCTGGCTCAGCCTCCACTGCTTATTAGGGCCAGATCCCTCTTCGTTCCTCAGCTTTCAGAGCGGCTAGCTGGCTGCTCTCCTCAGCTCCACCTCTTCAGTGTCTGTCAAAGTGGCCGGCCACTTCCCTGCTTCCTCAGGATTAGAAGGCAGATTCGCTGTCACCACCATGACGACAACCATGACCCTACAGGCTACTGCAGCTGCTTCTCTCTCGTTACGATCTCAGCCCATTTTATTAAAATCCAGCAAGAGAGGAGCACCGGAGAGAGACCATTTTGTTGGTGCTAATGTTGCAACGCCAAGGGAGGCGGCAAAGAGAGAAACCTCTCAGCTGTCTCATAAAGTGAGCTGAACAGCCTGTTATTATAGCCCGAGGAGTTTTTGCATCAGCCACAGCAGCAAACCTCTTGTTTGTGTTTGCACCCATCATGGAATGACCTTTTTGTCCTAGTCCCTCTGTGAGACTGCCAGGGAGAGTGCTCCCCATCTGGCCTGGGAGGACATGGCTGCAGGGTCATCTAGAGTTCAGCCGGGTTTGTGATAGAGAGAAGTGACTGTGTGGCACAGTTGTAACTGCGGTTAGACTCTCAGCAGCAGGAGCAAAGAGTTTTGCTGCAGATAGTTTCCTGAAGTCTGTCACAGAGCACAGGCCAGGGAAACACCCCTGCCCCCAGCTACGTCTACAGCCTTTAGAGCTCTATGTTCGGGTGCTTCAACCCCTGCTGGGCAGCAGGTACCTCCCAGATTGAAACATTGTATCTTGCAGGGAAGCCCATTAAGACAGGAAGTAAATAACTCAAAATAGCTCCAGGAAGTCCCTGAAAATGACCAGATTCATTAGGCCCTTCCTTTTCCCAGAGTATGTAAACAGAAAAGACTGTCGAGGGTCACTCTCCGAAGAGTCAGGCTGAAAAGGACACTCGAGACAAGCCCAGCTGTCTGGAAGAGGTTTAGACCAACTGAGGCACTTGGAAAGGACACTCTTCAGCCTGTTGAACTGCCTACAGGCTGTGCAGTGTGCTCCAGGTTCCCGGCTTTTGTGAGCTCTAATTCACATTGGTATGGGCTTTGGTGATCCAGCCGTCTTTTCCTGCTCCTGTAACTAACCCATTGCCTATACTTTAAGTAAACCCAACAAAATTCCTTGGTTTACCAAGTTGGACTGTGGTGGTGTCTTAGTCAGTGTTCTGTTGCTGTGAAGAGACACAGTGACCATGGCAACTCTTTTTGTTTGTTTGTTTTTTTAAGACAGCGTTTCTTTGTACAGCCTGGCTGGCTCTCCTAGGACTCACTCTTGCAGATCAGGCTGGTCTCGAACTCGGAGATCCACCTGCTTCTGCCTCCTGAGTGCTGGGGTGAAGGCATGTTCCACCACTACCCAGTGTATGACAATTCTTATAAAGGAAAGCATTTAATTGGGGCTGGCTTACAGTTCAGAGGTTTAGTCCATTATCATCATGGCGGAAAGCATGGTGGCACAAAGGTAGACATGGTGCCGGAGAAAGAGCTGAGAGTTGTACATCTGGATTGCCAGACAGGAAAGAGTGACACTGGTCCTGGCTTGAGCTTCTGAAATCTCAAAGCCCACCCCCAGTGACACACTTCCTTAAACAAGGCCACACCTATTCCAACAAGGCCACACCCCCACTAATGCCATTGCCCACGAATCTGTGCAGGGCATCATGTTCATCCAAACCACTACAGGTGATATCTGTACTTTGGTAGAGGTTTAGTAGAGGAATAGTGTCACACAACCATTCTTGCACAGAAATTCTAAGTTTGCTGGGGGAAGACACACTGATTTCTTGACAGTTGATATTAAAATCAGAAACTTCTAATCTTTTACTAGATTATATCAGAAGGCATAAGACACAGGCCTTCCTAGATTCATTTTGTAGGACTAAAAGTGTCCCCAAACCATGCTATTAACACACCTGTATACCTACTATCACATTTAATTTAATCAGTGAGTGACCGACCTCCCTATTCCTTAGCCTAATTTCCCACCTTTGGTATGGATTATAGTGGAAGTGTGTGCAGCCTCCGTGATGTAGGCAGCCTCTGTGGTGTAGGCTTCCTGAACCAACTAGCTACCTGACCAACCACTTATAATACATGAAATTCCGCTCAGGATGATAGACAATAACAAGGTCCTGTCCACTTGCACTATTTATGCTAAAATACATATTTATTTTGGTGTGTATATTGTATGTACAAGTTTGTGCATGCGTGCGTGCGTGCGTGCGTGCGTGCGTGCGTGCGTGCGTGTGTGTGTGTGTGTGTGTGTGTGTGTAGGTCAGAGGCAGATGTCTGGAGTCTTTCTTGATTACTCTCTACCTTGTTTTTGAGACAGGGTCTCTCTGAACCTGGAGCTCAGCAATCTGGCTTGGCTGGTGAGCAGATGAGCTCCTCCTGGGATCTGCCTGTTTCCATCTCCAAGTGCTGGGGTTGCAGACATGCACTACCTTCCTGACTTTTTTATGTGGGTGCTGGGGATCTGAACTCTGCTCAGGCTTGTGTGGCAGGCGCCTTACCCACCAAGCCGTTTCCCTAGCCCTGTAAACCAAAATATTTTAAAGGGAAACATGAACATCATGACAACACACATTTGTTGGATTATATTCAGCTACATTTTTCTACTAAATATCAGTTGTCCTGGAGCGGGCAAGCACAGATTGGAAAACAAAACACTTGATTAATCCACCCCACTGAAGCCGATTTCGGCTGTGGACCAAGGAGGAGTGTAAATCTTGCTGCTGCACTTCATTCTTTTTCCATTTCGGAAACAAACTTGGCACGGGACCGTCAGCTCTTGGTCATCACTAAGCGGCCTCAAGCCATTGAAGTTCTTCATCTTTTCTCAGTGGCATTAGCAGAAAACTGATGTCTCCTCCACAGCACTGGCTTGTGCACGATGCCATCTTTCAGGTAGAGGGGTGCGCCTTACTTTATGAGTGTAGTTCTTCCCAGTTACCTGCAAAATCAGGGCAGGCTCTCACCCAATCTCTTCCCCTCCCCTCCCCCTCTCTTTCTCTCTTTTTTTTAACTTCTCTCCCTTTTTCTCTTCTCCCTCTTTCCTTACATCCTGTTCTGTTTCTTCACTGTTGTCTTCTCTTTCTTTTTTTTTTTTTAAGATTTATTATTATGTATATGAGTATTCTATCAGCATGTACACCTGCATGCCAGATTACAGCATCAGACTCTACTATAGATGGTTGTGAGCCACCATGTGGTTGCTGGGAATTGAACTCAGGACCTCTGGAAGAGCAGCCAGTGCTCTTAACCACTGAGCCATCTCTCCAGCCCCTGTCTTCTCTTTCTTATTTCCCGAATTAAACAAAAATAAAAAAACAAAAATAAAGAAATGTTTAGTATAAGGGAATCTACTGCTTCGTTCTTTGTAAAACAGCCCCTAGCTCCTTGCCTTCAAAGGCAGCTGATTAAATTTCTGTTATAACAAAGGACACTCCAGGTATAGCAACCTCTGCTGTGTCTACTGCATGCTTTAAGGACTCCAGAGCTCCTGGCTTCCCCTCGGGCATAGCTTTGTTTTTGGCTAACCTGCTCCATGCAGTGTCTGAGGTCTTCTCTCCCGGCCTCTGTTTCCTTCCACTAGATGTCATGGATCATTAGTTCCCACAGGCAAGAGCTAAAACACTCAGGTTGCTTTCTGTTATTTATTTGTCTTTTCTTTTGGTTCATTAAATATTTACCAATAACCTCTTCTCAAGAGGAAGAGTGTAGACAAAAAAAAAAAAAAAAACCAAACAAACAAACAAACAAAAAAAAACCCGAGGGAACGCACCACTGAGCCACAACAAAGATGGCTGTTAATGGCTCTCTGACATTTACGCTTGGACATTTCTCTGGGGTGTCTTATACAGAGTTGTACATCTAGGGAATGGCATGTTAATTCCACTTCAAGAAGTCAAGGGTTAAAAATACATGCCCAGGGGCAAAGATTAACCTTATCCTTTTTCTTTCCTCCCTCCCTCCCTTCCTTCCTTCCTCCCTCCCTCCCTCCCTCCCTCCCTTTCTCTTTTCAACATCTGGATTTGGAACTGGACTGATCACTCAGGTGAGGCGAGCAAGGATTTCCCTGGTAGTACCCAATCAAAATGAATTACATCAAGAAAGGAAAACAGAGTTCTCACCAGGAAAGCAACGGAGACCTTGGACTGAGCCAGTATAGATCAGGGTAAAACCAGGAAGGGGCAAGATGGAGAGGTGTGGCTGCACCGCATCTCTCCCCCTTCCCTCTGGACAAAATGGAAAGAACTCGGCTCTTGGCTTGCTTATGGAATAAGGAAGTCCTACCTCTCAGCAGCACTGAGCAGGTGTTCAGTAAACATCTACTTGTTTACTAAGGGAATCCTTGATTTGAATTTCTTCTAAAGCATCTTTAATCCCACAGCATTTGTGGACCTCATGTGTTCAGTCCTCCACCAGTTCTTTGAGAAGAGAGACTCTTTAAAGGCAAAACTTGTAGTGCTCAGTAAAACACAGGGTGGCATGAACATCCAGTACTTGGAGATTTAAGTAAATACCCAGTACCTCCCTTTGGCATATGTCTCTGGATGACCTTGCTTAGTTTCATGGACATGAACCAAATACCTCAGCCAATGATGGAATGTTCTGGCTCCTTTTGCTTTTCCAGACCTTCCCTAACTTAAAAACAAATGCTTAGTTAAGATGGTCTCCAGCCTGGCTGTCGGTTAAACGGAGCGCTGCTTGTGGCTAGTTGATGCCCGCAGTGGCCATGCTGGCAGAGGAGAGTGCTGATCCGAAGAATCACAGCCATGGTTACCTTTTTAGAGCTTTATTGGGAGAGAGGGGGTTGAGAGAGAGGGAGGGAGGGAGGGAGAGAGAGAGAGAGAGAGAGAGAGAGAGAGAGAGAGAGAGAGAGAGAGAGAAAACAGACGGAAGGAAGGAGCGGAAAGGAAAGAGAGGAAGAAGAAGGGGCACACAGAGGACCCACCTGCTTTTTAGGCTGGGACGCCGATGCAGGCTGATGATGTAATTAAGGACCGAATCCTTACACTGGCCCTTTGAAGGCACAGGAAACTAAGTTAAATGTAGGTGCCCTTGGGCTCCAGATGAGAACGTGTTGCTTCAGACGAAGCCGTGTTTCTAAAGTGAGGTCCCACTTTATCATACCTGCAGTTGGACTGCATTTGGTCACAGGTGTTCTTTCTGATGTGGCCCTCCCCATTTGCAGCATAGTTTCAACACACAGAAAGCTCCAGATCCTGAGATTCCTGTAGCTCAGCTTGTATTTGGTATTTCACCTGACACTTTATCAATCGTTCGATTTGTGTCAAATCATATCTCCTCCCAGAAATCTTCAATAGGCACAGGGCAACTTCCCACATTACCGTATTACCGTCCCATGATGCCCTCTACCATGTTGGCATTTTCTTGACTCCATGTTGCTTTTTTACTCTGATTGACCGAATCCTAGTTCCAGAACCTCATCTAATCTTAACTCCTTGCTCTTGCCACACAGTGTCCAAGGACAACTGGCTGAGGCCCCTCTGCCTCTGGCAGGCCACAGGCTCTGAAAGGGGCCATCATCCGCTCTCTCTCTCTCTCTGTGTGTGTGTGTGTGTGTGTGTGTGTGTGTGTGTGTGTGTGTTCTCAGCTGCAGAAGAGCTCTTTTAGTTCACTAGCTGTGCACCTCCAGGGTCATATTTGTCAGAAGGAGGAGGCTTTTCTAAGTTGCATGAAGGTGACTCTCCCTTAATCACCTTTGACCCTGCCACAGTCTCCTCTGGTTTCAAACTATTCTATACATAGGAGATGGATAGGTTTAAAAAGTGTAAGCAAGCCATTTTGCACATAGAGCCGGGGCATCAAATGTATTCAGCGCAGTGAAGAAGAGCCAGCCTGGTGTCTGGCGACTCTCACAGCTTCAGTGCTCAGCTTGCACTGTGATGCACACACAGAGCACCACGAGAAGCCAGCGCTGTGCATTTGCTGACATGGAGGCCGGATGGGCCCCCAAGATCCTGAATGCTTAACAAGGGCCCAGGTGATGTTAATCCGAGCACCATAGATTAAGTGGCAGGAAAAGCTCCTGTAATCTTCAAAATTTCTAAGAGCTAAGCGTTTTAAACCAGACTTTAGGATTGAAGGCGCAGATGAGCAGACTGATTAAGACAATCTGCTGCAGGCCACACCTCTCATTAGAAGACATACAGGGACTCAGAGGAAAGCCTGGCAGATTTAAGACCTCTTTTCAATCACTGTGGTGTTGGAGAGAAGAAAACAGACGAGAAAAAGATTGCATTCAGAAAGCAAAAGAGGCAGACATTGTGATGGGCCGATCTGGACTTCCTCTGTTGAATCGTCAAGGAAGGCACAGCTGCTGAAGGGAGCTGGTGTGGCAGGACAGAAGAGACTGGAGGGTCTGGGCCAGTGGGAGGGACCTAAAGGGACAGCAAGGAGCTTGGAGGTCCTGGATAAAGCTGGGGGCAGGCATTGCATTGGCCAAAGCATTACATTAAGAGCCCCTCACACTCCATATCAAATCACCTGGGGATCTTCAGCAAGTTTAAGGATCGGGTTATACCACAGGCCAGGAAGTCACACCCTGGATCTAGGATGCAAACAGCTATGGTTTTCCAGGCTATGCAGGCAGTTCCAAATTCCGATTATCTGGGGGACCAGGTCTGCACAGTGTTTGCTTCCAGAGCTAAAGGGGCAACATGTTTTATGATGAGGAATGTACGGAGCAGTAAAGAGGGCATAGTCCAGAATTTGGCAAGCTTTTTCTGTACAGAACCAGAAGGTAAATAAAATAGTTTAGGCTTCATGAGACTTGAAGCAAAACTGAGGTTATTGGGTGAATGCTTATGTAACAAAAAGCAAACACATTCCCCCAGCTTTTTGATGAAATACAAAACTTAATGGTCAATGAACACATAGTTTCATATAATTTTTATGTCCTGAAACATTACATCTTTTGATTTTTTTTTTTTTTTTGGAAAACCATTTAAAAATTTAAAACACATTCTTAGCTTGTGGTTTATACAAAAATAAGCAGCAGGCTAGATTTGGCTCCTGGGCTAAAGTTTTCTGACTCCTGATCTAGTTAACAGTATACCTCCAGTCTAACGACAATACCAGAAATGTGTATCTAAATAGTAGTCTACACTCAAACAACTACCTTACCTAACTTTGAAAAAAACCCCACCATTTTCTCCAAGGACAGTGTGTGAGGTGGTATTGTGTTCCCCAAAATATTGTGTACCCTAATAAATTTATCTGGGGTCAGAGAACAGACAGCCACTAGATACAGAGTCTAGAAAATGGTGGCACTCATACCTTGAATCCTAGCATTCCAGAGGGAGAAATCCCTCTGGATCTCTGTGAGTTCAAGGCCACATTGGAAACAGCCAGGCATGGTGACTCACGCCTTTGATCCCAGGGAGTGAGCCTTTAATCTCAGGGAGTGATGGTAGAAGGCAGAAAGGTATATAAGGCGTGAGGACCAGAAACTAGAAGCATTTGGCTGGTTAAGCTTTCAGGCTTCTAGCAGCACAGTTCAGCTGAGAGCCATTTGGATATGAGGACACAGAGGCTTCCAGTCTGAGGAAACAAAACCAGCTGAGAAGTTGGCCAGGTGAGGTTAGCTGTGGCTGGTTCTGTCTCTCTGATCTTCCAGTGTTCACCCCAATACCTGGCTTCAGGTTTGATTTTATTAATAAGAACTTTTAAGATTCCTGCTACAAGTGTGCAGATGTAATGGCAACATTTTGAGGCAAAGCTTGCTTATGCCCCTCACCTATTTTTCATGATCAGTTAAGACTGAGAATGTCATATGAAATAGGTGTATTCTGATTCAAAATGATCCAAAATGACCTTATACATGTCTTTTAAAAATATACATGAGATTTTGATTAGCTATTCAAATATCTTGGTGTTTGGCTAGATGGGTATCTCCCCGGGTCCTGAACTGTTACAGATTCTGTGTTTCCAGTCTACCCTTCTGTGTTTATAATTTGTACATTTCCATCCAAGGACTATGGGGGGGCGTAGGGATGACACAATTTTATAGAATGACTGTGTTATTAGGAGGATGGTCTGAAGTACTGTAGAGAGATTGGGAAAGTCACTTTTCTGTCACCATCCTATACCTACGTTATCCTGAAATATGACACTCGAATGTCACATCAAGTTTCTCATAAGGAAAAAGCACAGTGAGAACAAAAAAAATCAAAGAAAGATTTAAGATCCGAAGGTCTAAATGTTGCTTTTGTAATTCACTTACAAAAATGGACAGTTGTGCTAATTCTGTGCATGAACATTTTTTTCTTTTTAAAATGTTTTTTTTTTATATACAATATAATTTAGTTCTACATATCAGCCACGGATTCCCTTGTTCTCCTCCCTCCTGTCCCCCTCCTCTTCCCCCAGCCCACCCCCCATTCCCACCTCCTCCAGGGCAAAGACTCCCCCAGGACTGAGATCGACCTGGTAGACTCAGTCCAGGCAGGTCCAGTCCCCTCCTCCCAGGCTGAGCCAAGCGACCCTGCATAAACCCCAGGTTTCAAACAGCCAACTCATGCACTGAGACCGGGTCCCACTGCCTGGATGCCTCCCAAACAGATCAAGCCAATCAACTGTCTCACCTATTCAGAGGGCCTGATCCAGTTGGGGGCCCCTCAGCCTTTGGTTCATAGTTCATGTGTTTCCATTCGTTTGGCTATTTGTCCCTGTGCTTTATCCAATCTTGGTCTCAACAATTCTCGATCATATAAGGGAACTGGATGCAGAGATCCACGGCTAGGCCCCGGGTGGAGCTCCGGGAGTCCAATTAGCATGAACTTTTTTTTTTTTTATATTGTAACCAGGAGTTTCCGGAAATAAAAGGCTTTTCCATTTGGAGTTTGTCTGCCAGCCGTGGAAGGGAGCCCTCTGCTGTTAGTTACAGTCCTTGCACTTAGAGTTGATGTATGTTGTTTCACAGCCGCTTCTTTGAGCCTGCTCAGATTTTTAATGTTTTCTGTTATGACTGTACATTTCACATAACAAAGAAAACATAAAGTCTGCGATGCCAGCTGGCATGGTTAATAATCCCTCAGTTCTGCCCTTTTGGAATCGTACCGCAGCACTGGAACATCTGGCGGTTTCCAATTTCCACGTTAGAGTGGGGTTTTGACCTCCATTTCACTTTCAAATGGGTCTCCTTGGCGGAATAACTCTGCTTTCTCTATTACTTTTGCCATTCTCACCCTGGACGGTAAATGGGAGGCTCCACGCCCCGTGCTTTAGAAGGCAAGCATGCGGTTTCCAGAGGAAGCTCGGACTCGGCTCTGTTCTGCAATCGCCTTAGATAGCGTCTCCAATGCACTCCTTGTGAGTGCTCCTCAGATCTGATGCCTCGAACCTCCGGACTTTTAACGTCTACATTTGCTACAATGAAGGGTTCATCTGTCCTCACAGCCAGGTTTTAAACCTAGTCACCAGGTTTAAAAGTCATGACTTTTTGAGTGCATTCATCTCTGGGACCTTGAGGCGGCCCAGGGGACAGTGCTGATTGGGTCTTGTGCTCGAGCGATTGTGAGTCTAAGCACATGGAAACATACTCATATTTCGGCTAGTTTGCGCTCTGGTCTCCACAGTTACACAGTCATTTTCATTCCCAAGTTAATGTCCTTGCTTAGCCTCCTCCTCTGAAGTGAGAGCGTCCCCACCTCCTGAGGCTCACCCTTGGAGAATAGTTTTTTAGGTATCCCTGAGTCCGAACTTACTTCTTTCATTGCCTGCCTTTTCAGCCCATCTGACCGCACACGGATCGATGAATGTGTCCGCATTTTAACTGCTTCCAGCCCTGCTAGATCCTTCGAGAGGACTCATCACTCCGGTCTTCCTAAGACAACTTCTTTAACCACATTCCGGCCCTGTAAGGCTTCTCCCAGGACCCACACATTCATCTAGGCCCTGCAAACTTTGGTTTGAACTCTCCAGCCTAATTGCCAAATCCTGACAAGGTTTATTCCCACCAGGCCAGCCTCCTCCACACCTTTACCTCTTCCCATACCTAGTGGACAGCCCTGTCGCAAGGCTTTCTCAATTCGCTCACTGTCCCGATACGTGTTCTTTCTCTCTCCTTATACAATTATTTCTCCAAATTAAATACTAATGTCTACATCAGATTCCCTTAATAATTTAGCCAACACTGGCAGTTACATGTTCTGCATTCATTATTAATAGTATCGCACATTGTATTTTGTTGTATTTAATTTGTACTGACGTGATTTGTATTTAATTGATATGTATTCTCTCGAGTACTCTTGATTGCTCCTTATACATCTTGCCTCACTCACAAGACTGTATGTGTCTGATGATAATAGTGTGTATTTCACACTGTGGTGAACCAGAGGTAATTCATTTCTCTCTTCTGCAAAATGGAGATAATGATGTCTTTCTATCTCATTTGACAGAAGACTAAGAGGAGATGATATGGAGAAATGCTTCAAAGCTTTCAAACTTGTTCATTACCATTAGTATGATGATGGCATATAACCTCCTTTCACTATCAAGCTCCCTTGAACTGTCACACAGGGGTCTGGAATTCCTTTCTGAGGACAAAGTGAATCACCAAAGGGGATCACTATTATTTGACACCACATTAGATCAGCCAGAGTGTAAGGCTGAAGTCAGGACCCCAGTTCAGCTCTTTACTCTTTACAACCAGACTTTGGAGGCTCCCTTTTGATAAAGACCCTTATAGTTAGCCTTTATCTCTTGTTTATCCTCGTCCAATATGGGGTCTGTCTTAGTTAGGGTTTCTATTGCTGTGTAGAGACACCATGACCACGGCAACTCTTACAAAGGAAAACATGTAATCGGGGTGGCAGCTTACAGTTCAGAGGCTCAGTCCATTATCATCATGGTGGCATGGTGGCATGCAGGCAGACATGGTGCTGGAGAAATAGCTGAGAGTCCCTCATCTTGCAGGGAACAGGAAGTAGACTGTGTGCCACACTGAACAAAGCTTGAGCAAAGGAGACCTTTTCCTCCCCACCCCAATTTGGGTAGTTGTTGCCTGTTTGCCGACCTTGACCAGATGTCCTCCCTATGCTGATTCTCTGCTGGTTTCTTTCTTACTGAACACTCACCAGAGGTTCTTTGTTGTGTATCCTGCATTTGGTGTAAACAGCTTAGATGCAAGAATGTAGAACATTTGGTAGCGAACTTCTGCCCTCTGGGGTTCCTCTATTGTGCTGTAAGCCTGTATTTAAGGTTTCCTCCCTCTTTCAATAAACGTCATTTGGTATTCTGCTGGGGCGAATGACCGCTGTTTCTCCTCTCTGTTTTTTTAAATCCACAGCCCCTTGCTCGGACATGGTGAATGGGTGGTCATCAAGACCTTAAAGCCCACCCCACAGTGACACACTTCCTCCAATAAGGCCACACCTACTCCAACAAAGCCACACCTCCTAATAGTGCCACGCCCTTTGGGCTTATGGGGGGCCAGTTATGTTCAAATTACCACAGGGTCAAAGATCACATATAGATCGATATTTCATATCAAATGTGAACAAAGGTATTCTAATAGATTAGTTGAGTGCTTTGTCCTCATTTTTCTATAACTCTCTGTTGCATTAAATTCCAGTTGTAGAATAATAATATAAAGTTTCAAGGAAGAGGGATATTTCAAAGAAGGGAATCACAAATGAAAGATTTGAGTATATTTTATTTCTGAAAAATTGGAAAATATTTACTATGTATTTGGCAACCACATTGTTATTCCTAATATTAACTTTGATATTAAAAAGAACACCAAGTAAAAATATGAGCAAGCCCCAGAAGGCCCCCAAATAACACAGGCTATTGTCATTGCTCTTAGTTGCCCACCGAATCTGGATGGTCAGACTCCATTGCAGAAGAAAAGACATTTTGCAGGACACAGAGAAATGGACAGTGAATGGACTGAAAAGCCTCTTATCTGCTGGCTGGCTCTCACAGTGCCAGAAGTGCTTTCTACACTGCTAGGGGAGAAAAGTCACCAGCAGTCTTCCCCTGCAGTGGATCCTGCTGGCAGGGTCTGCTCATTGGTTCAATCTTGCCACAACTGTTATGGGTAACCAACCCACTTTCTGTTTGTATTTGAGGTATCCCAGGAGGGAATTCATGCCTGAGCACTGTAAACCTCCTGAAAAGCCCATGGTTTGGCAGATTATAGACCCTATGGGAGACCCTACTTTTTTATTTGTTTGTTTATTTGTTAAATTGGCATGCTTTCAAACTTTCTTATACATATTTATATTTATTCATGTATTATGTCAATACTGTTCTCAACCTTGATCAGACAAGCTTCTTTTTGCAATGGGCAGCAGTCAATGCAGAATCTTATAGCTGGTCAAAGTGTGGAGAATACGTGACTACTGAACACACAGTTCTAAATGAGACATCTGTATCAACCCTCTCCCCTCACCCAGCCCATAAGGCTCAGGGAACCTTGGGGAAGGCGGGTGGGGGTGGGGTGGGGGGTGGGGTAGGGTGGGGGGGTGGGGGGGTGGATGTGAGAGTCAGAGGATGGAATGTGGGGGATGGGGCACTGTGAATTGCTGTCTTCTGGGCATGATATGGCCACTTTACTCACAAACTCACTGAAGCTGTGGTTATCCACACAACACCTGTAGAAGATTAAGACAGCACTCTGCCGTAGGTGGGGGAGAAATTTAGGAGACCCAGTTCCTAGCAGAAGAGCTACTGGCAGCCACTGGCTACTAGGGAATGGGGAGTCATTTTTCTTCATGGTGTGGCTGCTGGCAGGTTGTACATGCTGCTGTGGTTGGCCCCCTACACACAGGCATGCAGACATCTCTAGCTGCAATCAGGGGATTAAGAATGCATGGAGGTAGGAGGGGGATGTGTCAGGGAGGGGTCCAGTGGGAGTGGGAGGGAGAAGTTGAGAGCAAATGTGATCAAGATACATTGTATATATTCATGAAATTCTCAAAGAATAAATGAAATTATTCTTTAAAAAGAGTAAACTATGAACATACAAATCACAGAAGGGAAAATACCTAAATGTACTTACAATGTAAATGATTCCTAACTTAGGAGAGTTAAAGTTATGATTCTTAAGTCTGTCATAGCAGAAAAGTGATATGTGTCTGGTAGAAACCATACTTTGGATCCTGCATTTCAATCTTTAACCAGGGTAGTGGTAAGCAGTGCAATGCCCTTACATGGTGATGGGCAGCCAGAGCTTGTCACGGCTTCCAGGCAGCCAGCCACATCATCATGAGTAGAAACTCTAGAGTGGATTCAGTTGCTAAACTGTGCTGTTAGGTAGGTCGGGTGTATTAAATGCATTCCCCTCCCCGCGCCAGACTCTTTTCAGCTTACTGATGTATCAGAATGTAACTCTAAATTGAGGAGCTTCTGTATAACCTCACTGTTAACCAGTGAAAGTCTGTAACACTTTAGTTCCTGTCTTAGGGCTTCTATGACTGTGATAAAACACCATGACCAAGAGCATGGGGAGGAGAGGGTTCATTTCAACTTATAATTCCACATAATGTTCTGTTACTGAGGGAAGTCAAGGCAGGAACTTGAACGGGGCAGGAACCTGGAGGTAGAAGCTGATGCAGAGACCATGGAGGGGTGCTGCTCAGCTGACTTTCCTATAGCACCCAGCACTATCACCCAGGGGCGGCATGGCTCACAGTGAGCTGGGCCCTCTCGCATCAATTGCTAATCAAGAAAATGCATGACAGACTTGTCCACAGGCTAATCTGGTCGGGGCATTTTCTCAATTGAGGTTCCCTTTTCTAAAATGACTCTAGCTTGTGTCAAGTTGACAAAAAACTAGCCAGCACAGGTTCCCTCTTTTGAACCAGTTTAGAAACTTTCTTTGAATAGTGTGGTGGGTCGAATAAAAATGCCCCCCATTGGCCCATAGAGAGTGGCATTATTAGGAGGTGTGGCCTCGTTGGAGGAAGTGTGTCACTGAGGGGTGGGTTTTGAGGTTTCAGAAGCTCAAGCCAGGCCTAGCGACTCACTGTCTCTTCTTGCTGCCTGTTGATCTAGATGTAGAACTCTCAGCTACCTCTACAGCACCATGTCTGCCTGTGTGCCACTATGCTTCCTGTTGTGATGATAATAGAATAAAACCTCTGAACTGTAAGCTAGCCTCAATTAAATGTTTTCCTTTATAAGAATTGCTGTGGTCATGGTGTTTCTTCATAGCAACAAAACCCTAATTGAGACAAACAGATTCCATTAAAATGTCTGCTTGAATTATCTGGAGTTTTTTGTATTGAAAATGGTAGGCTATTTTCACTGTTTGGTGTGTGCTGTCAGTTGGGAACATGGTTTCTTTTTTCAAAGAATGTAGTAGAATATATGCACCTTAATATTGATCTTGAGCACAGCCAAGCTTATTCCAAGTGTATTCCAGCTACTTGGGAAGCTGAAACAGGAGGACTGCAAATTCAAGGCCAGCCTGGGCAACTTTATGAGTTCCTATTTCAGAAACAGGGCTGAAAATACAGCTCAGTAGAAAAATGCTTGCTTTAGCATGTGTGAGTGAGACTCTGGGTTCAGTGCTTAGCAACACTCACCCAAAGGTAGCATTAGCTTGCAAATGTAAGTTTATATCAAGTTATGTCACAAATAAAATATATCTGCCACCCGTCATCCAATAAAAGTAAGAAAGAAGGAAACATAAACAGTTCTGTTAGGGCTTGTTGAAAGAATGAGTGATGGGTTTTTTAGGAAAACGGAAAATAAGGCAGAATTAGGTGCCATCTAAGCATTGCTTCATATGAATATTGTACATTTGTGTCCTTGCTTCAGCGTTACAGATATTCCCAGTAGTCCTTCAGCTTCCTGTTATAAAGTCATAGGCCATGTTGGCAAGGCTTTCTTACTGCATGGCAGTCTCCTCTCCACCCCCAATATTAAAATATGCCCTTTGGGACAACAAACTTACAAAAATAACACGTACTTTAGAGCTAAAAATTTCAAATGGAGCTATATTGCAAATATCCTACACATATTCTCTTCTGTGTCATAAAAAAAAGGTACAGTTAGTGACTGGAACATGCCAGACACTACACATAAGTTCACTGTGATGCTTTGTAGGGTAGGATAGGGATGTGTTTTCCATTTGCGTTTTAGAGAAAACTGAGGATTCAGATAAAATAAACATCCATTTTAAGTTTATACAGTTACTAACAGGCTTCTCAGTTGAGCTGAAATCCACTTGACTCTAGAACCCATGTTTTTCTCACCTTATCTCATTCTACTATGTTTTCTTTTACTGCTGTAAATTTTATGCTTTCATAATTTTCTTTTTCTTTTTGTTTTAAGCACACCCTGATTGCAGTTTCTCCTCCTTCTACTTCTCCAAGTCCCTGTCCCCCCTACACTGGCCCTCTCCCCTGGATCCACTCCTCTTCCATTTCCCTGCAGAAAAGAGCAGGGCTCCCAGGCATAGCAACTGAGCAAGGCATAACAAGGTATGATAAGACCAGGCACAAACCCTCATATCAAGGCTGGGTGTGGCAACACAGTAGGAAGAAAAGGGTCCCAAGAGCAGGGGAAAGAGTCAGAGGAACCCCCCCCAACTCCCATTGTTAGGAGTCCCACAAGGACACCAAGCTATGTAACCATAACATACATGCAGAGGACCTAGCTCAGACCCATGCAGGTTCTGTGATTGCTGCTTCAGTCTCCGTGAGCCCCTATGACCACTGCTTAGTTGATGTCCATGAGCTGTGTTCTGATGTCATTGACCCCTCTGACTCCTACAATTCTTCCTCCCCCTCTCCTGTGCGGTTTCCCAGGTTCCAAAGGGAGGGACCTGATAGAGATCTCCAATTTGGGCTCTCTTTTCTCTGTCCAATGTTTGGCTGTGGGTCTCTGCATCTGCTCCCATCAGCTGCCAGAGGAAGCCTGACTGATGATGACAGGGCTAGGCACCGATCTGTGAGTATAGCAGAATATCATTAGGAATCATTTTGTTTATTCATTTTTCCTGTCCTAGGTCTCTGGGCTATCCAGCCTCTGGTTTGTGGTCATCCGGGCAGCGTGGGGCAGGGGCTCCCTCTTGTGTCATGGGCTTCAAATTAGATCAGTCAGTAGTTGGCCGCTCCCGCAAGTTCTGCACCTCTGTTGCCCCAGCACTTCCTGCAGTCAGGAGAGATTGTAAGTCAAAGGTTTTGTGGCTGGGTTGGTGTCCCAGTTCCACCACTGGAAGCTTTGCTTGGTTACAGAGGACAGGTTGTGGTGGTAATCTAATTGTACTGAACACCTTGCACAAGGTGTTCTGGAACCCAGCCAGAGACTTCAATTTCTGACCTGGTTTAAGGAGGAGGCTAAAAACATAGAAAAACAATGGAGGGATAAAGGAATACAAGTTTGCCAGGATCAGCTTATTGGAGAAGGCCAATATGCTTCAGTACAAACACAATGTTTATATGATGTCCAAACCCTAATTTTATGTCGAACGGCAGCCTTGAATGCACGAGACAGAGTTGAGGAACCAGGAAAAAAATCTGAGTCATTTACAAAGGTGATGCAAGGCCCAAAAGAGTCCTTTACAGATTTTTTACAAAGACTGTCTTCAGCAGTAAAGAGAATGGTCTCGGATTCAGAAGCTGGTAGGCAATAATTGAATCTTTGGCCTTTGAGAATGTGAATGCAGCATGCAAAAGAATAATCAAGCCATTAAGGGCAAGATCTGCACCTATGGAAGACTGGATTAGAGAAACAATTAATGTTGAGGTTGATGAGCATGATGATACGTGGGTAGGAGAAGTAATTTCAAAAGGTTTGAGGAGTGTTAGATGTTTTGGATGTGGAAAGCAAGGACATTTGAAAAGGGACTGTAGACAGGTCATTCCGAGAAACAATGTTTCTTCAAGGAACAATGGCAACAGAATGCCCCTTCCTTCTGGAGTATGCAGAAGGTGTGATAAGGGAAAACACTGGACCAATGAATGTAGATCAACAAAGGACAGACAGGGTAATCCTTTGCCTCAGTCTTCGGGAAACTCCCAGAGGGGCCTCACACAGGCCCCCATTGCAAATCCAGTTCAAACCTTTCCTGCAGCCATAGAGGAAATCCCTGCTCTGAGCGATTAAATAACCAAATGCCTATTGGAATAAATCATGCTGGTCAGGATGATGAAACAGAGAGAATAGAAAATTCAGGAGAAAACATAAAGAAAATTTTTTGGCAAACTTCTATTAATGAACAAAGACCAAAATTAACAATAAAAATAAATGGTGTTCTGTTGTCTGGTCTGGTAGACACAGGTGCGGATGTTACCATAATTGCACCAGAATTTTGGCATCCAACTTGGCCTCTTCAGGAGGTAAACGTTCAACTGTTAGGAATTGGGACATTATCTCAGGTGAAACAGAGTGCAAGATGGTTCGAATGTATAGGTCCAGAAGGACAGAGAGGAAAATTAAAACCATATGTGGCTAACATAACTATGAACCTGTGGGGTCGAGACTTGTTGCAACAATGGAATACTCAGATTAACATCCCTCCAATCTCAGAAACAAATCATAAACTAGCACATGCTACTGAGAGAAATATTAGAAGATATTGTTCTAATGAGTGGTCACCAGCCATCCATATTATACAAGAACAGGGCACAATAACTGATGATCTTCCAAAGACACCAACAGCTCTACCTTTAAAATGGTTAACAGACAAGCCTGTATGGGTCCAACAATGGCCTTTAACAACAGAGAAACTCCAGGCTTTAGAAGAGCTGGTAGAAGAACAGTTAAATGCTCAGCATATTGAAGAATCAACCAGCCCTTGGAATTCTCCTGTATTTGTTATTAAAAAGAAATCTGGTAAATGGAGAATGGTAACAGACCTTAGAGCAATTAACAAAGTAATTCAGCCAATGGGCTCTCTACAATCTGGGATGCCTTTGCCTACTCTGTTACCAAAAGGATGGCCTCTCATAGTTATTGATTTAAAAGACTGTTTCTTTTCAATACCCTTACAAGAAGAAGACAGAGAAAGATTTGCTTTTACAGTGCCTACTTATAATAATTCTCAACCAGTTAAAAGATTTCAATGGAGGGTCCTCCCACAGGGAATGTTGAATAGCCCAACTCTGTGCCAATACTTTGTACAACAGCCATTGGAAGTGATACGTAAAAAATTTCCTAAATCTATAATTTATCATTATATGGACGATATTTTACTAGCTGACTCAAATGCAGATACTTTAGAAATAATGTTTGAAGAAGTAAAGAAAATTTTGCCTTGCTGGGGATTACAAATTGCTCCTGAAAAGATACAAAGAGGAGATTCTATTAATTATTTAGGATATAAAATAGAGCTACAAAAAATTAGACCCCAAAAGGTGCAAATTCGGAGAGATAGACTACAGACTCTTAATGACTTTCAAAGATTATTTGGAGATATTTCTCATCTACGAACTATTGTTGGGGTAAAAAATGATGAACTGACTAATTTGTTCAAAACCTTAGAAGGTGACAAGGACTTAAATAGTCCAAGAGAATTATCACCTGAAGCTGAGAAAGAATTAGCCTTGGTAGAAAAGAAAGTGCATGAAGGACACGTGGATCGTATTGATCCAAAGATGGATTGCATTTTGGTTATTTTACCTTCTAGGCGTTCTCCTACTGGAATATTAATGCAGAGGGAAGATATTATATTGGAATGGATATTTTTACCAAATAAACCAAATAAAAAATTAAAAACTTATGTGGAAAAAATCTCTGACTTGATTTACAAAGGAAAATTGAGACTTCGTCAATTAGCAGGCATAGACCCAGCAGAAATTGTCGTACATTAACTAAGGAGGACATTGAAAAATTATGGACAGAAAGTGAACCTTGGCAAAGAGCTTGCAGTAATTTTTTGGGAGAAATTAACAGCAAATATCCCAAAAGCAATAGAATTGATCTTATAAAGAGAGCTGATTGGATCTTGCCTCGAATTGTACGGCAAAAACCCATATCTGGAGTTGGTACATTTTATACAGATGCCAACAAAGAAGGAAAGGCAGGTTACAAATCAGAAAATTTAAGTAAAGTGGTTCAAAGTCTGTATAATTCAGTTCAAAAATCAGAATTGTATGCTATTCTGTTGGTATTAATGGATTTTTCAGAACCTCTCAACATAGTAACTGACTCTCAGTATGCTGAAAGTGTGGTGTTACATATTGAGACTGCAGAATTTATCCCTGATGCTTCAGAATTAACTTCACTATTTATTCAATTACAAGATACAATCAGGAAAAGGAATCATCCTTTATATATAACTCACATTTGATCCCATACTGGTCTGCCAGGCCCTCTAGCACAAGGCAATGATGAGATTGATAAATTATTGATAGGAAATGTGCTGGAGGCCTCAGAATTTCATAAAAAACATCATGTCAATAGTAAAGGTTTAAAAAAGGATTTTTCCATAACCTGGAAACAAGCCAAAGAAATAGTAAAGAAATGTCCTACTTGTTCCTTCTACAATCAAACGCCATTACCAGCAGGATGTAACCCAAAGGGTACTCAGAGAAATGAAATCTGGCAGATGGACGTGTTTCACTTTGCAGAATTTGGAAAACTGAAATATGTACACCACACTATCGATACTTATTCAGGATTTCAATGGGCAACTGCTTTGAGTTCTGAAAAAGCTGATTCTGTAATCACTCATTTGCTAGAAGTTATGGCCATCATGGGTATACCTGCACAAATCAAAACTGACAATGCTCCATCATATGTCTCTGTTAAAATGAAACAGTTTTTTGCTTATTACAATATAAAGCATATTACAGGCATACCACATAATCCTACAGGTCAAGCAGTTATAGAAAGATCAAACAGAACTCTAAAGGATATGCTAAATAAACAGAAATGGGTAACAAAAAACACCCAGAAATAGACTGCATAATGCTCTTTTAACTTTGAATTTTCTGAATGCCAATGAGAAAGGAACAACAGCTGCAGAGAGACATTGGATAATAGAAAAAACTACAGAATTAAATCAGCCTATATACTTTAAGGATGTGCTGACCTCAGAATGGAAACCAGGGTATGTATTACATTGGGGACGAGGTTTTGCTTTTGTTTCTACAGGAGAAGATAAGCTGTGTGTACCATCAAAATTGATAAAGGTTTGATTTGAACAAGAGAGACCTCTTAATTAGAGGAGGTGATAGTTCATCAACCAGCATGAACATCCAATTTAAACTAACTTGTATCAATAACACATGCCTTTTCATTTAATCAGATAATAACTTGCCAAAAGAAAACATCCCCAAAATTAGTCTTGGGGAAAGGTTTTTGTTTTTGTCTTTTAGGAGAATGAAGGTTAAGGAATCTGAAGAACACTGGACAAATGAGACAACTGAAGAAAAGGGACAAATCATCTATCCCAAGAAACAGAGTGAAACGGTATATGGGTATATATTATCTAAAAAATTTTATGTCTTCCTAAATGTTTGTTTCTGCTTTTCTCTAAAGATTTATCACTATATTCTTCTAATAGTCCCAGTTCAATTAAAATTTAAAGCTGACTTTGGAGTTGGAGAATGGCTCTCTCCTTCTTTAAACTCAAGCATGTTGTTAAAAGGAAAATGCAAACCCCTTGTATCATGCCAGAATAAAAGAGCCATCTTCTGCTATGGTACAGGACAAAGGCAAAATTAATTAAGGGACTATTCTATTACTAATCTCAACTCTTTTGATTCTATTCTGATTCTTTAAACTTTTCTTAAAGTATAAATTTTATATCAAAATTTACAAGATTTATATATATATACATTTTAAACTTTGTTAAGCTATGAATGGTCATATAGAGTACTAACTAATTCTAGAAAAAGGGCTAGCTGCATATATATGTTTTTGTGTTCGAGTTTCTTATCAGTTTTCTGCAGGAAGTCACGGCCAGGCCTAACATCAACTGAAGTCTCCAGAAAGAAGATGGGGCCCCACAACAACAACAATTCCACGTGGACAATAATAATATCATTAAACTGACAAACATCATCCACAGATCAGCTTTGAACTACAAGGTGCTCAGAGCAATTTTGAGATGACTAGCTGAGATGATCCAGTCTCAAAGACTACTTGAATAAGGACTTGAGATAAACCCTGAACTTTGGCATTATACACAGACTGGATAATAATGAAGGATATAGTTACCTTTCCTAGAATTTGACAATTAACCTAAAATTTTTCTTTCAGGATAAAGAAAACTTCGCCCATATCCAGCAGGAAGCAATTTTAAGAATACGATGCCCACATTCCCAAAGAGGTGGTGTGGGGCGGGTGGTTTTTTGGTCTTTTTAATGGGTTTTGGGTCTGGGATAATTTTCAGTATTTAGGGGGGTTGGTTACAAGTTATTGTCAAGGGTTAGGAAAAAGGCTAAGCAAAGGAGATTAGATTTAAGGTTCTTGTTTAAAAAAAAAAGAAAGAAAAAGACAATTACTAGTTTTAAATACTTTACATTGGATTGGATTGTTTTATATTGTACACAAATTTGAAACTGATATTGTTAGAAAATGCTATATGTATATTTCTAATTGTATTTATACCATTCATTTAACAATGTAATGCAAATTTCTGATCCTTGAATGTTATTATTACCAACTATTAGGATATAAAGAAATGAAAGTTAGTAGTTAGACATTATAATAGAACTTGTAGTCATATTAGATATATTTTAAAAATTGAGCAGAGATGTTTTAGACAGGTCATCTTCAAACCCTTCAGAGATCTACAGAATATGGCATTTAAAATGTTTTAATAACTTAGAAAATTTTTCTTTTTTGAGACATGTTGGCTCCTGGCAGTACCAATCTACTTCAGAGAAAATATGGGCTTTGAAGAAACTGCATATGGGGTCAACTTTCATTGTGGCAAAAGTTAGCCACTGGACAACAAAGTATCCTCGAATCAACAGGACAAAATGGACAGACAGAACATGAAACAAGGGACTACTGATTCTTGCCAAAACAAGTGTGGTTATGGCTTTATCAAAAGGCATCTTCTGAGGCCAGGACAATATGGCCCCATCCCTGAAGTGGCCTTCACATCCGGAAAAGGTACGGTGCCCTTTTCTTCGAAGGCAGCTTAACAGGCAGAGGGCCGATGGCTTCTGTTGTACAATGGAACAGCAGCTGAAAGCTCATGCCTCTTGAAAGTAGACTGGCATTTTAATAGAGGGATGTGGAGAAGAAGGGGATGCTGAGATGAAGCCATATATACACAGCCAAGAAGAATGGACAGCTGAATTAAAAAACTGTCAACAATTTCCAGAATTTAAAATCCTGAATCATGACAGGACACTAGTGGAATTCAGGTGTTTCTGGTACATGGACTGCTCTCACCCAATGTGAGATTGAACTGTTGACCTTGTGTACATCCTACTTCACAAATGAGTCTGTCAGATACACTAAGCCTATAGGCTGAAGATGATGCCCCAACACTGTGGAGAAATCTCAGGTGACTGCCCAGGCAGCTGGCTGTTTCTGTCAACTCACAAAATTTTTTGGAAGTTGCTTGCATGCACTTCCTGTTTTTTATTTTTGTTAGCTAATATTATTCCCTTCTTGGGTCTCTGAGGGAGTTGAAGATTAGTTAGTTATGGTTGAAGATTAGTTAGTTATAGTTGAAAATTAATTAGGATAGAAAGTACATTAGATACATCTTGGATTTACCAAAATAGGATAGATAATGGAATTATTTTCTCTGATTTGTCAAATACCTGTTTAGGTATTTATTACTTGTATATATTGTATATAGTTATTGTACTTTTGTATATAGTTTTTCTTTTGTTAGTTATAACCTTTTGCTTTTTTTTCTTTTTATTAAAATAGGAAAGGGGAAATGTGGTGGTAATCTAATTGTACTGAAATGTGATTTTGATTGTATGTTAATAAATAAAGTTGCTCGGGGGTCAGAGCTATTAGAGCCATAGCAAGAGTGTGGCGGTGGTGGCACCCGCCTTTAATCCCATAGATCTCTGTGTGTTCAGGGATCCAGCCAGCATTGGAGACATATGCCTTTAAGACCTAGGGGGCTGTACATTCAGACAGTGACGAGGCAGTCACGTGTTTGGGTTTACAACCAATGAGAAGGCAGAACAAAATACTATAAATAGACGAACAGACAGGAAATAGGCCTCTTTCGGGAAGCTGGGACACCGCAGGCGGAAGGGTGAGATTTTAGCTCTGAGCTCTGACCTCTTGGCTTTCTCTTTTACATTGTTTCTGTGTTTCTTATTTAATAAGACTGTTGGTTACATCAACAACAGGTGGCTCAGGCTCCTTACCCTCCACTTCTAGAAGTCATCACTAGGGTCATCCTCATAGATTCCAGGGAGTTTCTACTGCACTAGGTTTCCATGTCTCCCCGACCAAAGGCCTTCCAGTTCCAGTCTCTCCCCATACTCTCTCCCTCCATTCCTCCCTACCCCCACCCGATCCCTCCTGTTCCTGTTCCTACCTGCCCTAAGATCACCCCCTAAACTCTATTCTATTTCTTCTTCCCAAGGAGATCTATGCATCCCCCTTAGAGCCCTCCTTGTTACTTAGTCTTTCTGGGTCTGTGGATTGTAGCATGACTATCATTTACTTAACAGCTAATATTCACCTATATGTGAGTACATACCATCTTTGTATTTCTGGATCTAGGTTACCTCATTCAGGATGATTTTTTCCTAGTTCCATACATTTGCCTGCAAATTTTATGATGTCATTTTTTAAACAGCTGACTAATATTCCATTGTATAAATGTACCATGTTTTCTTTATCCATTTTTTAGTTGATGGGCACGTAGGTTCTTTCCAAGTCTATGGCTATTATGAATAAAGCTGCTATGAACACAGTTGAGAAAAGATGGTAAGATGGAGTGTCCTTTGGGTATATGCCCAAGAGTGGTATAGCTGGGTCTTGAGTTAGATCAGTTCTCACTTTTCTGAGGAATCACCATATTGATTTCCATAGTGACTGTACTAGTTTGCACTCCCACCAGCAGTGGAGGAGTGTTTCCCTTACTTCACATCCTGTCAGCATGAACTGTCACTTGTGTTATTGATCTTAACCATTCTGACAAGTGTAAGACAGAATTTCAAAGTCATTTTTATTTGCATTTCCCCGATGGCTAAGAATATTGAACATTTCTTTAAGTGTTTCTCAACCATTTGAGTTTCCTCTATTGAGAATTCTCTATTTAGATCTGCACTCCACTTTTAAATTGGATTATTTGTTTTCTTGATATCTAGTTTCTTGAGTTCTTTATATATTTTTGGATATTAGCCCTCTATTGGATGTATAATTGGTGGCATTTTGTCCTATTGACAGTGTCTGTTGCCTTACAAAAGCTTTTCAAGGTTCAATAGGTCGCATTTATTAAGTTTTCTTCATTTTCAACTTAAGTTTTCAGGGGACATTGTGGAAAAGTCTTATAAAGAATTCTCACTCTGGAATATTATGGAATGACCATTATTGTGGGAGTCCAGCTCACACCTTTTCCAGGGTTCCTATGAGGAAGAGAGAGGGATAAGAAAATATTAGGTAGAAAGAGAGACCTAGACAACAAGAAGAAAGACAGAAATACAGGATAGCTTTGGGAGGGCCTGGGTCAATACCCAACGATCTAGAAGATTTATTAAAAAGGCTTTTTATAACATGCCAAGGGGATAGGCAAAAGACCTCCCCCTTGCTAGATCAAAGCACACTATACAGCCAATTGTAGACCCTTCCAAACACCTGGTAACCATGCCCGTGGTCAAATCATCTCCTTATGCAACCCTGCTGGGTAAAGCAAGCTCAGATTCTCTAATTCTGAGTAATTTGGGTGTCCATACATTATTTTAGTCAGGGTTCTCTAGAGGAACAGAAAGGACATATATATCCAGGTTTATTACAGTGCCTTACAGGCTTCAGTTTGGCTACTCCAACAATGGTTGTCTTCCAATGGAAATACAAAATACAACTATGAACACCTGATTTTTGATTAAAAAAAAGCCAGGAATCTACACTGGAAGAAAGACAGTATGGTACAGGAATCTACACTGGAAGAAAGACAAATGGTACTGGTCAAAACTGAGTGGCTGCAGGTAGAAGAATTGAAATAAATCTATACTTATCACCCTGTACAAAAACTCAGTTCTATTGGGTAAAAGATCTCAACATAAAACCATAATCCAATAGTTGATCAGTCCATGAGGCTGGATTTCTTAGCTGGTCTTCAGTATATATTGAAATCCCAAAGAAGCAGGCTCTAATACCAGTGAAGGGATGCCTCGGCAGCAGGATATATGGTCTTACCAATGAGAATGAGGACAATCAGATAAAGAGCAAAGCTGCTTTCTTCCATGTCCTTTATATAGGCTTCCACCAGGAGGTGTGGCTTAGATTTAGGGTGGATCTTCTCACCTCAAGTGATCCAATCAAGAAAAATCCCTCACAGGTGTATCCATCTCCTTGGGACTTTGTTCATTCCAGATACTGTCAACTGGACAACCAAGAATCGCCATTACATATAATGCATCCTGATTATGTTTTCTGCTTCCTCCCCTCCCATCTGGATCCACTCCCTTTTTTGCCTCTCATTAGAAATTAAGAATCTAGCCAGGTGGTGAGTGGTGGTGGCACATGCCTTTAATTCAAGCACTTGGGAGGCAGAGGTAGGTGTATCTCTAAGTTTGAGGCCTGACTGGTCTACAGAGTGAGTTCCAGAACAGCTAGGGGCTACACAGAGAAAACATATCTTGAAAAACGAAACAAAAAAGAAAGAAAACAAGATTCTAAGTGAATATAATAAAATGTAGTATATTATAATAAGATAAAATATAATAAAATAAAATAAAATAAAAACTAATACATCAGAATAGGACAGAAGAAGCAGAAGGAAAAGAGCCCAAGAAAAAAAGCACATGGAGCAGATATACGAGCAGAGATCCACTCATTCACATGCTTAGGAATCTCATTCAAAACACTAAACTGGAAGCCATAATATATAACCAAAGGACCTCTAAAGTAATAAGAGAGATATTGCAATTCTTAACATCTATGCATCAAACATAAGGACACTCATAAAGGAAATATTACTATAGCTTAAATCATGTATCAATATGCATACATTGATAAGTAGGAGACTTCAATATCCCACCTTGACAAATAGACAGATCATCTAGACAAAAACTAAAGAGACAAATGCTGAAGCTAACTGAAGTTATAAACCAAATGGGCCTAATAGATAATTACTCAACATTCCACCCAAACACAACCTTCCTTTTTTCTCAGCTCCTCATGGAACTTTCTACAAAATTGGCCACATACTCAGACACAAAGCATATCTCATCAGATACAAGAAAATTGAAACAACACTGCATCCTATCTGACCACCTTGGATTAAAGCTGGATATCAACAACAACAGAACCGAGGGAAGTATCACTGTCCCTAATTTCAAGTTTTACTATAGAGCTACAGTAATCAAATAGTATTGTATTGGCACAGAAACAGATACAACAATCCATGGAATCTAACTGAAGACCCAGATGTACATCAGAACAACTATGAACACCTGATTTTTGAGAAAAAAAAAAAGCCAGGAATCTACACTGGAAGAAAGACAATATGGTACAGGAATCTACACTGGAAGAAAGACACATGGTACTGGTCAAAACTGAGTGGCTGCAGGTAGAAGAATTGAAATAGGGTAATATTAACTAAAGACAGGGACATCTGACTGCCTAGACAGTCACCCAAAGTCCTTCTGTAATATTGGGGCATCCATCTTTAGCCTATAGGAAAAGTATATCTGACAGATATTTGAGAAGCAGGATATTTTGAAGAACTGTCCTACCTTGTCTTGGCAAAGTTGGGCAATCACTTTGTTTTGCATCCTGCTGGTCCAGTTTCGACAGTATACTGTCAGCAATTGAGGCAAAAGCAGTTTCTTTACCCAGTAGCTAGCTTTTGCCACAAAGAAAGCAAACTCCATGTGGAGTTTCTTCAATTCCCATTTTCTTTTGAAGTAAATTGGTGCTGTCAGGAGCAGACATGTCTCACTGTCACAAAAAGTCTTATGTTATTAAAACATTTAAAATGCCATATTCTGTAGGTCTTTGAAGTGTTTGAAGACCATCTCTCTATCTACATATATCTGTTTAACCTCGAAAACATACCTAATATGACTACCAGTGTAGAAGTCAGTCAAATTGGTGCCTATCTACAGCCTTCCCCACTAGGTGCTAGCATCCTTGGTACAGGAAGGTACTCTGCATGCTACCAAAGGAGAAACTTAACCCAGCTACAAACCCTTTCATCTTCAATGGTGTCCTGCCTGCAAGATATGTTAGTGCAATGTTGGTACAAAGCTTGTGGGAGTCACCAACCAATATTTAGTAACCAACCAATAAGCCTACTCCATGACGTAGAACCCACCTGACAGTATTTGGGTAACCTAAGAACCTAATACCAGATAAATCAGGTACCTAGGGTAAAACCAAATACTACTGTTCTAAAAAAAACAAAACAAACAAACAAACAAAAAACAAACAAACAATAAAATGACTCCTAATGGCATTCTGGTATACTCATAGATTAGTGCCTAGCTCAGCCACTGTCAGAGAATCAGGGCAGCCGATGACAACAGAGACCCACAGACAGACAGTATGCAGAGAATGAGAAATCGTGGAATACTCAGACTTAAATGGGACATCTCCATCAAATCCCTCTTCCCAGGGCTCATGGAAACCCAAGGAAGAGGAGAACCAGAGGGCACGGAGGACACCAAACACAAGGTTTTTTTTTTTTTTCCTTTCTAAGTCAACATGATTGCTACACATTTGAACTCACAGAGACTTAGGCAGCATGCACACAGGTCTGCACCAGATGGAGTGCCAGAGCTGAAAGGAGAAGTGGAATCAAGCCCCCCGCCTCACCCAGAAGTTATCCTTGCAAATGAAAATTTAGTTTTCTCCAAGGAGAGTCTCTCCATTGAGAAATCAGCTTTTATTTTAATAGGTCTGCCTTTGCATGTTACTTGTTTTTTTTTTTCCTTGCAAGTTTTAATATTCTTTTTGTTGTTGTTGTTCTGTATGGGCTAAGGGCAATTTGCTTCTGGTTTAGTCTTTTTGGTGTTCTATATGCTTCCTGTACCTTGATGGGTATCTTTTTTAATTTAGTGAAAATTTCTTCTATGCTTTTATTGAAAATACTTTCTGTGCCTTTGACCTGGGTTTCTTAGATTTGGTCTTTTCATAGTGTCCCAAATTTCCTAGACTTTTTCTGCCAGTTTTTTCCCCTTAGATGTAACATTTTCAGTGGCTGAGATTCTCTATTCTATCTCTTTAATTCTGTAGATAAGGCCTTGCCTCTGAGGTTCCTGTTTGAGTTCCTGAATTTTTCATTTCCAGCTTTTCCTCAGTTTGGATTTTCTTTACTTCTGCTTTCCGGTCTTGAACGCTTTTATTCATTTCCTTTCACTGTTTGTGCTTTTATAGATTTTTTTAAGGGGTTTATTCATTTCCTCTTTAAGGACCGCTATCATATCCACAAAGACCTTTATAAGATCTTTGTCTTGTGCTTGGCTGTGTTCCAGTTTTCAGGGTCTAATGCAGTAGAGTTGCTGGCCTCTAGTGGAGACATATTGCTCTGGCTGTTGATTGTGTTTTTATGCTGGTGTCTGGGCCTTAGGGTTTCTGAAGACTAATTTCAGGTGCTGATATCTGGCCGTGTCTTTATTGGGTGTTTTGTTCTTTGGTTTCTGCTGTCCTCTCTGGTTCCTAGGAGGGTGTGATGGCTGGTTGTTGCTTGGTAGGTGGTAGGGAATTCCTCTGGTGTCCTGCTAGGTGTGGCCACTGTGTGTGTATTCCAGGTAAAATATGTCTCTATGTATTGGGGATTGACACTTGGAAATGGGGATAGGCTGAGAAGGTCCACAGGAGGGTGGAAAGCAGAGTGTCCCACCAGGATCTGTTTAGTCCTGTGGGAATGAGGGCAGAGAATAAGGAGAAGCCACAACAGGCAGTCCCTACAGAGCTGGGGATGAGCATGGGGGACTGGATATGGAGGAGAGGAGGGAGGGTGAAGATCTGAAGCTAGCCTACCTGCTTCCCTGGCCGGGGTCACCTCATTCTTTTATGATACTTTGTATTAAAAATTTCTTCTCAGGCTAGATGTTGTGGCACCTACTTCTCATTCCAACCCTTGGGGGGCAGAGACTGGCAAATCTCTGTGAGTTTGAGGCCGGTCCTACATAGTAAGTTCCAGAAGAGTCAGGGCTATAGATATAGTGAGAGTAGGGGACTATCCAAACAGGCGGATCAGGAAATGGAAAGGGGCCCTTCAGGGGTCACAGTAGTTTTATGTTCTCATAGCAAGCCAAACAAAGACACAAACGGGGACCCAGGGCTCACATGCAGCAGCCCCCAAATCAAAAACAAGACAGCTATAAACAGATCCTGCTCACACAGATGAAAAGGATCAGACGCCTCCTCCTGGGGGCAGAGCTGACCTGTGAGCGCTGGAGGTGAGCATGGCCACTGACTGGTCAGGCGCATAGGCTGTTCTGCAAGCTTGAATTTGTTTGTGGAGAGGAGCTGACATCCACCAGGCAGAAGTGGGCGTTCTCTGCAAGTCTGCGAGGAACTCAATGGCAATCTCTGTTGGGAGGTTTTAGTTACCCCTGGCCCTTTGCTTGGGGTTTTGCTCTCCTAACTTGTTATTGCTGGGACCTTTGACTCCTGTCTGATTCTAGGAGATGCTTTGTAAAATCCTTATCCTCCTTCATTTGAATCTGGTCTTAGTTCTAGCTCTGGATCCAGTGATAGCTGGACAATAGCAATCATCGCTTTTATTCCCTGTAATGCAAAGGAAGACACTTGAATCTATCAGGGGATGTGCCCTTTAGCTGGTAAAGGATTTCAAGTGGATATTCTGAAGAATAAACAGCAAGGGCATTGGCTCAGCAGCCCAAGGGCTAACAGCGCTTGTTCCATGAACATGATGGCTGGACCTGGATCCCCAGACCTTACAGTAGAAGAAGAGAGCCGACTCCCAAAAGTTGTGCTTTGACCTCCACATGTGAACCAAGGCACAAATGTGCCTATAACCCCTCCCCCACACATAACGATGATGATAATAATAATAACAAAAGAACAATAATAATAAACTCCCAACAAGGAAAGGGAGAGATCCGGTTTTGTTTACTTATCATGAAGCAAATGTATGCCACATGTCTAATGCTTAGGACTACTCTAGAAGGAATGAGGTTTGCCCTTGAGGTATTCACAATGTACTGAAGAAGACAAAAATCAAGGATGTCAGGCGCTATGAAAAAAGCAAGCTATGGGCTCAGGGTGGGCTGTGGGGATGCCTTGCACTCCACATCTTGCAGACTGGGAGAGGAGAAACAGGGAAAGTTAGGGAAGGCCATGAGCGTCTGATGGCTAGATTTATTTTGACATTTGGACATGTTGGAGTCTTGATTCCCTTAGGTTTTAACGTACAGAAT
The DNA here is from genome assembly GCF_004664715.2 of Peromyscus leucopus. Classification (NCBI taxonomy): domain Eukaryota; kingdom Metazoa; phylum Chordata; class Mammalia; order Rodentia; family Cricetidae; genus Peromyscus; species Peromyscus leucopus. The sequence goes on from NC_051085.1 coordinate 10,307,256, forward strand.
TTGTGCTCAGAGTAAAGTTTCCAATGCTGACATAGCTCAACTTTTCAGCCCCATGAGCTCTTTCTTTCTAATTAATTATTATGTGTATGTGTGCATGATGTGTGTAGGGATTTGCACATCATGGCATACATGTGGAGGTGTTGTAGAGATCAGAAGACAACTTTGTGGAGGTGGTTCTTTCCTACTTTTGGATGGGTTCTGTCTGAGTTAGAGTTTCTATTGCTATGATGAAACACCATGACCAAAAAGCAAGTTAGAGAGGAAAGAGCTTATTTGGCTTACACTATCATATCACTGTTCATCATCAAAGCAAATCAGGACAGGAACTCAAGCAGGGAAGGAACCTGGAGCCAGGAGCTGATGCAGAGGCCATGGAGGGGTACTGCTTGCTGCCTTGCTTCCCATGGCTCACTCTGCTTGCTTTCTTAATAGAACCCAGGACCATCATCCAAGGGATGGCACCACCCACAATGGGCCATGTCCTTCCCTGTCAATCACTAATTATTAGAATTACTTACAGCTGGATCTTATGGTGACATTTTTCTTTCAGATAACTCTAGTTTGTGTGTCAAGTTGACATAAGACTGGTATCTTAGTTAGGATTTTTATTGCTGTGACCATGGCACCGCAACTCTTATAAATGAAAACTTTTCATTGAGGGGGCTTACTTACAGTTTCAGAGGTTCAGTCAGTTATCATCATGATGGGGAGCATGGCAGCCTACCGGCAGATCTGGTGCTGAGAGTCCTACATCTTGACTCAGAGGCAAAAGGAAGTCTATGGTGATATTTTATTTGTATTAAAATGTTATTTGTATGTTAATAAATAAAGTTGCCCCGGGGGTCAGAGCTATTAGCAAGCCATAGGAAAGCAGGGCAGTGATGGCGTATGCTTGTAATCCCAGCACTTGGTAGGCAAAGCTAGGTAAGTCTCTTTGTGTTCAGGGATACAGCCAGTATTGGATACACATGCCTTTAATCTCAATACCAACCATAGAAAACCTGGAGGTCTATACAGACAGGCCGTGACGAGACAGTCATGTGGTTGGGTTTACAACCAATGAGAAGGCAGAACAGAAACTCTATATAAAGACTTTAACACAGGAAGTAGCTCTGGTTCGGAGAGGTAGGACCACTGCAGGAGGAAGGGTAAGGTTTTAGCTCTTAGCTCTGACCTCTTGGCTTTCTTCTTTGCATTGGTTCTGTGTTTCTTATTTAATAAGACGGTTGGTTACATCTACAGAAGTCAACTGATTGTCACACTGAGGGAAGCTTGAGAAAAGAGACCTTAAAGCCCTTCCCCACAGTGACACACTTCCTCTAACAAGACCACACCTACTCCAACAAGGCCACACCTCCTAATAGTGCCACTCCCTTTGGGGGTCATTTTCTTTCAAACCACCACAGCTAGCCACCACAGGTTCCAGGATCCATCAAATGTAGGTCACTAGGTTTGCTAGGCGAGTGCCATTGTCATCTAGCCATCCCCCTATGAAGTCTTTTGAAGACTAAGAAGTAATTATTGTTTGATTTTTTTGTTATTACAGAAAATATGAGCAAACCTTTATCAATAGTAATAGCTTGTTTTGATACTCGTATTTCGTATTGTGCTAAGAACTTACAAATACCTTTTTGCAGGAATCTTGTAAAATAATATTATTGTGTCCACTTTGGGAAAACAAGAAAGAGTCTATGACAGGCTTTCTATTTGTAAGACCCTGTCTCCAGTCATGTGAAAATTTCAAAAATGACAGCCTCCTACTTAGCTCAGCTGCTACAGATATTCGCTAGCTCTCTCTGGGTGGCTTCTGAGCTACCTTAACACGCTTACTTTTAAATGTTGAGGAGTAAGATCCACATAAACAATTTTTAAGAAGGGAAACCAAAAAGGCATCACATTTGAGCGAGAGACAGCAAGATAGAGGAGCAGAATTATTTCTCATCCCAGGCCTTCCTACAGAGGGCTCTTCCTCCTTTGACTGATATTTTCTTGTCTGGCAATTGAAAAGGTGGCTGGTGTGAGCTTACATCTTCCAACTCTAACTTTCATTCAAGCTAATGAAGTGCATTTTTGTCACTGGCCAGGAAAGATTTCACTTTGTCAGAGTTGTCAAAAGTGGCCACACTCTTGATTACGATGGAGGAAAATTCCTTCTGAAGCCACAGCACAAATGCTGTTTTGAATTCGAAGCGTACCCCTCCATTTTCTCCGTGGGAAGTAGCAGTCAGTGTACATTTCTTGGTTTCTGATGTTTTGCTCCGAGGATCTGATTTGGAAGCTCATTTCCTTGCACCCCAGGAGCAGTGTTTATAGGTCAAGCTCCCACACTGTGAAGTATTTGAACTCTCTAGGAAATATCCTGGACATGTGATTTAACTCCTGGTGGTGCTAGGCTTAAAATGGGAACAATGGAAAATGTGGAACAGGAAGAAGGGACTTGATCAAAAATCAGTTGAGAAGCTCAGTGTAGCTCTGACCCGATGACTTTGACAGTCAGTCAATCTGAATCTTGATTGCTTACATCCTGCCACTGCTTTTGCACAACAAGCTGGAATCCTGGGTCCATCTCTCCCCTTACTCCAGTGTACAGAAGTGTAAGCATCATGCATAAAAAGGCACTTCCTGGCACACTGGGAAACTTGAAGTAATTGGCCTCCAGCCTCAGATGAGTTCCTTAGGCTGCTTGTCAATGCTTTGACGTGTTCAGAACTTTTGAGCCTTCTAGTTCCCTCAAAGATTTCTGCACATTCACTATTCATCTTGAGCCCTTCTTAGTACTCTCCTGTCTCAGCAGATGACCTTGCTGTTTCTTCACTGAGGACAACTAGGCCCCAGCTAAGCCCCTCACCATCAATAGCTACTTTCTCCCCTCTGCGACCATCCTCACCGGTGCCCACGATGTCCTGTCCTGTCATGTCGCAGAACAGGGCTCTTCTTTTCTCTTGTCAGTCATCTAGGCCCCTTGCCTAAATTTCTTCCTTCCAGGCTGCTCTGAACTTGGACATTTCATTTTGGCCGGGCAGCTCCTATAGAATTTAAATCAAGGGAACCTCTTTTGATGACATTTCCCTCTCAATCCATTAAGTTTTCCATTTCTAAGAGTTCCCCATTATCAAAAGAGTGGGCTGCATCTCTAATTCTGCATTCTTTCCTCATCTAAGTACCTGGCTTTTGCCCTCTACTTCCATTCTGTAAGTATTTTAACCAACACACCAAAAAAAAAAAAATAGCTGAAGAGACAATTAGACATATATTTCTTTTTGCCTGTATCTCCCTGGTCTGTGTGTTGCCTGGTGAAATTGACCAGCCCCTCTTCCCAGAAACATGGTGTTTCTGTGTTATCTCCAATAGTGTGTCCTGATTCTTCCCACCACTTTGTGGGAAGTGATGGCAGGATTGAGGGGTAGTCATGAACAAGAAGAGTTTTTGACTCCGAATGTTTCTTCTTTTTGTCCTTCCATTCTTCCCTCCTCCCGCCTCAGTTTCCTCATCTATTAAAATGAGGCCAACGATATAATATTTTACACTGCTGTGAGCGTGAAATCTGATAGGGCAGGAGAGATGCCTAATATTCATTTTTCATCTCCAAGTGAAAATTTGATCATTAGGAGATGATTACATAAAAAAGTAATGATCCAAAGTGAATTATTAAGTTTTCAATTCGCACCAGACATGTATGTGGCACATACTTACAATCCCATCTCTTGGGAGATGGAGGTTAGCAGGATCAGAAGTTCAAGGTCATCCTTGGTTACAGACTGAGTTCAAGACCAATCTGGGATACATGAAACTCTGTCCCAGAACTGAAGAGGGGAAACTTTCAAACTTGTAGTTTCTGAATGTAATGTGCTCATAGTCTACCGTGTTTTAGGTTTTCCAGCTGTAAGTTCCATAGTCAATGTTTTAGAAGTGAAAGAAAGGTACTTTTCTGAAGTCGTTATGACAGAGAAAATTGAAGTTTGAGCTACTGAGGAATGTTGAATGAGATTTAAGAGCTTGTGCATCTATTTAAAAATCACTGGCTACCTAGTTTTAATGGCTCTTAAATTACACTTATTTTACTTGAGAGCATACCTGCAGCAGTGGAGGCCAGAGGACAGCTGTTGGGAATTGGCTCTCTCTTTCTACCATGTGCGTCCTGGGGATTGAACTCAGGTCATCAGGCTCGGTGGCAAGCACCCTTCTCTGCTGAGCTATTGAATTAGCCTTTGATAACTTTTAAATAACATTGCTACAGCCATAATGAAGATTCAGAACTTGACAATATCATAAAAGCACGTGGCCGCCGGGCGGTGGTGGTGCATGCCTTTAATCCCAGCACTTGGGAAGCAGAGGCAGGTGGATCTCTGTGAGTTCGAGGCCAGCCTGGGCTACAGAGCGAGATCCAGGAAAGGCGCAAAGCTACACAGAGAAACCCTGTCTCGAAAAACAAAAACAAACAAACAAAAAAACCAAACCAAAACAAAACAAAAAGCATGTGGCTTTGAATCACATAAGTTTTGTTTAAGTTGCCCATATAATTAAAATAAGTCATTGTTAGATAAGAAAAACACACCTGTTAAACTTTTTATTCTTCCAAATGAATACAAATGTCAGAAATTGTATTGGCTTCTCTATGTAAATAACAGTGATGACAATAATATGTCTGTCCTCATTTCGCACAGGTAGCCCACTAGACGCTTAGTGTCTTGGTACTTTTCAAATTCAAGTGATTCTTAAATTCCTGATCTTCTAGTACAGCTAAAAATTGTGGTTAACCTCAAGTCTGAGTCATCTATATTTCTGATGGTCATGGAATTTCTAACTTGTTTACCTAATTTCTACTAATGAATTTTGGCTATGTAACTGCTTTGCAAACTACTCAATACATGTTTCCTTCAAGTTAGGTACCATATACTGGGTTGACTCCACATGAATGTTTACTCACTTCTGAGTGAATTCTGTGGAGAAGTCCTGCTTAGCTATTATGAAAAAGACAGCACTGTCTTATCAATATGCTGTAAATAAATTTTCTTTGATATTTTTCTCTAGGATGTGTTTGCTTCCTGAGTTATGATCATTTGCTAATATACCCAATTGTATAAGTCTATATTTTGTGAACAAGAAGTTTTTACTAGCAAAATTCGAGACAGGGTTTCACTGTGTAGTTTTGGTGCCTGTCCTGGAACTTGCTCTGTAGACCAGGCTGGCCTTGAACTCATAGAGATCCACCTGGCTCTGCCACCCAAATGCTGGCATTAAAGGCGTGTACCATCACAGCTCAACAAAGAAAGCTGCTAACCCACGGGGACTTGAAAGTACTGGAGGTGCCGGGGATCGAACCCCGGGGCCTCATGCATGCCAAGCACATGCTCTACCACTGAGCTACCCCTCTCCCTGAAAATTTCTTTCTGTCCACTGGTTTCTCTGTGGTCATCCTGGCTCTACTGACCTGTAGACTTTGCAATGATACTGCTTTCAGTTAAAAAAGAAAAACATTTAGGAGGGAACAAATCCTTTTCTTATTTTCTCTGAAGCAAATGTCACAAGATGGCTACTTAAAAGGACATGCGTGTTAGTCTTTTCCAAACAGTTCAAGCCCATAGTTCTCATTTCTAAGTTATTTGTGTTCCTGAGCACTCATTTTTTTTTTTTATTTTAAGGTTTATTTCTATTCTGTGTGTGTGTGTGTGTGTGTGTGTGTGTGTGTGTGTGTGTGTGTGTGTGTGTGTGTATGTGTGACCCCAGGGGTCAGAGGAGCATGTTGAATTCCCAGGTGATGAAATTACAGGCAGTTGTGCTACCTGACATGGAGCTGGGAGTGGAATTCAGGTCTTCCTGAAGAGCAGGAAGCAAGGGTGCTACATCATCTCCAAAGCCTAAGGATATTTGTTCATGTAGAACTTTCTGCCATGTAATTCTAAGAAACATTTTGTTGTGTGACATTTTGTTTGTGTTCTGACAAATAAAGCTTGCCTGGAGATCAGAGGGTGGAGTTAGCCACTAGCTAACAGTAGAGGCCAGGCAGTGGTGACACACACCTTTGATCCCAGCACTCGGGAGGTATACCTCTTTAATCCTAGCACCAGGAAGGTGGAGACAGGGATATAAGGTGGGTGGAGACGGGATCTCAGGCCCCCATTCGGTCTGAGGATTCACAGGGGTAAGAAGTCTCTAGTGGCTGCTGCTCTGCTTCCCTGATCTTTCAGCTTTCACCCTCCATATCTGACTCCGGGTTTTAATTGATAAGACTAACATAGATTCACACTCTAACATTTCATTCCACCAATTCTGAGACAATCTTAAAGTTATAACTATTGAACTTGGCAAAGTGCTCCTAGTTTTAGGTGCTGTGAATATATGGGCTCTCTTAAGATGACCAGATATTCCAGATCTTCCAGGTATGTCCTGCCTTAGCAAAAAAAAAAAAAAAAAAAAAAAAAAAAAAAAAGTCCCTAACCTGAAGAACTTTTTGGTCACAGGCAAACCAAGACAGCTGGCCATCACAGGCTTGGCTAGATCTACTTTATGTTTTCAACTCATATGTCCCTAACAAGAAACAGCGGCAGTGATTTTGTGTTGCAAGTAGCCTAGTCTCATTTATTCATGTACTTCATTCTGTCACAACCTGAAGATGGATATTACATGTCTGAACAGATTTCATGTCCACCAAGATAACCTTATCTTCTCAGAATTTGGAAGTAGGATTTACGCCTAAAAACTTTATGCATTTTTGCATTTGGCAATATAGGACAATTTCAATATATACTCTTAACTCTTTGCTTCTGTGGGAAGATGTTTCTATTCAGTTTACTGAAGGGCCTTTCCCCCCCCCCCACCTCTCTGTTCCCCCTCCCCCTTTCTCTCTTGCTTTCTGTTTTGGAGACAAAATCTGACTATGTTGTCCAGACTGACCTTGAAGCCTCAAACTCCTGCCTCAAACTCCTTAGTGTTAGGTTTAGAGGCGAGTGACACAGTTCACTCCTCTTGTGGGGAAGAGATGGAAAACTGCATTGGTCTCCAGGACGTTCCACAGGGAGCCAACAGTGAAAATGGGCAAATCAGTGGCACCGCAATCTGAGGTGGCTGAATGGTTTACTCTGGGCTCCAGACCAAATCAAGGCCCCGGGGAAAAATCATTCTCACACCCACGCCTGGTGCACACACCCTTCAGACTCTCCTTCCTGCCCTGCAGCCCCCAAATGAAATCCTTATACTCCAGGAAGCAGCGGGCTCTTTCACTGCCGTCTCTGGGCTACAAGAATCAAAGAGCGAAATGGATGTTTTCCTCTGAGAACTGGCACTGCACAGAAGGAAGGAAATGCCGACTCCAATTCAGGCATGTTTTAATCTCTGGAGAGGGGGAGGAGGGAGGGGGCCAAACTGGCCCAGGAATCAGTGGGAAAGTCATCAATTTTGTCTCTCATCCCAGCAACGAAGGATTCTTCCTGTAGAGTGCTGCCCACCCTTTTTATTTTTCTCTTAAAAGGATTTGGATAATGAACAATCACTTTTTAAATTCTAAGTTCAAAAATCCCTCTGTATAGGAAGAAAAGGGAGTTCTTGAGTAAACCTCTAAAAGCTGGCCAAGTCATTTCAAACGCTTGGAAATTTCAAACTTCACGCACGCCCTGTGAATTCACCATCTGAATCTGATCTAAAGAACCAAGAGAAATCAACAAGTCCCAACCCAGTTCCTTTGATATATATATTTAATATCTTAAAGGATGTACTTTTGTAAAAATCGTTTAAAGAATTGTCTAGGATCCAAAGATATAAATGAGCAGTAAATGCCACAGTGACCCAGTTTTTAAAACACAGGCCAAATTTGACCTGAACTTAATCATGATGCTACAACCAGGCAAGTGGAGTTTAGGGAAAAGAGAATTGTACCAGTCCACCAACAAAGGTTTATCATGATGGTGGTGTCCTGAAAAACCAGTGAAAAACTATGAGGTGATTGTTGCTCTGAATGAGAACTTGAAGCACTCTTGAAGGTCAGGTAGAGTGTCCATCTGGCTGCTTCACTTTTCTCTTTGTAGCTACAGAAGCCTGTATTTAAAAGGAGAAAAACAAGACCCTCTTGTGGCATGTACTGGTTTATTTTCCTTTCCAGGGTGTGGTGGCACATTCCTCTGCTGCTTCAGTTGGGGTTCTGTTAATGTGACTGTGAAGAAAATGCCTCTGTTCTTAGGAGCTATGTACCAAAGCATCCAAAGGTAAAATCTCTTGAGCATCTAGCAGTTATTTTTTTTTAGGTACCAGAGATTGAACCCAGGGCCTTAGGCACATTAAGCAAAAGCTCTACTATCGAGCCACACTTCTGGCCCATCCCTGTCTCTATATATAAACATATCTATGTGAGTATCATAGACACACACACACACACACACACACACACACACACACAGACAAACCTCTCTGGCTGATCTGTTGTTCCTATTGGAAAAATTCCCTGTTGCTTGTTCAAGTCTAGACAAGTTCATGAGTTCCCCACCTACCTTCAGCATCAGTTGCTATTCTGACACATTCTGGAGATTCATGTTTAAGCTTTGGTTCATGGAAGACTCTTCCTGTCTAAAGAGAGGTGTCAGAACTGACTTTCCTATAGATGTCCCCTACAGAAACTCTAAATTCTTCTCTCAATTACATTTTCAGTCCGTTTCTACATCCACTTCATTATAGTTTTAATTTAATTTTCAAGTAAAATGCCCCTTGGATTTTTATAATAACTTTGTTCCTTCTATTATCTCTCATTTCCATTTCCAGAGTCTCAATTATGTTATGATATGTCCCTCAATAATTGCATTGTAAAATGTCATGAACTGTGATAATAGGGAGGCTATTCATGAAATGTTCTCTCACTGTCTATTAACACTGAAGTCTTGATTCATAAATTTAAGAGAAAACATTCATGGTTATGTATGAGTGCTAGTATTTTGGTGGGTCAAATAGCCTAGGGTACTGGGCATATTCACCTTCAGGAGTTTTTGAATGTGAGTTACAATCAAATGTTGGGATATATTCCTTTAAAAGTACCAAGTAGAATTTTGTAGAAATTTGTGTTCTGAAACTTGAATTCCTCAGTTTCAAATTTGATAATTCTCTTCTCTTTTTTGGGTCATTTTGAGCAATTGGTGGTCAAAAGCACATAGGTCTACAAAGTTTATTGACAAGATGAATAACCAGAAATTCTTACCCCAATTATTGGATGCTTTCAAAAGCTTCACCTTTTGGTTCACGTCCCACTCTTTTAATCCACTTGTGCTTGTAGTGTGGACTGTTTTCTAAAGCCTTCTAGAACTCAAGTCTTTCCAGTTGGAACTGGAACAAGGCTGTGCTAGACACCGGGTTTTCAGTGTAGGGGTGAAGGAATGCAGCACGTCCTATTGGGCTTGTAAGGAGAATGCAATACAACAACCAGAAGACGTGCGCAAATTGCTTCTACATTAGAGGGTGGACTCTTCCACTGGAGAGTTTTAAAGAAGAGATCGGAGCTTTCTTGTCTGTTAATGTAGCAGGGTTAGGGACGATTCCTCATGTTTCAGATGATCACCTTAACTCTCCTTGTATGGGGCAACTAGATACTCCATTACGGTTAGTTGAGTTGTCAGTGAACTTTGTATTTTAGCATCCATTGAACTCTGTGGTGTATGTATGGCCTTGGAAACCATCATTGCACCAAATAGATGGCAGATAGATAGATAGATAGATAGATAGATAGATAGATAGATAGATAGTGAATGGGTATCACAGAAGCCTGGTGTCTCATCAGGGCTTGGGGATCTAGAGATTCAGTCACTATGATGATGCCAATGAAAAGACAGTTCATTATCTACTTCTATACCACTACCTTTATTTTTTAACGAAGTAAAAGACAACAAAACAAAAGAAAGAACATCTTCATCGCTGCTACCCTGATCTTAAAATTAGCCTCTGGGCTTCTAGTTGCTACTCACTCCATTTCTGGCCCTGTGCTACAGCTTTCTCGCCAGTTCTGCTGGCTAGGACTTGTGTTATCCTAGTCAAGAATCCAATTTGGGGCCAAGAGAGCCCATCATTTGTCTTTGTGAGATAAGGACCCTGTAACCCAATTACTCTTCAGTAAACAGAAAGAAAGTCTAGGTTCAGTGAGTGGATATGGTGTGTCCAGTTCTGAAAAAGAAATCACAGAGGAGTCTCTAAAAGATTAAAAAACAAACAAACAAACAAACAACAACCAAAACTTTATGTCCGTGTTGTTTGAACCGGGTGTGGAAGGATGAACTCAATTTCAAACAATGAGGGCTAAGAGTAAGATTATTTGTGTAACATACCCAGTTTAAATGTGGTAGCCGGAGGTCAAAGCCATTCAATGACACAGTGCAAGTAAGCCGTAAAGAGAAGAAGCAGAAAACATGTTTATTCCTAGTTGAATACATGCTTAAGCAGATGGCAGTAAATGTATGCGCCGTAGTAAAGGATTCCCCTTCTTCCCTATAACCACTCTGGTGACTTGAACGTTAACTACACGCAAGATCAGGCGGTCCTTCCCACGTGCCAATCCTCACAGCTCTATAACCTCTTTCTCCGAGTTTACAGATGGGGACATTGAGTCTGAGAGGTTCGATACGCTGCCCTGGGTTACATAATTAGCAAGAGCTTCCTGGGAACCAAACTCTCAGCATGAATACTGAACCTAAGAAGTTAACAAGAGAAATACCTGACATTGACCTAATTGAGGGATTTAGTGATAATATGTGTCCAGGTGCTAAGGAGCTTCAGTGGAGAAGCAAATGACAGGGGAGGTCTGACTTTGGTCTTCGCCTCCACTGAGTGGTGCTCATTATGTGACAAAGCCAACATTCTCTCAGCCCTCCTAGTCTTAATGAAAATAATACCAGATCTGTGCGCCTCAAGGAACTCGGGTTTGCTATCTTTTTAAGGGAGTTTAAGGGTTTTAGCTTTTTTCCATTTGCTAATACAATGTTTTAACTATGTTACGAGATTCTCAAATACATGTCAGCAAGAGACAGTTTATGTTTGGGAAAGCATTATTGCTGCATGTGAAGTTGTGTCTTTTAAAGACTGACCACATAGTCACTCATGTTAACTTGGATATAATTAATCATAGAAGATCTATTTATTGACTACCTTCCATGTGTCAAAAACTAGGCTAACTACAAAATAGCCTTCATGATTTGCAGGTCCTGGTTTAGAATAAAAAGATGGAGCCTCTTGTTTGAAAGTTAAGTGTTTTAAAACTGTGACGACAGAGCGGTGACTCAGACCTAAAGCCCTCCTGAGCTCTTAGGGGTGATTGCAAAGGTCACACATCCCTGGTGAGGTGACCAAGGTTTAACAGTGGGCAGGAACTCTTCTCATCCTCATGGGGCTCATAGTCTGAGACACAGATTGTAAATTGACAGTCGCATTAAGTCAAGTTATTATTTGGTGAGATAGAGGCACAATGGTAAGGATAATTTCATATTGATGAGTATTCCAAAGGGAAGAATGGGCTGCCAGGAGATGTTCAATAAAGGAGAGACCCAGCCTTGGGCTCAGGGAAAGCTTTCTAAAGAAGTCACATTTTGGCGTTTAATTTAGAGGCAACGACAAGTCCACTGATGAATTCAACCAAGGGCCAGGAAATGGTGACTTTGACTAACAAATGGCAACAAGTAGACAGGGAGTATGAAGCCACACCTATTCGCCAGCTGTGGAAGCTGAGGGTGATAATGGTCCAGGTGGTAGGGGGCGTTGATGCCTGTTGGAGATAAGCTCTTGGGATAGGAAGGAAAAGCAGGAGGAAGCTTGGTTTCTGGGTGAACTTATATGAGTGTGACACTGGCAGGAAGTTTAAAACAAGGGACATAGCTTATGTTTTACTTGGTCTTGTGCTTCCTTGCATCCTTTCGGAAGATGAGTAAGACTTGACTCTTCCAAACCCATCTTACTTTAGGTTTTTGGTGGGGAGACCATCAAGGCAGTAAGAAAGCATTGGCAACAGAGCATATGACTATGGCGGAGTCAACACATCTCTGGGAGGGTCTGAAACCCCGCTACAAGGATGCAAACTGAAAACACCGACTGACAGACACCAAGTAATGCTTAGATGGTGGTTAATTCTGTTTTATTCTTCACTTTTTTTTTTTTTTTTTTTGGTTTTTCGAGACAGGGTTTCTCTGTGTAGCTTTGTGCCTTTCCTGGAACTCGCTTTGGAGACCAGGCTGGCCTCGAACTCACAGAGATCCGCCTGCCTCTGCCTCCCGAGTGCTGGGATTAAAGGCGTGAGCCACCACCGCCCGGCAATTCTTCACTTTCTTAAACAACTCATTACTCATTCTCTCGTAGAGGTTTGGAGCATCCCTGCCTCGGCTGGAGCCCGCTGTTCTGAAAGGCTTTAAGGGGATGTGAAGGACGGCAATAGATAAGCCCGGAAGCTATGCAGTGTTCTTCCTTCCCTAAGGCTAAAAAGGAAGTTATTCTCAAATTGAGCGTGATGTCCAATATCCTTCATCCCAACATTCAGAAAGCAGAAGCAGGTGGATCTCTGTGAGTTTGGGGACAGCCTGATCTACACAGCAAGTTCCACTCCAGCCAGGGCTATAAAGTAAAACTCTGTCTCAAAAACCAAATAAAAAAACCAGCAACTCCCTTCCCTAAGCCAAGAGTAAGTCATTCTTGCAGATGTTTTGGAGGTAAAACTGGCTGCTCAAACCTAACAACCTTCTTTACTAACATCATTAGCTAAAAAGTTGTAACAGAGCCCTCTCAGCCTCTGGAGTTGCAGAATGAGGGTACGTCCTAAGAGTGAGCAAAAGAACAGTGAGATCCCTTCCCTTTTCTCCAGGCCCTTCTCTCTTCCCTGCGATTTTCAGGAACTGCATTCTTCTCACCTGCTCAAGGGGTCGTCTTAAATTGCTATTCTCTCCAGAATAATTGTTTTTCAAGACCATTCCTGCCACATTAGGATCAAATGTGCCCGGAGTTGTGACATTTCAGGCTCTTAATGCATAGGGTTTCTCAGCCCAGCTCCTAGCCAAGGCTGGTGGGCAATTAGCTCAGTAGCATTATGTACTTGCACCTGCATACACAAGACACAGCTTTAAAACAGTTATTATCTTGAAAACCACCAGAAACTCAGATAGTATTGGTAATTTGGCAAGAAACATACCATGCATCCCACCAAAATCTCTTCTGTACCTACCTCTGGGGACTGTTTTCAAACTCAGCTAATAAGCTACCTGTGATGGTTCAGTATCACGCACCTCTCCTCTTCTGTGGCATTATTATTGCAGAGGGCTGGCTGGAGGTTAGGCACCTACATTAAAGGGGGAGGGGCTGAGTCGAAAGCAATGCTTGCCCTTTAAATAATTGATGCTGACTGAAGCAGAGGAAAGTCGTGTAAACATTCTTTTATAAATAAAACAGACCTACATGAATATTTTTCTTTCTTCTACATATGTATAATTCAGTCATCTTAATTAGAACGGTATGCTTTGAGATTTGATTAAAAAGGAAAACAACCTCCAGAATGTTTGTCTGTTCTCCGCGATGCCAAGAAAGTAATCACCAATTTTACAAACTGATTTCCCTACAGCAAGGAAACTTCTTGTCTAATTTAATTGTTCAAGTCTTCATCCTATGGATCTAAATGCATCCACAGGAATCTCTAGTTTGCATCTTTTTATAGTACCCATAAAACCTCTCCCAAGCAACGTCCTTGGCATTCTCACTCCTCAGAGGACCAATAACTAAGTCGGGGGCTGCAGTTCTGCAGCCGCACAGTAGATGGCGCTGTGCCACACAGATTCCAGGGGTCTTGGTCCTGTAAGGCCATTGACTGGGGATGCATTGGGTCTCTGGACATTCATGCTGGTTTTTCCAGCCCAGGAGAAGAGGCTGTCTTAAGAACCACCTTTTCCACGTTTAACTGAATCAGTAAACTGAGGTTTTCTGATCGACTGTGACACCAAAGAATGTTAAGCTTATTTAATCTAATCCTGAAGAAAAAGTATACTTTAAAATGTCCTCTTTAATGCATGGCATGCATGTATAGTCACGTGACACACTGTCCCCCTCCGTGCCTCAGAGTTTATCAATTTAATTAAAACAGTGTCATTCTGGGTAATTTATGGCTAAGAGTTCTGGACATTTTACAACAAAGTTCTCTACATATCCAGGCTTTGTAGTTTGATTTTTTTTTTTTTTTTTTTTAAGCATTGTGGATAGAGTAACTTGGAATGAATATATAGATGGCAATACATTTTTTTTTAATTTTTACATATTAGTTAGCCTAACATTTAATTTAATGATTTCTTAGTAGTTAAAGTTTTTTTTTTTTTTTTTTTTTTTTTTTTTTTTTTTTTTTTTTTTTTTTTTTTCTTCAGAAGAGATAGGGACCTGGGATAATTTTACGAAAGATTATTAAAACTGTAATTAGGTCCATTTAGTAATGACAAAGCAATGACGTCATTTCTAATACAGTGTTCATTATTAAATAATAGTCAAGGAGGCCTGACTCAGCGAAGCAGCAGATATTTATAAAACGTTAATGTTCTTAGCATAAGAGTTACGAGGGGGAAAGAGAGAGGTTGCTTGAGAATTGGGCGTAGTGGTTAATTACACAGATTTAGTAATCTCCACAGACACATCGACCCCGCTTCCCCGTCTCGATTTGTGACCTCTGATTGGGGGCTTTGTGCTGATCCCGGTGTGCAGTGTGTGTGGCCCGCCGGTCTCTTTCCGCTCGCCACGTCACGTTTATTTGTCCACTTGTCTTTGTCCGTTTAGAGTTTAGATCTCCGTCCAATTCCCCAGGCTTCTGGAAGTCCCGCTTCGGCTTTTCCTGGCCGACTCACTGCCTGTGCTGGCGTCCCAGCCTGGTTTAGTTAGGCTTACCCACAGAGCATTATCAGGATTGCTCCAGCCCGCCAGAGCTTTCAGAACTCCCAGGGCGCAGTTGGCTGCAGAGAGCTTTCTTCCTTCACCTCTGGTACGCAGGCTTTTCGATTGCTTTTGCGTTCCTTTAGGTGCTGCTGTCTTTTGGGGTTCTGTCTAAGCTCTCCTTTCTCGCGTTGCACTGTTTTAATGGACCACCTCAACCCCTGGCTCCCAGGTATTAGTTATAGTTATATAGGCACAAGTCAACCAGGAAATCTGGGACAACAAATCTGTGAGTAATAGGGATAGAGGAAGGAGAAGAAACCCATATCAAAGGCACAGAAAATATTTTAAAAAAAAAACCATAGATGAAAATTCCCCCAATATAAAGAAGTAGGCATCTATGTGGGTACAGGAAGCATGCAGAATACAATACAGAAGAGGTAGGGAAGGACACTACATACTCATCAGAGTAAAAATCCACTAAGAGGATATTACAATTCCAAACATCTATGCACCAAACAGAAGAACACCCAAGTTCATAAAAGAAATATTACTACAGCCAAAATCACATACTGACTCTTACACACTAATACTGGGTAACTTCAAATACCTTACTCTCCAATAGACAGAAAAACTAAAGAGAAATGCTGAAGCTAACTGAAATAATAAATCAAATGGATCTAGCAGATATTTACAGAACATTTCATCCAAACACAGAAGAATATACCTTTTCAGAAACTCATGGAACTTTCTCCAACGTTGACAACATACTTGGACACAAGGCAAGTCTCAACAGAGACAAGAAAATTGAAATAATGCTCTGCACCCTGTATCTGACTACCACAGATTAAATCTAGATGTCAACAACAGAAACAATGAAAAGTTTACAGACTCAAAGAAACTGAACAACTTACTACTGAATAAAAAGTAGGTCAAGGCGTAAAGCCAGAAGGAATTGAAAACCTTTTATAATTGAATGAAAATGAAAATGCAACATAGCCAAACCTATGGGTCCTATTGAAGGCAGGTCTAAAAGACAAGTTCATATAACTAGATGCCTACAAAGAAATTGGAGAGATGTCGTATTAGCCCCTTAACAGCACACCAAGGAAAGCTAGAACAAGATGAAGTAGTAGACAGAAAGAAGTAATCAGACTTGGGACTGAAATTAATCAAACAGAACCAACAACAACAACAACAACAACAACAAAGAAATACAAAGAATCAAAGAAATAGAGTTGTTTGGTTGAGAAAATCAACAAGATTGACAAACACTTAGCCTAATGAACTAGAAGACACACAAAGAAGTTCCAAATTAATAAAACTGTAGATAAAAGGTGGCATTAGGAAATTCAGAGAATCTTTTTTTTCATTTTTCTTTATTAAGAAATTTTCTACTCACTCTACATACCAACCACAGATCCCACCTCCTCCTCCTTCCACCCCCCAGCCCTCTCTCCCAAGTCACCCCACATCCCCACATCTCACAAATCAAGGTCTTCCATGGGGAGTCAGCAAAGCCCAGCACACTGAGCTTAGGCAGGTCCAAGCCCCTTCCCACTGCACCAAGGCTGCACAAGGCATCACACCACAGGCACCGGGTTTGCTAAAGTCTGACCATGCAGCAGGGATGGATTCCGATCCCCCTGTCTGGGTGCCCCCCAAACAGTTTGAGCTAAACAACTGTCTTCTGTATCCAGAGGGCCTAGTCCAGTCCCGTGGGGGCTCCACAGCCACTAGTCTACAGTTCATGGGCTTCCTCCACTGTGGCCAGTCATCTCTGCACGTTCTCCCATCATGATCTTGACGTCCCTCACCTGCAGTATCTCTCCTCTCTCTCATCAATTGGATTCACAGAACTCAGCCTGGTGCCTGGCCATGGATCTCTGTATCTGCCTCCATCTGTCACTGGACAAAAGATCTATGATGACAGTTAGGTTATTCGCTAGACCAGTCACCAGAGTAGACCAGTCCAGGCACCCTCTGGACCACTGCCAGCAGTCCAAGGTGGGGTCATCGTTGTGGATTCCTGAGAGCCTCCCCAGGACCCTGCCTCTTCCTATTCCCATGATGTCCTCATCTATCATGGTATCTTCCTCCCTGCCCTCCCACTCTGTTCCAGCTTGACTCCCCCATTTCCCTATGTTCTCATCCCCCACTCCTTGCCCTCTGCCACCCACCCACACCCAGTCCACTCATGTAGATCTCATCCACTTCTCCTTTGTTGGGTCATCCATGTGTCCCTCCTAGGGTCCTTACCTGTTAGCTAGCCTCTCTGGAGCTGGGGGTTACAGTCTGGCCATCCCTTCCCTCACATCTAGTATCCACTTATGAGTGAGTACATACTATGTTTGTCCTTCTGAGTCTGGGTTACCTCACTCAGGATGATATTTTCTAGTTCCATCCATTTGCCTGCAAATTTCATATCATTGTTTTTTTTTTTTTACTGCTGAGTAGTACTCCATATGTGCCACATTTTCTTTATCCATTCTTCATTTGAGGGGCATCTAGGTTGTTTCCAGGTTCTTGCTATTATGAATAATACTGATATGAACATAGTTGAGCATGTGTCCTTGTTGTAAGATTGAGCATCCCTTGGATATATGCCCAACAGTGGTATAGCAGGGTCTTGAGAAAGACTTATTCCCAATTTTCTGAGAAAACGCCATACTGATTTCTACAGTGGCTGTACAAGTTTGCATTCCCACCAACAGTGGAGGAGTGTTCCCCTTGCTCCACATCCTCTCCAGCATAAGTTGTCTTCAGTGTTTTTGATCTTAGCCATTCTGACAGGTGTACAATGGTATCTCAGAGTTGTTTTGATTTATATTTCCCTGATGACTAAGGATGTTGAGCAATTTCTTAAAGGTCTTTCAGCCATTTGAGATTCTTCTGTTGAGAATTCTTTGTTAAGCTCTGTAGCCCATTTTTTAATTGCATTGCTCAGTATTTTGAAGTCTAGCTTTTTGAGTTCTTTATATATTTTGGAGATCAGCCCTCTGTCAGATGTGGGGTTGGTGAAGATCTTTTCCCATTCTGTAGGCTGTCATTTTGACTGTGTATTTGCTCTACAAAAGCTTCTCAGTTTCAGGAGGTCTGAATTTACTAATTGTTTCACTCAGTGTCTATGCTACTGGTGTTATATTTAGGAAGTGGTCTCCCATGCCAATATGTTCCAGACTACTTCCTACTTTCTTTTCTTTCAGGTTCAGTGTAACTGGATTTATGTTGAGGTCTTTGATCCACTTGGACTTGAGTTTTGTTCATGGTAACAGATATGGATGGATCTATTTGCAATCTTCTGCATGTTGACATTTAGTTATGCCAGCACCATTTTTTGAAGATGCTTTCTTTTTTCCATTGTACAGTTTTGGCTTCTTTGTCAAAAATATGTTCATAGGTGTGTGGACTAATGTCAGGGTCTTCAATTCAATTCTATTGGTGCACATGTCAGTTTTTATGCCAGTACCGAGCTGTTTTTATTACTATAGCTCTATAGTAGAGCTTGAGGTCAGGGATCATGATGCCTCCAGAGGTTGCTTTATTTTACAGGATTCTTTTAGCTATCCTAGGTTTTTTTATTTTTCCATATAAAGTTAAGTATTCTTTCCAAGTCTCTGAAGAATTGTGTTGGGATTCTGATGGGGATTGCATTGAATCTGTAGATTGCTATTGGTAAGATTGCCATTTTTACTATGTTAATTCTACCTATCCATGAGCATCGGAGATCTTTCCATTTGCTCATATCTTCTTCAATTTCTTTCTTCAGAGACTTAAAGTTTTTTTCATACAGGTCTTTCACTTGCTTAGTTAGAGTTACCCCAAGGTATTTTATATTATTTATGACTATTGTAAAGGGTGATGTTTCTCTTATTTCTTTCTCAGCCTGTTTATCATTTGCATATAGAAGGGCTACTAATTTTTTTGAGTTAATCTTGTATCCTGCCACCTTACTGAAGGAATTTATCAGCTGTAGGAGTTCCCTGGTAGATTTTTGGGGTCACTTATGTATGCTATCATATCATCTGCAAATAGTGAAAGTTTGACTTCTTCCTTTCCAGTTTGTATCCCCTTGTCTCTTTTTGTTGTCTTGTTGCTCTAGCTAGAATTTCAAGTACTATGTTGAATAAGTATGGGGAGAGTGAACAGCCTTGTCTTGTTCCTGATTTTAGTGGAATTGCTTTGAGTTTCTCTCCATTTAATTTGATGTTGGCTGTTGGCTTGCTGAAAAATTGCCTTTATTATGTTTAGGTACATTCCTTGTGTTCCTGATCTCTCTAGAACCTTTATCATGAAGGGGTGTTGGATTTTGTCAAAGGCATTTTCAGTATCCAATGAGATGATCATGTAGTTTTTTCTTTCAGTTTGTTTATATGGTATATTACATTGACAGATTTTCATATGTTGAACCATCCTTGCATCCCTGGGATGAAGCCTACTTGGTCATGGTGATAATTATTTTGATGTGTTCCTTGTTGGGGATGCTGTGAGTGTGTTGCTCTTATTGGTTGATAAGTAAAATGCTGATTGGCCAGTAGCCAGGAAGTATAGTTGGGACAAGCAGAGAAGAGAATTCTGGGAGGAGGAAGGCTGAGGCAGGAGATGCTACCAGCCACCACTGTCATGAGGAGCAGGATGTAAAGTACCGGTAAGCCATGAACCATGCGGCAAGGTATAGATTTATAGAAATGGGTTAATTTAAGATATAAGAACTAGATAGCAAGAAGCCTGCCACGGCCATACAGTTTATAAGTAATATAAGTCTCTGTGTGTTTACTTGGCTGCAGGACTGACAGGTGAGAGATATTTGTCCTGATCGTGGGCCAGGCATGAACAGGAAAAAGTCAGCTACAGTTCCTGGATTCAGTTAGTCAGTATTTTATTGAGTATTTTTGCATCAATGTTCATGAGGGAGATTGGTCTGTAATTCTCTGTGTTTGTTGCATCTTTGTGTGGTTTGGATATCAGGGTAACTGTAGCCTCATAAAAATAATTTGGTAATGTTCCTTCTGTTTCTATTGTGTGGAACAATTTGAAGAGTATTGATATTAGCTCTTCTTTGAAAATCTGGTAGAATTCTGTGCTGAAACCATCTGGTACTGGGCTTTTTTTTGCTTGGGAGAATTTAATCACCATTTCTATTTTTTATGGGTTATTGATCTATTTAAATAGTTTATATCATCTTGATTTAACTTTGGTATGGGGTACCTATCCAGAAAATCATCCATTTCTTTCAGATTTTCCAATTTTGTGGAGTACAGGTTTTTGAAGTATGACCTGATGATTCTCTGAATTTCCTCATTGTCTGTTGTTATATCTCCCTTTTTATTTCTGATTTTGTTAATTTGGATACTCTCTCTCTGTTTTTTGGTTAATGTGGATAAGGACTTGTCTATCTTGTTGATTTTCTCAAAGAACCAACTCTTTTTTCATTGATTCTTTGTATTGTTCTCTTTGTTTCTATTTTATTGATTTCAGCCCTCAATTTGATTATTTCCTGGCATCTGTTTCTCCTGGGTGAGTTTGCTTCTTCTTGTTCTAGAGCTTTCAGTTGTGCTGTTAAGTCACTAGTGTGAGATTTCTCCAACTTCTTTATGTGGGCATTTAGAGCTATGAATTTTCCTCTTAGCACTGCTTTCATAGTGTTCCATAAGTTTGGGTATGTTGTACATTCATTTTCATTGAATTCTAGGAAATCTTTAATTTTTTATTTCTTCTTTGACCCATTGGTGATTCAGTTGGGCATTATTCAGTTTCCATGAGATTGTAGGCTTTCTGTAATTTTTGTTGTTGAAATCCAACTTTAAGCCATGGTGGTCCTATAAGATACAGGAGATTATTTCAATTTTTTTTTTTAATTTGTTGAGATTTGCTTTGTGACCAAGCATGTGGTCGATTTTGGAGAAGGTTCCATGGGGTGCTGAAAAGAAGGTATATTCTTTTGTGTTAGGATGAAATATTCTGTAGATATCTATTAAGTCCATTTGAGTCATAATGTCTGTTAGTTCCCTTACTTCTCTGTTAAGTTTCTGTCTGGCAGACCTGTCCATTGGTGAGAGTGGGGTATTGAAGTCTCCCACTACTAGTGTAAGGGGTTTGATGTGCGATTTAAGTTTTAGTAATGTTTCTTTTAGGAATGTAGGTGCCCTTGTATTTGGGGCATAATTATTCAGAATTGAGACTTCATCTTGTTGGATTTTCCCTGTGATAAATATGTAATGTCCTTCCAAATCTCTTTTTGTTGATTGATTTTAGTTTGAAGTCTATTTTATTAGATATTAGGATAGCCACACCAGCTTGCTTCTTAAATCCATTTGATTGGAAAGTCTTTTCCCAGACTTTTATTCTGAGGTAGTGTCTGTCTTTGAAGTTGAGGTGTGTTTCTTGTATGCAACAAATGGATGGATCTTGTTTTCATATCCATTCTGTTAGCCTGTGTCCTTTTATAGGTGAATTGAGACCATTGATATTAATGGATATTAATGACCAGTGATTGTTAATTTCTGTTAATTTTGGTGGTAGTTTTGTATGTTTCCCTTCTTTGTTATTTGTTGATATGGGACTAACTATTGCCTGTGTTTTCATGGGTGTATCTCACTTCCTTAGGGTGGATTTTTCTTTCAAGTGCTTTCTGTAGGGCTGGATTTGTGGAGAGATATTGTTTAAATCTGGTTTTATCATGGAATATTTTGTTTATTCTGTCTATGTTGATTGAGAGTTTTGCTGGGTGTAATAGTCTGGGTTGGCATCGGTGGTCTCTTAGTGTCTGCATAACGTCTGTCCAGGACCTTCTGGCTTTTAGAGTCTCCATTGAGAAATCAGGTGTTACTCTTATGGGTCTGCCTTTATATGTTACTTGGCCTTTTCCATTTGCAGCTCTTAATATTTTTTTCTTTATTCTATATGTTTAATGGTTTGATCATTATGTGTCAAGGGGACTTTTTTTTTTTTTTTTTAAGATCCAGTCTATTTGGTGTTCAATAACCTTCTTGTATCTTTATAGGCATTTCCTTCTTTAGGTTGGGAAAGTTTTCCTCTATGATTTTGTTGAATATATTTTCTGTGCCTTTGAGTTGGTATTCTTCTCATTCTTCTATCCCTATTGTTATTAGGTTTGATCTTTTCATGGTGTCCCACATTTTCTGGACATTTTGGGTCATGATTTTATTGGCTCTAGTGTTTTCTTTGACTGATGAAATTATTTCCTCTATCATATCTTCAATGCCAGAGATCTGCTCTTCCATCTCTTGCATTATGTTGGTTATGCTTGCATCTGTAGTTCCTGTTTATTTACTCAGATTTTCCACTTCCAGCATTCCCTCAGTTTGTGTCTTCTTTATTGTCTCAATTTCAGTTTTCAAATCTTGAACTGTTTCCCTCAATTGTTTAATTGCTTTCTCTTGGCTTTCAAGGGATTTACTGATTTCTTCCCATTTTTTGTTTGACTTTTCCTTGAATTCTTTAAAGGAATTTTTCATTTCCTCTTTAGAGATGCCTATCATCTTCTTAAGGTCATTTTTTTTTTTTTTTTTTTTTTTTTTTTTTTTTTGAGACAGGGTTTCTCTGTGTAGCTTTGCGCCTTTCCTGGAACTCACTTGGTAGTCCAGGCTGGCCTCGAACTCACAGAGATCCGCCTGGCTCTGCCTCCCGAGTGCTGGGATTAAAGGCGTGCGCCACCACCGCCCGGCCTTAAGGTCATTTTTAAGGTTGATTTCTTCTGTTTCTTCTGTGCTGGGATGTTCAAGTCTTGCTGATGTAGATTCTGATGGAGCCATATTGGTTTTTATGTTGTTGACTATATTTTTGCACTGGCATCTACCCATCTCTTTCTCTACTTGGTGCAAGTGGTGTTTGTTTCTGAGGGAGCCTCTCTTGGTCTGATCAATACTCTTGGTTCAGTAGGAGCTCTTGGTCTAGTCGGTGGTGATGGACTCTTTGTCTCAGGGAGCAGCTCTTAGTTCAATTGGTGCTTGTGGGCTCTGTCTCAGGGAGTAGATGCAATCTTGGCAGGTGCTTGGGTTGGGAGGGGTGGGGCTTGTGGGTTACAGGGTCTGGTGGGGGATGGTGGTAGTCTGACCTGTCTGAAGTAGGTCTACCTGCTGACAGGCCTGAAGCTGGGACTGCAATGGGTGGTCGTGTAGGGGTGCAGGGTTGTGCCCCTGAGCCCAAAGCCTAGGGGTTGGGGTGTTTGGGTATGAGGATAAACACTCACCTCTTAGTCCAATCAGGTGTTGGTGGGCTCTGTCTCAGGGAACAGTTGCAGTGATAGAGGGTGAGTGGGATTTGGGGGAGGTGGGCCTTGGGTTACAGGGTCTGATGGGAGATGGCAGTAATCTGACCTGTCTGCAGGAGGCCTGCCTATTGGCTTGAGACTGGGACTGCAATGGATGGTGGTGTGGGGGCACCGGGTTGTGTCCCTGGGCCCAAAGCCTAGGGGCTGCGGTGTTTGGGTATGAGGGTAAAGACTCACCTCTTAGTACAATCGGGTGCTGGTGGGCTCTCAGGAAGTTCAGAGAATCTTAAGGGCATATTTTAAAATGTGTACTCCATCATACTGGAAAAACTAAAAGAAAGGGATTAATTTCTTGATCTATACTACCTACCAAGGTAAGTCAAGATCGATAAGCAGTTTAAACAGACCCACAACCCCCTTGAAATAGAGACAGTAATTAACAAAGTAATTAAGCAAAAAAGGTCCAGGGACAGTTGGAGTCTAGAGCAGAATTCTACCAGACTTTCAAAGAAGAACTAACACTCCTCAAATTATTATGCAAATTAGAAACTGAAGCAACATTTCCTGGTTCTTTTTGACAAGGCCTACCATTCTGATACCAAAGCCACATAAAGATGCAACAAAAAAGAAATTTGTAGACTAATACCTACAAATATCTACACAAATGCAAGTTTTTTTTTCAACAAAATAGTTACAAACTGAATCCAAGAACATATAAAAAAGATTATCCACCATGACAAAGTAGGCCTTATCCCAGAGATAGAGGAATGGTTCAACATACATGAATTGATACCCCATAAACAGACTGAAAAACAAAACAAAACAAAAAAAGACCCCACACAATCATCTCATTTGGTGCAGAAAATCTTTGACAAAATCCAAGATTCCCTCATGATAAAAGTCCTGGAGAGACTAGAGATACAATGGACATACTTCAACATAATAAAGGCAATTTATAGCCATTCCACAGTCAACATAAATCTAAATGAAGAGAAACTCAAAGCATTTCCACTAAAATCAGGAATAAGACAAGGTTGTCCACTCTCTTCATAGCCATTCAATACAGTATTTGAAGTTTTAACTAAAACAATAAGACAAGTGAAAGAGATTGTATTAGTTAGGGTTCTTCAGAATTATAGAACTTATAGAATGAATCTCTGTCTCTCTCCTCTCTCTCTCTCTCCCCTCTCTCTCCCCCCTCTCTCCTCCCCCCTCTCTCTCTCTATATATGTGTATATATATATATATATATATATATATATATATATATATATATGATTTATTAGAATCACTTACAGGATTACTTGTCTGGCTAATCCAACAATGGCTGGCAATGAACAGAATCCAGTAGCTGTTCTGTGCACAAGGCTGGATGTCTCATCTGGTCTTCAGTATATGCTGGAATCCCAAAGCAGTAGACTCTAATGCCAGTGAAAAAATGGATTTGCTAGCAAGGTGAGAGCTAGCAAGCAGAGAGGAAAATCTTTCTTCTTCCATATCTTTAACTAGGCTTCCAGCCAAAGGCATAGCCTAGATTAGATCTGGATTAAAGATCTGGACTAAAGGTGTATCATCCTGCCTCAAGATCTGGACTAAAGATGTGTCCTCCTGCCTCAGAGATCTGCTTCTAATCACATTGAACCTCATTGGCTCTACTAGAGTCTGGTACCATTCACTGAAATAATGGTGACTCACTTAGGGAGGCTAAGTATGACTCATTTGCTTGATAGTGCCTAATGCCATTGGCACTTGATGCAGACCCAGGATAGAGCTGGTTATTGTCACAGGAAATGTGGTTTCAGATTGCACTATCACATAGAGTTTTGTTAACTAAGTTTGGAGGGGTCATGGATAGCTAAAAAGTTTCTGAATGTGCAACCAAAAATTAACTCAAAACAAGTAATGAGTTCATCAGTTGTCTCAGAATTTTTATTGATGTGATAAAATACCTTTGCTAATTGAATCATAGATAGTCTTTTAATAAAAAACTCAGAGCCAGATATCAGGGTGAAAGATGAAAGATCAGAGAAGCAGAACAGCCAGCCACTAGTTCTTACCTCTATAAAATCCTCAGCCTAAAGAGAATGAGTTCCTGTTTTCTCACGCCTTATATACCTTTTTCTGCTCAGACATCACTTCCTGGCATTAAAGGCATGTGTGTTTCCCAGTACTGGGATTAAGGGTGTGTTCCACCACTGCCTGACCTCTATGTCTAATTTAGTGCCTGGCTCTGTCCTCTGATCTTCAGGCAAGTTTATTAGGGTACACAATATATCACCACACGCCTTGACCAAAAACAACTTGGGGAAGAAATGATTTATTTCACTTACATTTTCAGGTGACCAACAACCAAAAAGCAAGTTGGCAAAGACAGGGTTTTTGGGATCACACTTGCACATTGTAGTTCATTGAAGAAAGCTATGGCAGGAACTCAACCAGGGCAGGAACCTGGAGGCAGGAGCTGATGCAGAGGCTGTGGAGGAGTGCTGCTTACTGTCTTGCTTCCCTTGACTTGCTCAGGACCACCAAGCCCAGGGATGACATTATGCACAATGGGCTGGGCCCTCTCTATCATTAAATAAGAAAATGCTCTACAAACTTTTCTACAGCCTGATCTCATGGAGGCATTTTCTTAACTGAGGTGCCCTCCTCTCAGATGACTGTATTTTGTGTCAAATTGACACATGTAGCCAGTACAATTGACATCTTGTCAGCTTGACACACAAATACATTACTGTTAAGCAACAACCTTTCCTTTCTAGTTCATCCTCAAGATCACACATTAATAAAGGTATCACAATATAAAACATTTTTACAAACTTTAAAAGTCCCATAGCCTTACAAATACAAACACTTTAGAAGTTGTCTCTTTAAAAATATCCAGTCTCTTTTAAAATCCAAATTCCCTGTAAAAATCTCAAATCTCACCCCCTCTCAAGTTTAGTCTCTCAACTGTGGGCTCTTGTAAAATCAAAAATAAATACGTTCTTATTTCAAGAGGGAACCGAACCAGGGCACAGTTGCAATCTGAGCAAAGCAAAACCACACTCCTAACAGTGTAAATAATGGAATGTCCAACATCTGGGATCCATTCATGATCTTCTGGGCTTCTCCAAAGGGCTTGAATCATGTCTCCGGCTCTGCCCTCTGTAGCACACACAGCTTGTCTTTTAGGCTCTGACTGGCTCCACTTCACTGCTGCTGCTGTTCTTGGTGGTCATCCCACAGTACTGGCATCTCCAAAATGCTGGTGTTTTCTGCTGCAACTGGGCTGCACTTTCATCAAGAGCCTCTCATCGGCTGTCTTCATGGTGCCAAGCCTCAACTTTTTTACCTGACTCCTTCAGTCCTGGGCCTTCAACTGCCATTGAGGCTGCATCTTCTCCAATGACCTCTCCTGGCCTCTCACAATGCCAAGCCTCAGCTGCTCTCCGTGACCCCTTCACACCTTCAAAACCATCAATACCTGGGTGACTCCTACACTACCAAGTTCAGCTGCTGGCACAATGCACACCCTCACCCACTTTTGGAACACGGTATCTGTGTGCTGACCCTGAGCAAATACTTCCCAGAAGATTTCACCTCAGTGATGCTGGTCTCTTCTTAATCACCACCAATGTCTTGGCTCCAGCTAACCAGTATCAGTTGTCGCAGGAATGCAAAGGTTTCAGTTCAATGTTGCCAGACTCTTGTGAAGTACAGCTGACTCTTCAGCTGACCAGAATGACAGAATCTCAACTCAAAATAACAAATGGCCCTGTAGAGTCTTCAAACTTCCCTCCAAAACTTCACACACTAGGCCTCCATCACCTGCATTGCCCTTAACATTCTCATCTTCCAGGCTCCCACAGAACAGTCCCTGAGCTCTCAACACTCCATCGCTTTTCTATCCCAAAGTTCCAAAGTCCTTCCACAATCCACCCCCCAAACAATGCCAGGTCTGTCACAGCAATACCCCACTCCTGGTACCAACTTGTCTTAGTTAGGGTTTCTATTCTCGTGATGAAACACCATGACCAAAAAGCAAGTTGGAGAAGAAAGGGTTTATTTGGCCTGCACTTCTACAACACCTTCCATCATCATCACTTGATCTTAGCCATTTAATAGGTGGAAGATGAAATCTCAAAGTAGTTTTGATTTGCACTTTCCTGCTGATTGAGGATATTTGTCTTAGGGTTACTAATGCTGTGATAAAACATAATGGCCAAAAGCAACTTGGAGAGTAAAGGGTTTATTTCACTCACAGTTCCACTTAAGTTCATCATCAAAAACAGTGAGGGAAGAAATTTAGAGGCAGGAGCTAATACAGAGGCCATGGAGGGGTACTGCTTCCTGGCTTGCTCCCCATGGCTTGTTCAACCTGTTTTTTTTTTTAATAGAACCTAAGACCTGCAGCCCAGGTTTGGAACCACCCACAATGGGCTGGACCTTCCCCTATCAATCACTAAATAAGAAAATGTTCTACAGGCTGGCCCACAGCCCAATCTTCTGGAGGCATTTTCTTAATTGAGGTTTTCTCCTCTCAGATGACTACATTTTGTGTCAAGTTGACATAATTCTAGTCAGCACATAGTCTGTCACTGAGGGAAGTCACTCACGTAGGGTGGGAACCAGCAAGCAGGAACTCAAGCAGAGGCCATGGAAAAATGCTCTTGACTGGTTTGATATTCAGGGATTGCTTGTCCTTTTAGATGATCCAGAACCATTGGCCCAGGTGTGGTACCATGTCCAGTAGGCCGGGCCCACTCACATCAAGGACTAAAAGCAATCAATTGTCTTATTCTGCCTTGATACTTATGAAATACAAGAATGGCCAGTAAAATAAGGACATTTTTAAGGCTCAATAGTGATATTTATTAGGCAGGTAACAGCAGCTATTTAATTTGATTTAAGGCCTATTTAATGAGAGGATTCATGTCAAGTACCAGCAACCCAGCAAACTATCCATGACTGGTGAGACCACAGAAGCTGGAGAAAAGCCTATGATGACCACTTTCCTAAATTAATAAAATTCTTAACCACATTCTACATAATTTTCCTGATACCCACCTAATCAAGGATGTTTCTTTTTTAAGCAGACAGAGACCAAGATAGAAATCCACAATTGGCACAAACACAGAGAACAACAGACTGTAGGGTGCCCTGCCTTGCTGACTTATCTTCGACACAACTGATACACCCAGGGCTCAGGGAGCATTGCGGAAGAAGGGGTAGAAGGATTGTCAGAGCAGAGGACCAGGAAGTGCGCTTTGGGAATGTGTCATGTATATCAAACCAGGAAGGTGTACCCATGAGATCTCAACATGGTAGTCTAAACAAGACCTAAACAAATAAGATAGCAGTTGACATAATACCATGGATGAGGGAAAGCTAATAAGGCCCGACCACTAGATGAAGAACTACAGGCCTACAGGCAACTGATGGCTACTGAGAGAGGAAGAATTAGTCTTCCCTAAGGAGAGCACCCCTAAGTCATTATCTAATCTCAAGTGGTCAACCCTAAAATATGTACACATGAATAGCACTAAATGGACTCAGTTGGTTGCATTTATATATTTATGTGTTTGTATACATGTAAGAATAATATTGAAGAACAATAGAGATATGCATGAAAGTAGAAAAAGAGCTTGAGAGTAGAGGAAGGGTAACAGTGGGGGTATAGGATATATATATATATATATATATACATATATACATACATATATATATATATGTATGTATTGGGGACTGAAGATAATCAAAGTATATTAAATGCATGAAATGTCATAATGAAATCTATTAATTTGTACAATTAATAAATGTTAATAAAGATGACAAAATTCCTGAGGGAAAAGTGTTCAGCAGTGCAAATAGTTTGAGAAGCCCTGTTATCAATCAGGCAGTAGTGGTGAATACCTTTAATCCCAGCACTCAGGAGGCAGAGACAGGCAGATCTCTGAGTTTGATGCTAGTTTGATCTACAGAGTGACTTCTGGGACATCCAGGACTCCACCAAAAAACCCTGTCTTGAAAAAGGTTTTGTGGGAGTTTTAGCAGTGGGAATGGGGGTGGTGTTTCTGACTCTTTATCCTGCTCTTGGGACCCTTTTCCTCCTACTGGGTTGCCTCACCCAGCCTCTATATGAGGGTTTGTTCCTAGTCTTATTGTATCTTCTTTTTTCCCTTTTTCTTTCTTTTTTCTTTTTCTTTCTTTCTTTCTTTCTTTCTTTCTTTCTTTCTTTCTTTCTTTCTTTCTTTCTTTCTTTCTTTCTTTCTTTCTTTCTTTCTTCCTTCCTTCCTTCCTTCCTTCCTTCCTTCCTTCCTTTCTTTCTTTCTTTCTTTCTTTCTTTCTTTCTTTCTTTCTTTCTTTTTTGATTTTTTTGAGACAGGGTTTCTCTGTGTAGCTTTGCACCTTTCCTGGAACTTACTCGGTGCTGTGAGATGTTCTGTATGGCAAATGTGTTGCTCTGATTGGTTAGTAAATAAAACACTGATTGGCCAGTAGTCAGGCAAGAGAAAGTATAGGCGGGACAAGAAGGAGAAGAATTCTGGGAAGTGGAAGGCTGAGTCAGAGACACTGCCAGCTGCCACCATGACAAGGAGCATGTGAAGATGCTGGTAAGCCACAAGCCATGTGGCAAGGTATAGATTTATAGAAAAGGATTAATTTAAGATATAAGAACAGTTAGCAAGAAGCCTGCCACGGTCATACAGTTTGTAAGCAATATAAATCTCTGTGTTTACTTGGTTGGGTCTGAGCGGCTGTGGGACTGGAGGGTGAGAGAGATTTGTCCTGACTGTGAGCCAGGCAGGAAAACTCTAGCTACAACTTGGTAGCTCAGGCTGGCCTCCAACTCACAGAGATTCACCTGGCTCTGCCTTCTGAGTGCTGGAACTAACGGTGTGGGACACCACCACCCAGCTTATTCTATCTTCTTATGTCTTGTTCAGTTGATATTTCTGGGAGACCTGCTCTTTCCTGAAGGGAAATAAAGAAGGAAAGGATCTCAGAAAGAGGGCAGGGGCAGGGACTGGGAGAAGTAGAGGGAGGGGAAACTGCAATTGGGATGTATTGAAAACAAACACAAAGATGGGCAGTGGTGGCCCAGGCCTTTAATCCCAGAACTTGGTGAGGCTGGTCTACAGAGTGAGTTCCAGGACAGCCAATGCTACAGAGAAACCCTGTCTTAAAACTGTAGTTAAAAGGGACTGGCTAAAGAAACCCACCCTGACCCTGGAGCCCAGAACTATGGAAAGATGGCTCAGAGCAAGGCAGAAAGAAACACAGTTTGGCTCAGTCATATCAGAGCCATCTCTGCCCCCAGCCAACTGACTTGTAAAACCAACCAATCACAGAGCAGGACAGTAGAACCCTGTGTCCCAAGTACTACACCCCCAAGACATTCTGTGTATACTGCCCTGCATGGTCAGTTTAAAAAAAAGGCTGTTCTTTCCATCCTCATAGAGGCAGCTACTCTCCTGGATTCCTCCTTCTCAAATAAATCTCTTTCCCAAAAGAGTTTTGGGTGTGAAGATCTTCATTCACTGGCATAGAGAAGATCCTTGCTGAGACGTCCCTCAGTGGAGAAAACAAGGGAGAGCTGAAAGTGAAGAGTAAGGAGGAGCTGAACAGAAGATCTTTGCTGAGATGTCCCATAGTAGATTGAGCAAGAGAGAGCTGAAAAAGTAACACATTTGATTTGTCTGGAGCGGGAGGAGATTGCTACATTTCTGCAGGAGTTTTTCCTTTTGCAGAGTAAAGCAAAAAAAAAAAAAAAAAAAAAAAAAAAAGAAGAAGCAACATCTTAGGCTGGAGAAGCAGAGCTCTGCTAGGAAGCCCCCTGAAGTGGGGGCTGAGCAAAGCTCAGCTGTAGTGGCTCTCCAGGAGAGAAGGATTGCTATATCCTGTGAGGAGATCATCCCCCATCACACTATACCCTGACTTTTTCAAACAGTCAGGATACCCTTCCCTGCTGAAGCAGTTCCAGGCCTGACTTTCCCAAGTAGTCAGAAAAACTTCCCTCCAGGGCTGAAGTGTATCCTAGCAGTTCCAGCTGTCAGAGCTGTGCTAAACAGCTCCAGGTGTCATGGACACCTTCAGGGCAGAGCTGCTGTTCTGAGCAGCTTGAGGTGTCCAGGACACCTGGCCCTCCAGGGCTGAACTGTCTCCTTGTGGTTCTAGCCATCATAGCTGTTCTAAGCAGCTCAAGGTATTACCTGACTCCCCAGGTAGTCAGGACACCTTTCCCCAGAGTTGCAAAACTCACATTTTGGTGCCAAAATCCGGGACTAAACCCAGAGTTGTTGCAATCAATTTACTTACAAAAACCACCACCACAGCTGGTGTAGGGCCCTGGCCCCCTGTTTTGGGTAGCTGTTGCCTTGCTTGCTGGACCTTGACCTTGATGTCCTCCCTATGCTAATCCCCTGCCAGTTTCCTCCCTCCTGAATGCTTATGGAAGTTCCTTGTTTGTGCATCCTGCATATTGGGCATTAATAGCTTAGATGCAAGAATGTAGAACATCTGTAGCAAACTTCTGCCCTCTGGGGTTCTCCCATTGTGCTGTAAGCCTGTATTTAAGGCCTCCTCCCTCCTTCAATAAATGGCATTCGGCATTCTGCTGAGGCGAATGACTAGCTGTCTCTTGTCTCGTTTTTTAATCCACAGCCTCTTGCTTGGACATGGTGAACAGGTGGTGGTAGTGCGGGCGTTACCGCTACAAGCTGGGGCGTGGTGGCACACCTTTAATCCTAGCATTTGGGAGTCAGAACCAGGTGGATCTCTGGAAGTTTGAGATAAGCCTTAGGCTACAGAGCGAGATCCAGGACAGCCACCAAAACTACACAGAGAAACCCTGTCTCAAAAAACCAAAAACAGTCTACGGCCATACCATCCTGAATGTGCCCAATCTCATCTGATCTCGTAAGCTAAGCAGGGTTGGGCCTGGTTAGTACTTGGATGGGAGACTGCCTGGGAATACTGGGTGCTGTAGGCTTAAAAAACAACAACAAAAAAGCCAAAACCAAACCAAACCAAAACACCACCACCACCACAATAACAACAAAAATAAGAAAAGAACTGGGCGGTGGTGACACACACCTTTAATTCCAGCACTCGGGAGGTAGAGCTAGGTGGCTCTCTGGGAGTTCAAGATCAGCCTGGGCTATAGAGCGAGATCCAGGACATGCACCAAAACTATACAGAGAAATGCTTTCTCAAAAAACAAAACAAAACAAAACAAAACAAAAACAACAACAACAACAAAAAAAAAAACAGAAAAAGAAAAAGGAAGCCCTGCTATGAATGGGGAACTGTAGATCGCTTCCTATACATGTATGTTCATTTTGGGCTTAAGACATGTCAATATGACCCAGGGGTTTTTGTGTTCAGGTCTTATAATGAAATTTACGTGGCTGAGAAATCAGGTGTGAGGTTCATAGACTGCAGTATGGGCGACATGTTGCCACCTCCGTGTGTGATCTAAGCTTCCCTGGGATTTTATAATATCTCCTCTAAGGTAAATGTGGAAGAGGAACATTCTACAAATTCAATAATTGCTGAATTCAAAAATTGCTGAAAATACCCTCTTTATAAAGCTTACCCTTTCTCTAAAGGACAGCTGTTTGAAGAGGGGAGAGAGGGAACTCCATTTGTGAGCTTCGCTGGCATTAATAATTCAGAGGCACCCTCCATCTCTTCCCAGATAGACAGAAGGTCTATTTTAGTGCATAATGAGACAGGAGAGATGAGAAAAGGATGCGGAATAAAAGCCAAGGAGGGAAGCTGCCCACATCTGAGGCTGCCTTTTGAAGTGGAAAACTATGGTGTTTTTAATTTTTATTTATTTGATACAGGGTCTTATGTTGCCCAGGCTGGCACTGGATGCAGCAGAGGATGGCCTGATGGGGCTGATGATTATTCTCATCTCCTGGGAAGGGGCTGCATTATATTTAACTACCATGTGCGAGAGTTAATTCCTTTTTGAATCAGGATGCTATGGAAACAAGCTAAATTTATGATTTGATCTTAACTCATGGACAGTCTCATGATAATTACATTTTAAAAGTAGAAAGCCCTGTACATTTTGATATACTGTCATGAAGGTATTAAGATATCACAGACAACTGACTTCAAATATTTCCAGTACTTGGAATTTTTTAAAAAGAATATTTCTCTTTGAATTCAGAATTTCAGTAGTAATGAAAAGTTGGGCACTAAAGTGAAAATTCCTGGCAAGAAAATATTTCTCCTTGAGGAAAAAAGCTGAGCAGCTTCAGTAGGCTTAAGCTACCACCAGAGCCAGCTGAAAAATGAACACACCAATGAGAAATGATGGTTTCATTGGTGTTAAACATCTGTTGAGTGAGGTAGGATGACCTGACTTGGCTTCGTTACCACAGACTATAAAGTAAATGGAAAACATGCTTGCAGAGGAGGAGAAGGAGGATGCGTCATCTGAATCTGTAACTGGCCTGAGCCACGTAGATGGCTGGGCGCATCACCGGGCCTTTGCTGCTGAGATCAGTTGCTAGGCAGACTTCCCCAGCATTCTCAATTAGAACAGTGGTTCTCAATTAGAAGAGGGTCCTAGGGATCCCTAAATCCCTTTTAGGGAATCTGCAAGCCCCTTTTAACCCCATTTTTCTAACCCAATATTTGTGGAAATAAGATTCTTTTCTTACATCAAAAGAACATATCAAATCAGATTGACTAGAAACAGATGTGAGAATCTACCTATCTTCTAGCAAGTAAGAATTATAGTTTGCAAAATGATCCAACTTTCTCAACAATTGCTTATTGTTTTAGATAACAAATTTCTTCCTTTTCTTTTTAAAATAAGATAAGACTATATTGTATTAACTTGTACTGACTTTGTTAAAGTGATTTAATAAAATTTAATTTTCATTAAGTTTTTTTTTTTTGGCAAATTGGTACACATAATCCTTTGGGAGGAATCTAAGACAAGGATATCATGAGTTGGAGACTAGCTTGGGCTACATAGTGAGACCCTATCACAAAAACACATCATTTTTAATTCTCTCTCTCTCTCTCTCTCTCTCTCTCTCTCTCTCTCTCTCTCTCTCTCTCTCCCTTCCTTCCTTCCTTCTTTCCTTTCTTTCTTTTTCTTTCTTTTTTTTCGATTTTGGGAGACAGGGTTTCTCTGTGTAGCTTTGCACCTTTCCTGAAACTCACTTGGTAGCCCAGGCTGGCCTCGAATTCACAGAGATCCACCTGCCTCTGCCTCCCCAGGTGCTGGGATTAAAGGTGTGCGCCACCACTGCCCGACCAATTCTCCTTTCTTCTCTCTCTCTCTCTTTTTTTTTTTTTGAGACAGAGTCTCACTAAGTTTCCCCGGCTGTCCTGGAACTCACTCTGTAGACCAGGCTGGCCTCGAACTCACAGAGATCTGCTGGCTTCTGCCTCCCCACTGCTGCGATTAAGGGCGTGTGCCACCACGCCTAGCTTATTTCTTTTTCTTCAATTTTAATTTCTAATACACTAATTGCATGTCATATGGCATATAATTCACAAAACCCTTTTGTTTGTTTTTGTTTTCTGAGACAGGGGTTCTCTGTGTAATAGCCCTGACTCTCCTGGAATTCACTTTGTAGGCCAGGTTGGTCTTGAACTCACAGAGATCCATCTGCCTCTGCCTTCCAAGTGCTGAGATAAAGGCATGTGCCACTACATGGCTACAAACCCTTTTTGGTGTTCTTGTTGATATATGCACGTGAAGACAATTGTCTCATACCTGGAAATAGGAAGGTAAACTCAAAATAGCTCCAGGGAGTCTCTGAAATTAATCAGATTCATTAGGTCCTCTCTGGGCCACAGTAAGCTATCAATGTTGAGAGTTCCACCTCAGACCCGGAAGCTGAGCTGTGAGGAAGACTCTCCGAGGAGCAAAGCTACAAGAAGAGCTGACCAACTGCCTAGAAGAGGCAGAAACCAGCCGAGCTAACAGGGTTAGCCCACCAGAAGCACCTGGAAAGGACAATCTCCAGCCTGCCGAGTTGCCTTCAGGCTGTGCAGTGTGCTCCAGCTTTGGGAGTATCTGTGCTGGGGTGGCCTTTGGTGATGCAGCTGTCTTCGAGTCATTTCTGCTCCTATAAGTAACCATTCACTGTAAATAACCCCAATAAAACTCATTAGTTCCCCAAATTAGACTTTGGTGGTGTCTGTACTACACTTTGGTCTGTCGTGGGTTTCCGATCTGGGATGAGAACATATAAATGTTATACCTCCTCAGGAAAAGTTTTGTTACACAACAAATGTAAATGCATACATCTCCATGTAAATGGAAACCAGTAGAAAATTAGATATAACTGCACTTTGATCCAGCAATTCTACTCTGAGTATATAACCCCCCCAAAGGAAATAAATACAATACAGAAATATAGAGACTTCCTGTATTCATTTGTATTCATGACAACTAAGATAAAGAGTCCATCAAAGAATGAGTCAATAAAGAAAAAGTGTTAATATTCACAATGGAATACTAGACATTCTTAGAAAGAGAAAAGTCCTACCGTTTGCAATATACACATGAAATAGAGGACATTATTTATGCTTAGCCAGGTCTCCCCAAAGCAATCACTTCATGTTCTTACTCATGTAAGGAATGTAAAAAAACCTCAATATGTACAAGTAGACAGGGCTATTATTATCAGGCAGGGGTGGGGGCTATTAGATAAATGGGAGGAATAATTCTAAAAAGCTGTTGTATTCATAGTGACTATAATGAACTACAGTGTATAGCATACTTGAAAATGTCCAAGAGAGTAGACTTGTCCTCATCCCCCAACTGGTAACTATGTAAAATGATGCATATCTTAATTGGCACAACCCAGTCATTTAACAATGGGTGCATGTATTAAAACACACATTTGAAGGAACAGGAATGCTAAGAAACATCGTTTATTTTTATAGCTCAATATAGATACCACATAATTTATTGCTTAAGCAAGGACATTTTTGACAGTAAAGGCGATCTTATGAGCAATTACAACAGGGGCACAGTGTCACTTTGGTGGGTGTTTTCCTTATCCTATCTAGTGACTCATCCCCAAAGTAGAATTGTTGAAGTTAAGGGACATAAAAATTGTTTTAGAAGCTGTCTATTTTTTATTGTATTAGATATATTTGCATAAGTGATTACATCAGCCTAGGTTAAATTTGATCTCTAGTAGATTTTGTTTCTAAAAGTTGAATTCTGAAAATAGGAAAATATCATTTGGATGGCAGCAGCCTTGCTATTTTAACTCAAGAAATATTATGAAATATTATATAATCATTTAAGTGGTCTTTAATGGCATCTAATTGTACAGAAGTATAATTTTTTGACAGTTACAAATCAACGTGCATGGGAGATTAGAATCAAGGTTTACCTGGTTAGATTTTTTAAAAAGTGATTTGTTTATTTTAATTTTCCAAGACAAGTTTTCTCTGTGTGGCCCTAGCTGTCCTGGAACTCCCTCTGCAGACTAGGCTGATCTTGAACTCACAGAGATCCGCCTGCCTCTCTTTCCTGAGTGCTGGGATCAAGGGTGTGTGCTGCCACCACTGTCACCACCACCACCACCAACAACAACTGGCTTTGAATAAATTTAAGCAGCACAGCCAATAGAAGGAGCCTTTGACTCACATTGTGGGTGGAGCTTATGACGCATTGTGAATGGATACTGTCTCAGGCCCTATAAAAAGCCCGGGGGCCTTAGTGTAGTGCCTAAACTTACTTCAGCCAAGAGCTTGAGCTCGTCAATGGAGAAGTCAGATTCGAAGTCCTCTGCAGGAAACTACCAAAACTAGGTAAACTGACCCTTCTGGGAGGCAGACTTCACAATTCCACTTCTCTCTGGCTATAACTTTGTGTCTTTAGTTTTAGTTTTCAGATGGGGAAAGAGGAGGTCGTACACTGTCTGAGAACTCTGACTCTAACATCACTACTGAAGTGTTTCACAAGATAACTTCAGGGCACTTTTCTTTTTTAAAGATTGATTGATTTATTATGTATATAGTGTTCTGCCTGCATGTATACCTGCAGGCCAGAAGAGGGCACCAGATCTCATTACAGACGGTTGTGAGCCACTGCGTGGTTGCTGGGAATTGAATTCAGGACCTCTGGATGTTGTATAATTATTACTGAATTATTTCCCTAGGGTTTCTCTGTGTAGTTTTGGTGCCTGTTCCGGAGCTTGCTCTGTAGACCAGGCTGGCCTCGAACTCCCAGAGATCCGCCTGGCTCTGCCTCCCGAGTGCTGGGATTAAAGTCATGCGCCACCACTGCCTGTCATTTCTGATCATTTGAGATGGTACATAACCCTGGAAAACAAACCCTTTATAAATGCCAGTGATTTTTCTTTCTTTGGTAAAAATACCAAGTATACTCTGAGATAGCTGAGGTCTTGTGGTCTCTCACTCACCTTGTGGTGGATTTTGCTGGTCCGTTCACATGTGGTCATTGTCTCTGCAATTGTGAAGATTTCTTAGTCACTTTTCTGTGTCAAGTAGACTGGGATTGAGTTTGCTTTTATGAATGGATTTAAATAAGGATTAAATCCAAAACAAAACTGGAAGTATCTGAGGGAGAAATACTGACCAGTGTGGAGGGTAGAAAAACTTGCACTCAGATCTAGATCCATTAAAGATCTGGGAGAGGGGGCTGGAGAGATGGCTTAGCGGTTAAGAGCACTGGTTGCTTTCCCAGAGGTCTTGAGTCCAATTCCCAGCAACCACATGGTGGCTCACAACCATCTATAATGAGATCTGGTGCCCTTTTCTGGTGTGCAAGCATACATAGATAGCTCTTTAAAATGTCACAGATGATAAACTTAACTATGATTCCTCAGCGACTTAGTATCACCTAGAACCATGTAAACAAATATTTACAGTTTTTAATATTGTATTGGATTTAGATACATCCTGTGTGTCAAAGGACAGATCGTGTACTGAAGACTACCAGTCCCTTCCAGAAACTGAAGAAATGGCTGTTTTGTCTGAAAAATGGACTCCAGATGGCAGTTTGGAATTGGAGGCAGTCTGTCCAATTTGCCTGGACTTTTACTTTAATCCTGTCTGTCTCTCCTGTGCCCATGTTTTCTGCTTTGACTGCACTATGAATTGGATGGCACAAGGCGCAGAAGAAGATTTGATACCGAGCTGTCCCTTGTGTAGAGAAGAAAACAGGAGACCGATCATGTACGAATGGATGATGCGAGAACTGATCATTCTTATCAAGCAGCATGGCCCCCTCCTGAAGCAACACATGGGGCAGACCACTGGGCCCCTGGGGTTTTGCTCAGAGGATACAGCTCTAGAAA
This sequence comes from Peromyscus leucopus, assembly GCF_004664715.2. Taxonomy (NCBI): domain Eukaryota; kingdom Metazoa; phylum Chordata; class Mammalia; order Rodentia; family Cricetidae; genus Peromyscus; species Peromyscus leucopus. Next base: position 10,345,635 of record NC_051085.1, read on the forward strand.
CGGAGACTGGTGATTCCTCCTTGGTACCCTGTAATGGTTTAAGCGATGTCTGTTGTGGGGAGCCTGGTCGTAACTTGGAAGATCCCCGAAGATTCACCCCCTTGACTGGTGTCTTGGACAGCTCTAACATCTCCCTGGCCTGCCCGGAAGTTGATGTGGGGAAAAGGAAAGAGCGGACTTCAGGTGTTTGCAAGGAGCCAGTCAGCAGGAGGAACCCGCCCATAACTTGGTGGAAGATCCTGGGAGAGTCACCCAACTGGCCTGTGTCCTGGACGGCTCCCACAACTCCTCCATGTGGCATTTGCAGAGTGACACAGAAAAGGGAAATGCGAAGAACTCTCTCTGAATCTTTGTGGACCCTTAAAGCCCAGTCCTTTGTTCTGAATTGCCAGGGGAAAGTAACAGTAGTGGCCTGTGGTTGTGATAAATTGTCTACCCTAATAAACTTGCCTGAGGATCAGAGGACACAGACAGCCACTAGATTAGACATAGAGGCCAGAAAGTTGTGGCACACACCCTTAACCCCATCATTCAGGAGGCAGAGATCCTCTGCATCTCTGTGAGTTCAAGGCCACACTGGAAACAGAGCCAGACAGTGGTGGCACATACCTTTAATCCTAGTACTGGGGAGTATACATGGCTTTAATGCCAGGAGTAATGGCCTGGCAGAGAAAGGTATATAAGGCGTGAGGAAACACAAAATAAAGTAGTTCAGCTGAGACCCTTTTGAGCAAGGACTCAGAAGCTTTCAGTCTGAGGATTTGTGGGATTGGTGAGGTCATAGATGATGACGGTGGCTTGCTCTGCTACTCTGATCTTTCAGCCTTCACCCTGATATATGACTTTGTTTTTATTATTATAAGACTATTTAACATTTGAACAACAGTGCCCCATTTGAACATCTTCCTTTGGATAACTCAGCCATTCCTAGGCTGCAGAGTTACAAACTGGAGTTATCTGAGAGGAGGGAGCCTCAGTTGAGCTGCTTCCATAAGAGCAGGCTATAGATAAGCCTGTAGGACCTTTAAAAATTAGTGAGTGAGGAGATAGCATCCAGCCCGTTGTGGATGGGGCCACACATAGGCTGATGGTCTTGGGTTCTATAAGAAAGCACGCTGAGCAAGCCATAAGAAGCCAGCCAGTAAGCAGCACTTCTCCACGGTCTGTCCTATTCCAAGTTCTTCCCTGTTTGACTTCCTGCCTGACTTCTTATGATGATGAGCTGTGATGGAAGTGTTAAGGAAATAGACCCTTTCTTCCCTGAGTTGCTTTTTGTCATGGTGTTTTATCTCAACGATAAAAATCCAACCAAGACACCATTTTATTATTTCATGCTCATTTATATAGAATTTCTGATGATGATAGTTACTAGGGAGAAAAGCAAAACAACAAATAAAAACCAACAAAACCAAACAGAATCAGTGGAAGATGTTTTGACATTGTATAGAATTTCAGTGAGACAAAACTGGGAATACTGTTTCCCATTTGATGCCTCCTCCCATCTGCATGAAAGTCCTCGAGAGACAAAGGTGTAGGGAAAAGGGGCTGGCTAAAGAAACCCACCCCGACCCTGGAGCCCAGAACTAGGGAAAGATGGCTCAGATAAGACCAGTGAAACACAGTTTGGCCCAAGTCAGAGCCATCTCTGCCCCCGGCCAACTGACTTGTGAAACCAACCAATCACAGAGCAGGAAAGTAGAATCCTGGCCCTAGGGCCCGGGACCAGGGAAAGAAACACAGCCTGCGTTTGGGACCTGAGCCAGAGAAATGAACACTTTATCCCCAAACCCAGAACCAAAGAAATATGCCCTGACTCTGAAACTAGTACCAAAATAACACTCGTGGTCCTTAGAATCAGAGTCAGTGAAAGAAATGTGCCCTGGCCTTAGAGGCACTGTCAAAAAGCCAAGCAAGGCCAATGAAAGAAACAGTTTGGCTCTGAAATCAGGGCCATCTCTGTCCCTAGTCCACAAAACTGGCCAATCCCTGGGCAGAAAAAACAAACAAACAAACAAACAAAAAACCCAACCAATCACAGGTTGACTCTGCCCCCAGGACATCCTATATAATTTTCTTTTCCTTCTTGTTTTTACCCCACGTTCCTTTTTGGTATCTGTGATCCTTCTCAGGGACTGCCTTGCATTACCTTTTAGTGGGTTTGGGTGGGTTGCATTCTAATAAAGCAACAGAGCTTTACAATGTTCAAAAAATAATATTGGTGATACATTTTTATTTTATTATATTTCATTAAGCAGGCTACTATCTCACAATAATGTGCTTACCCGACTCATCAATGGATGAGACTTATTCTTCAAAAAACTGTCACAGACAGAGCCTGGGCTTCCAGGCTCCTGCCCCTGAGTATGAAAAACCCCAGTGTCCCCGCGGTGTCTTTATTTCAAGGGCCTTCAGGTTTCTTTCTTTTGGATGTTTAAGTTCCAAGCTTTCCTTTCTCCCACTTGAGTGATTCCACCCCCCCTCTCATATACTGTGTGTGTGTGGGGTGGGGATGGGGTGGGGAGTGTAGGTGGGGAGTGGAGGATGCCTGTTGATTGGCCTAATTCCTCTCTCCCATGTGGCTGGATCATGGTGGTCCAGAGTGGATCACACACTCTGTTTGCTATTGTCCACTGGTTAGCAAAAGATTTCACACTCAGCTTTTATCTTTTTTTTTTTTTTTTTGATTTTCCAAGACAGGGTTTCTCTGTGTAGCTTTGTGCCTTTCCTGGATCTCGCTCTGTAGACCAGGCTGGCCTCGAACTCACAAGAGATCTGCCTGGCTCTGCCTCCCGAGTGCTGGGATTAAAGGCGTGCACCACCACCGCCTGGCTCACACTCAGCTTTTAATGTCTCACCTAATTCAAGCCAAGGAACCAATGTGACAACCACCAAAATCATCCTTATTCTACACTACCTCATGGAACCATGATCATACCTAACAGTAACTTTGAAATCTTCAAAAGGACTATGATAAAGCCATTAAGCCGATTAACACCATGGAAAAATCGACTTTGGACTACAAACTGGTCAGGACAATTTCGAGAGGACTAGTTGAGATGATCCAGCCTGACAGACTACTCAAACAAGGACTTGAAACAAGCCCTGAACTTTCCTATTATCCAGAGACTGGACAAACGATACAGGACTTGATGATTAACCCCAAAATTTTCTTTTCAAGATTCCCTAAAGATATCTTCACCCCTAGAAAGCAAAAAGAAAAAGAGAATATAGATATGAGATAGATCATTGAATCTACTCTGAGAAAAAAGATAAAGAAATAATAAGATAAATAGGTAGATCATTGAATCTACACTGAAGAAAAAGGGGAAGATATAAAAATGACAAAAGGTAGACTACTGAATGTATTATGAAAAGAAAAAAGAGAGAATATGGATATGATAAGATAAAAAGGGAGATTATGGAATCTACTTTTAAAAAGGAACTACTTGTTTTAAATAAGATAAGTAATGAAAATTTTTTGGTCTGAGTTTATCAGATGTTACTGGACTGGACATTGTTAATATATATAATGGAGTTTTTATCTGAATCTGTCAAGTGTTAATGGACTAGACATAATTAATGTAATTTTTGTCTGTATATATTGTATACACTTATTAGTTTTTCTTGTATTAGTTATAAGCTTTTTTTAATTTTAGACAAAAAGAGAGGAAATGTGGTGGTATTGTGTTCCCCAAAATATTGTGTACTCTAATAAATTTATCTGGGGTCAGAGAACAGACAGCCGCTAGATACAAAGGCTAGAAAATGGTGGCACTCACACCTTTAATCCTAGCATTCCAGAGATAGAAATCCCTCTGGATCTCTGTGAGTTCAAGGCCACATTGGAAATAGCCAAGCATGGTGACACACGCCTTTAATCCCAGAAAGCCAGCCTTTAATCCCAGGGAGTGGTGGTAGAAAGCAAAAAGATATATAAGGCATGAGGACCAGAAACTAGAAGCTTTTGGCCTGGTTAAGGTTTTGGCTAGTTAAGCATTCAGGCTTTTGAGCAGTAATTCAGCTGAGACCCATTCCGGATGAGGACTCAGAGGCCTCCAGTCTGAGGAGACAAGACCAGATGAGGATCTGGCGAGGGTAAGAACACAACGCAGCTAAATAACTAACATTTTGGACCCAGCATGGACCCCAATAATTTGCCTCGGGTTTGATTTTATTAATAAGAACTTTTAAGATTCCTGCTACACTACCTTGCTGTAGTTCATGTCCACTTAGTCACTTCTAGCAGCTCAGTGACTCCAGCCTTACAGCTGTTGATTTCCTTAAGCTCGGCAAAGATTTGGCAGAGCTGGTAGAATCCATGCTCTCGCTTCCATCTTGCTTGACTTCTGCATTCTCCTCCACACACTTCCTTGGTCTAAGCAAAGCAGATCCCGGGGTCACCAACCCAGTTTCTGCTGCTTTCAGCTTTGTGGTCTTGGATGAATTATCTGACTTTTCTATATGGAAATTCCCAAATCAGTAAAGGGAATTAATAATAATAAAAGACTCACTTTTAATACAACAGTCAGCCCTCCAAATCTGGAGTCTTGACATATGTAGATTCAACCAATATTAGTTCAATATATATATATTTTTAAAAAGTGGGTCTGTATGGAATCTGTACAGACTTTTTATCTTTGCCATCATCCTAAAAACAGTACAGCAGCTGGGTGTGGTGGCACCACACATTTAATCTCAGCATTGGGGAGGCAGAAGGAGGTGGATCTGTGCATGTTCAAGTCCAGTCTAGTCTACATAGTGAGCTCCAGGCAATCCCAAAGCTATACAGTATTATCATTTCATAAAAACGAAACAAAACAAAACAAAAACAAAACCAGCAAAACAATTATAATCATAGCACTTACACTGAATTAGGTATTATATGTCTTCCAGAGATGAATGGACATATTTGGGAGTATTGCACAAGTTATATTTGCACATAACACCCCTTTATACAAGGGAGAAAGTGCCTATAAATTTTGACACCAGTAAGAAGGCCTGCAGCCAGTCACTTACAGATCTGTGGAATGATTATTTTGAGGATTAAATGCAATAATTCCTATTAATTTTTAGCTTAGGGATTTGCTTAAAGAATGTGCTCACAGGTTCACAGGTTTTTTGTTTTGTTTTTTTTTTAATTGTTAGTATCATCTACTATTATCTTTGGTTCACTGTAAAGTTGTTTTTAATTAACATACTTATATTATGTTAGAAACATAATTGAAGAAAGTATCATATGACTGTATTTCCCTCCTGCTGTAGATGAAATTATAAATGGTTTTATTAAATAAGAAACACAGAATCAAATACAGAGTTAAAGCCAAGAGATCAGAGCAAGAGCCACTACTACCTTATCTGACCACCTCAATGCCATCGCTTCCCTCAGAGAATCCTGTGTGACTGTGTAGCTAGAGTTTTCCTGCCTTGCCCACAGTCAGGACAAATCTTTGTCACCCGCCAGTCCCACAGCCGCTCAGACTCAACCAAGTAAACACAGAGACTTATATTGCTTACAAACTGAATGGCTGTGGCAGGCCTCTTGCTAACTGTTCTTATAGCTTAAATTAATCCCATTTCCACAAATCTATACCCTGCCACGTGGCTCATGGCTTATGGGCATTTTCACATGCTGCTTGTCCTGGCAGAGGCTGGCAGTGACTCCTTCTGCCTTCCTGTTCTTTCTTTTCTCTTCTCAGTCCCGCCTATACTTCCTGCCTAGCCATGGGCCAATCGGTGTTTTATTTATTGACCAATTAGAGCAACACATTTGCCATACAGAACATCCCACAGCATGACTGTCTTTTTATTGACTTTCTGTTCTGCCTTCTCATTGGCTCTAAACCCAACCACATGACTTCCTCGTCACTGCCTGTCTATAAAGACCTCCAGGTCTCTAAGGTTGGTACTGGGATTAAAAGTTCAGGTCACCTTGCTTGGCTGTGTCCTTGACCACACAGAGACTCTGCCTGCCATGTGATCAGATTAAGGGCGTGTGCTACCACTGTGACCTCTGCTAAATGGCTATGACCTCTGATCTCCAGGCAACTTTATTAACAGACTAACAAAATCACATTTCAGCACAAATAAACCACATCCTTCTCTCCATTCATGTGAGTTACTTTTTAGTTCTGTTTCTTCTCCATTTTGCTCCTGTCTACCCACCAGCCAGCCTCTCCTAGCCACACAACTGTTGTGGAGATGGTTGTATACAGAGATGTGTTAACTGATTCTGATAGTAGAGGTGCAATCATTCTGAGAAAACAAAATTCTGCTCTGCAAAAACAATAGTGTGGAGATTGTTGTGGGGTATTCACCAGAGAAGACTGCTCAGACATGGGTTTGAGCCCACAGAAAGTCTTTACTAGCTGGCGACTACACTGGGTGTTCAGGATCCCATTGTAGCCTCAAGCCTTCCTCAGGATGAGATTTTAACCCCCAAAACTATGTTCTGGGCTGACATACTTCAGTTAGTGGGAAAAGGTAGCTAGAAGTGGAAGGACAGAAGCCAAAAAGCAAGGTTAGTACATTCAGAGACACTCTTAGAATGATGCACTTGGACGGATGAGGCCTTTGTTTTAGCTTTGGCAGGTGGTGCTGTCTACATGCCGAGTTCTACACCCTAAATGGTCCTTCATCCTGGAGTCAGTTGTGCTAAGGTCTGGGGGCCTACTAAGGCTTGGGGCCCTGTTATAGGGATACTACCGCAATTCCAAATACCAGTTTCCATAACAGGATTATAACATTTATGAGAGCATCCCCTTCCTCTCTCTAACTGCTCGCCTCACATTTCAACTTTCTACCCCTCAGCCCATCTTTTTCCCATGTGGGTGCTGCCAATGAAATGCCTCATGTCAAACTCTGATCCTACCATACTCTCTAGTCCTTTATGGTGTGCTGTGAGTCAAAACTGCAGGGGGACCTCATCCTCTTCCTCCTGGGTCAGGAAAGGGATGCCTGGGAAGACAAAGACCTAAACCAGAATCTCTAGAGATTTGGGGAAGGAAACCAGTTCAGTGTCATTTGTGGGCAGTAGTTCATTCGAATGTTTTCATTTGGTCTTGAAGATTAAGACAGCCTAAGCAGGAGAGAACAATAGTGTTTACTCCTGGATTTAAATTGGAATCATCTGGAATAACTTAAGAAACCACCACACGTCAAAAACAAAACAAAACAAAACAAAAACCAAAAAAAACCAAAACAAACAAAAAACAACCCCCCCTCCACAAAACAGCAACAACAAAAAACCCTAAAAAACAAAACAAAAAGCCACACCCCAAACTTCTCAAATCAGAATCTCTGGAGATAGGGATTGTATAATAGTAGAGGGGTCCAAGATCCCTTCTGATTCCAAAAACCAGCCAGGGCTGAGAAGTGTCTGTGTAGATCATCGGCTCAATAATTAGGTGTCAGAATCCTCCGGCTGAGACCAGGAAGTCTGGGCAGGGCCCACAAACGAGCATTTACAATAAGTTCCCAAGGAAAGCTGGCGAGTACCACAGTTGAGTATCAGTGGGCTAAAGGACACAGTGTACGCTAATGCTGATGTATGGATTTATAAATGGATATATATGCACGTACATGTTGATCTAGATGCATTTTATAAAAAATTGCAATGAGAAAACAAATCTTGGTAGTATGAGTTTAAAACTAATGCTAAAAATACAAACTTTTTTTTCCCTGAAAGATCTGCTTGTACCATGTTTTTCTTTCCGCCAAATGACACAGACTTAACTATATTTTTCCTGCTCTTGCAAACATTTTTGTGCAGTCTTTTTTATTTCAAGCCTGTAATTAGAAGGAGGGAGAAAGGAGAGAGACGGGGGTTGGGGGTTGGATGGGGGGATGGGGTGGGTGGGAGTGTGTGATGGGGGTAGGGGGGTGGTATAGGGAGTGGGGGGGAGGATAACGGAGATAGGGTCAACATATTGATCAGTGTTTTAACTACTATTCACATGCTCTGCCCTCATATGCTAATTTATAAGATTTCTATCCAGTCCAATAACCTGATAACATCCAAGGTTATAGTAAAAGTGCCTACTCATTGTAAGCATGCTAATCTGTATTCTTCTCCTTAATATTAGAATCCTTTCTGCAAGTAACCAAAACAACAACAAAGCCCTAGCTTTTCAGTCTGTGCTACATCCTTTTGTCCTGGAAACAACCAGGAAAAAGCAATGAAAACAGTGAAATCTTCTGCTTAGGCATTGTGAGGTTGATGGTTGATTTTGATGGCCAGGTTGAGCACATTAAGAAGTGCCAGAGGGCCGGGCGGTGATGGCACACTCCTTTAATCCCAGCACTCGGGGAGGCAGAGCCAGGCGGATCTCTGTGAGTTCGAGGCCAGCCTGGGCTACCAAGTGAGTTCCAGGAAAGGCACAAAGCTACACAGAGAAACCCTGTGCCAGAGGATTAGTACAGCACACACCTGGGGGTGTCCGGATGGGTCTCCAGGGACACTTAGCCTCTGATACTTCTGACCTATGAATGAATGCATTTCTCCATGGATTCATGGTAGCCTCGTGAGAGGCCGAGAAAGGTAGGAGGTAGGGCCTGGTTGGGGGAAGTAGGTTACTGGAGGTGTGTACTTAGGTGTTGCATCTTGATCCAGCTCTTTCCTCTAAACTTTTTCTGCTTCCTGGTCACCAGGCCGTGAACTGCTCGGCATCACCACTGTACCCTTCTCTGCATGACCAGCTCACAGTTCTGAAACTCAGCTAAAATAAATCTTCCCTTAAGTTGTTTGTGACAGGCATTTTAGTCACAGGGACAGATAGCTCCTTCATCAAGCAGGAAAGATCTCTGGAGAAATCATAAATATCTCTTGGTCTGGTGGGACACTGTTTTCCTCCTTTTTGTTTTCCAAAAAGGTGGTAGCTTCCATTTTGGAACTAAAGGATGTACGTGAGTGGGAGGTGTGACTCCCTCGGTGTGGTAGCTTCTGATGTTCTTCCTGAGTGATGCTGGGCCTTCCATGTGCTCACTCTTGGATCCCCCCTTTAGCCCTGCTGTCTGGAAATGTAGGCACTGGACCACACTGAGGAGCTGATGAGGGCTAGGGAAAGCAGTCAACACAAGGAAGCAGGGATGACGAGGCCTGCAACCTTGGATATGGTGAGGAAAGAAAAGCCCTCTACTTAAATACCTGCTGTTTATGTGTTTGGTCTTACTTGCCTTTGAGCTGTCCCTAAATTATGTCCTGGTTTACCAAATCCTCTGTGACATGGTGATTGATCCTTAGGCATTCTCCATTGGATTCACGTTTTCATGTGTAACTCACTAGCTTAGGCACCCTCTTTGTTTCTGTAGTTTGCCTTGTCTTCCTGGGCTCTGGCTTTTAGGACTTTGTTGGGTTTACTGTAGGTTTCCCCTCTTTATTTATCTAAAATTTTATTTATTTATTTATTTATTTATTATTATTGAAAATAGATTCTTCTCTCATACAATACATCCCAACCATAGTTTCCCCTCCCTCCACTCCTCCTAGCTCCCTGCCCCACTTCCCCTCTCCCCAAGATCCACTTCTCCATTTTCAATTCAGAAAGAGCAGTCCTCTTAAGAGACAACAGCCAAACAGGACAAAACAAGGTACAGTAAGACAAGGCTAAGGCCCTCATATTGAGGCTGGAAAAGGCAATCCAATAGGAGGAAAAGAATCCCAAGAGCAGGCAAAAGAATCAGAGACCCCCCCCCCCAGTTAGGAGTCCCACAAAAACATTAAGCTAACAGCCACAACATATACACAGAGGACCTGGTGCAGAGCCATGCAGGCCCTGTGCTTGCTGTTTCAGTTTCTGTGAGCCCATATGAGCCCTGCTTAGTAGACTTGCTGGGCCGTGTTCTTCTGGTGTCCTCCATCCCCTCAGACTCCTACAATTTTTTTTGCCCCCTCTCTTGAAGGGCTCCCTGATCTCTGAGGGGGAGGGACCCAATGGAGATCTCCAATTTAGACTCTCTTTCTGCATAATGTCTGGCTGTGGGTCTCTGCATCCATTCCTATTTGGTTGCCAGAAGAAGCTTCTCTGATGATGACTAGACAAGGCACAAATCTGAGTATAGCAGAATATCACTAGGAATCATTTCACTGATTATTATTATTATTATTATTATTATTATTATTATATTAATTTGGCTAGTCATGTTTGGTTTTACCCTAGGTCCCTGAGTGGTCCAGGCCCCTGTTCCTGACCATCCAGGCAGTGTAGGGCATGGGCTCCTTCTCTGTGGTTTGGGCCTCAAGTTAAACCAAACATTAGTTGGCCACTCCTACAAGTTCTGCACCACCATTTCCCCAGCACATCTTGCAGGCAGGACAGATTATAGGTCAAGGGTTTCATGGCTGGGTTGTTGTCCAGGTTTCTCTTTCTGTAGCCTGCAGAGTCCCTACTTCTGCCAAAGAGATTAGAACATAGGGGTAAAGACTCCATACAGGCACCAGCCACTACCTCTCTAAGTGCAATGGACTATATAAATGTTGTCTCCAGCAACAAGGCCCCACTGTCAGTTTTTGGAGAGTGACCCTCTGTCCTAGCATCAGCCTTGCTTGTTTAGGGATCCCCATGGGACATCATTGGCCAACAACTCAGCTGAATGCAACCCAGTCCTGCCACTGGGAGCCTTGCCTGGCTCTAAGGGGTGGCCAGTTCACACTCAGTATCCTTCGGGACTAGGAGTCCTCACGAGGGTCACCCTTATAGATTCTAGGAAGTTTCCACTGCACTAGGTTTCCATACAGCTGACCAAGTATCCCCCACTTCCTGTCTCACCCTACACTCTCCCCTGAAACCCGATCTCTCCTGCTCCCATCCCCACTGGTCTCCAGTCAACATGCAAAATCTATTCCATTTCCCCTTCCCAGGGAGATCCATGCATCCCCCCCTAGAGCCCTCCCCTTTACCCAGTCTCTCTGGGTCTATGGATTGTAGTTTGATTATCATTTACTTAATAGCTAATATCCCACTTATAAGTGAATACATACCTTATTTGTCTCCCTGGGTCTGGGTTACCTCACTCAGAATGACTTTTTCTAGTTTCATTTGCCTCCAAATCTCATGATGTCTTTTTTTCTTTTACTTTTTATTTATTTTTTAACCAATGAGTAATACTCCATTGTATAAATGTACCACATTTTCTTTATTCATTTTTTAGTGGAGGGACATTTAGATTGATTCCAACTTCTGACTATTATGAATAAAGTCACAATGACCATAGTTGAAGAAATGTTCTTGTGGTAGGATAGAGCATCTTTTGTTTAGCTATAGAGGTAGACAGATTCCCAATTTTCTGAAGAATTGCCCTATTGGTTTCCATAGTGGCTGTACAAATTTACGCTTCCACCAGCAATGGAGGAGTGGTCCCCTTGCTTCACATCCTCTCCAATATGAGCTGTCACTTGTATTATTGATCTTAGCGATTCTGATAGGTATATGATGCAATTACAAAGTAGTTTTGACTTGCATTTCCCTGATGTTTAAGGATGTTGAACATTTAAGTGTTTCTTAGCCATTTGAGACTCCTCTGTTGAGAATTCTCTGTTTAGATCTGTACCCCATTTTTAAATTGAATTACTTAGTTTTTTTTGATATTTAATTTCTTGAGTCCCTCATATATTTTAGATGTTAGTCCTGTATTAGATATGGAATTGTTAAAAATCTTTTCCCATCCTATAGTCTGCTGCTTTGTCCTATTGATGGTGTCTTTTGCCTTACACAAGCTTTTCAGTTTCATGAGGTCCAATTTATTAATTATTGCTCTTAGTGTCTGCACTGTGTTATCTTCAGAGAGTTGTGTCCTGTGCCAATGTGTTCAAGGCTATTTTCCACTTTCTCTTCTGCCAGGTCCAGTGTGTCTGGTTTTACGTTGAGGTCTTTGATCCACTTGGACTTGAGTTCTGTGCAGGGTGATAGATATAGATCTGTTTGTGTTCTTCTACATGTGGACATCCAGTTTGACCAGCAACATTTGTTGATGATTTCTTTTTTTCCAATGTGTATTTCTGGTTTCCTTATCAAAAATCAGGTGTCTGTGTCTGTTTTTATGTCAATACCATGTGGTTTTTATTACTATAGATCTGTAGAAGGGTTTTGTATCCTTGCAGATTGGCCTTAGCTTTTTTACTCTTCCCTTCTGTTACTAGCTTCAAGAAATTAATAAGTATAAGTGAAGCACACCTCAGTTTTATTTCTCAGTAAATATTTCAAACATATACAAAAGCCAAGGACATATGAATCTTCTTATTCTTACTAATGAGCCTCACATGGCCAGCCTCTGACCTCTAATGTTCTGTTCTAAATTACTTAATAAATCTCACATATACTGTTACTTCCCTTCTAAATTTTCATTAAATAGTTCTAAGTGAGAAATACTTAAGGGAACATATTCTGACAAGATAATTTATAAGAACGAATGGTTTCTTAATGTCATAGAGTGGGTCATACATATGTGTCACTGTACCTCCTGTTGGTTCTCCTTTGGCCTCAAATTTGAGTTTTAACTTAAGAGAACTCAGCTTTGCTGATGTAGTCCAAGGAATGTTTGCTTACACTTGAGTTGCTGTGTTTTTCATATCAAGGTTCCAACGTCACACCAGATATATACTTCTCTTCCCCTAGGCTTCTTCTAGATGCCTAAAACCAACCAGGGGTTTCCTCATCTTCCACCTCTACCCTCGGCCATTATACTACCTATAAGCCTTGTTAAAAGAAAAAAAATCAGCATAATTTACCTGAGAAATTACAACCCAAACAAAACAGCGTCATCATCATTATCATCATCATCATCATTATCATCATCATCATCATCATCAATAACAACAAAACCAAAAAGCAGAAAGTGAATTCTGAGTGGTAATTTGATTGAATATATGGGTGGCCCCTACAGGCTCACATGTTTGAATCTTCTGTTTCCAGTTGGTGGAACTGTCTGGGAAACAGTAGAAGGTTGGTGGAGGTGTGCCACAGGGTGAGCCTATGCCAAAGCTTCTCACCATCCCCAGTGCACTCTCGGCTACTGCTCTGGCAACATGCCTGCCCACTTTCACCTTCGTGCTCTTCACTGTGGTGAGGTGATGATAAATTCTCATCCTTTGGAAGCTACAGCCTCTCAAGATTTCTTCCTATTATAAGTTGGCTTGATCATGTAACTAACGCATCAAATCACGTCCTCAGAACCAATAGAGGCTTAAAAAGAGACAACAATTATATGATCTGACAACACTTTAAAGGAACAGAAGTGTGGTGTAAATCCAGGTTAGTCAGCCCCAGCTCATCTGGCTCCCTGCCATTCACTAAAACTCAGCTATTCTATAAAGGTTTAGTACATTAGGCCTGGCACAAGAACTTTGTCTGAGTCAGTGGCCTCTCACACAGTATTTAACAACCCAAGTGGGACATCCAAGCCTTCTGGCACAGTCCCCCAAATATAGTTTATTTTGAAAACAGTAATAATCTAAAAGTCCCAACTTGTACTTGCTCAAGGTGTTTTTCACATTCTGATTAATCATCTGCCAATGTCCAATTACATGACTGTGGAGTCACAACTACCTGAAGATTATTATTATTATTATTATTTTTATCTTCTAAGTTCCTCTAGTCATGAGAGTGTAATTTCTGGGCTTAGTAATCAGATCTATTCTTCATAGAACATATGGCTGGGCTTTAAATTTATGCAGAACAGCTAGGGTCATTTAAAAATAAAATGCTAGTTTTCTTGATATACTGTTTTTATAACCTCCAAATTTGCTAAACTTGTTTATTACTTCTAACTGTTTCATGATGGAATACTGAGATTTTTTTCTGTGTTTAAAAACAATGTTGTCTGAAACCCTGTCTCGAAAAAACCAAAAAAAAAAAAAAAAAAAACAATGTTGTCTGGAAACAGGGCTAAAACTTGGACGCTATTTATTTATTTATTTATTTATTATCTAATTGCTCTTGATAAAACTTTCAAGCTCTCTGTCTTGTTAGGGTTTCTATTGCTGTGAAGAGACATTATGACCACCACAATTCTTTTTTTTTTTTTTTTTTTTTTTTTGGTTTTTTTCGAGACAGGGTTTCTCTGTGTAGCTTTGCGCCTTTCCTGGAGCTCACTTGGTAGCCCAGGCTGGCCTTGAACTCACAGAGATCCGCCTGCCTCTGCCTCCCGAGTGCTGGGATTAAAGGCGTGCGCCACCACCACCCGGCTATCACCACAATTCTTATAAAGAAAAACATTTAATTGGGGGCTGCCTTACAAATCAAAGGTTTAGTGCATTATCACCATGGCAGGAAGCACAGTGGCATACAGGTAGACATGGTACTGGAGAAGAAGCTGAGAGTTCTACATCTGGATCTTCAGGCAGCACGAAGGAAGAATGAGTCACTGGGCCTACGTTGAGCTTCCAAAACCTCAAAGCCCGCCCCCAGTGATACACTTCCTCCAATAAGGACACACTTCTTCAACAAGGCCACACCTCCTAATATTGCCACTCCCTGTGAGCCTATGGAGGCCATTTTCATTTAAACCACCACAATCTCCATAGTGAAAACTATAAAATACAGATGAAAGAAATTGTAGAGCTTATGAGAAATAAGAAGCTATCCCATTTCATAATCACAAGTATTGATATTGTTAAAGTGAGTATTATCACCCAAAGCAATCTATGCATTGTACAATGCAATCACTATCAAAATACCAATGACTTCCTTTCCAGAATGCAGAAAATTCTAAAATTAATATGGAACCATGAAAGAGCTATAATAGTCTAAGTGACTCTGAGTAAAGTTGGACCATGGTAAATTTTGATTTTAAAGTTTAGTGCCAAGCTAATAACCAAAGCAGCATGGCCATAAAATCTCACACACAGACCAGTGAAGCAGAACACAGAACACAGAAGTCAGTACAGAAAGTGTGCTCAGTTTTGACAAAGGCACCTGTAGCTAGAGTTTTCCTGCCTTGCCCACAGTCAGGACAAATCTTTGTCACCTGCCAGTCCCACAGCCACTCAGACCAAACCAAGTAAACACAGAGACTTATATTACTTACAAACTGTATGGCCATGGAAGGCTTCTTGCTAACTGTTCTTATAGCTTAAATTAATTCATTTCCATAAATCTATACCTTGCCACATGGCTCATGGCTTACCGGTGTCTTCAGTGGTAGGCAGTGTCTCCTTCAGCCTTCCTGTTCTTTCTTTTCTCCTCTCTGTTAGTCCCGCCTATACTTCTTGCCTAGCCACTGGCCAACCAGTGTTTTAGTTATTGACCAATCAGAGCAATTTGACATACAGACCATCCCACGTCACACCTGGATCATATATTAATTATTTTGTGATTATTGTGAATGGGATTTCTTTCATTTTTATAAGTCTCAGTAGAGAAAGGACAATTTGTTAAATACAGTGTTTTGAGGAAACTGGATATATACAATGGAGAAGAAAAGAGAACCCCCATCTCTCACAAAGTACAAAATAAGTCAAAATGGATTACACACTTAAATATGAGACTTGGGACTATGTTAAGAGAAAAACTAAGGGAAAAGCTTCAAGGCATTGGAGGGGAAGGGAATTTTGTGACAAGATTTCAAAAATATCAGAAACAAAAGCCAAAATAAGGAAATGGGATTCCATAAGACTAAACAACTCTATTCAGACAAGGAAACAATTGACAGAGAGATGAATCAAATGGGAAAAATATCTTCAAACCATGCTCCAGGCAGAGGGTTAATATCCAGAATGTATTAAGAACTCTAAAAAACAAAAAAATCCACATGGCTTGATTTAAAATTGGGCAGTAGAACTAAATAAATCCCTCTCTCAAAAGATGTAGAAGTGACCAAATACATTAAAAATTGCTAATTACTAGAAATGAAAATCAAAACCACAGTGTAAGATTACCTCAGCCAGTAAGCATGTATGTTATGGATGCTGGTAGGATGGCTCAGCAGGTAAAGGCTCTTGCCTTGGTAAGCCTGATAACCTGAGTTCAATTCCTTGAACCCACATAAAGGTCAAAGGAGGGAGCTGATTCCAAAGAATTGTTTTCTGACCTCCACATATGTGCCAAGTAGGAGATAATGTACACACACACACACACACACACTGCTTTTTTTCAAAAAAGATTAAACATAATAAGTGCTGATGAGAATATAGAAGAAAGGGAACTCGATCATTGTTGGAGGTAAATTAGTTCAACTGTTTCTCAAATTAAAAAACAGTCCCAGTAAATAATCCAGAAATCCCACTCTTGAGAAAGTATCCAAAGCAAGTAAAATTCTTACATGAAAAGATGCCAGGACTTCCATGTTTATTATAACATTCACCATGGTCAAGCTGTGGAACCAATCCAGGTGTCCACAGTGAGTGAATGGATAAGGGCCACATGAGCTATATACATCATAGAGTACTATTCAGTATTAAAAAAACAAGATTATGTTATTTGCAACAATACAGAATTGGAGATTATTCTATTAAGTGAAATAAGTCAGACACTGAAAAAGAAATATAGCTCTCATTTATGTGTGGAAATTGAACTATCTTATAGACATGAGTCGAAGATTTGCCATTAGAGGCAGGGATGGGCAAGGGTGAGGCAGAATAAGTTAGATGTGGGGTACCACAACACAGCTGGGCACTAGTTATGGTTTTCTGTAGCACATTAGGGAAACTATTGTGTATGGCAATCTGTGATCTGCAATGATGGAAAAAAGAATACAAGTGTTCCAAACACATCAAAAACGATTATTGCTTGAGGAGAACTAAGTGTTTATTAACCTGATTTGAGTGCTACTTGTCTGATATGGTATGAAACCTCCAGCCCTAACTTGTAGATAATTTTGATCATGAGGCCAAAAGCAGGTGCTTTTTCTAAGGATATTCTGATTTTTCAGAGATGCTCTACCACATTCTGTCCCCCAGAAGGTTGTAATCATATCATAACACAAAATGCATTTAGTCCACCTCCAAAAGTCCCCTTAGTCTATCACAGTCTCTACAATGTTTAAGAAAGTTCAAAGTCTCTTTTGAGTTTCTTAAAATCTCTTAACTGTAATCCCCTATAAAATCAAAATCAAAACAAGTCACATACTTCCAACATATAATGGCACAGGATATACATTACCATTCCAAAATGTAGGGAAGGGATCATAGTGAGGAAATACTCAAAAAAGAAAGACCAAAAACCAGCTGGGCAAACTCCAAACTCTGCATCTCCACGCCTGATGTCAAAATGCTTTTCAGATCTCCAAATCCTTTCAGCTTTGTTGACTGCAACATGCTTTTTTTCTCCCCGGCCAGTTCCATTCCCGGTTAGCAGCTCTCCTAAGCAGGTATCCCATAGCTTTGGCATTTTCAGCATTTTGGGGGTTTCCAAGGCAACCCAGGCTTCACTTCTGTAGCTTCATGAAATGGCCTCTCTGCGCCTCCATGCAGGGACACCCTGGACACCTGTCTGTCCTCAGTGGCTTTCCTTAGGTATTCCTTGACCCTAAAGCCAGAACCGCATGGCTGACACTGCCAAGTTCTACTGCTTGCTGGGGCTGGAGCATCGGCCCCTCATTCAATTACATCTTTACCATCTTTCTGTTTTCCACGATTTCCTTCACTGCCTAAGCTTGGCTGTCCTGGAACTTGCTCTGTGGACCAGGCTGTCCTCAAACTCAGAGATCTGCCAGTTTCCGACTTCCAAGTGTTGGGATTAAAAGCATGTGCCATTTTCTTTAATTCCTTTTCACAAGTTGGAAATTTAGCTGGGTGGGATCTTGTCCTGAGGTCACCATTTATTTCCTTCATTCCATTTCTTAATCTGTTCATCTCTGTGAACATAGGATTTACCTCCATTTCACTTCCTAGTGTTTTTTTCTCCTTAAATTTTATATTTTGTCATTTTTCCTTGCTCAGCTTGCTCCTTTTCATTATAGATCTTCATTAGAGTTTCCCCTAATAACCATAGGACAGAGTCTATCCTAAACTGTTTTGAAATCTCCTCTGCCAAACCCTTCACTTTGGCCTCAGGCAGACTTTTTGGACAAGGGCAAAAAAAACCCAGCCACATTCTTTACCAAAATATCACAAGACCAGTCTCTAGGCCAAATACTTAACATTCTTCTCCTCTGAAACCTCTTGATCCAGGCCCCTACAGTTCAAATCACACTGAACACCATTGTCTTCCATGTTCCTTCTAGGATGGTCCATTAAGCAGAACTTAAAGTGTTCAACTACTTTTCTAATCCACAATCCCAAAGTCTATATTCCTTCAAACAAAAGCATGATCAGATCTATCACAGCAATACCCCAGTCCCTAGTACCACTTCTGTCTTAGTTAGGGTTTCTATTGCTGTGAAAAGACACCATGACTATGACAACTCTTATAAAGGAAACACATTTAATTGAAGTGGATTACATTTTTGGAAGTTTAGTCCATTGTCAACATGGTGGCGTGCAGGCAGACATGGTGCTGGAGAAGGAGCTGAGAGTTCTACATTTTGACCCATAGTCAACAGGAAGTGGTCTGTGTTGCAGGGGATAGCCTGAGCACAGGGGACCTCAAAGCCTGCCTCCACAGTAATGCACTTCCTTCAACAAGGCCATACCTATTCCAACAAGGTCATACCTCCTAATAGTGCTGTGGGAAGACTCATCCCTAACAGGCTTGAGGGCCAGCTTGCCCAGACTAGTAAAAAAGATACTTTCTGAGAGCCAACCTGGGTCTGCCTAAGGGCCTTAGCAATAGCAGCTGAGACATGATCTGGAGATGACCTGGACCATGGAGAGGCAGCCATGTCATACAAGCAGATGCATATTCATCAGACCTTCCCCCAGGATGGGGTAGAGGGTATATAAGGCTTGCCTCTTCCTGAATAAACTGAGCTTGTTGTTTGACATTCCCCCAGAATCTGTGTTGTTGACTCTGTGCTTACTTGGCCCCCTCCCCCAAAGGGAACAATAGCACAGGACCCTGCCACATAGTGCCACTCCCTATGAGCTTATGGGGGTCAGTTACATTTGAACTACCATAATAATTCTCCATCTGATTTGTAACATTTGCCGCACATTTTCTAAGAAGTTCATAGCATCTTCTTTTCTGTAATGCATGCCACTGTGGCTGCCTGAAAAGAACTGCTAGAAAATCTAATTCCTATAAAACATCAGTGAAAAGAGACTGACTTCCTATTCTGAACCTTTCAAGCATGGTTGTTGGTCATCACAAAAATAATGTATTGGTAAAATGTCTAATAATGACTGCTATGCCAGGTTCATTAAACATGATATTGTGATCTCAGGTGGTTCCTTGGAAAAGGATGCTTCAGTCTGTGTTAAAAAATAAATAAGGTGACTTGTTTAATATTTGAGTTATTTTTAAATCCCTGGATTCTTTAACTTGTGCCAAATAAAGTCCAATACAAGCATTGCCAGTGACCAAAGCCAGGCTCATAAACAAAACAGGGGTGCTAATTTACTACAAAGGTTGATGCTGTTTTAAAACCTTGGCTTGGGTCAACAAAAGAAGAGAATGAAAAGGCAGTCTTGGGCTTATAAATAATTAATCCAGGCCCAAGTTTTCCAGGCAGGCTGATGGAAAACTATTTTAAACTAACCTTTAGGAGTGGTATTAGGGGAGTGTCTCCCCACCATGTCTTTTGATTATTTAATAGTTTTTTCAAATTAGTTAGCCAAAAGAATACAACTCAGATAAGTATTTCTTCTGTTTAAAATAGATCAGAGCTTCAAAAGCCAACTATAATTTGTTCTGGGAGATCTTTATGACATTTTACTAAAACAATATATCTATTTTATTGTGCTCAAACTTGCACAGAAATACAAACTTTGAATTTGTAATCCTCCTGCCTCAGTCTTGCAAGTGCTGGGATTACAGACATGCACCATATGACATAATCATTGCTGTGCAGCTCAAAGCAGCCTTGAACTGGTGGAAAATCAATCTCAGTGTAAGCCATCACACTGGTTCCAGGCCAAATGACTCTTTAACAAGATGGTTGCCAAGTTCTAGTATAAGAGCCCTGAGCAGCCCCAATGTCAACATAGTCCAATTGTTCACTGGGGACCCACAAATGGCCAACCAAGACTCAGTCATCATTGGTCACTCTGATCAGTGAGGTAGGGACCCAGGAGCTGCTGTGGTCCCAGCCTCACTGCTATTGTCACTTAGCCTAACACCACTTCCCAGGTAGGGATCAGTAGACTGGGTGTGAAGGTTGTTATGCCACTTTCAGGCAGGGACAAGAAAGACAATGGAAAAAATTTAGGATCAGTAAGATGGTACAACACGCACAAAAGATATGCTCATTAATTTTTGTCAGCTTGACACAAACTAGAGTAATCCGAGAGGAAGAAACATCAACTGAGGAATCACTTGCATCAAGTTGACCTGTAAGTATGTTCATGGGACACATTTGCTTGGTTAACTACTGATGTGGCAGGGCCCAGCCCACTGTAGGCATTGCTACACCTGGGCAAGCCATCCTGTGGGTTGTATTAAAGGCAAGCTGAACGAACCATCGAAAGCAAGCCATTCAGCAGTGTTCTTCCATTGTTTCTGTTTCAACTCCTAACTCCAGGTTTCTACCTTGAGGTCCTGCCTTGGGATTTTACTGGTTAATCATGGGTGTGAAAGGGCCCAGTCCACTGTGCATAGCCACTCCAGGTTATATAAAAAGGCAAGCTGAGCAAGCCATGAAAAGCAAACCAGTAAGCAGCATTCCTCTTACTAATGATTCTCAAAAGTGTTTTTGAGAGCTTATTATGTTCTACAGGTAGTTTTTGGGCCATAGGAGTTGGGAGTCACAGTGAGAGTTGGCAGCTCTTGCCTGTTGCTTGAGTATTTCACATTTGATCTTTAGTTTGTGATGGTGTTTAGTTGGTAGAACCTTTACGTGGTGTCTGGTGAGAGCTGGTTGCATAGGGGTGCTTCCCTTAGAAGGGATTAATGTAGTTCTCAAGACATGTATTTAATTTATGAGGAATTGTTATAATAAAAGAGTGAGCTTGACACCTCCACACATTCTTGACTTTCTGTCTCATGGGTCATCTCTTCTTCCTGCATATACTTTTATTATGATGCTATCGCTTCTATTGTGATACAGCCAAGGAGGCCGTCATCAGAGCTGGCATTATGCTAAGGCTGAATTGGGATTATATAATTGTTTGTGCTGGATATTAATTACTTTACCTGAAACTGTATAGAGTTCACTATGCGACATCAACTTTCCTAAGATACCTGCCACAAAACTGTGACTTGCTTGAATTAATCCAGAAACTAGAGTAATGGTGTCTTATTCAGTTGTTGTGGAATATTCCTTTACACTGTGTGAAGATGTGTCACTGTGATTGGTTTAATGAAGAGCTGAATGACCATTAACTAGGCAGGAAGAGGTTACATGGGACTTCTGGGGGACAGAGAGCTCTGGGAAGAAGAAAGGAGATGCAGAGATGCATCAGCCAGATAGATAGATAGATAGATAGATAGATAGATAGATAGATAGATAGAGAGAGAGAGAGAGAGAGAGAGAGAGAGAGAGAGAGAGAGAGAGAGCGCTGCAGGGGGAGAGGTAAAAGCCATGAGTTATGTGGCAACATGTAGATGAATAGAAATGGCTTAATTTAAGTTATAAGAGCTAGTGGGAAAAGCCTAAACTATAGGCCAAGGTTTCATAATTAATAATGTCTCTGTGTCATTTTTTTGTGAGCTGACCACCCCCACCCCCACCCCTAAAAAATCTGCCTACAGTCACTGTTCTATTGCTGTGAAAAGATGCTATGACCTTGACAACTCTTACAAAGGAAAACATTTAATTCAGGCTGGCTTGCAGTTTCAGAAGTCCATTGTTGCCATGGCAGAAAACATGGCAGTGTGCAGCCAGACATGGTTCTGGTGAGGGAGCCTAGAGCTCTACACCTAGATTGGCAGACATCCAGAAAAGACAGTGACACTGGTCCTGGATTGAGCTTCTAAAACCTCAAAGGTCACCCCCAGTGACACACTTCCTCGGACAAGACCACATTTCCTCCCAAAAGGCCACCTCTCCCAATATTGCCATTCCCTATTAGTCTATGGGGGCCATTTTCATTCCAACCTCCAGAGATGGTGAATGGAAGCTACAGAGTGAAGCATCCATGTGGACTGAGTTGTTTCCAGGGTCGTTTCTATTGACTGCGAGTGCTATGCTGTGCCAAGTTTGGGCTTCCACCTTCCCTAACAATGGATGAAATGTTTCTGTAATTTACCCAGAACCCTACAGTTATTAAGACTGCTGAGTTTCAAGTTTTAAGACTCAGCTGTGTTTGTTTTCGGATCTTTCCAGCTATACAGAGCAGGTCTGCCACTCTAACAGCTCGGATCTGCTACCTTCCTTCCTTCCCATGCTTGCTTCACTGATGCTGAGATAAGAAGAAAGAGGAAAGAGAGCTTTCTCTGTCTTAATGCTAATCACAATGCACCTATTAGTTTTCTCAGAGTGGCAGGCTATCAAGTTGGTAATACTAACTATTATACTAGGTTTGTGCTTTGTTTTGTTTACTTTAGAAAATTTTTAGGAAAGTAGTGAGTGGAGGTTATGGTAGTTTGAATGGAATTGGCCCCCATAAGCTTATAGAGAGTGGCACTATTAGGAGGTGTGGCTTTGTTGGAGTAGGTGTAGCCTTGTTAGAGGAAGTGTGTCACTGTGGGGGCGGGCTTTGAGGCCTCCTTTGCTCAAGCTATGCCCAGTGTGACACATAGTCTACTTCTTGTTGCCTGCAGATCAAAATGTAGAACTCTCAGCTCTTCCTCCAGCACCATGTCTGCCTGCATGCTGCCATGCCCTGCTGTGATGATAGTGGACTAAACCTCTGAAACTGTAAGCTAGCCCCAATTAAATGTTTTCCTTTTTAAGAGTTGCCATGGTCTTGGTGTCTCCTCATAGCAATAGAAACCCTGACTAAAACAGAGGTGATCAACAGCACGTTTTGATGTAGTTCAATTCATAATCTTTTGGATAGCATTAGCCCTGAGTGAATATCTGACCATTCCAAAGTCATACAAATCCTTACATATTTTCTTTTAAAATTTTATTTTTGTATCTTTTACAATCAAACTTCTAATCTATTGATACACAGTCACACAGGGATACACCCCCCACCCCCACCCCCCACGTTCCATATGGATGTCTGTGATGGCTATTCTTGGTCAACTTGACTACATCTGTAATTAAAACCCAAGCAGCTGGGTATACCGCTGAGGGATGTTTCTTGATCTGGTCTTCTGATGTCCGAAGACTCACCCTAAATCTAGGCCACATCTGTAGTAACCTATGTAAAGGCCATGGCAGAAAGAAACTTTTGCTTTTTACCTGCTTGCCCTCATTCTCACTGGCAAGTTCGTCTATCTTGCTGCTGAGGCATTCCTTCACTGGTGTTAGAACCTACTATTTTGAGATTCTGAGATATATTGAAGACATATATTGAGAACATCAGAGACATTAAACACAGAAACCATCAACAATTAAGTGCATTGAATCAGATAAATTAATATTTATTATTTACTATAGTTTTTATCTTATTTTAAACCTTCTTCCTGAAATCCAGATAGGGAAGATGTATTTTTGTGGTTTTAATAAGTAAAAGGAGTAGAGGACCGTGACAGATGGAATTATTAAATGGTAAACATCTACTTGAAATGAGGCTTTAAAAAAATTCTTATCCAGTGTCAAAAGTAACTGTGCGGCTACTTGTCAGTCTCATTGTGAAGCCAATGGAATGGCAACTATCAGGGTGGAAGATGACCATTGCTAGATGTGGTTGTTCATATTATCACCTTCACAGCATCTAGAGACACCCAGGAAACAAGCCTCTGGTGCCCCTTGAGTGGACTTTCTAGGCAGGGTTAACTGAGATGCTGCATAAATGTATGTGGCACCATCCCATGAACTGGGGGCCCAGACGCCATTAAAAGAAAAAGGAAGCAGACACCGTGTTCATTGCTCTTTGCTTCCCGACTGCGGCTGCAATGTGTGGTTGGCCGTTGAAATTCACCGTGACCTCCCCACCATGATGGGCTGTGTCCTGTACTAAGAGCCCAAATAAACTCTTCCTTCCTGAAGTTGCCTTTGTCCTGCATTTAGTCACAGTGACAAGACACTAAAGTGAAAAACTGGTTCTGGGGAATGGGGCCTTTGCTGCGTTAAACCTGACCATGTGGCCCATGGGCTTTTAGCATTGACTTGTGGCAGAAATGTGGAAGCATTTGTAGGTGTGGGATAACACAGCCCTATACTGTTCCAAACAGAGGCTAGTGGGCCTCTCATGTAGGAGTTTGGACAAGGCGAATACTGAGAGCAGCACAGATAGCAGAGATCTGGTGCATGGAATTTCAAGGAGAACTTGTGGAATAATCTCTTTGTACACTGTGAATATGTGTCACTTCAGTTGGTTTAATAAAAAGCTGAATGGCTAATAGCTAGGTAGGATTTCTAGGACAGAGAGAATGCTGGGAAGAAGGGCAGGGTTATGAGGAGTCATGAGTAGACACCAGGAGACACAGAGGAAGCAAGGATGGGCAGTACAGAGTAAAGGTAACTGAGCCATGAAAAAGAATGTTGATTAAAAGATATGGGTTAATTTTAGTTGTAAGATCTGTGGAACAAACCTAAGCTATAGGCCTAGCTTTCATAATTAATAGCAAGTCTCCATGACACTTTATCATGAGTTTGTGGCCCAAAGAAAAGCCTGCCTACACATGGCACCCAACATCTGGCCAGGTATATCTACACAAGGCCTGAGAAAACTTTAAAAAAAAATCAGAACACTAAGTCAAATGTGGCTTCCTGGTGACTGTGGTCTCTCCAGTAGGCTCGGAGGTGTACAGAGACAGGGCTACTGACCACTGCCTGTGGCTGGAGCCAGCTGCCAGTGCCATGTGCTAAGCCAAGCCTCCAACAGCAGGTGACTTAAGATTTGTCTCACACTGCTGTATCACCTGCAGCACAGCTCAGCCTAGCACATGGTGGGTGACACAGCAGTTGAAGATTTATCTCACAGGCTGGAGAAATGACTCAGAGGTTAAGAGCACTGCCTGCCCTTCCAGAGGTCCTGGGTTCAATTCCCAGCTCCCACACCGGGACTCACAAATATCTATAATGAGATCTGATGCCATCTTCTGGTGTGCAGGGACACATGCAGGCAGAAAGTTATATACATAATAAATAAATAAATTTAAAAAAAATTGTCTCATGTGATCAGAGAACACCACAGAAGTTCAGTAAAGACAGATGCAGAAGGGAAAAAAAAAACCTCTAAACAGTGTATTTAAAAAGTATATGTAGGCTTAAGAAAGAAAAGAAAATGTATATAGGCAATCACAGAAAAAATAAGTAGTTTATATTTAATAAAATAAAGTCTTTAAAAAAAGAATAAACTAATATAAAAAGGATAAACAATGTAAAGATGGAAAATACACAGAAAGTCTGGATCTTATATGCAGTTGTGTTATTTTTTAAATTTTTGAATGCTAATGAATAGACAACAGCTGCTGAGAGACATTGGATTGTGGGAGGGACTGCTGAACTAAACCAACCTTTATATTTTAAGAATGTTGTAACTTTAAAACAGAAGTCAAAAGATGTATTATGTTGGGGAAGATATTATGCTTTTGCTTCCACAGGAAACAAAAGGCTGTAAATTCTTTTCAGGTTAATAGAGATAAGGTTTGACCAGGAAAGACTTCCTGAGTATCTTGGCTACAGACATGGGAAAGGAAACCAGAAAGACTATGGGATAGGTGATGTGTAAGCTGATCCCTCTGCATGGAAACAGCTTGGAAATGAGATGAGACATGATAAATCTTGTGGGCTAAGAGTTGTCATGACTTGCTATTACATGCCATTCTTTCATATGACATGGAGAGAGATTTATATTACAATTTGGTTATGCAGTCCAAATGGACTTATAAAGTTGACAGATGCCTTTTACCTGCTCAAATATAGAACAGAGAATCATCTATAATTCACTTGTGCATAGCACACGTTCCATACTTGTGTTAATGCAGATATATGTGTTACCTTTAAAAGTTCCTGTGTTTTCAGAGCAAGGGGACCAGACACTAATGAAAATATGTGGCTCAGGTGACCCAGCCTATTTGAGTGCCTCTGTTACAGAATAGCTTCTAGGCTGCTGTCTGGGATGGTCCAGCCTTAGACTATTCTAGCTAGGATTTATTTTCTCAGGGCCCCCCAAAGATTCAAGCACCCCTAGACAACAGGAAGCAGTCTAGAGAAAACAATGCCTGCATTTCCAAGAGATGGGGTGGTGGCTATTGGTCAATCAATGGATTACAGATGTCTGTTATCATCTGGGGGGTGGTTGGTTACAAGTTGTTATTGGTCATGGTAAGGAAAAAAGATAAATAAAGGAGTTAGATTCAAGGATTTCCTTCTGAAGGCAAAAAGGTGGATATAATATAGAAATGATGAGATAAAAGGGTAGATTGTTGAGTCTACTTTTAACCAACCACTAGTCTCAAATATTTTTTACATTGGTATAGATTTTGGTATATTGATACAAAAATTAAAGTTATTTTTGTTATACTGAATATATGTTTCTACTCTATGCAGCTCATTTAAAAGCATAATGTATAATTAACAAGTGCGAATTAATAGTCACTTATAATAATCAAACTTGTAGTCATATTAGGTATGTTTTCAAGGTTAAACAAATATATTTTAATAGATAGAGGCTCCTTAAATACTTTAAAGATCTATAGAAATATGGTATTTGAAATGTTTTAATAACATAAAGCTTTTTATGACAGTAAGACATGTCTGCTCCTAGCAGTACCAATTTACTTCAAAAATGGATGAAGGGCATCAAAAAACCTCCATATGGAGTTTTATTTCTATGTGGCAAAGCTAGCCATTTGAACAAGAAACTGCCCTTGCCTCCACTACTGACAGTATGCTATCCAAACTAGACAAGCAAGACACAAAGAAAAAACGACTGCTTAACTTGTCCAAGACAGGGTAGGACAGTCCTTCAAAACTCCTGCTTCACGGAAAAGTCTGTGAGATATTCTAGACCTGTAGGCCAAAGATGGATGCACCAACCTTGCAGAGAAACCTTGGTGTGACTTTCCAGGCAGCCAGGTATTTCTGCCATTTTAGTTTTGGAAGTTGCTTCACTGCACTTTCTGTTTACTAAGGTAATATTACATCCTTCTGGGGTCTTTGATGAATGTGAAGACCAGGTAGTTATAGTCTTTTCCTTAGTTATGCTAGAAGGTAAATTAGGTACAGAGCTTTGGACTCATCAATATAGAATAAATAATGGAATATTTTTTTCAAATATGCCAAATACAAATGGACTAGACATTGTAAATGTAATTCTTACCTGATAATTGTTCTTATTATTTATAGTTTTATTATGTTAAACTTTTCTTTTTTATTTAGACAAAAGGGGGAAATGTTGTGGAGTAAACTTTTTGTAAACTGTGAATATGTGTCACCCAGACTGGTTTAATAAAATACTGGGCAAACAATAGCTAGGCTGAATTACTGGGGCAGAGAGAGTGCCGGAAAGAAAGGCAGAATCATGATGAGATGCCAGGAGACACAGAGGAAGCAGCATGGGCAGTGCAGACTAAAGGTAACCAAACCATGTAAAAGAATGTAGATGAAAAGATATGGGTTAACTTAAGTTATAGGAGCTAGTAGGACAAGGCTAAGCTATAGGCAAAGCTTTCATAATTAATAATAAGTCTCCACATCATTTTTTTTTGTGAGCTAGCCACCCAAAGAAAAGCCCAACTGCAAGAACTAGAACTCTATCAGGAATAGGGCTAGGTGTCACTTATGTTAGAAACTTGGTTGTGTTATTCTTATGTCCTGAGAACTTGAGTGAGGCAGAATTTAGAAGTAATGGACTAGTTTGCTTGGCAGAGGCAATCTCCAGAAAGGATGGCCTCCAGGGTATGGCATGACTGCTTCTCAGTCTTTGAGTAAATCTGTGGTAAGAGAGAGTAGAAGTGCATGAAAATTGTGAAGTTTGATGAGGAAAGGAACGCACACCAGTTTAAAGTTGCAGATCAATAGGATGCTGAGAAAAACCACTGTAATTATTAGAGAGATTTGTACATTTAAAATGACATCTTCTGTTCTGTACTGGGACCATAAGAAAGATACCAAGTAGACAAATTTCACATATTGAGGTCTTGCCAAATTCTAAATTTATTTCAAAGAACAGGGCCTGAAATGATATACCACTGAGGAGTTTCTTCCTTGAAAATGGCTACCTAAGGATTGTTTCAGCTAAGCCTAGAAGGCATGCAAAGGCTGATACAGTCATGGCTTAATGGGGGTCTAAGCTACATCTTGAGTTGACTGTAGAACTTGGCAGCATGGTTCATATAATACAAGTTTTAGAGTCATGATAGATACAAGATAAAGAGGTCATGGTCAATTGTGACAGGGTTCCAGAATGCCATTAAATGTAAGCACTGTGTGCAAGGGACAGATTCTCTGCAAGGACTCTTTGAGAAGTTATTATATAGAGCTGTGAAGTTGGACCTTAGGTTTCAGTGGAGATCCCAGATTATTTAAGATGCCAGGACCATAAGACATCCATCAAGGGAAGTAGTATGTGTTTAGTAGAGCCATCCCAAGAGAGAGGTTATGTGTGCTGCAGGCAACAGAACTTGAGGGTAATGGCTCCAAGCCCTTTGAAATCCATTTGATTTTGTCAGGAACCCTAGATGCCTGACATGGAGCTGCAGGCGTTGGTGTTTGCTCTGCTGGGTTTCATTTTATCTTTTATTTAAGCATTCTTTGCTATGTCCCCATTCTTTTCGTTTGGAATGGGAATGCTTACCTGTTGCAGAATATTTGTTTAACTATGTAAAGATGTGTTGGATTTGTTTAATTATATAAAAATGTGTAGCTGTTTTACCTTGCCTGCCTAAGGCACCTGATTGGTCTGATAAAAAGCTGAATGGCCAATAGTGTGAGAGGAAGTATAGACTGTACTTCCAGGCAGGGAGAATAATTAGGAGGAGGAGTAATTTAGGCTTGGGAGAGAAAGAAAAAGAGATGTCAGGGAGATGCCAGGGGATAGCCAGCCAGACATGGAGGAAGCAGGAAAGTAGGACATACAGAATGAAATAATGTTAAAAAGCCCCAAGGCAAAATGTAGGTGAGTAGAAACAGGTTAAAGTTAAAAGAGTTAGTGGGACAAGCCTAAGCTAAGGTTGAGCATTCATAATTCATGATAAGACTCTGTGTATCTGGGAGCTGGTTGTGTTGTGGAATATTAACTTAAGATGTGTTACATTCATTTGTGCTATGGAACATTTGTTTAATGATGCAAAGATGTGTTGCATTCCTGTATGTTGCATTTGTTTAACTCTGTAAAGCTGTGTTACTTTGCCTACCTTAAACACCTGATTGGTCTAATAAACAGCTGAAGAGCCAATAGCTAGGCAGGAGAAAGGGTAGGTGGGGCTGACATTCAGAGAGAATAAATAGGAGGAGAAATCTAGGCTGGAGAGAAGGAGGAGGAGCAAGAAAAGGAGAAGGAAAGGAGAACACCAGGAGACAGCCACCTAGCCACACAGTCAGCCACAGAGTAAGAGGTAAAGAAAAATATATAGAATAAAGAAAGGTAAAAAGCCCAGAGGCAAAATGTAGATAAATAGAATCAGGTTAAAAGAGGGACAAGCCTAAGCTAAGCCCTAGCATTCATAGTTAATAATAAATCTCTGTGTCTTTATTTGGGAGTTAGTTGTCAACCCAAAGAAAATCCCAACTATGTGTTATTGTGTGTTGACATTGTGCTATGCTGCTTTTTGATTCTATTGGACTCCAAAGTTAAAAAAAAATTGCTGGTGTCTCAGAAGATTCTATTCTTTCACTGTTGAACGATGTTTGAACAGTTGACTGCTTTTGAAGTTGAGTTGAATTCATTTTGGAGGATGAGATGGTCCTGAGCCTGTGGAGACATTAGGTAGAAGGTTATAAACCAGGCAGTGGTATCACATGCCTTTAATCCCAGCCCTTGGGAGGCAGAGGCAGGCGGATCTCTGTGAATCCGAGCCAGCCTGGTCTACAAAAGTGAGTTCCAGAGTAGCCAGGACTGTTACACAGAGAAACCCCATCTCAAAAAACCAAAAAAAAAAAAAAAAAAAAAAAAAAAAAAGTGAAAAGTTATAGCTTGAAAGTGTTATGTTTGTATGTCAAAGTGACAAGAGGTAGAGCTGTGATGATTAATTTTGATTGTTAGCTTGGCCAGATTGAGAATTACCCAGGAAACAAATCTATGGTCATGCCTATGAGGGTTTGTATAGACTGAGGTAGTTAAGATGGGAAGGCCTATGAAAATGTTCGGGTAGCTCTCTCTGTTCCATGGGTAGGGCTCCCAGGCTCTGTGGAAAGAAGAAAGTGGAGTTTCTCTTTCTGCTTCCAGACTGGAGTTGGACTGCCACCAGCTGCCTCAAGCTCCTGTTGTCATGGTTTCCCTACTGGAGCCTCAAACTGTGAGTCAAATACACCCTTCCTACAGTCACCCTCATCAGGCATTTTGTCAAGTGAAGTGACCAATACACTAGCATTTATGTAGAATTATACTGCCTGAAGGTCTAGGGTCCAATTTATGGTGCAGTGTATTATTTTTCACTAAGATCAGAGAAGCCTTCCTGGTATAAAACCATATTAGATTTTGAGCCAGAACAAGTGGGTGGAAATTGCTCTCATTGCAGAGAGTTCAGGATGGTTCGGATACCCCTGCACTTTACCACATAGATCCTGGACCTTCTCTGTTGTAAATATCCTGACCCGGTTTTAAGTCATAGTCCTCTTAGGTCATTACTTGACAAGAACAGTGTTTTGGTTTTTAGAAGGCCTGGTTCTTGGTTTGCTCCCAGCTTCACTGTGGGATGACTGGCAGATAAAATTTGGGTATGTTTAAGGTGGACCATGGAATGATTTCTGTCATGATGATGCTACATGTACATTGTACAAAATCATATTCAACACCACTATGATCCCTTTCTCTTACTTGTGTGTGTGTGTGTAAAGTCAGGACACTTAAAGCCAACTCTAGGATTCCTATTTAAGATGGCTGAATAGAAATTGCTGTGAGTGTCTCTCCCCACAATGCTTTGATTTTAGTTACATGTGTGTCTTATTATGCATAGACATAAGATGCTAAATAGAGAATTTTCCTTAAAGGTTACTAGTAGACACAGTTTTGCCTTACTGCACATAGACCCCAAACCAGTTCAGGTCTTATTCTTCATAGCCACTTATATTAGGAATATGAATAGACAGCATCTAAATTTGATGATGGCCACAGGCAGAGAAACTCACTCTTTTGTTCAAGAATGGGAATGTGTGTATCCCATTGCAGGTAGGGGATATAGTGGTACTAAGGTTGCTCAGTGCATTGTTTGGAGAGGGGCATGTATGCACAGTGAAGGAACTGGGTTGCCAAGTATATTATTGCAAGTGTGTGTGTGTGTGTGTGTGTGTGTGTGTGTGTGTGTATGTATGTGTGTATGTGTGTGTGTGTATGAATGTATGTGTGTGTATGTGTGGCACATGAGAGTGCAGGTGTGCTTATCTGAGATTGTACTTGCAGAGGCCAAGAACAGGGTACCTTCCTCCATTGCTCTTCATGGCTTCCACCTTATTATCTTTGTACAGGGTCTCTCACTGGACCTGAGGCCAGCTAGCCAATGGATTCTCAGGGTCCCTCTATATCTTTCCCTCAAGATCAGGATTACAAATATGTGCAGGCATGCTGGCTTTTCTGTGGGTCTGGAGGATTTGAACTCATGTCCTCATGCATGCAGAACAAACGTTCTCACCACCTGAGCCATTTCCTCAGCCCCTTCTTCTTTAGGACAATAATCTTAAATATCTGTGAAGATTCACTGAGTTGTTACCGACCGTAATAAAGCTCCAATTTAGTCTCTTAAAATCCATGGAAAATCGAATGTTCAGACTTCTAGAAGCAGCTGGTTCTCAGTGGCTGTGACCAGGGCCTTTGATGCCTCTGGATAGAACCCGTCTTATCTCTGGGTTTTCTGTGTGTCAGCATTGTCTTTTCTAGTTTTCTGACAGAGCTGAATAAAGCCACCAATGTTAGTACTTTTCCCCCCACATCTTATCTTCCATTAGCACAAAGGACTGACCTAATTTTTCATTTTCAGTCCAGAGATATCCCAGGAAGCCTTCACTTAGCCCAGCTGGAATGAGGTGCCTACTCCTGAGCCAATCAAATGGGCAATGGTGTGGGATCAACAGGAGACTTTTATGTCCCAGGAACCATTTGGAGGTGTTAGTCATGCCAAGAGTGACAAGCCCTTTAACACATTTTGGAGTGATTAGTTCTACTAGTTCAAAATTCAAATGTGTGTAGAATTATATTCCCTTACACACAAACTTAAACACATTCTCTCTTGTCTTTGCAAACCTTTTTCTCATTTTCACTACAGAAGAGTGAGCTACAGCACCAAGGCGAGAGCTCACATTAGGAATAGAATATGAGAGCACTGACTGAGCCTTTGACAGTGAAATTCCCTGGCAGTATCTACAACCACAATTGAAAACAAGCAAAACAAGAACGCTGGAAGGAAAAAATGCTTTCAACATAATAAACCTCGCTGAATATTTTGAATATGGAAAATAACAAAATGCCCAAACTAGAATCACCTCAACAGATAGACAGCCACCAGAAAAGGCCCCAAGGTGGATTTTTTTGACAGTATGATTGGTGTAGATCAGGAGAAATATAATATAATTACATAGATTGAAAGGGAAGATTGGCATTCTAGCTCAGGAGGAATATGTTATTGGAGTTAGTTTTTGACACCTTTCAAAGGGGTTGACACAAACTTGAACTTGAATCCCTTAGTTTGTTGGCTGATGCTCACTGACTTGTTCAAAAATGTAGGAATTATAATTCACATTTGGGAGCTTGTTTTAATTAAACCCCAAGACTGTATTATACTTCCCTGCAATCTGAATATGAGGGTACTGAATTATTTATTTTGTGTATTGCACAGATCCCATAGTCCTGATTTATTGTTGGTAATGACATTCCATGCATAGATTAGCAGTCTAAGTATTCACATTTTAAAACAGATCTTATTCATTGTTGAAAGTCTTTTGAGACTAATGTTTGATTTTTGAAAAGCAAGAAAGCATTCTCTGGCTTGAGAAATGTAAGTTTAAAAAAATATTAATGGTGTATAATCAGAAGTATCTCTGACGATTATAATTTTTTAGGCTCCAAAATTTCAGAAACCCTGTGACTTGACAAGTGCCTAATAAGCTTGGATAATTCCATACAGGTGTGAATGTGACACCGAGTTTCAGAGTTAAGGTCTACTATTCTAAAAGGTCTCATTTGAGGTATCCCTTTTAGTCAAATTATTAGTATTCCCATCCGAAGAATGCATGCTTATTTATGTAAATTGGATTGCATACTTGTTAACATAAATGTTGATGATAGAATCATTTGAGTCTCATTCATTTCAATTGGTATTAAAATGTTGGAAATTTAAAATATTTAGATGAGATGGAGGTGGAAGTAAGAATGGAGATGTGGGGATGCACCTTGCTCCATGTCTAAGGGAGCTCTGACTGTACTAGCTTCCCAGAGCCCAGAGAATGGAAAGAAAGAATTTAAAAGAGGCTGAGTTTGGAGTAATGTTCTTTGTCTTCACAAGTGGGATGTGAGCTGAATTAAAGTCGAGAGATTTAAAGTTACAATACAATACACAGAGGGAGCATTTCAGAGGAATTAGCTGGTAAAGAGAAATAATTGTACAGTCTTTATGAAGCAGTTGTTTAGAGTGTGCTATGGTTTGAATGCACTACTGAGAGTTCATGTGTTAGAAACTGAATACCAGTGCAACTGTATTGGCAGGTAGGATTTTTAGGAGGTGATTAGGACCCTAGGGTTCTTTAATGGATTAATGGCATTTTTTCACTGAAGTGGATTTTTAATAATAGGCTGAGTTCAGCTTCCTCTTTTCTTGCTGGGAGAGGTGAAGTTTCCCACCGCACAGACCTGAGATCCACAATGACAATGTGTGGTGGTATATTTGCCAGGGTTCTCTAGAGGAACAGGATGGATAGAATGAGTCTAGATACATAAAAAAGATCCATTAGAGTAATGTATAGGCAGTGGTCAGGCTAGTCCAAAAATGTCTATCCCCTGGTGGAAAGCCCAAGAATCCAATAGTTGTTTAATCCATGAGGCTGGATGTCTCAAGTGGTCATCAGTATAAATCAGAATCCCAAAGGATCAGGCTCTGATGTCACTGAAGGAATGCCTCAGCAGCAGGGTATATGAATTTGCCAGTGAGAATTAGGGCAAGTGATCTGCCCAGCTGCTTGGGTTTTTTAGTTAATTCCAGATGCAATCAAGTTGACAACCAAGAATACCCTTCACAGTTGGTGACTTCTCCATTTCTCTAGGCAATTCAGAAGGAATTCTAGATGGTAGATGGTATTGTCCTGGATGTTACATACTTCCAACTAGAAGGGAAGCAGCAACAAGTTTTATTTGCAGCTGGCTGACCCAGAACCTGCAGCAACCTGGGACTCTTGTTCCATCACTGCCCCACCATGGACTTGGGACCCCTGGGCAGTGTCTTAGGACCTTGCTTTTTTCCAGATTCCCCCCAGTTCCTTTTGCTGGTGCTGAATGTATCTCAGGTGCTGTCAATCATCTGATGGGTTGACCCCCACCATGGTGGAGGGAATTATTAAGATTGACCAGTAAAAAGGATTCAGTTGATCACTCTCTTGCTCCCCACCTATCCAACATATCCTACTCAATAAGAGGAAGGGAAGGAGAAAGGAAAGACAACAACTAAACCAAAGAAGGCAGAGAAAGATTTGCAGAGTTTACATATGAGTCCAAAGGAAAAATAGTTTTAAAACTTTTATTTTTTTGTTCTTTGATGATTTTGTACATATATATAATGTAGTGCAGCCATTTCTATTTTGTTTTATTACTTCATTTAATAATTCTACTCTTCTTGAGAGCATACATAAACATTGCATCAATATCACTCCTGCTATCCCTTCAAATCTTCCCATGTCCCCCTCCAAATTAATGAGATTTAAAAATTGTCACATGAATACATATATAAGCTTTGCTCATATGTATGTGTGTCCATGGCTGACCACCTAGGATTGGACAGCCTAGGTGGGAGCTCATCCCTGAAGAAGACTGATTGTCCCTTTCTCAGCAGGCGTGGATTGCCTACAGCTCCTTGTCTGAGGATGGGACCATGTGGCAGTGTTTCTGTCCACACTGGCATGTCAGTTAGTGGTGTCATTATGGGCGTTTTGTTTATACAACCATGTTATTGAGAGTTCATGGATATAGCTCCTCTGTCATATGTAGAAGACAATATCTCACCACTGATGCCCTGGCCTTCTGGCTCTTACAATCTTTTTGTCTCCTTTCCCATGATTTCCCCGGAGCCTTAGGTGCAGGTAACTGAGTTGCCTTAAGTCCAATTAGACAGCTTTTGGTTACCCATAAGACACAAGTGCCACCATTGCACTATTGTGGAAATGTTATCAGTACGGTCATTATTATGCTTCATAGGTTATCTTATTTCTTTTTGATTCTTTAAAGATTTATTTTAGTCTTAACTGTGTTTCTCCCCCCCCCCACCGTGTGTGTGTGTGTGTGTGTGTGTGTGTGTGTGTGTGTGTGTGTGTGTGTGTGTACCTGAGTGCAGGTGCTCATGCAAACCAGAAAAGGATGTTGATTCCCCTGGAGTTAAAGTTACAGGCTGTTGTCAATGGCCACGTGGGTGGCGAGAACCAAACCCTGGTCTTCTGCAAGAGCAAGTTCTATTAACTGCTGAACCTTCTCTCCAGCCCACAAATATTTATTTTATTGCATAGGAAAGTAGAACTGTTAGTCAGTTTACTGCTGGCCTGTGAAAAATAAATCTGTGAAGAATAGCATACCTGATGACTGCGGAAATGTACTGATAAAGCCATCCATGATTTATATAAGCTGGAAAGCTAAGAAAACCTCCAGGGCTGAAGGAAATGAAGAAGATCCTTTATGCATCATTAATTATTGGAACTATAATCTAGAAACCCCCCTTCTAAATAAAACCCCACTTAAAATCTCAGCAACTCTCTCAAGTTAAGGCAACTTGTACCTATGTTTAAGGGCTTACCGGCTGGGAAATTAGTTAGCTAATGAGATGACATAACAGAATCCCACAAATCTGCAACATCCACTAGTGTGCAAATCAAAACCCCCAAACTCATCGTTTGTGTTTCTTCCCATCATACATACCTTTCCTTTCCCCCCTACTTCTCACCATCTCTGCATTCTCCATCCCCACAGAGCATAAAACTCTGATATGTTTGTGATTGCTAATTGTTGCTGGAAAAGCAGGAGCTATCCAGAAACACAGTGGATGCATTTAGGGTATTTGGTTGTGAGACATCGGGCTAGCTCAAATAACGGAGGTGTATTATGAGATTACCCACGTAGCAGGGAAGGGGATGGGGCTCAAGGCAAGAATAGCCAAGGCACACAAGAGCAACAGGAACCATGCTGGAGCCACTACTAATGGGACATCCTGGAAAGGAAGAGTCATTCAGAATTTGAGGCCGTTCTGGGCAAAGAGGTATTCATAAACCTTTACCCTCT
Source organism: Peromyscus leucopus (assembly GCF_004664715.2). Taxonomy (NCBI): domain Eukaryota; kingdom Metazoa; phylum Chordata; class Mammalia; order Rodentia; family Cricetidae; genus Peromyscus; species Peromyscus leucopus. The sequence goes on from NC_051085.1 coordinate 10,382,284, forward strand.
CCTTCTCAGCTGGGTTCTCTCTGATTTTTACTACTTCTACTAAACTGCCATCATTTTGCACAACACTGAACATTTTGCTTACTGGGAAGTTTCTGTCTACTCACAATTTGGCTTCCTGTCTTTCATGTATACTTTATTTTTGTTCTTTTATAAAAATCAATACCATGCTATGAATTGGGTTTTTTCTGCATTTCACGCTGATGTTCTAGAGGAAGGTATTTTGATGGGTCTAGATAGTCACCATGATTCAGGTAGGTGGAACTTACAAAAATAGATCAATGTAGCATGAGGTTCCTATTCTGGTCCAAAGAGCTAAAAAAAAAACCACGCAGAATCACTGAGGTGGGCATCTGGTTCAGGCCCAGGCACAGGGAAGGGCTTCCAGTGCCTGCTGCCTCAGCTGATGCTTGGTGGTTCCTCTGTAAGGGCAGTGTTAGCATTGAAGGTGCTGTACCTGATCTGTCTGCATTCACAAAATCAGATGCTGCCTAGAAGTCAGAAGTCAAATTTTCTCACAACAAAAAATCCCATTCAAATAGTTTTAGATCAAAAGGTATGTTGATCAAATTCTTGTCTGATTGAAAGTTAATTTGGTTCATAGCAGACTCCCTGCCATGTCCTGCCTTCCCCTCTTGTCCATCCCTTTTCCTTTCTTTGGACTTTTATTGGGACTTGACTTCATGTATATTCTACAGAGCTTTCAAGCTAGTTGGCTCTGGAACAGACAGTTGAGCTTTTTCTTCAACCTTGAAGCTTCTTATTACCAGCATGAATTTGCAGAATGGAGCTAAGCAGTTTCTATGAATTTTCTAGTTCAAGGCTTCCACAGCTTTTCGCTTATAATGATCAAATAATGGATCTGTGGAGGGCTGTGGGCTATTTTAGTTTCCAAGGCAAGTTGAAAGGACTTCATTTAAAATATGTCTCAACAACTAAACTTAATATGGGTGAAACAAAATAGGAACATATTTTTAAAATGAAAAAGAATAAATAAATTTGTGTGGTATGCACAAACTTTCTTTCTTAGGTCTAAACTATATAATACTTACTAATTTGCTGTTTTTCACTGTAATCTGTCAGGCCTGAGTTGAAATTACAAATCTCTTGATTACTAGGTTTATGATTTGGACAAAGTATTGCGCTAACCTTCTGTATCTTCATTTATAAAGCCAGGGCAAATGTTTCCATGGAACTTTTTAAAGACTAAATTAAATTTAACTGGATATTAAATGTGAAGGTCATTATTTTGTCAGAGAAATTTAAGAAATACTAGGTCTTTTCCCATTGTCAATTGTATCCCAACTTTATTTTACATATGCCTGGTGTGGGCTCTGCTTCTTCTTATTAAGACCTCCCAACTAACTGGTCTGAAGAGACAGTTATGACTGTGAAATCTGGTGCTATTAGTAGTTGAGGACAATATGTACAGAATAGGATTGTCTCCAGTCAACTGGGAGCGTGGCTGTCCTATTCACAGGTCTCTTCCCACTGGGCTTGTTTCAAGACCTTGGAAATTATGGGGTTGAAGAACCACAGCCTTTTCAACCTCTTTACACTCTCAATTACGAGGCTCCACCACGGCCAGTGATGGTGACACCTGCTAGCATATCCATCCGTACTCCATGTTGACAGGCTCAGAATTCAGCATCAACACCAGTGAACACTGGACGAGGCTGAAGGAAAACACAAAACCATGGGGACATTTCACACGTATCTCAAGTGGGCCCCCTGCTGTTAAATGGCCCCTTCTACACGCTTCTTGCCATGTTGCTCTTCTCCTCTCTATCCACTGTCTCATTCCTTCTCACGTCTCTTCCACATCATTTCCTTTCCACTAATCTGTACCGTACAGGAGAACTCTGTTCTTCTGCCACAGCACCCATGAATCTAATGGAATCTGAACACATACACTGTCAGGGCCACCATGGGACTCAGTTCTATAGAATGCATACCACGCCCGATAATCTATAGTAATAGAACCTTGTGGAATCATTTCAGTAGCAATGTATGCTCAGTGTCTCCATACTCTTACCTCACATTATCCCTTTAGTCAATTTTTTCTCTCTTTCGGTTCCTCTCATGAACTACAGTGAAGATCACCAGTGACCTCCAAATGATGACTCTCTCCATGTTCAGATTTTAATGGACATCTCTCTGCCAATTTGGCTCCTAGTTCACCAGCTGCCCCCTTCTGAAGCCGCCTGTATCAAGAGAGGGCTGTGTCTCTGTTCCCATCCCAGCTCTGCCACCCACTTTCCAGTTTCTGAGTGTACTCACACCTCATTTTCCTTATTTGTAAATATGAAAGAGATTTTTTTTTCCCTCACTGGAATACAAGTTAAAGGATGTTAGGGGCTTTCTAAAAAATTTACCACAGTTTTCCCTGTGGTTCTTACAGTACTTGGCATACAGTTAGCATTCAGGAATTTTTTTAAATGGATAAATGGATGAATTCCACTTTTGTGGTACTCTCAATGAAGTCAGTAGAGTGAAAAGCCCTTGTCTCATTAAGTCTTTGCTGCTTTGGGATGAATTCAGATTCCTTGTTTCTCTCATCACTGATTGAATCACACTTGCCTAAACATTTTGGGGTACAGCATTATTTCATCTACCTTCATTTGAAGGCAACGTTGTTTTCAAAGGCCTTATCTGAGCTCTTGGCCGTTGAATTGTCTAACACACACTGGTAATTTACAAGAGGCTGTTTGTTTTTTTCTGGTGGGTTTACTAGGTTTAATAAACATAAACCTTGGGTGTTAGCATCTGGCTCCCACTCGCCTCCTTTTTGTACTTGACTTTCATCATCTGAGAGCATGTTTATTCCTCCCCGTGACCTTTCCTTCATGCTACGTGGTTCCTGTTTGTGTAGTGCTGTTTCATGGTGTGTGATCATCTGAAGAGAAAACTCTCTGGTCTGTCATTTTGGATAAGCGTCACATTTCAAACTCAACAAAAAATAATTCCTGACATATCTATGACAAAGTCAGAATTTGTTTTTTTCTTAGCTCAAACCTCCATGCCAATGAACTAAATTAATGAAACCTCGTGAACAAGGGCTTGAGTTTGATCAGCTTGGGTTCTAATCTCAGTGATGACACTTAATGTCTATCAGGATGGCCAGTTATTTAACTTGAGTATCAGCTTATCCTCCTGTAAAATGGCTAATATAGGGCTTATGTCTATTGTTAACATGAACAATGATGCAATGGGCAGCTATGCCTGATGAAGATGTATCAGATGGCTATCATTGTTGTGTGAGCAACAATTCTGTATGGCCTTACTTGATAACCATAAATTCCATAGAAAGTTAGGTAATTTTTACTCATTAACATTTTCAAACCAGCATTTATTCTATTTTTTTAACCACGAAAGTATACTTTCGTTTGCTATCAACCTCTATTTCCACTCTTGGAATTGCCTAATGTCTTTCATTTAGAGCAAATGAAAACAGTATCTCTACAGTTTGAAGAAGTTACTTATTACAATAAAACTGAGAGCTGGTATTGATCTAGATGTTTGAAAGAGAAGGAGGTGGAAACATACAGAGTATACAAATTGCATGACTAGATCTTCAATTGCCTGGGGACATAGTGAGACATGTGGCTGTGAATCTTGATCTGGTATAGCCATGTCAGAAAGTTGGGATGTATCTGAAAATTAGACCCAAAAGTTGAAATATTTTGAAATGCATCATTTGCCATGACCAAATTGATATAGCACAATTCACAGTAGTCAAGGGGCAGAATCATCCCAGATGTCCAGCAGTAGATGGATGGAAAAGGAAAATGTATGATATACACTCAATGGAATAATATCGAGCCATTACCCAAAATGAAATTATCAATGAAATAAACCAGGCAAATATCATGTATTTTTTTCTCATATACAGACTCTAACTATGAAAATGACTTGAAAACAAAGGGGGGACTACCAGGGAAGAGAAGGGAATATTCAGAAGAGAGAGTGGGAGAGAATAATGGGAGTGTGTGAAAAAGTCACTCCCATGACATGCATGCATAGAAACATCATAATTTTAGTCATTATGCTGTATGAACATAAGCTAACAAAATTAAAATACTATTATTGGCAATAGTGTTGAGATTGAACGTAGAGAAACTTTGCAACGTGAGGTAGATTTAACATCTCTCTCTCTCTCTCTCTCTCTCTCTCTCTCTCTCTCTCTCTGTCTCTCTTTCTCTCCCTCTCCCTCTCTCTCTCTCCCTCTCTCCCTCCTTGAATAGTGATTTGGGTATATGAGCCCAGTGAGCAATGCAGGAGAAGATTTTTTTTTTTAGAATAACTTCCTGGGCTGGGGGAGGTCCCCACTGGCCTTCCAGCCAGCAGGGAAGATGATCCGAATGAGGGAAGAATGGATGCAGAGGCAGCATCCTGATAACAACTGTTACACTTCCAGACTGGGAAGTGGTTTCCCCACCCCCTGCCCATCAGCTAATTCTTCCCTGGATGGCGGGGGAGCCACAAAATAGGAAAATGAGTCCTATGTTGTTATGTTTTCATGAATATGGGACTGATTTTTTTAGAAACTATAGGTGGAACTTAATGTCTTTGCAATGTGTGATGTTGAACTTAGACACCTCGTTGAAGAATGGGAAACTCCAGCTTGTCATTTTTTAGGGAGGCAAAATACCTCCTAGAATACTTGCAAAAGTAAAAGAAGCCCACTTACAATGGTTTTTATTTTTATTTTTGTAAATTCTTGAATTTGAAAAAATTGCTGACATTTTATGACAAAAATTTATGGGAAGAACAAATAAATAAAGCATTCTAATCAAACACAGCTTTATTATTATGTGCTCAAGATTGTTCTTAGGTGTAGAAACTGATAGAGTTCTGAGCTGTTTGAAATGATACACAGGGTATATATATTGTGTGAGAATAGTTATCTCTGAAAGGTGTAATTTTATAAATTACTTGAAAGAGAAGAATACTGTTTTAAATGTATCTATGAGGACAGAAAAGGAATATTGAAGTACATATTAAATTAGAATCCTTCTATCTGACATGAGTTCTAAGCTACAGAATAATGGACCATCCTTTGCATCTGAAGATGACATTGTAATTCACCGCTGGCTGCAAAGATAGTTTGTGGTGATGAAAACTGAACTTCTGCCCCCCTCCTATCTCCAGATGTCTTACTTGAACTAAAGGTCAGTAAGTCATGCAGACAATATCGCCAAGGGCCTTCTGTGTGCACATTACCATGACTAATTCAGAAAAGCATATAAAAATAGCCTTTCAAAAAGAAACTTGAAAAATCTGTGCCACATATTGAAAGAAAGGTGTAGGTAGAAATTGTCCACTGATTAATTAAGAAATTATTCCTCAGCCTATCAATGGAATCCAAACTGGTATATTTGTGGAAGTTTTATCATAGAAACAAGTGTTTTATTGCTATGTGAGATGTATAGGTGAAATAAAGAACAAATTGATGGATTTAGATCTAGGTCTGAGTTCTATGTCCTAGCCAACATGGCCATTAGCATATGTGGGTCTGATATGTGTCACAGGCCTTAACAGTGGAGGACCATCACCTAATTTGCACACTGATAATGGAAGCTAAGCACAGAAATGCTCAATTACACACCACTGCTAAAACCCTGACATGCCCAATTTTTAAAGGCACTTGCTGAGAGTCTTTTGAAGGGTGATTATTATTCAGTTAAAAATCCTCCTAGGTTTTCATGATTTTATAAAATGATTTTCCAGCTGTGCTCACAGTTTGCTACAGATGTGGCTTTCCTGGCTGTAATGTTTAATGGGCTTATTTTATAGGCCAAAGAGCTGGGAGTCAGGGTGATTAGTTATGGCCTCAGGTCTGGAAGGGTGATATTTAATCATTTAGTGGGTAGGAAACCAGTTGTTAAGAGCACTGGCTGCTCTTGAAGAGGGTCCCAACTCAGTTTCCAGCACCCACATGGCAGCTCACAAGTGTGTGTAATTTCTGTTTTAGGAGATTTGATGCCCTCTTCTGGCCTCTGCATGCACTAAATATACATGTGGTGCACATATATTCATGCAGACAAAATATTCATGCACATAAAATGAAATAAAATTAAAACAATTTTATACTTTAGAGAGTGTATGAGATGCCAGCATAAGTAACAGCAAACCCAGGTCACCTGAGAACTGGTAATCTTGACTCATGTCTTTTATTTCTTCTTATTTTTAAAATTAATGTTTTTGAAACTGGGTCTCACTATGTAGCCCTGGTGTGCCTAGAACTTGCAATGCAGACCAGGCTAGGCTCAAACTTACAGAGGGCCAACTGCTTGTGATTCCTGAGGGATGGGAATAAAGGTGTATACTGCCATGCCTAACTTTACTCTTACTTTTTAAGAAATTAAACTTGGCCTGGTCAGATGGATCAGCAGGTGAAGGTACTTTCCTCCAAGCCCGAGTTTGATTTCCAGGACACATGTAGTGGAAGGAGGAAGCTGATTTCAGCAAGTTGTTCTCTAGCCTCTACACACTTGTACACACACACACACACACACACACACACACACACACACACACACACACACATATCCCCCTACTTCCACACACACAAATATGCACACACATGTACACATACACACACACATATCCCCCTACTTCCACACACACAAATATGCACACACATGTACACACATACACACACAAATATCCCCCTACTTCCACACACACAAATATGCACACACATGTACACACACACATACATACAAACATGCACACACACACCTACATCTATACCCACATCCCCCCCAAATCCATATACATCTACATGTGCACACATATACACACATACAGCCTCACAAACTTGCACACCTCCCACACACTTAAACACACATGTGCACACAAATCAGTGTGCATAATTAAATCAACAAAAGTCAACTTAATCTCAATGGAGGTAGTGGCAACGTCTGTGTGTGTGTGTGTGTGTGTGTGTGTGTGTGTGTGTACTTTTCTGTGTATCCCACATGTCTGTGTATGTGTATGGGTGTGAATGTTGGATGTGAAATGTTAAATCATTCTCCATTTTATTTATTTATGAGACAAAGATTCACTATATAGCCCTGGTTGACTTGGAGCTCACTATGTAGATTAGGCTAGCCTGGAACTCCCAGAGGTCCCCCTGCCTTTGTCTCTGGAGTACTGGGATTATAGATGTGGGCCACTACAATTGATTCCACTTTATTTTTTAAGACAGAGTCTCTCACTGAATCTGGAGCCCACTAATTTGGTTAGACCATCTGGCTAGCAAGCTCCCAGGATCCTCTTGTCTCTACCTCCACAGTGCTGGGATGCTGTGGGATGGTCTGTATGTCAAATGCTCTGATTGGTCAATAAATAAAACACTGATTGGCTAGTGGCCAGGCAGGAAGTATAGGTGGGACTAACAGAGAGGAGAATTGAGAGAACAGAAAGGTGGGAGGAGTCACTGCCAGCCGCCACCATGACAAGCAGCATGTGAAGATGCTAGTAAGCCATGAGCCACGTGGCAAGGTATAGATTTATAGAAATGGGTTAATTTAAGATGTAAGAACTAGATAGCTAGAAGCCTGAGCCATTAGGCCAAACAGTTTAAATAATATAAGTGCCTGTGTGTTTATTTTATAAGTGGGCTCTGGGACTGGCAGGACTTGGCGGGAACTGGAGAGAAATTCTCCAGCTACACTTGGATTATAAGCACACAATGCTGTGTCTTTGTTTTTTAATGTATGTTCTAGGAGATTGCATTAAGGTCCTCATACCTGTATGGCAACCACTTTACTGACTGAGTAGTCTGCCCAGTCCAGCATCAGTGCTTTATAACTGGACTTCAGCTGAAAGCTGAAGAGCATTTTATTACAAACCATGTCTTTAATCTTGAGACTTTGATGGAACCATGTGACATGCTGAACGTTCTAGACAAGAGAGGTAAAGCTGACACAGATTCTGTTTGAACTAGTCCCTCCACTCAGCCATCTAACATTAATAGAGCACCTATAGGTGGTCAGAACTTCTGGAGCCCAGGTAGGTACACTGTTAGACTCTGGCTTTGAATTTTGCTTCTGCAACTTCCAATATGAAATTATATGCTCCTAAACATTTGTTTCTGGGCATAATGACAACAGCTTCCTCTCGTTCTTTGGGAAACAACAATACTATTCTAAAAGGCTTTCATACAAAATACACCATTAGTGATTACTTGCAGATATCAGTTATTTTTACTATTATCATATAGTACTGCTCAAAGGTTTAGAATATTTGTTGGCTGGGGCAGAGAATTGGACTAGATTTCCCCTGCCTTTGTTGCTATGGGTCTGCCCACATCAGCTCAATGTGACATTCCCAGGAATTTCTCCAACCATCTTTAAACACAGCTGCCCTTAAATCAGCCATGATGGGCTGGGTCTCCACTATGAAAACCAGAAAATGCTACAAATCAGAGCTCCCTAGTGCCAGTTTGATTTAACAGCATGTCATGGCAAAGCATATTTCCACCTGGTCTATCTACACAGCTCCAGGGAGGGCACTGGAGGGTTGTGGCAGCAAAGGAATCTCCACCAAATTCACATTTCTAAACTTTGACCCGAGGGAACATAACTGGGGTTGGAGGTGATACCAGAAGGAGAAGAAAATGGGAAAATAAATCCTCTTATGATTTAAACATTTTGCTCAATGCTTTGAAAGCAATGTTTAAATGCTATGTTTATTGGTGCAGTCTGGAATTGAAAATCATGGTCCCAGAATGGATGGAATGTTTGTTCTTTGATAACAGCTGTTTTTAATATAACTGGAAGAAATGGAGCACACATGTTATGCTAATATTTATAGACACTCGCCTTCTGTTATCTGCCAGTTATCTGCAGTGACTAGTAGCTCTCTGGTCAATCTCCCTCTATCTGCTTTCTGACCTATGATAGGCAGATCTGCAATGGCTGTGTGGTATTTTACATTCTACCTGGTCCTTATGGGAGAGAATGTGTTTCATATGTCCAGCCTGGGTACTGACATGTGGACCAAACTCCCTCCTTGTTTGTCTCCATTAGAGATGTGGAGGTAACTTGTTATTCTCTTCCTCATTTATTTCACTAGAAGATGGTGATGTTGCATTGAAGCTCTTTCAAGCCCATGTTGTGGTATTTTAAAAATTTCTCCACCTAAGTATTATCTCTTGAACTTTTAAACTATCTATGTTTTTCCCCTTTTACATTTTGTTCCTTTTCTAGTTATTCACTTCCTTTTTTTACCTTTCCAATTGTAAAAGCATTCTTTGTTTCAGAATCTCTTATTGAAGGACTGCTGTATATACAAATACAGAGTGCCATATGATGTATCTTCTCCCTCTGACCATCCCGAGCTGTATACTTCTGCCTTTAGATAGCCATACCTGTTTCAGAAGGAACTCCATGGCCCTCTTAGGTTAGGTGTAGTCACTTTATTTAAAAGAATTTTGTAGCTTGCAGTTACCACATTTCAAAAGACCAATAATGTGTGGAATTACCAAAATTTCTATTACTCTATGGCTTGCTGTGTAGCTGGGTGGCTGGCCCCTGTTGTCCTCTTCTCCTTTTCTCACTTATTGATCTCCTCTTCCCAGATTTCTCCTCCTATTTATTCTCTCTGCCTGCCAGCTCCTTCTATCCTTTTTCCTGTTATTGGCCGTTCAGCTTATTAGACCAATCAGGTGTTTTAGACAGGCAAAGTAACACAGCTTCACAGAGTTAAATAAATGCAACATAAAAGAATGCAACACATCTTTGCATCATTAAACAAATGTCCCACAGCATAAACAAATGTAACAACATTAGAGGGGATATTTTTGTAAAGTAGTCACTGAAAAATAAAATTGCATACCTTATTGTGTACAGTGTGATCTTTTAAGTGAGTTGATTCTTAAGATGAGTGAAGTTCTTCAGAGCCTTAGTGAGTCACATATTTAAGATATTTTAAGTCAGAGAGCTGGAAACCTTTTCCCCAGCTCATCACCAGTTCTGAGTCTGATCCTTATGTTTGTGAGTGTTGGTGTCCTCCTCTGTAATACAATCTAAACAGTGCGTGGCTGTCACAGGAGTCAAGTTATGCCAAGAAATAAAGATGACCTATCTTCCTGCCAAAATATGTTGCTCACCCAGTGAATCTAAAACCTTGGATAGAAGGGAATGTATGTACTAGAAATATAAGGAGGTTAAAAACACCAGCTTGTAATGAGTCTTTCTCTGTCCTACAAGTCAGCTCTCAAATAATGACATGGAGACTTATTATTAATTATGAAGGCTTGGCCTATAGCTTAGGCTTGTCCCTAACTAGCTCTTATAACTTCAATTAACCCATTTCCATTAATTGACATTTCATCATGTGGCTTTTTATCTTTCTTTCATTCTGTTTGTCCAACTCCCTCCATGTCTTGGTGTCTCCTGTGTATCTTGATTATCTCCCCCTACTTCCTCTCCCTGCCTGGAAGTCCTGCCTATACCTCCTGCCTAGCTATTGGCCATTCAGCTTTTTGTTGTACCAGTTACAGGAATACATTTTCACACAGTGTACAAATATCCCACAGCATCAGTTGGCAACATTCAAAGTTGAAAGATTAATTTCAGAACTTAGTTTTATGTCACAGACATTGTGATTCAAAGGCAGGTGTAAGGAATACTCTCTGTATACAAGGAAACATACTCTGCCTCTTCTATAGCGGTCCATGAAATCTACCCAAATGCCTTCAACTATATGGTCTGAGTATCCATGATTGTCTCAAAGGAGCTGACTGAACACACAGGTATTCCTCTTTCTCCTCCCCAGCTCACCTGACAAGAAAGGTAAAACACTGATGGCCAGTGACCAGGCAGGAAGTATAGGCGGGACAAAGAGAGAGGAGAATTGGGGAAACAGGAAGAGGGAGGAGAGACACTGCAGCCACCGCAAGGACAAGCAGCATGTAAAGACGCTGGTAAGCCACCAGCCACGTGGCAAGGTATAGATTTATAGAAATGGGTTAATTTAAGATATAAGAACAGCTAGCAAGAAGCCTGCCATGGCCATACAGTTTACAAGTAAAAAAAAAAAAAAGATTTAGGTAACATAACATTAAGAAAGGTTATCAAATAAAGATCTTTAAAACAGCATAGTCATTTGCTATTTTATGTACACAAAGGATGGACAAGTTATTTGCTTTGTAAGGGAAACCTGAGAAAGAATAGTACACCCAAAATTACATATCTGTCTGTATCTGCATGGGAGACTTTATTGACACAAGTAATAGAATCCCATGGAAGAAAGAGCATCCAGAAGCTTCAAAAATCCGCTGTTGATAGAGAAGAATAAAAAGGATATAAGGAAATCAGCTGCAAACAGGAGTGAGTAAGCCAAATGAGGCTAAACTAGCATTAAAAAAATATAGAAATTAAATAGCCAGAATAAAGCTTTTCTTGTCTTCTAACTGCAGTGACAGCTGTGTTGTTGACAGCTGCTGGCCCGTTCATTTTGCAAGGATGCAAGGTTGACATTTTATTGAAGAGGGACCTGCAGTATAAAATCAAACGAACTCATGGGGAAATACTTCTGTCCCTCATTTATTAGTGTGGATTAGATTCTACCCCCCCCCAATTCCTATGTTAAAGTTCTAATGTCTAATATCTCTCGATGTGACTATGTTTGGAGATAGAGTAGTTATAAGCCGATTAAAATGAGGTCATAGGTGGGCCTTAATCTAATGTGACTGTAACCAGAGAAAACATGGGGTCAATCACAATAGAAGAAGCTCCTGTACCATGGAGGACAGGTAGATGACCTACACACCAAGAAGGCAGCAGATACTGTTCCTGCTACTGACATCTCCATTGGTTTTGGACCATACTCCAGAATTATGGAGAAATAAGCTTTTTCTCATTAAACTACTCAGTCTGTGTGTGGTACATTGCAATTATACTTACTAATTAATGAAACCCTTTATTTTAAAATACAGAAACCATCCAAGTTTTAGCAATTGTGTAAAGCAAACCAGTAGCATGGAAGAGAAGCCTTGGAGTTGTTACACAGAGCAACTAACCTCAGGGGAAGCAAACAGATCTGCAAACAGAAGAGAAATGAGAAATGATTGCTGATTGTGGAGATCCAGAAAAAAACTTCATATTAAAGGCAGGGGCCAGTTAAAGGTTCATAAAACACAGATATGTTCAAGCAGACCCATCAGTGTGGTGAAAGAAAAATGCAGAAATGAACTGTGGACACTGTTAGCCTGCAGTTGAGATGTGCCCTGTGGGTGCATTTTGTGTGTAAGAGGTTCTGCATTTTAAATATGAGTGAGTTTTGGCATGATGTATAATGCACCATTCACCATTGTTCTTCCTCTCACTAAAGCTTTCACTTGTGTTAATGATCTGGCCTTTAATTTTCATTTTGATGCTTACAGTAGCATGATCTCATTTACTATAAATATGAGTACAAAACTAAGCAATCATTCATTACACTAATCAAAAGGTATCTAAAAATATCCTTCATGTGTGGTCATGTACACTGTAATTCCAGAATTTGGGAGATGGAGATAGGAGGATCATTTCAGCTACATAGCAATTTCAAGGCAAGCTTGTATTCAAGGACCTGGCTCAAAAAAATAAACAAACAAACAAACAAACAAAAAAACAAACCTATTAAGCTAAAAAATAAAAGGAAGTGAATGACAATAATAAACTATGTATGGAAATGCACAGTATTTTTTCTCACATAATATATTATGTGAGTATAATACATAATATCTGAGTATTGTCTCCCTTTCCTCTCAGTTCTTCCCTACCTTCTCTCCCATCCAGATCCACACCCTCTGTCTCTCTTTAGAAAACAAACAGGCTTCAGTGGGATAGTAATAAAGTGTAATATAGTGAAATACAATAAGGTAAAAAACTAACACATTGGAATTGGACAAAACAGACAAAGAAAAGAAGAACCCAAGAGAAGGCACAAGAAATAGAGACCCACTTGTTTACATACTCAGGAATCTCATAACAACACTAATTTGGAAACCATAATACATACACCAAAGACTCATAGAGTAAAATGAAAGTAAAGAATCTTATAAATAATATAAAATAAAAACAAGATAAAATTATGGAAAGAAGGAAGAGTCCTGACATTACATTATGAGGCAAGAAATCTCTAAAGATGTCATTAGTTCATTTTCTGTTGGCCATCTACTGCTGGACATGCAGCCTGCACTTAAGAGTAGTTTGTTTCTTCAATGAGAATCCATTGGAAGAAATGAAATTTTCGTTTTCAAGTGGTTATCAATTGAAGATTGTTTCTGGGTTAAAAAGTGGGGCATGTGTTCACTTCTCCTTTCAGCTCTAGGACCCCATCTTTTGCAGACCAATGCAGGCCCCATGCATGCTGCCTCAGTCTCTGCAAGTTAACGTGCATCAACCATGTTGATTTAGAGGCCTTGTTTTCTTGGTGTCCTCCATCCCCTCTGGCTCTTACATGCTTTTCAACTCCTATTCCACAGAGTTCTCTGAACCCTGACGGGGAGGGATTTGGTCAAGACATTCTGCTTAGGGCTGAGTGTTTCAGGATCTCTCACTTTCTGCATAATGTCTGGCTGTGGGACAATTCACTTCTTAACCAATATTCATATATTTTTTTTTCCTTGAAAGGAAAGAAGGTATCTTCTTGGTAAATCTTCTGTGACATAGTACTTCCTAGTAAACTTTTACAATATACTGAAACTAACATTGGTACGAGTTAGGAACAGATAGCTTTTAATAAAAGTTATAATCCAACCCCAGTCTTACCTGGCCCTGTAGCAGACTGCTTTCAGGGCCTCCCTCTCCCCTATATTCCTTCTCTCCCTTCCTCAATTCCCTGTGTCCTCTGCCCTCTGTAGACCCATCTTTGTTCCTTTCTCTCATCCCTTTGTGTCAGACACTGATACCTAGAAACATTCTCTACCCGAAAACCCCATTGATCTCACTGTGGGGGATTCAGATAGGGGATTCAGGGATTCACCCTTCTTCTTGTCCTTCATTACAACCTTTCCAACCTTATCCCCAGCCCTGTAGCAGCCTGCTTGCAGGAGTCTGTTCTCTCACCCTACTTCCATTCCTGAGAGATTCCATCAAACCTTGGTGTCAATCCAGCTTGACTCCTTCCTGGTGGACCCTCTTAGCCCCTTCTTCTTCTTCTTCTTCTTCTTCTTCTTCTTCTTCTTCTTCTTCTTCTTCTTCTTCTTCTTCTTCTTCTTTTTTGGTTTTTTGAGACAGGGTTTCTCTGTGTAGCTTTGTGCCTTTCCTGGGACTCATTCTGTAGCCGAGGATGGCCTTGAACTCACAGAGATCCGCCTGGCTCTGCCTCCCGAGTGCTGGGATTAAAGGCGTGCGCCACCACCGCCCGGCATTAGCCCCCTCTTCTAACCTACTCCCATTCCTTCCTGTCAGTTCCCAATACCTAGCAACACTTTCTACCTGGGAGCCCAGTGGTCACACTAGGTAATGACTCAAGTAGGTGAATATACCATCCTTTCTCTCCTCCATTATGCTTAAGGATGTCCATCCTGCCACTTCAATTTCATTCACTAGGGACTCCAACTCTTAGTTCACATCCAAAGTCCCCCTAGCCCTTTTATCCCTGTCTCTCCAGATATTTATTTGTGTGTTCTAATGCAAACTACTTACAGTATCCCTCTTTCCACCATACCTTCAACTCCTTGGGGGAGTCCTGCAGTTCTAGGTATGAACAGGACCACGCACCCCCTTAGCCCTTTCCTGAATTTCACTCAGCCTTTTCTCCTAGCCCACCTCTATTCCTCTTTGCCACCCACTGACCTGCAGAAGCACTCCTTACCAGGCAACCTGCAGCGACCACATTTCCCTAAGTTCTAAACAAGGCCACAGAATCCAAGGAAGACAACAAAGACAAGATATCTTAGAATCACCCCAGTCATCCCAATTCTAGATGCCCAGACACCAGCACAAAAACAAAATCATTAATAGCCAAGAAGATATGGCTCTACCTAAAATCAGTAGGTCCTAATGAATGTAATATAGCTGAAATACAAGACAGGAACCTCAAAATAGTTATTATGTATCTGTTTAAGGACTTTAAAGAAATATGAATAAACTCTTAGGAATGTCTATGAAAACACAAACAGTAGAATAAAATAAAAAAAACAGTAGAAGGCATGAAAGCAGAAATAGAGTCACTAAAGAAAGCACAAACTGAGATAAAACTAAAAATGAAATATATAGGAAGCCAAACAAAAAACTTAGAGATAAGCCTCACCAACAGAAGGCAGAACTGAGAATCTCAGGTGTTCAAAAGTAAGATAGAAGATATAGATATCTTGGTCAAAGAAAACATTAAATCTAAAAACATTCTGGCACAAAATATACAGGAAATCTAGGACAAGATGAAAAGAACAAATCTAAAAATAATAGAAATGGACGAAGGAGAAGAAACCCATGTCAAAAGCACAGAAAATATCTTCAATGAATCATAGAAAAATTTTCTAACCTAAAGAAGGTGATGCCTAGCCAGGTACAAGAAACATACAGAACACCAGATAAACTGGACCAGAAAAGAAATTGCCTATGATAATAACCAAAACAATGAATGCATAGAACAAAAAGGATATTAAAAGCTGAAAGGGTAAAAGACCAAATCACATATAAAAGCAGATTCATTAGAACAACACTTGATTTCCTAATGGAGACTCTAAAAGCCAGAAAGCCTATACAGATGTTCTATAAAATCAAAGAGACCAGAGATACCAGCAAAGACAACTATACCCAGCAAAACAATCAACACAACAGAAAAAGAAAGAAAAACAACCCATGATTAAAAACAAATTTAAACAGTATCTGTCTACTTATCCATCTCTACATAGGGCACTGTAAGGAAAATATCAATTTGAAGATGTTAACCACACCCCCCCCCAAAAAAAACCATAAGAAATAAATGATCTCAGACCAGCAAATCAAAGTGGGTGTGTGAGAACACACCATAACAACAAAATAACAGGAATCAGCAAACTCTACTCATTGATAACCCTCAACCGCAATTGTCTTAACTTCCTAATAAAAGATACAGACTATCAGATTGGATTTGAAAACAGGATCCATCTTTGTGCTGCATACAAGAAGCACGTCTTACCATTGAAGATAAGACGTGAAGATAAGGGTGAAAGAATGGAAAAAGATATTCCAAGCAAATTGACCGAAGGAGCAAACAGGTGTAGCCATTTTAGTATCTGATAAAATATACTTCAAACCAAAACTAATTAGAAGAGATAGGGAAAGACAGTTGTAGTTGGAAGTTTTCCTGTGTCCTGCCTGGTCCACAGCTGCTTAGACCCAAATAAACACACAGAGGTTTACATTAATTACAAACTGTATAGCCATTGGCTCAGGCTTATTACTGACTAGCTCTTACACTTAAATTAACCCATAATTCTTATTTGTGTTTAGCCACGTGACTTGGTACCTTTTCTCAGTTTTGCCTTGTCATCTTGCTTCCTCTGTGTCTGGCTGATGACTCCTGACTCAGCCCTCCTTTTTCCAGAATTCTCTCTGCTTGCCCTGCCTTACTTCCTGCTCAGCTACTGGCCAATCAGAGTTTTATTTATTAATCAATCAGAGCAAAACATATTCATAACATACAGAGTGACATCCCACAGGACACAGTACTTACTCATCAAAGGAAAAATTAATCAAGAGGATATTGCAATTCTAAATATTTACACACCAAATACAAGGGCATTCAATTTCATAAAAGCAACACCACTACTGCTAAAATCACCTATTACCCTCACACATTGATAATCGGAGACTTCAACACCATACTTTCACCAATAGACAGGCTATACAGACAAAAACTAAACAAAAATGCTGAAGCTAAATGAGAAAATAAATGAATCTAACAAATATTTACAGAACATTTTACCCAAACACAAAAGAATGTACCTTCTCAGAAGCCCAAGGAACTTTCTCCAAAATTGACCATATAGCTGGATTCAAGGGAAATCTTGCCAGATACAAGAAAATTGAAATAACATTCTGCACCCTGTCCGATGACTATGGATTTAAGCTGTATATCAAAACCAAAAAATATACAAACTCATAAACTCACTGCTGAATGAATCTGCTTAAGGGGTCCCCTGGCACTAGGATCAGAATCTATCCCTGGTGCATGAGCTGGCTTTTTGGAGCCCACTACCTATGATGGGACACCTTGCATAGCCTTGAGGTAGGGGGAAGGGCTTGGACCTGCCTCAACTGAATGTACCAGGCTGTGCTGGGGTCATCCTTGTGGATTCCTGGGAATTTCTCTAGCAACAGGTTTCTCCCTAACCCCATAATGGCTCCCTCTATCAAGATATCTTTCTTTGCTCTTCCAGCTGTCCCTCTCCCAGCTCGACCATCCATTCCCTCATGTTTTCATTCCCTATCACCTCCCCTCTAATGTCACCCAACCTCCAATTTACACAGGTGAACTCATCTATTTCCTCTCTCCAGGGCAATCCATGAGTCCCTTTTAGGGTCTTCTTTGTTACCTAGTTTCTCTGGAGCTGTGGGTTGTAGTCTGGTTATCCTTTGCTTTGCATGTAGTATCCCCTTATGAGTGAGGACATACCATGTTTGTCTTTCTGAGTCTGGGTTACCTCACTCAGGATGATGACTTCTCAGAAAATTGGGAATCAATCTACCTCAAGACCCAATGATACCACTCTTAGGCATATACCCAAAGGATGCTCAATAATACCACAAGGACACTTGCTCATCTGTGTTCATTGCAACATTATTCATAATAGCCAGAACCTGGAAACAGCCTAGATGCCCCTCAACCAAAGAATGGAAAAAGAAAATGTGGAACATATACACAATGGAGTACTGCTCAGCTGTAAAAAACAATGACATCATGAAATTTGCAGGCAAATGGATGGAAATAGAAAATGTCTTAATTTTCTTCTTCTTTTTTTTAAATCATTCAAGTCTTTTACCCACTTGATTAAAATCATCCCCAAGATATTTTACAGGCTATTGTGAAAGGTGTTGTATCCCTGATTTCCTTCTCAATCCATTTGAACATAGAAAAACTACTGATTGTGTGTGTGTGTGTGTGTGTGTGTGTGTGTGTGTGTTAAATTTGTATCCAGCTACTTTGATGATTGTGTTTATCAACTGTAGAAGCTTTCTGAGGGAGATTTTAGGTCCTTTTATATATAAATTTATATCATCTATGAATAAAGATATTTTGACTTCTTTTCCTATTTGTATCCCCTTATCTCCTTTAGTTGTCTTGTTGCTTTAGCTAAGGCTTCTAGTACTGTAGTGAATGGATATGGAAAGAATGGACATCCTTGTCTTGTTCTTTTTTTTGTGTAAATACTTTGAGCTTCTCTCTGTTTCAGTTGATGTTGGCTGTGGACTTGCTGTAAATCACATTGATTGTGCTGAGGTATGTCCTTTGTATCCCTGGTCTCAGGATTTTTATCATGAAAGAGTGTTGAATTTTGATAAAGGCCTTCTATGCATATAATGAGATGATTATGCGGTTTTTGTCTTTCAGTCTGTTTATGTGGATTACATTTGTTGACTT
Source organism: Peromyscus leucopus (assembly GCF_004664715.2). Taxonomy (NCBI): domain Eukaryota; kingdom Metazoa; phylum Chordata; class Mammalia; order Rodentia; family Cricetidae; genus Peromyscus; species Peromyscus leucopus. Next base: position 10,400,851 of record NC_051085.1, read on the forward strand.
ACATATGTTGAACCACCCCTTTACCTAAAGGGATGAAGCCCACTTGATCACAGTAGAGAATCTTTTTGATATGTTCTTGGATTTGGTTTACAAGTATTTTATTGAGAATTTTTGGGTCTATATTTATAAAGGAAATTGGTCTGTAATTCTCTTTTTGTGTTGAGTCTTTGTGTGGTTTGGATATAAGGGTAATTGTGGCTTCATAAAAAGAATTAGACAATGTTCCTTCTGTTCCTAGTTTACAGAAGAATAATTTGAGGAGTATTTGCAATAACTCTTCTTTGAAAGTCTGATAGAATTCTGCACTGAATCCATCTAGCTCTGGGCTTTTTTTTTTTTTTTTTTTTGCTTGGGAAACTTTTAATTACTGCTTCTATTTCACCAAAGGTCGTAGGTCTATTTAAATTGCTTATCTTCATTTAACTTTGATAGGTCAAACATATCAAAATTTTTCCATTTCATTTAGGCTTTCTAATTTAATGGAGTACAAGTTTTTAAAATATACCCTTATAATTCTTTGGATTCCTTCATAGTCTTGTGACATCTCCTTTTATGTCTCTAATTTTATTAATTTAGATCATCTCCATGTGTCTTTTGGTTAATAGAGCTAAGGAAGGGTTTATCAATCTAATTGATTTTTTTCAGAGGACCAACTCTTCAATTCAATGATTCTGTGTATTGTTTCTATTTTATTGATTTTAGCCCTGAATTTGATTATTTCTTGTTATCTCCTCTTTTGGGGTATTACTTCTGCTTTTGTTCTAAAGTTTTCATGTGTGTTGTTAAGTTGCTAATAGGAGATTACTGCAGTTCTTTTTTAGGCACTTTGTAATATGAACTTGCCTTTGAGAATCTCTATTGTGTTCCATAGGTTAAGGTACAGTGTGTTTTCATTTTCATTCAATCCTAAATAAATTAAATTTTCTTCTTAATTTTAGTCTTGCTTTATTTTTCTTTTTTTAATTAAGATTTTTTTATTCATTTTACATACCAACCAAAGATCCCAATCTTCCCTCCTCCCACCTCTCCAGCTCCCCCTAGTGCCCCCCTTCACTTTTACAAGAGTAGTGGAGAGGGTGCCTGAGCTGGCCTTCCCCTGCAATCAGATTGATGAATACCCTATCATCACATACCTTTATCCAGTAACGGATAGAAACAGATGCAGAGATCCATAGCCAAGCACCAGGCTGAGCTGTGGGAGTCCAGTTGAAGAGAGGGAAGAGGGATTATATGAGCAAGGGGGGTTCAAAATCATAATGGGGAAATCTACAGAGACAACTGAATCAAGCTTCTGGGAACTCATGAACTCTGGACCAACAGCTGTGGAGCCTACATGGGACCGAACTAGGCCCTTTGCATGTGGAAGACAGTTGTGTAGCTTGGTCTGTTGGAGGGGCCCCTGGCAGTGGGATCAGGATCTACCCCTGGTGCATGAGCTGGCTTTTTGGAGCCCATTCAGTATGGTGGGATGCCTTGCTCAGCCTTGATGCAGTGGGGAGGGGCTTGGTCCTGCATCAACTGAATGTACCAGTCTTTGTTGACTCTTCATGGGAGGCCTTACCCTTTTGGAGGAGTGGATTAGGCATAGAGGGAGGGGAAGAAACATGGGGAGGGGAGTGGGAGAAGGAAGTGTGGTTTGTTTGTAAAATGAAAACAAATTTAAATAAAAAATCAAGACATTGAAGAAAAAAGTTGAAGACATTAAAGATGGAAAGATCTCCCATGCTTACGGATTGGTAACATCAATATTGTGAAAATAGCCACCCTACCAGAAGCAACCTAAAGATCCAATGCAATCCCCATCAAAATTTCAACAAAAGTCTTCACAAATTTGAAAGAAAAGGAAAACTTTCACTTAACATGGAAACACACACACACACATACACACACACACACACACACACACACACACACACACACAAACAAACAAATCAGGATATCTAAAACACTCTTGAATAACAAAGAAACTTCTGGAGGTATCACCATCCCAGATCTCAAATTCTACTATAGAGCTGTAGTAATAAAAAAGGATGGTACTGGCATAAAAACAGACATGTTGATCAATGGAATCAAATTGAAGACCCAGACATAAATCAACACACCTATGGAAGCCTCAACTTTGATAAAGAAACCAGTAATACACACTGAAAAAAAAACAAAAAGCAAAAAACAAACCAGCATTTTTAAATGAATTGTGATAGTCAAACTGGGTGGCTGCATGTAGAAAAAGCAAATAGATTGATCACCCTCCACAAAAATAAACTCCAAGTGGATCACAGACCTCAACATAAAGCTAAATATTGATAGAAGAGAAATGAAGAATAGTTTTGAACTCATTGACACAGGAAGAAACTTTTTGAACAGAGCACCTTAGTATAGGCACCGAGAACAACAAATTGAGGAGTTTCTGTATGGCAAGAGACACCATCATTTGGACAAAGTGGCAGCCTACAGAGTGAGAAAACTTCTTTAACAATTACATGTCCAATAGAAGGATAATCTCTAAAATGTATAAAGAACTTAAAAAACTAGACATCAATAAACCAAACAGTCCAATTAAAAATGGGGAAAGAACTAGAGAGTTTTGAAAGATGAAACACAAATGGCAAAGAAACAAAGAAATGTTCAACATCTTTAGTTACCAGGGAAATATAAATCAAAACTACATTTCACCCCTGTCAGAATGGCCAAGATAAATAAAACAAACGATAGTTCATGCTGGTAAGGATATGAGGTGAAGGAATCACTCATCCATTGCTGGTGGGAGTGCAAAATATACAGTTACTATGAAAATCATGGTTGCGGTTTCTCAGGAAGCTGGCAATAGATCTACCTCAAAGGCAATAGATCTACCTCAATACCTTGAGGTTGTGCTACTCTAGGGCATTTACCCAAAGGACACTTCATCCTATCACAAGGACACTTGCTTAGCCATATTCATTGCTGCTATATTTATAATAACAAGAATTTGGAAACAGCCGAGATGTTCCTCAACAGACAAATGGAAAAAGAAAACATAATATTGTAATAAATATAATTTACACATGGATTATTACTCATTTGTTAAAATTAAACAAACTGTAAAATTCATATATAAATGTATGGAGCCTAAAAAAATGATCCTCAAGTAACCCAGATCCACAAAGACAAATATGGTTTGTATTCTTTTATATGTGGATGTTAGCTTTTAAGCATTCAACAGACAGTTCACAATCCATATAAGCACAGAGGTTGGGCATAGAATAAGGAACCAGGAGACAAGAAAAAGATCTTCTCTGTATCTAACTAACTAACTAACTAACTAACTATACATCTAACTATATATATGTATATCTAACTATGTATAGAATATATATATATATATATATATATATATATATATATATATATATATATATAGTTTTGGAGAGATGGGGGTATGTGTGGAATGGGAGGATTAAACAATTAAACAGATTAAACAGTCAAATGGGGACGGAAATGGAGGATAAGTGTGGGAATACAGGGTGGAACAACTAACATTAAGGACTGTTTGAGGGGTCATTTGGAAACCTACTATAGTAAAAACTTCTTAAAATATATACATATATGAAATAAATCTGTGTAGCGTTACTAAACAATGAAGGATGCAAAGCCCCAACTATATATCTCTCACCACCAAGAGGAACCTCCAGTGCCAGGATGGATTATATCTGGGGTTCCATGGAAACCCTCAAACAATGCAAGCTATTTCTAGGGATATTGATTGCTCTTCACAAACTGATGGTAAAGTCCCATGGCTGAAGACAATACTTACATATCTCATTGAACACAGAGAAGTCAAGCCAGTGTTTACTTAAAGCCCTTAACCCTATTGGCTATTGTTTATGAGGCTGGAAAATACTTTGTGTGATACCAAAGGAGAACAATAAACACTAATCCAGCTACACACCCTTTGGTATACAGTGGTGACCTGCCTGCAAGATATGCTGGTGCAGTAGCGGCACAATCCTGTGGGGGTAACCACCCACTGCCTGTTAGGATTTACGGCCCACTCCATGAGAGGGAATCCATACCTGACACTGCTTGGGTGGCCTGAAATCTGAGACTAGGTAGGCCCTGGACCTAGGGGAAAACCAACACTGCTGTTCTGCTAAAGAGCATAGTAATAAAATGACTCTCAGTGACATTCTGCTATACACACAAATCAGTGTCTAGATCAGTCATTATCAGAGAAGCTTCCTTCTATGATAAGAGGAGATACAGAGACTCATAACTGGACAATGTGCAGAGCGAGAGACCTTGGAACACTCAGTCCTCAATGGGATGTCTTCACCCAACTTCTCCTCTCAGGGCTCAGGAAACTATGCAGAAAAAGAGGCAGAAAGTTTCTAAGAGCCAGAGGGGATGGAGAACACCAAGGAAACTGTTTTCCAGAGACAGCAGGATACCAATATAAGCTCATAGAGACTGTGGCAGCATGCACAATTCTTGGACAGGTTCAGGCTAGAGAGGTTCCCAGCTCTGAGAAGGGGAAGTGGACATGACCTTCCATCTCTAACCAAAATGGTATCTCCAATTTCCAACCATTTGAAAAGGAAATTTCTCCAGTGGAGGCTCATGGTGTATACAAACCACATTTAAGAGCAGGCCCCATGCCCAGCAATAGATGGCCAACATAAAATGAACTCAGTGGTAGTTTTGGAGATTCCTTTTGTCTCATATTGCTTTGTTTAGGCCTTTTTCCCCTTACTGATCTTTTGCTTGTGTGTTATGCTTTTCAATTTTTAATTTTTTGGGGAGTTTTGTTTCTGTGTAGTGTGTCTTTGTGTGTATGTGTTTCTTGTGTTTTTTTTTTTTGTTTTACTTTTGTTTGTATTTTAAGTTTGCCTGTTACTTTCTAATGAGAGAGAGGAAGAAGGCATGGAGTTGCAAGGGTGGGGAGGCAGAAAGACTCTGGGAGGAGATGAGAGAGGGGAACTGTGGTCAGAGTATAGTGTATGAAAAATTATTTTCAATTACAAAAAGAAGTTATTATCTATGTTGGCTGGAGAGATTTCTCAGCAGGTAAAGGCATTTGCCACATTAACCAGAGGAGCTGAGTTTAATCCCTAGAGGCATGATAGAAAGAGGGAACTGATTCCAAAAGAAACAGCAAGCTGTTAACTTTCATCTTTTTGAGAGTTTTGATTTTAAAAAGGCATAAAGCTGTTGAAAGAATGCCAAGGGATGCATCTTTTTATTTTAATAATTTTATATGTGAATGATGCAATATATTTAGAACATCTCTCCCTTCCCATCCAACTCTTTTCTTCTCTCTTCACTCCCTCTCGAATTCCCTTCTTCTTATATTGTTAATATTGTTACATATACATACATTTCTGTTATTTCTATGTACACTGGTTTGGAGCTGATCACTTGGGATTGAATACCGTATCTGATGGTTCATCCCTGGAGAAAAGTGATTCTTTCTCCTCCTGTAGACATTCACTCCCTGTAGCTCTGTATTTAGTGATAGACCCTTGTGAAATTTCCCCCTTCCTCATTGACATGTCAATTAGTGTGGTAATTATCTTATTTAGGCAATTATATTGTTGAAATTTAGTGGATACAGTATCCCTGCCATGTCTAGAAGGTGATATCTTGCAGCAGGTATGCTGGTTCCTCAGCTTTATAAACCTTTCTGCTCTCTCTGTGATATTTCATGAACCATAGTAGTGTTGTGTTGTAGATTATATTGTGTTGTAGATTGTATTGTGTTATAGAGTCACTGATTGGAGCAGGAATTTTTACCAGCTATACATCTGATAGAGAAACACAATCTAGAATATACAACACACACACACACACACACACACACACACACACACACAAAGTATCAAAAACAAAAACAAATGACCCAATTAAATAAAAGGCTATGGATATTATCAGGGAGTTTTCAAAAGAAGAAATAAAAATGACTAGGCCATATCTCAAAAAAGTATTCACTGTGGTTGTTGAGAAACTGAATATAGATCACATGATAAATAATATCATATTTCCTGATGATAATTGTTTTTTTTTCATGATACATGGTGATGCTCTTATTTTTAGCCGAAATAAACTGAAGTATTTGACCTGATGGGTGATGTTGTTTGCTTGCTGGTATCTCAGATGGTTCAGATTAAAATATATACATACAGGTATGTATGTGAGCACGTTTGGGTACATATGTGTATATGTATAAAACAAAAGTGATAAAATATAATTGATATATCTGAGTATTGATGTGGGATGTGCGGGGGCCCAGACCATTGCCAGTGAGGACACTCCTGGACTGGTGGTCCTGCATTCTATAGAAAACAAACTGAGCAAACCATGGGAAGCAAGCTAGTAAGCAGCACCCCTCCATGACCTCTGCATGAGCTCCTGCCTCCGGGTTCCTGTCCTGTTTAATTCTTGTCCTAATTTTCTTCAGTAATGAACAGTGATGTGGAAGCGGAAGCAAGAATTAACTTTCTTCTCCAGCTTGCTTTTGATCATGGTGTTTCATCACAGCAATAGTAACCTTAACTAATGAGTGAAAGGAATAAGGATTCTTCTTGTAGCATTTTATAACTTTCTATAGATTTAAAATAATAAATGTTTTGCATAAAGCTAGAGAAAGTTTTGCATCTTAATGCTTGTTGGGAAGAGAATGAAAAATACATTTTCTTTTTCTGTGGCAAACATGGTAACCTGCTGGTGTTTTTTTTATTTATTTTATTTAATTTTTATTAGTATTATTATTTTTAGTTTAAACCACTAATTAAAAGCATAGGTTTGATAGTATGGCCAAAAAGGGTTCTAGTCTTAGGAGTATTAGTAACTTTTCTAAACATAAGACACTTGAAGTGTTCATTTATGAACAGCACTTACTAGAGCAGTTGCCTGGTCAATATTTATTCTCTCCCTCTTTTATGTTACACAGCTATGCATTTGACACCATTATCTGTGTGTTTGGCTGGGTGACTGCATTTTACGAAATTGTTGCAGAAGGGTCCTTGTCTTTGCTCAAGAGATATAAATGGAAGTGGTTGAATTAGGGCTTTGATAGGGGTTCATTTGGCTGGCTGGCACCTTTTCGCCTTGTTCCTTTCCTTTCATTTCTACTTAGAAGATGGAACTCCAAACCATCTTGTAAAGAAGAGCTATGGACAAAATCTGCCTCTGGAAGGAGATGATGGGTTCATGCAGACCTTGAAGGAGCCTGGAACTGTTCCTTTGGACTGCTTGTTACATGCAAAAGCCACATCATTGTAAAGTTATGTAGGTTTTCTTCTAGATATAATCAAATGCAATTACTCAGGGACACACTGTCTTTGAGAGTTATGATTATTGAACTTCTTTGTGCATGCAGTGAACTTTATTGACTGATGGCATGCAAGAGAGTAGGAATCCCTAAGCCCTTCTTGTTATTCTGTGGCTCTGGGATGGAAACAGTGAGAGAGGTGCTCAGTGTCAGGGGCTGAGATGGGACATGGACTGCTCAGCAACTGGGGGCCTCTTTCTTGCTCTTGTGCCCTTGCTGGGGTAGGTGGTCCAGGGCTTCTTACTCCTTGGAGACCATGTAGACTATGAGCTCTACCACCCTGTTGCTATAGCTGTATTCATTGTCATACCAGGAAATGAGCTTTACAATGTTGTCCTTGAGAGCAATGCTGAATCCAGCACTAAAGGTGGATAAATAGACTACTGTTGAAGTCATAGGAAACAACCTGGTCCTCAATGTAGTCCAGGGTGCCCTTTAGTGTCCTCTGTTGCCTACTTCACTACCTTCTTGATGTCATCATACTTGGTGGCTTTCTCTAGGTGACATGTCAGATCCACAAGGGACACATTGAGGGAAGGAACACAGAAGGCCATGCCAGTGAACTTCCCATTCAGCTCTGGGATGACTTTGTCCACAACCTGGCAGCACCAGTGGATGCAGGGATGATGTTCTAGGTAGCTACATGTTCATCATGCCATAGCTTCCCTGAGGGGCTATTCACTATCTTCTGCATGGCAGTGATGTCATGGATTGTGGTCATGAGCCCTTTCAAAACGCCAAAGATGTCATGGATGACCTTGGCCAGGGGGGCTAAGCAGTTGGTGGTGAAGGAAGCATTGCTCACAATCTTGAGTGAGTCATCATACTTCTCATGGTTCACACCCATCTCAAACATGGGGGCATTAGCAGGAAGGGCAGACATAATGACCCTTTTGGTCCTACCCTTCAAGAGGGCCCCTGCCTTCTCCATGGTGGTGAAGATGCCAGTAGACTCCACCACTTACTTGGCACCAGCATCACCCCATTTGATGTTGGTGCGATCTGGTTCCTGGAAGATGGTGATGGCCTTCTGGTTGATGACAAACTTTCTCTTTCAGCCTTGACTGTGCTGTTGAACTTGCCATGGATAGATTCATACTGGGATACGTAGAGCATGTAGTTAAGGTCAATAAAGGGGTCATTGATGGCAACAATTTCCACTTCACCAGATACAGTGGTAGCCCTGGTAACCAGGTGTCCATATGGCCAAATCTGTTCACTCTGACCTTTGCTATCGTGTCTCAGGGACAAGGCTGGCATTGTATGAGAAGACATAGCTGTCTCTGGAACAGGGAGGAGCAGAGAGCCTTTTGTTGAACTTTCTAATTTTACTTTTTAAATTTATATTTCGTATATGTATTTGTGTTCATCTGTATGTGAGTAAAGTGTATATGTGCCCCTCAATAATTCTGTATATACTCACTGGGGCAAGGTTTCTGAATTGAACCAGGAGCTCATCCTTATAGTCAAGGCTAGCTAGTCAATTGCTACTGGGATCCCTGGTTCACCTTTCCACATCCTCTGATAACAGGCAATCTTCCAAACCCAGCTGGCACTTACGTGCATGCTGGGAATCTAAGAATTCTGGTTCTCATAATTACACAGCAAATGCTTTACCTGCTCAGCCTTCTTGCTAGGACCAATATTGAATAAAGAATATGAAAGTTTATTTGTGGAGAAACTATAATTAGAGCCAAGAAGCTCCTTGGTTCTGTAAAAACCTGAGGCATGATTTCCAATTCTGTACTTCGACAAAATTGCTTCCTCATTTCTCATTCCTGAGTTGAGGAAAGTAACATTAATTTCCTGATGGAGTGTTGTAGGTCAAGTGAGGTCATGCATATAAAATTTGCTGCACATCATTTGCATTTGATAAGAATTCAATGAGTTATTGCCATTTTGGTTAGAATTGTAATTTTCTTATTTTTAAAATTTATTTTGAGAATTTCATTCATGAGACCTCATGAATATATCATCCCCACCCCCTCCCTTTCCTACCTCCAACTCCTCCTTGTGTCCTTCTCATTCCCTATCAAATTTATGACTTCCTTTTCTTTAATTATTATTGTTAATACACAGATACATATATACATGCATATATATATAAATACACTATGTTAAGTTTATTTAGTGTTACTCATGTGTGTATGGTTGAATGCTTGGGAGGGTTAAACTACCAGGAAGAAGACAGATCATCCCATTCTCAGAAGCTGTTGGTTGTCTGTAACTCTTCATCTGTGCATGGGGCCTTGTAAGATTTCCCCTATCCATGTTGGTATGTCAACTGGTGTTGTCATTGTGACCATATTGTTCAGGTTGACTGTACTGTTGAGATTTCATGAATGCAACTTCTCTGTAATCCATAGAAGATGCTGTCTCTCAGCGAATGTCCTGCTGTACTTGTGCTTACAGTCTTTCTGCCCCCTCTTCGGCAATGTTCCCTAAGCCTTGGGGATAGGGGTTGTGTTGTTGATGTACCAGCTAGAGTTGGGTATCCATCACCTGATCAGTTGTTCATGCAGTTTGGCCAGTTGTAGATCTCTATAATGGTCTCCATGTGGTGCAAAAAGAAGGGAGAGAAACATTGAGAGAGAGGAAGGAAGGAGGAGTAAGTAACAAGGATGATTGAAAAGGCCATGCGGAAACATTTTATGTCTATTTAAGAATACAAATATATGTAATTACACACATATGTGGTTTTGAGTGAAGTTATACCACTTGGGGTGATAATGATTCTTCCAAGAACAATAGGCCATCACCGAAAATCAGTGTCAGGCATGGGGAACCTCCCTTTGAGTTATTAGGGGGAGGTGAAGAACCTCCCAAATAATACAGACTATTGCTATTGTTCTTGGTTACTTCACAGAACTTGAAGGTTAAGTCCCTATAGCTGAAGACACCACACATTTTAGACACTGAACTTGGAAGGATTAAGCTAGAACTGTTGTAAAAACCTTCTCCCCGAGGACTAGCTCTTAGCATTTGAAGGTGATAGGCAATCTGCTGAGGGAGAAAAGTAATCAATAGTCCTATCCAGCTGTGTACTACAGTTATCTTCCTAAACCAGTGTACTTCCTAACTGCATTGTAAATTCTTAGCCTTATAACCACAAATAAGTGTCACTCTCACCCCTCAACAAAGATTGAATTTTTGATAAATGTGAATTGTAATTCTTCATAAACATAATAAGCTTGATGAGTATTTACCTAGCACTACCTACATCAGCATAGAGTAAAGGAGGAATATACCTAAAAGACAATAGATGCTTTCCTCTCCTTTATAATTCTCTTCTAAAATACTTCTTTTTTCCCCCAATGGAGGACAACATATCAATGTAGAGTTCTTAAAATATCCTGCCTGTTTAAACGCAATTCCTTGCAATTATAATCATACTCAAGCCCATATTTGAAATGAATATGCCAAGCGAGTTTCCTGAATAAATAAAATTGTGCTTGATAATAATTGCTTGATAATAACCATCAGATGATTTGTGAACTAATGAATGTGACTAAGCACCAGGTATGCTAGGCAAATTCTAAACGTCTGAAAGGTATTTATATATGTGTGATATCAATGAAAAGACATATACATGGGTAGCAGTACTTCAAAATTCCAAGCTAATCTAGCAAATAATATTATATATGAAGGAGAAATCCAGATTTTGTTTGCTATAGATGGCGGATTGATATATACATGTTTAACTTGGCTTGCAATAAAATTTGAACAGCCTGGTTGTACTCTGAAGTCAGAATGCTAGCTCTAAAACTCCTATAATTATTTCTTTATCAAAGTTCTGTATTTAAATTATGATTTATTGTAAGACATCATCAGTATCTAGATATTCTATCTCATAGAATAACTTTCTCCTTTTCATGTCCCTGCTCAGACTTTCTGTCTATATAAGAATATATTTATAATATACATGTATGTATGTTCTTGTACTTATCGATATGTAGATATACTATTTTTTCAACAGGCCAGTGAGTTGTGTGACTAGAAAACAAAATCTTGACTATTGATACAGTAGGATTTCTCTTGAGTTTTCAATACTTTATTCCTTGTGCCTTTGTAATACAAATATCATATGAAATTTTAAAAGCAATTTTAAAGGATGTGTGACACAGCACATACCAAATTCACTTCTGCCCACAAGGAAACTTGGCAAGTGAAGCAAGGGATTTTGAGTAGGCAAAGACACAATGCATGGCAGGAAAATGCCGGAGTCTGCTTATGTTCTCTCTCTCCCAATAGTCCCATGAATTGAGTTATTTGTACCCTTGCCCAGCCCAGAGAACTATGCCAGCCAGGATCTTAGCAGGAAACAATAGACAGCCATGACATAGGTAGATCAAGGATGGCTAAGTCAAGGGATTCCACAAAGATGACCTTAGTGTAGGGACACACAGACCACTAAGGGTTAATCATGGAGTTGCTGAAGTTGCGTGGCTCAGAAGATAAGGGGAGAAGAGGTGGTCCCAGGATCCCAGTGCGAGGCTATAGGGAAAGATGCCTTGAAAGTGGAAGGGATGGGCACTAAGGGAACAGACTTGGTCTCACTTTCTTCCTTCTCATCTTCTGGTGGCCACAAAGTTGGATCTGAATGGAAACAAGTGATATCAGATGATACTGCAGCTCAGTTTAGGGTTGTATGGAAAGTGCATATAGGAAGAAGCAAAGCTCAGAGAGGTTAGGTTCTTTGTCAGAAGTCACGCAGCCAAGATATTGAACAGTCTGGACTAGAACTGAGATGTACCTATTGAAAAGTTTTATTATTTCTATTTTGCCAAGTGGTTCATAATCAATATTAATTGTTATTATGCCTAAATATTATGATGAAGATGTAGTGATAATACAATGCACACTCCTAGTTGCTGCATTTTATAATAGAAACTTGCACAGTCCTAGAATTTCTAACAGAATCCATCTATTTGTCTAGTAAGAATGTCACAAAAATTGATGATCTGAAAGTCTGTTGTCAAGAGAGTCACAGATGCACCTGGAATTGACAGGGAGAGGATAAACTGACTGTGCATTAAGTAGCTTAAGGCCCAAAAGTTGAGAAATGGACTAATAGTTTCATCTTTTTCATCTTACGCTTGATTCTTATTTGCTGCAAATGTCATTGTAAAAATTGTGTTGGGGACTGGAGAGACGGCTCAGTAGTCAGAAGCACTTGTTCTTGCAGAGGACCTGGGTTCAGTTCCTAGCACCCGCATAGTGGCTCGCAAACATCTATAACTCCTGTTTCAGGGGATCTGATACCCTCTTCTGACCTCCATGGGCACCAGGCATATATGTGGTGCACATAACACAAGTTGAGTTTCTGACTGATAACAGCAGTCTAATGTACATTGTGTGTGTGTGTGTGTGTGTGTGTGTGTGTGTGTGTGTGTGTGTGATTGCATATGTGCACGTGGGTGGGGGATTGTGTATGTGGAACCTAAGGTTAGTGTTAAGTTTCTCAGTTTTTCTCCACCTTTATTTTGAGGTAGAGTCTCTCCCTGAACCGTTCATTTGGCTAGATGGACCAGCCTATAAGCTTCAGGGGTCCACGTGTCTCTGCCTTGTCCTACTGCTGTGGTTACCAGGGCATGCTACTTCACCAGTTCTTTACCCCTGGGTTCTGGGAGTTTGAAATCAGGTCCTCGTGTTTGCACAGCATGCCCTTTATCCTTTGCCTAAAAGAAAAAATTATTTAGTTTTTAAGATTTGTTTGAAGTCTATAAGTGTTTTCTACAGTTGGAGGAGCTGTGGAAAACAAACCTCATTTCTACAGGTTTTATCAGATGCAAAGGATGTTTCCTTAAATACGAGGAATACAGCCCATAAACATGAGATACAATCACGATTTAGTTCTTCTAGAGTACTGTAGATTCCATTTTACTTAGTTTTCAGTGGTATAAAGGAAAGTCTTATTATAAGCTAGTTTTACAGTTAAATAATTTACCCTCTCAATAAAATTACCTGTTTTAAAAAAGTGAAACAATTTCCTGATGTTTGTACTTCGTAGATTATTCTGGTTCATAAGAGTAATAGAAGGAAGCAGAAGCCTGGTCCCCCATGTGGACGTCAGTGGCTTAGCTTAAAGCTAAGTGTCAACGATGGCCATGGAGAACCCTGCATGCTGTTTAACAGACTGCCCGAGGGTCAGTCGACAAAGGGTAAGAAAAATTTTGGAAATATTTATCAAGTGCTAATGACCTGGAACTGCCGACTCTCTGCAGTCCCTTTAATGGCACTCTAGGAATTCAGCCCAAGTGTAATTACCGATTTCACTTAGAGTTGGCGATAGTCATGCTTCAAGATTAGATATTTATTTATATATCGATTTTATATATATTTGGAGGGAATTGAAGTAGAATTTTTGTAGGTAGGGGCTCAAAAAGACTGTCATATATCATACTTTTGTTTTAGTACCTCTAAAATTTTGTTCTTATTTTATGTGTATAAATGTTTTGTCTTTATGTGTGATGTATGTATGTGTACCATGTGCATGTCTGGTGCCTGTGGAAGCTGGAAGAGTGTATCTGATCCCCTGGAACTGGAGTTATAGGTACTTATGTGCCACCATGTGGGTGTTGAGAAATGAACTCGAGTCCTCTGGAAAAGCAGCTAGGGCTCATAACTTCTGATCCAGCTCTCCAGACCCACCAACTAGCTTTTATAAATCATGCAGAGAGTGAAGAATAGGTAGAGGATATTGATTCCCACTTTAATTCACTAGCTATTAAGAACCTGCATAACTGGAAGAATTAATATTTGAACTTGGGTTCTGGGTGGCTTGGGCTTAAATGCCATGGCCATTATTCAATCTCAATGTCATGTACATAACGGGGCTGTAACAACAGCCATTTCACAGGGCTGTGTGAAGAGTTGGTGTAAGCCCTCATAACAGTGTCTGCCACAGAGAAGGCTTTGGTGACCTTTGAAATTCCATGAACTGGGCTAAAGGTACTTTCCTACCCCACATTGGTGTTGGTCATGCCCCTGGGGTGCCAGTCTTCTGTATAAACTTGCTTATATGCTACACGGGGTAACAGCTTTTTGCAAAAAGTCCATACCAAGAGACTTACTACAACAATATTAATCTACAAGTGATCGAAACTCTCTACCTTCCATAGTGTTATTTTCAGAATTTAAAAATAGAGAAATCAGAAGGGTGAGGCAGGATGGGTGGAAAAAGAATGTGAGAGAATGTAGATGGAAGCATTGTCCTCCAGAGTCTGGTCATTAATAACTGTAATTTTGGAGGACGTTAATTAATCTCTTGGGTATTAGCTCTTTTAGCTGTCAAACAGGCATCAAAACACACTAGAGACAAAACATGTGCTCCAGCTCAGTGTGTTCTTATCATTACAGACTATTTGAATCCACTTTGTATGTCCAAAGTGCTTTCTGGCAAAAACCGAGCTGTTAAGAAAACAGCCACTTTCCAGTGCATTCTCAATCTTTAGCTCCTGTGAGTCAAGTAAGATAGGAGCTGAGAGGAGACTCCACCAACCACTTTTCTAGCAACCAGAAATCATTAGATTATTCAGAAGGGTGATGTCAAGGGGGCTTTAGGCAGGCATAGGGATTGCAGAGGCAGAAACTGCTAACCCCATTAGCCTTGCTGGATGCAGCCATTTCTCACTTCATTAGCCCGAAGTTCATTTTCACCCGAAAATGTCACACCAGGCACACAGTACATTCCAGTTCTAATGCAAAACACCTGGACTCCTTTGGCTAGAGGCCACATCTGGGGGCCAGCTCATCACCCTGTGGTGTTCTGGGTCCTGTCTTGGCCTTTGCCGCAACTGCAAGCACAACGCTAGGGAAGATTAATTTTAGTGGAACCGGGGCCAAGGGAAACAAGCCTAACTGAGAATTTAAAATATTAAAAACCTATTAACCGAGACAATGGGAAGCCAGTATTAGCCCTGAAGTGAAAACACGCTTAATTAAATAAACAAGCGCCATTAGAAACCGTCTGCAAGTTACAAGGAATGGGAGAGCAAGACCCGTCCCAAGGATAAAGTGACTATAATCAAACCAATGCTCAGATGAAGAACAACCCTGCTGTTTTTTGTTTAAAGGGTTATTTATTTTTATTTTATGTGTGTGGGTATGTTGCCTGGATGTACGGCTGTGCGCCATGTGTATGCCTAGAGTTTGGACAGTTGTGTGCTACCATGTGGGGCCCAGGCCCTTTGCAAGAGCAGGACATGCTCTTAACTGTGCAGCCCTTGCTAGGCCCCTTGCCCCAGTTCGTTTATATGCTGACTTTCTTTGGACTCTCTTTGTGACCCAGAGAGTCTCAAGGTCATATGTATAAGCTGTAGGGTGTGCACACTCATTTAGAGTTATGAAGACAGTAAGAAAGAGCAAGCAAGCACACAGATTTATGGTACACCTAGTTGTGAAAGTGGAGCCTTTACAGTCCCCCTTATGTTTGGGCTTTTTGAGTTCAACTTTGTGTTCCTCATGGCTGCTCTCCTCTCTCTGTCTCCCTTCCAAATTTTCTTGAGCTTTTACATAAGAGAGGAACAGCAGGCCTAGAAGATGGTATTCCAATGAATAGCTTTATTCAGCCAGGATTAAGTCACAGGTTCATCTCAGTTCAACAAGCGTTTTCTTCAGTGCCCCTTCTGCCAGAGTCAGTGTTGAGAGGTGCAAATGTAAGCAAGTGTGCTTTTTAACTGAGCAGGGACCTCCCGCATTTTGTGATCAGCTCCTCCTCCACACTCAAGTAGGGCCTTCTTTCTGAAGTGAAGGCCCAAAGACTAAAGCATTTACAATGTTGCTTTCTTTGTTCCCTGGCTTTGAGTGTAATTGCCAATGAGTCGTCCTGAAGCAGGGATGGAGGAAAATAATGGCTCAAACCACTTTCCTTTAGTATAGGCAGCAAGTTGGTAAACTTGACAACCGGAGGTGGCATTTCCATTAGGGAGATATTAAAATTGTCCCCATGATTTTATGTTACAGTCACGACAAACCAAAATGTTGTGTCTAGGATACAGAGCAACAAATAAATGAAGTATAAAAGAAATAAGTGTATAATATGTCAGGAACTAAGTCAAAATTTAAGAGCACCTATGAAGTTGTATGTGTTTCTTCACGCTGGTGCTTTCCTACAGGTGGATGGGGCTAAAGTATTACTCTACTCCAGTAGGGATAGTTGTCACCCTGGGCCCGCTGTCCATCTAGTATCCAAGAAACTTTACAGTGTATCTCCTCAACCTTCCTAAGTTTCGAAATGGAAAGACAAACATCTGGTTTCCTGAGTGCTTCTGGTACCTGTCTCGAAATAAAGATAACATGCTATCTAGTTATATGCCTAGTTCTGTACCTCGGCCATTCTGGATGCGCCTCAGTTAAACCCTCTTGCAATCATTTCTCTTGGAAGACAGTGCCTCACACATCTCCCTGTGAGTTGGTAGGAGCAAAGATGAGAGGAAACTGAGCTGAGTTTTAATTCAGACCTGACTTCGCTTCTTTCCCACCAAGGCACAGTGCTGCTTCAGGAAGCCGTGGAGAGCCAAGGAGTGTGGGGTCTGCTGGCTGGCTGCTTTTTCTCCTAAACTGCATAATTAGTCATGGGGTCTAAGGCACTTTGTAACTAGAGACCATGCCTGCAATGAGAGACTGGGAATGCACCAAAAACAAATGTGTAAATTTTTACTAATGAGTATTTACGTTTGTATCAAAAGGCATGAGCAAGATTTGTGTAATAGCAAAATTATGGAAAGAGCTGGAGTGCTCATTCATGCAGATGGTTTAAATACAGCCAAAGACGTCAGTAAAGTGAAACAAGATGCAGCTCTATCCTTCCAGGATTAAGTCACCAACTCATTCTAGTTAGCAAACAAGCTTTTTCCTGAGTGCCTCTTCCACCAAACTCAGTGCTAGGAGATACAGATGTAAACATGTCTTCCTGTTATCTAACTGCCTAGAGACCTCCTATTAACCATGGTTGGGTGAATGTCTATATGCTGAAATGTCAAGGACAGCAAGTATAGTATCTTCCTTTTGGGTCCAGGAAAAATGGAATAAAGGGAGTAGAAGTTTAGAGGTAGGACTGATGTATGTGAAAATTGATAATCTTAAGGGGGATGTGTAACTGAGGGACCAGATTCTCTTCAGTGGGTACCCATGGATCATAAGATTCTTGATGCTGAAAGTCCTTACATAAGTATTTCCCAACTCAGTGATCATAAAAGTGAGGCTACACTTATTAAATGGCTTCAATTAAAACTATGAACAATATTAAGTATTGGTAAGACTGTAGAGAAACTGGAACTCTAGTACATTCTTGGTGGGAGTATAGAATAGTATAATCACCCTGATAAGGGGCTTAGTAACCTGTCAAAAGTTCTAATCATATGTGGTGATATTTTATTTGTGCTGAAATGTGTATTTGTGCTTTAATAAATAAAGCTTGCCTGGAGATCAGAGGAAAAAGCCAGCCATTATAAGTAAACACAAAAGTCAGGCAATGGTAGCACATGCCTTTAACCCTATCACTTGGGAGGCAGGGATCTGTCTGGATCTCTGTGAGTTCAAGGCCACACTAGGGAACAGAGCCAAGTGTGGTGAGACATGCCTTTAATCCCAGCACCAACCATAGAGGTCTGTAGGTCTGTAGAGACAGACAGGAAGTGACATAGCCGGGCAGGAAGAGGAAGTGATGTAGCTGGGCTGAGAGAACCAATGAGAGGAAAGAACAAAAAGCATATAGATGTGAGAATACAGGAAGAAGGACTCTTTGGAAGCTGAGGTATTGATGAGATGAGGTTGGCTGTTGGCTTTTTCTATTTCTCTGATCTCTCAGGTTTTCACCCCTATATCTGGCTCCAAGTTTTTTATTTAATAAGACTGTTTAGAAATTTGTCTACAATCATATACCTATCACAGACAGTTTTACTCCAGAGTAGTTATCCCAAAATACCCATAGAAAAAAATCAAACTCAGCCATATGTGTATATATAAATCTATATCATTTATGTCAATTTTATTTCAAATAGTCAAAACTTCCCATTACTCTGAAATAGGTGAATATATCAATGAACTGTGGTGTATTTTTTTACTGGCTACAAAAATAAAAAGAAATGAACTATGTATACTATGGGGATGCATCCCCAAAATTATTATGCTGCATGAAAGAAGCCAGACAAAAATATATTATGAACAGTATCATTGCATTTGTATCAGATTCTAATAATTACAGGTTAATACAGTTCTCTAGGGTGGAGAGGAGCAAGAAAAGAGAATGTGCAGAAATGGAAAGAAGAACAGGAGAGTTAGGGGGAGCAATAGAAAATTTCAACACCGTGACTTTTCATTAGTTCATATGTGTCTTGAAAACATCAAATTGTATGCTTTATATCCAGTTCATGCTATGCCAGCTGCATCAATTAAAAAAACGGTCTAAAATAGGAAGAAAGCAGAATTTAAGAGGAACCTTGATTTTCTTTCTGTTGATAAGTAGACAGCCACACACGTCTTTGCAATTTTTACAGATGAAAGGTAGTGAGGGAAATGAGAGAGTATTTTCCATCTATGTCTAAGATCTCAGTCTCCGCATGTCAGGGAAACAAAGGAGAGGCTAAGTGGATATTAAAAGCCCCAGTTATTTCATCAAACTCATGTTCTTACTGATATATCTTCAGATAAATGCCAGGAGTGCCCTGCACATTAATGAATAATTAAAGATGCACTCTCTGTTTGTGAGGGTGGAATGGCATGTTTGGTAGCTGCTAATGGGGGCTCTCTGAGGGACTTCTTGAAGATTATTTATGGTTCAAGTCTTTTAATTTTCACAGATAGAGAAAGGGAGGTTGTGAGCTTCTGCACCCTGCTTTCTCCTCACAGGATTGCATCATATCATACCCAGCTCTCTCTTTTTTTTCAGGGTTCTTTAATGTCTTACCTCCAACTGAGCCAGATGGTCGATAAAGCTTTGATTGGGATAATTGCCTCACTTGCTTTTCTCAAACGTAGTATTTGGGATCTTTGTTGAAAGAAGAGCCCCTCAACATATTAGCCTGTTTTAAACCACCACCAGCAAAACCCAGAGTTCTTGGATTAAAAATTGTTTCTCAACACATTTTGGAGGTAAAAAAAGATCTATTTCTTTCCTACGTCATCTCTCCTCTTTCTAGGTAACATTTCTGAGAAATGAAAGTGCTGTGTCACTGAAATCGGAAAGGTGTGTGGTGTTGTGAATAAAAATGGTCCCCATAGTCTCTGGCACTACTTAGAAGAATTAGGAGCTGTGGCCTTGTTGGAGTAGGCGTGACCTTGTTGGAGGAAATGTGTCACTGGGTGGGCTTTGAGGTTTCAGAAGCCTACACTGGGCTGCTCTCTCTCTTCTTGATGCCTGCAGATCTGGATGTTATACTCTCAGTTACTTCTCCAGCAACATGTCTGCCTACATACTGCCATGTTTTCTACCATGATGACAATGGACTAAACCTATGAACTGTAAGCCAGCTCCAATTAAACATTTTCCTTTATATGCGTTGCCGTGATCATGGTGTCTCTTCACAGAAATAGAACACTGATTAAGACAGATGCCCATGGCAAATGTGATGGTCCTTTTGTTCTATATGGGTACAGTTTGGAAAATACCAAAGGTGGCTCCAGAGAAGCCACCCTGTATCTGTACTTTTTGACCAGAGTGTTTTCCCAATAGAATTCTATAGAGAAAAACAGTGCAGTGTTCCAGGCCATAGGATAAGATGGGGAACAAGGGCACTTGGTGGGCTGCATTGCACATTCATCTCAGGAGAGTCTACCCATGTTAATCTTGTAGAGATGTAATGAGAAGAGTTGAGTTGTAAGATATAAGTTTGGGTCAGGTTCACAACTTTTTGGCCAGAAGACTGAATTCTGATGACTCATTAAACAGCTCAGCTCTTGGTGGGAGGGAGTTATCACTCCCTGCTCCCACAGCGAAGCAAAGTCCTACTTCTAGCTTCCGTGGCAACTTCTTAACTAGTATGAATGGGAAGTACCTTCACATGGAATTATCAAGGATGAGAAAATTCTTTGATGCATCAAATCAGCCCAATGAAGATTATTCATTTGTCAATAATCTCTTTCCACTTTCTCAAAAATAATTGTGCTTCTGCAGCAGTAGGAGGCTTTGAAACACATAATCCAGGCAAGAAGCTTAACACCAGAGGCTTGCATATGTTCTAATTCAGAGACTTGTCACTGAGGCCACCTTCTGAGTCTCTAGTATGGTGAAAGGCTAAGCAGGCATACAGAGCAGCTGGTCTTCCTGTGCTATTTCAGATCAAAGATGTGGTTAACGAGGGACTATTGCAAGAGAAGTAAGTGGGGGAGGAAGGGGCACAGGCAAGAGACAGACATCTGGCCTCTTGGATAAACTGACAAGGTAAAGTTTTCTTGATCTAGCACTGAGCGTAACAACTTGTCTGTCTTACATAGGACTTCTATTGCCATGAAGAGACACCATGACCACAGCAACTCTTATCAAGGAAAACATTTAATTGGGGCTGGATTACAGTTCAGTGGGTTAGGTCCATTACTGTTATGGCAGGAAACATGGTGGCGTATAGGCAGACACGGTGCCAGAGACGGAGCCAAGAGTTCTACATCTGGATTGGAAGGTGGTAGGGAGAGAGAGAGAGAGAGAGAGAGAGAGAGAGAGAGAGAGAGAGAGAGAGAGAGGAGAGAGAGAGAGAGAGAGAGAGAGAGAGAGAGAGAGAGAGAGAGAGAGAGAGAGAAAGATACTGGGACTGGCTTGAGCATTTGAAACCTCAAAGCCCATCCCTAGTGACACACGGCACACTTCTTCCAACAAGGCCATACCTCCTAATAGTGCCACTCCTTGATGACCAAGCATTCTAATATGAGTCTATGGGGGCCACCACATTGTCACTCTGCAGAGCAGGGCCAATGCCACTGTAACAAAGACATTTTCTTCTTAGAGAGCTTCTCCTCATGTTTGGTGTGAAACACAAACAGATTGTCAGGGGAATATTTCCTTATGGAACAGCAGAAGCCTTCAAAGCTCGGTTGAAGAGGGCATGGGGAACACCAGGTTCAACGTCGTGAAATTGTTTATTCAGCCACAGACACGTGCTTAAGTGAGGAAGAGCATGAACTTGAGTCTCTGTTCTCTGACTAAACCTAGTCTGTCAGTTTTTAGTTAGTCGTTTTATTGCCCTAAAGAAGTAGATTCATATTTAGAATTTACTACAGCCAATCCATAACAAATAATGCCCAAGAAGGTCTCAGAATGATTAAGTTAGCAGAGTCTGGCATCAAAATGCTGGAGTTTAAATCCAGGATGTGGTATAAATATATGAGATAGGCAAAAGCCTTAGCTCATTTGTTACTGACTTCATAGGTTTGTGGGGATTAATGAGTTAACAAGCATAAAACACTTGGAACTTGGCCTGGCAGCTTTTAAAGGCTGCCTAACCGCAGCATCAAATACCATTGTTAACATAATTGATGCTTATTATAATAGAAATGGAAAGTATTTATTACATTTATTCCTGCTCTGTGGGAACAAGAATTAGGTCTGAATGTCATGCTTTTACTGTTGATTTGAATCCTGCCAGGAATACATTAGGCACCGGAGAGCTGGGGCACTCGAGTAAATTCTTATTTCCATTCCTAGCTAATGCCTTTCAGATCAGGAAATGGGCATCCACTTTCGAAGGTACTTTATTTCCACCTCTCAATCAGTGTGTGCTCAGGACTTACTGGAGACATCCCTGCTATGAGCTATGGATGAGCACATAGCACATCCCTGCTGTGTTGAGTTTCATACAATTTGAGAGGTACTTGTTGCAGAGGTACTGCTTAAGTCTATAGACATGTAAGGACCTTCCTGAACATTCCCTCCCACCTCATATTTATCTTCTGTTGAAGTGTGCACTCTTTGGGAGTCCTCTCTTCTAAGTCCAACTTTACTTCCTTAGTTATGGTCAGGTGACATGAATTTAAATTTTGTAGTGATTTGATAATAATCCTCAAATTTATTTTCAGGCTTGATTTAGTATATGAATTCTAGGCTAACTCCATCTTACCACTTTAAAATTTTTTTTTTAAGTTTTAACTTTATATGTATGGGTATTTTGTTTTTACTTGTATGCCTGGTGCCTGGAAGGTGGAGTCAGATCCTCTGAAACTGGAGTTACAGGAGATTGTGAGCCATGTATGTGCTGGGAATTGATCCCAAGTCCTCTGGGGAGCATCCAGTACTTGGAACCACTGAAATATCTCAATGGCCCCTCCATGTTATCACTTGGAAGTTTTGATTATTTTTCAAATTATCATAAGCAAACCCATTTCCTATCTCTCCCCCCAAATAAGCTTCATCTCTACTTTTGCCTTTTTCAGATAGTGCCATCTTCATCCTTCCAATGGCCAGGCCCCAAATTCTGCAGTCATCTGACTCTCTTCTTACATTTATGCCCATCTTGTTAAGAAATCTCATGATTGCTATCTTTTAAAATTATCCAGAATCTGACTCTCTTCCATCGTCTCCCCTTACCCTTGCCAGAGTCACGATCCTCTCATATGGACCATTATAAAGCCTTAAGAGGTAGGTCTCTGGGATTCTTCCTGTATTAGTTTTTCTGTCTCTAATAAAATACCTGAAAAGAGCAACTTGAGGGAGGAAGCTTAAATTTTTGGATTCTGCCCATGATCAGCTAGTTTTGTTGCTCTTAAGCTGTGGTGATGTCAGACATTATGACAGAGAACATGGGGTAGGGGTAAAGCTTCTCACCTCATGGTGGCCAGGAAGGAGGAAGGAGGAGAAGAAGGAAGAGTGGGGGGAGGAAGAGAAAGAAAAAAAAGAAGAGGAGAGAAAATGTATGGGCACAAATGTACCCTTCAAAAGCATGCTCCTGTGGCCCAATTTCTCCCACTGGGCACCTCCTCAAAGCTCCTTCTGGTCTCCCTCTTCAGCACATTAATCCACTGACAAAGCTAGCGTCCTCACAAAACAATCAGCTCTTGATAGCTGTAGCAGCTGGGGGACCAAGACATCAACACATGAGCTTCAGGGACAGTTTTGTTTCTAGACCGGAACAGAAGTCCTATTTTTCTTTAGTTTCTTTTTAGCCCAGCAATTGGAATGATGCTTCTAAAATGCGAATTAGATCATGTGCAGCCTCTCCTTTTGACGTGGCTTAGAGATCTGTACAATTTGACTACCCTGGCTGTTGTTGCTTGCCTTGGTCATGTCTGTCTCCAGTCCCCACCTTCCTTTGATGCTGGCTGAAACTCTCTTTCCTTGCTTATTTGCTTGGTTACTCGTTTATCTTTATGGGTAAAGATGCTTGCACCCCATCTCTCCAGTGAGGCCCACATGACTACCCTACCTGTTATGACACCAGTTCCTCTCATATTCTTGATCTTATTCTGTCCCCCAATAGGGTACTGCTTATATGTTAGTTCACCCATCCCTCAAAACCCATTGAGATCATGTGTATTTCTGAATTCAGGATTTTTAGGTTTTAGTAGAGAATTACGTACTTATATTATGTGTTATATCTCAACAAGTCTTGGATTCAAACATGTTTCTGTGTGAATCTATGTTTAGTTATATGTCATATTTATTGACTCAATGGAGGATAAACTCCCTGAGGGCAGAATTCAGGCTATTTAGTTTGCTGTGTTTCAAGTGTTGAGGTCAGTCAGTGCCTGGCACATGACAGATGCTCCATGGTTACTAGATTGGATAAATGTGTCACATCACCCTTCCTTTCCTTCCTTCCACACTTAATGAACTAGTTATTATCTCTTTTACGTAAATGTTTCCATCTGGACTTTGCCTTCTCTGGATCATTAAATTCTGCCCTATTTCTAATTTCATTTTTATTAGCCAAGTCTTTCAGAGTCTAGGGTGGTTCTCAACCTATGGGTCGCAACCCCTTTGGTGGGGGTCAAAATACCCTTTCTCAGGGGTCACCTAAGACCATCAGAAAGCACAGATATTTACGTTATGATTCATAACAGTAACAAAATTACAGTTATGAAGTAGCCATGAAAATGCTTTTATGGTTGGGGGTCACCACAGCATGAGGAATTGTATTAAAGGGTCTCAGCACTAGGAAAGTTGAGAACCACTGCTGTAGACTCTAGACCCAACCATACCTTTTTGCTATCTCTTCTCACTGGAAATGCAGCTCATTTTGCCCTTTCCTGGTCCATCACCATGGCAATTATTTGTATGCTAATATAGCATTGTATCCAGTTCTGATTCATTTTTTTAAAATTAATGGGTTCTTAAAAAAAGTGTTGTCAGTTCATCAAAATTACAAGATCCTTTAGAATAGGGCCTATAATCACCATCACAGCTAGAAAAGTGTTAGTAAAGTTCTTATTCACAGTGCTACACTCAAGTTTAACAAATTATATATTTTGCAGTTTTTGTATTAGACGCTTAGCCTAGAATGACTTATTAGATTCGGTCCTCACTCTGAAGATGTTTATTCACAGCTGAGAACAAAGAGGACAAAGGTGGAAATAAAGCTAGATCATCACATTTGAACAGATTGATTCCTTGACAGGAAGTATCAGGACTATGGGGAAATTCGTCTAGCCTTGGAGGTCAAAGGATCCCCCAAAGGCACTGGCAAAAGACAGGAGCCATAAAAAGTCAGGGTCACTCAGAGAAGAAGCAGGGGGGACAGTTTTGCAAGTAGAATTGTTTGCGTTTGTAAAGCCTTGGAGGTGAGGGGGTGGTGCATCATTGTACAAGGCTCCCATTTCGATAAACTACAGGCACTCTGGCGGTTGGTGTACAGGCTGCCAGAGAGGCAAATGGTGCCGTGAAAGATGAAGCGAAGGAGGAAAAAACCACAAAGGGGGTTGAACTTCATGTTAAAGAACTGAGGTGGACTAGAGAAGCGGTGACTTATTCAGACTGGAGCCAGGGTCCGTGGTACTCACAGTCTTCGGCTGGAAGGAGATGGACAGCTTCAGTGTGAAGAAAGGGCTGGAAACAGTAAGGCTAGAAACAGGCAGGGCAGTCTTTTCATTTCTCAGTGTCTGTGGCAATACTTTCTTGAAAAATTCCCTAAGTGATAGACCGATGTTCATATATTTGTAGAATGGGAAATAAATCTTGATGACTGTGCTGAGGGGAAGGTAAGCACATGGTGATAGATTTATTGATTATAAAGTATTGGTTTTGGTTTTATGGTCTTTGAGGAAGAGATTCTTCTAAAATATATCACGTTATATTTGAAAGGCAGATATATGTTCTGTAAAACAGGTAGGACATTGCCTGAGTCATGCCTCGGAGAGCAGAGCTGGGGACTTCCGAGGGTAGGGGAAGGACAGGTCAGAGATGCCACAGGGCGATTGACAGTGAAAAATGGGCTGTGAACTCTACAAGAGCCCAGAGCCCAGCACACTCCACACTCCCCTCTGATGAAAGCGACTCCATAGATGCCGAGAAATAAATCTGTCAGATGCCTTTGTCACTGGAAGACCATCTTGTTCACTAAAACCCTTTCAGGAAAGTTGGTAATGAATAAGTCTGGTGAGAGGAATAATTTGTCAAATTAATTTAGGATAGTCTAAGGGGTCTCTAAAAAGTAGGAAACACTGGGGAATGGGACACACTTCGTGGTGTTTAAAAAGCCCTTTTCTTAGGGACCAGGGCTTCTGTCTGCTTTTATTGGTTTTTGTTTTGTTTTTGTTTTTGGTTTGTTTGTTTTGTTTTGTTACACAGTTGAGCCTCACATTATTTTCAGTCATTTGGTTCCATTAATAACAGTCTATTCATTGCCCATTTAGAAAATGATGATGTGAGCACTGCATAGAAATTCTGGGCTTCAGGGTTGATTAACCAGGGAAAATTGAATCCAGGAGCCAACGTTACTATCAAAACCGGAAATGATCATCTGTGCAGGTGTGAAAGTCCAGCATCCTCAGAGGAGAGCCATCAAAATCAGGCTTCTCTAGCAACAGTTTCTGCCTGGGAAATCCCTCTGAAGAACTCACAGTCCAAACCCAAATCCAACCCTTGGCCTAGAGCACTAAGCAGGACAGAACATTTACTTTCAGTTTTTAAAAAACAAGAAAGAAATGTCACTTAGTAATAAAGGAAGAGACACAACTTACCAGTTTCCGAAAGGGAAGATTGTCATTATTCTGAATGGTATCTGTTGTCTTTTCCAATGATTCAAACACGGTTAGTTTGCAGGAGAAAATGGTAAAAAGCTGTATCTAATGTGATGGGTATCAGGCTGTGTGTTTCTGTGGGAATTCTTTCCCTCGTCATCATAATAATGACTGTACTTGTCAAAGTATTACAAAGAAAGAAAATGTAGAAAAACAGGAGAAGGAACGAAAATGAAAGGGGGAAGAAATAGAGCATAACATAGGAACTTGATCTTCTGAGCTGTGTTTTCATATGCAGGCATGACCATTATATCACACCAGTCCTGGCCCCCCCTTTTGCCCCACTTTTCTGACATACATCTCTGATCCCCATGTCAACGTTTCTGAGCTTAAACAGACACCATAAGAACTAAATTTCAGAAATCAATAGAAAAGCTAAATTAAAAACTGGCCTGTGACTATCAGGGTAAGAAATGCCCTGAAAAATGCTGGAGAGATGGGTTAGTAGTTAAGAGAACTTGCTGTTTCTGAAGAAAGTCTGAGTTTGGTTCCCAGCACCCACACAGGGCAGCTCACAATGCCTATAACCCCAGTTCCAGGGACATCAAATGTCTCTGGCCTGTGTGACCGCCTGTTAAGCAAAACACAACCAACCAACCAACCAACCAACCAACCAACCAACCAACCAAATCAAGTCTAAATGGGTTGACAACTTAACTAAAAGATTGGAAACTATCAATCCGCTAGAAGAGAACACAGGTAGAAAATTCATGACTGAGCAGAGATGTCTCAGATCTGATCTCTCAAACACCAGCAATGAAAGCAGAAACAAGGAAGTGGCATTTACTGAACAGTGAAATCTACACCGCAAAGGAAACAATGAAGTGAAGAGGCAACCCAAACGGTGAGGAAGTATTTGCCATTCAGGGACTGGATAAGACACTGGATATGTCCAAAATATTTAAGCAATAAGAAAACAAATATCTCTGGTTACAAAGGAGCAAATGATTTGAACAGCTGTTTTTCAAGACATATGAACAGTTAATAGATGCATAAAAACACACATCTGTAATTACAAAGCTATAAACTAAAACCAACATTTCGCCTTTCATCTACTTGACTAGATATCATAAAAAGTAGGAAACACTAAGGATTTTTGATAAAACCTTAAGGAATCATTATCTTATATTTACCTAAATTATATATCATATATATTATATTTATTTTAAATGGAGTTATGCATGCCACTTGACCTGACAGTGCTCCCCACAGGGGGCGCAGTGCTCCCCATGGGGGCCACAGACTACATAACAAAAGCCCCGTGCCAGACATGAGGAACCTCTGTTTGAGCTACTAGACTGAGTAGTTCAAGTGACTCCCCAAACAGAATGGTATATCGCTGTTACTCTTGGTTACCTCTCAGAGATGGAAGGTTAAGTCTGTATTGCAGAAGACGCCACACACTTCAGACACAGGACTCAGAAGACGGGAGCTGGATCTAACCTAAAAGAAGGCCCGTTTCCTGAGGTCTAGCTTTCCTAGTACCAGAAGGCGATATGCAAGTTGCCAGGAGAGGAAAGCAAGCGGTGACATTTAGGAGCCACATCAATGACTGGCATAGCGAGATACCCCTAAAGGTGCAATCCTGGCATGTATATCTTGGTGGTAACCAATACCTGTCTAATTGGACTTAAGATCAGGAAATAAATCATGCCCTATGGTGATATTTTATTTGTATTAAAATGTTATTTGTATGTTAATAAATAAAGTTGCCCGGCAGTCAGAGCTATTTGCAAGCCATAGGAAAGCAGGGCAGTGGTGGCGTACACTTGTAATCCCAGCACTTGGTAGGCAGAGCTAGGTAAGTCTCTGTGTGTAGCCAGTATTGGATATACATGCCTTTAATCTCAATACCAACCATAGAAGACCTGGAGGTCTATACAGACAGGCTGTGACAAGGCGGTCAGGTGGTTGGGTTTACAACCAATGAGAAGGCAGAACAGAAACACTATAAAAAGACAGACACACAGGAAGTGGCTCTGGTTCGGAGAGGTAGGACCACCGGAGGAGGAAGGGTAAGGTTTTAGCTCTTAGCTCTGACCTCTTGGCTTTCTTCTTTGCATTGGTTCTGTGTTTCTTATTTAATAAGAGGGTTGGTTACATCTACAATGACCAGTACTAGAAACCTAGCCAACTACCTAGGGCTAGGGAGGCCATTCATCTTAGAGGAGAGCCTACTACCGCCTCTTTTCTGAATCAGCCTAAGTCTTAACTTGTACTCTAATGCTTATCCTTACATCCATAGAGAAGTGTAGCTCTTACCCCATGTAGAGAAGCTTCTGTTTGAAGCAAATGGAGACAATTACAGAAAACCACACCTGATAGCAAAAGCAGAGATCAACTGATCATAGGGTGTGCCCAGTCCCAGTGGATACATCTACAACACAACTCCTGCACCTAAGGCTCAGGGAGCATCACGGAAGAAGGGGCAGAAAGATTGTAATAGTCAGACGACCAGGAAGTGTGCTGTGGAAATGTATCTCCTAGATATGCCAGGGAATTTTCACCTATGATACCTCAACAGAATTTTTTGCCTAAATAAGACCTGAACAAGTACAACCCCAATTGGCATGCCCACATGGAGGGGACAAATCTCACAGAGCTCTACCTTTAGACAAAGAACTATTGGCCACCAGTGACAGGGATGAGCTCCTGATTGGTTATTCCATGCAAAGTGGCCAACTCAAAAGCAACCCTAAATGGATACGTCATGTTGTATTTATGAGTTTATATATGTAACGATAATAATCAATGAAAAAGAGGCCATGAATTTGAAAGGCAGTGAGAGTATGAGAGGTGTTGGAAGGAGGGGACATGGGACAGATTGGAGGAAGGGAAGGGGAAAGTGATGCAATTATGTTTCAATTAAAACAAAGCAATTAAAAAAAGAAAAAAATAGAAACAATCTTGGGCTGGAGAGAGTGCTTACCAGTTAAGAATGCTGTTCTTCCAGAGGATCTGAGTTTGATTCCAAGCACCCATGTAAGGAGGCTCACAACTGCCTGTAACCCTAGGTTCAGGGGATGTGATGCTCAGCTCCAGGGTATCTCATTCTTGCTTCTGGAATACACACACAGACATGCAGACAAACACATGAAAAATAAATCTTTGAAGGGCAGAGAACCTAGGTTTGGTGCCCAGCATTCACGTGGTGGCTCACAACTGCCTGTAACTCCAGTTCCAGGGTGTTTGACTTCCTCTCCTGGCCACTGGTAGCTTCATAACATACACATATCATACACTTAGGTCCATACACATACGTATTAAAAAAAAATAAAAAGAACATTCCACTGTAGCTTTTAAAGTCATGAACACATTTTGTTGTAAACTCTGCTTCATCTAAAGCAGTTTATTTTTTTTTGTAAATGATCCCCCCCCACTTTGGTTCTGGGAACTGAGCTCAGCACCCTGGATGTAATGTGCATGTAGAATAGGGAGAGACATTGTCAACCAGGTTTTTTATTTTGTAACTCCATAGGATACATGTTAAGAGTGATATATTCACCTGGATACCAGACACTAAAGTGTTAAATCTATGTTTCCTCTATTTAAACTAACACAGTCTAGAAGCCGTTTCAGAGAGAACAGTAACAGCAAGTGTCAGGACATTTAGTCTACACTTTATTTGTGTGTGTGTGTGAGACAGGGTTTCACCGTGTAACATGCTTGACTGTCCTGGAATTAGCTCTGTAGACCAGGCTGCCCTCAAACTCACAGAGATCCACTTGATTCTGCCTCTTGAGTGCTGGGATTAAAGGCATGCACTATCACTGCCTGACTCCTTCAGGTACCTTTTCTTTTCTTTCAACGTTTATCCATCTCAGGATTGCACAAGGACTCACAAAGTTATTCACAGGCTCTGCCTTTTTTTCTTTTCCTGGAAAAGAGGGAGCTGTATCAGTTGGTTTTCACTAATATTCTGCAGAGACAAGACAGATCTGTATTTCCTTTAAAACAGAAGTTCACAGGACGATTTATCAGTTTCCATCTATGAGAAGGTTCCTCTGTGGATAATACTCTATATCAGTTGGAATAACTTCTGATGTGTGAGGGAAATAGTTAATAAGAGTCAGGCAATTTTTTTTTTCTAATCTTGGAAATACTCAAGATCTCCAGTTGAATGTTGCTTCAGTACATCAAAAGCATCGTTGAATGTTTAAATCTGCTTGCCTTGTTCATCACAAGTCATTTTTCACTGGTAAAATGAAAAAATGGGGCTGGGGATTGACACTTGGTAGTGAAGTACTTACTCAGCCTTCGAGGGGTCTTGAGTTGAATTCAAGCCCAGTGTAGCAGCCAATAATTCTTACTAGGTGGACATCACCTTCTGCTCCCAATAACCAATGACATCCTCCTTACCCAGCGTTCAGCCTACCATTTCCATTGCCATGCCCTCTGTATGTTTCTTTGGTTTCTGTTCATGCATAACTAGAGGTAGATTATTATTGTAACTCCACGGATAAGACACTCATTTTTTGCAGGCTCATTGATACATGTTTGAACAAAATCACTCCTTGGTTTGGCATTAAATTTTCCAATGTTCATTTGTAGAAATGCTCTTTCTACCTCTGTACATATTATCAGGACAAAAATTCATTGAAATTAATGAATGACTTAGTGCTTGACCAAATGGTTCAGTAAGAAAAACTTGATGTTGATGTACTTTTCTCTTGTTCCTCAGAGGGAGTGTAGACACTGGTAAAGGATAACATTGTCATCCAGAGGGTCACCTAGCTCACTCCCTTCCAGATCTGTTTGCACAGCTGTCAAGCAGTTCTGTGACTCTAACTCAATGCTGCTATGGCACCACATTTCAGTGCCAACAATGACAATACACTCGTGATGCCAATCCAAGTGTTTATCTTCAGTCTTCCATTTAGGATGCTCTGACCATCACAAAATGATACTGTGCATTTTGTCTGAAAATGCATTTCTGGGTAACTGCCTAATATTCCACGTGACTTTTCCTCCAAAGTCTACCTCAGATGATGTCCTAGACTTCTCTGGACTTTCAGCATTCCTCAGCCAGATGTTCAACAGCAAATATTTTCTCAGCTGGGAAGAGAAGAGGGGAAAAGTGATACTTGTCAGCAGTGGTGGGAATTATCAGTATCAGGGAACACTTATTTTTTGTTTTTGCATGGGAGACTGGCAGAAATATTTGAAATATGAAGCCCAGTCGTCTCCTTAATATACTTTAATAAACTCCAGCTCTGGAGCAGTGAAGGAAAACCGATACTGGAGACTCCAGAGTGTGCAAAAATATGGAACCTATTCAGAATTTATTACTATTCACTCTGCTCTCAATCATAGGTCTCCTCAGCCTGTATGTGATAAATGAACCTTCTGGGTATGTTTACATCAACATTTATGAGTTCCTAGAATAAATGACCAGAGGTTTTTGGAGAGGCATTCCCTAGAGGGCTCAAAGGTAGCTGAAATATTTTTGGCTCAGAATATTCCTTAAATTAACTTTGAAGCCAGGGAATTTAATTGAATACGAAAACTCACTTAGGAATAAAAATCTGAAGATACTTTGGGCACTGCATTATGGGGCCCTAAGCCAAGTATTTCAAAAGTATTTTACTTCAAATGAAATTTTCATTCATTTAGTTGGTTAATTAAATACGATTTTTCCCCTTGAATTTTGCTGAGAGGAAAGAACTCTGATACATACTATTAAAAAGAATACTAAATATGTTGGAGCACAAGGGGTCATTGGTTTGGGGCAACTTTGAAAAGTAACAGCTTTTTAAAAAATAAATTAAGGGGAAAGTGTATTCTTCCCTCGATCTGTTCTTTCCTCTGCTTTTCTTTGAAGCTGTTAGGGTTCGGTTCCCGCATGGTCCCCAACCCTAATGAAGTCAGTTAAAAGTGCAATCTACTTTGGTTGTTTGCTGTGCAGGTTCTCAGACTCTGGGGAGCCCTCAAGGAAGATCCTGCAGAGGAAGACCCTTTAAGCTGCAGTATCTGTTGATTCAGACTTATTTTGCACCCCTACCCCGGATTATTGACATGGGATTAACCGATGGAAAAAGCCTCCTCTTTTATGTCATGGTTTGGTTCTAATTAAAAACTGGTTTATTTCTGGTACCATGAAAGCTAGTCCTTAGGGATGGGTTTTTTGAGTCAGTTCCAGTTCAGGGGCCTCTGGGACTTGTGTCTGAATGGCATGGTGTCTTCAGCAATAGGGACTTACCTTCCATGGGGCGAGGGGTAGGGTGGAGGGGCCAACAGAAATAGCAATAGTCTAGAATGTTTTGGGAGTATCTTAGACAAGCCTGGCCAACAACTCAAAAGAGCTTGCCTCATGCCTGGTGTTGAGTTTTTGTTACATGGTCTTTGGATATTGGGAGAATACTGTCAGCCTAGATGGGAAATTTTCATTTAAACTATTTATGTGTATTTATACACATGTATTTTAGATAGACAATTAATATTATGGTTGCTTATGACTTTTTTTCAGCCATTCTCTTATTTTACTCTCCTCTCTCCTTCTGTATTGATCTCCTTCCTCCTTCCTAATTAGAGACCCCCAGGCCCCCACCCCCCACTTTTTTCTTATGCCCTGCTCTTCCTCTCTCTACTGTGATGTGGATGATTGATTGATAAATAAAACACTGATTAGCCAGTAACCAGGCAGGAAGTATAGACCAGACTAGCAGAGAGGAAAACTGAGAGAACAGGAAGGCAGAGAGGAGGAAACGCCAGCCCGCCGTCCAGGGAGCAGCATGTAAAGGCAGCAGGTAAATCCACGGAACATGTGGCGACATATAGATGAACAGAAATGGGCTGAGTATAAGAGTAAGAGCTAGACAATGGCAGGCCTGAGCTAATGGCTGAGCAGTTTAAATAATATAAGCGCCTGTATGTTTATTTTATAAGTGGGCTACGGGACTGCTGGGGCTTGGCGGGACCCGGAGAGAAAAACTCTAGCTACACTATTGTTTCCCAAGTCCTTTCCCCTGGCAATGTTCCCCTTTGACCTTCCTGTTTTATTCTGTTACTCTAGGCTATGTACTCCAATGAGAGAGAACATGAGACACGAGAGCCTCTAATGAGAGATAACAAGTGATGTTTGTCTTTCTGGGTCTGGGTTATTTCACTCAATATGATTTTTTTTTCTGGTTCTATACATTTACCAGAAAATTTTATGGTTACATTTTTCTTGACAGCTGACTACTGGTCCATAGTGTATATGGACCATGTTTTCAATTATCCAGTCACCGCCAAAGGCCAGAAGGTGCCATGCAAGCTCCAGAGGAGGGAAGGAACCAATCACTCTACCCAGCTATGATGCCTATGAACCACAGCAGCCAGCATGGCACAATACCCTAAGGCTGTGGTAGTAGCATGCACACCTTCACAGGAAGTGATATCTCTCTAATTGTATTTAAGACCTGCTCAGCAAGAGGGAAACCATGCTTGGTACTGGAAACATAGCCCACAACCCAAGGATAGTGAAGTCGTGTATATTGGAGGAGAACCTGTGTCAGCCACTTTACTAACCCAGCACAATCCCTAACTACATTCTAAATGTTGGGCCTTATACCCACAGGGAAGTTTAATTCTCATCCCACATCAAGGAAATTTCTCTTTGCAACAGACAGAGGCCATTACAGAAAAATCACAACTAATCAAAACTCAGAGTTGTGGAGCCCACTCCCAATGGCTACAACATCTACCACAATACAACTCCTGTAGCTAAAGCTCAGAGATAATTGTGGAAAATGGGGCAGAAAAAATTGTAAGAGCCAGAGGAACAGGCCTGGTTTCATAGCACTTTGATGCCACAGTTTAGTGGGAAGGTTATAAGAATAATTGGTATACAGATATAAAACATTTATGTATTCCACTAACCTGGAGCCTATCCTTAATTAGAGCTATTTTCCACTCCCCACAAACCATTTCCTAAGCACCTTCCGTCTCCCAGACAATTGGCCCAGCTGTATGGAGTCGGAAGTGTAGTGTGCCTCCAAGTGAGCTCTTCACACTTCTATTCCTGGAACCAGATAGGCTAAGACGAAGGAATTGTTGGAGGGGATTTGTGGAGGATTTGACCACACTCATCTCAGGATAAAGCAGTAAACTTAGAAAATCATTTTAAGTGAGGGTTATTATATTGCCCATCAGAAATTGTGAAAATTCTGGATTATTTAAGGCGATGGAAGCTGGCAACGTAAATTCATAAACTCATCAAAGTATTCAGAGCCTTTGCAGATATAGTATGTAGTAATATAGCATATAGCATGTATGATACAAAATAGAGCTACAAGCTATTATTTTCTGGAAACTTCCTAGACCTAATTGACCAACTAATAATCAACTATAAAACCATCAAATTACCAGCATCACTTAGGTATATTAAAAACTCTTCTTGATTATTTATTCTTACTTCCTTCTCAAGAGTTTCAATCTCAAGATTGAAAAATATTGAAGAGTACATTTGAAAAAGACCTGGATCACTCTGAAGATAAATAAAAATTTAAACTTAAATTTTGCTTTTTTATGCTGGGCATGGTGGTGCATGCCATTAATCCCAGCACCCAGGAGGTAGAGGCAGGTGGATCTCTGTGAGCTTGAGGCCAGCCTGGTCTACAAAGTGAGTTCCAGGACAGTCAGGAATACATACAGGGTCCCTGTCTCAAAACATACACACACACACACACACACACACACACACACACACACAAGGAAGAAAGAAAGAAAGAAAGAAAGAAAGAAAGAAAGAAAAATAAAAAACCAGCCAACCCAAACCCATTTGAAGTATTTAATAATTTTATATGTGCATTAGAGTGGTAAGTATGTATCAGTACAGTGCATGTGTGGAGGGCAGAGAACAACTTTCAGGAGGCAGTTCTCTCCTTTCACAGGGGGTTCCAGGAACCAGACTCAGGATGTTAGGCTTGTGCAGGAGGTGCTTTATCCCATGACCCATCTCATGGGCTCAACACAATTCGGATCTCCTCACTCATGCTGCTCCTTAGCCTTGTTGGCTTGTTTGGTATCTCAGCTCCTTTGAGATGCCGTGACTAGGGAAATGCTCTGCATGTGCACAGATACCAGGGCCAGCCACTTTAAGTCTAAACCATCAGTTTGTAGTTACATAATTTTCTTTTTTGCATTTTAAAAATAATCTTTTTAGTTAGCTTGCAAAATAATGGCTTTCATCTGACATTTTTCAGACATGCATATTATTGCAATTTGCTTAATCTTCCTCCACCCTCCCTGCTTCCTGGTAACCAGTTTCTTTTCCCTAATAGTCTTCTTTATGCTCTCATGCCACACATCTACAGTCTAAATTATATGATGTATAATTTTCAATAAATATATAATACATATCACATAATAACATGCATATATCTCATATATATGCTATTATTTAATATATAATATATGTATGTAATATTTATTAGAAATATATGCATGTTATTATATATTTGGGTGTGTCTATATACTCAAATTTAGATTTTTGCATATGACAGAAAGTATGCAATCTTTGTCTTTCTGAGTCTGGATGAGTTCACTTGGCATGATTTCCAGTTCTTTGCATTTTCTTGCAGATGACATAGTTTAATTTTTCTATGGATGAATAAAACTAACTCATGCAAGTGAAAGAGCCATAGAAAGTTACATTTACTTTAAGTAGGAAGCTCACTTACAGAGTTATCGTGAACACACTTCAATTTAGAGGGAGCTGGAAAAATCTTCCACGAAGGATCACATTTACATCCGGAAATGAAATTTTTCTCAACTAAGGAAAAGCATTGATGGTTATCCACCATGTTGATTATCCAAAAACCATGATGATTACCCAACATGCAGATTAGAAGAGTTCTTGGAGACAAGTTACCCAATGATAGAACTTTAATTGATCTTTAATTTACTTATTAAAATCTCTGTTTTTAGGGAGCAAAAAATATTCATTTACCGTGTCTATAGATAATCACTGAATGTTGTTTTTTGTTTTAAAGTATTAGTATAAGGTAGTCATGTCTGTGTCTCCCCTCCTATCTCTCTCTAAGTATGTGTGTGTGTGTGTGTGTATTTATATATATATATATATATATATATATATATATATATATGTAAAAATCTTTTTTTTTTTCAAGACAGGGTTTCTCTATGTAGCTTTGCGCCTTTCCTGGAACTCACTCTGTAGCCCAGGCTGTCCTCGAACTCACAGGGATCCACCTGCCTCAGCTTCCCAAGTGCTTGGATTAAACACTTGCGCCACCACCACCTGGCTTATATGTAAAAATCTTAATCAATGACTGTCTGTTTTTCTCTCTAGGTTCACATTTGCTGTAGAAAATGATATTGTAGCAGAAGGACTCCCATCTGTATGTTGTGTATGATAAGTACACTGTACTTGATACATGTAGCACTTTTGCTTACGAGAGCAGTAAAGCAAAGGCTAAAGCCAGCTTCCATGCCTGTGGGTGCAACATCCCTGGATTCAACTAACGGTTGGGTTGAAAATATTTGGAAAGTTTGTTATGTCAATTTCAACAGGTACAGGTCTTCTGTCATTATTCTCCAACAACATAGATAACAATTGACGTATCATTTCCACTGCCAGGGGTACTATAAGTAATCAAGACATGCTTTTAAGCTTATGGAAGTGTGTGTCTGGGTTATATGTAACCATTGTGCCATTTTATATAAGGAGCTCAGAAGGGAAAGGGATCTTGAAATCCCTGAGGAAACTCAGGTATGCCTGTGTATTATTTGACATTTTAGTTTTGAGGAAAGGGAAGTACACAGAGTTTGAGTGATTTTCCAACTACCATGTAGCAGAAGCCAAATTCTAACTTGCATGTGGTCTCTTTCGACAGCCATGGAGGGCTGATCATTAGGATGAGACGATGAGAGAAAGGATGTATGTAAATAAGGAGCTGAAATTTCCTGAAATTACCCTCTGCTGTTGCATTTCTGTTTTAACATACACTTTGAACTGAGGGACACTGATGGAGAAATCTTCAGGCTTTGGAAGACATGCTGTTGAACAGTCAGTATAATGAATAGCTAACCCAGGTATATATACCAGGTTGGGTTTTACTGCAGATTTTATTCCTTAGTCATGATAGAGAAAAGGGGAAATTTCACAAATATCTGAGATTCTTTTTTTTTTTTTTTTTGACTGATGAAGATTTCACTTTTATTTTCTTAGTAAAATTCTTCTGAGTAGTTTAGATCTAGAAAAAAAAAATCATTTCAAATGACCCCTTACAAAAGTCTGCTAGGCAAGTTTCTAAAACGATGAAATGAATACAAAACAAATTTTATTTTTTTGGATTAATTTAACAACTTGTCTGTTTTTGATAAACAGTCCATTTTATTTCAATCTGTGTATTTTTAGACAAGAAGAATCTCGGGCCCTTTTGCAGAGCTTGCTATTTTAAGACAGTCTTCAGAGCTTTTGTGCTCAGCCAGGCCTGGCTAACACAAAGTTCTCTCCCTGGGAATCGGACATCTTGATCACTCAGGCTTCCACTGAAGAATATTTGACATGACCACAGCCCTGAGGCCCAGAGTCATAATTAGGAAACTTTATTGCGATTCTGATGTCCTCCTTGTTCCGTGACACACCAGAGAAATAGCTCTATATTTTGATATCATGTGATCAGCACAGAATCGCTTTTTCTGGAACTCTCGACTCTTTTCTATTAATTACTGTAAGTGATCTACAAGGTGATCAGCTTAGGTTTGTCTTTTACATCCCCCCCCCATGATTGCCTTTCCATTTTCTATAGCCAACTTCTCCTAAGTCAAAGAAAATCCCCTCTCAAAGATGCCAAATTCCCTTTCAATTCATATTCAGTTTAATGGAACAGGGTGGAAAGTACCCCGCCTCTACAGTCATTCTGGACTCTGGGTAGCATGGCAGCCCAGCACTCCCAAGTGAAGGAAACCCCCAGGCTGATGATTTCAGACACAGAGAAATCTACTCATTCTGAGGCTGTGGTGGGGTAGCTGGCCTGCAGAGTTAAGCAATAGCATAAGGACCATGCTTAAGCAATGTCTGAGTTAAATAAAAAAAAGGAGTAATGAAAAAGGATGGAGACCATCTGCTCAGCCTCTGTTGCATGAAACTTTCTCTCCCTCATGACCCTGAGACTGTCTACTTCTCGAAGCATTACTTTGAAAAGTGAAGGCTAGTGTAAAGCATAGACAATGATAATGTGTGTGGGGGGAGGGTAAAGTAATGAGCATGGAAGCCTTGTCTCTTTAGGGGGAAATGCAGTTTGTCTAAGATACTGAGTTTAGGCTGTGCTTTGGGTATGTATCGAGACATCTGGCCTAATCGGTTCTTGGTTAGGTCTCCGGTTCCTTCCAAAGAGACTTTCTGTATCCTCAATAAATAGCTTTCCACATTCCCAGTCTCACACGGTTCCTAGCACACAGTTGATTCAGTAAACGACTTTTGAAAGATGTCTAATCTGTTAAGATATGTCAGGAGATTTGGAAAAGCTTTGATATTCTCTTAGATCTTTTTTTTTCCCATTATGGAAAATTTCCAAAAATCTGCAGTTTATATAGAATTTGGAAGGAAACTTTACTTTTATGCCTTCTACTATGAAATATTAAAACATGAAAGGAGATAGACAATAATACAAAGACTACGCACATAACCACAGATAAGATTTAAAACACTAACCTTCAGCCATGTTTTTTTTTTCATTTAAATTAACTTTTATTGATTCTTTGTGGATTTCACATCATGCATTTTGATTCTACTTATCTCCAGTCATCTCGAATCTGCCTTCTGCCCTTGCAATGCCCTCTACCCCCAATCAAAACCAAATTTAAAAGAAAAACCAAAAACCAAACAAAACAAAGAAACAAGACAAAACAAAAAAGAATTTTGTCATGGAAGCTGTAGTGTGGCCCATTGAGTCACATAGTTTACCCTTTAGTCCATTCATCTGTACTTGCAAGTGTTCATTGACAGGAGTCTCGCTCGAGGCCTCTGGGTTCTGTTATACCACTGA